>NC_135234.1:361882203-363130703 GCF_051348905.1 Ranitomeya variabilis | reverse complement strand
GAGATTTATTCTGTGGGGGGATTTATTCTGTGGGGGAGATTTATTCTGTGGGGGGGATTTATTCTGTGGGGGAGATTTATTCTGTGGCGGGGATTTATTCTGTGAGGAGCATTTATTCTTTGGGGGAAGATTTATTCTTGAGGAGGATTTATTCTGTGGGGAAGATTTATTCTATGGGGGTAATTTATTCTGTGGGGAGTATTTATTCTGTGGAAGGAGATTTATTCTATGGGGTGATTTATTCTGTGGAGGGAGATTTATTCTATGGGGTGATTTCTTCTGTGGGGGGAGATTTATTCTATGGGCGGTGATTTATTCTGTGAGGATCATTTATTTTGTGGGAGAACATTTGTTCTTGAAGAAGATTTATTCTATGGGGTGATTTATTCTGTGGGAGGAGATTTATTCTATGGGGTGATTTCTTCTGTGGGGGGAGATTTATTCTATCGGCAGTGATTTATTTTGTGGGGGGGATTTATTCCCGTGAGGAGGATTTATTCGGTGGGGGAAGATTTATTCTTGATTAGGATTTGTTCTATGGGGGTGATTTATTCTGTGGGGGTAGATTTCTTTTTTGAGGAGCATTTATTATGTAGGGGATGATTTATTCTATGGGCAGTGATTTATTTTGTGGGGGGGATTTATTCCCGTGAGGAGGATTTATTCGGTGGGGGAAGATTTATTCTTGATTAGGATTTGTTCTATGGGGGTGATTTATTCTGTGGGGGTAGATTTCTTTTTTGAGGAGCATTTATTATATAGGGGATGATTTATTCTATGGGGGATTATTTATTCTATGGGGTGATTTATTCTATGAGGAGGATTTATTCTACGGGGTGATTTATTCTGTGGGGGGCTATTTATTTTGTGGGGGTGATTTATTCTGTGAGGAGTATTTATTCTGTAGGGGGAAGATTTATTCTATGGAGGAAATTTATTCCATGGGGTGATTTATTCTGTGAGGGGATTTATTCTATGGGTGGTGATTTATTCTGTGGGGTATTTATTCTGTGAGGAGGATTTATTCGGTGAGGGAAGATTTATTCTTGAGTAGGATTTGTCCTATGGGCTGATTTATTCTGTGGGGTGATTTATTCTGTGAGGGGTTATTTATTCTGTGGGGGGAGATATATTATGTGATGATGATTTATTCTATGAGAAAGATTTATTCTGTGGGGGGAGATATTTTCTGTGAGGGGAGATTTATTCTGTGGGTGGTGATTTATTCTGTGGGGGATTTATTCTGGGAGGATTTATTCTTTGGGGGAAGATTTATTCTATGGGGAGATTTATTTTGTGAGGATTATTTATTCTGTGGGGGTAGATTTATTCTGTGAGAATTTATTATATGGGGATGATTTATTCTATGGGGATTATTTGTTCTATGGGGTGATTTATTCTGTGGGGGGTTATTTATTCTGTTGGGGGTGATTTATTCTGTGGGTGAAATTTATTCTGTGAGGATTCATTCTTTGGGGGAAGATTTATTCTATGGGGGAGATTTATTCTGTTGGGGGAGATTTATTCTATGGGGGAGATTTATTCTGTTGGGGGAGATTTATTCTTTGGGGGGAGATTTATTCTGTTGGGGGAGATTTATTCTGTGGAGGGTGATTTATTCTGTGGGAGGAGATTTATTCTGTGAGGAGGATTTATTATGTGGAGGGAAGATTTATTCTGTGGAGGGTGATTTATTCTGTGGGGGGAGATTTATGCTGTTGGGGGAGCCCCAATATGGAAAGGAGAAAGCAGTGTAGAGGGCATGTACCATAAGAGGGGCAATGTGGGGGCAATTATTTACTCAGGGGCTGAGTGTAGGGCAGATATTTTTATTCAGTTGCATTATAATGACATTGCTATCTTTAAGGGCATTATGTGGAAATGTACTGCACAAGACCGGAGAAGATGGAAGTCTGCAGAGATGATCTGTGGATGAGAAGCGTCATCAAGGCGTCTGAAATGAAGATAAAAAGAGATGTTGTCTCTTTAGTCATTCATCTAAAAAGGTACTTAGATGTAATTTTTTTCTGTGATACTAATTTTCTTTATTTATGTTAGGAGCATTTAAAGGGTTGTGCAAATTTGTGATGAGTCTGCAGTTATTCTATGTGACTGCAGACTTCTGAATTCCCACATTGTGCACTGCACGTTGTCAGGATTCTCTCGTGCTGGCGATTTACATACATGCGGTCACATGCTGACTAGACATGAGTGTCCTCACTCAATGAAAATGAATTAAGCAAGGCAGGACACGTCTAGTCACAATGTGGCCAGAAGTACACAAATCGCATGTGTATGCTGACATGACCGTCCACTCTTGCCACCGGCAAAGGAGAATCCTAAAAGTGTGCAGTACATGCGCTGTAAGAATTCAGAAGCCTTTAGTCACATAGAGTGAATGCAGACTTTCATCTCAAACCTGGACAAGCTTTTTCATTATAAAATAAGGGTCAGTAGCCAATCCTAACAGCATGTAATATACTCTCTGTCAGGATTCAGCACTGCTTGCAGGTTCCAACAGTCATCACATAACCACTTCACTCACATGCAATTTTCATGCTTAGGGTCATGTGACAACAAGCTTTTCTTCCTGCTTCTGTCAGTTTTTCACTGAATATTGAGAGAATAAGATATAGTAGCTCATCCACATGTGCTTGGGGTGCAAACTGAATCCTTCCCCCGGGTGCCAGAAAACCTAGATACATCTCTGGGTGGCCCTCAATATTGTCAGAGGGACATCAGGCGGCCCTCACTCTAATTTTAGAGGGCTAGCAGCCAGCCTTCACTAAGCATTTTTGGACGGCCAATATCTGTATATTGCTACTACAATATAAGTTATCCATCTGAGGTGGGAAAATTTTATTTTTCATATTAATAGTGTAAGGATTGAAACTTGGAGGACCAGCAGGCGGCCTCCACTATTTTTAGAGAGCCAGCAGGTGTCTTGTGGACAGATGATCCCAAGATAGAGTTTTTTGGTAAAACACATCATTCTACTGTTTACTGGAAATGGAATGAGACCTGAAAAATAAAAGAACACAGTAGTTACAGTCAAATACGGTGGAGGGTCAAAGAAATTTAGGTGTTGTTCTGCTGCCTGTGGCCCTGAGTTCATTGACAGTGTGCAAGGCATCATGAAATGTGAAGATTCCCAAAGGATTTTGGGTTGCAGTGTAGTGCCAAGGGTTTGAAAGCTGGGTTTGCATCCTAGGTCATGGGTCTTTCCGCAGGACAATAAACACAGCCAATAAGTCTTTTAAGTGACCTGAGATATAAGAGAATAGCCTCCCCATACAGGTGACAATCCAGCAGCTGTCTGTTGTACACTATAGCTGACAACTTGCTGCATCAGTCACTATCAGTGTTTGCACCGTCCAAATCTGTTTAACCCCTTGGATGCTGCTGTCAATAGTGACTACATCATTATAAATGGTTAACAGAGTGTGGGGGCTTCCTCTTTATCCAAATTGGTGCCCTCAGATCATGATTTTGTGGTCCTGATGTTTACCATGGCAATTCATTACCAAATATCGGCCTTAGAGTCTGACGGCTGTAGTAATCTGTTCAGAAGTTAGCGGCATTTAGGTGGTAAAAATACACATTTTCCTTTCTGTCATACCACTTTGCATTAATTCCTGTAAAGCACATGAAGGGTTAATAAACTACCCGACAGCAGTTTTCAATATGTCTAGGGGTGCTGTTTTTAAAATGGTATCACGTTTGGGGGTTTCCCAATATATGGGACCCCTAAAGTCACTTCAAATATGGATAAGTCTCTAAAAAAATAAATTCTGTAAATTTCCTTGAAAAAATGAAAAATTGCTGCTACATTTTTAAACCTCCTAAAATGCTAACAAAATAAAATAACATTTTACAAATGGTGCTGATGTAAAGCAGACATGTGGGAAATGTTATTTATTAATGGTTTGCTGTGGTAGGACCATCTGGATTAAAGGGATAATCATTCAAATTTAGAAAATTGCTAATTTTTTAACATTTTTCTCAAATTTTTGATATTTTTTATAAATAAACACAAACATATTGACCTATATTTACCATTATCATAAAGTATAATGTGTCACGAAAAAACAATCGCAAAATCACTGGGAATTGTTGAAGCATTGCAGAGTTATTACCACATAAAGTGACACTGGTCAGATTTTAAAAATTTGGCTCCGTCACTAAGAGGTTAAAGAAGCACCCAGAAATAGATGGTAACAAAGCACTTGTGAGTTCAGAAGTGGCAATTCCAACTCCAGTAGTGTAAAGTGTCTCACCACTACCTCTTACATATAGATGCTACAGAGAACCTGTGAATGAACACAATAAATCTGTTAGTTTTGTCAGCTTTGATGAATTTCTGAGTATAGAACACCGTAAAAAAAAGAATCAGTCAATCAGTCCATGGAAAAAAGCAGTATTAGGAAGGTTTAGAATTTGTAAGGCAATAATACCTGACTAGATGCCTGTCATATGCTATACCTACTCCCACACGTCACCCTACATGAATTGCAGGTAAGAGCGGTATTATTATTGAATATTGAAGGGATTTGAACCAGCTCTGAAAAGATTATTTCTTGTACCTGGCACCAACAAAGTCTGGAGTAGCATTGGTAGCTTTGATGAATTTCTGAGTACAAATTATCATAAAAAACATGAATCGGTCAATGAGTCAATGGAAAAAAAGCAACAGCGTAAGGTTTAGAATATATAAGGCAATAATCCCTGACTAGATGCCTGTCATATGTTATACCTACTGCATATATGCTATACCTACCTATGCTACACCTCACTGTAGATGAATTACAGATAAGAGAGGAATTATTGTAGAACGTAGAAGAGATTTGAACCGGCCTTAAAAAGATTTTTTCTTCTACAAGGCAGAAAAAAGTCTGGAGAAACGCAAGTAACACTGGCAGCTTTAATTAATTTCTGAGTACAGATTACCGTAAAAAACATGAATCGGTCAATGAGTCCATGGAAAAAGGCAACTGCAAGGCTTAGAATTTTTAAGGCAATAATCCCTGACTAGATGCCTGTCATACGCTATGCACACAGCCACACCTCACCCTACACAAATTGCAGATAAGAGCGGTATTATAACAGAATAAAATCTATTTGAATTAGGAGGATGCATATGGATATGGAGGAGACCAGGATCTTCTGTACTTACTGTACAAATTATCCTGCCCCGGCTGTGAAATCCTGTATCCAGTGTCAGAACTCCCTATTTGATGACCCCCTGACAGCCTACAGCAAGGCACTGGATCATATACTAATAGAAGACATCGAATGTATTGGTTTAACCCCTTAATGACAGCCAATACGTCTTTTAACTGACCTGAGATATAAGAGAATAGCCTCCCCATACAGGTGACAATCCAGCAGCTGTCAGCTGTACACTATAGCTGACAACTTGCTGCATCAGCCACGATCAGTGTTTGCACCATCCATATCTGTTTAACCCCTTAGATGCTGCTGTCAATAGTGACTACATCATATAAATGGTTAACAGAGTGCGGGGGCTTCCTCTTTATCCCAATTGGTGCCCTCAGATCATGATTGTGCGGTTCTGATATTTGCCATGGCAATTCATGACCAAATAGTGGTCTTAGAGTCTGACGGCTGTAGTAATCTGTTCAGAAGTTAGAGGCATTTAGGTGGTAAAAATAGACATTTTCATTTCTGTCATGTCACTTTGCATTAATTCCTGAAAAGCAACTGAAGAGTTAATAAACTACCTGACAGCCGTTTTCAATATGTAAGGGGGTGCTGTTTTTAAAATTGTATAACTTGTGGGGGTTTCCCAATATATGGGACCCCTAAAGGCACTTCAAATATGGATAAGTCCTAAAAAAATAAATTTTGTAAATTTCCTTGAAAAAATGAATAATTGCTGCTACATTTTTAAACCTCCTAAAATGCTAACAAAATAAAATAACGTTTTACAAATGGTGCTGATGTAAAGCCAACATGAGGGAAGTGTTATTTATTAATATTTTGCTGTGGTATGACTATCTGGATTAAAGGGATAATCATTCAAAGTTTGAAAATTGCTTTTTTTTTACATTTTTCTCAAATTTCTGATATTTTTTATAAATAAACACAAAACATATCAACCTAAATTTACCATTATCATAAAGTATAATGTGTCCCGAAAAAACAGTCTCAAAATCACTGGGATTTGTTGAAGCGTTGCAGAGTTATTATTACTACATAAAGTGACACTGGTCAGATTTCAAAAATTTGGCTCCGTCACTAAGGGGTTAAACATTTTTCCCTCAACTAGAAGGTGGATCCACAGAAAAGCATTTTTTACCATTACTAAGGAGTGGGTCTCCTACACTGGTAAAACTTATGCACTAAGTACAAGGGATGCCAAAAATTAGAAGGTGGCACTCCAATACCGATTTGAAGAGACAGAAGGTGGCACTCCAATACCAATTTGAAGACACAGTGGAGAGCCTCATAAAACATTTTTTTCCCAATATTAACCCCTTCAACCCGAAATCTGTCTTCACCTTCCTGACCAGGCCAAATTTTACAATTCTGACCACTGTCACTTTATGAGGTCATAACTCTGGAACGCTTCAATGGATCCTACTGATTCTAAGAACGTTTTCTTGTGACATATTGTACTTTATGATAGTGGTAAAATTTATTTGATATGACTTGCGTTTATTTGTGAAAAAGACAGAAATTTGGTAAAAATGTAGAAAATTTCGCAATTTTCAAAATTTAATTTTTATACCCTTAAATCAGAGCGTCATATTGCACAAAATAGTTAATTAGTAACAATTCCCACATGTTTACTTTAAATTAGCACAATTTTTGAAGCATAATTTTTTTTTGTTAGGAAGTTATAAGGCTTAAAAGTTAACCAGTGATTTCTCATTTTTACAACAAAATTAGCAAAACCATTTTTTTAGGGACCACCTCACATTTGAAGTGATTTTGAGGGGCCTATATGACAGAAAATACCCAAAAGTGACACCACTTTAAAAACCACACCCCTCAAGGTACTCAAAATCACATTCAAGAATTTTTCAAATGTGGAAGGAAAAAAATAAACATATACTTTTCTTTCACAAAAATTTTCCTTTAGACTTAATTTTTTTTTACTTTCACAAGAGTAACAGGAGAAAATGGACCAAACAATTTGTTGTGCAATTTCTCCTAAGCATGCCGATACCCCATATGTGGGTGAAATCTACTGTTTGGGCATACGGCAGGGATCGGGAGGGAAGGAGCGCTATTTCAATTTTTTAATGTAAAATTTGCTGGAATAATTAGAGGACGTCATGTCGCATTTGGAGAGCCCCTGATGTGCTTGAACAGTGGAAACCCCCAACAAGTGTCATTTTGCAAACTAGACCCCTTAGAGAACTTATCTAGATGTGTAGAGCCATGAAAATAAAATAAAAAACACATTTTTCACAGATAAATCTTTTTTAGCTCCAAATTTTGCATTTTCATAAGGGTATCAGGAGAAATTGATCACACAATTTGTTCTGCAATTTCTCCTGAGTGTGCAGATACCCAGTATGTGGAGGAAAACAACTGTTTAGGTGCACGGAAGGGCTTGGAAGGGAAGGAGAGCCATTTGACTTTTTGAATGTAAAATTTGCTGTTAACGGACGCCATGTCACTTTTGGAGAGTCCCTGATGTGCCTAAACAGTGGAAACACCCCCACAAGTGACACCATTTTGGAAACTAGACCCCCTTGGGAACTTGTTTAGATTGTGCACCTTGAACCCCCAGGTGCCTCACAGAAGTTTATAACGTTAAGCAGTGAAAATAAAAAAAATCACAAATTTCCCTCAAAAATCTTTTATCTACAAATTTTGTATTTTCACAAGAGTAACAGCAGAAAATGGACCCCAAAATTTGTTGTGCAACTTTTCCTGAATTTACCAATACCCCATGTGTCCTCAAAACGACTTTTGAGGCACAGTACATAGCTCAGAAGAGAAGAAACACCATATTATTGTGCAGATTTGGCTGCACTTGTTTGAGGGTGCCATGTTACATTGGCAGAGCCCCTAAGGTGCCAACACAGTAGAACCCCCCATAAGGGACCCCATTTTACAAACTAAACCTCTCAATGAATTCATCTAGGGGTGCAGCGTTTATATTGACACCACAGATGTGTCACAGACTTTTATACCATTGGGCAGTGAAGATAAAATAATTTACATTTTTACCACCAAGATTGTGTGTTAGCCCCAAGTTTTACATTTTCATGCTGGGAAATGGGTAAAATTGCACCAAAATGTGTCTCACAATTTCTACTGAACATGGCAATACACCATATGTGGCTGTACAGTACTAATTAGCCATACGGAGAGACTTGGAACGGATGGAACGCTATTTGCATCCTGGAACGCAGATTTTCCTAGAATAATTTGTGGGTTCCATATAAAGAACCCCTAAGTGATTGAAGAGCAGAATCGCCCCTCAAGTGACCCTATTTTGGAAATTATAACCCTTTGGGAATTTATCTACAGATGTAGTGATGACTTTGACTCCATGGGTGTATTCCAGAAACAAGCAGCAGTGGATGTTACTGAGTAAAAATTGCAAATTGCCGTTGTAGTGACCAGTACATTATGCCCAGCTCATGCATCAGGAAACAGGCACCTGTAAAATAAGTGGGCTCTCACCACTATAGAAATGCCAAACATGTGGGCGTTAAATGTAGTGGCATTTGGATTTGGGAGCGGAGAATTTGCTGAATTTCTTTTGAGGGGCGAGGAGCCATTTAGCTTTTCCAGAGCCTTTTTGCTACCAGTAACGTGAAAGCCCCTATATTTTCGTTAACAGATGACAGACCTGAGTGAGTACTTGCTTTTTTTGTGGATTGAGTTAAAGCTTTTTTTGGGAACATTTTACATAACATTTATGATCACATTTATCCGGCGCTCTACGGTAAGCACTTACATCAGAGTTTCCATCTAAATCTCCAAGTGATGTGACATATGAAACCCCTGAGGGATCCATTCACTATAATGAGGCAGCAGAGATAATCTGGACTCCATCTGGCCTACGTTCAGCGGTGTCCTTTATTTCAGAAATGCACAAAACTGCTGCACTTTTATGCAATCCTAAACAGACGGACACTGCCGGATCACAGGTCCTTTAGCATCTACAGTGACTCCATTTGCCTCGTTATAGGGAATATTCAGTCAGGGGTTCTGTCTGAATCTCATATTTCAATGATTTACATGGAAACCCTGGTGTAAGCGCTCAGCGTAGAGCACAGGATAAATGTGTGCCGAGCCTTACTGAGATCTTTGGGAGGCAGAATGAAAAAAATCAACAGCATGTGAAGAATTGGTTTTATTTATTTTTTATGCCGTTCCTCATGCGGTATAAGTGATTAGGTGGCTTTATTCTTCGGGTCAGAGAAATTACAGTGATACCAGATTTATATCGGGTTTATATGTTTGGCTGCTGTCACACACTAAACAACAGCCCTTGTTTATTTTGATAAGAGTCAGTCTGTCAGCATTTTCTCTTGACAGGCGGATGCCCCCGGCGGCACCAAAAACCCACTCTGCCAAATCGCTAGTGGCAGGGCAGGCCAGGACCTCCTAGGCATAGAGAGACAGTTCATGCCATATGTGTAGCTTGGATGCCCAATAGCTGTAAGGCACAGAGGAATTACTGAGGACGCTGGTACTGTCAGCAGAGTACACTTTCAGCATCTTCCACAACTATTCCCTCCTTGTCAGAGTACCCCAGGCATCAAAGAATGGGCAATGAAAGGGTCTGAGAAAATGGTCCCAGACCTTTGAGAGTTTTCCCCTGCCTCTGCTGCATCTGGTGTGTGTCTCCACTCCTTGGTTGTCCAAAGAACTGTGACTTCTGCTGCCAGCATTGTTTAATTTTTTTAATAATTCTTCAACTAGGGCCTTCTGGTGCTACAACATTTCATTAGACCTCTCTGTCACAGGAAGGAGATATGTAAACTTCTCATTGTAGCATGGGTCTAGAAGGGTGACCAACCAGTAGTGTTGGACAAAATGCACGCAACGCAAAGTTCACATGGGAAAGGCAGCGTAACATAAACTCAGCTATGTATGCCAAACTGCCAACAGCCAAGACATCCCTGTCCCCACCGAGAAGGCGACTGTCCATATTATCGTCCTTCTCGTCTTCCATCTCCTCCTCGTCTCCAGACCATCCACACAGAACAGACAGGAAGAAGGTAGTATGGGTACTACCCTGTTATGGACCTGGTGGTTAGGTGCACCCGGAATGACCTGATAGTTAAACACGGAATTGGGACGAGCTCTGGGGAAATGGGAACTCTGCTGACCGCAAACCCTACTCCTATCAACACACACTAGAAATAGCCGTGGAGCGTGCCTGACTCTGCCTAGACGCCTCTTCACAGCCTAAGAGCTAACTACCCCTAAAGAAAGGAAACAAAGCCTCACTTGCCTCAGAGAAATTCCCCAAAGGTAAAAGCAGCCCCCCACAAGTATTGACTGTGAGTTAAGAGGAAATCACAAACACAGGGATGAAATAGGTTTTAGCAAAGGAGGCCAGTCTAACTAAACAGATTGAGGATAGAAAAGAGATCTTTGCGGTCAACACAAAAAACTACAAAAACCACGCAGAGTGTGCAAAAAAGACCCCCGCACCGACTCACGGTGCGGTAGTGCCACTCTGCACCCCCAGAGCTTCCACTTAGCCAGGCAATTTCATGATAGCAAGCTGGACTAGAACTTAGCAAGAAAAACAATATGCAACAAATGAACAAGCAGGAACTTAGCTTCTGCTGGAGTAGACAGGTCCTCAGAAAGGTCCAAGAGAGATCTGAACCAGTGCAAAGACATCGATAGCTGGCATGCACTAACGATCTGAGTGGAGTTAAATAGAGAAGCCAGTAGCAGTAAACGAGACCAGGTGAGGAACGAACCTCAATGGCTAGTAGCTCCACACACAGCCACCAGAGGGAGTTCACAGACAGAACTCACCGAAGTACCATTCATGACCACAGGAGGGAGTTCGAGAACGGAATTCACAACAGTACCCCCCCCCTTGAGGAGGGGTCACCGAACCCTCACCAGAGCCCCCAGGCCGATCACGACGAGCCAAGTGAAAGGCACAAACTAAATCGGCAGCATGGACATCAGAGGCAACAACCCAGGAATTATCCTCCTGACCATAGCTCTTCCATTTGACCAAGTACTGAAGTTTCCGTCTCGAAATACGAGAATCCAAAATCTTCTCCACCACATACTCCAACTCCCCCTCGACCAACACCGGAGCAGGAGGATCAACGGAGGGAACCATAGGCGCCACATATCTCTGCAGCAACGACCTATGGAACACATTATGGATGGCAAAAGAAGCAGGAAGGGCCAAACGAAATGACACAGGATTAAGAATTTCAGAAATCTTATAAGGACCAATGAAACGAGGCTTAAACTTAGGAGAAGAAACCTTCATAGGAACATAACGAGACGATAACTAAACCAAATCCCCAACACGAAGTCGGGGACCAACACGGCGACGGCGGTTAGCGAAACGTTGAGCCTTCTCCTGGGACAAGGTCAAATTGTCCACCACATGAGTCCAAATTTGTTGCAACCTGTCCGCCACAGAATCCACACCAGGACAGTCCGAAGGCTCAACCTGCCCTGAAGAAAAACGAGGATGAAAACCAGAATTACAAAAAAAAGGCGAAACCAAAGTAGCCGAACAGGCCCGATTATTAAGGGCGAACTCAGCCAATAGCAAGAAGGTCACCCAATCATCCTGATCCGCAGAAACAAAGCATCTCAGATAAGTTTCAAAATTCTGATTGGTTCGTTCGGTTTGGCCATTTGTCTGAGGATGGAAAGCCAAAGAAAAAGACAAATCAATGCCCATCTTAGCACAAAAGGACCGCCAAAACGTTGAAACAAACTGGGAACCTCTGTCAGACACGATGTTCTCCGGAATGTCATGCAAACGAACCACATGTTGGAAAAATAATGGAACCAAATCAGAGGAAGAAGGCAATTTAGGCAAGGGTACCAAATGGACCATTTTAGAGAAGCGATCACAAACCACCCAGATGACCGACATCCTTTGAGAAACAGGAAGATCTGAAATAAAATCCATGGAAACATGCGTCCAGGGCCTTTTCGGGACCGGCAAGGGCAAAAGTAACTGGCACGAGAACAGCAGGGCTTAGCCCGAGCACAAGTCCCACAAGACTGCACAAAAGAACGCACATCCCGCGACAAGGAAGGCCACCAAAAGGACCTAGCCACCAAATCTCTGGTACCAAAAATCCCAGGATGACCAGCCAACACCGAACAATGAACCTCAGAGATAACTCTATTAGTCCATCTATCAGGGACAAACAGTTTCTCCGCTGGACAACGGTCAGGTCTATCAGCCTGGAACTCCTGCAGCACCCGCCGCAAATCAGGGGAGATGGCAGATAGAACTACCCCCTCTCTGAGAATACCAGCCGGCTCAGGAACTCCAGAAGAATCAGGCACAAAACTCCTTGAAAGGGCATCAGCCTTCACATTCTTAGAACCCGGAAGGTACGAAACCACAAAATTGAAACGGGAGAAAAACAGCGACCAACGAGCCTGTCTAGGATTCAACCGCTTGGCAGACTCGAGATAAGTCAGATTCTTGTGATCCGTCAAGACCACCACGCGATGCTTGGCTCCTTCAAGCCAATGTCGCCACTCCTCGAATGCCCATTTCATAGCCAACAACTCCCGATTGCCAACATCATAATTACGATCAGCAGGCGAAAACTTTCTAGAAAAGAAAGCACATGGCTTCATTACAGAGCAATCAGAACTTCTCTGAGACAAAACAGCCCCTGCTCCAATTTCAGAAGCATCAACCTCGACCTGAAAAGGGAGCGAAACATCTGGCTGACACAACACAGGAGCCGAAGAGAAACGACGTTTCAACTCCTGAAAAGCCTCAACGGCCGCAGAGGACCAATTCACCACATCAGCACCCTTCTTGGTCAAATCAGTCAACGGTTTAACAACACTAGAAAAATTAGCGATGAAGCGACGGTAAAAATTGGCAAAGCCCAGAAATTTCTGAAGGCTCTTCACAGATGTAGGCCGAGTCCAATCATAAATAGCCTGGACTTTAACAGGATCCATCTCGATAGTAGAAGGGGAAAAAATGAAGCCCAAAAAGGAAACCTTCTGAACTCCAAAGAGACATTTAGATCCCTTCACAAACAAGGAATTAGCACGAAGGACCTGGAACACCATTCTGACCTGCTTCACATGGGACTCCAAATCATCCGAAAAGACCAAAATATCATCCAAATATACGATCATGAATCTATCCAGATACTTTCGGAAGATGTCATGCATAAAGGACTGAAACACAGAGGGAGCATTAGAAAGGCCGAATGGCATCACCAGGTACTCGAAATGGCCCTCGGGCGTATTAAATGCTGTTTTCCATTCATCGCCCTGTTTAATACGCACGAGATTATACGCCCCTCGAAGATCTATCCTGGTGAACCAACTAGCCCCCTTAATCCGAGCAAATAAATCAGACAGTAGAGGCAAAGGATACTGAAATTTGACCGTGATTTTATTAAGAAGGCGGCAATCTATACAAGGTCTCAGAGAACCATCTTTCTTGGCCACAAAAAAGAACCCTGCTCCCAATGGTGACGACGACGGGCGAATATGCCCTTTCTCCAAGGACTCCTTTATATAACTCCGCATAGCGGCGTGTTCTGGCACAGACAAATTGAAAAGTCGTCCCTTAGGGAACTTGCTACCAGGAATCAAATTAATAGCACAATCACAATCCCTATGAGGAGGTAGGGCACTAGATTTTGGCTCATCAAATACATCCTGGTAATCCGACAAAAACTCAGGGACTTCAGAAGGAGTGGAGGAAGAAATTGACAACAATGGAACATCCCCATGTACCCCTTGGCAACCCCAACTGGACACCGACATTGATTTCCAATCCAATACTGGATTATGGACCTGCAGCCATGGCAAACCCAACACGACCACATCATGCAAATTATGCAACACCAAAAAGCGAATATCCTCCTGATGCGTAGGAGCCATGCACATGGTCAACTGGGTCCAGTACTGAGGCTTATTCTTGGCCAAAGGCGTAGCATCAATTCCCCTCAAAGGAATGGGATGCTGCAAGGGCTCCAAGAAAAAACCACAGCGCCTGGCAAACTCTAAGTCCATCAAATTCAGGGCAGTGCCTGAATCCACAAATGCCATAACAGAATAGGATGACAAAGAGCAAATCAGCGTAACGGACAAAAGAAATTTAGGCTGTACAGTACCAATGGTGACGGACCTTGCGAACCGCTTAGTGCGCTTAGGACAATCAGAGATAGCATGAGTGGAGTCACCACAGTAAAAACACAGCCCATTCTGACGTCTGTGTTCTTGCCGTTCAGCTCTGGTCAAAGTCCTATCACATTGCATAGGCTCAGGCCTCTGCTCAGAGGATACCGCCAAATGGTGCACAGTTTTGCGCTCACGTAAGCGCCGATCGATCTGTATGGCCAAGGACATTGATTCATTCAGACCAGCAGGCGTGGGGAACCCCACCATAACATCCTTAAGGGCTTCAGAAAGACCCTTTCTGAAAATTGCTGCCAGGGCACACTCATTCCACTGAGTAAGCACAGACCACTTTCTGAACTTCTGGCAATATACCTCCGCTTCATTCTGACCCTGACACAAAGCCAGCAAAATTTTCTCTGCCTGATCCACAGAATTTGGTTCATCATAAAGCAATCCCAGTGCCAGAAAAAACGCATCTACATTACGCAATGCAGGATCTCCTGGCGCCAGGGCGAATGCCCAGTCTTGAGGGTCGCCACGCAACAAAGAAATAATGATTCTTACTTGCTGAATAGGGTCATCAGAAGAGCGGGGTTTCAGAGCAAGAAACAGTTTACAATTATTTTTGAAATTCAGAAATTTAGATCTATCCCCAGAAAACAAATCAGGAATTGGAATTCCAGGCTCCAACATCGGATTCTGAACTACATAATCTTGAATATTTTGTACCCTTGCAGTGAGTTGATCCACACTAGAGGACAGACCTTGAATGTCCATATCTACACCTGAGTCCTGAACCACCCAGAGTTTAAGGGGAAAAGAAAGACAAAACACACTGCAGAGAAAAAAAAATGGTCTCAGAACTTCTCTTTTCCCTCTGTTGAGATGCATTAACACTTTGTGGGCCAGCTGTACTGTTATGGACCTGGTGGTTAGGTGCACCCGGAATGACCTGATAGTTAAACACGGAATCGGGACGAGCTCTGGGGAAATGGGAACTCTGCTGACCGCAAACCCTACTCCTATCAACACACACTAGAAATAGCCGTGGAGCGTGCCTGACTCTGCCTAGACGCCTCTTCACAGCCTAAGAGCTAACTACCCCTAAAGAAAGGAAACAAAGCCTCACTTGCCTCAGAGAAATTCCCCAAAGGTAAAAGCAGCCCCCCACAAGTATTGACTGTGAGTTAAGAGGAAATCACAAACACAGGGATGAAATAGGTTTTAGCAAAGGAGGCCAGTCTAACTAAACAGATTGAGGATAGAAAAGAGATCTTTGCGGTCAACACAAAAAACTACAAAAACCACGCAGAGTGTGCAAAAAAGACCCCCGCACCGACTCACGGTGCGGTGGTGCCACTCTGCACCCCCAGAGCTTCCAGCTAGCCAGGCAATTTCATGATAGCAAGCTGGACTAGAACTTAGCAAGAAAAACAATATGCAACAAATGAACAAGCAGGAACTTAGCTTCTGCTGGAGTAGTCAGGTCCTCAGAAAGGTCCAAGAGAGATCTGAACCAGTGCAAAGACATCGACAGCTGGCATGCACTAACGATCTGAGTGGAGTTAAATAGAGAAGCCAGTAGCAGTAAACGAGACCAGGTGAGGAACGAACCTCAATGGCTAGTAGCTCCACACACAGCCACCAGAGGGAGTTCACAGACATAACTCACCGAAGTACCATTCATGACCACAGGAGGGAGTTCGAGAACGGAATTCACAACACTACCCTCTGCAGCAGAGGCAACCAGCTCCTCTTCCTCTTTCTCCTCTTCCTCCTCATTATCACCCAATCTGCTTTGAGAAGATGAGATGAGGCTGGGCTGTGTAGCATGCAAAGCCTCCTCTTTAATTGTGAGCAGCAAGCATTTTAGTAGACAGAGAAGTGGGATGGTGATGCTGATTATGACATAATTGCCGCTCACCATACTGGTCGAGTCCTCAAACTTTTGAAGAACCACACAGATGTCAGACATCAAAGCCCAGTTTGGTCTGCCAGACCTTTTAATTAGGGTTGAGCGACTTTTACTTTTTCAGGATCATGTTGGGTTTTGTGAAACCCGAGTTTCTCAAAAGTCTGGTCGGGTGAAATCGGCCGATTATTGCGAAAAGTCGGGGATCCAACTGAAATACGAAACCCAATGCAAGTCAATGGAGAATCAAAGTCGGCAGTGAGTGGAGGACAGGAAAACACCAACAGAGCCCATTTTAACGCCAAAAACATCAATTATTGTTACTTAAGCTTGTCAATCTTAATTTACCTTATAATAATAGTTAGCCATTGAAAATTTGGGGGTCATTTGGCAACAGTTGTGGGGGGAGTAGGGCTGTCTCAAGTTTTTTGTGGGCCCAGGAAACGCGGACTACGTCACGGCGGTGGAGTAGGGAGAGGTAAGTATTTCAACTTTGCAAGTGCTGTGATCCTGAGCAAGCAGGGGGGGAACACTCGTTCGCATTGCCACTGGCACAGGGCCCCTCAAAGTACGGCGTTGTGATTGACGGCGGGGGCGCCTCCCACCAGCAGAGATACTTTTGCGTACTATGAGGGGCCCTGTGCTAGTGACGTAGCCAATGAGATATGCCCCCCCCACCTGTTGAAGGAACCTGCACTTTCATCTGCACCTTCCCCTTTGTCCCCATGTAAGGTGGTATAGTATGCGGGAAGGGGAACCTGAGTTTCAGCAGGGTCAGATTCAGGCTGTGTAGAGTGCAAGGGGAATGTAGTGGTCTGTGTCAATGTACCAGCAGACTCGTCTAGCAGTGGCTGGGCAATGAGCAGGAATGAGGAGGAAACACAGATATAGGCCCAAAATAAAAAAGTAGCTAAAAGCTGTTAAAAATTGGTAACAGGAGTAAACAGGCGGCATTGGTTTGTTCAGTGGAGGAAAACAACAATCAGCGGCAGACACCGTTAGTAGGCCCAACCAAACAAGTAGGCCAAATGCAGTTTCATATTCTAAATATAGGCCGAAAGCCTGAAGATTGAAGCTCAGCTTTGTGTAGTAGAGGAAAACATGAGGCAGCAGCAGACAACGTTACTAGGCCCAAACCAAGAACTAGGCCAAATGTAGTTTCATATTGTTGTTTCAGGCCGAAAGCCTGAAGCTTCAAGCTCAGCTTTGTTTAGTAGAGGAAAACAAGAGGCGGCAGCAGACAATGTTACTAGGCCCAACCCAACAAGAAGGCCAAATGCAGTTTAATATAAAAAATATTTAAACGAAAGCCTGAAGATTGAAGCGCAAGAAAAATAAACCAGGAGAACACCAAGGAGCGGCAGACACCGTTAGTAGGCCCCAACCCAACAAGTAGGCCAAATGCAGTTTAATATTTGAAACGGGACAACAGTTGAAGTTCAGCTTTGTTCAGTGAAGGAAAAAAAAAAGCAGCGGCAGACACCGTTATTACGCCCAAATAATAAAGACAGTGGTAGTAGGCGCAAAGTATTAAATGGAGGCCAGGGCCCCTGTATATTTTAACTATCATCTATCATTTCAAATAATTCGTATTGGCAGTGCCATTTCAGGTTTTACCCGCACAGACTACACAGTGGTGGAGCTGGGAGAGGTAGTATTGCAAGTGGTAGAGCACTGTTAAAGCTGGGGGGAACACTCTCTCGTAGGCGGCGGTACTGGCACAGGGCCCCTCATATAACGACGGTGTAATATGAGTTGTGGTTCAGTGTCTCCCCCCAAAAAATGAGGAAGTCTGGTGGAAGAGGCCGTGGGCAGGGGTTGCCAGCTGGTACTGATGGTGCTGGTGGTGCTGCATCTCGTGGTAGTGGCAAAAACACAGTAGCACCTAAGGCTGGAGGTGTTCAGCCTGCGTCATCGTCTGGCTACACAAGGCGTCGAAGGCTCCCTTACCTGGGAGTAGGAAAACAGCTTTTAAAGCCGGAGAAGCAGGAAAAAGTGTTGTCTTTCCTTGCTGACTCACCCTCTAGCTCTTTTGCTTCCTCTTCCCAAAGTTCTAAATGTAAGAGCAGCCAGTCGTCAGTGGATGCTCCCAGTCAGGAAAAAGACGTTTCCTTGTGTCCTTCTCCCAAACGAAAAGTGAAGGATGCAGCAGGCGACACTACAGGTTACTCCATGGAGCTCTTTACACATACCGTGCCTGGGTTAGAAAGGGAAATTGTATACTGCCAATTACAAGAAGAATTGGACATGGAGTGCACTGATGCACAGCCACAGTTAGATTGTGATGCTGTTCCATTGACTCTGATCACTACATTGCCCTCGCAGTTAACTGAGCCAGAATGTGACCCTGATGAGACTATGGTGCCCTGTCCCGAACGCTATAGCACCTTACACGGTGACACTGAGGAAGGTGCACATGACATTGAGGAGGAGGTGATAGATGACCCAGTTGTTGACCCAGATTGGCAGCCATTGGGGGAAGAGAGTGCCGCTGCCACTAGCTCAGAAGCGGAGGAGGATGATCCGCAGCAGCCATCTACATTGCAACAGCTGTCATCTGGCAGGCCCGTATCATGCCAAAAATGTTTGAGAAAAACAAAAACAGTTTTAGGAGAGCATGGCCATTCAGTGAAAGCAGCACAGCGCACAATGCCTGAAAAGGTTTTCGATAGTAGGAAGAGTGTAGTGTAGCAAATTTTTAACCAAGATCAGAAGTAGAAAGTTTGGCCATAAAGTCAGGTTGTGAAATGAAAGCAGTGGACAAGGGGTGGTTACTAGAAGTTAATAATTGTGAAGTTTGGATGAAAGAACTAGGATTACCGGAATCGTGAGGCGCACGTACAGCCGAAGAATAGGAACCACGGAACGATGAAGGATGTGAAGGTGGAAAAGAGGAAGAATGTTGAGATTGGAAAGAGGAAGTATGGGGTAAAGGGAAAGAGGAAGACTGTTGAGGTGGATAAGCATTTTGAGGATGTTGCCTTGTGGTCATGTCAGAGTTACGTTGTCCTAGTACTATAGCTTCTATTGCATTACAAATGTCACTAACATTGATTTCATTGGTGCTCTTTTGAAACATAGAGACCACATTAGACACAACCGAGGCACAAGATCATTGGTTTACTGATGGTACTTTTCTAATCCCTGACGCAACGGACGCTCCGAAGTGGTCCCAATTATCGGGGGACTCCGTGCTATTTAGAAAGCGCATTGCTTGTTGTGTAACCGCACGGGCTTCCTGATTTTGAATAACATTATCATTATGTGTTTGACGGTGGCAAACTAGTTGCCTCCGATTTATCGGCCTCACATTTATGTCCTGTCTTTCTCCGGTTTGTGACATGACAGTTGCTGAGATCCCTATTGCAGGGTGTTTGACACTTGCCGAAGGATCTGCTGAATGATCTTGCGCATCTTCGCATGATGTCAATAGAGCATCTTCTGTCGCTGAGCTCTGTTCTTGGGTGTCTTTTTCATACTGTGGTGCTGCAATGTTTCCTTCAGTCCTGTACAAATACAAATGTTGAAACATCAGTATGTTGACATTCAACAGACAATAGGACAAACATTTTTCACATCACTTTCACTAGAAAAAAAATAAAAAATTTAATTATGCAAATGTTGAAGACTATACTACACAACCAAAAAAAAAACTATTTTAAATATCAGATGTTGTTTTTTCGGCCATGTAATTGACATGTAAAGTTTGAGATTTTCAATACCACCAAAATATTTCATCATCAATGTGCCTTTATAATTTTTTTTTTTTTTTATTATTATTTTTGTTTGTAAAACCAAAAAAGGTACCGTATTTTTGTTATTCGAACACATACTTTATTTCCCTCAAAAAATAGATGTCAAATGGGAGGGGACTGTTATTGTCACGGGAAGCCTAGGAAGGCAAGAGCTAATAACCCAGGCCCCTGCGATCTCCCTCAACTCTGGGAAACCCTGACTGACCCTCTCCCAGAGTTTACACTGATGGTGTGCATGTCTGGGCCTCCACCCTGATCCTATCTCCTGTTTCAACCCTAGGCTGAAACCTCCACCCACCACCCAGTGACGAGTCCACACACCAATACCTACAGTTAGCACAGACAAGCATAACAGAAAATATGCACCACGCCGCAGTCACTCAGGAATACACTATAAGTGCACAGGGCAAAACAAATACAAATAAAGGAAGGAGAAAATACGACAAAGGGAAATACACCACCAGATACGAAACTCCTTCTCCTAGACCACCACCCCAGACCGAGATAACTGAGCACAAGACAGAAGCTATAATCGTCGACACCCAATGTTCAGAAGAACTATTTAAAGGCAGTGGGCGTGACCCAGCTTCCAATCCGAGCACCAGCTAAATTAACCCCGGACCAGCTAGATAAAAACTAGCCGACGCCACTGAGCGCATAGTGGACAAAAGTGGAATTACCGCTGTCTAACGCCCTAGTATGAACAGCGTCCGACATGACAGTTATAATATGTATATAACTTAATGGTACCATTTATGTAGGACACAGGCTGGGATCAGGGGGTGTCACGCGGTGATGCGGTTTCCCACCCCTGCTACAGGGTGTCCAGTGATACGGGTGTGTCTGGCGGTGCTGCTGGTGTCTGTGACAACATTTTGTTAACGGCCAGAGAACCCTGCAGTTACGTTGTTTACTGTGCGTTGTACTGCTGGAAAATTGAGCCGATGCCTTTGCATGCGCTGATGGACATCTCAGCTATGAGATCTCAATCTGCACATGCACCTCCCCAGAAGTCCACCGCACAGGAAACCACGGAACTACAGGTGGCACTGGCCTTTCAAGAAATTGCGGTACAGCCCCCATCAGCAACGCAGACACCAGAATCAACGGAGAAGCCCACAGCACCACCGGAGACACCATCATTATTTCAGGCAAACCCGCAACACAGGAGCAATACGCCGCACATCGGAACACCCCCTCAGCCCAGCTAGCAGCCTGCAGCAACGCTACACTCATGCCTAATCCAGCAGCGACCATGGGATCTCGCTTCACCGCAGCCAGCACCCATGTTAACAAATAAGAGGCATGGATTAAAATAGGCACCACAATTTTAATAAATATTTCTTATGGAGTATTTTTCTACTCACAATTTGTGGTGCGTCATAGAATCCGCAGTGTTGTGAAATTGGATTCTGGGCTCCCCCTGTGGCCACTTGTGGAATTTAACTTGTGTGCATCATCCCCTCTGTTCACCTGCTCCTATCAGGATGTGGGAGTCGCTATATAACCTTGCTCCTCTGTCAGTTTCATGCCGGTCACCAATGTAATCAGTAGCCTTTCTGTGCATGTTCCTGCTACTAGACAACTCCCAGCTAAGTTGGACTTTTGTCCTTGTGTGTTTTTGCATTTTGTTCCTGTTCACAGCTGCTGTTTCGTTACTGTGTCTGGAAAGCTCTTGTGAGCGGAAATTGCCACTCTGGTGATATGAGTTAATGCTAGAGTCTTAAAGTAATTTCTGGATGGTGTTTTGATAGGGTTTTCTGCTGACCATGAAAGTGCCCTTTCTGTCTTCATGCTATCTAGTAAGCGGACCTCGATTTTGCTAAACCTATTTTCATACTACGTTTGTCATTTCATCTTAAATCACCGCCAATATATGTGGGGGCCTCTGTCTGCCTTTTGGGAAAATTTCTCTAGAGGTGAGCCAGGACTGTCTTTTCCTCTGCTAGGATTAGGTAGTTCTCCGGCTGGCGCTGGGCATCTAGGGATAAAAAAACGTAGGCATGCTACCCGGCCACTTCTAGTTGTGCGGCAGGTTTAGTTCATGGTCAGTATAGTTTCCATCTTCCAAGAGCTAGTTCTCATATATGCTGGGCTATGTTCTCTCGCCATTGAGAATCATGACAGTTTGACCGGCCCAAAAAAAAAGGGTTAAATTACTGGCTGAGAAAGGAGAGAAAAAAGAAGTCTGCTACAATTTTTTTTTTTTTTTTTTTTTCCCTCTAGTTCTGAGTGTGCTCTTAATTGAATCACTTGCTAGTCTGCCTATACTGCAGCCTTCCTCTCTTCCTCTCCTTCTAATCCTTGAATGGCTCTGTGTTCACCTGTTTCAAATGGATCTTCAGAGTGTAGCTACAGGTTTGAATAATCTCGCCACAAAGGTACAAAATTTGCAAGATTTTGTTGTTCATGCACCTATGTCTGAGCCTAGAATTCCTTTGCCTGAATTCTTCTCGGGGAATAGATCTCACTTTCAAAATTTTAAAAATAATTGCAAATTGTTTTTGTCCCTGAAGTCTCGCTCTGCCGGAGACCCTGCACAGCAGGTCAGGATTGTAATTTCCTTGCTCTGGGGCGACCCTCAAGACTGGGCTTTTGCATTGGCACCAGGGGATCCTGCGTTGCTCAATGTGGATGCGTTTTTTCTGGCCTTGGGGTTGCTTTATGAGGAACCTCATTTAGAGCTTCAGGCAGAAAAGGCCTTGATGTCCTTGTCTCAGGGGCAAGATGAAGCTGAAATATACTGCCAAAAATTCCGCAAATGGTCTGTGCTTACTCAGTGGAATGAGTGCGCCCTGGCGGCGATTTTCAGAGAAGGTCTCTCTGATGCCATTAAGGATGTTATGGTGGGGTTCCCTGTGCCTGCGAGTCTGAATGAGTCCATGACGATGGCTATTCAGATCGATAGGCGTCTGCGGGAGCGCAAACCTGTGCACCATTTGGCGGTGTCTACTGAGAAAACGCCAGAAAATATGCAATGTGATAGAATTCTGTCCAGAAGCGAGCGGCAGAATTTTAGACGAAAAAATGGGTTGTGCTTCTATTGTGGTGATTCAACTCATGTTATATCAGCATGCTTTAAGCGTACTAAGAAGCCTGACAAGTCTGTTTCAATTAGCACTTTACAGTCTAAGTTTATTCTATCTGTGACCCTGATTTGTTCTTTGTCATCTATTACCGCGGACGCCTATGTCGACTCTGGCGCTGCTTTGAGTCTTATGGATTGGTCCTTTGCCAAACGCTGTGGGTATGATTTGGAGCCATTGGAGGCTCCGATACCTCTGAAAGGGATTGACTCCACCCCATTGGCTAGTAATAAACCACAATACTGGACACAAGTGACTATGCGTGTTAATCCGGATCACCAGGAGGTTATTCGCTTTCTGGTGCTGTATAATCTACATGATGTTTTGGTGCTGGGATTGCCATGGCTGCAATCTCATAACCCAGTCCTCGACTGGAGAGCTATGTCTGTGTTAAGCTGGGGATGTAAAGGAACTCATGGGGACGTACCTTTGGTTTCCATTTCATCATCTATTCCCTCTGAGATTCCTGAATTCTTGTCTGACTTTCGTGACGTTTTTGAAGAACCCAAGGTTGGTTCACTACCTCCGCACCGGGAGTGCGATTGTGCCATAGACTTGATCCCGGGTAGTAAATACCCTAAGGGTCGTTTATTTAATCTGTCTGTGCCTGAACACGCTGCTATGCGAGAATATATAAAGGAGTCCTTGGAAAAGGGACATATTCGTCCTTCGTCATCTCCCTTAGGAGCCGGTTTTTTCTTTGTGTCTAAGAAAGACGGCTCTTTGAGGCCGTGTATTGATTATCGACTTTTGAATAAAATCACTGTTAAATATCAATATCCGTTACCACTGCTTACTGATTTGTTTGCTCGTATAAAGGGGGCCAAGTGGTTCTCTAAGATTGATCTCCGTGGGGCGTATAATTTGGTGCGAATCAAGCAGGGGGATGAGTGGAAAACCGCATTTAATACGCCCGAGGGCCATTTTGAGTATTTGGTGATGCCTTTTGGTCTTTCAAATGCCCCTTCAGTCTTCCAGTCCTTTATGCATGACATTTTCCGCGATTATTTGGATAAATTTATGATTGTGTATCTGGATGATATTCTGATTTTTTCGGATGACTGGGACTCTCATGTCCAGCAGGTCAGGAGGGTTTTTCAGGTTTTGCGGTCTAATTCCTTGTGTGTGAAGGGTTCTAAGTGTGTTTTTGGGGTTCAGAAGATTTCCTTCTTGGGATACATTTTTTCCCCCTCTTCCATCGAGATGGATCCTGTCAAGGTTCAGGCTATTGGTGATTGGACGCAACCCTCTTCTCTTAAGAGTCTTCAGAAATTTTTGGGCTTTGCTAACTTTTATCGTCGATTTATTGCTGGTTTTTCTGATGTTGTAAAACCATTGACTGATTTGACTAAGAAGGGTGCTGATGTTGCTGATTGGTCCCCTGATGCTGTGGAGGCCTTTCGGGAGCTCAAGCGCCGCTTTTCTTCCGCCCCAGTGTTGCGTCAGCCTGATGTTGCTCTTCCTTTTCAGGTTGAGGTCGACGCTTCTGAAATCGGAGCTGGGGCGGTGTTGTCGCAGAGAAGTTCCGACTGCTCCGTGATGAGACCTTGTGCTTTTTTTTCCCGTAAATTTTCGCCCGCCGAGCGGAATTATGATATTGGGAATCGGGAGCTTTTGGCCATGAAGTGGGCTTTTGAGGAGTGGCGTCACTGGCTTGAGGGGGCCAGACATCAGGTGGTGGTATTGACTGACCACAAAAATTTAATTTACCTTGAGTCTGCCAGGCGCCTGAATCCTAGACAAGCGCGCTGGTCGTTGTTTTTCTCTCGGTTTAATTTTGTGGTGTCTTACCTACCGGGTTCTAAGAATGTTAAGGCGGATGCCCTTTCTAGGAGTTTTGAGCCTGACTCCCCTGGTAATTCTGAGCCCACAGGTATCCTTAAAGATGGAGTGATATTGTCTGCCGTTTCTCCAGACCTGCGGCGGGCCTTGCAGGAGTTTCAGGCGGATAGACCTGATCGTTGCCCACCTGGTAGACTGTTTGTTCCTGATGATTGGACCAGTAGAGTCATCTCTGAGGTTCATTCTTCTGCGTTGGCAGGTCATCCTGGAATCTTTGGTACCAGGGATTTGGTGGCAAGGTCCTTCTGGTGGCCTTCCCTGTCACGAGATGTGCGAGGCTTTGCGCAGTCTTGTGACGTTTGTGCTCGGGCCAAGCCTTGTTGTTCTCGGGCTAGTGGATTGTTGTTACCCTTGCCTATCCCGAAGAGGCCTTGGACGCACATCTCGATGGATTTTATTTCGGATCTGCCTGTTTCTCAGAAGATGTCTGTCATCTGGGTGGTGTGTGACCGTTTCTCTAAGATGGTCCATCTGGTTCCCTTGCCTAAGTTGCCTTCTTCTTCCGAGTTGGTTCCTCTGTTTTTTCAAAATGTTGTTCGTTTGCATGGTATTCCGGAGAATATCGTTTCTGACAGAGGGACCCAATTCGTGTCTAGATTTTGGCGGGCATTCTGTGCTAGGATGGGCATAGATTTGTCTTTTTCGTCTGCTTTCCATCCTCAGACTAATGGCCAGACCGAGCGGACTAATCAGACCTTGGAGACATATTTGAGGTGTTTTGTGTCTGCGGATCAGGATGATTGGGTTGCTTTTTTGCCTTTGGCGGAGTTCGCCCTCAATAATCGGGCCAGCTCTGCCACCTTGGTGTCCCCGTTTTTCTGTAATTCGGGGTTTCATCCTCGATTTTCCTCCGGTCAAGTGGAATCTTCGGATTGTCCTGGAGTGGATGCTGTGGTGGAGAGGTTGCATCAGATTTGGGGGCAGGTGGTGGACAATTTGAAGTTGTCCCAGGAGAAGACTCAGCTTTTTGCCAACCGCCGTCGTCGTGTTGGTCCTCGGCTTTGTGTTGGGGACTTGGTGTGGTTGTCTTCTCGTTTTGTCCCTATGAGGGTTTCTTCTCCTAAGTTTAAGCCTCGGTTCATCGGCCCGTACAAGATATTGGAGATTCTTAACCCTGTGTCCTTCCGTTGAGCCTCCTGCTCCGGTGTTGGTTGAGGGTGAGTTGGAGTACGTTGTGGAAAAGATCTTGGACTCTCGTGTTTCCAGACGGAAACTCCAGTATCTGGTCAAATGGAAGGGATACGGTCAGGAGGATAATTCTTGGGTCACTGCCTCTGATGTTCATGCCTCCGATCTTGTCCGTGCCTTTCATAGGGCTCATCCTGATCGCCCTGGTGGTTCTGGTGAGGGTTCGGTGCCCCCTCCTTGAGGGGGGGGTACTGTTGTGAAATTGGATTCTGGGCTCCCCCTGTGGCCACTTGTGGAATTTAACTTGTGTGCATCATCCCCTCTGTTCACCTGCTCCTATCAGGATGTGGGAGTCGCTATATAACCTTGCTCCTCTGTCAGTTTCATGCCGGTCACCAATGTAATCAGTAGCCTTTCTGTGCATGTTCCTGCTACTAGACAACTCCCAGCTAAGTTGGACTTTTGTCCTTGTGTGTTTTTGCATTTTGTTCCTGTTCACAGCTGCTGTTTCGTTACTGTGTCTGGAAAGCTCTTGTGAGCGGAAATTGCCACTCTGGTGTTATGAGTTAATGCTAGAGTCTTAAAGTAATTTCTGGATGGTGTTTTGATAGGGTTTTCTGCTGACCATGAAAGTGCCCTTTCTGTCTTCATGCTATCTAGTAAGCGGACCTCGATTTTGCTAAACCTATTTTCATACTACGTTTGTCATTTCATCTTAAATCACCGTCAATATATGTGGGGGCCTCTGTCTGCCTTTTGGGAAAATTTCTCTAGAGGTGAGCCAGGACTGTCTTTTCCTCTGCTAGGATTAGGTAGTTCTCCGGCTGGCGCTGGGCATCTAGGGATAAAAAAAACGTAGGCATGCTACCCGGCCACTTCTAGTTGTGCGGCAGGTTTAGTTCATGGTCAGTATAGTTTCCATCTTCCAAGAGCTAGTTCTCATATATGCTGGGCTATGTTCTCTCGCCATTGAGAATCATGACACCGCAGGGTCTTAAAATCAGAAAAATAAGTTACGTTAATGAGAATTTTTAAACAAACTTACATTCGGAGATCACGTGTGTTGAGCAGAAACTGCAGGTCGTTATAATATGGGCACTTTCTCTGTTTTGGCGAAGAACCACTTTTCTCCTGTTCTTGTGCACTTTTTTTGAATCGATCCCGGACAGATTGCCATCTGGTTTTTACATCTTTCACTGAAATTTGTATAAGAAAGAAAAATTCTTAATTTACATAGTTACATAGTTATTAAGGTTGAAGGAAGACTTTAAGTCCATCTAGTTCAACCCATAGCCTAACATGCCCTAACATGTTGATCCAGGGGAAGGCAAAAAAAAACCCCATGTGGTAAGAGTAAGCTCCACCATGGGGAAAAAAATTCCTTCCCGACCCCACATACGGCAATCAGACTAGTTCCCTGGATTAACGCCCTATCAAGGAATCTAATATATATATCCTGTAATATTATACTTTTCCAGAAAGTTATCCAGTCCCCTCTTAAATTTAAGTAATGACTCACTCATTACAACATCATACGGCAGAGAGATCCATAGTCTCACTGCTCCTACAGTAAAGAATCCGCATCTGTTATTATGCTTAAACCTTTTTTCTTCCAGACGTAGAGGATGCCCCCTTGTTCCTGTCACCGGTCTATGATTAAAAAGATCATCAGAAAGGTCTTTGTACTGTCCCCTCATATATTTATACAATAACATAAGATCACCCCTTAGCCTTCGTTTTTCCAAACTAAATAGCCCCAAGTGTAATAACCTATCTTGGTATTGCAGACCCCCCAGTCCTCTAATAACCTTGGTCGCTCTTCTCTGCACCCGCTCCAGTTCAGCTATGTCTTTCTTATACACCGGAGACCAGAACTGTGCACAGTATTCTAAGTGTGGTCGAACTAGTGACTTGTATAGAGGTAAAATTATGTTCTCCTCATGAGCATCTATGCCTCTTTTAATGCATCCCATTATTTTATTTGCCTTTGTAGCAGCTGCCTGACACTGGCCACTGAATATGAGTCTGTCATCCACCCATACACCCAGGTCTTTTCCATTGACGGTTTTGCCCAGAGCTTTAGAATTAAGCACATAGTTATACATCTTATTACTTCTACCCAAGTGCATGACCTTACATTTATCCCCATTAAAGCTCATTTGCCATTTATCAGCCCAAGCTTCTAGTTTACATAAATCATCCTGTAATATAAAATTGTCCTCCTCTGTATTGATTACCCTGCAGAGTTTAGTGTCATCTGCAAATATTGAAATTCTACTCTGAATGCCCCCTACAAGGTCATTAATAAATATGTTAAAAAGAATAGGGCCCAATACTGACCCCTGTGGTACCCCACTGCTAACCACGACCCAGTCTGAGTGTGCTCCATTAATAACCACCCTTTGTTTCCTATCCCTGAACCAGCTATCAATCCACTTACACATATTTTCCCCTATCCCTATTATTCTCATTTTATGTAACAACCTTTTGTGTGGCACCGTTTCAAAAGCTTTTGAAAAGTCCATATACACTACATCCACTGGGCTCTCTTGGTCCAGTCCGGAACTTACCTCTTCATAGAAGCTGATCAAATTAGTCTGACATGAACGGTCCCTAGTAAACCCGTGTTGATACTGGGTCATGAGGTTATTCCTCTTCAGATACTCCAGTATCGCATCCCTTAGAAAGCCCTCCAGGATTTTACCCATAGTAGAGGTTAAACTTACTGGCCTATAATTTCCGAGTTCAGTTTTTGTCCCCTTTTTGAATATTGGCACCACATTTGCTATACGCCAGTCCTGTGGTACAGACCCTGTTATTATGGACTCTTTAAAGATTAAAAATAATGGTCTATCAATGACTGTACTTAATTCCTGCAGTACTCGGGGGTGTATCCCTTCCGGGCCCGGAGATTTATCAATTTTTTTGATTTTTAGACGTTGCCGTACTTCCTTCTGGGTTAAGCAGGTAACATTTAATTGGGATTTTTTATCACTAGTCATATTGGCTGCCATGGGATTTTTTTTTGTAAATACTGATGAAAAAAAGTAATTTAGCATATTGGCTTTTTCCTCATCCTCATCCACCATTTCACCCAGACTATTTTTAAGGGGGCCAACACTATCATTTTTTAGTTTCTTACTATTTATGTAGTTAAAGAATATTTTGGGATTATTTGTACTCTCTCTGGCTCTGTCTCAATCTTTGCTGCCTTGATTTGCTTTTTACCGAATTTATTTAATTTTTTGTATTTATTTAATGCCTCCTCACTACCTACCGTATATACTCGAGTATAAGCCGAAATTTTCAGCCCACTTTTTTGGGCTGAAATTGCCCCTCTCGGCTTATACTCGAGTCATACCCGGGGGTCAGCAGGGGGGGGGAGCGGGGGCTGTCTAAAAATACTCACCTAGTCCAGGCGCGGTCCCTGCAGGTCCCTGCCTTCCCCGGCGCCGGCAGCAGCAGCTTCAGCTTCTTCCTGTACTCAGCGGTCACATGGTCCCGCTGATTACAGTAAATGAATATGCGGCTCCACCTCCCATAGGGGTGGAGCCGCATATTCATTACTGTAATCAGCAGTACCATGTGACCGCTGAGTACAGGATGAAGCGCTGCGGCGTCGGGGAAGCAGGATCTACACAGCGGCAGGACCAGGTGAGTATACGGGGAGGGGAGCGCTGCGCTGCCCGATAGTCACCTGCTCCTCGTTCCGGGCGCTGATCTGTCTCCAGCACTGACGCTGAGGTCAGAGGGCGCGGTGATGTGGTCAGTGCGCGCCCTCTGCTGAACGTCAGTGCTGGAGACAGTTCGGCGCCCGGAACGAGGAGAGGTGACTATTGAAAGTGCGGGGGCCTGAGCGACGGAGAGGTGAATATGTGATTTTTTTTTTTATCGCAGCAAATGGGGCAAGTGTCTGTATGGAGCATCTATGGGGCCATAACGTTCCTGCAGCACTATATGGGGCCATAACGTTCCTGCAGCACTATATGGGGCCATAACATTCCTGCGGCACTATATTGGGCCATAACATTCCTGCGGCACTATATGGGGCCATAACATTCCTGCAGCACTATATGGGGCCATAACGTTCCTGCAGCACTATATGGGGCCATAACGTTCCTGCGGCACTATATGGGGCCATAACATACCTGCGGCACTATATGGGGCCATAACATTCCTGCAGCACTATATGGGGCCATAACATTCCTGCAGCACTATATGGGGCCATAATATTCCTGCGGCACTATATGGGGCCATAACATTCCTGCAGCACTATATGGGGCCATAACATTCCTGCAGCACTATATGGGGCCATAACGTTTGTGAAGCACTATATGGGGGCCATAACGTTTCTGCAGCACTATATGGGGCCATAACGTTTGTGCAGCACTATATGGGGCCATAATGTTTCTGCAGCACTATATGGGGCCATAACATTTCTGCAGCACTATATGGGGCAAGTGTCTGTATGGGGCCATAATTAACGTTTGTAGGGCACTACGGCATATGGGGCAAGTGTCTGTATGGAGCATCTTATAGGGCCATAACGTTTGTGCAGCACTATAAGGGGCAAATATCTTTATAGAGCATCTTATGGGGCCATAATCAGCATTTGTGCAGCATTATATTGGGCAAATGTGTCTATGGAGCATCTTATGGGGCCTTTATTAACCTTTATGCAGGATTATATGGGGCATATTTTAATATGGAACATCTTATGGGGCCATAATGAACAGTATGGAGCATTATATGGGGCTCCTGATTCAATATGGATATTCAAAGACACTTAACCTACTGATGTCTCAATTAATTTTACATTTATTGGTATCTATTATTACTTTTGACATTTACCGGTAGCTGCTGCATTTTCCCCCCTAGGCTTATACTCGAGTCAATAAGTTTTCCCAGTTTTTTGTGGCAAAATTAGGGGGGTCGGCTTATACTCGGGTCGGCTTATACTCGAGTATATACGGTACTTCCTTTAATTCTCTAAATGCTATCTTTTTGTCACTTATTGCGCCCCTTACAGCTCTATTTAGCCATATTGGTTTCCTCCTATTTCTAGTATGTTTATTGCCATACTGTATATACTGTGCACAGGTCCTATCCGGGATGATAATAAATGTCTCCCATTTTCTTTGTGTACTTTTATGTCTCAGGATATCGTCCCAGTTAATTGCACCAAGATCCTCTCTCATCCGTTGGAAATTTGCCCTCCTGAAGTTTAGTGTCCTTGTCACCCCTCTACTACACATCTTATTAAAGGAGACATGAAAACTTATTATTTTGTGATCACTATTCCCCAAGTGACCCCCAACCCTTATATTTGATATGCGGTCTGGCCTGTTGGTTAATATTAGGTCTTCCTTTACATGTTTAATAATTATCCGTATGCATAACATTTATTTACGTATTTCCTTTTTTCTTTGTGGGGGCATTCCTGTAATTTCGGGATACAGCTCTTCCAGCACTTTCTCCCAGGCATCATCCCGTAGGACTCGATTATGGTAATCTTCACTTGTGAGATCCCACAAGACGGGTCTGTTATGAACCTAGAGTGAACAAAATTCTAGTGTTATATATTTAATTATAAAACATAAAATGTGGATCTATTATTAAAGTTATCAATCTAATGTTTAAAAAAAGTAAATATAGTTAAAAAAAGTAACATTAAAAAAAGTTCAAATATGTTGACATGAAATAACCTTACCAGCAATATCAGTCATTGAACATTAATCGACATCCTTTCATATGATGCCATCTTGTCTTTGGCTCAACAAACAAGATATTTTTCCTGTTAAATACGTGTCATTAAACAATTGTAAGAAAACCCAAAATAATTTTGGTTAAGGAATTACAGTATTTTTCAGATTATAAGCTGCTACTTATTATAAGATGCAAAACAAATTTAGTTGAGAAAAATATTTTAGAAATTGTATTTTTATAAAATGGTGGCGCTTCAAAAAAATACAAGGGGAAGCGGGGTCCCAGGGTTGCTGCTGGAGGAGGCAGGAGGGTGGGATGAGGGGGTGTCTGATGTGCAGTGCGCTGCTGCCGATGTTTGGAGTTGATGTGGTGACTGCCGCTCCTGCCTGTGGTGTCCAACGCTGATATATCATCTACTGAGATCTTGCTAACAAGATCTCCATCTGCGCATGTGGAGCGCCCCCAGACGCAGGGCCACGGGGTACTCGGTACCGGGCCTCTCTGTCTCAGTCCTGGGGTTGTCACGGTGGCTAGATCCGGTCCGTGACCCTGCTAAGGGATGTCCAATGAAAGATGTGGTGATGGTGCGTGGTGCAGGTCGCGATGAATAACGAGGACACAGGGTTGCAGTCTCTTTACCTCTTTACTGAAGGCTTCAGGATCCTCAATCCAGAGTACTGCTAACAGGGCTGGCTGAGACCGGCCGGTCCGAAGGCACATCCAGAGTTCCCTTTGCAGGTGGAAATCAGTGCCTACCTTCTAGCGCCTGTGTGTTGTAGTACCTCCCTGCTGAGCACCACGGGATAGTCCTTACAACTGTTGTGTCTGTTTCTGATGTTCTTCTCTCACAACTCGTATCTATTCTGATGTTCTTCTCCATCCCCCAGATGATATCGATAGGACGCACCCGTATGACGGGTAGGCCTGGAGTTCTTCCGGGACCCTAGCGTCGCCCCTCTCCCACAGTTGCCCCCTATGTCTGCTTAGGTGATTTAGGTGAGACAGCCAACCTAAAATTAACTGTCCTGATGCTGTTTGAAGTATTGCTTGGAGCCTAATACTTCCTCGGTGTTCCGGCCACCGGCTACGTGCCTCAGTAGGATGTTGCTTCGATCTTACAGCACGACTCCTACTGGCTTTATCTCCTTTTTGCTGCGATCTCGTTTCTCACTTCTCCACAGTAAACCTCGCTTCATTTCCTTTCTTAGGATGCCGCCGCAACAGGTGCAGGCGCGGCTCCGTAACGTTCTGTTCTCTTCACTAGGCCACTGTCAGGATCCCACCCCTGACAGAGACCCCCCTGACTCTTCCCCTGCAACACCCTCTGCCACAGGATGTTTCCTGGTTCCAACCCTTCTCCTAACTTCCTATCCAGCCCCCAGTTTTACCAAATTGTGAGGAGTGGCCTAATACATAGAACCCTTTGCTCCCCCTGGTAGCCAGAATGTGAAGTGTAAAGTGTGACTGTGATACCTGGTCAGGTGAACTCCTTAAGTGCCATCAGACGTACCATCACTCCCCTTAGCGGCGGAGCGACACTACTGCAACGACCAGGACTCTGGGGCGCTGCACTCCCCCCCGGTTAAATCCAGTACTCCCGGACTGGGAAGAAAACAACAATACATGTCAGCAAAAGACATACAAATTTTGAAATGCAATGAACAAATAATAATAACAGTGCTTCCCTTTATGGGAGGTGAGGACTCTTGAACGTTACAAACAAAACATGGTTAAATATTTTAAATAACATACTATAAATAACTTCTATTACCCAGCCGGGTATTCTACTAAGTGCAAATTCTGAACAATAATTTAACTTTTCATTTAAGGGCGTATGGGCTGAACCCACTAAAGGCTTACTATAAAACTCTAAAATATAAATTAACTTTTTCTTTATTTTTCTCTTCTAAGTGCAACATTTTCTTTTTACTCTCTGATTGTTCATATGCAGGACCGCCTGTCTATCTGCCCAGGCCTACTGCCTCTTTTCTTAGTACAAGATCAATTGGCCATCTCTCTATGGCTCTCAGGAGGACTCACTAACTAACCCCTACGGGTTTACTCTATTGAAATTTGGCTTTCAACTCTTTCCTGTCCTCATTCTTTTAATAACATTATTAACCATTCTCTATAACGATCTAGCTAACTACATATTACTCCTATGTAAAACATTATTACCATCTACTTTCTTTCAAGACAACATTATACTTTAAGTGCAACTAGGGAACGTTCCCTTTAAGAGGGAACCAAGTCTCTTTGAGGTAATGCAGACTCTCCATCTGCAAGTCCAGTTAAGGCAAGAGCTTCCATGCTGTATTCAGGAACAGTCTCTTCACAAAGCTCTCCTTCTTGTAAAACCAGTAAGGGGCACCTTTAAGAAGGTGCGAACTATTTACAATACAGTTTGTGAACCATTCACCAAAAAAAATACAAAAGGGGCTGACAGCACTCACTTATCTGGGGTGCCCGTTCCTCATCCAGGGAACCTTCCTGGATATTCCAAGACCATCCAATATATAAATGAACAGCGCTCCATCCAGGTGTAGAAGTCTTCAAAGTATTTATTAAGCCATATAAAACATAGCAGCGACGTTTCAACCATAAATTGGTCTTTATCAAGCATACAATACAGCAAAATGGGCTGCCTTAAGTAGTGTGGATGCCACACAGTGCACCAATCACCACCCAGTACAGCCCACACCACATAAACAACAACTATGACATATAAAAATAGACATCAGATCTAGATAAATACATAATACAGTGAATCTATACAATTTCCCACAATAAAAACATCAAAAAAAACATCAACATCATATTATGCATTTTGATGTTTTTATTGTGGGAAATTGTATAGATTCACTGTATTATGTATGTATCTAGATCTGATGTCTATTTTTATATGTCATAGTTGTTGTTTATGTGGTGTGGGCTGTACTGGGTGGTGATTGGTGCACTGTGTGGCATCCACACTACTTAAGGCAGCCCATTTTGCTGTATTGTATGCTTGATAAAGACCAGTTTATGGTCGAAACGTCGCTGCTATGTTTTATATGGCTTAATAAATACTTTGAAGACTTCTACACCTGGATGGAGCGCTGTTCATTTATATATTGGATGGTCTGTGAACCATTCACCGTCCATGATTCGGCAGTCTTTGTAACATTGTGGAACAAAAGCAAAAGGAAAACAAAAGCAAAAATAAAAAGCAATAGGGATCCCGGGTAAACAAAGGGATCTCTTTAAGAATAACCCTAGTCGGGTTTAAAGCAGCAAAAAGCAGGGAAACAAACAGTTAACTATTTACATACTCGTGGTTCCGAGGTTTATCCTCACAGGAGGTTACACTGCATCAGCTGGTGGCGGACACTCTCCGGGCGGTAAGGCTGCGGTCCTCTGTCTTCGGTGGATGCAGGATCAGTATCATTGGTCGGTCTCCCAGGCACAGTCAGATCACCCAGTGTCTGGATTCGAATGTCAGCTGTGGTTGCAAGTTCAGTAGCGGCGATAATACACACCGTGGTGACAGTAGCGGCGTTGGTCAAATCCGGATTAGTCATAGTCGGGACAGCAGGTGGCGCTACTGCCTGCTCGCATCGTTGGACGTCTCGAGCGCACCACCCCTGCGCACTCCGGTGGCGAGTGTAGGTCACTTGGTCCCCTTTACATGGTAGTTGATTGTCACATCTATTGCGAAACGGGGTTTTCACATTGTAGCTGGTAAAGAAGATTTCAGTCGGCAGTCCCGGTTCTTGTATAGAGCCCCAACCCCGCTTCGGGCGAAAGGCTAGTACAGTCCCCTGCCTTACCGAGTTCCTCTTATTGTGTTCAGTACTTGGTCTCTGTACTCTTGGTGGGTCATTTGGTTCTGTCTCTTTTTGGTTTTGCCATTGTAGAATTAAGCATTGCTTATACTGTTCCCAAGTGAGCGCATCAATGCTGAGGCCCTCCTGCCTGGCTTCATCCGGCCAGATCCGTGGGGTGTCCCCCTGGAAGATCACCCCCTCTGAGCTCACATCTAGCGGTTTCCCCATCGTGGTTGGTAACGGAGGCACCAGCTTCTCCATGGTGCCTGGGGTTAGCACTACCAGCTCAGCGGTGAAAACTCGGTTATTGTCGGGCTGGGGAGCAGTCACGGGAGCAGGATCGGTCAGGGGAGCAGGGATGCTTTCCATACCTGCGTCTGATGTGATTCCACCGATGTCAATCTGTTCCATTGACAAGGACACTGGAATCGGCTGCAGCCCGGACCGCGGTTCCTCCAATGCGACCCTCTCGCCCGGCTCCGATGTCCGTGGCTTCACAGCGGCTGGCTCCGCGTTCGGGATAGGCTGGCTCGGCTCCGCCACCTGTAGCTCCGAGAACTCCAGATCCTCCAGCGGCGGTGGGTTCGAGTCCGTCTCCGGTGGGCGAGGACAGGCCGGGATCACTTCGCCGTCACTCTGGGACTCGCTGGTCACCATCCCTGCTCTGGGATCTTCGGTGGTATAAGCACGTTGCCCCTCCGTTTTCTGAGGGCGTAGCTTCTCCTTCCTCTCGTTCCCGCCATTGCAAATCAGGGGGCGGTTCTCCTCTGCTTCTGGGCAGGTCGTCATCTCGCAACAATAGTCGGAAGGGGAAGTCGCCACTTTTGGCGCCACTTTGATAGTCTCCTCCCATGGCATGCCCTTCTTCTTCCTCTGCGCTCCCCGTGGCGCTGCAATGGCAGCGGTTTTGGCGGGAACTTTTGGCGACAAGTGGCAATCCACAGTCTTTGCAATAAATCACAGTTCAAGCACAATTCAGTCACAGTTCCAAGGCACACATGACCTGATTCTTCAGGCTTAAGTAGATCCTGTTCGTGACCCCAAGTTGGAGGGCCCCCAGACGCAGGGCCACGGGGTACTCGGTACCGGGCCTCTCTGTCTCAGTCCTGGGGTTGTCACGGTGGCTAGACCCGGTCCATGACCCTGCTAAGGGGTGTCCAATGAAAGATGTGGTGATGGTGCGTGGTGCAGGTCACGATGAATAACGAGGACACAGGGTTGCAGTCTCTTTACCTCTTTACTGAAGGCTTCAGGATCCTCAATCCAGAGTACTGCTAACAGGGCTGGCTGAGACCGGCCGGTCCGAAGGCACATCCAGAGTTCTCTTTGCAGGTGGAAATCAGTGCCTACCTTCTAGCGCCTGTGTGTTGTAGTACCTCCCTGCTGAGCACCACGGGATAGTCCTCACAACTGTTGTGTCTGTTTCTGATGTTCTTCTCTCACAACTCGTATCTATTCTGATGTTCTTCTCCATCCCCCAGATGATATGGATAGGACGCACCCGTATGACGGGTAGGCCTGGAGTTCTTCCGGGACCCTAGCGTCGCCCCTCTCCCACAATTGCCCCCTATGTCTGCTTAGGTGATTTAGGTGAGACAGCCAACCTAAAATTAACTGTCCTGATGCTGTTTGAAGTATTGCTTGGAGCCTAATACTTCCTCGGCATTCTGGCCACCGGCTACGCGCCTCAGTAGGATGTTGCCTCGATCTTACGGCACGACTCCTACTGGCTTTATCTCCTTTTTGCTGCGATCTCGTTTCTCACTTCTCCACAGTAAACCTCGCTTCTTTTCCTTTCTTAGGATGCCGCTGCAACGGGTGCAGGCGCGGCTCCATAACGTTCTGTTCTGTTCACTAGGCCACTGTCAGGATCCCACTCCTGACAGAGACCCCCCTGAATCTTCCCCTGCAACACCCTCTGCCACAGGATGTTGCCTGGTTCCAACCCAGTCAGCTTCTCCTAACTTCCTATCCAGCCCCCAGTTTTACCAAATTGTGAGGAGTGGCCTAATACATAGAACCCTTTGCTCCCCCTGGTGGCCAGAATGTGAAGTGTAAAGTGTGACTGTGATACCTGGTCAGGTGAACTCCTTAAGTGCCATCACACGTACCATCACTCCCCTTAGCTGCGGAGCGTCAGTACTGCAACGACCAGGACTCTGGGGCGCTGCACATGCGCCACCCCATGGCAAACATTTTACGGAGTCCAACACACAGGAGGAAAACACGGAAATACAGGTGGCTCTTGATTTTCAAGAAATGTCGCCAAAATACCCCAGCAGCAGCGGCAACCCCGGCCAGCATCATCAGCAGCAGACAACACGGACAGCTTAAATGCCAGCAGCAGAGATGGCGGGCAACCACTACTCCCACGGTAACGGTAAGGTATATACGCATTATAAGACACACCCCCATTTTACCACAATTTTTCAAAAGAAGTGTGTATTATAATGCGTAAAATACAGTATGTGTATTTTGTCCTATTCATTTAAAGGGAACCTGTCTCCTCCAAAATTGAATATGAGCTAAGCCCACTGGCATCAGGGGCTTATCTACAGCATTCTGTAATATTGTAGATAGGCCCCCGATGTAACCTGAAAGATGAGAAAAACAGGTTATATTATACTCACCCAGGCGTGGTCCTCCTGCAGTCCGGTCCGGGGCCTCCCATCTTCTCATGATGACCCCCTCTTCTTGTCTTCACGCTGCAGCTCCGGCGCATGTGTACTTTGCCTGCCCAATTGAGGGCAGAGAAAAGTACTGCAGTGCGCAAGCGCCGGGCCTCTCTGACCTTTCCCGGTGCCTGCGCACTGCAGTACTTTGCTCTGCCTTCAACAGAGCAGACAAAGTACGCCTGCGCCGGAGCCGCAGCGTGAAGACAAGAAGAGGATGTCATCGTAAGAAGATGGGAGGCCCCAGACCGAACCGCGACGCCCATCGGACCAGAACCGCAGCGGGACCGCCCCTGGGTGAGTATAATCTAACCTCTTTTTCTCATCTTTCAGGATACATCTGAGGCTTATCTACAGCATTACAGAATGCTGTAGATAAGCTCCTGATGCCGGTGGGCTTAGCTCACCTTTTGTTTTGGGGGTGACAGGTTCCCTTTAAGGCTGATAAGGATCCTTGCCAGCCTGATAATACCAGGCCGCAGGAGGCTGCTTTTCTGGCTGGTTAGAAAAAATAGGGGGATCCCCTGGAAAAAAAACTGGCGTGGGGTCCCCCGTATTTTTGTTATCCAGCCAGATGAAGCAGACTGCTGCGGCCTGGTATTTAAGGCTGGCAAGGATCCAAAGATGCGCCAATTGTGGAACTTTACCTGGCTCTTCGCACTCCCGAGTAGCGGTGGGTTATGGGGTAATGAAGAGTTAATGTCACCTTGCTAATGTAAGGTGACATTAAGCCTTGTTAATAATAGAGAGGTGTCAATAAGACACCTATCCATTATTAATATACAGTTTGTAAATGGTTAAAAAAATACACAGCCAGAATAAAATATTTTAATTAAATAAAACACAACACAGTTTTAAAAACTTTTTATTACACTCTCATTCCTGCGAAGTCCTCGATCTCCTGTAAAAAAAACAAAAAAAACAAACCAACAGTACATTACCTGTTCTGCCATTGTCCAAAATAATGAAGGTCCCACGACGAGTCCAGCTCTGCTACATCTGGATGCCAGGCTAAGCTTGACATCCAGACACAGCAGAGCTGCTTATCAGAGGAGATTCCCCGGCGGTCACGTCGAATGCATTTCTCACAGCCAGCTGATCGCAAGAGTACAGGTGACCGGAGATTACCCCGTCCCCAGCAGTCACATGGGGACTGGCTGTGAGATACACTACACAACCAGGGAGAGGGCAATGGCCGTTCACCTGTACAGCTGATAGCTGGCCGTAAGAGAACCATTCCACGTGACGACTGGGGCATCTCTCCGGTAAGCAGTTGCATATCGCGCGACGCGCAGAGGGCTATTAATTAAAAAAGGACAGGACGGGACGGAACGGACGCACTGACCTCTCTCTCTCTGGAAGTTCCTGTGTCACGTACTTCCGTATGTGACACAGGAACTCAACATATGTTAATTAGCTGACATGCGTAGTAAGCTGCACTAACGCAATTACTACAAATGTGAACTAATCATTAGATGCGGTTTTACCGCATCTAATGATTTTCTATGGGAAATTAACAGTGCGCCGTATTTCGCTGTGTTCCGGGACATAGTGCGCGGGCGCATGCGCAGTAATACTTTTCGGCTTTTCCCGCAGTAGGGCAAAGCATACTGTGCGTGCGCCACTGAAGACTGCATGCCAACTATGGCGCATGCATACTCTTATTCCCTAAAATATTGCTGAAAACAGGGACGGACGGGGTGGAGAAATGAAGAGGATACGCCGCCCATCGGACTGGTAACAAATCATTTTAATATCCCGCGTCATATTTGACGCGTTTTTTTGTGCGTTTTTTGTGCATTTTTTTCCAAATGCATAGAATTGCGGGAAAAACGCAGAAAATCTGCAAAATTAATGAACATATATTAACACAATCGTCAGTAAATTTATAAGCATAAGGCGACTCAAAATCATATTACTAATTTTGGAGGACAAAGAGTCAAAAATGGCCCAAAAAGTAACATTAAAACATGTTTATTGAAAATTCAACTTGCATAAAAGCACATACATATCACATATGGAGAAGATTTCATATAAAAATGAACAATGAGCTCCATATATGTGTGGAGAGTTATATCTAATGCATGGTAGCTAGAGTAATATTTACTCTAGCTACCATGCATTAGATATAACTCTCCACACATATATGGAGCTCATTGTTACTTGTTGCTGCAACATATAGCTTATACTATTACTGCTATTGTGCCCTGATCTGTGAACCTGGTGTATTGGTTGCACCAATGGATACAGTCACAACTCACCTTTTTATATGAAATCTTCTCCATATGTGATATGTATGTGCTTTTATGCAAGTTGAATTTTCAATAAACATGTTTTAATGTTACTTTTTGGGCCATTTTTGACTCTTTGTCCTCCAAAATTAGTAAAATTAATGAACATGCTGCTTTTTTTACCGCGATGCATTTTTTTTCGTGGAAAAAACGCACCATGTGCACAAAACATGCAGAATGCATTCTAAATGATAGGATGCATAATGTATGCGTTTTTAATGAGTTTTTATAGCGTTTTTATCGCGAAAAAACGGAAAGAAACCTGAACGTGTGCACATACCCTTAAATTTGCAGTTAAGGGTTAACAGTTAACTATGTACAGTCATTTTTAGATTTGCTTTGTTCTGTTATAGCAGTAGCCAAGGTACCAGTCGGTATCAAACACGTCCTGGCCCAGAAAGGTTTGTATCCAGATTGTGATCTGATGCTATATCAACATCATGGGTTTGCCTCTCACGTACAGTTATATGAAAAAGTTTGGGCACCCCTATTAATCTTAAAGGGCCACTGTCACCCCCTCCAGCCGTTATAAACTAAAAGAGCCACCTTGTGCAGCAGTAATGCTGCAGTCTAACAAGGTGGCTCTTTTAGTTTTTGATTAAGCATGCCCCGCACTGTGTTATTCATTATGCACAGTGCGGGGCTGGCATTCCTGGGCATGCGCACTGCGCTGTTCAGGCGCTCCCCCATCTCGGACGCTGTCCCATCTCTGACGCTCCCCCTGCTCCCCCGCCTTCAGGCATTGTTATTTGCGCCTGCCCCAGGCAGGCACGCACAGCGCAGGCGCCGGATTTAAGAAGCAACAACGCGAAGGGGGCGGAAACCATCGCCCCTGAAGAGAAGAGTGACGGCAGTTGGAAGATTGATAGAGGACGATGCGGACCGCCTCCCGGTACAATATCTGGTCTTTGTGGCCAATTTTTAAAACGGTTTATTGAGGTAATAACTTAATCAAAAACTAAAAGAGCCACCTTGTTAGACTGCAGCATTACTGCTGCACAAGGTGGCTCTTTTAGTTTATAACGGCTGGAGGGGGTGACAGTGGCCCTTTAAGCTTAATGTTTTATAAAAATTGTTTTTTTTGCAACAGCTATTTCAGTTTCATAACTGTTGAACACATAATGTTTCTGCCTTGAAATGAGGTTTACTGTACTAACAGAAAATGTGCAATCTGCATTCAAACAAAATTTGACAGGTGCATAAGTATGGGCACCTCACCAGAAAAGTGACATTAATATTTAGTAGATCCTCCTTTTGCAAAAATAACAGCCTCTAGTCGCTTCCTGTAGCTTTTAATGAGTTCCTGGATCCTGGATGAAGGTATTTTTGACCATTCCTCTTTACAAAACAATTCCAGTTCAGTTAAGTTTGATGGTCGCCGAGCATGGACAGCCCTCTTCAAATGATCCCACAGATGTTCAATGATATTAAGGTCTGGGGACTGGGATGGCCATTCCAGAACAGTGTAATTGTTCCTCTGCATGAATGCCTGAGTAGATTTGGAGCGGTGTTTTGGATCATTGTCTTGTTGAAAGATCCATCCCCTGCATAACTTCAACTTTGTCACTGATTCATGAACATTATTGTCAAGAATCTGCTGATACTGAGAGGAATCCATGCGTCCCTCAACTTTAACAAGATTCCCGGTGCCGGCATTGGCCACACAGCCCCAAAGCATGATGGAACCTCCACCAAATTTTACTGTGGGTAGCAAGTGTTTTTCTTGGAATGCTGTGTTTTTTTGCCTCCATGCATAACGCCTTTTTGTATGACCAAACAACTCAATCTTGGTTTCATCAGTCCACAAGACCTTCTTCTAAAATGAAATTGGCTTCTCCAAATGTGCTTTTGCATACCTCAGCCGACTCTGTTTGTGGCGTGCTTGCAGAAACAGCTTCTTTCGCATCACTCTCCCATACAGCTTCTCCTTGTGCAAAGTGCGTTGTATAGTTGACCGATGCACAGTGACACCATCTGCAGCAAGTTGATGCTGCAGCTCTCTGGAGGTGGTCTGAAGATTGTCCTTGACTTATCTCACCATTCTTCTTCTATGCCTTTCTGATGTTTTTCTTGGTCTGCCACTTCTGACCTTAACAAGAACTGTACCTGTGTTCTTCCATTTCCTTACTATGTTCCTCACAGTGGAAATTGACAGGTTAAATCTCTTAGACAGCTTTTTGTATCCTTCCCCTGAACAACTATGTTGAATAATCTTTGTTTCAGATCATTTGACAGTTGTTTTGAGGAGCCCATGATGCCACTCTTCAGAGGAGATTCAAACAGGAGAACAACTTGCAAGTGGCCACTTTAAGTAGCTTTTTTCATGATTGCATACACCTGGCTATGAAGTTCAAAGTTCAATGAGGTTACAAAACTAAAAAAAGTGCTTTAGTAAGTCAGTAAAAAAGTAGGTAGGAGTATTTAAAACAAGAAAATGATAAGGGTGCCCATACTTATGCACCTGTCAAATTTTGTTTGAATGCAGATTGCACATTTTCTGTTAGTACAATAAACCTCATTTCAAGTCAGAAACATTACTGTGTCCAACAGTTATTAGATATATGAAACTGAAATAGCTGTTGCAAAAAAACAATTTTTATAAAACATTAAGCTTAAGATTAATAGGGGTGCCCAATCTTTTTCATATAACTGTATGTCAAGTCATTAGCGGCGATCAAAGTTTGTGTGGCTTGAGTACGTATGTCAGCTATTGCAGTTGCCACCGCAGTTGTCTCAGTGGTGGTGATTATGCACACAGTAATACAACCCCTGTCAAAAATTATGGAACCAACGGCCTTGGAGGATGTTCATTCAGTTGTTTAATTTTGTAGAAAAAAAGCAGATCACAGACATGGCACAAAGCTAAAGTCATTTCAAATGGCAACTTTCTGGCTTTAATTAACACTAAAAGAAATCAAGATCAAATAATGTGGTAGTCAGTAATGGCTACTTTTTTTAACCAAGCATAGGGAAAAAATTATGGAATCACTCAATTCTGGGGAAAAAATTCTGGAAACAAGAAAAACAAAAAAACACTCCAAAACATCACTAGTATTTTGTTGCGCCACCTCTGGCTTTTATAACAGCTTGCAGTCTCTGATGCATGGACTTAATGAGTGTCAAACAGTACTCTTCATCAGTCTGGCTCCAATGTTCTCTGATTGCTGTTGCCAGATCAGCTTTGCAGGTTGGAGCCTTGTCATGGACCATTTTCTTCAACTTCCACCAAAGATTTTCAATTGGATTGAGATCCGGACTATTTGCAGACCATGGCATTGACTTTATGTGTCTTTTTTCAAGGAATGTTTTCACAGTTATTGCTCTATGGCAAGATGCATTATCATCTTGAAAAATAATTTAATCATCCCCAAACATCCTTTGCAGAAAGCGCAGGTGAAGCGGAAACCTCGAGCTAGGATTATTACTCATGTGTAAGCCTAATAGAGAGATGGCAGGGAGATAATAATTTATTTAGTTGTTATTCCATCTTTTGGACTTAGTCATGGGCTTTGCTCTATTGTATGTTATGGGTCCTAGTTAACCTGCGCAGATGTTAGCCATATTGTGGGCTGTGTTTATAAGGGACAAATATGTTTCCTTTTTTATTTGTTTTTAAAACGTGTATTTTTTCTATTGCATGTTCTAATTTGTTATTGCACATGAATAAAAAGCTGTGTTCACTTTAGCCAAAGATTCGTGTGGTGATCCCCGTTTATATGACCTTCGCTTTTCTCTTTTGTTTTTTACAGCTCTCCAAGGTGTGATCACTCCTTTTTAGATGCAGACGAACGTGCAAATCTAATTTGATGCAGGTGCTATTTTTGGGCATGAAAATTTACAGGGTGATTCCATAATTCTTTCCTCAGAATTGAATGATTCCATAATTTTTTCACTATGCTTGGTTTAAAAAATGAACCATTACTGACTACCACATTTTTTGTTCTTGATTTCTTTTAGTGTTTCTAAAAGCCAGAAAGTTGCCATTTGAAATGACTGTAGTTTTGTGCCATGTCTGTGATCTGCTTTTGTTCTACAAAATTAAACAACTGAATGAACATCCTCCAAGGCCGATGATTCCATAATTTTTGTCAGGGGTTGTAGTAGTGTTGGTTTGAGGAGTTGCAGGCGCTGTAGCCGGATAGGGACGGTATCAACTTGGACACTAGGTGGCGCTGTGGTGGGTACGCATTTCTTAATGTTCCGAGCGCACCAACCTTTTTCATCCTGGTGACAGAGATGAGATTCCACATCACTGCAGGTGACATAGACCTTCGTCGGTAGCCCGGATTCCTGAATGAAACCCCAACCCCTTTTAGGGTAGAAGGCCACTACTACACCCCATCTGGCTGGGCCGTTGTCACTTCGCTGGGTGTCATGGGTCTGCCATTTGCGTTGGGCCTCACTCCCTTTATCCTCCTTCCATTTTAGTACCAGACTATATTCCTCCCAGGTGAGGGCTTTAATACGGGACCCTTCCAGTTGGGCCTCCCCAGGGGACCCGATTGGTTCTGCTCTTGGATTGTCCCATTGGAAAACCACCTCCCCAGGGCTCACCTTCAGCGGTGTGCCTATGGGTGTTGGGAGCGGGCCTGTCAGCGTCTCGTCATCGGTGGTGCTAGTCGCTGGAACAGGGCCTTCATCTGAGGCAGGAGCTGTTGCTGGTGCAGGGTCAGTGACTGGGGAAAGAGTGGTTGCTGGAGCGGGATCGATCACCGGGACAGGGACGTTTTCTGTACCTGCGTCTGATGTGGTTCCACCGATGCCGGTCTGCTCCGCTGATGAGGATGCTGGAGTCAGCTGCTGCCCGGACTGCGACTCTTCCAGTGCGATCTTCCTGCACAGGGCCGACTTCCATTTCTTCACTGCTGTCAGCTCTGTGTCCAGGAGCTGGCGGCTCAGCATCTCCACCTACGGCTCCAGGAATTCCGGATCCTCCAGCAGCTGTGAGTTCAGGTCCTCCTCCGGTGGCTTGGGATGGTCCCGGGTCACTTCGTCGTCATTCAGGTACCCGCTGGTTGCCATCTCTTCTTCCGGATCTGCAGCCGCACATGCACGCTGCTCCTCCATTTCTTGGGGGCGGGGCTTCTTCTCCTCTTTGTTCCCGCCATTGCAAATCAGGAGGCAGACCTCTTTGGCAGATGGGCAGGTCCTCATCATATAAGAGCATTCGTAGGGGGTGGTCAGCACTGTTCGCGCCGCTTTGGTAGTCTCCTCCCATAATGGCACGCCCTTCTTCTCCGGCGCTCCTTGTGGCGCTGTAATGGCGGTGGTTTTGGCGGCAATTTTGGCAGTCTTTTGCGATACACAGTCTCTGAGTACAAAAACAGTTAGGCACAGTCCTTTAGGTGCACATGACCCGATTTTCAAGGTCAGTCCATCTTGTTCATGATGCAAAGTTTGGAGTGCCCCATCAGGGCAAGTGGTTACTCGGTACCGGGTTCTGCAGTTCACAGGGGGATGTCACGGTGGCTGACCCGGTCCGTGGCCCTGGGACGTCCTTATAAAAGGGAAAGGTCTTTAAACGGATAAAGTTTATGTTCATGACGCCACCTGTGGTATTCGGTCAGGGTGACCGACGCTGCTTTAAGAGGTCCGCTGGGGTGATATTATGGCAGCTAGATGGAATACTTCCCACAGGTGAAGTATATTCCCAGGGCTTCCCAATATGTAGATGGTGAATGGTGAATGACGCAGTGAAGAACGAGGACACAAGGTTGCAATCTCTTTACCTTTACTGAAGACTTTAGCATCCACAGTCCAGGGCACCAGACCACAGGGCAGGCAGAGTCCGGCCGGTTCAGAGGCAAGTCCAGAGTCCCCTTGTCCAGGTGGAAATCAACAGCCTTCCCTTGCGCTTTAGTGGTGTAGTCCCTTATTGCATAAGCTTCAAATAAGGTCCTCACAGATGTAGTGTCTCTCTCTCTCTGTCCCCGTATAGGATAGGACAAAACCCATATGACTAGTGACTGTTTATAGGGTCTCTTAGATAACCTGGCTCTGTGGGGTGTCACCGTGCCTCCTGGGTGTAGATGCGGACAAGTAACATGCAATTAGCCATCCTACCGGTCTCTGAAGTAAGGCATAGAGGTCCCCACTACCTCGGTGTTCCTGCTACCGAAGTTCTGCACCTCAGAAGGAGGCAGCCTGCTCGGAGCTGGTCCCCTTCTGGTATCATCTCCTTTGCTTTGCCTTCCCTCACGCTTGCTGCAATACAGTTCTGCCTTCAAAATGTCTCCTTTCTGGGAGCTGCAGCTCTGTGGACATGCACAGCTCCGTGGACCCTCTGTCCTCCTCAGACAGCTGTCTGGAACTTTCTACCTTTCCCTACAGACTACCAGTTTTATATATATGGGGAGTCACCTAATAAATAAGATCAGAAGCTCCCCCTGGTGGCCTGGAGTATGAAATGTGTTGCATGCTTGTGATGCCTGGATGCAGTTATCCTTCCTTGCCTCTGAACGTAGCATCACTCTCCCCGGGAGGAAAGCGACACTACTGCGATGACCAGGACCCTGGGGCGCCACACGTGCATCCCTGAGACCCTCGGAACAACGCGATGTGATTGCGTTGTTCCGAGCGTCTCCTTCGTCCTCCTCCCTACAGGCCCCAGATCGAAGATGGCCGCGGGGTCCTTCCGGATCCTGCAGGGAGGTGGCTTGCAAGCGCCTGCTGAGAGCAGGTGATGGCAAGCCTCCTGCACTGCCTGTCAGATCGCTGATCTGACACAGAGCTTTGCAAAGTGTCAGATCAGAGATCTGACACTATACAGTGATGTCCCACCCTGGGACAATGTAAAAAAGTTAAAAAAATATATATATTAACATGTGTAAAAAAAAATTTTTTAAATTCCTAAATAAAGAAGAAAAAAATATTGTTCCAATAAATATATTTCTTTATTGTATTGTATAAAAGCGCCAAAACATAAAAAAAGATATAAATGACGTATCGCTGTAATCGTACTGACCCGAAGAATAAAACGGCATCATCAATTTTACCAAATGCAGAATGGTGTAAACGCCCCCCTAAAAGAAATTCATGAATTGCTAGTTTTTGTTCATTCTGCCTAACAAAAATCGGAATAAAAAGCAATAAAAAAAAAGTCATGTGCCCAAAAATGGTACCAATAAAAACGTCAACTCGTCCCACAAAAACAAGACCTCCCATGACTCTGTGGACTAAAACATGTAAAAATTATAGCTCTCAAAATGTGGTAACGCAAAAACTATTTTTTGCAATAAAAAGCGTCTTTTAGTGTGTGACGGCTGCCAATCTTAAAAACCCGCTCTAAAAACCCGCCATAAATAGTAAATCAAACCCCCCTTTATCACCGCCTTAGTTAGGAAAAAATAATAAAATAAAAAAATTTACTTATTTCTATTTTCTCATTAGGGTTAGGGTTAGGGCTAAAATTAGAGTTAGGGCTGCAGTTAGGGTTAGGGATAAAGTTAGAGTTAGGGTTGGGGTTAAAGTTAGGGTTCGGGTTGGGGCTAAAGTTAGGGTTAGAGTTGGGGCTAAAGTTAGGCTTCTTTCACACAGGCGGCCGTCATAATGCGTCGACGCGAAGTATCGATGGATGCGTCAAAAATAGTGAAAAATGGATGTAACGCATCCAGTTTTTCGACGGATCCGCTTGACAGTTCCATCGAAAAATTGGATCCGTTGCATCCGTCTTGACCGTTTTCCCATTCGTTTCATCCTTTTTTTTTATGGATCCGTTTTCCATGCCTACAAATGGGAGTCTCCCAAATGTGATTGGCTATTGGAAAATAATGGAAACCTATATATTGAGTGTTTTAACACCCCATCTTTGACAGGGTTTAGAGCAAGTGGCATTAATGGAAGGAATTCTAGCAAATATTGTTACCATCTATTAGAATTTTGCTTTTGAGGCCAATAGGTTGGCAGTGATAGTTCGTGAAAAGGAGGCAGCAAGAGAGCGCATCCTTTGTCAGCGACGTCACCGGCGCCTTTGGATACATCCCATCACGCACAGCGATTGACCCGTGGCATCTATTCAACGCTGTACATTGAATTGAGGCAAAACCTGGAGAAGTTTTTCAATTATGTGCGCATGAGACCTGAAAACTTTGACGTTTTGGTGGAAAGCATTGGAGAAGTAATCAGGAGAAAGGACATGCATTTGCGCTTTTCCATATCACCGGCGGAGCGTCTGATGGTGACACTTCTTTAAGCCTTTTGTTTGTTTTTATTCTGATTTCTCATTCTTCCTACTTAAGACTATGTGCACACGTTGCGGTTTTTTTTTTGCGGATGCGCTGCGAATTTGACGTTGCGTATTAACAGTATCATGTAAACCTATGGCAAACCACATCTGCAGTGACCATGCTGCGGAAAATACTGCGCTGAAACACTGCGCTACATTTTCTGCAGCATGTCAATTCTTTGTGCGCATTCCACAGCGATTAACATCTGCTCCATAATAGGAATCTGCAGGTATAAAAATGCCGCTTTAAATCTGGCAAAAAAAATCAGAAAATCCACAGGTAATCCACAGTGCATTCAACCAGCGTATTTTTCAAAGAAGGTCCGTAAAAATCCACATATTATTCTTCTAAGTGGGCCCATAGCCTTAAACTGTAATGTTGTTGCTTTTAGTTTGTAATAATAATATTTTTTTTTTTTTTTTTTTTTTACAGATTCCTTGCAATTGGAGAATCCCTTACCTCCCTTCATTACCAATTTTGGCTGGGGATTTCAAATATCTCTGGGATAGTGAAACAGACCTGCCGGGCACTGTGGGATTGTTTACAGGAGGAGTACATCCCAAATCCAGCAACGGACAGGTGGCTGGAGATTGCTGAGAATTTTGAAAAAAATTGTAATTTCCTAAATTGCTTGGGTGCCGTGGATGGCAAGCACATAAGGATTGCTAAACCTGCAGGATCAGGATCTGAATATTTCAATTATAAAAAATACTTTTCTATTGTGCTCATGGCCATGGCGGATGCCCAATGCAAATTCATGGCGGTGGATATTGGTGCCTATGGCCGCTCCAATGATTCGCAGGTTTTTAAAATGTCTGCTATGGGGCGTTGTTTATACGGAGACACATATCAGTTTCCACCTCCAAGACCACTCCCTGGAACATCTGGCCCACCAATGCCATTCGTGTGTGTTGGTGATGAAGCCTTCCAGCTTTCACCACACCTGCTAAAACCATATTACAGTAGTAGATTAACCAGAAGTAAAAGAGTTTTTCATTATCGGTTAACTTGAGCAAGACGAGTGGTGGAGTGCGCCTTTGGGATTTTAATGGCAAAATGGCGAATGCTGTTAACCACTATCAAACTGCAAACTGAGACTGAGTGGATGAGGTGGTCAAGGCTTGTGTGGTGCTGCACAATTTTGTAATTTCCAAGAAACCGGTTGCCATGGAGGAAGAGGAGTCTGAAACCACCTTGCGTGACTATCAAAATATATCTTTTCATAGCGCAGTTGCAGTTTCCATAATGAGGGACAAATTTGCAGATTACTTTATCTCGCCTGAAGGCAGAGTTCAATGGCAGGATGACATTGTTTGATATGTGTTTTTTATGTAAAGTATGTTTGGATTACAAAACTTATTGCTGAAGTCACTCTTCTGATTGTACCTGCTGAAGTTACACTTGTGATTAGACCAGTTTTAATATCTTTTCTAAAGTTTGGTATGTTTTCTAATAAACCAAACATTTTATACCTTTACAACTAGTGTTCTGGTTTTGTACTTTATTTTTTACACATATTTAAATAAAGACACTTTACAATCAAATTGTTTTTAAACCAAAACAAATTTTTATTAAACACATTAACTTTTAACCCTCCAAATTTTTTAATTTATGAAATTTATAAATCTGTAAACTGTGGGGTGGAGATACTATCGGAGGGGCTGGAAGGGTGGACCACGTCGATAGTGGGGGAAAGGCTACTGGGTTGGGGTTGATCTGAAGTGGAATGGGAGGAAAAAACATGAGGTTGAGTAGGGAGGACAGGTTGGTCAGGGGTTGGGTTGCTGTAGGTGAAAAATTGTAAGGTACAGGTAGCTGGGCCGGGGAAGGAATATTTAACTGGGAAGGAAACATTGGGGAAGACATTTGAAATTGGGACAGAGTTTGAAATTGGGACTGGGTTTGGACTTGGGACTGGTTTTGGAATTGGGTCTGGTTTTGGAATTGGGACTAGTTAGGGAAACGGCAAGGATTTTGGTACTGGAAAGGATTGGTAGGAGAGACAGTGGCTGTGGGGGGAGGTGCAGGGGTTTGGGAGGTGGCCTGCGCTAGAGCAGCATGGCAGCCTTGCATTACATGCATCTGCTGGTCAGGAGTTAAGATTTTTCATGCTCGCGAGTATTGCCTGAAAAAAAATATTATTTGGCGACTGACTTGCATCTGAATGCAGCCTATCCAGAAGACTGCTGAGTTCAACAATGCTTTTATTCACCATGTTGAACCCAGCAGTCACTTGCTCGGCCAAAAGCTTGATCGAGTTCTGGAAGGCTACATTCAGATGCAAAAACTCGGGAGCATAGATCCTTTCCTGACCCCTCTGTCGCTGCCGCCCAGAACCTAAAAGTGTTCTAGAGGTGGCAGAATCAGAGGGGTGGGGTAAAGGGAAAGCTAACTCGTCACCAGCAGGTTCATGTAACGAAGTCTGCGATAATGCTCCAGTGCTGGTGGATGTGGATGGGGCCGAGGGACCAGAAGTGAGGGAAAGGTCAGATGAAGGGTCAGAGGTGTGGGGTCTATTGACATGGCCCACGGTGGCAGACTCTTGTGGGATCGCTCCAGAGGGGTCCAAGGTAGCAGCAGGCTCCCGAGTGCTACAAAAGGTGCTGTGAAATAAAAGAAAAAAAAAAATTAATATATTGATATGAAAAAGCCCTGGATGAAAAAAAAAAAAGGTTACACAGGTAAACATGGTGAATTCATAAATGGGCATTGGAATATTTACCTTCTGCTCACCATCATCGACCAGAGGAACGACAGGGCCCTGCTGTACTTATATTGGCTCCTGCGTCCTCCCGATCCACTCGGGGCCTGCATCTCCTTGTTGAACTCCCTCTTGAAGCGATCTCTGAGTGACCGCCACCGCTTCATTACCCTTTCACCTGTAAAGAGACGAATAAAAAAAAATGGGTTAACTACAACACATTCTGTCCTGCTACCGAAATTACTGAAATGTTACTACTTACGTGCTCGAGTCTGCTGCCTAGGTTCAATGTCCTCCCAGTTGTTCACAATGATGAAGCATATTTGCTCCCAGAGCCGATGGGTAATGAACTGATCAGCATGGCTGCGGTCAGCCATGTTCCACAGCGGCTCCTGCTCGCGTACCTCTTCGATGAGGCGGTCCACATCGATTCCACCTTCCTCAACATCTGAGTTGGGAGCACACTGTGGAGACTGTTAAAAAATAATAATAAAAAAAAAATACTGCAATGAAATACACAACTACCAAAAAAAAAAAAGGAACTAACTGGAGGCTGACTACTGCGGCGATCACGACGCCGACTCTGGGAGCTGCTTGGAGGACCTTCATGGCGTTGGCCAGAACAGGCAGAAGACTACTGATGAATGAAAATGAATTATGTTGGATGTAGGCATATGTATTGTGTGTACTGTGGTGTATGATGATCTGTTTTGTAAGTGTTGGGTGCACTGTGATGTCTGAAGGAACTGTTTCTGCACAACTTACACTCTGCGCGGCCGCTCCGGGCATTTCTCCACCCACCCCATCTCCTTCTGAGAGGCCGTCTGCTGCTTCATCTTCCTGTGAAAACATAAGTAATGCATATATAGTGTTAAGCCAAAATTTTAACAAGAAAAAAAATAATTGTTCAAATTACCTCAATACGCCTACGCTGTGAAGGGGGGATCCCAGAAGAAGACTTTTTTTTCTGCAAGTATAAAGACACTTGTTAGCTACTATACAAATTGTATTCAAAGCTTTGTGGTCTTTAATACTTACATCAGGAGTAATTTAAGATGGGTACACCCAGTTCGGTCTGGTATGGCCTGGCTGCACAATCTTCGGCCTGTTATGGCCTGGCTTCACAATCTTTGGCCTGGTATGGCCTGGTGCTGCAAGTATAATAAAGATGCAGCACCCCAGAGTCCTGGTTGCTGCAGTAATATCATTCTTTCACCAGGAGGAGTGATATTACGTCTGATGGCACTAAAGGAGTTCATCTTTCCAGGTATCACGGCATCACAATATTAGGGTTGAACAATTAATAAAATGTTCAATTCTCTAGTTGCCTACTCCTGGCCTAATGGATATTGATCATGTGCACTAAAGAAATACACCAGACACAGTCAGCTGTAACTCTCCTTGATCAATGTAAGGCTCAGCTCCAAGAAGGGATTTTATTAGTGAAAACACATCTTATATATCTCCTGTAAGGGTGCTCGGTTAGCTCTAAAATGGGAGTGATCGGATGTATTTCATTGGTTAGTGGGTTGGGCATGAGCAAGTCCATGGGCGGATCCATGAGGTCATCAGGGTGGGTTGGTCCGTGAGGTCATCAGGGTGGGCGTCACTGTGGGTGGATCCATGAGGTCATCAGGATGGGCGTCATCTTGGATACCAGAGCACACGGCATGCTGATACAGGAAATGGCGGCCATCTTTAGTGTCTTCATTGTTCATCTTGGATACCAGAGCACATGGCTCTGATACAGGAAATGGCAGCCATCTTTAGTGTCTCACTTTGTCTGAGGAAAACTTATGTAAGGTTAAACAATACATGTTATGGGTTGCTTCTCTCAATTACCTTATGTGTTGAGGTTAATTAAGTATTTGATCTTATGGCTCTCCTCAACAGTCCCCCCTAAATACTTTATTAAGCTTTTCTTTTATCTTGATCCCACCGTGGTTCCCTAACCCACCGATGTTAAGTGTTATTATGACATCAGAATCTTCATGACAATATGGATGCTATAGACACCAGAGAATGTGTGACCAATTATGGGTATACTGCGGAGGTATATCGGAGCGTGTTACCAGTGTCCTCGGGACTTCCCTACCTGCTGGATCTATTACTCTCCAATCTTCCATCTCCATGGTTACATAAAATACACATGTGCGACTAACCCTGATGTACACATCCTAGATCTGACCGTCTTGCCCGGGGGAGGAAATTGGAGTTTTCACCAGTTTGAGACAAGTTTTCCCTTGTGGAAAACCTCCCTTTGTAGCTGGACTTTGACAAGCAGGTCAGATCCTACTCTGTCCCTAACTGTCTAACACGTTTATAATGTGAGAGATGGATCCAGGAGGCGCTCAGCAACCCTGACCAAAGTAGGAGTAGTCAGGAGCACTTAGTAGGATCCTCAAATCTCGACTCCAGAGATGTCTTTCTGATGCACTTCTTTACAAGCACGTAGTCACCAGGTTGGAGAGCATGGGTACCTTCACTGGAATCTGGACCTGGAATGGATGATAAAGCTCGTACATGTGTTACTGACAGTTCTTTAGTAACAACAGTTACATAATTTACAAGGGTATCACTTCCTGAGGCTAGCTGTTGTGGAAAATATTGACCCAATCTTGGAGACCCCCCAAAAAGAATCTCGAATGGTGTGAGTTTAGTGGAACCCCTTGGAGTGTTTCTGACTGAGTATAAGGCAACGTGCAAAATGTCTGTCCAAGTCTGACCTCCTAACTGGCTTTCAGTATTTTATTTTTGAAGGTGCCATTCAGTGTTTCTACTTTCCCACTGCTGTGTGGGTGATATGGAGTATGTAAACCCAAATAACCAATGTCCATAGTTCCATAGACAGTGCTGCAATGAATGCGGGTACTTGGTCACTCTCAATTACCTCTGGGACCCCATATCTGCAGACTACTTCAGTCATCAGTCTCTTAACAGTCACTCTGGCAGTCATGTTTGTTACTGGATAGGCTTCGGGCCATCCTGAGAACATGTCAGTCACTACCAGTACATACTCATACTTCCCTACTTTTGGCATTTGAATGTGATCAATCTGAATCCTCTGAAAGGGATAAAGTGGTTTAGCCAAATGTTTCTGAGTAACTTTTTGAGGCGGTGCTGGATTGCATGTTGCACACACAAGGCAGGACTTGCAATATTTTTGGGTAACAGTAGAGATTCCAGGTGCCATATAAGTCTTCCAAATTAGGTCATTCATCTGATTCTTGCCTCTGTGGGTGATACCGTGTGCCCATTCTGTCACTGAAGGGTACAGATTACGGGGTAGACAGACCTTTTTGTTCATCCTCCAGACTCCATCTTCATCCTTTTTAGCTCCTCCTTCTTGCCATGACTTCTTTTCATCATCTGATGTCTTGCCTTGATGTAGATGGATAATCCTCATAAGAGAGGCTTTAGTCCCTTCTTCAGTGTCTTGTGACACGTACACCGCTGCTTTCTCTTTCCTAAATGGATCCACAGCATAGGTCTTTGCTGTTTTGTCAGCAAAGAAGTTCCCCTTTGCTTCTGGAAAATCCAATCTCCCGTGAGCTTTCATCTCGATCACTGCAACCTTTGAAGGTAGATCCAGAGTGACCACAAGTTCTTGTATGGTAGCAGCATGTTTTAGAGGAGTTCCACTGGACGTTGGGTATCCTCTGGCTGTCCAGATACTGCCAAAGTCACGAGCCACTCCGAAAGCAGATCTTGAATCCGTGTAGATGTTGACCACCTTCTCCGTCGCTTCCTGACAAGCCAACTTCAAAGCCTTAAGTTCCGCTTCTTGTGCAGACGTGCGGTGGTAGGGATCCGGCTGAGATGACCTGGTCATGTGTAACCATGGCATATCCCATGTGGAACCTTCCTGTTTCATCTGCAAATCTGGAACCATCAGTGAAGAACGTCAGGTCAGCATGTGGGAATGGGTCTTCAGACACGTTTTTCTGGGAGGCTACTTCTTCCTGCATTTGTTCGAGACAGTCATGATCCTCTGGGTGTGTAGAGGCATCTTCTCCGAGAGCATCAGTATCATCATCCACATCCCCCCTGGAAAGAGGAAGCAGCGTGGACAGTTTGAAGATGCTGCAGCGGACAAGAGTGACATTATCCGGAACCAAGAGCGAACATTGGAGTCTCATACGACGCTGCACCAACAGATGTTTAGGTTCCAAGAATAGCAATTATGTCGTGTGGAGCCATTAAGAGAACTGGATGTCCTCAGATGATATCAGGATTTGGGATTCCAAGAGCTGGTGCAGACTGTATGGCCTGTTTAAGAGCGTAGAAAGCTTCCACGGATTTGGTACATAGTGGAAACGCTGACGTCTTGAGGTCATCGTACAATGGCTGCATCAGCTTTGAGGCATCTGGAAACCTTTGGCGACAATAAGCGATAGGTCAGCCAACTCATCCGAGGCCCATGTCTTGGGTTCTTGGCAGAACTCAACACCAGAGTCCCATGTCTCGTCACTGGCAAGTGAGTCATCATTGAACACGATATTCATAACAGGCCAATATGCATCGCCTGCTCTAAGATTTGGCAGGGAAATGAGATCTTGCCACATGGCTGGGTGATTCCTTTGGATTTGAAGCATGCTTCTGTTGAAAGGCATCAGCTGTTTTTCTGGATCTGGAAGTTGGTTCAACAGAGTAGCCGCTTGCTGGGGTGTAAACTTGACATACAGGGTGGGCTCCTCAGACATGAGCATTGGCACTGTTGGTGGTGGCACCTGAGGCGGGAGTAGAGATGGCACCGGGAGTGCAGATGTAGTCCCTTGTGTATGAGGAGCCGGAGCAGGTAACAGTCCTGGAATGAGGGGCTCTATTTGGGCAGCTCCAGTATCATGGTGTGGGCTCCAGGTGACGCAGGCAGTCTTAAAAGCTTTAACAGTCCTGTCCTCATTAATGCGAGTTATTGCTGCATGAAGTTGTTGAGCACTAACGTCTGGATGAATAGGGTCATAAGTAGGGGTCACAGCGTGTATGATCATTCTACACGGGAAGATTGCCAGATTTAGTCACCGCTATGTCCCCAACAGCTATCTGACCACCTGACTCAACAATGATTTGACTGTCAGCTTGAATAGTCACCCCTCCTGCTTCCACTATAGCTCTAGCTACACCTCCATTGTGCTCTGACCGAGAATTGGCAGCATTAACAATAGTGTCTGTCTCCATTGTTATGTCACCCTTTCCCACCACTAACAAGGGTCCCTCAGGAAGTTCCTTTTCAAAAATAGGTTGCCAACATTCCCTCCCCTTTGTGCTTCCTGTGCTATTGGTATCCCCCTCCCAGAATGAGCCCCCCCTTGATACAGTCGCCACCGTCCCATACAGGTGTGCGCTTGGCTGCGAGACAGCCTGTGAGGTACTGGGTATAGGGTTATGTAGACTGCGTGAGAGTGCTGTTGTAGTGGAAGCATTGGGAGGAGAGGCCGCTGCTTGGAGCATCTCATGTGGGTGTGCGGCTAAATTGGCAGTGGAAGTGACAGTAGAAAGGGTAGGTGCCGGGGACGATCCAGGTGGGAGGATAACTGGATTCACGACAGGAGTGATAGGGGAATGGGTCGGTGCCCCACCAGAAACCACTGAGACTGGAAACATGGGTAAAGCCTGTTCACTTCCCGAAGGAATATAGTATTGGCCGTTAGTGGTCATTACTGGGTAACAAAGATTTGGTGATGTGGTGTGTAGCCTTAGTCTGAGATGTTCACCACCAGGAGCAGCACATTTGCCATCCACAACATGACCGCCGTCAGAATTACATTTGCCATCCACAACATGGCCGATATTAGAATTAAAACATTTGCCATCCACAAAATGGCCGCTATTAGAATTAGCATATTTGCCATCCACAAAATGGCCGCTGTCAGAATTACATTTGCCATCCACAAAATGGCCGCTATTAGAATTAGCATATTTGCCATCCACAAAATGGCCGCTGTCAGAATTACATTTGCCATCCACAAAATGGCCGCTATTAGAATTTGCATATTTGCCATCCACAAAATGGCCGCTGTCAGAATTACATTTGCCATCCACAAAATGGCCGCCGTCAGAATTACATTTGCCATCCACAAAATGGCCACCGTCAGAATTACATTTGCCATCCACAAAATGGCTGCTGTTAGAATTAACACCTTTTGCCATCAACAAAATGGCCGCTATTACATTTAGCACATGGCTCTGGGCCACCATTATAGCTGCTATTACATTTAACACATTTGCCATCAACAAAATGGCCGCTATTACATTTAGCACATGGCTCTGGGCCACCATTATACGGTGGTGGCCGCTCACAGGATATATTTTTGTAATACACACAACTCAAAACTCTATTCTTTCTATTCCTTTCCTCTTCCACCCAATTTCCAATTTTTTTTTTTTCTATATAGACTTTCAGAGACTCTTTCTTCTGCCCTAGCAATAGACAACAATCCATTATCTTCTAGGATACCTTTTCTTTCTTTTAAGACAATCTTCTACTCCAGGGGCTGTAACCATCCCCCCTTCTGGCATTCCACACAACTTCCACTAATTTACACGAGTCTAACTTGCCATCTGAATTTGGCTTAGTGTCCATACGGCAGAACTGCATTAATTTCTCCATCTTTCTATAGATATACAGTATATATATATATATCTATCTATCAAGATAACAAACACCAAACAAACAATAAGACAGGGGAGATGACTCAAACCTGAGATTCTAAAGGGAACTGAGTCTGCAGTACTCAGTTCCTATTGCTTCTTGTCACGTGGTCCCTGTCTGACTTCCGTGCTCCGTACTTTACAAACCAATTATTCCCTACTTTGTCAAATTGCTCCCTAACTTACCAGTCCCCGTACAGAGTCAACTCACTCGATGTCACGGGGCAAAAAAAAGAGAAACTATAAATTTAATTGGCTCGAACTGGGCCAATTCGCTCCAAGTTTCAATGAGCCGCTACACAATTTATTATGCCCGAACTGAGCCAATTCGCTCCAAGCTTTACCGGGCCCCCCTAGGCCGAGTCAATTCACTCCAGGTCCTAGTCTCTCTTATACAGAACTGAAAATCTTATCACAGGCGACAACCGTATACCACAGACAAAAATTATTATTATTTTTTTTTTTTTTTCTACACTTGCTTGCTTCTCTAAAAACCTGTTTATCCCATTCTACCACATGCTTTTCCTTCTGTAAACACTTGCTTCTTTTCTTTCCTAAAAACCTGTTCTTCCTGTTCCAAACACAATGCTTCTCTTAACTACCAGTCATCTCCTTCTGTAAAAAAAAACAAACTTGCTCTTCCTGTTTTCTCACTTGCCTCTGTAGAAAAAAAAAACTTGCTTCTTTTAACTACTAGTCATCTCCCCTCTTCACAACATGTAACAGGCAGCAGGCAACTAAAATGTGACGGTTCTTGCAATTAAATGACCAGCAGCGGAGAGACCCTTCTGTCGTCTTACAGACACCAAGAAAACCGGACACGGTCAGGCAATCTGCACAGGATACCCCGAAGGACACAGGTAAAGACTACAGATTATAAATCAGCAGACTTATCGTGTTCTGATAAGGAGGTGATCAGTCTCCAGGTTCGGGGTACTCAGTGCATCCAGCCGTTCCACTCGCCGGTCCTCAGGGTTCAGGGCTCTCCTCTGCTGGCCCCAGGATGGGCAGCCAAATATTAGGGTTGAACAATTAATAAAATGTTCAATTCTCTAGTTGCCTACTCCTGGCCTAATGGATATTGATCATGTGCACTAAAGAAATAAACCAGACACAGTCAGCTGTAACTCTCCTTGATCAATGTAAGGCTCAGCTCCAAGAAGGGATTTTATTAGTGAAAACACATCTTATATATCTCCTGTAAGGGGGCTCGGTTAGCTCTAAAATGGGAGTGATCGGATGTATTTCATTGGTTAGTGGGTTGGGCATGAGCAAGTCCATGGGCGGATCCATGAGGTCATCAGGGTGGGTTGGTCCGTGAGGTCATCAGGGTGGGCGTCACTGTGGGTGGATCCATGAGGTCATCAGGGTGGGCGTCATCTTGGATACCAGAGCACACGGCATGCTGATACAGGAAATGGCGGCCATCTTTAGTGTCTTCATTGTTCATCTTGGATACCAGAGCACACGGCTCTGATACAGGAAATGGCAGCCATTTTTAGTGTCTCACTTTGTCTGAGGAAAACTTATGTAAGGTTAAACAATACATGTTATGGGTTGCTTCTCTCAATTACCTTTTGTGTTGAGGTTAATTAAGTATTTGATCTTATGGCTCTCCTCAACAACAACACACTTCACACTCCAGACCACCAGGGGGAGCCATGCTCCTATCTAGTAGGGCACACCTCACAGAAGGGTAAAACTGGTGGTTTGGATAGAAAGTGAGAGAGAAGCTGACTGGGCTCGGCCCAGGCAACACCTGTCAGGCAGATGGGGAAAGGAGGAACATCTGAGCTGCAGACAGAGGGTCCCTGTCAGGGGTGGGATCCTGGCAGAGGCCTAGCACGAGACAGAAAGACACGGAGCTGCGCCTGCCCCACGTGCGGCAGCATCCTAAGAAAGGACACGAAGAGAATTGTATTGTAGAGAGTGAGAAACGAAGTCACAGCACAAGGAGAAAACACCGGGAGGAGTTCTGCCCTGTAAAGGCTGCCTCCTTCCGAGGCGCGTAGCCGGTGGCCGGAACACTGAGGGAGTAATTGACTCTACGCATTACTTCAGAGACCGGCAGGACAGTCAATTCCAAGTTGGCTGCCCGACCTTAATACCTATGAAGACACAGTGGCAAATTGTGGGTGTCGGGGCGTCTCTAGGGTCCCTATAAACAAGGCTCAGGCCATCAGTCAAACGGGTTTGTCCTATCCATATCATCTGGGGTACAGAGAGAGAAAGACATCTAGAACATCCACGAAAGTTGTGAGGACTATCCCGTGGTGCTCAGCAGGGAAGTACTACAACACACAGGTGCTAGTAGGAAGGCTACTGATTTCCACCTGGATAAGGGAACTCTGGATTTGCCTTCGGGCCAGCCGGACTCTGCCCACCCTGTGGTCTGCACCCTGGATGCTGAAGCTTTCAGTAAAAGGTAAAGAGACTGCAACCTTGTGTCCTCGTTATTTACTGCGCCCTGCATCATTTACTATCACTACCTACACTAAAGGGAAGCCCTGGGGAAACACTTCACCTGTGGGAAGGTATACCATCTTGCTGCCATAACATCACCCCAGCGGACCCCTAAGCAGCATCGGTCACCCTGACCGAGTACCACAGGTGGCGTCACGAACCTTATGCAAACTTCACCTTTAATTGGACGCCCCTCAAAGGGCCACGGACCGGGTCGGGCCACCGTGACATCCCCCGAACCATAGGACCCGGTACTGAGTACCCCATTGCCCTTACGTGGGGGGCAATCTAAAGACACTTGTTAGCTACTACTGTATACAAATTGTATTCAAAGCTTTGTGGTCTTTAACCCCTTTCTGACATTAGACGTACTATCCCGTTGAGGTGGGGTGGCCCGTATGACCACCGAAGGGATAGTACGTCATATGCGATAGTGCGTCATATGCGGGGGGAGCGTGGCCGATCGTGGCCGGGTGTCAGCTGCCTATTGCAGCTGACATCCGGCACTATGTTCCAGGAGCTGTCACGGACCGCCCCCGGCACATTAACCCCCGGCACACTGCGATGAAACATGATCGCAGTGTTCCGGCGGTATGGGGAAGCATCGCGCAGGGGGGGCTCCATGCGGGCTTCCCTGAGACCCCCGGAGCAACGCGATGTGATCGCGTTGCTCCGAGGGTCTCCTACCTCCTCCTTCCTGCAGGCCCCGGATCCAAAATGGCCACGGGGCTGCATCCGGGTCCTGAAGGGAGGTGGCTTACCAAGCGCCTGCTCAGAGCAGGCGCTGGTAAGCCAGGAGCACTGCCTGTCAGATCGCTGATCTGGCACAGTACTCTGCAAAGTGTCAGATAAGCGATCTTACACTATAACATGATGCCCCCCCCCCCCCCCCGGGGCAATGTTATAGTGTAAAAAAAAAATATTCAGATGTGTAAAAAAAATTTAAAAAAAATTCCTAAAAAAAAAAAATATATATATTGTTCCCATAAATACATTTCTTTATCTAAATGAAAAAAAATAAATAAAAGTACACATATTTAGTATTGTCGCGTCCGTAATGACCCGACCTATAAAACTGTCCCACTAGTTAACCCCTTCAGTGAACACCGTAAAAAAAAAAAAAACGAGACAAAAAACAACGCTTTATTATCATACCGCCGAACAAAAAGTGGAATTACACGCGATCAAAAAGACGGATATAAATAACCATGGTACCGCTGAAAACGTCATCTTGTCCTGCAAAAAACGAGCCACCATACAGCATCATCAGCGAAATTATAAAAAAGTTATAGTCCCCAGAATAAAGTGATGCAAAAATAATTATTTTTTCTATAAAATAGTTTTTATCGTATAAAAGCGCCAAAGCATAAAAAATGATATAAATGAGGTATTGCTGTAATCGTACTGACCCGAAGAATAAAACTGCTTTATCCATTTTACCAAAAGCCCCCCCAAAAGAAATTTATGAATAGCTGTTTTTTTGTCATTCTTCCTCACAAAAATCGGAATAAAAAGCGATCAAAAAATGTTACGTGCCCGAAAATGATACCAATTAAAATGTCAACTCGTCCTGCAAAAAACAAGACCTCACATGACTCTGTAGACCAAAATATGGAAAAATTATAGCTCTCAAAATGTGGTAACGCAAAAAATATTTTTTGCAATAAAAAGCGTCTTTTAGTGTGTGACGGCTGCCAATCATAAAAATCCGCTAGAAAACCTGCTATAAATAGTTAATCAAACCCCCCTTCATCACCTCCTTAGTTAGGGAAAAATTAAAAAATTTAAAAAATGTATTTATTTCTATTTTCCCATTAGGGTTAGGGTTAGGGTTAGGGCTAGGGTTAGGTTTAGGGCTAGGGTTAGGGTTACGGTTAGGGTTAGGGTTAGGGCTAGGGCTAGGGTTAGGGTTAAGGCTACAGTTAGGGTTGGGGTTAAAGTTAGGGTTGGGGCTAAAGTTAGGGTTAGGGGTGTGTTTGGATTAGGGTTTCAGTTATAATTGGGGGATTTCCACTGTTTAGGCACATCAGGGGCTCTCCAAATGCAACATGGTGTCCCATCTCAATTTCTGTCAATTTTGCATTGAAAAGTCAAAAGGCGCTCTTTCCTTTCCGAGCTCTCCCATGAGCCCAAACAGTGGTTTACCCCCACATATGGGGTATCAGCGTACTCAGGACAAATTGGACAACAACTTTTGGGGTCCAATTTCTTCTCTTAACCTTGGTAAAATAAAACAAATTGGAGCTGAAGTAAATTTTTTGTGAAAAAAAGTTAAATGTTCATTTTTATTTAAACATTCCAAAAATTCCTGTGAAACACCTGAAGGGTTAATAAACTTCTTGAATGTGGTTTTGAGCACCTTGAGGGGAGCAGTTTTTAGAATGGTGTCACACTTGGTTATTTTCTATCATATAGACCCCTCAAAATGACTTCAAATGAGATGTGTTCCCTAAAAAAAATGGTGTTGTAAAAATGAGAAATTGCTGGTCAACGTTTAACCCTTATAACTACCTAACAAAAAATAAGTTTGGTTCCAAAATTGTGCTGATGTAAAGTAGACATGTGGGAAATGTTACTTATTAAGTATTTTGTGTGACATATCTCTGTGATTTAATTGCATAAAAATTCAAATTTGGAAAATTGCGAAATTTTCAAAATTTTCGCCAAATTTCCATTTTTTTCTCAAATAAACGCAGGTAATATCAAATTAATTTTACCACTATCATGAAGTACAATATGTCACCAGAAAACAATGTCAGAATCACTGGGATCCGTTGAAGCGTTCCAGAGTTATAACCTCATAAAGGGACAGTGGTCAGAATTGTAAAAATTGGCCCGGTCATTAACGTGCAAACAACCCTTGTGGGTAAAGGGGTTAATACTTACATCAGGAGTAATTTAAGATGGGTACACTCACTTCGGCCTGGTATGGCCTGGCTGCACAATCTTCGGCCTGGTATGGCTTGGTGCTGCAAGTATAAAGACATTTGTTAGCTACTATACAAATTGTATTCAAAGCTTTGTGGTCTTTAATACTTACATCAGGAGCACCCACTTCAGCCTGGTATGGCCTGGCTGCACAATCTTCGGCCTGGTATGGCCTGGTACTGCAAGTATAAAACAATTTTGAAAATTATGTTTAGGCAGCTGAATTGTAACATAAAAAGTTGCTCCACAGCTAGTATGATTTTTAAACACCCCCTAAAATAATCCCCATAAGACCCACAAACCCCCCAAAAAAGCTACCGTATATACTCGAGTATAAGCTGAGATTTTCAGCCCCAAAAAATGGGCTGAAAGTGCCCCTCTCGGCTTATACTCGAGTCATGGAAGGCGGGGGGGGGGTCGGCGGGTGAGGGGGAGCGACACCTGTCAAATACTCACCTACTCCCGGCGCTCCTGACGCGGTCCCTGCAAGTCCCCCGGTGTTCGGCGCGGCAGCTTCAAGTTCTTCCCCTCTTCAGCGGTCACGTGCTACCGCTCATTAAAGTTATGAATATGGACTCCACGCCCATAGGGGTGGAGCCGCATATTCATTACTGTAATGAGCGGTACCATGTGACCGCTCACTACAGGAAGAAGCTGCCGCGCCGTACACCGTGGGACATGCAGGGACCGCGCTGGGAGTAGGTGAGTATATTTACCTTCCCTCGTTCCACCGAAGCTCCGTCTTTTTGTCCTCTTGCTGTGACTGTTCAGGTCAGAGGGCGCGGTGATGTATTAGTGTGCGCGCCGCCCTCTGCCTGAACAGTCAGCGCGGAGAGACGGGATGCTGAGGAGCAGCGACGAGAGGTGAGTATGTCATTTTTTATTTTTTTTTAGTGCAGCAGCAGCATTACATGGGGCACAATGCTGTATGGAGCGTCTATGGGGCCATAAAGAACTGCATGGAGCATTATATGGGGCCATAACTGCATGGAGCATTATATGGGGCATCTATGGGGCCATAACTGCATGGAGCATTATATGGGGCATCTATGGGGCCATAATTGCATGGAGCATTATATGGGGCATTATATGGGGCCATAACTGCATGGAGCATTATATGGGGCATCTATGGGGCCATAACTGCATGGAGCATTATATGGGGCCATAACTGCATGGAGCATTATATGGGGCATCTATGGGGCCATAACTGCATGGAGCATTATATGTGGCATCTATGGGGCCATAACTGCATGGAGCATTATATGGGGCATCTATGGGGCCATAAAGAACTGCATGGAGCATTATATGGGGCATCTTATGGGGCCATAATGAACTGCATGGAGCATTATATGGGGCATCTTATGGGGCCATAATGAACTGCATGGAGCATTATATGGGGCATCTTATGGGGCCATAAAGAACTGCATGGAACATTATATGGGGCATATTTGTATATGGAGCATCTTATGGGACCATAATGAACTGTATGGAGCATTATATGTGGCTCCTGATTCAATATGGATATTCAAAAACACAACCTACTGATGTCTCAATTAATTTAACTTTTATTGGTATCTATTTTTATTTTTGACATTTACCGGTAGCTGCTGCATTGTCCACCCTAGGCTTATACTCAAGTCAATAATTTTTCCCAGTTTTTAGTTGCAAAATTAGGAGGGTCGGCTTATACTCGGGTCGGCTTATACTCGAGTATATACGGTAATTTAATAGATTTATAAACCAACCTGCTCAAATGTTATATCTGAGCAATGTGCAAGCAGGCCAAAAAACACCGTTCTGTAACCCCACAAAATATACCAAAGGCACACAAGTCTGAGCTGGATATCCTACTTCCATAATATGCGCTATGCGGAAGCTGGAAAACCATTCCCCCCCACCCCCCCCCAAAAAAAAACAAAAAAAAACCAAAATACCGTTTAAATGCCTAAACACCAGTTGAAAATGTATTGACCACATATGTTATTTGGAAACATCCCTTTAAAAAGAAAAAATTGGCTATTCCAATTTTCATAGAGCTTTTATTTAAAAAAATCCACCCTCAACCAACTCTGTATTGCATGTTGTGTGTACAGTTTTACATACACCACACTTTTAAATTTACCTTTGTGAAATGATACTACGTACAGTTTGAAGAAAAATGTTTATTAATTTTTTTAAAAACATCACAAGTAGGAGCTACAATGCTCATTATATTAAATACAAGTACACTAACTTTAACATTTTGTAACCAACACAATTTTTACAAAAAAAACCAAAAAAAAAACCAGACAGACATGCAGCACACACACACCGCCATTACACACACATCACACACACTGACACCACATTTTACACACGCCACATTACTTTGGTAATACATGACAATAATATAAAAAAAGCCTGCATGCAGCACACACACACACCGCCATTAAACACACATGCCACACACACACTAACACCTCATTTTACACACGCCACACTACTTTAGAAATACATGACAGTAAAAAAAAAAATGCACGCACACACACACACAAAAATGGCAGGACTCACGCTGGCTGGCAGGACACTGGCTGGCTGGCAGGCCTCCAGCTGGACGCTGCCTGACTGGCCTCTGGCTGGACGCTGGCTGGCAGGACTCTGGCTGGCTGGCAGGCCTCCGGCTGGGCGCTGGCTGGCCTCTGGCTGGACGCTGGCTGGCAGGATGCTGGCTGGCTGGCAGGCCTCTCGCTGGCAGGCCTCTGGCTGGCTGGTAGTCCTATGGCTGGTAGTCCTCTGGCTGGCTGGCAGGAGTCTTGATGGCTGGCAGGAGTCTTGCTGGTACATTGAGGAATGAAGCCACAGGCCAGGTTTATATAGATTTGGGGCTGTCTGGCCAATTGGCTACTAAAAACTGATTTGGAGCATGCTCAGTGAAAAAAAAAAAGGAATCCAGCGCTGGATTCCGTCATGCGACGTACCACGACGGATCCTGCGTCCATAGGCTTCCATTCTAGCAAACGACGTATGCCGCAGGATCCGTCGTGGCACGTTTTTCCAACGCAGACAAAAAACGTTTCATTGTATGTTTTTTCCAGATGACGTGTCGCCAAATTCCGCAGGATCCAGTGCACGACAGAGGAAACTTGTGGCCATACGTCGCGATACGTTGCTAATACAAGTCTATGAGAAAAAACGAATCGTGCGGGCAAATTCGCAGGATGCGTTTTTTACAAAACGACGCATTATGACGGGGAATGAAAGACGGAAGTGTGAAAGAGGCCTTAGAGTTAGGGTTTGGATTACATTTACGGTGGGGATTGGGGTTGGGATTAGGGTTAGGGCGTGTTAGGGATAGGGGTGTGGTTAGGGTTATGGTTGGGATTAGGGTTAGCGGTGTGTTGGAGTTAGGGGTGTGGTTAGGGTTGGGATTAGGGTTAGGGTTGTGTTGGGTTTAGGGCTGGAGTTAGAATTGGGGGGTTTCCACTGTTTAGGCACATCATGGGCTCTCCAAATGCGACATAGCGTCCGATCTCAATTCCAGCCAATTCTGTGTTGAAAAAGTAAAACAGTGCTCCTTCCCTTTTGAGCTCTCCCGTACGCCCAAACAGAGGTTTACCCCAATATATGGGGTATCAGCAAACTCAGGACAAATTGGACATCAAATTCTGGTGTCCAATTTCTCCAGTTCCCCTTGGAAAAATACAAAACTGGGGGCTAAAAAATAATTTTTGTGTGAAAAAAAGGATTTTTTATTTTCATGGCTCAGCATTATAAACTGTAGTGAAACACTTGGGGGTTCAAAGTTCTCACAACACATCTAGATAAGTTCCTTGAGGGGTCTAGTTTCCAATATAGGGTCACTTGTGCGGGTTTCTACTGTTTAGGTATATCAGGGGCTCCGCAAACGCAACGTGACTCTCGCAGACCATTCCATCTAAGTCTGCATTCCAAACAGCACTCTTTCCTTTCCGAGCTCTGCCATGCGCCCAAACGGTGGATCCCCCCACATATGGGGTATCAGCGTACTCAGGACAAATTGGACAACAAGTTTTGGGGTCCAATTTCTCCTGTTACCCTTGGGAAAGTACAAAACTGGAGCCTAAAATATCATTTTTGTGGAAAAAAAGGATTTTTTATTTTCACGGCTCTGCGTTATAAACTGTAGTTAAACACTTGGGGGTTCAAAGTTCAAAACATCTAGATAAGTTTCTTAGGGGGTCTACTTTCCAAAATGGTGTCACTTGTGGGGAGTTTCCACTGTTTAGGCACATCAGGGGCTCTCCAAACGTGACATGGCTTCCTATCTCAAATCCAGATAATTTTGCATTGGAAAGTCAAACGGTGCTCCTTCCCTTCCAAGCTCTGCCATGCGCCCAAACAATGGTTCCCCCCCCCCACATATTGGGTATCGGCGTACTCAGGACAAATTGTACAACAACTTTTGGGGTCCAATTTCTCCTGTTACCCTTGGTAAAATAAAACAAATTGGATCTGAAGTAAATTTTTTGTGAAAAAAAGTTAAATGTTCATTTGTTTTTCAACAGTCCAAAAACTCTTGTGAAACACCTGAAGGGCTAATAAACTTCTTGAATGTGGTTTTGAGCACCTTGAGGGGTGCAGTTTTTAGAATGGTTTCACACTTGGGTATTTTCTATCATATAGACCCCTCAAAGTGACTTCAAATGTGATGTAGTCCCTAAAAAAAAATTGTGTTGTAAAAATGAGAAATTGCTGGTCAACTTTTAACCCTTATAACTCCCTAACAAAAAAAAAATTAGTTCCAAAATTGTGCTGATGTAAAGTAGACATGTTTGAAATGTTACTTATTAAGTATTTTGTGTGACATATATCTGTGATTTAAGGGCATAAAAATTCAAAGATGGAAAATTGTGAAATTTTCTAAATTTTCGCCAAATTTCCATTTTTTGTTGCAAATAAACGCAAGTAATGTCAAGGAAATGTTACCACTACCATGAAGTACAATATGTTATGAGAAAACATTGTCAGTATCACCGTGATCCATGCAAGCGTTCCAGAGTTAGAACCTCATAAAGGGACCGTGGTCAGAATTGTAAAAACTGGCCCGGTCATTAACATGCAAACCACCCTTGGGGGTTAAGGGGTTAAAAGACGTATTGGTGGTCATTAAGGGGTTAATTAGAGTTGGATCCTACCTGTCCTTTGGGTTTTTAGCCAGCTAGAGGCATGTTTGATAAATATCAGGTTGAGTGTTGCATTAAAGAAAAACATGCCTCTCTTAGGGCTTACAGAGTGCTACTGTATTCTTTTGTTTTTATAAACAGCAGTGTTTTCACCTAGAAATTTATTATAATCAGAAATCCAGATAGCTACTGAAATAACACTGATGATTTTTATGAATTGTGAAATGATTAAAAATTGTCTTATCATAAGATGTAAAAGAGAGATTTACAGTGGCATGTAAAACCTTGCACCCCCCCTGCCCAGGTCAAAATGACTGCTGTCTAAGCCAGTTGAAGATGAAATGATCTCTAAAGAGCTAAAGTTAAAGATGACACATTTACTTTGTATTTTAGGCAGAAATATATATATTATTATTTATTATTATTATTTATTTATATAGCACCATTAATTCCATGGTGCTGTACATGAGAAGGGGTTACATCAAAATGCAAATATCACTTACAGTAAACAAAACTAACAATGACAGACTGATACAGAGGGGAGAGGACACTGCCCTTGTGGGCTTACATTCTGCAGGATTATGGGGAAGGAGACAGTAGGTCGAGGGTTGCAGTAGCTCCGATGGTGTTGAGGTGGACGTGTGGTCGTTACAGGCTGTAAGCTTCTTTGAAGAGGTGGGTTTTCAGGTTTCTTTTGAAGGATCCAAATGTGGTGGATAACCGGACGTGTAGGGGCACAGAATTCCAGAGGATAGGGGATATTCGGGAGAAGTGTTGGAGGCGATTGGGTGAGGAGAAAATAAGAGTGGAGGAGAGAAGGAGGTCTTGGGAGGACCGGCGATTACATGAGGGAAGATATTGAGAGATTAGTTTGGAAATATAAGGAGGAGAAAGGTTATGGATGGCTTTGTATGTCACTGTTAGTAGTTTAAACTGGATACGCTGGGAAATTGGGAGCCAGTGAAAGGATTTGCAAAGAGGGGAAGCAGGAGTGTAGCGAGGAGAGAGATTAATTAGTCGGGCAGCAGAGTTAAGGATGTACTGGAGGAGTGCGAGAGTGTTAGAAGGTAGGCCACAGAGGAGGATGTTGCAGTAGTCGAGGCGGGAGATGATTAGGGCATGCACAAGCATTTTTGTAGCGTGAGGGTTGAGGAAAGGATGGATTCTGAAAATATTTTTGAGCTTGAGGCGACAGGAGGTGGCGAGAGCTTGGATGTGCGGTCTGAAGGACAGGGCAGAGTTCAGGGTTACTCCGAGGCAGCTGATTTAGGGGACAGGGGAAAGTGTGATTTCATTTATTTTGATAGATAGATCAGGTAGGGAAGATATGCGAGATGGAGGAAAGATAACTAGTTCAGATTTGTCCACATTGAGCTTGAGGAAGCGAGAGGAGAAGGAGGATATGGCTGATAGACACTCCGGGATTCTGGAGAGCAGAGAGGTGACATCTGGGCCAGAAAGGTAGATCTGAGTGTCATCAGCATATAGATGGTACTGGAAGCCATAGGACCTTATGAGTATATATATTGCCATTTTTACACTTTCAATACTACAAAAAAAGATAATGTGCTGATGCAAAAGTTTGGGCTCCCTACATGGTTAGTATCTAGCAGCAACCCATTTTGCAAGTATCACAGCTTGTAAACGATTTTCGTAGCCAGCCAATAGTTTTCAATTCTTCTTCAAAGGATTTTCATCCATTCTTCCTTGGAAAATTCTTCCAGTTATGTGAGATTCCAGGGTCGTCTTGCTTGCACTGGTATTTTAAGGTCTAGCCACAGATTTTCAATGATGTTCAGATAAGGGGACTGTGAGGGCCATTGTGGTTTTTGAGGTGTGTTTAGGATGATTATCCATTTGTAGAAGCCATCCATTTTTCAACTTCAGCTTTTTTACAGATGAATTTATGTTTGCATCAGGAATTTGTTGAAATTTCATTGAATCCATTCTTCCCTCTACCTGTGAAATGTTCCCCCATGCCATTGACTCCAACAAAACCCCAAAGTATTTGTACACCTCCATGCATAATGGCTGTAGAGATGTTCTTTTCCTGAAATTCTGTGCCCTTTTTTCTCCACACATACTTTTGATCATCAAAAAGATCTATTGTAACCTCATCGGTCCACAGGACTTGTTTCCAAAATGCATCAGGCTTGTTTAGATGTTCTTTTACATTCTTCTGATACTGAATTTTAAGCTGAGGACGCCGGAGTGGTTTTCTTCCTATGATTCTTCCACGAAGGCCATATTTGTGCAGGTGTCTCTGAACAGTAGAACAATGTACCACAACTCCAGTGTCTGCTAAATCTTTCTGAAAGTGTTTTGCAGTCAAGAAAAGGTTCTGATTTGCCTCTCTAGCAATCCTACGAGCAGCTCGCACTAAAATTTTCACTGGTCTTCCAGACCTTATCTTGACCTCCACTGTTCCTGTTAACTGCCATTTGTTAATTACATTTTGAAATGGGTAAAGGGCAACTTGAAAACACTTTGCTATCTTCTTGTAGCCTTCTCCTGCTTTGTGGGCCACCACCATTTTCATTTTTAGAGTGCTAGCCAGATGCTCAGAAGAACTCATGGCTGCTGTTTTTTGACATAAGGTTAGAGAAGGTTTGATTTTATAAAGTGGAGAAATTTGCATCACTTGGCCCTTCCTAACGATGATAGTGAAGAAGCCATAACCCTAACAGGCTAGTTACAGTCTGATATCTTGGTCAAAGTTATCTGAGCACACAAATCTACAAGGGTGCAAAAATGTTTGCATTGGTCCATTTTAATTTATGGAATTTTTAACATTTAAAAAATGACATTTTTTTTTGCCTAAAATGCAAAGGAAATGTGTCATCTTTAACTTTAGGCCTTTTAGAGATCATTTCATCTTCAATTTGCTTAGCTGTTCAGAATAACAGTAATTTTGACCAGGGGTGTCCAAACTTTTACATGCCATTGTACCCTGTAATACTTTATCTTATTTCACTATTCTCCTCTTGTCCTATGTAGTCTGAAAGCAATAAATGATACATTGTTATTATGTATTTATAAATCACTCCGAAGTACTAAATGGAAAGAAACTCTTCTTATATAACAAAATTATCCTTCTTTCATTATAAACTATAACATTGTCCACTACATTCTATAATGCCCCCATCAATTTACAGCTTGTAGAAAAGTATTTTTGTAAATACGTCTTGTTGTCATTACTGCCTGTGAACAGCGCTATCGCTGACTGCTCACTCAGCGTCACGTGACCCCAGCTGCAGCCGCCGCTGACATCCACTGACGTCACATCAAGTTCCGGATCTGCTGCATTCCCCCGGGTGAGACCCAGTTGCGCTCACCCCTCCTGATCGACTGGGCTGTGGTCGGTGTTTCACCCCACGCACAGCCCAGTATCCAGTGCGTGCTTGCGGGTAATGAAAGCAAATTAATTAGCCACTGTGACTTTCATCACCAATTCATTACAAGTTCCTTTTCTGTGTCCTTTTCATATTTATTAACAAGTTCCGTTCCTGTGTGTGTTCTTTCTAAAACGTTTTAGCTCTCCGGACGATCTTCTACAGCGCCACTTCCCTTAACAGCATTGGCCTCTTCTTGTCAGGTACCTGGTAAATGACACAGGTGACACAATGATGTCATCATGCCATCTGAGTTATGGAGAAAGAGCTGTGCAGGAAGCCAAGAAATACTTCCTGCAGCTACATTTCTTGTAAGGTCCTATATATGTGTCTATACAGAGGACCTAAGGAGCAATGTACTGCAAATGCAGGCTGTGTATACAAGGGTTAAGGAGCGATGTACTGCATATGGCAGCTGTGTATAGAGGGGCTGAGTAGTAATGTACTGCATATAGAGGCTGTATAGTAAGCAGCTGAGGAAAGAGTATATGGAGGATGAGTATAGAGGGGATGATGAGTCATGTATGGAACACCCACCAGGGTCATGGGGTACTCGGTACCGGGTTCGGTACTCAAAGAGACATGTCCCGGCGGCGGCGACCCGGTCCGTGGCCCTGGGAGCCCATGTTAAAGGAAAGGTCTTTAAAGGGATTTGTAAAATAATAAATGTTTGTGACTTCACCTGTGGTATTCGGTCAGGGATGACCAACGCTGCTTAAAGGGGTCCTCTGGGGTGATGTTATGGCAGCCAGATGGTATAACTTCCCACAGGTGAAGTAGGTCCCCAGGGCTCCCAGTGAATAGATGGAAGATGGTGAGTGGTGCAGTAAAGAATGAAGGACGCAGTTGTGCAGTCTTTTTACCTGGTTTACTGATGGTAGCAGGCAGCCACAGTCCAGGGCACCAGATCACAGGTACAGGCAGCGTATGGCCGGCTTGGAAGCGAGTTCAGAGTCTGGCTTTATCAGGTGGAGTTAAAAGCCTTCCTTCTAGCGCTGTGTTGTTACAGTCCCTTACTGCCTATGGCTTTGTAGCAAGGTCCTATCAGTTCTCTCTGTCCTTTCTTGAAGTGGGACTCAAACCCGTATGACAGGTGACTCGAGCCTTTTTGCAGGGCCTCTATCATGACCCGGGCTCTATGTGTCACTGTGTCTCCTGGGTGTTAGGGCGGACAGGTTACATGTAGCCTAGCTGTCCTACCAATTTCTGCTGTGCCTCCTAGAGTATGACACAACCTCGGTCTTCCAGTTACCGGTATCTGCGCTCTGTCAGGGAGGTAGCCCAGTCGTCGCTATTCTCCCCGTTGTCACTCTCCTGTGCTTCCCTCTCCGGCACGTTTGCTACAAGCTGTTCTTCCTTCTGTATCTCGCTATCTAAGGGCTACAGCACATCAGGCTGTATGGCCCCTCACCCGTTCTTCTGCCTCAGACTGCTCCAGTCTGCTGTCCGGCACCAACTGTCTAAATCTTCCTAACTGCCTAGCAACTGCTTAGCAACTAACCCCGCCTCCCGACCAGAGGGAGCAGCACCCCTGAAGTCGGGTGCAGAGCTCCCCCTTCTGGCCTGGAGTCAGAATGTATTGCATGTAAGGTTATCTGCCAAAAGGAATCTTCCATCGCTTCCAAGCGTGACATCACTCCCCCCCCATTAAATCCAGTACTCCCGGACTGGGAAAAGAAAACAACAATTCAGGTTTTTAAAAGACATGCAAAATTTTTGCAAATGTGGATAAACCGGTTAAACATATGTAAACTTGAGCTTTCCTTTATGGGAGGTAATTAATTCTTGAATGTTACAGGAACATATTTACATTAACCCCTTAAGCCCCGAGGGTGGTTTGCACGTTAATGACCGGGCCAATTTTTACAATTCTGACCACTGTCCCATTATGACATTATAACTCTGGAACGCTTCAACGGATCTTGGCGATTCTGACATTGTTTTCTCGTGACATATTGTACTTCATCATAGTGGTAAAATTTCTTTGATATTTGGTATTTGTGAAAAAAACGGAAATATGGTGAAAATTTCAAAAATTTTGCAATTTTCCAACTTTGAATTTTTATGCAATTAAATCACAGAGATATGTCACACAAAATACTTAATAAGTAACATTTCCCACATGTCTACTTTACAGCAGCACAATTTTGGAAACAAAATTTGTTAGGGAGTTATAAGGGTTAAAAGTTGACCAGCAATTTCTCATTTTTACAACACCATTTTTTTTTAGGGACCACATCTCATTTGACGTCATTTTGAGGGGTCTTTATGATAGAAAATAACCAAGTGTGACACCATTCTAAAAACTGCACCCCTAAAGGTGCTCAAAACCACATTCAAGAAGTTTATTAACCCTTCAGGTGTTTCACAGGAATTTTTTGAATGTTTAACCCCTTTCTGACATCGGACGTACTATACCATCAAGGTGGGGTGGGCCTGTATGACCACCGACGGGATAGCACGTCCAGCGTGATCGGCCGCGTTCACGGGGGGAGCTGACTATCGCAGCTGACATCCGGCACTATGTGCCAGGAGCGGTCACGGACCGCCCCTAGCACATTAACCCCCGGCACACTGTGATCAAACATGATCGCAGTGTTCCGGCGGTATAGGGAAGCATCGCGCAGGGAGGGGGCTCCCTGCGGGCTTCCCTAAGACCCCCGGAGCAAAGCGATGTAATCACGTTGCTCTGAGGGTCTCTTATCTCCTCCTTCCTGCAGCAGGCCCGGATCCAAGATGGCCGCGGCATCCGGGTCCTGCAGGGAGGTGGCTTCACTGCGTCAGCTCACAGCAGGCGCCGGGAAGCCTCCAGGACCTGTGCACGTCAGATCGCCGATCCGACACAGTGCACAGCAAAGTGTCAGATCGGCGATCTTACACTATAACATCATGCCCCCCCCCAGGGGCAATGTTATAGTGTAAAAAAAAAAAAAAAAAAAAAAAATTCCCCCCAAAAATGCAAAAAAAAAATAAATATATTGTTCCTATAAATACATTTCATTATCTAAATAAAAAAAACAATAAAAGTACACATATTTAGTATCGCCGCGTCCGTAGCGACCCGACCTATAAAACTGTCCCACTAGTTAACCCCTTCAGTGAACACCGTAAAAAACAAAACAAAAAAAAAATGAGGCAAAAAACAACGCTTTATTATCATACCGCCAAATAAAAAGTGGAATAACACGCGATCAAAAAGACGGATATAAATAACCATGGTACCGCTGAAAACGTCATCTTGTCCCGCAAAAAACGAGCCACCATACAGCATCATCAAAGAAAAAATAAAGAAGTTATAGTCCTCAGAATAAAGCGATGCAAAAATAATTTTTTTTTCTATAAAATAGTTTTTATCGTATAAAAGCATCAAAACATTAAAAAATGATATAAATGAGGTATCGCTGTAATCGTACTGACCCGAAGAATAAAACTGCTTTATCCATTTTACCAAACGCGGAACGGTATAAACGCCTCCCCCAAAAGAAATACATGAATAGCTGGTTTTTGGTCATTCTGCCTCACAAAAATCGGAATAAAAAGCGATAAAAAAATGTCACGTGCCCGAAAATGTTACAAATAAAAACGTCAGCTCGTCCCGCAAAAATCAAGAACTCACATGACTCTGTGGACCAAAATATGGAAAAATTATAGCTCTCAAAATGTGGTAACGCAAAAAATATTTTTTGCAATAAAAAGCGTCTTTCAGTGTGTGACGGCTGCCAATCATAAAAATCCGCTGAAAAACCCACTATAAAAGTAAATCAAACCCCCATCATCACCCCCTGTAGAGATTAGACTGAAAGAATCCATTGTGTCTTTGTCCTGAAACATCTGACTTCTTATCAGAAGAAACTAGAGCAAAGTTGACATTTCTTTTTTATGGACGCATTCCTTCTCGACTGATGTAACTTTTTACCTACATACTAGAGGTCGTAAATTTCACAGTATAGATAAGCTTTGTAAGAGAATATGAGCGCTTGTGCGCATGTCTTAAAATGTATAACTCTTTTCTGTATAAAGGATGGGTGAGCACCCGGTGAGTCAGACGGGCTCCTGAGCTTTCCCTGTTATGATCACACAATCTTTTGTGTTGCGTGTCATTCACTCGGATGCCTACTTCTAGTAAGCCAGGGACTGAAAAGGACTTAACATTTCTTGGCGCCTGAACAGGGACCTGAGGAGAGAGTGTTTGCTCGAGATTTACCTGCGGATACGGACAACGGAGATCTGGGATAATGGACGGCAAATGAACTGAAATACCTGGCCAGGTAAGAGACATTATTAGTTCTCTTTTATCTGCCCTGTATTATCCGAAAGATCTCTATGAGCCGTGTCACGCTGGGTTAGTCTAGTAGTGAGTAGATACCTATAAAACTCGGGTTACCATATTGTATAGATTTATGAGTCTAGTCCCTGGCAGTGTGTGAGCAGTGTGTGAACAGTGTGTGAACAGTGTGAAGGTTGTGACATGTTGTGAAAGAAGAATAGAAGTACGTAGAACAATAAGCCACGATTGTTAGAACAAGGTTATTGGTGAAGTCAGCCTAACTGGGTTATGAGGTAGCGTCCTTCTGGGAGACCTCCGCCCATGCTTGACTCTCCTATAGAACTTGTTTCTACATTCCCTGGATAAGGTGTGATAGAATGAGCCCAGGACGCGGTTTTCATGAGCCTGGGACAAGTATGCTAACTGACACAGAAAGTTTTGTGATCTGTATGGTGTTGCTGGGTCTGTGTGCATAATAGCACTTAAGTACGTCCTGCATATTAGAAGAAACAGAGCAGACAAGCCCTTCAATATTTTAGCTCCCTAGGAGAGAAGGCAACGAGACGCCACCAACAGAGGAAGTGGTTGTCCAAACGTCACCTGGGGTAGAAATAGCAAATATTGAAAGGATATTTTAGCTCCCTAGGAGAGAAGGCAACGAGACATCACCACAGTGATTGTCCAAACGTCACCTGGGGTAGAAATAGCTAAAATGAGAAATAAACAGACCAAAACTGTCTTAGGACAAGTGGAAGCAGCAGATATCATACAGGAAAGATGTGGAAAGATAGTCAGAAGACAGATTAGAAGAGTGAGAGGAAAAATTGGGAATTTCAGAAGCACTTATGTTCAGTACAGAATGGGAAAGACTGAGTAAAGAAAGAGGAGGAATTATCAAAGACAATGGGTGGGAAGAAATCATACACTGTATGATAGAGGTCTCAAAAACAGCTAAAGAGGAGAATTGGAAGTATGATCCAGACACTTCCAAATGGATCATGGGAAAGGGAAAAAGTTGTAATATAATCCCACCACCTTACCTAGATCCAAAAGCCCAATCATTTGTACCATCTGGAAGAACAGAAGGAGGAAAACAGAGGGAAAGGGGGTCAACAGGTGTGATTATGCAGAAATTTGGGCAAAGTATTGAAGAATATAGTCAAGAACTAGAAAATAGCTTTAGGGATGAAGGATTGGATATGACTGATGCTTCAGTAAGGAGACTTTTTACAAAACAATTAATAGAGGGGCTAGATCCGAAAATCAGAGAAAAATTTAAATCCTCTACTCCAGATTGGAGAACAATTGAACAACCAAATATTGTGAAACAACGATGTTTAGGAATAGCCATGGATATGAGAGAGAATCATAAGCCTGTTAGAATAGCACAAGCTAATACAGGAGGAAGAATGAGACACAATTTTCCTTGTCACTACTGTAAAAAGCCAGGTCATTTCCAAAGAGAGTGCAGGAAGAAGTTGGCAGATATAAAGTCAGGCAAATTTGTTCCCAGAAATAACCCTCCCCAAACGGACAACCAGCAGAAATCTACCATCATAGATGGTCCCATATCAGATTCAGATTGACTCGATGTGTTACAAACTTCCCTACCAGCTAGGAGACCTATGATACAGGTGAATGTGGGGGGGGAGAGAGATTCCATTTTTGATAGATACAGGTGCAACTTCCTCAATTTTGAATCAAGATTTTCTTCCGAATCCGGAAGATATTTCAGAACAAACAACTTTTGCTGAGGGTTATGATGGGGTAATTCGAACACTGCCATATACTGTGCCCCTAGAGGTCTCATTAGGACCTAAATGTTTTGCATCCAGATTTTTGTATGCCAGAGGTGCCCCAACATGTCTGTTAGGAACTAATGTACTAAAGAAATTAGAAGCTAACATCAATTTTAGGGAAGATGGCACAGTTATGCTGACTATCCCTGATGATGCAGAATCATTAGAACAATATGTCAGAATTCAGGCTTTTGAGGATTATGCTGAAGAAAAAGAGTACACCACAGATCTAGATCTCTCAATGATCCCAGAAACACTGTGGGCACAGGGTGACACTGATGTGGGATTATTGCATATTTCTCCTGTAAATTTATCTGTGCAACCAGGAGCTGTTCTCCCACAGCTCAGACAATACCCTGTGAGTGCCCAGCAGGAACTAGCGATTACAAAACAGATAGAGGGATATAGAGAGAAAGGAGTTTTGGTAGAGATACAATCACCTGCTAACACTCCTCTGTATCCAGTCAAGAAGAGAACTCTTGATAAGAGTTCTATGCCCAAATATCGTATGGTACATGATCTAAGAGAAATAAACAAAGTTCTAGATCCAATCACCCCAGTTGTACCCAATCCTCATACGTTACTATCACAGATACCAGCCAGTTCTCAAGTGTTTACTGTAATAGATCTTTCAAATGCATTTTTCTCGGTTCCTTTACACCAAGATAGTTGGCATTTGTTTGCATTTACATTTAAGGGCAAACAGTTGGCGTGGACACGCCTTCCACAGGGAATGATACACTCCCCTACTCTTTATTCAAATGCCCTACAAACAGTTCTTCAGAGGTTTGGACCTGAAACACAGGTAGTAATTTTGCAGTATGTGGATGACATACTACTTTGCTGCCCAGATCTAAAAACCGCAGAAAGGTCTACTGTGAGTTTACTATGTTTTCTAGGAAAAGAAGGGTGTAAAGTGAATAGACAAAAGCTACAAGTTTGTCAGACCAAAGTGGTCTTTCTAGGTCATTGCATTTCTCAAGGTAAAAAGCATCTTACACCTCAAAGAACTGAAGCAATAAGACAGATGAATGAGCCTAGAAATCATAAACAGCTACGAGCATTTTTAGGAATAGTGTCTCATTGTAGACAATGGATTATACATGCCAGTCAACTAATGCAACCACTGTATGACTGTGTAAAAAATGAACCTTATTTGTTGACAAAAGAAGGTCAGATTTCATTCCAACAATTAAAAGATGCCCTTGTTTCAGCTCCAGCGTTAGGGCTACCAGACTATCACATTTGCTAGGCTTCAGACTCTTAATTTAGCAACACTGCTACCTCTCGAGTCTGAAGGGGGGAATAAGGACACTGATCCACACGCAAATTTTTTCCCTACAGACACACATGATTGTACAGAGCTCATTTTACAAGAAACGGTAGGCTTACCCAATGTATCCGAAACACCACTTCAAAATCCAGATTTAGAGCTGTTTATAGATGGTAGTAGGTTTGCAGATGACACAGGTAACTTTCATACAGGGTATGCAGTTGTGTCAGAATCTGAAACTCTCAAAGCACAACCTCTTCCACCGAAACAGTCTGCACAAGAAGCAGAACTGACAGCATTGATTGAAGCGCTAAAAATAGCTGAGAATCAGACAGCTAATATATACACTGATTCTAGGTATGCACATGGTATTGTGTTTGATTTTGGAGTAATCTGGAGAGCTAGAGGTTACATGACAGCGTCAGGACAACCTGTAAAACATGCTTCTTTGATCAAACAGATCTTAGAGGCTGCACAAGAAACAAAAGAAGTAGCAGTAATTAAGGTAGCTGCACATGTGAGACTCGACACTAGGGAATCTAGGGGAAATGATAGGGCTGATAAAGCAGCCAAGGCAGCAGCGGTCAAACCCTTACAGCAGGTTCATACTGTAAACCCCACAGAAAATACTGAAGATAGACTGAGACAAGCACAGGAAGATGCAGGAGAAGAGGAGAGGGACAGGTGGAAAAAGGAAGGGGCAGAAGAACAAGCAGGAATTTGGAAGAAAGATGGACTAATATGTCTACCTAGAGCCTGGTATCCGATTGTAGTTGGTGGACTGCACCACCCTACTCATGTGTCTGCAAATGCAATGACACTACTGGCAAAGCAAGTCTGGTTGGCTCCAGGTTTTGGCAACTACGCAAGAGACTATTGTGCTGCATGCGTTATATGCCTGGCACATAATCCCGGACAGACAACAAAGACCCCTATGAAGCACCACGTCCGACCTCTCTATCCGTTTCAGCGATTACAAATAGACTTTATCCAGCTGCCAAAAAGTAATGGGTATGAGTATGTGTTGGTGTGTGTGGACATGTTCTCGGGGTGGCCAGAGGCCTATCCAGTTCGGAAGGCTTCAGCTAAAAACACTGCTGTAAAGCTAGTTGCCGAACTGATACCCCGTTACGGTCTCCCTGAAGTGATCGAGTCAGATAGGGGTACTCATTTCACTGGAGAAATATTTCAAAATGTACTGAAAATGTTGGGTGTTGAAAGTCAGTTACACACTCCATACCATCCTCAAAGTTCTGGTAAGGTGGAACGCATGAATGGAACTTTAAAATTAAAAATACAGAAAGCCATGGCTGAAACAGGAAAGCCTTGGACAGAATGCCTTCCACTGGCCCTTTATTCAATACGCAATACCCCAAGGGGTAAGACTAAACTGTCTCCATATGAAATTTTGTTTGGCAGGACTGCCAATTTAGGATGTTATTTTCCACAACAACTTGTGTTAAATATTGAGTCATTGACTTCTTATGTGCAAAATCTTCAGAAACAATTAACTAAGGTGCATGCACAAGTTTTTTGCTTCCCTTCCAGATCCTGACAACACTGAAGGAAGTCACAAGTTGGAACCAGGTGATCAAGTCTATGTAAAAAGACACACCAGAAAGGCTCTTGAACCAAGATTTGACGGACCCTTCCAAGTCCTGTTGACAACACCTACATCAGTCAAGCTTGAAGGAAAGGCATCATGGATACATGCAAGCCATTGCAAAAGAGCAGTATAAAACTCAGAATATTGATGTTAATAGTATTAACCTCAACGGAGGCATGGGATAGACTGAATTCTTTAACCCCTTTGAATAATAGATTCGTGCAACATCATAGAAAATTAGTACATGACATTTAAATTAAAGGACGTACAACGACTCAGAGATCAGTATGACAAAGATAATGACCAGAATAAGGATAGCTGGTGGTCTGATACTTTCTCTTTTCTCAACCCAGCCAACTGGTTCAGAGGGATTGGTGGGTGGGTTGCTGGGATTATGCAGAGCATAATACATATAGTTATAATTATTGTAGTCATATACGTACTATTCCAGATTGTGCTCAAGGGTATCTCAGTATGCACAGATAAACTTTGTGTAATAGATGCAAGAGTATAAAGTTTTTTTTTTCTTTATTCTTATGTTATCCTCTAGTGATTCTAATTAATATTACTGTACTAATCTTTGTTTTTTTTATATTTTAGTATACTTATTGCAAAACAAAGAAAAGGTTGTGAGAGTTAAACGGAAGAATTGATACTAGATTTGATTCTCTTATTGAATACAAGTGTGTACATGTGTAATACCAAAAATAAAGGCTTTGTCTTTGGCCCTTTGGTAATTAATAAAAAAAGAATATGTCAAAGGGGGGAATTGTAGAGATTAGACTGAAAGAATCCATTGTGTCTTTGTCCTGAAACATCTGACTTCTTATCAGAAGAAACTAGAGCAAAGTTGACATTTCTTTTTTATGGACGCATTCCTTCTCGACTGATGTAACTTTTTACCTACATACTAGAGGTCGTAAATTTCACAGTATAGATAAGCTTTGTAAGAGAATATGAGCGCTTGTGCGCATGTCTTAAAATGTATAACTCTTTTCTGTATAAAGGATGGGTGAGCACCCGGTGAGTCAGACGGGCTCCTGAGCTTTCCCTGTTATGATCACACAATCTTTTGTGTTGCGTGTCATTCACTCGGATGCCTACTTCTAGTAAGCCAGGGACTGAAAAGGACTTAACACCCCCTTAGTTAGCGAAAAATAAAAAAAATAAAATTTTTTATTTATTTCCATTTTCCCATTAGGGTTAGGGTTAGGGCTAGGGTTAGGGCTAGGGTTAAGGCTACAGTTAGGGTTGGGGCTAAAGTTAGGGTTAGGGTTTGGATTACATTTACGGTTGGGATTAGGGTTGGGATTAGAGTTAGGGGTGTGTCAGAGTTAGGGGTGTGGTTAGGGTTACCTTTGGGATTAGGGTTAGGGATGTGTTAGGATTAGGATTTCAGTTATAATTGGGGGGTTTTCACTGTTTAGGCACATCAGGGGCTCTCCAAACGCGACATGGCGTCCGATCTCAATTCCAGCCAATTCTGCGTTGAAAAAGTAAAACAGTGCTCCTTCCCTTCCGAGCTCTCCCGTGTGCCCAAACAGGGGTTTACCCCAACATATGGGGTATCAGCGTACTCAGGACACATTGGACAACAACATTTCGGGTCCAATTTCTCCTGTTGCCCTTGGGAAAATACAAAACTTGGGGGCTAAAAAATAACTTTTGTGGAGAAAAAAATATTTTTTATTTTCACGGCTCTGCGTTATAAACTGTAGTGAAACACTTGGGGGTTCAAAGTTCTCACAACACATCTAGATAAGTTCCTTGGGGGGTCTAGTTTCCAATATGGGGTCACTTGTGGGGGGGTTCTACTGTTTAGGTACATTAGGGGCTCTGCAAACGCAATGTGACGCAAACGCAAACGCTCAGTCCTTGGCCCCCTTCTCTTCTCCCTCTACACGGCCCCAATTGGACAGACCATCAGCAGATTTGGTTTTCAGTACCATCTTTATGCTGATGACACACAACTATACACGTCATCTCCTGACCTTACCCCCGCTGTACTACAGAACGCCACTGACTGTCTGTCTGCAGTCTCCAACATCATGTCCGCTCTCTATCTGAAACTCAACCTCTCCAAAACTGAACTTCTTCTGCTCCCGCCTTCTACTAACCTCTCTAAATCTGACATTTCCCTCTCCGTGGGTGGCACCATCATAACACCCCAGCAGCAGGCACGCTGTCTGGGTGTTATGTTTGACTCCGAACTCTCCTTCACCTCCCACATACAATGTCTTGCCCGCTCGTGCCGCTTACACCTAAAGAACATCTCTAGAATCTGCCCTTTTCTCACCATGGAGACAACAAAAACTCTCACTGTCGCCCTAATCCACTCCCGTCTGGACTACTGTAACGCTCTATTAATTGGCCTCCCCCTCACTCGACTTTCCCCTCTCCAGTCTATCCTTAATGCAGCAGCCAGGGTCGTCCATCTGGCTAATCGTTACTCGGACGTGTCCGCTCTTCGCCAGTCGTTACACTGGCTGCCCATTCATTACAGGATACAATGCAAAGTACTTGTTCTCACCCACAAAGCTCTCCATAGTGCGGCACCCCCTTACATCTCCTCCCTCATTTCTGTCTATCGGCCTAACCGACCTCTGCGCTCTGCAAATGACTTTCGACTAACCTCTGCACTAATCCGTACCTCCCACTCCCGACTCCAAGACTTCTCCCGTGCTGCGCCAATCCTCTGGAATGCTCTACCCCAAGACATTAGGACCATCCACAACTTGCATAGCTTTAGGCGCTCGCTCAAAACACATTTGTTCAGAGCGGCCTATCACGTTCCCTAATCAAACTCATTTTATGTTTCTGTGCATGTGTAACCCATTCACTACTTCCATCTACCCCCACCCCCGGAAGATGGCTGGACCATCACTGTAAATACACCATTGTAAATACACACCTGTGCTTTGTATCTCCCCACCTCATTGTAGATTGTAAGCTCTCACGAGCAGGGTCGTCTTATTTTGTCTTATTTTTGCTTTATTACTGTATTGTTAACGTTGTTACCTTTGACTGTTGTGTTTGAAACTGTTAAACTGTAAAGCGCTGCGGAATATGTTGGCGTTATATAAATAAAGATTATTATTATTTTTATTAATGTGACGCCTGCAGACCAATCCATCTAAGTCTGCATTCCAAATGACGCTCCTTCCCTTCCAAGCTCTGCCATGCGCTCAAACGGTTGTTCCCCCCCACATATGGGGTATCAGCGTACTCAGGACAAATTGGACAACAACTTTTGGGGTCTAATTTTAACTGTTACCCTTGGAAAAATACAAAACTGGGGGCTAAAAAATAATTTTTGTGGAAAAAAAAATAATTTTTATTTTCACGGCTCTGCGTTATGAACTGTAGTGAAACACTCTCACAACACATCTAGATGAGTTCCTTAGGGGGTCTACTTTCCAAAATGGTGTCATTTGTGGGGGGTTTCAATGTTTAGGCACATCAGGGGCTCTCCAAACGCAACATGGCGTCCCATCTCAATTCCTGTCAATCTTGCATTAAAAAGTCAAACGGCGCTCCTTCCCTTCCGATCTCTACCATGCGCCCAAACAGTAGTTTACCCCCACATATGGGGTATCAGCGTACTCAAGACAAATTGTACAACAACTTTTGGGGTCCAATTTCTTCTCTTACCCTTGGGAAAATAAAAAATTGGGGGCGAAAAGATCATTTTTGTGGAAAAATATGATTTTTCATTTTTACGGCTCTGCATTATAAACTTCTGTGAATCACTTAATGGGTCAAAGTGCTCACCACACATCTAGATAAGTTCCTTAGGGGGTATACTTTCCAAAATGGTGTCACTTGTGGGGGGTTTCAATGTTTAGGCACATCAGGGGCTCTCCAAACGCAACATGGCGTCCCATCTCAATTCCAGTCAATTTTGCATTGAAAAGTCAAATGGCGCTCCTTCGCTTCCAAGCTCTGCTATGCGCCCAAACAGTGGTTTACTCCCATATATGGGGTATCGGTGTACTCAGGACAAATTGTACAACAACTTTTGCAGTCCATTTTCTCCTGTTACCCTTGGTAAAATAAAACAAATTGGAGCTGAAGTAAATTTTTTGTGAAAAAAAGTTAATTGTTCATTTTTATTTAAACATTCCAAAAATTCATGTGAAACACCTGAAGGGTTAATAAACTTCTTGAATGTGGTTTTGAGCACCTTGAGGGGTGCAGTTTTTAGAATGGTGTCACACTTGGGTATTTTCTATCATATAGACCCCTTAAAATGACTTCAAATGAGATGTGGTCAATAAAAAAAAATGGTGTTGTAAAAATGAGAAATTGCTGGTCAACTTTTAACCCTTATAACTCCCTAACAAAAAAAAATTTGGTTCCAAAATTGTGCTGATGTAAAGGAGACATGTGGGAAATGTTACTTATTAAGTATTTTGTGTGACATATCTCTGTGATTTTATTGCATAAAAATTCAAAGTTGGAAAATTGCGAACTTCTCAAAATTTTCGCCAAATTTCCATTTTTTTCACAAATAAACGCAGGTAATATCAAAGAAATTTTATCACTATCATGAAGTACAATATGTCATAAGAAAACATTGTCAGAATCACCGGAATCCGTTGAAGCGTTCCAGAGTTATAACGTCATAAAGGACAGTGGTCACAATTGTAAAAATTGGCCCGGTCATTAACGTGCAAACCACCCTTGGGGGTGAAGGGGTTAAATAAAAATGAACATTTAGCTTTTTTTCACAAAAAAATTTACTTCAGCTCCAATTTGTTTTATTTTACCAAGGGTAACAGGAGAAATTGGACCCCAAAAGTTGTTGTACAATTTGTCCTGAGTACGCTGATACCCAATATGTGGGGGTAAACCACTGTTTGGGCGCATGGGAGAGCTCGGAAGGGAAGGAGCGCCGTTTAACTTTTCAATGCAAAATTGACAGGAATTGAGATGGGACGCCATGTTGCGTTTGGAGAGCCACTGATGTGCCTAAACATTGAAACCCCCCACAAATGACACCATTTTGAAAAGTAGACCCCCTAAGGAACTCATCTAGATGTGTTGTGAGAGCTTTGAACCCCCAAGTGTATCACTACAGTTTATAACGCAGAGCCGTGAAAATAAAAATTCTTTTTTTTTTCACAAAAATTAATTTTTAGCCCCCAGTTTTGTATTTTCCCAAGGGTAACAGGAGAAATTGGACCCCAAAAGTTGTTGTCCAATGTGTCCTGAGTACACTGATACCCCATATGTTGGGGTAAACCCCTGTTTGGGCGCACGGGAGAGCTCGGAAGGGAAGGAGCACTGTTTTACTTTTTCAACGCAGAATTGTCTGGAATTGAGATCGGACGTCATGTCGCGTTTGGAGAGCCCCTGATGTGCCTAAACAGTGGAAACCACCAATTATAACTGAAATCCTAATCCAAACACATCCCTAACCCTAATCCCAACAGTAACCCTAACCACACCCCTAACCCTGACACACTCCTAACCCTAATCCCAACCTTATTCCCAACCGTAAATGTAATCCAAACCCTAACCCTAACTTTAGCCCCAACCCTAACCCTAACTTTAGCCCCAACCCTAACTGTAGCCTTAACCCTAGCTGTCATGAATCCCAATGGCTAGGGATAGCAAGGGACAAGCAAAGTAATACAAAATATCGGACGAGCTCTAGGGTGATGGAACCTGGGCTGACCGCTGCCCTACGCCTGACAAACGCAACTAGAGATAGCCAGGGAGCGTGCCTACGTTGGTTCTAGACGCCACGCACCAGCCTAAGAGCTAACTAGTACTGCAGAGAAAATAAGACCTCACTTGCCTCCAGAGGAATGAACCCCAACAGGTATAGTTGCCCCCCACATATATTGACGGTGAAATGAGAGGAAGGCACACACATAGAGATGATATATATAGGTTCAGCAAATTGAGGCCCGCTGAAAACTAGAAAGCAGAACGATACAAAAGGGGTCTGAGCGGTCAGCAAAAAACCCTAATCAAAAAACCATCCTGAGATTACAAGAACCCATGTGCCAACTCATGGCACATGGGGAGAACCTCAGTCCACTAGAGCTACCAGCTAGCATAGAGACATAATAAGCAAGCTGGACAAAAAAAACCAAACAACTGAAAATCAGCACTTAGCTTATCCTGAAAGATCTGGGAGCAGGTAGGCAGGAACCAAACAGAGCACATCTGAATACATTGATAGCCGGCAAGGGAATGACAGAAAGGCCAGGTAAAATAGGAAACACCCAGCCTCTGATGGACAGGTGGAAACTAAAGGCCGCAACCCACCAAAGTCACCCAGTACCAGCAGTAACCACCAGAGGGAGCCCACAAACAGAATCCACAACAGCACCCCCCCCTTGAGGAGGGGTCACCGAACCCTCACGAGAACCCCCAGGGCGATCAGGGTGAGCTCTATGGAAGGCGCGGACCAAATCAGTCGCATGAACATCGGAGGCGACCACCCAGGAATTATCCTCCTGACCATAACCCTTCCACTTAACCAAATACTGGAGTTTGCGTCTGGAAACACGAGAATCCAAGATCTTCTCAACAACATACTCCAATTCTCCCTCCACCAGCACCGGAGCAGGAGGCTCAACCAAGGAACAACGGGCACCTCATACCTCCGCAACAACGACCGATGGAACACATTATGAATAGCAAACGATGCTGGGAGATCCAAACGAAAAGATACAGGGTTAAGAATCTCCGAGATCCTATAAGGACCGATGAACCGAGGCTTGAACTTAGGAGAAGAGACCCTCATAGGGACAAAACGAGAAGACAACCACACCAAATCCCCAACAAGAAGTCGGGGACCCACGCGGCGACGGCGATTAGCAAACTGCTGAGTCTTCTCCTGAGATAACTTCAAATTGTCCACCACCTGATTCCAAATCTGATGTAGCCTGTCCACCACCACGTCCACTCCAGGACAATCCGAAGACTCCACCTGACCAGAGGAAAAACGAGGATGAAACCCCGAATTACAAAAAAAAGGAGAGACCAACGTGGCAGAACTAGCCCGATTATTAAGAGCAAATTCGGCCAGCGGCAAAAAAGCAACCCAGTCATCTTGATCAGCAGAAACAAAACACCTCAAATAAGTTTCCAAGGTCTGATTAGTTCGCTCCGTCTGGCCATTCGTCTGAGGATGGAATGCAGACGAGAAAGACAAATCAATGCCCATCTTGGCACAAAACGTCCGCCAAAATCTAGACACAAACTGGGATCCCCTGTCAGAAACGATATTCTCCGGAATCCCATGCAAACGAACCACGTTCTGAAAAAACAAAGGAACCAACTCAGACGAGGAAGGCAACTTCGGCAATGGCACCAAATGAACCATCTTAGAAAAGCGGTCACACACCACCCAGATAACGGACATTTTCTGTGAAACCGGGAGATCAGAAATAAAATCCATGGAAATGTGCGTCCAAGGCCTCTTCGGGATGGGCAAGGATAACAACAACCCACTGGCCCGAGAACAGCAAGGCTTAGCTCGAGCACACACTTCACAAGACTGCACAAAGGTACGCACATCCCTAGACAAGGAAGGCCACCAAAAAGATCTGGCCACCAAGTCTCTAGTACCAAATATTCCAGGATGACCAGCCAACACAGAAGAATGGACCTCGGAGATGACTCTACTGGTCCAATCATCCGGAACAAACAGTCTTTCTGGTGGACAACGATCCGGTTTATCCACCTGAAACTCCTGCAATGCACGTCGCAAGTCTGGGGATACGGCGGACAATATTACCCCATCCCTAAGGATACCAGTAGGCCCAGAGTCTCCAGGAGAGTCAGGCACAAAACTCCTGGAAAGAGCATCTGCCTTCACATTCTTTGAACCTGGCAGGTATGAAACCACGAAATTGAAACGAGAAAAAAACAACGACCAACGAGCCTGTCTAGGATTCAAACGCCTGGCAGACTCAAGGTAAATGAGATTCTTGTGATCAGTCAAGACCACCACACGATGTTTAGCACCCTCAAGCCAATGACGCCACTCCTCAAATGCCCACTTCATGGCCAAAAGCTCCCGATTACCCACATCATAATTGCGCTCGGCGGGCGAGAATTTTCTAGAGAAGAATGCACATGGCTTCATCACCGAGCCATTAGAACTTCTCTGTGACAAAACCGCCCCCGCTCCAATCTCGGAAGCATCAACCTCAACCTGAAAAGGAAGTGAAACATCTGGTTGACACAACACAGGAGCAGAAGAAAACCGGCGCTTAAGTTCCTGAAAGGCCTCCACGGCCGCAGGAGACCAATCAGCAACATCAGCACCCTTTTTAGTCAAATCAGTCAAAGGTTTAACAATACTGGAAAAATTAGCAATGAACCGACGATAAAAATTAGCAAACCCCAAGAACTTCTGAAGGCTCTTAACAGATGTAGGTTGTGTCCAGTCACAAATCGCCTGAACCTTGACGGGATCCATCTCAATAGTAGAAGGAGAAAAAATGTACCCCAAAAAAGAAATCTTCTGGACTCCGAAGAGACACTTTGAGCCCTTCACAAACAGAGAATTGGCCCGCAGAACCTGAAACACCTTCCTGACCTGTAAAACATGAGACTCCCAGTCATCAGAAAACACCAAAATATCATCCAAATACACAATCATAAACTTATCCAGATATTCACGGAAAATATTGTGCATAAAGGACTGAAAGACTGACGGAGCATTGGAGAGTCCAAAAGGCATTACCAAATACTCAAAATGGCCCTCAGGCGTATTAAATGCGGTTTTCCACTCGTCACCCTGTTTTATCCGCACCAGATTATACGCACCGCGAAGATCTATCTTAGTGAACCACCTAGCTCCCTTAATGCGAGCAAACAAATCAGTCAATAATGGCAGTGGATACTGATATTTGACTGTAATCTTATTCAGAAGGCGATAATCTATACAAGGCCTCAGGGAACCATCTTTTTTTGCCACGAAAAAAAAACCTGCTCCCAGAGGGGACGAAGATGGACGAATATGTCCCTTTTCCAAGGACTCCTTAATATAATTCCGCATAGCAGTATGCTCTGGCAGTGACAGATTAAATAAACGACCCTTAGGGAACTTACTGCCAGGAATCAATTCTATAGCACAGTCACAATCTCTATGAGGAGGGAGCGAATTGAGCTTAGGCTCCTCAAAAACATCCCTATAGTCAGACAAAAACGCAGGGATCTCAGAAGGAGTAGATGAAGCGATTGAAATCGGAGGTGCATTATCATGAACCCCCTGACATCCCCAGCTTAACACAGACATTGTTTTCCAGTCCAGGACAGGATTATGAGTTTGTAACCATGGCAGACCAAGCACTAGTACATCATGTAAATTATACAGTACAAGGAAGCGAATCACCTCCTGATGAACGGGAGTCATGCGCATGGTCACTTGTGTCCAATACTGCGGCTTATTCATAGCCAATGGTGTAGAGTCAATTCCCTTCAGAGGGATAGGAACTTCCAGAGGCTCCAGACTAAAACCGCGGCGTTTAGCAAATGACCAATCCATAAGACTCAGGGCAGCGCCTGAATCCACATAGGCATCGACGGAAATGGAAGACAGTGAAAAAATCAGAGTCACAGACAAAATGAACTTAGGCTGCAGAGTACCAATGGCAAAAGATTTATCAACCCTTTTAGTGCGTTTAGAGCATGCTGATATAACATGAGCTGAATCACCACAATAAAAACACAATCCATTTTTCCGCCTATAATTTTGCCGTTCACTTCTGGACTGAATTCTGTCACATTGCATAGTCTCAGGTGCCTGTTCAGAAGACACCGCCAACTGGTGCACGGGTTTGCGCTCCCGTAAACGCCGATCAATCTGAATGGCCATAGCCATCGACTCATTCAGACCTGTAGGCGTAGGGAACCCCACCATAATATCCTTAATGGCCTCGGAAAGACCATTTCTGAAGTTAGCAGCCAGGGCGCACTCATTCCACTGAGTAAGCACCGACCATTTCCGAAATTTTTGACAATATATTTCCGCTTCATCATGCCCCTGAGAGAGGGCTAATAAAGCCTTTTCAGCCTGAATCTCCAGGTTGGGTTCCTCATAGAGCAATCCCAATGCCAGAAAAAACGCATCCACATTGAGCAATGCAGGATCCCCTGGTGCCAATGCAAATGCCCAATTCTGAGGGTCGCCCCGCAGGAAAGATATTACAATCTTGACCTGTTGAGCAGGGTCTCCAGAGGAGTGAGATTTTAAAGAAAGAAACAATTTACAATTGTTCCTGAAATTCAGGAAGGTAGATCTATCTCCAGAAAAGAACTCTGGAATAGGAATTCTAGGTTCAGACATGGGAGTGTGAACAACAAAATCCTGTATGTTTTGAACTTTTGCCGCGAGATTACTCAGGCTGGAAGCCAAACTCTGGACATCCATGTTAAACAGCTAATATCAGAGCCATTCAAGGGTTAAGAGGAGGTAAGAAGCAGCTAGACAGCAATTAAGGGCTAGGCAGCAAAACTCTGAAGGAAAAAAAAAATAAAAATTTCCCTTAAACACTTCTTTTTCTCCTGCTTCAGCCCAAACAATTAACACTTTGTGGGCCGGCTATACTGTCATGAATCCCAATGGCTAGGGATAGCAAGGGACAAGCAAAGTAATACAAAATATCGGACGAGCTCTAGGGTGATGGAACCTGGGCTGACCGCTGCCCTACGCCTGACAAACGCAACTAGAGATAGCCAGGGAGCGTGCCTACGTTGGTTCTAGACGCCACGCACCAGCCTAAGAGCTAACTAGTACTGCAGAGAAAATAAGACCTCACTTGCCTCCAGAGGAATGAACCCCAAAAGGTATAGTTGCCCCCCACATATATTGACGGTGAAATGAGAGGAAGGCACACACATAGAGATGATATATATAGGTTCAGCAAATTGAGGCCCGCTGAAAACTAGAAAGCAGAACGTTACAAAAGGGGTCTGAGCGGTCAGCAAAAAACCCTAATCAAAAAACCATCCTGAGATTACAAGAACCCATGTGCCAACTCATGGCACATGGGGAGAACCTCAGTCCACTAGAGCTACCAGCTAGCATAGAGACATAATAAGCAAGCTGGACAAAAAAAACCAAACAACTGAAAATCAGCACTTAGCTTATCCTGAAAGATCTGGGAGCAGGTAGGCAGGAACCAAACAGAGCACATCTGAATACATTGATAGCCGGCAAGGGAATGACAGAAAGGCCAGGTAAAATAGGAAACACCCAGCCTCTGATGGACAGGTGGAAACTAAAGGCCGCAACCCACCAAAGTCACCCAGTACCAGCAGTAACCACCAGAGGGAGCCCACAAACAGAATCCACAACACCTAGCCCCAACCCTAACCCTAGCCCTAAACCTAGCCCTAATCTTAGCCCTAACCCTAGCTCTAGCCCTAACCCTTGCCCTAGCCCTAATTCTAACTCTAGCCCTAACCCAAACCCTAGCCCTAACCCTAACCCTATCCCTAATGTGTGTGACGGCTGCCAATCATAAAAATTCGCTAAAGAACCCGCTATAAAAGTAAATCAAAATTAAAAAATTAAAAAAAAGTTCAGAGTTCGGCTTTATCAGGTGGAGTTGAAAGCCTTCCTTCTAGCGCTGTGTTGTTATAGTCCCTTACTGCAAATGGCTTTGTAGCTAGGTCCTCTCAGTTCTCTCTGTCTTTTGTTGAAGTGGGACTCAAACCCATATGACAGGTGACTCGAACCTTTTTACAGGGTCTCTATCATGACCCGGGCTCTATGTGTCACTGTGTCTCCTGGGTGTTAGGGCGGACAGGTTACATGTAGTCCAGCTGTCCTTCTGGTTTCTGCTGTGCCTCCTAGAGTATGACACAACCTCGGTCTTCCAGTTACCGTTATCTGCGCTCTGTCAGGGAGGTAGCCCAGTCGCCGTTATTCTCCCCTGTTGTCACTCTCCTGTGCTTTGCTTTCTGGCACATTTGCTGCAAGCCGTTCTTCCTTCTGTATCTTGCTATCTACTGTAAGTGCTACAGCACCTCAGGATGTATGACCCCTCACCCATTCTTCTCTCAGACTGCTTCAGTCTGCTGTCCGGCACCAACTGTCTAAATCTTCCTAACTGCCTAGTGCAGCGCCCCAGAGTCCTGGTCGTTGCAGTACTGACGCTCCGCCACAGGCCTACCCGTCATATGGGTGCGTCCTAGCCATATCATCTGGGGGACGGAGAAGAACATCAGAACAGATACGAGTTGTGAGAAAGAACATCAGAAACAGACACAACAGTTGTGAGGACTATCCCGTGGTGCTCAGCAGGGAGATACTACAACACACAGGCGCTAGAAGGTAGGCACTGATTTCCACCTGCAAAGGGAACTCTGGATGTGCCATCGGACCGGCCGGTCTCAGCCAGCCCTGTTAGCAGTACTCTGGATTGTGGATCCTGAAGCCTTCAGTAAAGAGGTAAAGAGACTGCAACCCTGTGTCCTCGTTATTCATCGTGACTTGCACCATGCCCCATCATCACACCTTTCATTGGACGCCCCTTAGCAGGGTCACGGACTGGGTCTAGCCACCGTGACAACCCCAGGACCGAGACAGAGAGGCCCGGTACCGAGTACCCCGCGGCCCTGCGTCTGGGGGCGCTCCAACTTGGCATCATGAACAGGATCTACTTAAGCTTGAAGAATCAGGTCATGTGTGCCTTGGAACTGTGTCTGAATTGTGCTTGAACTGTGATTTATTGCAAAGACTGTGTATTGCCGATTCCCGCCAAAACCGCCGCCATTACAGCGCTAAGAGGAGCGCAGGAGAAGAAGAAGGGCGTGGAAGTGGGCGTAAACAAGCTGAAGAGCGCGAAAGACAATAGCCGCCCAGTCTAAATATTTCTGTACTTTGAGGACGTGTCCGTCAGCAGCCGAGATCCGCCTCCTGATTCTCAATGGAGGGCGGAGACAAAGAAAGCGAAACCGTCACGGAGAAGAGAGCGGGAAAAAGGCCAGGAAGTAAACCACGTGGAGGACGCCATAGCCAGTTGCTCAGACCCAGAATGCGGGGTTGAAGCAGAGGACTCCCCCAGCTACCCGGAAGAGCACAGCAGCCAGATCTCCACGATTGGAACTGACTTCCTGCAGTCCGAGATGGAGGAATTGATCGAGCAGCTTCTCCAATTGCGGGTGGAAACCAATGCCACACCCCGGGAGACGCCAGCGGAGGATGCCCCGACATCGGTTCCTGTGCCGCTGCCTGAGTTGCTGCCGATGTCCCCACCGATGTCACTGCCAGCGGAGCCAGCCGCGAGGGAGGATGCCGCACCGGCCGGTAAGCCTGCCGACCCTGTCCCGCTGATGGAGAGCCTGCTGATAGGCCCCGTCGCAGCACCACCTCCCCCTGGGACCCATAGACTCCAGCACCTTCCATCCTGGGATCAGGCCACGGGCCTGGAGCACCTCCTCAAGGACCCGATCTCGCCGATCACCGTGGCGGGAGAGGTCTATACAGAGCGGACGTATGCCGCTGGGTGAACCCAGGGTCAGACTTCATGGGGTTCCCTGGAGTACAAACGCAGGAAGGGGAGATGGTGGAAGCCCTTAGCTAGGAGGAATACCAGGCCCATCACCAGCGGGACCTAGAGGTGAAGAACCGGGCCCGCAAGGACCACACCGCCCACCAGGCCCCGCGCAGGCGAGGTACCGTAGTGGCTTTTAGACTCCGTGGGGGTTGGGGCTTTATTAAAGAACCAGACTTGTATGCCGAGGTCTTTGTAAACCGGCGAGATGTAGAGTCCCACCTCAGGGAAGGCCACCCGGACCGGGATCTCTACCCGGGGGATGAGGTCACCTACACCCGCCACTTCGGAGAAAAGGGGTGGTTCGCCTTGAACGTCCACAAAAGGCGAAGTTCTGTGACACCCCCAACTAAGGTGCCGGTGAAGTCGTCCCCCGCAGTGAAGGCGCCCCCTTGTGGTCAGGCCACGGTTTCATAGTTACATAGTTACATAGTTATTAAGGTTGAAGGAAGACTGTAAGTCCATCTAGTTCAACCCATAGCCTAACCTAACATGCCCTAACATGTTGATCCAGGGGAAGGCAAAAAAACCCCATGTGGCAAAGAGTAACTCCACCATGGGGAAAAAAATTCCTTCCCGACTCCACATACGGCAATCAGACTAGTTCCCTGGATCAACGCCTTATCAAGGAATCTAGTGTATATACCCTGTAACATTATACTTTTCCAGAAAGGTATCCAGTCCCCTCTTAAATTTAATTAATGAATCACTCATTACAACATCATACGGCAGAGAGTTCCATAGTCTCACTGCTCTTACAGTAAAGAATCCGCGTCTGTTATTATGCTTAAACCTTCTTTCCTCCAGACGTAGAGGATGCCCCCTTGTCCCTGTCTCAGGTCTATGATTAAAAAGATCATCAGAAAGGTCTTTGTATTGTCCCCTCATATATTTATACATTAACATAAGATCACCCCTTAGTCTTCGTTTTTCCAAACTAAATAGCCCCAAGTGTAATAACCTATCTTGGTATTGCAGACCCCTCAGTCCTCTAATAACCTTGGTCGCTCTTCTCTGCACCCGCTGCAGTTCAGCTATGTCTTTCTTATACACCGGAGACCAGAACTGTGCACAGTATTCTAAGTGTGGTCGAACTAGTGACTTGTATAGAGGTAAAATTATGTTCTAGAGGTAAAATTATGTTCTCCTCATGAGCATCTATGCCTCTTTTAATGCATCCCATTATTTTATGTGCCTTTGTAGCAGCTGCCTGACACTGGCCACTGAATATGAGTTTGTCATCCACCCATACACCCAGGTCTTTTTCATTGACGGTTTTGCCCAGAGTTTTAGAATTAAGCACATAGTTATACATCTTATTACTTCTACCCAAGTGCATGACCTTACATTTATCCCCATTAAAGCTCATTTGCCATTTATCAGCCCAAGCTTCTAGTTTACATAAATCATCCTGTAATATAAAATTGTCCTCCCCTGTATTGATTACCCTGCAGAGTTTAGTGTCATCTGCAAATATTGAAATTCTACTCTGAATGCCCCCTACAAGGTCATTAATAAATATGTTAAAAAGAAGAGGGCCCAATACTGACCCCTGTGGTACCCCACTGCTAACCGTGACCCAGTCTGAGTGTGCTCCATTAATAACCACCCTTTGTTTCCTATCCCTGAGCCAGCTCTCAACCCACTTACACATATTTTCCCCTATCCCCATTACTCTCATTTTATGTAACAACCTTTTGTGTGGCACCGTATCAAAAGCTTTGGAAAAGTCCATATATACTACGTCCACTGGGTTCCCTTGGTCCAGTCCGGAACTTACCTCTTCATAGAAGCTGATCAAATTAGTCTGACATGAACGGTCCCTAGTAAACCCGTGCTGATACTGGGTCATGAGGTTATTCCTCTTCAGATACTCCAGCATAGCATCCCTTAGAATGCCCTCCAGGATTTTACCCACAGTAGAGGTTAAACTTACTGGCCTATAATTACCGAGTTCAGTTTTTGCCCCTTTTTTGAATATTGGCACCACATTTGCTATACGCCAGTCCTGTGGTACAGACCCTGTTATTATGGAGTCTTTAAAGATTAAAAATAATGGTCTATCAATGACTGTACTTAGTTCCTGCAGTACTCGGGGGTGTATCCCATCCGGGCCCGGAGATTTGTCAATTTTAGTTATTTTTAGACGCCGCTGTACTTCCTGCTGGGTTAAGCAGGTGACACTTAATGGGGAATTTCTATCACTAGTCATTTTGTCTGCCATGGGATTTTCTTTTGTAAATACTGATGAAAAAAAGTCATTTAGCATATTGGCTTTTTCCTCATCCTCATCCACCATTTCACCCAGACTATTTTTAAGGGGGCCAACACTGTCATTTTTTAGTTTCTTACTATTTATATAGTTAAAGAATATTTTGGGATTATTTTTACTCTCTCTGGCAATGAGTCTCTCTGTCTCAATCTTTGCTGCCTTGATTTGCTTTTTACAGAATGTATTTAATTTTCTGTATTTATTTAATGCCTCCTCACTACCTACTTCCTTTAATTCTCTAAATGCTTTCTTTTTGTCCCCAAGACGACTGTTACTACCCCAACGTGCACCATCGCCAAAACTACAATCTGCACCGTCGCCACCGCCAATGCTGTTGTGGCCAGAGAGTTGACTGCAGTGGTGGCTAATGCCCAGGCCACCTCAGGATCCAAGACAGTGGGGACGCAGACCCCCAATTGGGAAGAGAGACCTCCCTATGTAGTACCCGGCGGTAGCCAATATCCAAAGGGACTACCCCCGCTGGTGCTACCCCCAGAGTGGTTTAAGTAAACCTCGGAGCCATGACACTGTAAATAGTTACTTGTTTGTCTTCCTGATGTTTTGCTGCTAGTACCCGACCAGGGTTATTCTTAAAGGAATCCCTTTGTTTACCCGGGATCCCTATTGTTTTTGCTTTTTGTGTTTGCTTTTGTTCATCGTTGTTTACAAAGACTGCCAAATCATGGACGGTGAATGATTCACAAACTGTGTTGTAAATAGTTTGCACCTTCTTAAAGGTGCCCCCTACTGGTTTTACAAAAAGGAGAGCTTTTTGAAGAGACTGTTCTTGAATACAGCGCAGAAGTTCTTGCCTTTAAACGGACTTGCAGATAGAGAGTCTGCACTACCTCAAAGAGACTTGAGTCCCTCTTAAAGGGAATGTTCACGAGTTGCAGTTAAGTATGATGTTGTCTTAAGAAAAAGTTGGATTGTAATAATGTTTACATAGGAATAGCATGTAGTTAGATAGCAATAGGAATTGTTTAATGATGTTACTAGAGATTGAGGACAGGAAAGAGTTGAAAGCCGAATTTCAATAAAGTGAACCCGTAGGGGTTAGTGAGTCCTCCTGGAAACCATAGAGAGATGTTTGATTGATCTTGTATTGTGAATAAAAATTGAGCTAATAGAAGAAAGAGGCAGTAGGCCCGGACGAGTAGCCAGGCGGTCCTGCATGTTCAAAGTAAAAGTGTTGTATTTAGAAAATAAAGACAAAGTTAATTTACACTCACCGGCCACTTTATTAGGTACACCTGTCCAACTTCTTGTTAACACTTAATTTCTAATCAGCCAATCACATGGCGGCAACTCAGTGCATTTAGGCATGTAGACATGGTCAAGACAATCTCCTGCAGTTCAAACCGAGCATCAGTATGGGGAAGAAAGGTGATTTGAGTGCCTTTGAACGTGGCATGGTTGTTGGTGCCAGAAGGGCTGGTCTGAGTATTTCAGAAACTGCTGATCTACTGGGATTTTCACGCACAACCATCTCTAGGGTTTACAGAGAATGGTCCGAAAAAGAAAAAAAATCCAGTGAGCGGCAGTTCTGTGGGCGGAAATGCCTTGTTGATGCCAGAGGTCAGAGGAGAATGGGCAGACTGGTTCGAGCTGATAGAAAGGCAACAGTGACTCAAATCGCCACCCGTTACAACCAAGGTAGGCCTAAGAGCATCTCTGAACGCACAGTGCATCGAACTTTGAGGCAGATGGGCTACAGCAGCAGAAGACCACACCGGGTACCACTCCTTTCAGCTAAGAACAGGAAACTGAGGCTACAATTTGTACAAGCTCATCGAAATTGGACAGTAGAAGATTGGAAAAACGTTGCTTGGTCTGATGAGTCTCGATTTCTGCTGCGACATTCGGATGGTAGGGTCAGAATTTGGCGTAAACAACATGAAAGCATGGATCCATCCTGCCTTGTATGGAGCATCTTTGGGATGTGCAGCCGACAAATCTGCGGCTACTGTGTGATGCCATCATGTCAATATGGACCAAAATCTCTGAGGAATGCTTCCAGCACCTTGTTGAATCTATGCCACGAAGAATTGAGGCAGTTCTGAAGGCAAAAGGGGGTCCAACCCGTTACTAGCATGGTGTACCTAATAAAGTGGCCGGTGAGTGTATAGCTTAGAGTTTTATATTAGGCCTTTAGTGGGTTCAGCTTATACGCCCTTAAAGGAAAAGTTAAATTATTGTTCAAAAATTAGCACTTAATAGATAGAATGCCCGGCTGGGTAATGATGGTTATTTATAGTCGAGTTAGTCATAAGTATTATTTATAACCTTGAGTAAAAATGTAAATATGTTTCTGTTTGTAACGTTCAAGTGTCCTCACCTCCCATAAAGGGAAGCACTGTTAAATTTACTTGTTCATTGCATTTCAAAATTTTGTATGTCTTTTGCTAACATGTATTGTTGTTCTTCTTCCCAGTCCGGGAGTACTGGATTTAACCGGGGGGAGTGCAGCGCCCTAGAGTCCTGGTCGTTGCAGTACTGACGCTCCGCCACTAAGGGGAGTGATGGTACATCTGATGGCACTAAAGGAGTTCACCTGACCAGGTATCACAGTCACACATTACACTTCACACTCTGGCCTCCAGGGGGAGCAAAGGGTTCTATGTATTAGGCCACTCCTCACAATCTGGCAAAACTGGGGGTTGGATAGGAAGTTGGAGAGAAGCTGACTGGGTGTGATCCAGGCAACATCCTGTGGCAGAGGGTGTTGCGGGGAAGATTCAGGGGGGTCTCTGTCAGGGGTGGGATCCTGACAGTGGCCTAGCGAAAAGGACAGAACGTTACGGAGCCGCGCCTGCACCCGTTGCGGTGGCATCCTAAGAAAGGATACGAAGTGAGGTTTATTGTGGAGAAGTGAGAAGCGAGATCACAGCACAAAGGAGAATAGAGCCAGTAGGAGTCGTGCCTTAAGATCGTGGCAACATCCTACTGAGGTGCGTAGCCGGTGGCCAGAACGCCGAGGAAGTATTGGGCTCCAAGCATTACTTCAAACAGCGGCAGGACAGTTAATTATAGGTTGGCTGTCTCACCTAAATCACCTAAGCAGATATAGGAGGCAATAGTGGGAGAGGGGCGTCTCTAGGGTCCCAGAATAACTCCAGGCCTACCCGTCATACGGGTGCGTCCTAACCATATCATCTGGGGGACGGAGAAGAACATCAGAACAGATACGAGTTGTGAGAAAGAACATCAGAAACAGACACAACAGTTGTGAGGACTATCCCGTGGTGCTCAGCAGGGAGGTACTACAACACACAGGCGCTAGAAGGTAGGCACTGATTTCCACCTGCAAAGGGAACTCTGGATGTGCCTTCGGACCGGCCGGTCTCAGCCAGCCCTGTTAGCAGTGCTCTGGATTGTGGATCCTGAAGCCTTCAGTAAAGAGGTAAAGAGACTGCAACCCTGTGTCCTCGTTATTTATCGCGACTTGCACCATCATCACACCTTTCATTGGACGCCCCTTAGCAGGGTTACGGACCGGGTCTAGCCACCGTGACAACCCCGGGACCGAGACAGAGAGGCCCGGTACCGAGTACCCAGCGGCCCTGCATCTGGGGGCGCTCCACCTAGCAACTGCCTGGCAACTAACTCCGCCTCCCGAACAGAGAGTGCAGCTCCCCTGAAGTCGGGTGCAGAGCTTCCCCTTCTGGCCTGGAGTCAGAATGCGTTGCACGTAAGGTTACCTGCCAAAAGGAACGTTCCATCGCTTCCAAGCATGACATCACTCTCCCCGTGAGGAAAGCAATGCCACTGTGACAACCAGGACCCTGGGGTGACACATGTACTGCAGATAGAAGCTGTGTATAGTGAAGTTTAGAAGCAATGGGGCTGAGGAGCGATATAATGCAGGAGGGGACTGTATATAAAGGAGCTTTGGAGCAATGTACTGTAGGGCGTTTGATGGATATACATAACTCACAAAAATTTGGGATCTAACGGGACAGTCCCACTTTGGGTGAGCTCAGGGATACATCCTAACTTTCACTCACTCTGTGTATGCGATGTGCGCATGCATTACTGATTAGAAGTTCATTTTTCTATTTGGGGGGGGGGCGCATCTCTCTGTTCTGCTCTGTACATACTTACATTCATTTAAATATCTTATACTTCTCTTTTCGTGCAGTCTGGTCTTCCCCGGGATTCGAATTTCCCACCTTTAGCATTGGAGGCAGCAGCAAAAGCTACTGTCAAGTATTGGAATGTGCATTGTATTATTCTTCATTACAGGCACATTGTTCTGGTATATGGAGCTATATCTCTGCCAGTGCATATCCATAAACCCGTGTTCTAGGAGTAACAGAGAAAATATTTTTTCTTCCTAAAAAATAATGAAAATATATTACAATAATGAAATTTTAATGTACCGTATTTTTCGCTTTATAAGACACTCCGGATTATAAGACACACCCCAAATTTTGAGGAGAAAAATAGGGAATTTTTTTTTTAATAAAATGGTGCTTCTTATAATCCATGTGTCTTATCGCTTACCGGGGGGTGGTGGCTGCGGTGAAGTGAGGTCCCAGGGTTGCTGCTGGGGGCAGAAGTGGAACATTGCTGCAGGACGCAGGCTGGGATGAGGGGGTGTTCTGGTGTGCGGCATGCCGCTGCGGGTGTCCGATGCTGCCGCTGTGCTCTGTCCCCGGTGTTGCTGTCACCTCGCTCTGTCCCTGGTGCTGCCGAGTGCTGCTGCTGCTGTGCTCTGTCCATGGTGTTGCCGGAAGTTGCTGTCACCGTGTTCTGTCCCTGGTGCTGCTGAGTGCTGCTGCCTCTATGCTCAGTCCAGGGTGCTGCCGGGTGCTGCCGCCGCGTCCGAGATTTCAGTGCCGAGATCTCCATCTGCTCATGCGCCGCCTCTCGGCGGCCATTTTCCCAGAAGGAATCCATCGGTGTGATTGTGTTTACAATTTGTACTGTATATCCTATATACCTATACTAGAGGACATCAGGGATTCCAGGGACAGCCACTGAGAAGCGGTGGGCGCCATTGTCGAACACTATCACAGTGCCAACCTCCGCTGATAGGTAGAATATGAGAATTAGGTGTCCTATTAGGGTGAGTTAGAGTTGAGCGACTTTTACTTTTTTCGTATCGAGTCGGGTTTCTCGAAACCCGACTTTGTCAAAAGTCGGGTCGGGTGAAATCGGCCGATTATTGCGAAAAGTCGGGGGCCGACTGAAACACGAAACCCAATGCAAGTCAATGGGGAATCAAAGTCAGCAGTGAGTGGAGGACAGGAAAACACCTACAGTGCCCATTTTAATGCAAAAAACATCAATTCTTATTACTTAAGCTTGTCAATCTTAATTTACTTTATAATAATAGTTAGGCATTGAAAACTGGGGGTCATTTGGCTAAAGTTGTGGGGGGTAGGGCTGGCTCAAGATTTTCGTGGGCCCAGGAAACGCGGAATATGTCACGGCGGTGGAGCAGGGAGAGGTAAGTATTTCAACTTTGCAAGTGCTGTGATCCTGAGCAAGCAGGGGGGCCCACTCTTTGGCACTGGCACAGGGCCCCTCAAAGTATGGCGGTGTGTTTGACGGCGGGTGGCGCCTCCCACTGGCAGAGACACTTTTGCGTACTATGAGGGGCCCTGTGCCAGTGACGTCGCCAACAAGTATGCCCCCCCACCTGATGAAGGAACCTGCACTATCATCTGCACCTTCCTCTTTGTCCCTGCGTAAAGTGGTATAGTATGCGGGAAGGGGAACCTGACTTTCAGCGATTCTGGCTGTGTAAAGTGCAAGGGGAATGTAGTGGTCTGGGTCAATGTACCAGCAGACTCATCTAGCAGTGGCTGGGCAATGGGCAGGATGAGGAGGAAACACAGATATAGGCCCAAATAATAAAGTAGGCTAAATGCAGCTCAAAATTAGTAACAGGACTAAACAGGCGGCATTGCTTTGTTCAGTGGAGGAAAACTGCAATGAGTGGCAGACACAGTTAGTAGGCCCAAATAATAAAGTGGGCTAAATGTCTGCCAAAAATTTGTTCATAAATAAACAGGAGACATTGCTTTGATCAGTGTCGGAAAATTGTAATGAGTAGCAGACTAAGTTATTAGGCCCAAATAATAAAGTGGGCTAAATGTCTGCCAAAAAATTGTTCATAAATAAACAGGCGACATTGCTTTGCTCAGTGTCGGAAAATTGCAATGAGTAGCAGACTAAGTTAGTAGGCCCAAATAATAACATGGGCTAAATGTCTGCCAAAAAATTGTTCATAAATAAACAGGTGGCATAGCTAGGTACAGGGGTGGGCTCCTCTGCTGAGTAGCAGACAGTGGTAGTAGGAGCAAAGTATTAACTGGTCTAAATGGAGACCAGGGCCCCTGTATATTTTAACTATCATCTATCATTTCAACAAATTTGTATTGGCAGTGCCATTGAAGGATTTAACAGCACAGACTACACAGTGGTGGAGCAGGGAGAGGTAAGTATTGCAAGTGGTAGAGCACTGTTCGAGCTGGGGGGGAACACTCTCTCGTGGGCGGCGGTACTAGCACAGGGCCCCTCATATTACGACGGTGTGTCTGACGTTGGTTGTGCACCACCACAGTCAGAGACACTTCATTGTACTATGAGGGACCCTGTGCCAATGCCGTCGCCCAAGAGTGGGCCCACCCACCTGTCCAGGCAAACGGCACTCGCACGGGTGCTTGCGCCAGGTGGTGACCACGGCCCTGTGGGGGGAGTCAGCCCATTTAGGGAGGTATAAAAATGGCCTATGGTGGACATTCAGCAGCTGCAAATGGAGGAATTGGAGAAGTCAGTAAGAGGAGGCCAAAAGCAAGACATTTTTCAGGCAAGCTATTTGAATCCCACTTTTTTGGGGGGAGACTGAACCAAAACTCAGGCCCAGTGTATATAACAACGCAATCTAAGAGGCAGAAAGTGGCTGGCTGACATACGACAAACAGGACTGAAGTATATCCACTTTGTGAGAATTTGAATTTCACTTTTTTTTTGGAGACAGAACCAAAACTCAGTCCCAGTGTATAAAACAACACAATGTAAGTGGCAGAAAGTGGCTGGAAGATATATGAAAAAATACAAGGACTGTAGTACAATTTCAATCTCCCTACAATGATCTCAGGACAAGTATGGCAGCAATAAAAAGGACTGCTGCACACAAAAATGTGGACAAATAAAAAAGATAACTGTTCAGAAAGGAGCAACAGGATTTTTGCTTTTAAAAAAGCAGTTGGTTCGCACAGCAGCGTGCAAACAGCAATGCAGCTATCAGGGAGCCTTATAAGGCAGCCTAATAAGCTACAGAGCTGATGCACAAAAATATACCCTCCACTGTCCCTGCAAAAAAAAGGTGGTGTTGGACAGTGGAAATTGCTACAGCACAAGCAGTTTGGGGGTTAATCTTCCCTCCCTAGCTATATCCCTTCGTCTGATGAAGCTGCAGCAACCTCTCCCTATGCTAAGATCGGCAGAAGTAAGATGGCGGTCAGCGTGCACGCCCCTTCATAGCCCCTGTGACGCCGCAGAAAGCAAGCCAATCACTGTCATGCCCTTCTCTAAGATGGTGGGGACCGAGACCTATGTCATCACGCTGCCCACACTCTGCGTCCTCCTTCATTAGCTGAAAAATGGCGCTGAAAGCGTCATATGAAGCGCGACTTTTGCGCGCAGATCGGCGACCTCATGGCTAATCCCACACTAGGATCGGGTCGGGTTTCTTTGCCGAAAGTCGGCGATTTTTAAATTTGTCCGATCCGTTTCGCTCAACCCTAGGGTGAGTTAGTAATATTCTGGTACAATATCGGTATCTGTTCAGTGTGTTTTTTCTTGTTTATTTACTGGACAAGGGTCCATTTTAAGCATATGTAATAAAGTAAATTTGTTTTTATAGGGGCTTGCACATGTTAGCTATTGTCCTTGAGACCTCTCTCTAGATTATAATATTTAATTGATTTTCTCCATAGATATTATTATAGCGCCATTTATTCCATAGCGCTTTACATGTGAGGAGGGGTATACATTATATAAACAAGTACAATAATATTAAACAATACTGGTCACAACTGGTACAGTAGGAGAGAGGACCCTGCCCGCGAGGGCTCACAATCTACAAGGGATGGGTGAGAATACAGTAGACGAGGGTAAAGCTGGTCGTGCAGCAGTTTGGTCAATCGGTGGTTACTGCAGGTTGTAGGCTTGTCGGAAGAGGTGGGTCTTCAGGTTCTTTTTGAAGGTTTCGATAGTAGGAGAGAGTCTGATATGTCACAGTAGAAGGTTCCAGAGTATGGGTGATGAAATCTTGTATACGATTGTGGGAAGAGTAGATAAGAGGGGAGTAGAGGAGATCTTGTGAGGATCAGAGGTTGCGTGCAGGTAAGTACAGGGAGACGAGGTCACAGATGTATGGAGGAGACAGGTTGTGGATGGCTTTGTATGTCATGGTTAGGCTTTTGTACTGGAATCTCTGGGCAATGGGAAGCCAGTGAAGGGATTGACAGAGGGAAGAGGTCGGGGAATAGCGGGGGGACAGGTGGAATAGTCGGGCAGCAGAGTTTAGAATAGATTGGAGGGGTGCAAGAGTGTTCGAGGGTAGGCCACAGAGTAGGAGGTTGCAGTAGTCAAGGCGAGAGATGATGAGGGCATGGACTAGGGTTTTTGCAGATTCTTGGTTGAGGAATGTACGTATCCGTTAAATATTTTTGAGTTGAAGTCGGCAAGAAGTGGAAAGGGCTTGGATATGTGGTTTGAATGAGAGATCAGTGTCAAGGATTACCCCGAGGCAGAAAGCTTGTGAGACTGGGGAGAGTGGGCAGCCGTTTACTGTAATGGATAGGTTCGTTGGGGGGTTGCGTGATATGTGGGAAAGATGATGAATTCTGTTTTGTCCATGTTAAGTTTCAGAAATCTAGTGGAGAAGAAGGATGAAATAGTGGACAGTGGACAGTCATTGAGGGATTCTGGTTAGTAGGGAGGTGATATCTGGTCCAGAGATGTAGATCTGTGTGTCATCAGCATAGAGGTGATACTGAAAGCCATGAGATTCTATGAGCTGTCCCAGGCCAAAGGTGTAAATGGAGTAGAGCAGGGGCCCTAGGACTGAACCTTGCGGGACTCCGACAGATAGGAGGCGAGGTGAGGAGGTGATATGTGAGTGGGAGACGCTGAATGTCCGGTCTGTTAGGTATGACGAGATCCAGGATAAGGCCAAGTGTCTGTGATGCCAAAGGATGAGAGGGTCTGTAGTAATAGGGAATGGTCCACTGTGTCAAAGGCAGAGGACAGGTCCAGGAGGAGGAGGAGGACAGAGTAGTGTCACTTGCTTTTGGCGGTTAATAGGTCATTAGTGACTTTAGTTAGGGCAGTTTCAGTGGAGTGGTGTTACCGGAAGCCAGATTGTAAGCAGTCGAAGAGGGAGCAAGAAGAGAGATGGGAGGACAGTTCAAGATAGACGTGTTGTAGTAGTTTGGAAGCATAGGGGATAAGTGATATAAGGAGATAGCTAGATACAGAGGATGGGTCAAGAGAGGGCTTTTGGAGGATAGGTGTGATTGAGGCATGTTTAAAGCTTGAGGGGAAAACACCAGTTGTTAGTGATAGGTTGAAGAGATGGGTTAGGGATGGGATGAAGACTGCGGTGAGGTTTGGGATGAAATGGTATGGGATCAGGTCAAGTGCACAGGTGGTGAGATGTGATCTTGAGAGTAGAGTGTTGATCTTCTGTAATGGTGGAGAAGTTGGTTTTGGAGGTGGAGGGCTGGGAAGTTGGGAGGAAGGGCTCTGGGGGTTGTTGACCAAAACTGTCTCTGATGTTATCAATCTTATGCTCGAAAAACGAGGCAAAGTCTTCAGCTGAGATGAGTGGGGAGGGAGGAGGTGCTGGGGGACGGAGGAGAAAATTGAAGGTGTTGAATAACTGTTTAGGGTTGTAAGACAGGGAGGATATGAGAGATGAGAAGTAGATTTGTTGTGGCGAGTGTGGCCTTGAAAGTAGTGAGGGACTGTTTGAGTGCGATGAAGTGCTCATTGGAGTGGGATCTTTTCCATCTCCGCTCAGCCAGTGACAGCCAGTTGGAGGTTGGTGGGGGAGTAGATGCGCACAGAGTGCAACTCAAAGGAAGGGAGGGTAACAGAAGGTGACAGTGGGATTGGGGTGAAGGAGCAGTTATCTGACAGGAGAAAACCAACTCCTCCGCCATGCTTGCTGCTGGGAATAGATAATGGCTGCACTCAAGTTTATTGTGCTAAAGCAAGGAAATGTGCAATACATGAAATGTGAACAGCATAATGGCTTGTGAAATTTATGAAAAAACACATGAGATTTTTAGCACAAAATTTGGCCAAATGTTGTGAGCCCATTCACCAAACGTCAAGGTAATCTCAGATCGAATGGGTAACTAACCTGTCTGCCTAGTGTGAACACTTACCTATGGCTAATAAAATGGTAAAGCCTGTATTTATAGAGGAGGTTAGAACCAACTGTGTTTGGATGTAATTAAAATCACAGCATGGTGAAGGGCGGGGCGTTCAAGTCAGAGAAAGCAATACATAGTAAATATAGAAAAACTGACTGAACAGCCATCTAGTCTGATCTGGTGCATAACCAAAAAGTCTTACATAGCAAATAGATAATGGCTGCACTTAAGTTTATTGTGCTAAAGCAAGGAAATGTGCAATACATGAAATGTGAACAGCATAATGGCTTGTGAAATTTATGAAAAAACACATGAGATTTTTAGCACAAAATTTGGCCAAATGTTGTGAGCCCATTCACCAAACGTCAAGGTAATCTCAGATCGAATGGGTAACTAACCTGTCTGCCTAGTGTGAACACTTACCTATGGCTAATAAAATGGTAAAGCCTGTATTTATAGAGGAGGTTAGAACCAACTGTGTTTGGATGTAATTAAAATCACAGCATGGTGAAGGGCGGGGCGTTCAAGTCAGAAAAAGCAATACATAGTAAATATAGAAAAACTGACTGAACAGCCATCTAGTCTGATCTGGTGCATAACCAAAAAGTCTTACATAGCAAATAGATAATGGCTGCACTCAAGTTTATTGTGCTAAAGCAAGGAAATGTGCAATACATGAAATGTGAACAGCATAATGGCTTGTGAAATTTATGAAAAAACACATGAGATTTTTAGCACAAAATTTGGCCAAATGTTGTGAGCCCATTCACCAAACGTCAAGGTGATCTCAGATCGAATGGGTAACTAACCTGTCTGCCTAGTGTGAACACTTACCTATGGCTAATAAAATGGTAAAGCCTGTATTTATAGAGGAGGTTAGAACCAACTGTGTTTGGATGTAATTAAAATCACAGCATGGTGAAGGGCGGGGCGTTCAAGTCAGAGAAAGCAATACATAGTAAATATAGAAAAACTGACTGAACAGCCATCTAGTCTGAACTGGTGCATAACCAAAAAGTCTTACATAGCAAATAGATAATGGCTGCACTCAAGTTTATTGTGCTAAAGCAAGGAAATGTGCAATACATGAAATGTGAACAGCATAATGGCTTGTGAAATTTATGAAAAAACACATGAGATTTTTAGCACAAAATTTGGCCAAATGTTGTGAGCCCATTCACCAAACGTCAAGGTAATCTCAGATCGAATGGGTAACTAACCTGTCTGCCTAGTGTGAACACTTACCTATGGCTAATAAAATGGTAAAGCCTGTATTTATAGAGGAGGTTAGAACCAACTGTGTTTGGATGTAATTAAAATCACAGCATGGTGAAGGGCGGGGCGTTCAAGTCAGAGAAAGCAATACATGCTTTGTAAGACTTTTTGGTTATGCACCAGATCAGACTAGATGGCTGTTCAGTCAGTTTTTCTATATTTACTATGTATTGCTTTCTCTGACTTGAACGCCCCGCCCTTCACCATGCTGTGATTTTAATTACATCCAAACACAGTTGGTTCTAACCTCCTCTATAAATACAGGCTTTACCATTTTATTAGCCATAGGTAAGTGTTCACACTAGGCAGACAGGTTAGTTACCCATTCGATCTGAGATTACCTTGACGTTTGGTGAATGGGCTCACAACATTTGGCCAAATTTTGTGCAAAAAATCTCATGTGTTTTTTCATAAATTTCACAAGCCATTATGCTGTTCACATTTCATGTATTGCACATTTCCTTGCTTTAGCACAATAAACTTGAGTGCAGCCATTATCTATTTGCTATGTAAGACTTTTTGGTTATGCACCAGTTCAGACTAGATGGCTGTTCAGTCAGTTTTTCTATATTTACTATGTATTGCTTTCTCTGACTTGAACGCCCCGCCCTTCACCATGCTGTGATTTTAATTACATCCAAACACTGTTGGTTCTAACCTCCTCTATAAATACAGGCTTTACCATTTTATTAGCCATAGGTAAGTGTTCACACTAGGCAGACAGGTTAGTTACCCATTCGATCTGAGATTACCTTGACGTTTGGTGAATGGGCTCACATCATTTGGCCAAATTTTGTGCTAAAAATCTCATGTGTATTTTCATACATTTCACAAGCCATTATGCTGTTCACATTTCATGTATTGCACATTTCCTTGCTTTAGCACAATAAACTTGAGTGCAGCCATTATCTATTTGCTATGTAAGACTTTTTGGTTATGCACCAGTTCAGACTAGATGGCTGTTCAGTCAGTTTTTCTATATTTACTATGCTTGCTGCTGGGGCGGGGTGTGTGAGAAACGTGGAAGCCACCATACGAAAGTGCAGCAGGAGAGGCTGTGTCAGAAGGGGTGAGCCAGGTTTCGGTGATGGCGAGGAAGGAAAGTTTGGTAATAACAAAAAGATCATGGATGTAGGAAAGCTTGTTGCAGACAGAGCGAGCGTTCCACAGAGCTCCTGTTAGTGGGACTGGGGAAGTGGGGGCTGGGCAAATGGGTATAAGGTTAGAGGTTATGGATATTTGTGATAGAGCGTGGATGGGAAGTAGAAATGACTGTGGGGATGTGGTGAGGAGGGCCAGGATTTGGAGAGATATCACCAGCAGTGAGAAGGAGCAGAGAAAGTGTTAGCAGGTGGGAGCAGGAGAGGGCATGAGGTGGCTGTCTGTGTTTGAAGACAGAGGATTGTATGTTGAGGAACAGTTCTGAGGAGGAGGTGAGATGGATGGGGAGGATTGAAGAAGAGTTGAACAGTTCCTTACTTGGTGTAGGGATTAGGGGAGTTTGCAGAAAGTGAAGGATTATAGGGCTGAGAGTGAAAACAAACAGAAACATTGTTTACAGTGACTGTGTCCAGTTACCTTCAGTTCCCTTCAGGTTCAACTGTTTTTTTTTTTTTAAACAATAGATCTTTATTGAATTTTGCATATAAGGTGAAGAAAAAACCTCAATTCAAACATATTTTTACAATATGTATAAGAGGACATATAAGTAGTTAACAAACAAACAAACGAACAAACAACAGGGTAAGATGCAGGGGAAGGGGGGGGGTAACCCTTGAGAAGAGGGTTATAGTGTGTCCCATTCTGGTTAAATGATTCAATCAGTCAGGAGGGTCAGGGTTGGTCAGATGAAATACTGATGTGGCAAAGGGGGTGTGGTTGGCATACTCCGCCCAGGGAAGCCAAATTTTCTCAAACTTGCCAACTTTGTCTGTAAGTATGGCAGATAATTTTTCGTTTATCATGTACCAAGAAAGGCATGTTTTAACTGCAGATAATTCTAGATTTGTTTTTTTCCAAGCCGAAGCTATGGTTTGTTTGGCTGATAGGAATATAAATGTGATGAGGGCTTAAGCGTGTTTAGGGGTGTTGGGGATACGCTTGTGAAGTAGAGCCTCCCAAGGGTTTTTTGTAAGATTGATATTTGTTATAGAGAAGATCAGGTGGTATATTCTAATCCAAAATCTGCGTACAATCGGGCATAGCCACCAGATATGGAACATATCACCTGTGGAATTACATCCTCTAAAGCAATTTGGAGAATAGTTGTCGACTGCTTTAGCCACTGTGGCTGGGGTCAGGTACCACATGGTCAACACCTTATAATTCGTTTCTAGCATGAGGGTATTTAACCCCTTCACCCCCGGAGCTTTTTCCGTTTTTCCGTTTTCGTTTTTCGCTACCCTCCTTCCCAGAGCCATAACTTTTTTATTTTTCCGTCAATTTGGCCATGTGAGGGCTTATTTTTTGCGGGACGAGTTGTACTTTTGAACGACATCATTGGTTTTAGCATGTCGTGTATTAGAAAACGGGAAAAAAATTCCAAGTGCAGTGAAATTGCAAAAAAAGTGCAATCCCACACTTGTTTTTTGCTTGCCTATTTTGCTAGGTTCACTAAATGCTAAAACTGACCAGCCATTATGATTCTCCAGGTCACTACGAGTTCATAGACACCTAACATGACTAGGTTATTTTTCACCTAAGTGGTGAAAAAAAATTCCAAACTTTGCAAAAAACAAAACAAAACAAAATTGCGCCATTTTCCGATACTCGTAGCGTCTCCATTTTTCGTGATCTGGGGTCAGGTGAGGGCTTATTTTTTGCGTGCCGAGCTGGCGTTTTTAATGATAGCATTTTGGTGTAGATACGTTCTTTTGATCGCACGTTATTGCATTTTAATGCAATGTCGTGGCGACCAAAAAAACGTAAATCTGGCGTTTCGAATTTTTTTCTCATTACGCCATTTAGCGATCAGGTTAATGCTTTTTTTTTATTGATAGATCGGGCGATTCTGAACGCGGCGATACCAAATATGTGTAGGTTGGGTTTTTTTTTTATTGATTTATTTTGATTGGGGCGAAAGGGGGGTGATTTAAACTTTTATATTTTTTTTATTTTTTTCACATTTTTAAAAACTTTTTTTTTTTACTTTTGCCATGCTTCTATAGCCTCCATGGGAGGCTAGAAGCAGGCACAGCCCGATCGGCTCTGCTATGCAGCAGTGATCATAAGATCGCTGCTACACAGCAGATTTGCAGGTGTGCTGTGAGCGCCGACCACAGGGGGGCGCTCACAGCCACCGGCAATCAGTAACCATAGAGGTCTCAAGGACCTCTATGGTTACAATGGAGGAGCATCGCCGACCCCCGATCATGTGACGGGGGTCGGCGATGCGCTCATATCCGGCCGCACGGCCGGATGCGGTAGTTAAATGCCGCTGTCTGCGTTTGACAGCGGCATTTAACTAGTTAATAGCGGCGGGTGATCGCGATTTCACCCGCCGCTATTGCGCGCACATGTCAGCTGTAAAAAACAGCTGACATGTCGCGACTTTGATGTGCGCTCACCGCCGGAGCGCACATCAAAGCGGGGGTCCCGACATGTGACATACTATTCCGTCACATGTCGGGAAGGGGTTAATATTCCTCCAGTAGAGGAGGACCAGATTTGAGACCATTCTGAATTGGTCAAAGTGGAACCAATGTCAGACTCCCAGCGAGAAGTGTACTTCAAACAGCGCCTATGAGAGGAGGAATTGATATGAGAGTAAAGGAGAGATATAATGCCTGGAGCGTGTGGATTTAGGCGGCATCTTTGTTCAAAGGGAGTGAAGGAATAAGGAGGGGTAGAGTTTTTTAGTAATGAATTGACAAATTTTTTAAGTTGCAAGTAACGAAATACCTCTCCAGGGGGAGATGGTATTTTTCACTCAGGACCGAAAAAGGAATAATCCCATCCACGTTAAAGAGGTGATGGATTCTGGTTATCCCTGCAGCGACCCATAAACGAAAGTTCCTAAGGGACTCCATGCCTGGAAGGAACTGGATATTGCCCCAAAGGGGGGCGAGAGGCAAGAATGGTGAGATTAGCTGCGAGGAATATTTCAAGAAATCCCAAATCTTAAGAGAGTGAGCTAAAATGGGATTTGTGTCTATGCTGAGCTGGGAGAATCCATAATATTGTATCGAGGGTACCCGAGTGAAATTCAGGGGCCTCTAGAGAAAGCCACAGAGGAGGTTCAGAGTAGGCATGAAATAGGGTCAATTGACCTAATTTGGCTGCTTGATAATATTTAGAAAGGTTGGGAACCCCTAAACCTCCTTTCAAGCGATGGCGATAAAGGGTAGCTCTATTAACCCTAGGAAGGCCACCCCTCCAAACAAAAGTATCAACTAGTCGTTGGGCTATTTTGAGGTAGTGTGAAGGGACAGGGACTGGCAAAACTCAAAATAAATAAAGTAATTTGGGGAGGATAGTCATCTTTAATGCACGCATGCAGCCGAGCCAGGAGAGGTGCAACTTCTCCCATGACTGGAGTAGTAAACGAAGTTTACGGAGCATGTGGGGGTAATTGGCTGCATAAAGGGAGTCTAAATTGGCAGTTAGTTTCACTCCTAGATAGTCCAAGTGGTTAGGTTCAATTCTGTTTTTAATTCTACAATAACCTTCACACTTATAGGAAACACACTACAGACTTGTGCTATGCAATAGATCTGCTACAAAGTGCATTCAGGTGTGAAGCAGAGAGGAGTGGTCTCTGTTCATCTTGGTCAGAAAATTAAGAGTGGACCAGAAGCATATAATCAAGCCAAAGTAAACAAGGTCATAAATAACACTAGGGTAGAGCTGGGGTTAGGTAAAAGACATACCATGTGAATGCTAAGTGCAGAGGCAAGTCTGTGTGGAAAGTTGGGTGATGCACTTCATAGACAGACAAAGCAGGAGAGCTGGGTGGATGAACATACCATGTGATTCAGAAAAGATACCATAGATTCAGAAAACCCACAGGTAAAAAAATGCCCATGTGTTTTTAGTGTGTTTCACCCCTGAAAATAAGAATATACATGTTTGGTATCAGCATAATTGTACCGACCGGGAGAATCATATTACCTGGTCACTTTTACCGTGTAATCAACGCGATAAAAGCAACCCCCACCCCTCAAAAAAAAAAAATTATTTTGGCACCTTCAAAATTACAACTTGTCACACAGAAAATCCCTAGAATGGATACGTCAGTAGGAAAGTAAAAGTAATGGAAGAACTAAAGCACAAAACAAATATTAAGGAGTTAAATCACCATGGATTGGTACATGGCCACCATTGATGGGCGGTTACCGCAGCTCAGGTACAGCATCCCGTTCTTTTCCTGCGGTGGATGTTTTGTGGGTATTTAGGCCTGACACTTCTACGGTCTCAAAGTGACTGAAATGGAAGGACCTTGCCACAGTACTGACTCCAGAAGCTTCTGTCTCTGTGGTAAGTCAGCTGTGGACATGGAAGGACCTTGCCACAGTACAGACTCCAGAATCCGGCTGTGGAAATGGAAGGACCTTGCCACAGTACAGACTCCAGAAGCTTGTCTCTGAGGTAAGCCAGCTGTGGAAATGGAAGGACATTGCCACAGTACAGACTCCAGAGCTTCTGTCTCTGAGGTAAGCCAGCTGTGGAAATGGAAGGACAATGCCACAGTACAGACTCCAGAAGCTTGTCTCTGAGGTAAGCCAGCTGTGGAAATGGAAGGACATTGCCACAGTACAGACTCCAGAGCTTCTGTCTCTGAGGTAAGCCAGCTGTGGAAATGGAAGGACATTGCCACAGTACAGACTCCAGAGCTTCTGTCTCTGAGGTAAGCCAGCTGTGGAAATGGAAGGACAATGCCACAGTACAGACTCCAGAGCTTCTGTCTCTGAGGTAAGCCAGCTGTGGAAATGGAAGGACAATGCCACAGTACAGACTCCAGAGCTTCTGTCACTGAGGTAAGCCAGCTGTGGAAATGGAAGGACAATGCCACAGTACAGACTCCAGAGCTTCTGTCTCTGAGGTAAGCCAGCTGTGGAAATGGAAGGACATTGCCACAGTACAGACTCCAGAGCTTCTGTCTCTGAGGTAAGCCAGCTGTGGAAATGGAAGGACAATGCCACAGTACAGACTCCAGAGCTTCTGTCTCTGAGGTAAGCCAGCTGTGGAAATGGAAGGACATTGCCACAGTACAGACTCCAGAGCTTCTGTCTCTGAGGTAAGCCAGCTGTGGAAATGGAAGGACAATGCCACAGTACAGACTCCAGAGCTTCTGTCACTGAGGTAAGCCAGCTGTGGAAATGGAAGGACAATGCCACAGTACAGACTCCAGAGCTTCTGTCTCTGAGGTAAGCCAGCTGTGGAAATGGAAGGACATTGCCACAGTACAGACTCCAGAGCTTCTGTCTCTGAGGTAAGCCAGCTGTGGAAATGGAAGGACATTGCCACAGTACAGACTCCAGAGCTTCTGTCTCTGAGGTAAGCCAGCTGTGGAAATGGAAGGACAATGCCACAGTACAGACTCCAGAGCTTCTGTCACTGAGGTAAGCCAGCTGTGGAAATGGAAGGACAATGCCACAGTACAGACTCCAGAGCTTCTGTCTCTGAGGTAAGCCAGCTGTGGAAATGGAAGGACATTGCCACAGTACAGACTCCAGAGCTTCTGTCTCTGAGGTAAGCCAGCTGTGGAAATGGAAGGACAATGCCACAGTACAGACTCCAGAGCTTCTGTCTCTGAGGTAAGGCTACGTTCACATTTGCGTTGTGCGCCGCAGCGTCGGCGCCGCAGCGCACAACGCAAACAAAAACGCAGCAAAACGCATGCACAACGCTGCGTTTTGCGCCGCATGCGTCCTTTTTTTCATTGATTTTGGACGCAGCAAAAATGCAACTTGCTGCGTCCTCCGCGACCCGACGCGGGCGCCGCAGGGACGCATGCGGCGCAAAAAGCAAGTGCACCGCATGTCCATGCGCCCCCATGTTAAATATAGGGGCGCATGATGCATGCGGCGCCGCTGCGGCGGGCGCCGCTAATGTGAACGTAGCCTAAGCCAGCCCTGGATGGCAGCAGCTTCCTCCTCCGCTCAGTATAGTAGTAGACGTAGTAGTAGTACACATGCCCTACAGACAGCCGCAGTAAGGGGGCAGCACTGAGCGGGCGGCGTACGTCACTTCACATAAGAGGCCAAACCTTAGACTCACAACTGATGACGTCACTTGGCGCCTGGCTCCCTCTCACCATGTGACCAGAGCCCCGCCCCCTTCCCGCGCATTGTCTTGTGGGAAACGGGGAGCTGAGCTTGAGCTGCGTGAAGAGGCGAGAACGAGGCAAGATGGACGCGGGCTTCTTCCGCGTAAGTAAAGGAGCTTAAAGGCGGGAAGGATTGTGCGGAGGGTTATATGTGGTGCTTCTTGTGGTGGGGATGATACTCGCCAGTTTACTGGCAGTGGTGGCGTCCTGGGGAGCCGAGGCAGAGGACTGTGAGCGTAGGCTTGGGCCTGTTATGTGCGAGGAGAAGCTGCGCTGAGCCTCGTGTTCTGGCCACTACGGCTGGGCTGCTGTGAGAAAGGCGGGAAGCTGCAGGCGGCGGCGGCTTCCCTATGAGTATGGGCCGTGGGCACTGCCGAGCTGGCACCGCTGTAGTGTCTGCTCGGCCCCGTGTGGGCACGTCCTGCAGACCACACTGCTGCCAGCCGGGGCAGACCTGCGGGGCCTGTGTGATGAGTGGTCGCATGATCTGTGTTCTAGGCTTTCTCTGGTTGTTGTGACTGTACACAAGGCTCGGGCCGCACTGTGCTCGGCAGGAGTGTGCAGTCAGGAGGATGCCTCATTCACCATAAGATCCTTACAGTGCTCCTCTGTATGGGATGTGCTTTTCTATACCGTACAGCAAATGGCTGCAGGACCATATTAGCTAAACGGAGACTGGCAGTGCGCACTTTTTGTCAATGGGAACATTGCAGTATGTTGAAAAAGCTGCCCGCATATACTTAAAAGGGATATTCCCATCTCCAAGATCCTATCCCAATATGTAGTAGGTGTAATAATATTAGCAAATACCTTCAATTAGAAATGTAGTATAGTTTTTCTGATTTGCTGTGTCTCTTTCCTCATGTGCAGGCATTGCAGGACCTTTGGTATCCATGGTTACGACCACTAGCAACTAGCTGTCACTTTATCAGTGGTTGTAACCATGAATGCCTAAGGTCCTGCAATACCTGCACATGAGGAAAGACATAGAGAATCAGAAAAACTGTACAACATTTGTAATATGAGGTATTTGCTAATATTATTATTACACTTACTACACATTGGAATGGGATCTTGGCGATGGGAATACCCCTTTAAGTATACATGGGCAGCTTTTTCAACATGCTGCAATGTTCCCATGGACCCAGCATGGATCTCTCCTAGTAGATTCTCGCCAAGCTCAGGACTTGAGATGTTCAGCGCAGCAGCTGCATGTGTCGCGGCTGTGTGACAGTTACTACACACAGACTCTCCATACATGTGTGGTGACTGTCACACAGCCTTGACACATGCATATGAGGCGCCGAACAGCTGATTATCGGGAGCTTCCAGGTATCCGGGTTCCCGATGCAGCTTGTTCGGTAAGCGCTATAGCTCTACTCAAGAGACATTTATTTTGCTGTATGGTTTTTTTACTTTACTTTTATTGACCAAAAAAACCCCTCTTGCTTGTTCCACTTAACCTAAGTAAAATAAACCCTTTTTTTTTTTTTTTGTGGAAAATCATAGAAATCTTGCTCTCAGGAGGAAACTTTATTTTTTTTAATGTTCAGTAGCAAAAACCTTCAGGAATCAGAGGCAAAAACTAATGAATACCTCGAAGAAGGAACTTTGTTTTCATGGAACTTCATGTCTCTTTATCCTGCTTTTAAAGGGAATCCTCATGTCACCAAACGCTATTAACCTGCAGACATCAGGTTAATAGCATTCCAAAGCTGATAGTTATCTTACTGAAATCGCGAATACCGGGAGAAAACAATCTTTATTCCTCCCGGCACCCTCCAGCTTTAGTCAATGCTCAGTATACAGTGAGCTGTGACTGTAAGCACACTTTGGCCCATTGCCTGACAGCCGGCTCTGCACTGTACTCTAAGGTACATTTCCTCCTGGCATTTGGTGGCTGCACAGCTGTGGAACGCTGTTAACTTATAGATTAATGCTATGTGCACACATTCAGGATTTTTAGCGTTTTCTTTGCTGTTTTCCGCCGACAAAACGGTAAAAAAACTTACATAACTATCCCATCATTTTTAATGTATTCTGCATTTTTTGTGCACATGCAGCGTTTTTTGCCGCAGCGGAATCGCATTCCAGAAAAAAACGCAGCATGTTCATTCTTTGGGAGGAATCGCGGGGATTCCGCACACATAGGAATGCATTGATCCGCTTACTTCCCGCATGGGGCTATGCCCACCAACATGTTGATGTTCATGTCTCTCACCATCCACCAACGTCACGTTGCACCACAGGCTGTCCAAGAGTTGGTGAATGCTTTAGTCCAGGTGTGGGAGGAGATCCCTCAGGAGACCATCCGCTGCCTCATCAGGAGCATGCCCAGGTGTTGTAGGGAGATCATACAGGCACGTGGAGGCCACACACACACTACTGAGCATCATTTCCTTGTCTTGAGGCATTTCCATTGAAGTTGGATCAGCCTGTAACTTCATTTTCCACTTTGATTTTGAGCATCATTCCAACTCTAGACCTCCGTGGGATATTAGTTTTGATTTACGGTGCTTATTTTTAGGTTTTATTGTTCTCAAAACATTCCACTATGTAATGAATAAAGATTTACAACTGGAATATTTCATTCAGTGATATCTAGGATGTGGGATTTGTGTTCCCTTTATTTTTTTGAGCAATATGTATGTACAGTACAGACCAAAAGTTTGGACACACCTTCTCGTTTAAAGATTTTTCTGTATTTTCATGACTATGAAAATTGTACTGTAACACTGAAGGCATCAAAACTATGAATTAACACATGTGGAATTATATACTTAACAAAAAAGTGTGAAACAACTGAAATTATGTCTTATATTCTAGGTTCTTCAAAGTAGCCACCTTTTGCTTTGATGACTGCTTTGCACACTCTTGGCATTCTCTTGATGAGCTTCAAGAGATAGTCACCGGGAATGGTTTTCACTTCACAGGTGTTCCCTGTCAGGTTTAATAAGTGGGATTTCTTGCCTTATAAATGGGGTTGGGACCATCAGTTGTGTTGTGCAGAAGTCTGGTGGATACACAGCTGATAGTCCTACTGAATAGACTGTTAGTTGCTTTTTTCTTGCCATAATACAAATTCTAAGTAAAAAAAAAAAAAAACGAGTGGCCATCATTACTTTAAGAAATGAAGGTCAGTCAGTCTGAAAAATTGGGCAAACTTTGAAAGTGTCCCCAAGTGCAGTGGCAAAAACCATCAAGCGCTACAAAGAAACTGGCTCACATGAAGACCGCCCCAGTAAAGGAAGACCAAGAGTCACTTCTGCTTCTGAGGATAAGTTTATCCGAGTCACCAGCCTCCGAAATCGCAAGTTAACAGCAGCTCAGATTAGAGACCAGGTCAATACCACACAGAGTTCTAGCAGCAGACACATCTCTACAACAACTGTTAAGAGGAGACTTTGTGCATCAGGCCTTCCTGGTAAAATAGCTGCTAGGAAACCACTGCTAAGGACCGGCAACAAGCAGAAGAGACTTCTTTGGGCTAAAGAACACAAGGAATGGACATTAGACCAGTGGAAATCTGTGCTTTGGTCTGATGAGTCCAAATTTGAGATCTTTGGTTCCAACCACCGTGTCTTTGTGTGACGCCGAAAAGGTGAACGGATGGACTCTACATGCCTGGTTCCCACCGTGAAGAATGGAGAAGGAGGTGTGATGGTGTGGGGGTGCTTTGCTGGTGACACTGTTTGGGATTTATTCAAAATTGAAGGCATACTGAACCAGCATGGCTACCACAGCATCTTGCAGCGGCCTGCTATTCCATCCAGTTTGTGTTTAGTTGGACCATCATTTATTTTTCAACAGGACAATGACCCCAAACACACCTCCAGGCTGTGTAAGGGCTATTTGACGAAGACGGAGAGTGATGGGATGCTATGCCAGATGACTTGGCCTCCACAGTCACCAGACCTGAACCCAATCGAGATGGTTTGGGGTGAGCTGGACCGCAGAGTGAAGGCAAAAGGGCCAACAAGTGCTAAGCATCTCTGGGAACTCCTTCAAGATTGTTTGAAGACCATTCCTGGTGACTACCTCTTGAAGCTCATCAAGAGAATGCCAAGAGTGTGCAAAGCAGTCATCAAAGCAAAAGGTGGCTACTTTGAAGAACCTAGAATATAAGACGACGTTTCAGTTGTTTCATACTTTTTTGTTAAGTATATAATTCCACATGTGTTAATTCATAGTTTTGATGCCTTTAGTGTGAATGTACAATTTTCATAGTCATGAAAATACAGAAAAATCTTTAAATGAGAAGGTGTGTCCAAACTTTTGGTCTGTACTGTATCTATGCAGCAGCCAGGGTTGTCCATCTAGCTAATTAGTATTCAGACGTGTCCGCTCTTCGCCAGTCATTACACTGGCTGACAATTCATTATAGAATCCAATTCAAAGTACTTGTTCTCACCCACAAAGCTCTCCACAGTGCGGAACCCCCTTACATCTCCTCCCTCATTTCGATCTATCGGCCTAACCTACCGCTGCGCTCTGCAAATGACTTTTGACTAACCTCTGCACTAATCTGTACCTCCCACTCCCAACTCCAAAACTTCTCCCATGCTGCGCCAATCCTCTGGAATGCTCTACCCCAAGATATTAGGACCATCCACAATTTGCATAGTTTTAGGTGCTCCCTCAAAACACATTTGTTCAGAGCGGCCTATCACGTTCACTAATCAAAGTCATTTTATGTTTGTGTGTGTGTGTAGCCCATTCACTACTTTCATCTATCCCCCAGCCCCTGAAGACTGCTGGACCATCATTGTAAATACACACCTGTACTTTGTATCTCCCCCACCTCATTGTAGATTGTAAGCTCTCACGAGCAGGGTCGTATTATTTTGCTTTAATTATTATATTGTTAACGTTGTTACTTATGACTGTTGTGTTTGAAACTATTAAACTGTAAAGCGCCACGGAATATGCTGGCACTATATAAATAAATAAAAATATTATTATTAATATTGGATGTAAATATTAATGCATTAATGCCCTGTAAATGTTGGAAATCTTAAGCCAAAAGAGCTATTCCTCTCCACTCCCCTATAAAATTTAGCATCAGTGTCTGTGTATTTGCTTTCAATGGGAATAAGTCTCCACCTAAGGGTACCGTCACACAGTGCAATTTTGATCGCTACGACGGCACGATTCGTGACGTCGCAGCGTCGTATGATTATTGCTCCAGCGTCGTAGACTGCGGTCACACTGTGCAATCACGGCGCTGGAGCGATGCCGAAGTCCCCGGGTAACCAGGGTAAACATCTTGTTACTAAGCGCAGGGCCGCGCTTAGTAACCCGATGTTTACCCTGGTTACCAGCGTAAACGTAAAAAAAAAAAAAACAGTACATACTCACATTCCGGTGTCTGTCCCCCGGCGTTCTGCTTCTCGCCACTGTGTAAGCACCATAGCCGGAAAGCAGAGCGGTGACGTCACCGCTGTGCTCGCTTTCCGGCCGGCAGGCGCTCACAGTGCAGAGAAGCTCAGACACCGGAATGTGAGTATGTACTGTTTGGTTTTTTTAGGTTTACGCTGGTAACCAGGGTAAACATCGGGTTACTAAGCGCGGCCCTGCGCTTAGTTACCCGATGTTTACCCTGGTTACAAGCGAACACATCGCTGGATCGGTGTCACACACAACGATCCAGCGATGTCAGCGGGTGATCAAGCGACGAAAGAAAGTTCCAAACGATCTGCTACGACGTACGATTCTCAGCAGGGTCCCTGATCGCTGCTGCGTGTCAGACACTGCGATATCGTAACGATATCGCTAGAACGTCACGAATCGTACCGTCGTAGCGATGAAAATGGCACTGTGTGACAGTACCCATAGATGTTGGCTTATCTTCAGTGGGAACTGTTTACTGAGCTTTTTTTTTTTTTCACTATTTATGTATCCAATGTCAACAAAACGTAAACTAACCATACTACTAGGACCATTCATTGTTGAAACTTGGCACAGTTATTAATCCTTCTCTACATACGTGCCACCTAGGGACACACACTTCTGCCATCTCTTTAAACACCTCGTTTGTAGAAGTTGAAATGGTGCTTCAAAAGCCACATTGTGACTTTGGAAATAAGAGTCTCATCATCTGGAAAATGCTTGCCCTTCAAAAATAACTTCATTGGAAAGAGGTGGAAGTCCGATGGTGTGAGGCTGGGTGAATAAGGGGGATGCAGTAGCATTTCAAAGCCACAGGAGCATTCTTCCATTTGGGCAACATGTGAGTTGTGAACTGGTGCCTTGTCTTGCAGAAGGCGGACACCTTTGGTGAGCATGCCACGTCTCTTGGTTTTGATGGCCTCCCGCAATTTCTGCAGCAGTGAAGCATAGTATGCCCCATTGATCATGGTACCCTTTTGCTAGTAAATCCATCAATACTACTCTGTGCTGGTCCCAAAGTACTATGAGCATGACCTTTCCTGCCGAGGGTTGGGCACGTGCCTTCTTTGGAGACGGCGAGTCATGATGCTTCCATTGCATATACTGGACTTTAGTTTCAGGATCATAGTGATGGACTCAGCTATCATTCTGTGTGATCAGTCTGTTGAAAAAGTCCTCCTGGTTTCCATGGCACATCGTCAATAGAGCCTGAGAGCATTCAACTCGTTCCTGCTTCTGGAATGGTGTGAGCAACCGGGGAACCTAGCGAGCGGATACCTTATGCATGTGAAGATGGTCTTGGATGATTTTTTTTCCACGGACCCCACACTAATCTTGACATTTTGGGCTAGGTGGCGAATTGTTATGCAGCGATATTCCAAAATGGCGACCTCGACTTGCTGGATAGTGTGTTCATCCATAGCAGAGTGGGGTCGCCCTGGAATTTAAGCTGTTTGCACCGAAGTCCAACCACATTTAAAATGACGGTCAGTTCTTGACTACATCATATGATGTGGAATTGTGAGCCCTCGTGGGCAGGGTCCTTTCTCCTCCTGCACCATTTGTGACTTGTATTGTTTAAAATTAATGTACTTGTTATTATGTATACCCCTCCTCACATGTCAAGCGACATGGGATAAAAGGCGCTATAATAATAATAATAATAATGTGGAATCATCGCCATAAACCTCTTTAATCTCATCGAACGTCTCCTTTGGTGTGTGGCCTTTAAAGTAAAGAAACTCGATGACTGCTCTGTATTCCATTATCAAACCTCACACCACTTCAGCACCTGTAAAGTCAAGAACGTTATCAGTTCTGAGTTGCAAATTGTCACGTAACCTATAGAGACTTATATCATACACATGTGCAGTTTCAGTGTCCTGTGATAAATAGAAGTGGGTCAGGGGAAATCTCTATTGAACGCCCTTCTAGATGTGATCTAAAACCTCATTTGAGTAGGCATAGGGATGAAAAATGTGCAGTCTTCCAGAAAGGAAATCGTACACCTACGGGCACAAGGCCGTGGAAACACTGACATGTTCACAGGCCCATTCACTTGAATAGGTCTACGTGTGTAAGTGTCTCCGGTACGTGTGAAAACATTCACTGGACACACATGTCTAAAAGAGGCCTAAATTTGGAGCAATAGTTGTGCCTCAGATAAACCTGCATAAGTACTAGTTCTATAGACCATCAAATCTGCATGCAAGGTCATCTTAAGGTGATGATAGGCGTAGATTAAGATAGCCCCTATTCATATGTTATTGCATAATATATCTCTCCCTCTCCCATGTCAGTAGAACAAGCAGGTTTGTCCTTTACATAGACACCCCACAAACTTTAGTTGGAAATGTGATGTAGTTACATTTTCATTTGATTGGTATTGCAAGGATTCCACACAGATTGCAGCCGATTGCTTACTGTACTTAAAAGGAATTGTGTAAAATGGATATCCTGCTTAGGCACATGACCAAACAAATTTCAGTCTGATATAAAGCATTACATTGTGCTAATTACATTATAATTATGACAAAGCATCTATTATTTGCTGCAGTAAAATGTGTACCAGTTTTCATTTGTTTTTTATTCTTGACTCACAGGGCACAAGTGCGGAGCAGGATAATCGTTTCAGCAACAAGCAGAAGAAGCTTTTGAAGCAGCTCAAGTTCGCAGAATGCCTGGAAAAGAAGGTATCTTTATATACTCGAGTATAAGTCGAGGCACCAGATTTTTACCTTAAAAAAAAAAAAAAAAAAAGGGAAAACTTATTGACTCGAGTATAAGCCTGTTATGCATTGTCCCCCTCATCCCTATCCTTGTCTCTTGGCTCCTCATCCCTTTCCTTGTCTGCATGGCTCCTCATCCCTTTCCTTGTCTGCATGGCTCCTCATCCCTATCCTTGTCTGCATGATCCCATCCCTATCCTTGTCTGCATGGCTCCTCATCCCTATTCTTGTCTGCATGGCTCCTCATGCCTATTCTTGTCTGCATGGCTCCTCATCCCTATCCTTGTCTGCATGACCCCATCCTTATCCTGGTATGAATGGCACCTATAAAAAAAACAAAAAACATGAAATAAACCATTATACTTACCTTTCTGCTCCCTCGTAGCATCTTGTTCCGTTGCCAGCAGCTGGTTTTTGCTTGTAAGCACCTCATGGCAGGGAGGTCATGCGCTGCTCACAAGCAGAGCACAGCTGCCAGAATTATATTTCCGTTAATATGGCCATGTGAGGGCTTATTTTTTGCGGGACGAGTTGTACTTTTGAACGACATCATTGGTTTTACCATGTCGTGTACTAGAAAACGGGGAAAAAATTCCAAGTGCGGTGAAATTGCAAAAAAAGTGCAGCCCCACACTGGTTTTTTGTTTGGCTTTTTTGCTAGGTTCACTAAATGCTAAAACTGACCTGCCATTATGATTCTCCAGGTCAGTACGAGTTCATAGACACCTAACATGACTAGGTTATTTTTTATCTGAGTGGTGAAAAAAAAATTCAAAACTTTGCTAAAAAAAAAAAAAAAAAAAAAAAAAATTGCGCCATTTTCCGATATATGTAGCATCTCCATTTTTCATGATCTGGGGTCGGTTGATGGCTTATTTTTTGCGTGCCGAGCTGGCGTTTTTAATGATATCATTTTGGTGCAGATAACGTTCTTTTGATCGCCCGTTATTGCATTTTAATGCAATGTCGCGGCGACCACAAAAAATGTAATTCTGGCGTTTCTAATTTTTTTTTCTCGCTACGCTGTTTAGCGATCAGGTTAATGCTTTTTATTTATTGATAGATCGGGCGATTCTGAACGCGGCGATACCAAATATGTGTAGGTTTGATTTTTTTTTTTTTTGTTATTGATTTATTTTGATTGGGGCGAAAGGCGGGTGATTTAAACTTTCATATTTTTTTTTATTTTTTTCCACTTTTTTATTTTTTACTTTTGCCATGCTTCAATAGCCTCCCATGAAGCTGGCACAACGCGATCGGCTCTGCTACATAGCAGCGATCATCAGATCATTGCTATGCAGCAGAAATGCAGGTGTGCTATGAGCGCCGACCACAGGGTGGCGCTTACAGCTACCGCCGATCAGTAACCATAGAGGTCTCAAGGACCTCTATGGTTACTCTGCAGAAGCATCGCTGACCCCCGATCATGTGACGGCCGCCTGGCCGGAAGCGCCGGTTAAGTGCCGCTGTCTGCGTTTGACAGCGGCATTTAACTAGTTAATAGCGGCGGGTGAATCGCGATTTCACCCGCCGCTATTGCGGGCACATGTCAGCTGTTCAAAACAGCTGACATGTCCCGGCTTTGATGTGGGCTCACCGCCGGAGCCCTGCATCAAAGCGGGGGATCTGACCTCGGACGTACTATCCCATCCGAGGTCAGAAAGGGGTTAATCAATTTGTCACATGAACGTTTATTTCACAAAAAATTACAGCATGCAATTGTCTCATCCTCTTTTTGGATGAGACCCACCTATATATTTCAATAGCTGTACAAAAAAAATGGATGCAATGCGCACACCATCTATATAGAATCCATTTTATGTGTATGTATTATTACCATAGAAATCTGTATTTTTGCCTTGTATAATTTGTTTAAATTATTAATGCATGGAAATTGATGTCAAAATCATTTGTTTTTTGTTTTTTTCTGAAGAAAATCTTAGACTGAGGCTGCTTTCACACATTCATGTGAAATATCTGAGTGCTGTCTTGAATTTTTTAAATTTTTTTCCCACATCCAATAAAAGAAAATATTTTAGTGAGATCAGTGTGACAAAGATCACTTTTGATTGTGGTCTGATTTTGCGGATCAGAACCAGCTATTAATCCTTGATACACAAAGGCTAAATGGAATCCTTCCAATATGGCCTCTTTCACACTTCAGTTGTTTGGCGTCAGTCTAAATCCGCCATTTTCCTCAAAAAACGGATCCGTTTTTTTTTTTTCGACGGATCCGTTTTTTTCCCCATAGACTTGCATTAGCGACGGATTGTGACGGATGGCCGTCCGTTCCATCCGTCATGCGACGGATCCGTCAAAATTTGGCGGACGTCATCTAGACATTGACGGTCATTGCAACGTTTTTTGTCTGCGTTGAAATGGCGGATCGCGACTGATCCGTCGCGTCCGTCATTTCATAGAATGGCCACCTATGGGCGACGGATCCGTCGCGACCGTCATTTCGGCGGATCCGTTGCCCCAATCCGTTTTTTCAATTTTTCTCAATTGCGTATGCTCCAAAAAGTATATACAACCCCCGAGTAACGGATCCGTCAAAAAAACGGATCCGTTACATCCGTTTTTTCAACTATTGTGACGGATCCGTCGATCCGTCATTATGTCGGAAGTGACTGACGCCAAAAAACTGAAGTGTGAAAGAAGCCTATGCATGTGTTTTGTATCTGTGTCTCACAAATTTCTTGCATAAACACACCCCTTCAGTAAAAAAAAAAAGAAAAAAAAGAAAGCAATTAAAAGGAAGCAATTAGGATGACACCTGAGAAAAAAAATTCTGTCTATCTTGCCTAACGCTGCCATTGAGCTTTATTTCGGGCGCATGTGATGTGATGTGATGTGACGGACCCTGGGACGTGGGCTGCAGCGTTTCTGGGTCCGTCACCGCTAGAGCATCTGCTAGCTCTATCTGCGCTAGCGCGATGGCAAGTCGTCACTTGCGTTAACGCAGCCTGTTTAATGCTTGTGTTGAACGGGCTGCATTAACGCAATGTGAACCTCCCCTTACACGGACAACTGTAGTTCCATTTCTCAGCCTCGTAGGCTTTGGATGCATTGTTAGCACACGCGCTCCACTGCCACTCTTTTCCGTTTCCTCATAGCCATTGTGTGTTGAGAAGGGACAGGAGATTTTGGACTCCCATCTCAGCCTGTGTGCACAGGTAGCAGATTTTTCACTTTTTTTGCTATAAAAACGCTATAAAACCGCGAAAAACCCCTCACATTAAGCATCCTATTTAATAGAATGCAATCCGCATTTTTTGTGCACATGTTGCGTTGTTTTCCTGAGCGGAATCGCATTCCAGAGAAAACGCCGCATGTTCATTAAATTTGCGGAATCGCGGGGATTCCGCACACCTAGGTATGCATTGATCTGCTTACTTCCCGCATGGGGCTATGCCCACCATGCGTGAAGTAGTGTTGAGCGATACCGTCCGATACTTGAAAGTATCGGTATCGGAAAGTATCGGCCGATACCGGCAAAGTATCGGATCTAATCCGATACCGATACCAATACAAGTCAATGGGACTCAAGTATCGGACGGTATCCCTGATGGTTCCCAGGGTCTGAAGGAGAGGAAACTCTCCTTCAGGCCCTGGGATCCATATTAATGTGTAAAATAAAGAATTAAAATAAAAAATATTGATATACTCACCTCTCCGGCGCAGCCTGCACCTTATCGAGGGAACCGGCAGCCTTCTTTGCTTAAAATGCGCGCGTTTACTGCCTGCCGTGACGTCACGGCTTCTGATTGGTCGCGTGCAAATTACGTCACGGCTTGTTGTGATTGGTCGCGTCGCGGTCACATGGGCGGCACGCGACCAATCAGAAGCCGTGACGTAATTTTCAGGTCCTGAATGCCTAGAATTAGGCATTCAGGACCTGAAAATTACCTCACGGCTTGTTGTGATTGGTTGCGTCGCGGTCACATGGGCGGCACGCGACCAATCAGAAGCCGATACTTGCGGTATCGGAATGCTCAACACTAGCGGGAAGTAAGCAGATCACGTGCGGTTGGTACCCAGGGTGGAGGAGAGGAGACTCTCCTCCACGGACTGGGCACCATATAATTGTTAAAAAAAAAAAAAAGAATTAAAATAAAAAATCGTGATATGCTAACCTTCTATGGCCCCCGGAGTCTTCCCGCCTCTCAGCGGTGCACGCGGCCACTTCCGTTCCCAGGGATGCTGTGTGTGAAGGACCTGCGATGACGTCGCGGTCATGTGACCGACGTCATCGAAGGTCCTGCACACAAAGCACCTATAGGAAAGGAAGCCACTGAGGAGATCGGCTGTCTGCGGAAGGTGAGAATAACCATTTTTTAATTTTTTTTTTAAATTATTTTTAACATTCTATCTTTTTACTATTGATGCTGCATAGGTTGCATCAATAGTAAAAAGTTGGTCACACTTGTCAAGCACTATGTTTGACAAGTGTGACCAACCTGTCAATCAGTTTTCCTTTCTTTTCAATGTTCTTTTTATTGATTTTCATTAAAGAACAGATGTACAAACATGTATAAAATACAAAAAAAAAGAGAACAGTTAATAGAACGACATTAGATAAACTTCGAGTAAAAGCTCTTAGGACAAACATAGAGCTTTGAGGTCACTCAGATTATATGTAGGTAAGACAATTGTATTATATGAATGATGAGTAGTTGTCAATTGGAAGATAGAAGTCAATCAGTTTTCCAAGCGATGCGATGCTACAGATCGCTTGGAAAACGCTAGCATTCTGCAAGCTAATTATGCTTGCAAAACGCTAGTTTTTAGTGGGAATATGCATGCCAATTCCGCATGCGATATACCCGCGGCAGGAGTTGCAGAATTGCCGCGGAAATTTCCGCAGAAATTCTGCAACGTGTGCACTTAGCCTTAGGGTTCTAGCCATGGTGCCTCAGCAATCGTACATTTTCTGGGAAAGGTTTTAAACCACAAATTAGAAAAACTGTTTGGTTTCTATTTCCAATCTGCATTCTGCTGAGTAGTAATTGAGTAATTGCAAAAGCAAAATGTATTCATGGTTACCTTCTATTTACAGGTGGAAATGAGCAAAGTAAATCTGGAAGTCATAAAGCCTTGGATAACAAAGCGCGTAACAGAAATCTTAGGCTTCGAGGATGATGTGGTTATAGACTTTATTTTCAACCAACTGGAAGTGAAGGTATCTCCTTGAAGGTTTCAGACCGTGATGTTAAAATGTGTGTGACATGCAAAGATCTTTTATGTAGCATCGCATGTACATTGTGTGAAAATTCAAATTGTATAAAACCATTGTGGTGGATTATACTTAGCTGGTGGTACATGGCATTCAGACTGTGAGTCAGGAAGAATTTGTTTTGCTGTGTAAAATGGGTTAGATGGCAGTTTTCTAATGATGATGTGATTTATGATTTAAAAGGCCTGAACCAAATTGGAAGTTATTCCTTGCGTGTGAAGTATAGCACCATCAACTATTTAGGGCACAGCAGAGTGAGTGTCCAATGTCGCTCTGACCCAGCTCTTGATGATGCAGTGTGTGTTCTGGAGGTGAGTTGTGTTACAGTGGATGAGCAAAAAAAAAAACATAAAAGGAACAGTAAACGTATGTATGATTTATAGACAGGTGGTAAGAATATGTATTGATGAAAATACATTCCTTGTTCACTGGCATATCGTAGCCTTGTAACATTCAAAGCAAAAATCCAAAGTCCCTTTTGAAAAATGGTGTGGTGAGAGAAAAATGTTTAGTGATGTGCTAATTTTACGAATGTAGATCAAAAAGAATGACTGTAGACTTTAAAGTGTACCTCCGATTATTAAATGCATCAAACAATTAAATGATACAAGTATAATGTCAGTGACATTTATCAAAGAATAACTAAACTTTCAAACTTTAAATGAATATCCCATTAAGCCAGATAGTCATACCATAGCAAAACATTAATAAATAACATTTCGCTCATGCCTGCTTTAACTCAGCACCATTTGTAAAATGTTATTTTATTTTGTTAGCATTTTAAAAACGTAGCTGTAATTTTTCCAAGGAAACAAAAATTATTTTTTTTAGGAACTTATCCAGGTTTGAAGTGACTTTGGGGGTCCGAAATATTGGAAACCCACCCCCCCCCAAAAAAAAAAAAAAAGTGATACCATTTTAAAAACAGCGCCCCTCGACCTATTGAAAACTGTTGTCAGGTAGTTTATTAACCCTTCAGGTGATTTTCAGTAATTGATGCAAAGAGACATGACAGGAATGAAAGTGTTTTTACCACCTAAATATCACTAACTTCTGAACAAGTTACTATAGCCGGCCGACTCTAAGACCGCCATTTGGCCATGAACTGCCATGGCAAACTTCAGGTCCACACGATCATGATCTCAGGGTGCCAATGAAGATAAAGAAGAAGCCGCCACACTCTGTTTACCATTTATATGATGTAGTCACAATTGTCAGCAGCATCTAAGGGGTTAAACAGATATGGATGGTGCCAACACTGATTGTTAGTGATGCAGCAAGTTGTCAGCTATAGTGTACAGCCGACAGCTGCTGGATTGTCTCCTGTATGGGGATATTATTCTCTTATATTTCAGGTCAGTAAAAAGACGTATTGGCGGTCATTAAGGGCTTAATCCCAGGTGAAGGGTGTTAAAGATATAAGGTATGATATAACTGTATAGATCGGGGTCCCCAATCTTTCTTACCTTGAGAGCCACATTCCGCTATGAAAGTTGGTCGAGAGCCACAGTGCAGATAGTCATAGAAAAACCTAGAGAAGGCACAAATAATAACATGCAGATTTTCACTTTCACTCTATCCTTATGTACTGTATTTTACATTATTGTTATGCAAATTGCTTAGTCAAAGAGGACTTGAACTCTAGTGCCACCTATTGGAAGTAGCAATCTTAAAAGTCAATACCCTTTAACAGTGCCATAAGATGCTTCATATATTATTAGCCCCATATACTGCTCCATATGTAATTGGCCCCATTAAGAAGCTCCATATAGAATTGGCCCCATAAGATGCTCCATATAGAATTGTCCCCAATAAGAAGCTCCATATAGAATTGGCCCCATAAGATGCTCCATATAGAATTGGCCCCATAAGATGCTCCATATAGAATTGGCCCCATAAGAAGCTCCATATAGAATTGGCCCCATAAGAAGCTCCATATAGAATTGGCCCCATGAGATGCTCCATATAGAATTGGCCCCATGAGATGCTCCATATAGAATTGGCCCCATGAGATGCTCCCTATATTATAGGCCCCATGAGATGCTCCCTATATTATAGGCCCCATAAGATGCTCCATATAGAATTAGCCCTATATAATGCTCCATATATGGGCCCCTTCTGAAGGTCCCCATATATTGCTCCAAATATATAAAAAAAAATGAAATACTCACCTCTCGTTGCTTGTCGCTGCTCTACTCTGGACTCCTCAGTGTCTTCCTGCTCTCTGTGCTGTGACTGCTCAGGCAGAGGGCACACACTGGTGACGTCATCGAGCCCTCTGACTTGAACGTCACAGTCAGAGGATGGAAGACGCTGCAGCGCTGAAACCAGGAGGGGTAAGTATCGCAAGTGGCGGGGCCCGGAGCAGGCGGGGGGGGGGGGGGGTCCACCTAAGCCCGCCAGTGTCCCCGGCGGCGAGTGGGCCCCCCTGCCTGCTCAGGAGCCCGGCACTTGCCCGGGTGTTTACACCGGCCCTGGGCGGGTATTACAGGCAGCGGGGCGGCTCCCTGGGGACTCTTTCTGTGACCGTCGGCGAGCCACATATCAGGAGCAGGCGAGCCACATGTGGCTCGCGAGCTACGGGTTGGGGACCCCTGGTATAGATTCTTATTTCAATACAAAGGAATTGTAGTGTATTGTTCAAATGATCAAACAATCCCAACTTCCCTAGGAAGACTGAAAAATGTTAGTTTACCATTTATCATACTTATATAGCACTATCCTATTCCACTGCACTTCACATACATTATAATCACTGTCCCCATTAGGGCAAACCATCTAAATTCCTGTACCCGGAGGAAACCCACGCAAACACAGGGAGAATATACAAACTCCTTGCAGATGATGTTCTTGGTGGGATTTGTACCCAGGATCCCAGTGCTGCAAAGTGACAGTGCTAACCAGGGAGCCACCGTGCTGCTCGTAAAAATTATTTAGAAAAATTGAAGTCATTGAATAAAAAAATGTTGTCACCATTTTGCTATTGTAAAAGTAAGGCCACATTCACTCATTCGGTATTTGCTCAGCATTTTACATCAGTATTGGTTCCACTCCTGGTTTTCGCATCCAATCATAGGAAAAGTATAATAGAAACACATGCACCACTTATGTATTCACCCACTCCTGATTTTGGCTTACAAATACTGAACGTGGCCTAAAAAATAGTATCATAATATAAACTTAACTCATAAGCTAATTGCTGTAAAGAGGAAAAAAACCAAAACCTAGCAATATAAAATACAGGTCGCTGCAGACAAAAGACCTCATACATCTATGTGAATTGAATAATGGAGCTATTGGTCTACAACTTTTTCACCATTTCATCCCACTTAATAGTACAGTATATGGTTAAATGAATTATGTCATTCAAATCTACTACTCATCCCACAAAACATAAGCCCTTATATGGCTATGTCAATGGAATAAGGGTATGGCTCTGAAGACTGACTCCTACAGGAAGGTGGTAAGGTTAATTAGGAATCCAGGTACATGCTGCCCATAGAGGTCCATAGATAGGACAGGAAGACGAATCGGCAGCAGAGCGAGAGATACACAGATGCTGCTAATGGTTGGCTTTCTAATAGTATTGGCGCACTGCCACACTGAATTCACTGCTACATCGATCCATACTGCTGTGTAATGTCCTATATACTACTGCTTCTAATGGCCAGCTGCAGAGATTGTGGGTAGTATCTCCCCTGTATGCTGCATGGGAGACATCATAGCACCTACTTCCAGTCTATGGGGAGCATGTATCCTAATCTGTCAATTAGGCTGAAAAGCAGTCTCATCTTGGGAGATGGATTTTACCTGGCAATTCAGAATAAATGAACACTTTGAGGGGAGGGTAGCCTAATGAGTAAGAGGCATTGTATCATTGATTTACTAAAAGCTGTTTTTTAATCGGAAGGTACCCTTTTAAGGTTCAGTTTTATATTAATTTAAAATCTGTCATGGACTTTAATAGAAATAATTCACAACAAGAAATTTGGCACCCGCTAAAAATTTTTTAAATGCATTTGTACATCCATATAGTTGTGACATCCCAAACATTTCAGCCCCTTCATTCTCCACATCAAACACTACAAAGACTACACGTGTCTACTCAACTCCGCATTATAACGTGTAACAATGATCCTTATTAATCCCAAAAATTCTGACAGAACAGACCTAATAAATAGATGTTAAACTGGTGGTGCTTGCCCTTACGACTGTGCTTTGAACCCTACCATTATTTATTATGTTTTGCTTATATTAAACTCTCATATTTCGTATAGGACATATGATGACTTAAAGGGACTGTCCGGTCCAAATCAGTAAGTCTGCGGTCACTCTGTGTGACTGCAAACTTATGAATCCCCCCATTGCATACTGTGTGCTGCGGGGATTCGCCTGTTTCTGAGTCTGGACCAGAGGGTATGTATGAGTTATACATATTCCTGGCCAGTGGGCGCAGCCTCGCTTCCATACATTTGTATGGAGTGAGGCTGCAACCTCTAGCAGGCCCAATGCCCACTGGACGGCCACGTCACTAGACGGGGCGCAGCCTTGTTCAATGCAAGTGTATGGAGTGAAACCACACCCACTAGACGACTTCTGTCCCGGGAGTATGTATAACTCATACATACTCTCTGGTCCCGACTCAGAAATCGGTGAATAGAGTAACTGCGGACTTATCAGTTTGGACTGGACAACCCCTTTAACATAGGATGGCAATACCTCTTCAATGTGAATCTGTGATGTACATGCAGTCCGATCTGTGGACATCAGTGTATTGAGGAGTAGCGCTCCATTATCTTAAACAGTCCACTGTTAAGGCAAGTCTGTCACCGCCAAAGTGCTAGTTAAACTGCATAAACATTTATATAGGAGCTGTGTAAATATACCAGGCACATACAGTTTAACTTAATATTTGCTAAAAAAAAAAAAAAAATCTACTTTTATTTAATATGCCACTGAGGGCTCTTCGGTGCATCCTTGACATTGCCTTTGTCTTGGTGCACCGTTATGCCTGAATCGACTGTCGCTCACAAGGGAACCTGTCACCCCCAAAATCGAAGATGAGCTAAGCCCACCAGCATCAGGGGCTCATCTACTGCATTCTGGAATGCTGGTCTGGGGCCTCCCATCTTCTTACAACGACGTCCTCTTCTTGTATTCACGCTTCGGAGCAGGCGTACTTTGTCTGCCCTGTTGAGGGCAGAGCAAAGTACTGCAGTGCGCAGAGCCTCTCTGACCTTTCCCTGCGCACTGCAGTACTTTGCTCTGCCCTCAGCAGGGCAAAGTACGCCTGCTCCGAAGCGTGAATACAAGAAGAGGACGTCATTGTAAGAAGATGAGAGGCCCCAGACCAGACCGCGACGCCCATCGGACCGGACCGCCCCTGGGTGAGTATAATATAACCGCTTTTTCTCATCTTTCAGGATACATCGAGGGCTTATCTACAGCATTCCAGAATGCTGTAGATAAGCCCCTGATACTGGTGGGCTTAGCTCATCTTCGATTTTGGGAGTGACAGGTTCCCTTTAATGGGCACTGAAACTGATTTTAGACAGTGTTCACTCACATCAGCTGAACACTGTCAATCAAGATAAAGGACTGTCTTTAATATGGAAATAGGAGGAGGAGGGTGTAACTGTGCACCAGCGCATAGGCCACACCAAAGGTGTACCGAAGTGCCCTCAAGTGCATATTAAATAAAAGTACCGTATATTTTCAGCAAATATTAAGTTAAATTGTATATGCCTGGTATGCTTTTTATAGAGGCTATTTCTGCTGTATATATGTTCATGCAGTTTAATTGGCATTTTTGGGGTGACAATAACTAACCCCTGAAAAGTTAGTTGCTCCATAGGTCGCTTCCAAACTTGAGATTCTACCAGCTTGTATTTTTGTTTTAATTTTTTTATTATGGTGTACTTGTCCTACGCTACTACTACTACTAAACGGCAGTTTCATAATGCAACTAGTATAGTCCTGATTTGATTGGACACTTGAACAGTTCAATACAGTCTTTTTTTTTTTTTTTTTTTGTATATTTGTTTATCAAACATGAGTTTAACGAGCTGTATACTCATTATTGCTTGTTCATTTTTTGCAATTTAGATAAATGATATAACATTAAACTCAAGGTGGTTGAGTTGCTGTAGGCAGTCGGAAGCAAGCCACGTGAACACCTTTCTCTCCAGGGGAACTTGGAGATCCCTAAAACCTCCCCAAGGTTCTGAGAAGAGGCTGAAGACTGCTGGAATCTGTACTTTATGCTGTCTCGCTGTGCTTGTCACATGGACTCATTGCTTGACTAAGCAAATAATGTGTCAAATTGTCCAGTATTGTTGAGAAACTTTTTAAGCCTTTGTGGACTATACCTGATCTCAACGTATCGTCCATCAGTGTAGTGTATGGACTTTACACATTGCAGGGGAATGCATTAAATCCTTCTAGCCTGCAAAGATATAATAAGTTATAGGCAGAGAGTACCACTTTCTAGTGAGTATGTACGATAGATGCTAAGTAGTGTTTGCATCTTTCTGCAACAACCACAAAGGATTAACAGGCCATTTGATAAGGTAGACTAATCTTTGTCAGAATATAAGCTGCAAAGACATGGGCAAAGCTAGATGTTTTTTTACTACTGTACAAACTAGTTGCATATAAAAATCACATGGTGCGTAAAAATAATAATGCTTTCAGTAATCAACTGTAAATCTTCCTGTTTTATTTTTAATTTTTTTCTACAGAATCCAGACTCTAAAATGATGCAGATTAACTTGACTGGCTTCCTAAATGGCAAAAATGCCCGGGAGTTCATGGGAGAGTTATGGCCCTTACTTTTGAGTGCACAAGAAAACATTGCTGGTATTCCTACTGCATTTCTTGAATTAAAGAAAGAAGAAATAAAGCAGAGACAGGTATGTGTAATTTTGAGGTATTTATTTCCACACTTACCATATTTTCTGGTGTATATGACGACTGGGCGTATAAGACAACCCCCAACTTTTCCATATAAAATATGGAGTTTTGGATATACTCGCCGTATAAGACGGAGGTCATTTTATACGCCGGGTGTCGTCTTATACGGCATGTGCGGTCCAGATGGTTCCCAGGGTCTGGAGAAGAGGAGACTCTCCTTCAGGCCCTGGGAACCATATTCATGTAAAAAAAATAAAAAAAATATGGATATACTTACCGTCCGACTGCCCCCGGCTCTCAGCGGTGCAAGCGGCGGCTTCCGTTCCCAAGGATGGACGTCATCTCCGGTCCTTCACGCAATGCATCCCTGGGAACGGAAGCCACCGCTCACATACTGTTCTTTTCATATATTGGATGAGAATTGCCCATTCAAGTCTACGGTTTACCCCCCACCCCTTGTCCCTTTTCTTGTTAAAATCGGTCTATTTTTCTTAAGCTCATCTGAACCCAGCCTTGGGAATAAATCTTTTTGCTTTCAATTTCACAACTGATTCACTTGTATCTCAAGTGTTTGTATGCACCCATACATTATAGTTTTAAAAAGATCAAATAAAAAATTTCTTTAAGGATCATGAAAAGTAATCATACGAGAATAGTAAAGAAAAAAAAATTATGCAGCCATACTCTGCACACTGATTTGCTATCTTCACATCTATATCGACCCATACAATACATTTTAACATAATTTGTTGATCAGTTTATTCTCACATATAAAATCACTGATCTTTTTACTTTTGTGACTTCTAGATTGAGCAAGAGAAATTAGCATCTTTGAAGAAGCAAGATGATGACCGAGATAAAAGAGATCGATCTAGAAGTCCAAGAAGGTGATTTGTAATTCTTTTGTTGCTTGCTTCTATGTTTTTTTTAATGTGAGCCTGATCTAAATCTCCTTTATTTAGACGAAAATCTAGGTCATCTTCACCAAGGAGGAGGTCATCCTCACCTCGCAGGAGGTCTCCTAGCAGAAGAGAGAGGAAGAGAAGTCACTCTCATTCACCACGGCACAAGACAAAAAGTCCCAGTCCTTCTCCAGTTTTTGATAAAATAGAGCCGGAAGTTCAAGAACCTGAAACATCATCACTTAAAGTGAAGGAGCCATCTGTACAAGAGGCTACATCCTCTAGGTAACTATGAGAGAACTCATTCTAACACGGCTAGATATCTGTCAAAAAATAAAGTAGTTCACCAGGGATTCAATTTAATATTTAGTTTTCAATTTTACTATCCATTCTGAAATAACATATTGGCACTCTGTGATGATTCCTGGTGTTGATGTGCTTGTCACGGCAATAGTTATTTGAAATGAGTGGTTCTGCAGTGTAAAGAGTAGCAGCGGGAGTCCCTCGTGATGGGAGGTAGATTTTGAAGTATTTGAGGTAGACTGCAGTAACTGAGCCTAACTGGACTTGACCTTGTGTAGCATTCCTGATCACCAGCCAACACTGAAGGAAAAATTAGGCATCAATAACTTGAGTTCAGAAGATCCACTCCCATATAAGTCTTTTATTAATAAGAATGAAAACTTTAGCCAACATCCCAAGTGACACAGGGAAACTTGCTTAAGGCCACATTTACCACCAGGTCAAAAGTGGTCAGTTTTTTTTTACTATTCCCACTCCCCTATGTATGGCATTTGTTGTTTATTTTTATATTGGCCATTCAGTTCCAGAGATATGGGTCTTATAAATTAGTGCTAATTTCTCAGTCGCCCATGACAGCACACCAGAGAGAGGGGATCCGCCCTTCAGGGACAGGAAACCTACAGGATAAAAGGGCGGTACCTCTCTCCTGCATCAGTTTGGTTTCCTGTCCCTGACGGGGAACCTTCTGGACGGTACCTGAGAAGCTGGAACCGTGAAGAAGCCTGGAATCCGGAGCCGGCCAGTCCGAGTCCTGGCAGCGGGGAGGCCCCTGCCACGGCTGGTGCGGTGTCCGAAGCCGCCACGGCTGCGACCGACGGGCCGTCAGCGTGAGCGGGGGGAAGTGTAGCCGCCACTCCGGATAGGAGGCTGGGGCTCCCGACACTCTGCCGCACAGGACGCCGGCGTTTCCAAAATGGCGCCGCACCGGAGGTAATATGATGGCTTCCGGTTCGGGGGCAGCGCTGTAACTAAGGTGTACCAAGATGGCGCTGTCCCGGAACTGGATTGCTTCATTTCCGGGTCCCTGACGGCGCGCGCATGCGCAGTAGCATGTCGGGAAAAAAAAAAAAAAGGGGGACGCTTCCTCCTTCACGCAGCCACAGAGGAGGGGCTATTAAGAAGCGCTCTGCTTAAAAGATGGTGCGCATAGGAGACTCCTTGCTGCATGCCGTCCCAAGGTAATAGAGCCATGGAAGACAGCGATCAGCAGCTCCAGCCGCCGCCACCACAGCAGCAGCAGCGCCACCATCAACGACCGAAACCGGACGCACAAAAGAAGCGAACCTCTACGGGCACCCGGAGTTCTCGGTCTGGTAGCCATTCCACGCAACGTAGCAAGGGTTCCAGTGTGGTGAATCAGCTACCATCTACGGATCTCTCACTTCAAGATCCTACCCCTCCTCCAGAACCGGTACCTGTGGCTGCGTCTGATTGGTGAGTGATCTTCGTGAAAGCTCATTTGTTTGTAACTAGGGTCCCTCTTCTCCTTTATCCTAGGCAAGGAAGAGAACGGCAAAAACAAAGCACAGAACCTGCCCATTATGCGATATAGAATTACCGCAATCTTGGGATAAAAAGTTATGTGATTCGTGTATCGGTCAAGTCCTCTGCGAGGAGACTCCAAACTTTGCCTCTGAGTTACGGTCCGTAATCAAAACAGAGGTGGAATCTGTGTTTAAAACCCTTAAAGGAGGAAAGAAAGTCAGTAAGGAAAAACCTAATCCCTATAGGAACTCCGATTCCTCCAGCTCTGATGTCGTAAACTCAGATACACAGGACTCCTCCTTCTCTTCTTCAGATGACGAAAGGGGAGGTCGTCATTGTTTTCCCTTAGATGAGGTTGACGGCCTTGTTAAAGCGGTGAGGTCAACAATGGGTGTATTGGACCCTCGTCCTGACAAAACCGTTCAGGATGTCATGTTCGGAGGACTATGCCAAAAAAAGCGGAAAGTTTTTCCCCTAAATGAAAATATACAAACCTTAATCAAAAGAGAGTGGGAAAAACCAGAGAGGAAAAATGCATCAGTTCCCTCTATTAAAAGAAAATATCCTTTTGAAGAGGAAGCTTCCTCTTCATGGGATAAGGCTCCCAAACTCGACGTGGCGGTAGCTAAAGCCTCAAAAAGATACGCGTTACCATTTGAAGATATGGGAACCCTAAAAGATCCTCTTGACAAGAGAGCCGACACCTTTCTCAAAGGTGCCTGGGAGTCGGCAGGGGGATGCCTGAGACCGGCCATAGCAGCGGCTTGCACGTCACGCTCCCTTATGATCTGGATTGACATCTTAGAGAAACAACTGAGGGATGGGGTACCCAGAAATAAGGTGTTAGACTCTATTCCCATGATTAGAGGTGCCGCGGCATTCTTAGCCGATTCGTCTGCCGATTCGATTAAATTAACGTCTAAATCTGCAGCCCTCTCGAATGCCGCACGCAGAACCCTGTGGCTCAAAAGCTGGCCAGGAGATTTACAAACTAAACACAAACTATGTTCTATTCCGTGTGAGGGCAAGTTTCTCTTTGGAGAGACTCTAGACGACATCCTGCAAAAAGCAGGTGATAAAAAGAAGGGGTTCCCCATCCTACCTCAAACGTTCAATAAACGGCCCTTTCGGAGTAGGAAATTCTTTAGGAGAAGACCGCCAAGAGAACAAAACCGCTGGGATGATGGGAAAAGAAGAGAGAGAGGTTTCCTCTTCGGTAGTTCCCCACGAGATAAGAAACCCCCCCCCCCCTAAGTGACATCTCCCCCAGGGTGGGAGGGAGGTTCTCTCAATTCCTCCCGGCCTGGGAAAAAATCACTACCAGCCCCTGGATACTAAATCTGATAAACGCGGGACTTCAAATAGAATTTTTTTCCCTCCCCCCCCCCCCCCCGACATTATGTAGTAACTCCACTGAGGTCTTCTCCCCAACAACAAGAAGCCCTAGAACTTGAAATCCTAAAACTATTGGACAAAAATGTCATCCTGGAAGTTCCCCCTCTGGAGAGAAAGAAGGGTTTCTACTCCCCATTATTTCTGGTTCCCAAACCAGACGGGTCTTTCCGGACCATAATAAACCTACGGAGATTAAACACTTACGTAAAGAACAAACGATTCAAAATGGAATCAATAAAGTCGACAATAAAAAACCTGTTTCCGAACTGTTTTATGATAGTTCTAGATCTCAGCGACGCGTATTATCACGTCCCCATCCACAAAGATTCTCAAAAATTCCTCAGACTGGCAGTGGTCATGAAAGGGCAGATAAGGGAATACCAATACAGAGCCCTTCCCTTTGGCATATCAATCGCACCTCGCATCTTCACCAAATTGGTAGCAGAGATGATGGCACATCTAAGAGAAGAGGACATTTTAATCGTTCCATATTTGGACGACTTTTTGATTGTAAGCAGCTCGGCCCAACTCTGCAGTCAGCATTGCCAAAGAGTGATAGACATTTTGAAAAAACTAGGCTGGTTGGTGAACCTTCAAAAATCAAAACTGGAACCAACCAGGGTTCAGGAATTTTTGGGTCTCACTTTGGACTCAAGTTCCCAAGAATGTCGCCTCCCAGTGCAGAAAAGACAAAAGATATTACATCTAGTGTCGGAAGCTTGTTCAAAACCATCCATGTCTCTCAGGAAGGCGATGTTGTTACTGGGGTCCCTCTCTGCTTGCCTTCCAGCACTTCAGTGGGCGCAGCTCCACACGAGACCCCTCCAGTGGGACATTTTAAAAAAACAGAGTTTGCTAAGAGGTCGATTAGAGGGTCGCATGACTCTAAGTTCGCCTGTTATTCATTCCCTAACCTGGTGGTTAAATCCCACCAATCTATCAAAAGGGATTCCATGGGTGATAGAGAACCCTCAGATAGTAACAACAGACGCAAGTCCCACAGGGTGGGGGGCTCACCTGAACAACAAAGTCGCTCAGGGGGTATGGTCGAGTCAGGAACTCGAGACTTCCTCAAACCAAAAAGAGCTGAGAGCGGTGAATCATGCACTACGTTTTTTCCTAAGAGAATTACAAGGGCATCACGTCCGAATTTTTTCGGACAACAAAGTAGTTGTAGCTTACTTGAACCACCAGGGGGGTACCAGGTCTCAAACATTAATGGAAACTACCTCCGAAATTCTCAGCCTAGTACAGAACAGTTTTCTATCCATATCAGCCCTACATATAAAAGGAGTGGAGAACCAGGAAGCGGATTTTCTAAGTCGTACCCAACTAAAACAAGGGGAATGGTCCTTGAATCAGGGAATCTTCAAAAAAATCACAGACTTATGGGGCATCCCTGTAATAGACCTCTTTGCAAACATGCACAACAAGGAGGTGAAAACCTTTTGCTCCTTAGATCCCAGAGGGAATCCTCAGGCAGTAGATGCATTTACGATTCCCTGGACACAATCTCTTGCATACGCATTTCCTCCCATCATCCTCATTCCAGCAGTTCTGCGAAAAATCAGGCAGGACAAATCCAGACTTATCCTAATAGCCCCCTTCTGGCCCAAAAGGGCCTGGTTCTCCTGGCTGAGGATGCTATCGATCACCGATCCCTGGGTCCTTCCGGATCTTCCGGACCTTCTGTCTCAGGGACCGGTGTTCCACCCCCAGTCAGAGAATCTCCACTTAACAGCGTGGAATTTGAGAGGTCACTATTGAGGAATAGAGGTTTTTCTAACAAACTAGTTTCTACACTAATGAGAAGTAGAAAACCAGTGACCACAAAAATATATGGTAAAACTTGGCAAAATTTTTTATCCTCCTCCGGGGTCAGGTTACAAGACGGGGTTCCAGTGACTGAAATATTAGAATTTCTACAAAAGGGGTTAGACCTGGGCCTTTCAATAAGTACCTTAAAAGTACAAATATCAGCTCTAGGAGCACTATACTGTGAAAACATAGCAGCAAACCCTTGGGTGATGCGGTTTATCAGAGCAGCCGCAAGGTCTAAACCTGTAACAGTAAAAAAAATTACCAACTTGGGACTTGAACCTGGTCTTGTCAGCCCTGACAGAACCCCCGTTTGAGCCTATAGAGTCAATACCTCTTAGGATTCTATCACTTAAAACTGCCCTCCTAATAGCCCTGACATCGGCCCGTAGAATAAGTGATCTCCAAGCCCTGTCCGCAAACCCTCCCTTTACACAAATTCTGGATGATAAGGTTGTACTAAAAACAGACCCTGCCTATCTACCCAAAGTAGCATCCATATTTCACAGGTCCCAGGAAATAATCCTTCCTTCCTTCTGTCCAGATCCTAAAAATAGGAAAGAAGAAAAATTCCACACACTAGATGTGAGAAGGTGTCTAATCCAATATATTAAATCCACCCAACAGTGTAGGAAGGAAGGGTCTCTTTTTATCTGTTTCCAGGGGCCTAGGAAAGGACTCAAAGCTTCTAAGGGCACTATTGCTCGATGGGTGACAGACGCAATAGCCTTGGCCTACTCATCCACCGGGAACGCCATTCCACAGGGACTGAAGGCCCACTCTACAAGGGCTATGGCGACCTCCTGGGCCGAAAGGTCGGAGGTACCATTAGATCAAATTTGTAAGGCGGCCACCTGGTCATCACCTTCAACCTTTTTCAGACACTATCGCCTAGACCTAGCCTCCTCGTCTGACCTAACCTTCGGAAGAAGGGTTCTACAGGCTGTGGTCCCTCCCTAACCAATATATCTCTGCAATTCTCTCTGGTGTGCTGTCATGGGCGACTGAGAAAGTCATAGTTACTCACCGATAACGGTGTTTCTCAGAGCCCATGACAGCACCTACTTATTTCCCCCCCTCATCACGTGTGCGGTGTGCACATTATTTTGTGTGAAGTGCCTTTTCATATAGACACGGTGTTTACCTGTTAAGCAATATGATAAAATTGTATATTTTTTTGTTGTTGTGACTAACCTGGAGGACCTCCGATGCTCTGTAAACAAAACTGATGCAGGGGAGAGGTACTGCCCTTTTATCCTGTAGGTTTCCTGTCCCTGAAGGGCGGATCCCCTCTCTCTGGTGTGCTGTCATGGGCTCTGAGAAACACCGTTATCGGTGAGTAACTATGACTTTTTATGGTCTTTACAAGTTGGTGTATTTGACAGGATTATCATGGGGCCTCTTCACGCTGATGCAATTGTGATGCAAGTAATATGGCACACGACCATAGAGACCCCCGATTTAGCTCTTTTTTTCTCCCTATTTCTTTTCCCTCCTAAGGCTACTTTCACACTTGCGTCGTGTGAAGTACGTTGCAATGCGTTGCTTTGGAGAAAAGACGCATCCTGCAAAGTTGCCCGCAGGATGCGTTTTTTCGACTTGCATTAGCGACGCATTGCGACGATTTGCAACACGTCGCATCCATCGTGCGACGGATGCGTCTTGTTTTGGCGGACCGTGGGCACAAAAAAAAACGTTCCGTGTAACTTTTTTTTGTGCGTCGCGTCCGCCATTTTCGACCGCACATGCGCGGCCTAAACTCCGCCCCCTCTCCCCAGACTTCAGAATGGGCAGCGGGTGCGTTGTAAAACTGCATCCGCTGCCCACGTCTTGCAGTTATTTCACAGGTTCCGTCGGTACATCGGCCCGACGCATTGCGACGGGCCCATACCGACGCAAGTGTGAAAGTAGCCTAAAGATCTACCGTATATACTCGAGTATAAGCCGACCCCCCTAATTTTGCCACAAAAAAACTGGGAAAACTTAATGACTCGAGTATAAGCCTAGGGTGGGAAATGAAGCAGCTACTGGTAATTGTCAAAAGTAAAAATAGATACCGATAAAAGTAAAATTAATTGAGACATCAGTAGTTTAAGTGTTTTTGAATATCCATATTGAATCAGGAGCCCCACATAATGCTCCATACAGTTTATGATGGCCCCATAAGATGCTCCATATTAAAATATGCCCCATATAATCCTGCATAAAGGTTAATAATGGCCCCATAAGATGCTCCATACAGACACTTGCCCCATATAATGCTCCACAAACGTTAATTATGGCCCTATAAGATGCTCCACACAGACATTTGCCCCATATAGTGCTGCACAAACCTTGATTATGGCTCCATAAGATGCTCCATACAGACACTTGCCCCATTTGCTGTTGCTGCCCTAAAAAAAAAAAATCACATACTCACCTCTCCGTCGCTCAGCCCCCCGGCACTTTCAATATTCACTTGACTTCGTTCCGGCGCCGCTCCATCTTCAGCGTCTTCTGCACTGACGTTCAGGCAGAGGGCGCGCACTAAGCACGTCACCGCACCCTCTGACCTGAGCGTCACTGCAGAAGATGCTGAAGACGGAGCGGCGCCTGGAACGAGGAGAGGTGAATATCGCGCAGCGCTGCGCTCCCCCCTCCCCATTATACTCACCTGCTTCTGGCGCGGTGCAGTCCCCGGTTCCCCTGCGCCGCAGCTTCTTCCTGTACTGAGCGGTCACCGTTACCGCTCATTACAGTAATGAATATGCGGCTCCACTTCTATGGGAGGTGGAGCCGCATATTCATTACTGTAATGAGCGGTACCATGTGACCGCTCAGTACAAGAAGAAGCTGCTGGCACCCGGAGAATCGGGGACCTGCAGGGACTGCGCCAGGAGTAGGTGAGTATAATTAGACAGCCCCCGCTCCCCCTCCCCTGCCGACCCCTGGGTATGACTCGAGTATAAGCCGAGAGGGGGACTTTCAGCCCAGAAAAATGGGCTGAAAATCTCGGCTTATACTCGAGTATATACGGTATATTGAAAACTTTCTTCTCTTCCAGTGACATAGTTAAGGTCTCCAAACCTGATTCTGCACCAGACACCAAGGATGCATCACCAGAACCAAATTCCCGGAAAATTAAAGAGAAAGAGAGACATCGTCACAGATCTCGTTCACGTTCAAAATCCAAGTCCAAATCTCGTTCCCCTTCCCATTCTAGACCACGAAGACGTCATCGTTCAAGATCCAGGTAGAATTCATTTTTTTATTTTCCTTATTTCAGTTCTTTACATTTTGGTTTTTCAATAGGATATTTATGTGGATCTTGATACATTAATTATATAATAGGTCCTACAGCCCAAGAAGGCGACCTAGTCCCCGTCGTAGGCCATCTCCTCGAAGGCGAAGCCCTCCTCGCCGAATGCCTCCCCCACCTAGACACAAGAGAAGCCGAAGTCCAGTTAGACGGTAACTATTTGATTCTGTTATTTTTACTCCTATAATTTACGGTGCAGGGTTAAAGCTCCTGTAATGTTCACCAGCTATTGGAACCTGATGAAAAGATGGAATCTGTTATCACCGCTTCCATCTTTTCTTTTGCCTGTTACATAGCACTCGGTGACAGCTATGAAGTGGACAGAAGAACTGCTTCTGCCCACAGAGCAGGGTTGCTGGGTCCTAGCACACCCAGCTCAGATCTGTCAGTGACACCTTGAACTGCAGACATTAGGTATTCACTCAACATTAACAACCTGAAGAAGTCATTCAAGAATTTGTCTGAAGCATGAGCAGAAAAAAATAAACCAGAATTAGTTTTTTCTTTTTTCTATATTTGCATTGCAACCCCCCCCCCCCCAAAAAAAAAAATGTTTACATTTTGACAATTTGTCTCTCGTAAAAGAAAATGTCCTACAGCCATGTCAATGAAGAAAAAAAAAAAAAGGCTGCTGAAGTGAAAAAAAAAAACATTACCTTGACCATTAAGGCCTATGTAGGCCTGATCACTAAGGGGATAATGTTAGTATGAGACTTGAGTTCTGTATAAGATGATATATGAGCTAATGATGTATATTCTTTGCTAGCTTTTTATTTTGGTTTAAAATACTTTTCTTTATCGCTTCATTGGGGGACACAGGTAACCATGGGGTGTATACTGCTGTCGCTAGGAGGCTGACACTATGCAAAAAAAGGAAAATAGCTCCTCCTCTACAGTATACACCCACCGACAGGCAGGAAGTACCTCAGTTTGTGCTTAGAGTCTGTAGGAGGCGGACCTGGATCTCCCAGATCCGCAGCTAATCATTTTTTGCTTTCGCATGTTTGTTGTGTTTTACTAAATATTTATTTCTCCTACGCCTCATTGGGGACACAGGACCATGGGTGTTATGCTGCTGCCACTAGGAGGACACTAAGTAGACAGAAAGATTAACTCCTCCTCTGCAGTATACACCCCTTCACTGGATACATTTCAACCAGTTCTTGCTTAGTGTCTGTAGGAGGCACTTGGGTCTGTTTTTCAGACCCCAACTTTATTTTTAATTTTTAATTTTACGTAAATTTTTTATTTTTTATCTAACGGAGTGAAGGGGGCGACGGGTCCTTTTTTCATAGGGTCCGCTCTCCCCCGAACCAGCAACAGGCGAGCACGGCGAGTATACCTCCCCGTCCCTCTCCTGCGACGAAGGCACTAGGTCTCAATATGGGACACGGAAAGCTTGTGCCGGGGCAACGGTTCCTCCTTGGTCCCGATTTCCCCCCACCCCCTGCAATAGAGTAATGCTCTGGAAGAATGCAGTCCGGAGGGGAATATGTGCCGCAGCCCCAACAGGGTGCACCAACAGAAGATGCATCAGGGGCCTCTCCATCCCCATCCAGGGTGCATGGATTGAGGACACTCCCTCACAGAAGCGCCCAAGCAGACCTGTGAGAATCGGGGCACTGCGGCGGTAAGTACATACCCCCCTGCTACCCCGTGTGCGGCAGCGATGCGGTCCGGGTCCCCAGGGAGAGGCGCCGCCGACCGGGGGGTCGGCGGTGCTCGGCGGAGGATTCAGAGATGCTCCGTCGCGGCCGCCGCCGCACGTCGCCGGCAGGCCCCAGAAATTTAGTCCCCGGCTTCTTCAGCCGGAGTAGGCCGCAGTGGGCAAAATCACTCCCACGGCCGTAGCTCCGCCCCCTACATCGGCACTTCTCGTCTGGGACGAGAAGCGCCCTGCAAATCTCGGGGGCCATGTTATTTCCTCTCTCTCTGTACGGAGCCCACGCGTCTACAGAACCGCCACGCCATTTCTCTCCCCGGGGACACAGACAGGACCGTGGGTAAGCTGCTTCAAGAAAGCTTAACCCCTTCCCTGTGTATACTGCCCGGCTCTGTCTACAAAGGCACTATGTCTCAATCCAGGGAGACAAAAAAGGGTAACAAGAAGCACACAGTGTTTTTCACTGTATGTGCCACTTGCAATGCGGCCCTGCCCCGAGCTCACACTAGCCCTTTGTGTGCAGATTGTGTCTCGCCCTCTGTGCAGCCACCTCTTGCAGCCGCCGGTGCTGTCGCCGATGCCGCAGCCGTCGACCCTGTAGAACCTAGCCCCCCAGAGTGGGCAGCCTCTCTGTCACGATCTGTGGCTTCCCTAGCCAGGGCAATTGACTCCCTCCGGGGCCCCTCTCCAGGTCGGACCGCGGAGGATTCAGACGACGGTATGGATCAGTCTACCAGCAGGGGGCGTACCCGGTCACTTTCTACCCGGGGCTCTAGAAAATGTGTTCACGTTTCATCCCCTGACCATGAGCTAGCGGGCCCTTCAGTGCCTGCAAGCTCTGCTTCCCGGTCCCCTTCTCCAAACCCGGATGACTCTGAAAATGAGTCCGACATTTCCTACGTTCAGGGCTCCCCCTCCTCCCAAGAGTCTCTCGACTCTCTCATCGAGGCGGTCAACCAGACCCTGAAGGTGACTGAGGACTCCGTATCGGCACCCGAACACGCAGTGTCTTTCAAAAAGACTAAACGTGTTCAAAAGATTTTTGTCACCCTCACTTCAAGGAGATTGTACAAAAACATAGGGATCGTCCAGATAAACGTTTCATGGGACAAAAGTCCATTGAGGCCAAGTATCCTTTTTCTCGGGAACTAATCAAGGACTGGCTGCAGTCTCCCTCAGTGGACCCTGCTGTGTCACACCTCGCGTCCAAAACCATCCTGTCTCTTTCGGACGGTTCCTCCGTTAAGAACCCTTCCGATCGCCAGATTGATTATCTGGCCCGTTCCGCTTTCGAGGCCACAGGAGCCTCTCTCTTTCCATCCTTCGCCGCCTCTTGGGTGGCTAAGGCTATAGTTTCTTGGACCGAGACACTTTCCTCTACCATCCAAGTCAGTGACTTACCTCCAGAAGCCAGCATCCTGGTTAACCAGATAGCCCAGGCCGGAGATTTCATAGTCAACGCCTCTATGGACGCAGCCAATTGCGCTGCACAGGCAGCCGCCAATGCAATCTCCATCAGGAGAGCCCTGTGGCTCAGGGATTGGCGAGCAGATTCGGCTTCCAAGCGTTCTCTAACAGCCCTGCCTTACCAGGCTGGTCGGTTATTTGGAGAAAAATTGGACCAAATGATCTCGGATGCTACCGGAGGAAAAAGTAAATTTCTCCCCCAGCAAAAACCTACCCGGCCCTTTCGGTACCAGCAGCAACCTCCATTTCGGCCTTTTCGTCCCAATGCCAACTGGTCTTCCACATCCTCTACCCCCGCATCAGGACGAGGGTCGCGCGGTGGCCGAGGCACCCAGGTCTCTTACAGACCTAATCGTAACTGGAGACCCAGGCCTAAACCACCCGGGTCTAAGGGATCCACATCCCATGGATCCTCCACTCAATGACTCCTTGCAACATCCGGTGGGCACCAACAAAGTAGGCGGACGCCTGCTCTTGTTCCGTCAAGCCTGGCTCTCAGTCGTTTCCAACGAGTGGGTCAGAGAACTGGTGTCCACCGGATACAAAATAGAATTTTCCTCCCCCCCCCCCCCCCCCCCCTACGCGCCTCTTCCAGTCTTGCCCTCAAAAGTCAAAGGCCACAGCGTTTCTTCAGGCAATACGGGCACTACAAAGGGACGGAGTCATCATTCCGGTCCCCCTAGAACAAAGATTCAAGGGTTTCTATTCGAACCTATTCATGGTTCCAAAGAAGGACGGATCACTACGTCCGATCCTAGACCTGAAGCTACTAAACAAATTCGTAAAAATCCGACACTTCAGGATGGAATCCCTCCATTCTGTGGTCGCGTCCATGGAAAAAGGAGAATTCCTGGCATCCATAGACATCAAGGATGCCTACCTGCACATACCAATCTTCCCTCCGCGTCAGCAGTTCCTCCGCTTCGCTTTTCACGGGGAACACTTCCAATTTGTGGCCTTGCCCTTCGGTCTCGCCACCGCTCCCAGAGTCTTCACGAAGGTCATGGCAGCTGCCATGGCCATTCTTCATTCCAGGGGAGTGGTAGTAATTCCGTACCTGGACGACCTACTGATAAAGGGTCCTTCCTACCCAGCGTGCGAAGAGTCCGTCGTTCTCACGATGGATACTCTTTCTCGTCTGGGATGGAAGATAAACTTCGAAAAATCTTCTCCAATTCCGGCTCAACAAATCTCTTTTCTGGGGATGATACTGGACACTTCCCGCGGTCTGGTCATCCTCCCTCAAGACAAGGCTTTGGCCTTGCAGCGGGGAGCTCAGAGTCTTTCCTGTCCAGTCTCCCACTCCATTCGTGCCAGCATGCGAATTCTCGGGCAGATGGTAGCAGCCATGGAAGCGGTTCCATTTGCGCAATTCCACCTCCGTCCCCTGCATCATGCGCTACTGTCGGCTTGGGACGGCAACCCGTCCTCCCTCGACCGCCGCTTTATCCTGTCACCACGGGTCAGGAAGACCCTCAGGTGGTGGACGCTGAAGTCCTCCCTAACCCAGGGAAGGTCCTTTCTCCCAGTACGGTGGCTGGTGGTGACCACTGATGCCAGCCTCATAGGCTGGGGAGCTTTTTTTCAACCATCACACAGCCCAGGGGCGGTGGTCCACTCGAGAGTCTCGCCTTTCCATCAATCTCCTCGAGATTCGAGCTATCAGACTAGCATTGTTCCAGTTTCACCGCTTTCTGGCAGGTCACCCAGTCAGAATCCAGTCCGACAACGCCACGGCCGTGGCATACATCAACCGTCAGGGCGGAACCCGCAGCAGGACGGCTATGCTCGAGGCGAGGTGTCCCACATCCTTCATTGGGCGGAGTCAAACCATTCACCCATCTCGGCGATCCACATCCCAGGTGTGGAGAATTGGGCGGCGGATTTCCTCAGCCGCCAGGGCCTCGCCTCCGGAGAGTGGTCCCTTCACCCGGAGGTCTTCCAGCAGATTTGCCGTCGCTGGGGGACCCCGGATGTGGATCTCATGGCATCCAGGATGAACAACAAGGTTCCACGGTTCTTTGCTCGGTCCCTCGACCCACGGGCCCTCGGAGTAGACGCCCTGGTCTTGCCTTGGCGCCAATTCCGCCTCCCGTATATTTTTCCTCCTCTTCCCCTGCTACCGAGGGTCATCAAAAAGATCAGGGCAGAGGGGGTACCAGTGATTCTCGTCGCGCCAGACTGGCCGCGTCGGGCATGGTACGCCGAACTGGTTCAGCTGGTAGCCGACGTCCCCTGGCGTCTTCCAGATCGCGTGGATCTTCTTTCACAGGTCCCGATTTACCACCGGAACTCCGGGGCCCTGTCTTTGACGGCCTGGCCGTTGAGTCCTGGATTCTAGGCCAAGCGGGTTTCACTCCCAAGGTGTCCTCCACCATGATCAGGGCTAGGAAACCTGTTTCCATGCGCAGTTACCACCGTACCTGGCGAATTTTTTTCTCATGGTGCGATGCACAGGGTTGATCTCCTCTGTTATTTTCTATCCCATACTGGAGTTCCTTCAGTCTGGACTAGAGTCGGGACTTGCCCTTAGCTCCCTAAAGGGTCAGGTTTCGGCATTGTCAGTCCTTTTCCAGCGGAAGATTGCCAATGGGTTGCCGGTGAAAACTTTCTTCCAGGGAGTTTCCCGTGTGGCGCCTCCCTACAAAATGCCCTTGGATCCGTGGGATCTTAATTTAGTTCTCGGAGCTCTTCAGGAGACTCCCTTCGAACCGCTACAGGACGTTTCCTTGACCTTCCTTTCTTGGAAGGTAGTTTTCCTAGTAGCCATTACGTCCATCAGAAGGGTTTCGGAGTTGGCTGCACTCTCCTGCCACCCTCCCTTTCTAATTTTTCATCCGGACAAGGCGGTATTGAGGACCTCTCCCGTTTTTTTGCCCAAGGTCGTCTCTTCTTTCCACCTCAATGAGGAGATTGTTCTGCCTTCTTCTGTCCGGCACCAGTCCATCGCATCGAAAAGGCTCTGCACACTCTTGATGTGGTGAGGGCTCTTCGTCGGTACGTCTCGCGGACGGCTCCCTTCCGCACGTCGGATGTCCTGTTCGTACTTCCAGAGGGGCCCAGGAAGGGTTCTCCCGCTTCCAAAGCTACTCTGGCTAAATGGATTCGGTCAGCCATTCAAGAATTCTATCGTGTCAAGGGTGTTCCTATCCCAGCTGGGATCAGGGCCCATTCTACTCGGTCGGTGGGCGCCTCGTGGGCCATTCGGCACCAGGCGTCAGCACAGCAGGTCTGCAAGGCTGCGACATGGTCCAGTTTGCACACTTTTACCAAGCATTACCACATTCATTCTCTCTTCTGCAGACGCCGCCCTTGGCAGGCAAATTCTGCAAGCGGCAGTTCCTTAAGCCGTAGGCCAGTGGTACATGGGGTCTTAGCATATTGCTCCCCACCCAGGGACTGCTTTTGTACGTCCCATGGTCCTGTGTCCCCCAATGAGGCGTAGGAGAAAAGGAGATTTTTGTGTACTCACCGTAAAATCTTTTTCTCCGAGCCACTCATTGGGGGACACAGCACCCACCCTGTTAGCCTGTTTTGGCTTGTTGTTACTTCTTTGGTTTTGACATAGTTTCTTTGTTCATGCTCCTACTGCTTTACTACCGAACTGGTTGAAATGTATCCAGTGAAGGGGTGTATACTGCAGAGGAGGAGTTAATCTTTCTGTCTACTTAGTGTCCTCCTAGTGGCAGCAGCATAACACCCATAGTCCTGTGTCCCCCAATGAGTGGCTCGGAGAAAAAGATTTTACGGTGAGTACACAAAAATCTCCTTTTTGTTTTTCAGATTCAACTTTTAGGGAATCAGGGAGTTAATTCACTTTGCCTTCCCATTATTAGCGGCTGAGCGAGCAGTGTGGTGTCACCCACATTGCAACACTCAGGCCTGCTGGCAGGACACTTCTCCCCTGCGCCGTCATTGGTGCCTCAGGGTGAGTTTGGTGGCCGGTCCTTGCCGAATTTCCTCCTCACCCCTCTCCTCGGAGAGGGCTGAGAGGGAGACGGTAGTCACCAGCGGTGACCTCCCCCCTTTTCCCTAAGAGGGATGATGCCGTCTCCTAGAAGAGGGTTCTACTCTCCAGCGTCCCTGCCTTCCCTTGGGCCCCTGGACGATCCTCACCATACAGCGCTGAAGATCAAGGTAATGAAGATATACCGGGGGAAGGGGATTGTGTTTGTATTACGCGCCATTTCCACGCTGGCTCCCTTCCTTCCCCTGGACCTTTCTGAGCTGCCCTGCCGTCTATTCCAGGCGTTGTCCTCGCGCGCAGGCTCTAGCGAATCGCTATCCGCTTGCCTCCATTCAGCGCCGCGGCTCCCCTTTTTACTTTCACTTTCCCTCAGTTCGGGCCGGTCGGCCACGCCTCCTAATCGCCCACGCTTTCTTGGCGCCCAGCAATATTTTAATACAGCTCACACACCCCCTTCTGCCGCTGGACCTATCGGGTTTTTCTCTCTCTTCCCGGTCATTGGCTGTGCGCTTAACCACTCCCCCCTTCCCAACGAGGCCTCCATTCCTCCTCCATCTTGGGCTAGTGCTTCGTTAACGCCCTCCGCATTAAGTGCACGCATTTATCGTGCGCTTTTCTCCCTATCAAGGGGCCTCCTCTTCCTACCCGGTGCACTCCTCTGGTGGCACAGTCAACGGAAGGGCCCCTACTCTCACCAGACGCAGACTAGGACCTTCGTTTACCGGCCCTGTCACCACGGGTGCCAAGACTACACATAATTCCATGTCCTTTGCTAATTTAGTCCCCAACTTTGGGGCCCCCACTTCCTGACACTGTCAGACGTGGCCAATTTTCATACCGGACTAGGAACTTCTTTAATGCCAATTTCCGGTCCTGTCAATGTCGGTGCGGAGGCTTCGCATAATTATATGTACCCGTTGCCTTTTCCTCGGACCCTGTGTAGCCGCGGTCGCCTTCCGCTTAGCCACGCCCTCTTACGGGAATCTCTGCTCATTAGGGCACGTCATACCCTGAGGCCCCGTCTCCTGGCCTAATGAGAGAGTGTTTTTTCTCTCTCCCTCTCTCCTGATACACGCGCACCCCCCCCCCCCTCCCTCCACAGGGGGGGACATAGTGTATCTCTGCCTGCAGGTTGAGTGAAGATTCTAAACCGTATGAAGAATCGTGCAGCCACCATCGTCTTCCGAAGGGCACAACAGGCGTCCTTCATTAACCTACTGGTTCTGGTGACCGCCTGAACATTGACAGCTGTCTCTGTTATCAGGTAGGACCAGCTCAGACTGGTTATTTTCTCTCTTCACAAGGGCTTAGCTCTCCCAGCTGTAGCCCTAGCCTATTACGTATGCCCAATCTCTGGGAGGCCCATTCCTGTCTCTATAATCCGCGATGCTTGTGCCATCCATACAAGAGCAGTGGCATTCAAAGAAACCCTCTAACACCCGGGATGAGAGCACTCCCCTCCTTCCAGAGTGGGCTGTTGCCAGGCCACAGTCGGTCTCAGATCTGACCAAACTCTCCCAGTCCCTGGTCCAGGTCCTGGAGCGTCCTACACATTTGTCTTCTGCCACCAGTGCTCCGAACACCTCTCACAGTGATTCGCACGCACCAGACTGCGACCTTCATAGGGACAGATGGCGTACAAACCAAAAGAACCGGCTGGTTCCTCTACTTTCTCCTGGATGCATTCCTCATCCCATGCCCCTCCCTGGAGGTGGTTTTTGGGTCAGATATGGATTCCCAGTCTGAGTCCGATACGGACCAGACCTGAAAGATGCAGGATACGCTCAATAGCCTCATCTTGGCAAAATACCAAATTTCTGAACCTACGGGAGGATGAGGCTCCTGCTCACGAGCACTCCGTTACTCTCAAATGGGTAAAAATGGTTTTTCCCGGAATTTTCCCTGATCACAGGGAACTTGTCATGACTATGTCTAAACACTGGGAACACTCTGAAAAGCGCCTCCCAGGTAGGAGGAAGCTACACATCCTCTACCCCTTTAGACCAGGCCTTCTTGATAAATGGGCAGAATCCATAAGGTGGATCCGCCGCCTTCTCGCCTGTCTTCCTAGACAGCCTTGTCTCTACTGATCAGTGCATCCCTTAAGAATTCTACAGATAAACAGATTGAATCCTTTAAGTCACCCTTGGAGGCGGCTGGCGTCTCTCTCTCTCTGTCCCACATTTGCCTACACCTGGGTGTCAAATTCCATGTCTGTTGGGGCAAGAATACTTCGTCAAGGTATTCTAGCGGCCATTCCTCCGGATGGGAGGCCAGATCAGATGGCCCATGCCAGCAAATATCTCGTGTCCGCTCCCCTTTTGATGTGGCTGGTTGTTCCGTCACGACTACCGGCTGCATCGTTGCCATTCGTCGCATTCTCTGGACTCACTGGTTTTGCCTCCCAAGTCTCTAGATCTTTTGGATCCAAGCTGGATCAATAGTTTCGGATGCCACTGGCGGGGAAAAACACCTTGCTTTTCCGGGCCAAACCTAATGTCCTTTTAATAGGAATGGGTTGCTTCAACCTCGAGAGAGAGAGAGCGACTTCCGGCTTCAATATCGACCGTTCTTCTCCCCAGAAAGAAGTTTCCTTTTGGTTTTTTTGCCCGTCAAGACATATGTCGCAGGCCCCAGCAGTTCTTCAGGCAGTCTTTACCTGCCATTCACAGAAGTGATCGTACCCGTCCCCAGGAACGTACTGTTCTCGGGGTTCTATTCTATTCTTTCTTAGTCACGAAGAAAGGCGGAATGCTCCTCCGTTTTTAGTCCTCAAGTGGTTTGCCGGTCACGTTCAGTCCTGTCTTTTCAGGACTATGTAACTAAGTTCGGTAATCACTTTCATGGACTCGGGAGAATTTCTCACATTCTTGTGTGTTTAGCTTCAGAGGCTCCTATGATGTGCGATCCAGGAGGGTCCTTATCAGTTCACGGCCCTCCCCTTCATCCTAGCCTCTGCTCCCAGACTATTTACGTCATGGCAGTGGTCAGGGTCATTCTTCTATCCAAGGGATTTTTCATATTTCCCTACTTAAACGAGCTTCTGATCAATGAGCCATCCCGCTGAGACTGCAACCAGAGTCTTCAGTTTATTCTACATATCCGGGTCCATCTCAGCTAGATTATAAACAGAGTAAAGTCCTCCCTCACATTTGCTCAGTACTTGGTGTTTCTAGGTATGGGTTCGACATGACCCAAGCCCGTCTCTTCCTTTCAATGGAGAAGGTTGTTCATCCCTATGCCAGGGGTTTTCTGTACTCTAAAGTGATCAGCTTCTCTTCTCCTATGGTCCTGCATAGGAGTTCTAGGGGAAATGGATTGTCGCCTCGGAAACCGTTCCTTTTGCCCAGTTCCATGCCCGCCCCTTCAGCGCGCTCTCTGGTCATCTCCACGGACAATCCTGTGCTTCTTCCTCTGAGTGAGGCAGTCCCTCATCTGGTGACGCCGTCGGCATCAGTCCTATAAAGGAAGTTCCTCTTTCCTCTCTAGTAGCAGGTTTTCACCAACAACGCCATTCTCATCTTTTGTGGAGCCGTTTTTTCTTCGTCACACAGCGCAGGGCCACTGGAACGCCCAAGAGACAAGGCCATGGTTTACATAAACCGTTAAGGCCGTACTCGCATCAAACAAGTGAAGTCAGAGTTAACAAGGATTCTGCGAGAGGCAGAGCGTAATGTTTCCGCCATATCAGCCGTGCACATTCCGAGGGTAGGAAACCGGGCAATCAATTTTCTGAGCCATCTGGGTGTCTCTTCGGGCAGCTAATGGCTCAGCCCCGTTGTCATCATCCATATATGCTGAAATGGGGCTCTCCGGACGTTGTCCTTGTGGCTTCTTGGATAAACCACAAGGTTCCTTGGTTCGTAGCCAGATCCCGGGACCTGCTAGCCACCTGCTGCGATGCTCTAGCAATATCGTGGTCACAATTCCATCTGCTCTCTCCTTTCCCGTCTCTCCCCTTGGCCCGAGAGTTGTGAAAAGGATAAAGGAAGAAGGGATCCCTATATTCCTGTTAGCTTCGGATTGGCCAAGAAAGGCCCGGTGAATATGTTCATAGACGCCCCTGGGAAGCTTCAAGGCCGTCCAGATCCTCTCTCTCAAGGTTCCCTCTTCCATCAGAGTTCATAGTCTCTGTCTTTAAAGGGAACCTGTCACCACGTTTTTGGAAGATGGGATAAAAATAGCGTTAAATAGGGGCAGAGGTGGGCGTTACATTAGTGTGTTTGTTATGCGTTTATTACCCACCTAAGTTGCCGAAATACCTTTGCAAAGTCTCCGTTTTCGCCTGTCAATCAGGCTGGTCTGGTCAGATGGGCGTTGTCTTCCCCCAGATTTTGCGTAGTTTTCCGTTGGTGGCGTAGTGGTGTGCGCATGCCCAAGGTCCCGAATCCTCTGCCAGGGGATTTCAAAGAGCGCGGTGTCCGTTATTGCATTGGTGATCGGTGGGCGCGGCCATCTTCCTTTGGCCGCGCGTGCGCAGAAGCGGCGCTCTGCTGGCCGCGGCATCAGGAAAATGGCCGCGGGATGCCGCGCGTGCGCAGATGGATATCGCGGCGGCCATTTTCCTGAAGCCGCGGCCAGCAGAGCGCCGCGGCAAGCAGAGCGCCGCTTCTGCGCACGCGCGGCCAAAGGAAGATGGCCGCGCCCACCGATCACCAATGCAATAACGGACACCGCGCTCTTTGAAATCCCCTGGCAGAGGATTCGGGACCTTGGGCATGCGCACACCACTACGCCACCAACGGAAAACTACGCAAAATCTGGGGGAAGACAACGCCCATCTGACCAGACCAGCCTGATTGACAGGCGAAAACGGAGACTTTGCAAAGGTATTTCGGCAACTTAGGTGGGTAATAAACGCATAACAAACACACTAATGTAACGCCCACCTCTGCCCCTATTTAACGCTATTTTTATCCCATCTTCCAAAAACATGGTGACAGGTTCCCTTTAACAGCATGGCCGTTGAGGCCATAGTTCTGGGGGAGGCTGGTTTTTCCCCATCTGGTCATTCAGACCATGATTGGGACCGGGAAACCAGCATCCTTGCGTATCTACTACAAATACTGAAAGGCCTTCTTTTGGTGGAGTATGGACAAGGGTCTGGTCCCTATGTCCGTTTTCCTTTCATTCTTGGTTTTCTTCAAGGAGTCGCCCACCTGGCTCCTCCTTATTATCCTCCGATAAATCCATGGGATTTTAATCTTGTCTTAGGCGCACCGCAGCGCGCCCCTGTTTTAGCCCATTCAACACATGACATTTCTCGTTGTTCAATTATGTCCATCAGGAGAGTTTTCAAGTTAGCGGCATTGTCCTGTCAGGACAAGGTGGTTCTCGGGCCTGGCCCTTCCTTTCTTCCCGAGGTGGTCTTTTCCTTGCTCATTAACAAAGTCATTGACCTTCCTTCTGTGTCTCTCCAGTCCATCCCCTGGAGAAGCCCCTCTACATGCTGGATTCCGACACAGCTCTCAGAGTCTACCTTTCAAGGACTGCTCCCTTTCGTCAATCTGACTCCCTGCTCATCATCTCTGAAGGTTGCATTAAAGGGCTCCTAGCTTCTAGTTTCTCTATTGCTGTTAGGCATTCCGCGTTCAGGACAAACAGCCTCTTCCGACAGTGCAGGCTCCTTCCGGGGGTGAAGGCTCACTCCGCCCTGCGGTGGGGGCCTCCTAGGCTGTTCGTTACCAGGATTTGGCTTTCCAGACTGGAAGGCCGCAACCTGGTCATCTTTGTCTTCTTTTGTTAGTCTGTACAGGGTTCATACCATGCCTCGTCTGATGCAGGTCTCGGAAGGAAGGTGCTGCAGGTGGCGGTTTTGTACCGACTGACCTGAGCCCATTTATTCCTTGAATCTTCCTGTTTCCCACCCTAGGGACTGCTTTGGGACGTCCCATGGTTACCTGTGTCCCCCAATGAAGCGATAGAGGGATTTTTGGTACTCACCTTAAAATCTCTTTCTTGGAGCCTTCATTGGGGGACACAGCACCCTCCCTAACTATTTACCATTAATGTACCTCCGTTGTTGCATTGGCACATATGTGGTACCATTATTTGGTATGTTGTACCATTATTTGATCTGTGCCTCCGTTGTTGGATTGGTACATATGTTGAGTTTTGGTTGCTTCTCCTACTGCTTTAACACTAACTGAGGTACTTCCTGCCTGTCGGTGGGTGTATACTGTAGAGGAGGAGCTATTTTCCTTTTTTTGCATAGTGTCAGCCTCCTAGCGACAGCAGCATACACCCCATGGTTACCTCTGTCCCCCGATGAAGGCTCCAAGAAAGAGATTTTACGGTGAGTACCAAAAATCCCTCTTTTTTTTTTTTTTTTTTCCTCAAACGTTCAGTAGGAGGCGTTCTTCAGCATCTTTATCTGGAAGTAGTAGTTCATCTTCCTCATCCCGATCACCGCCGCCACCTCCTAAGAAGCAGCCCAAAAGAATTTCCTCCAGCCCCCCACGCAAGCCACGCCGCTCCTCTCCATCTGCTAGTCCTCCAAGGAGACGTTTCAGACAGTCTCCACCTCCAAGCCCACCACAGAAAAGGCGGTCTCCCTCACCACAGCAGTTATCGCGTACAAGGAAGCCTAGAGGTTCTATTTCACCTGCTCGTACTTCAGGTAATCACAAACTATTGCCATTGTTAATAGAACTTCTGTAATCTTTTGTGTTCTGTGGATGAAGTTTTTTTGCTATCCTAATTTACATTAAGCTTTTGTTGTTTTTTATTACAGCCTCAAAACACAAAATGGTAGAGAAGCGGAAATCTCCTTCACCTCCCCCAAAACCACGCAAAAGGGAAATATCGGAGTCTGGTAGGTCATGATACATTTGTTTAGTGTGACTCAAATCACCTATAGCATTACATGTGAGCTCAATATTATTGCCAAGAGGTGTCACTTAACTGCATCCACCTTGACAGTGCACATCACCGCTGTATCTATTCCCTTCACTGAGTTCAGTGGCCATGCCAAGGTAGATGTTTCAGGTCCACTTTAACCCTTTCAACCCCAGGTGTTTCTTTTAATGATCCCCTTCTTCCAAGAGCCATAATTTTTTAAATTTATTTATCAAATTTTATCATGTGACTCACTAGAAAGTGGGAAAAAAATTCCGAGTGCATTGAAATTGCAAAAATAAAAAAGTGCAATTACACTGATTTTTCATTTACCATATTCACTATATGGTAAAACTGACCTGGCAATATCATTTTCCAGGTCAGTACAAGTACGCAGATAGCAAATATGTATTTTTTTGCTTTTGCCGCCTTTTTCCAAGACCTGTAAAATTTTTCATTTTTCGGGGTCTGGCGTTGTGAAGACTTATTTCTTTATCGCTTCATTGGGGGACACAGGCAACCATGGGTGTATGCTGCTGTCGCTAGGAGGCTGACACTATGCAAAAAAAGAAAATAGCTCCTCCGCAGTATACACCCACCGACAGGCACAAAATACCTCAGATTAAGCTTGGTGTCTGTAGGAGGCAGACCTGGATCTGATCCCAGATCCGTCTTTTCCTTTTCAGGTCACCTGTTGTGTTTTATTAATCTTTTTCCTTTGTCTTTCAGGTTCTTCAGCTTCAGGGTAACAGGGTGTAATGTCTCACCCTGTTTTTCCACACTCATGCGACCGCGAGAGCAGTGTGCTGTCACCCACTCTCGGACCCACAGGCAGAACATTATCCCCTGTTACCATTACTGGTGTTTCAGGGTGATTACTGGTGGCCAGTCCTTGCCTTTTCCCCTCCTCACCCCTCTCCTCGGAGAGGGCTGAGAGGAAGACGGTGGTCACCAGCGGGGACCCTCCCCCCTTCTTGTAAGGAGTTGATGCCGTCTTCTGCACCGTCCGGAGACGGTGTGGGAAGGAGGATCCCAGTTTTCCAGTGACCCTCACCCACCCTGAGGGCTCCTGATGTGATCCTCGTCAGTAAAGAGGGATTTGGGACTCACCTTTTACAGTTATGTCCCTTACTCTGTCCCCGGCAGCTACCCGCCTGCCTCACTGTTTACCCATGACAGAACTGCGCACAGAATGTGGCGTCTCTGAACAACAGCGGCCATCTTTTTCTTCATGCTAGTGCTTTGTTAACGCCCCCCCACATTAAGCGCACGTAATTATCGCACGCTTTTTTCCCTATCAAGGGACCTCCTCTCACTGCCTGGTGCACTACTCCGGCGGCACAGCAAATAGGAGAGCCCCTACTCTCTGATACCGTCAGACATGGCCTATTTTCATACCGGACTACGACCTTAATTAACGCCATTTTCCGGTCCTGCCATTGCAGGTGCCGAGGCATCACATAATTGCATGTCCTCTATTAATTTAGCCCCCGACTTTGGGCCTTCTCCCGGACTCTGTAGCCATGGCCCGGCCAATAAGCGATCGCCATCCGCATAGCCACGCCTCCTTGCTGGACTCTCGGCTAATTAGGGCACGCCGTACGCTGAGGCCCCGTCTCCTGGCCTAATAAGAGAGTGTGTTTTCTCTATCCCTCTCTCCCGAGATGCCCCCCTCCGGGGGGACATAGTGCATCTCTGCCTGCAAAGTGTGTGAAGATCCGAAAGCGTATGAAGAATAGTGCAGTCACCATCGTCTAAAGGGCACAACAGGCATCCATCACTAACCTGCACTGGATCCTGGGGTACACTGCAGCCTGATCAGTGACAGCGCCGTCTCTGTTATCAGGTAGGACCAGCCCAGAGCTCACTTCACAAGGGCTTAGCTCTCCCCAGCTGTAGCCCTAGTCTATCACTTATGTCCATTCTCAGTGAGGCCCATTCCTGTCCCTATAATCTTGACGCCTGTGCCATCTGTAAAAGAAAAGTGGCATTCAGAGAAACCCTATAATGCCCGGGATGAGAGCACTCCCCTCCCTCCGTAGTGGGCTGTTGCCATATCACACTCGGTCTCAGATCTGACTAAAGTCCGCAGTCCCCGGTCTACAGTAGGTCCTGGAGCGACCTCCACGTTTGTTTTCTGCCACCAGTGCTCCAAACACCTCTCACGGTGATTCACAGGGACAAATCGGGTACAAAGCAAAGGAAGCTGCGGGTCCCTCTACTTTCTCCTGGATGCATTCCTCATCCCATGCCCCCTCCTCGGAGGCGGTTTTTGGGGTTGGATATGGATTCCCAGTCTGAGTCCGATACGGACCAGACCTGAAAGATGCAAGATATGCTCAATAGCCTCATCTTGGCAAATTACCAAAATTCTGAACCTAATGAAGGACGAGGCACCTGCTCAGGAGCACTCCGTTGCTTTCTAAGGGGTAAAATGTCCTTCCCGGAGTTTTCCCTAATCTCAGGGAAGTTGTCATGATTATTTCTAAACACTGGGAACACCCTGAAAAGCGCTTCCCAGGTAGGAAGAGGCTACACATCCTCTACTCCTTTACCCCAGACCTTGATAAATGGGCGGAATCCCTAATGTGGATCCGCTGGCTTCTCGCCTGACTTCCAAGACAGCCTTGTCTCTACCGATCAGTGCATCGCTTAGGGACTCTACAGATAGACAGATTGAATCCTTTGCTAAGTCAGCCTTTGAAGCAGCTGGCGCCTCTCTGTCCCATATTTGCCTACACCTGGGTGTCAAAATCCATGTCTGCCGGGGCAAGAGTGATTACTCAGGGTATTCTAGCGGCAGCTTCTCCGGATGGGATGCCAGATCTGGCATATCAGATTGCCCATGCCGGCAAAATATCTCGTGACCTCTCCCTTTTGATGCGGCTGGTTGTTCCGCCATGGCTACTAGCAACATTGTTGCTATACACTCCAAGGCTCTAGACCTTTTGGATCCAAGCTGTATCAAAAAATTTCGGATGCCAATGGCAGGAAAAGCACCCCGCTTTCCCGGTCCAAGTGTAAATGTCCTTTTAATAGGAAAAGGTTGTTTCAATCTCGAGAGAGATGGTGACTTCCAGCTACAAAACCGACTTTTCTTCTCCCCCAGGAAGAAGTTTCTTTCTGTTTCGCCCGCCAAGACATACGTCGCAGGCCCCAGGAGTTCTTCAAGCTATACTTTCCGTACCACGCACAGGAGTGATCGTACCCATCCCCAGAAACGTACGGTTTTCGGGGTTCTACTCTATTCTTTTCATAGTCATGAAGGAAGACGGACCGCTCCCTCCGTTTTTGCACCTCGAGCGGTTTACCTGTCACGTTCGGTTCTGTCTATTCAGGGCCGAGTCCCTACGGTCGGTTATCATTTCCATGGACTCGGGAGAATTCTTCACATTCCTGTTTGTGTTTAGTATCAGAGGTTCCTATAGTGTGCGATCCAGGAGGGTCTTTATCAGTTCACGGCCCTTCCTTTCGACCTGGCCTCTGGTCCCAGACTAGTCAGGTCATGGAAGCGGTCATGGACATCATTCTCTCCAGGGGATTTTTCATATTTCCCTACTTGGACAATCTTCTGATCAAGGAGCCGTCCCGCCAAGACTGCAACCTGAGTCCTCAGTTTACAGGATACTCTGGTCCATCTCGGCTAGATTATAACAGAGAGAAGTTCTCCCTCTCCTTTGCTCAGCATCTGGTGTTTCTAGGTATAAGGTTCGTCACGACCCAAGCCCGTGTTTACTTTCTAAAGGAGAGGTTTTTTTATCCCTCTGCCTGGGAATCCGTACTCTAAAGCATCCAGCTTCGCTCTTCCTACGGTCGTGCATGAGAGTTCAAGGGGAAAGGGATTGTCGCCATGGAAGCTGTTCCTTTTGCCCAGTTCCATGCCTGTCCTCTTCAGCTGGCCATCTGGTCGTCTCCCTGGTGGATCCCGTGCTTCTACCTCTCGGGGTGAGGCAGTCCCTCACTTGGTGACGCTGTCGGAATCAGTCCTATGAAGGAAGTCCTTCCTTCCTTTCTGGTAGCAGGTCATCACCACCTACGCCAGTCTCATTTGGGGAGCCGCTGTTTTCTTCGTCACACAGCGCAGGGCCACTGGAATGCCTAAGAGGCCTCTCTCACAGTCAATCTGAAGATCAGGGCAATTTTTTCTTTGCCCTTCGCCACTGGCATTCTCTCTTTCCAAGCCAGCCGGTCTGCATACAGTCGGACAACGCCATGGCCGAGGCTTACATAAACAAGTTATGATAGAGGTAACAAGGATTCTGCAATGGGCAGAACGTCACATTTCCACCATGCCAGGGGTAGAAAGTCGGGCAACTGATTTTCTGAGCCATCAGGGTCTCGTTTCAGGCGGGTGATTGCTCAGCCCCGCCGTCTTCGTCCAGAGAAATGGGGCTCCTCGGACGTCGTCCTCATGGCGTATCAGAGAAACCACGAGATTCCTTGGTTCGTAGCCAGGTCCTGGGATCCGCAAGCCAGCTCTTGAGATGCTCTAGTAATATCGTGGTCACAATTCCAACTGCCTTATCTTTTTCCGTCTCTCCTCTTGTCCGAGTGTCGTGAAAAGGATAAAGGAAGAAGGGATCCCTATAATCCTGACAGCTCTGGACTGGCCAAGAAGGGCCCGGTGAACATGTTCATGGACGTCCCTTGGAAGCTTCCAGGCCGCCCAGATTTTCTCTCTCTCTCTCTCTCTCTCTCTCTCTCTCTCTCTCTGTCTCTGTCTCTGTCTCTCTCTGTCTCTCTCTGTCTCTCTCTCTGTCTCTCTCTCTCATCCTTGCATATCTACTACAAATACTGATAGGCCTTCTTCCGGTGGAGTGTGGACAAGGGTTTGGTCCCTATGTCCTTTTCTCTCTCCCTTCCAGTCTTGGTTTTATACAAGCTGATCTTCACTTGGCTCTATCGTTTCTGTCAATTCTGTTCCAAGGAAGTCTGGCTTCTTGTTCCCAGGTAAAGGACCTTCAAGGAGTCGCCCACCTGGTACCTCCTTATCGTCTTCATATAGATCCATGGGTTTTTAACCTTGTCTTTGGCGCACTGCAGCCCGCTCCTGTTTTTTTTTTTTAACCTTTAATATTTATTTTATTTTCAAACAATAACACATAACAACAAAAACATACATTATTTCCATTACAAATTATAATAATAATAAAGAAAAAAAAAAAATTAAAAACATTTCCAACAGCTGTGTTAGGACAAATAGTATTTACTCACAGTCCAGGTTTGCCAAATCTTTGCTACATTTTTTCTCCTACTGCGAGACTGAGACAACATTAATTCATATTTACCGTTCACATTCAGCTTTTCGGTCAGCTCTTTTAGGGTTGGAGGAAAGGTCTCCTTCCAATTTCTAGCCACCAGTGTCCGAGCCACTATCAATATATGTGATATCAACCCTCTAATTTGTTTAGGAAATATTTCCAAACCGATGTGTAAAATCGCCATTGAGGGTGTAATTTGTGCCATTGCCCCTGTAATCTCCATAATCAGCTTCAACACACCGCCCCAGAAGCATAAAAGCCTGCTCCTGTTGAGCGCATTCAAGACATCACGTTTTTTCTCCTGTCTTGGACAGTTGTCTTAAATTACGTCCATCAGGAGAGTTTGAGTTAGCGGCATTGTCCTGCTGTTCCCCACTCCTGATTCTATATCAGGACAAGGTAGTTCTCAGGCCTGTTCCTTCCTTTCAACCCAAGGTGGTCTTGTCATTGCTCATTGATGAAGACATTGTCCTTCCTTCTGTGTCTCTCCGGTCCATCTCCTGGAGAAGTCCCTCTACAAGCTGGATCCCGTCACAGCTATCCAAGTCTACCTTTCAAGGACTGCTCCCTTTCGTCAATCTGATGCCCTGTTCGTCATCTCTGAGGGTTTTCTTAATGGACTCCTATCTTCTAAGTTCACTATTGCCATGGAGGCATTCCGCGTTCAGGACAAACAGCCTCTTCCGGAGGTGAAGGCTCTTCGGGAATAAAGGCTCACTTTGCTCTGCGGTGGGATCCTCCTAGGCTGTTGCAGGTTTTGGTTTTCCAGATTACGAGGCCACAACCTGGTAATCTTTGTACGCCTTTGCGAGTTTTAAGGGGTTCATACCCATGCCTCGTCTGATGCAGTCATGGGAAGGAAGGTGCTGCGAGCGGCTGTTTTCTACCGGCTGGGACGCTAGGGACTGCTTTTTGACGTCCCATGGTTACCCGTGTCCCCCAATGAAGCGATAAAGGGTATGTGCACACGTTGCGGATTTTGCTGTGGATCCGCAGCGTTTCTGCAGCTGCGGGTCCGCAGCAGTTTCCCATGAGGTTACAGTTCAATGTAAACCTATGGGAAACCGAAAACGCTGTGCACATGCTGCGGAAAAAAACGCGCGGGATAGCAGCGGTTTACAATCCGGAGCATGTCACTTCTTTGTGCGGAATCGCGGCGATTCTGCACACATAGGAATGCATTGATTGACTTACTTCTCGCATGGGGCAATGCCCACCATGCGGGAAGTAAGCGGATCATGTGCGGATGGTACCCGGGGTGGAGGAGAGGAGACTCTCCTCCAGGCTCTGGGAACCATATTTGTGTAAAAAAAAAAATAATTAAAATAAGAAATGATATACTCACCTTCTGATGGCCCCTGAAGTCCTCCCGCCTCTCAGCGCTGCACACGGCCGTCCGGTCGCAGGGTTGCTATGCGAGCAGGACCTGCGATGACGTCGCGGTCACATGACCGTGACGTCACAAAGGTCCTTCTCGCATAGCATCTTTGGAACCGGACCGCCGCGTGCAGCGGCGAGGAGATCGGGATGTCGGAGGGTGAGTATAACCATTTTTTTATTATTTTTAACATTAGATCTTTGCAGCATCAATAGTAAAACAAGTGCAGGAGTAAACCCGCAGCGGAAACCGCAAGACAAACCGCGATAAATCTGCAGGGATAACCGCAGCGGTTTTGCCCTGCAGATTTATCAAATCCGCTGCGGGAGAACCCGCAGAGGACCCTTCCTACGTGTGCACATAGCCAAAGAAAGAGGGATTTTTGGTACTCAAAATCTTTTTCTTGGAGCCTTCATTGGGGGACACAGCACCCTCCCTAACTGTTTATACCATTATTTGGTCTATGTGCCTTCGTTGTTGGATTGGTACATATGTTGACTTTTTTTGTTGCTTCTCCTACTGCTCTAACACTAACTGCGGTACTTTGTACCTGTCGGTGGGTGTATACTGCTGCGGAGGAGCTATTTTCCTTTTTTGCATAGTGTCAGCCTCCTAGCGACAGCAGCATACACCCATGGTTACCTGTGTCCCCTAATGAAGGCTCCAAGAAAGATTTTACGGGGAGTTCCAAAAATCCCTCTTTTTTTGTGCCCTGAGCTAATGTTTTTACTGATTCCATTTTTGGGTAGATACAATTTTTTTTTGATTGCCTTTTATTGCAATGTTGCGATGGCCATTTCTAATTCTGTTTATTTTTTTATTATTTATTTTTTTTGTTACACTGTTTAGCAATCGGATTAATTTGTTATATTTTGATCTGCCTTTTATGAACTCAGCGATGCTTAAATATGTATATTTTTTAATGGGACAAAAGGGGGTGGTGATTTGAATCTTTTTTGTTTTTTTTTTCCATATTTTTAAACTTTTTTTCTCCTTCGCCTCATTGGGGGAACACCGACCATGGGTGTTTGCTGCTGCCACCAGGAGGCTAACACTGAGTATTACAAAGAAAGTTGGCTCCTCCTCTGCAGTATACACGCCACATGCTGGCTCCCAGAGAACCAGTTCTTGCTTAGTGTCCGTAGGAGGCACACGGACGGGTCTGCTATTCAGACCCAAAACTCTAAAATATTGTTACAATTTTTTACATTTTTGATTTTATCTTTTACAACGGATGAAGGGGCGACGGATCCTTTCAAGGCTCCGATCTCCCCGAACCATCAACAGGCGAGCACGGAGAGTGTCGCCTCTCCGTATCCTCTCCTGCAACGTGGGATGCGACGCCTGATTCTTAGGGGTGACGGGTCCCTTCAAGGGCACCGATTTCCCCACACCTTCAATGGACAAGAACAAGGAGTGTCGCCTCCACGTATCTTCTTCCGCAGCCAGGCCTGTTGCCTGACATTCAGCCCTGTCCCATCCTAGGTGATTAACCCTTTGGATGTACAGAGGCCCACCTTGTGGCATCCGAGCAGCCCCCACTGCACCACCACTGTTAAAGCGGATGGTACAAGGAGGCGGACGGTCCCTCTCCACCTCCCTATCAAAGGGGTGGTGGATGGAGGATTCCTGCACCGTCCAAAAATCAACAGCACCTGACGTGCAACAGAGCGGTCGAGCTCTGCAGCTCCTCACAGCTGGCTCCCCGGACATCCGATCAGTGAGAGACAGAGGTCGGGTTCGGTAAGAGGGCTTCTGGTGCACCTCGGCTACCCAGTGGACATGCGCCGGCCGACGCAGGAAATTTACTCCCTGGCTTCGGCCTGTACTAGGCCGTAAGCCGGACATCCCGCCCACTTGTTCGCATGCGCTCAGCCGGTTCCACCCCCTCTCTTCCTGCTCCCGGCGTCCACAACTTTTCTCCCCGGCTTCGACCTGTGCTAGGCTGCAAGTCAAAAGCTCCGCCCACTCCCTCAGCACCTTTTCTCTGTTCCTGACGTCCATTTTTAGGCTTCTGGCCGCGCTCTGCAGACTGGGATCTGGCAGCGTAAGGATTCTATATCCCGGCACAGGACAGGGGTAAGAGCTGCGCTGCGATCCTAGTCATTGTTTTTTCCCATTCGTCACTTCCCCGTAGTATATTTAGTATATTCTGGGCATTACCCTTTTCATTGGATGCATTCAGCAGAGCCAGAACATATGGGGGTACTCTGTCTTTGCTACCCCGGGGACAGAGTAATCTACTCTGCGAAGATCATGAGCCCTCTGCCGTTACCAAACCTAGCGCACCTAGTCCCCCTGAGTGAGCTTCGTCACTGCCGCAGTCCAGGGCCTTCACTTAAAGCGATTTGAGCCCTCCCGGGACCCCTCCACAAGTCGGGGCATCCGCCTGCCTGTCTTAGAAGGTGTTCCTCTTCTACACGGGAACTGTTGGCCTGCAGGGGCCGATCTCGGGCACAAAATACTAGGGTGGCTAAAAAAACTTACCCATAAATAGTATGTCTCCCGGGCCCTCCCGCACCTCGGCGTCCTTAAGCTCCACTTTTCGCTCCACACACCAGGTGTTCGCAGTGACCAGGACTCTGAGTGGGAGTCTGACGATTCCCCTTCCCGACCTTTGACGCATACGCTGCGTCATGAAAGTCGGTGCCTTCCCGACCTGTGACGCAGCGTATGCGTCATGGAGGGATCGCGCTCCTGCAGATCGGGTGAAAGGGTTAACTCCAATTTCACCCGATCTCCAGGAACAGGGGGAGTGGTGCTTCAGCCCAGGGGGGGTGGCTTCACCCCCCCGTGGCTACGATCGCTCTGATTGGCAGTTTCACTTTCAACAGCCAATCAGAGCGATTTGTAATATTTCACCCCAAAAAACGGTGAAATATTACAATCCAGCCATGGCCGATGCTGCAATATCATCGGCCATGGCTGGAAAACCTAATCTGCCCCCACCCCACCCCACCGATCGCCCCCCCAGTGCTCCGGTGCGCGGTCCGCCCCCCTAATTCGTTCTGTCCGCTCCTCCGTCCTCCTGTCCGCTGCCCCCGTGCTCCGGTGCCCCCCCCCTGTGCTCCGGTCCCCCCCCTGTGCTCCGGTCCCCCCCCCCCGTGATCCGATCACCCCCCCTTCATACTTACCGGGCCTCCCGATGTCCGTCCGGCTTCTCCATGGGCGCCGCCATCTTCCAATATGGCGGGCGCATGCGCACTGCGCCTGCAGAGTCTGCCGGCTGGCAGATTCATTTCAGAAGTATTTTGATCACTGCGATATAGCCTATCGCAGTGATCAAAATGAAAAAAAAGTAAATGACCCCCCTTTATCACCCCCATAGGGACAATAATAAAAATAAATAAAATATATTTTTTTTTTTTCTGCTAGGGTTAGGGTTAGAACTAGGGTTAGAATTAGGGGTAGGGTTAGGGGTAGGGGTAGGGTTAGGGCATGTGCACACAGTGCGGATTTGGCTGCGAATCCGCAGCGGATCGGCCGCGGATCCGCAGCGGATCGGCCGCGGATCCGCAGCGGATTGGCCGCTGCGAATTCGTAGCAGTTTTCCATCAGGTTTACAGTACCATGTACACCTATGGAAAACCAAATCTGCTGTGCCCGTGGTGCGGAAAATACCGTGCGGAAACGCTGTGTATTTTCCGCAGCATGTCAATTTTGTGCGGATTCCGCAGCGTTTTACACCTGTTCCTCAATAGGAATCCGCAGGTGAAATCCGCACAAAAAAACACTGGAAATCCGCTGTAAATCCGTAGGTAAAACGCAGTGCCTTTTACCTGCGGATTTTTCAAAAATGGTGCGGAAAAATCTCACACGAATCCGCAAAGTGGGCACATAGCCTTAGGGTTAGGGTTGGAATTAGAGTTAGGGTACCGTCTCACAGTGGCACTTTGATCGCTACGACGGTACGATCTGTGACGTTCCAGGGATATCCATACGATATCGCTGTGTCTGACACGCAGCAGCGATCAGGGACCCTGCTGAGAATCGTACGTCGTAGCAGATCGTTTGGAACTTTCTTTCGTCGCTGGATCTCCCGCTGTCATCGCTGGATCGTTGTGTGTGACAGCTATCCAGCGATGCGTTCACTTGTAACCAGGGTAAACATCGGGTTACTAAGCGCAGGGCCGCGCTTAGTAACTCGATGTTTACCGTGGTTACCAGCGTAAAAGTAAAAAAAAAACAAAAAACGTACATACATTTCGGTGTCCTTCAGGTCCCTTGCCGTCTGCTTCCCGCTCTGACTGTCTGCCGGCCGGCAAGTGAGAGCAGAGCGCAGCGGTGACGTCACCGCTGTGCTGTGCTCTCACTGTACGGCGGCGCTCAGTCAGAGCGGGAAGCAGACGGCAAGGGACCTGAAGGACACCAAAATGTGAGTGTACGTTTTTTTTTTTAACTTTTACGCTGGTAACCACGGTAAACATCGGGTTACTAAGCGCGGCCCTGCGCTTAGTAACCCGATGTTTACCCTGGTTACCCGGGACCTTGGCATCGTTGGTCGCTGGAGAGCGGTCTGTGTGACAGCTCCCCAGCGACCACACAATGACTTTCCAACGATCACGGCCAGGTCGTATCGCTGGTCGTGATCGTTGGTAAATCGTTATGTGAGACGGTACCCTTAGGGTTGGAATTAGGGCTAGGGTTGGAAATAGGGTTAGGGTTAAGGATAGGGTTAGGGTTGTGTTGGGGTTACAGTTGTGGGTAGGGTTGGGATTAGGGTTAGGATTAGGGTTGGATTTAGGGTTACGGGTGTGTTGGGGTTAGGGTTGTGGTTAGGGGTGTGTTGGGGTTAGGGTTGTGATTAGGGTTATGGCTACAGTTGGGATTAGGGTTAGGGGTGTGTTGGGGTTAGTGTTGAAGTTAGAATTGAGGGGTTTCCACTGTTTAGGCACATCAGGGGTCTCCAAACGCAACATGGCGCCACCAATGATTCCAGCCAATCTTGCGTTCAAAAAGTCAAATGGTGCGCCCTCCCTTCCAAGCCCCGACGTGCGCCCAAACAGTGGTTTACCCCCACATATGGGATACCAGCGTACTCAGGACAAACTGGGCAACAACTATTGGGGTCCAATTTCTCCTGTTACCCTTGCAAAAATAAAAAATTACTTGCTAAAACATAATTTTGAGGAAAGAACAATTATTTTTTATTTTCACGGCTCTACGTTATAAACTTATGTGAAACACTTGGGGGTTGAAAGTGCTCACCACACATCTAGATAAGATCCTTTTGGGGTCTAGTTTCCAAAATGGGGTCACTTGTGGGGTGTTTCTACTGTTTAGGCACATCAGGGGCTCTGCAAATGCAACGTGACGCCGCAGACCATTCCATCAAAGTCTGCATTTCAAATGTCACTACTTCCCTTCCGAGCCCTGAAGTGCGCCCAAACAGTGGTTTACCCCCACATATGGGGTACCAGCGTACTCACAACAAACTGGGCAACAAATATTGGGGTCCAATTTCTCCTGTTACCCTTGTGAAAATAAACAATTGCTTGCTAAAACATCTTTTTTGAGGAAAGAAAAATGATTTTTTATTTTCACGGCTCTGCGTTGTAAACTTATGTGAAGCACTTGGGGGTTGAACGTGCTCACCACACATCTAGATAAGTTCCTTGGGGGGTCTAGTTTCCAAAATGGGGTCACTTGTGGGGGGTTTCTACTGTTTAGGCACATCAGGGGCTCTGCAAACGCAACGTGACGCCCGCAGAGAATTCCATTAAAGTCTGCATTTCAAAACGTCACTACTTCCCTTCCGCTCCCCGACGTGTGCCAAAACAGTGGTTTACCCCCACATATGGGGTATCAGCGTACTCAGGAGAAACTGCACAACGACTTTTGGGGTCCAATTTCTCCTGTTACCCTTGGGAAAATAAAAAATTGTGGGTTAAAAAATAATTTTTGAGGAAAGAAAAATAATTTTATATTTTCATGGCTCTGCGTTATAAACTTCTGTGAAGCACTTGAGGGTTCAAAGTGCTCACCACACATCTAGATTAGTTCCTTGGGAGGTCTAGTTTCCAAAATGGGGTCACTTGTGTGGGAGCTCCAATGTTTAGGCACACAGGGGCTCTCCAAACGCGACATGGTGTCCGCTAATGATTGGAGCTAATTTTCCATTCAAAAAGCCAAATGGCGTGCCTTCCCTTCCGAGCCCTGCCGTGCGCCCAAACAGTGGTTTACCCCCACATATGGGGTATCATCGTACTCAGGACAAACTGGACAACAACATTTGGGGTCCAATTTCTCCTATTATCCTTGGGAAGATAAAAAAACTCCGGGCTAAAAATCATTTTTGAGGAAAGAAAAATATTTTTTTATTTTCATGGCTCTGCGTTATAAACTTCTGTGAAGCACCTGGGGGTTTTAAGTGCTCACTATACATCTAGATTAGTTCCTTGGGGGGGGTCTAGTTTCCAAAATGGGGTCACTTGTAGGGGAGCTCTAATGTTTAGGCACACAGGGGCTCTCCGAACGCAACATGGTGTCCACTAACGATTGGAGCTAATTTTCCATTGAAAAAGTCAAATGGCGCGCCTTCCCTTCCAAGCCTTGCCGTGCACCCAAACAGTGGTTTACCCCCACATATGAGGTATCGGCGTACTCAGGAGAAATTGCCTAACAAATTTTAGGATCCATTTTATCCTGTTGCCCATGTCAAAATGAAAAAATTGAGGCTAAAAAATTTTTTTGTGAAAAAAAAGTACTTTTTCATTTTTACGGATCAATTTGTGAAGCACCTGGGGGATTAAAGTGCTCACTATGCATCTAGATAAGTTCCTTGGGGCGTCTAGTTTCCAAAATGGGGTCACTTGTGGGGGAGCTCCAATGTTTAGGCACACGGGGGCTCTCCAAACGCGACATGGTGTCCGCTAAAGATTGGAGCCAATTTTTCATTGAAAAAGTCAAATGGCGCTCCTTCGCTTCCGAGCCCTGCCGTGCCCACAAACAGTGGTTTACCCCCACATATGAGGTATCAACGTACTCAGGACAAATTGGACAACAACTTTTGTGGTCCAGTTTCTCCTTTTACCCTTGGGAAAATAAAAAAATTGTTGCTAAAAGATCATTTTTGTGACTAAAAAGTTAAATGTTCACTTTTTCCTTCCATGTTGCTTCTGCTATTGTGAAACACCTGAAGGGTTAATAAACTTCTTGAATGTGGTTTTGAGCACCTTGAGGGGTGCAGTTTTTAGAATGGTGTCACTTTTGGGTATTTTCAGCCATATAGAACCCTCAAACTGACTTCAAATGTGAGGTGGTCCCTAAAAAAATGGTTTTGTAAATTTTGTTGTAAAAATGAGAAATCACTGGTCAAATTTTAACCCTTATAACTTCCTAGCAAAAAAAAAATTTCTTTCCAAAATTGTGCTGATGTAAAGTAGACATGTGGGAAATGTTATTTATTAACTATTTTGTGTCACATAACTCTCTGGTTTAACAGAATAAAAATTCAAAATGTGAAAATTGCGAAATTTTCAAAATTTTCGCCAAATTTCCGTTTTTTTCACAAATAAACTCAGAAATTATCGACCTAAATTTACCACTAACATGAAGCCCAATATGTCACGAAAAAACAATCTCAGAACCGCAAGGATCCGTTGAAGCGTTCCTGAGTTATTACCTCATAAAGGGACACTGGTCAGAATTGCAAAAAATGGCAAGGTCATTAAGGCCAAAATAGGCTGGGTCATGAAGGGGTTAACAGGCTTAAACATCTGCATAAGATGTTCACCAACCATCCTGAATTTCAAGACATTATTCAGCGGCACAGAACACTTCACAGGACAGAAACCTCTGGGTTTCCCAGACCTGCATTTGCCAGTTTTTTTCCGGAAAACGGTGAATTCATTTATTTAGACAGTCATCCACACTCTGTAGGTTGACGAGGACTCCGGATCTACTTCGGATCACGCACTGTTCATCAAAAGGACTAAATTTCCTCATAGAACATTTGCCAGTCACCTGAATAGGGAGTGTCCAGATAGGCGATGCAGGAACAGTATTGTCTGTCTACATAGGATGCCATGCCTGGACTGATTTTTACGAGGCGACTGGTCCCTTTAAAGGGCACCGATCTCCCCACACCATTAACAGACGAGCACAAGGAGTGTCGCCTCCATTTATCCTCTCCTGCAGCCAGGCCTAATGTCGGACATCCAGCCCTGTCCACCCGGGGGCCTGAACTCTGGGATGTACAAAGACACCCCTTTTGGCGTCCGAGCAGCCCCCACTGCATCACCACTGTTTTAGCAAATGATGCAGGGAGGCGGACGGTCCCTCTCCACTTCCCTGTTAAGGGGATGGTGGGTCGAGGGTTCATCACGCTAACCCTATACCGTCCAAAGACATTAGCGACAGAAAGAGATGGTTTATCCTGACCTGCTGGATACAGCTGTGAATTCTACCACCCGGCAATTCCTCCGGGTCAGCGCTCTACCCTTCCTTAGCCGCCGCATTGGTACCTAAAGCAATGGGCTCCTGGTCAAGGACCTCAACTACTTTGATTCAGAACAGTAGCCTCCCAGAGGCAGTACAGCTGGTCAATCAAATCTCTTGAGCGGGAGACTATGTGATCCACACCTCTTTGGACACGCCTAGTTGCGCAGCGCTGTCAGCAGCAAATGCCATTACATTTATAAGGGCATTATGGCTGAGGATGGAAAGCAGACTCTGCATCCAAAAAAGTCTGAAATCACTCTCTTACCAGAGTGGTCGGACATTCGGTGAGAAGTTGGAACCAATTCAGGTGGACCCACTACTTCTTCCCAATCAGGGCGTTCCCCACACAGGAACAAGGGTCACAAGTTTCCCATCGTCCAAACCAGCAGTGGAAGGGTTGTCCTTGACAGGCTAGATCTCAGGGATCTAGGTTCCAAATAATAGGTCGGGAAAAGTAAGACCAATCTTGGACCTCAAACTTCTAACAAGTTTGTCAAGGCCCACCATTTTCGGAGGGAGTCCTTCTGTTCGGTCATTACCTCAATGGAAAAAGGTTGAGTTGCTGGCATCCACCAACATTCAGACTGCTTACCTCCACTTTCTGATTTTTCCCCTCGCCGAAATTTCCTGCACACCGCCATTCAGGAACAGCATTATCTGTTCACTACTTGGCCTTTAGGCCTTGCTACCGATCCCAGAGTGTTCTCAAGGGTCATGGCGATCGTCATGTCCATCTGACACTCTCGGGGCGTAGTCGTTCTGCCCTATCTGGATGATTTTCTAGTCAAGGGACCATCCTTGCAGTATGTAGTATGCAAGTATCCTTGCAGTATGTCTGTATCACTTGCGATACCCTTTCCCGTCTGGGCTGGCTGATAAACTTTAGCAAGTCTTCCCTATTTCCAGCCAGCAGATGGCTTTTTGAGGATGATCCTGGACACTTCCAGAGGGTTGGTGATACAAGGCCTTGGCCTTCCAACAGGGAGCTTGCGCAATTTGTCACTCGTCCCCTCATTCCATTTGCTATGCGGGTTCTGGGAAACATGGTGGCGGCAATGGAAGCAGTCACCTTCGCTCCGCTTGGCTCTGTGAGTCTGACAGGCTCCCAGATGATGGTCTCTGAGTTTCTCCCTCAACCAGGGGAGATCCTTTCTTCCGGTAGTTTAGCGGTTAGTAGTGACTACCGAGTCCAGTCTTTTGGACTGGGGAGCATGACCACACTGCTCAAAGCCGCCAGTCAACTCGGGAACTCCCGATCAATGTTTTCTGGAGATTCGAACGATATGGCTAGCCCTATAGCAGTTCCGCTGTCTTCTCACGGGTCACCCCATCCGAATTCAATTGGATAGTGCCGCGGCGTACATCAATCATCTAGGGGGTATCCGCAGCCGGGCGGCCATGGCTGAGGCCGCTCACATTCTCCGATGGGCAGAGATCAATCACTCGGTGATCTCGGCGGTGCAAGAAAACTGAGTGGCAGACTTCCTCAGCCGCCAGGGTCTTGCCTCTGGCGAGTGGTAACTTCTTCCGGAAGTCTTCCAACAGATCTGCCTTCGCTAGAGAACTCCGGATGTAGATCAGATGGCGTTCAGACTGAATGCCAAAGTACTCGAGTTCGTAGCTCGGTCTCGAGATCCAAAAGCCATCGCAGTGCATGCTCTGGTTCTTCTGTGGTGCCGGTGCCAGTTCCGGTTCTCCTCTTCCGCTATTTCCGAGAGTCTTTAAGAAGCGCAAAGGGTCACAATGTTCCCGGTTGATCCGGATTGACCACGTCAGGTGTTTGCGGAACTAGTACAATTTGTCACCGTCTTTCTCTGGCAATTGTCGGATTGTCCAGATCTGCTCCCCAGGGACCGTTTTGTCGCCAGATCCCAGAGGTCCCGTGGTTCTCAACTTGGACGTTGAATCTTGGATTCTGACCCAGGCGGGACTCTCACAACATCAGCGACTAGTGCTTGTAAGCCCGCCTCTACGCATTTTGCTTGGGGCAGGGATCTCTGACGTTTTCCCCATTTTTAGTCTCAAAACAATCTGGGTTCAAGCTGGGCGCTCAGCTTGCTGAAAGTCTCGATTTTGGCCTTACCGGTCTTATTGCAACAAAACGGCAACTAAGGACTTTCACGCAGGGAGTTTCACATGTGGTACTTTCTTATCGCATACCGCTAGATCTTTGGGACCTTAACTGGTCCTAGGGGTCTTACAGGAGACTCCTTTTTCATCCGCTTCATGATGTAGCTGACTTTACTGTCATGGAAGGTCTCCTTTTTTCGTCGCGGTCACGTCATTCTGGCGATTTTTTTTTTTTTTTTTTTTTTTTTTTTTTCCGGAGCTAGATGCTATCCTTTCAGATGCTTTTCCTTCAGTCAAGGGAAGGTTGTCCTCAGGCCGTACCTGTCCTTCATTGCCAAAGTTGAGAGCTCTGAAAAGGTATGTATAGAGGACGGGATCCTCCCGAAGGTCGGACGCTTTATTCTGGCCTTCTGATGGTTACAGGAAGGGTGTAGGTGCTTTATCGGTTATGATAGCCTGGTGGATTAGTTCCAACATCCAGGAGTCCTTCTGCGTCATAGGCTGGGATAGGCTGACCTATCAAGGCACACTCCACTCGGTCGATTGAGGTTTCATGGGCCATTAGGCACCAGGCATCGGCAGAGCACACCTGCAAGGTTGCGGTTTCGTCCAGTCCGCACGCATTCTTAAAACAATATAATTTTGTGTACTCACCATAAAATCCTTTTCTCCGAGCCAGTCATTGGGGGATACAGCACCCACCCTGTTAATAGATTTGTGCTTGTCCTGTAATTTGACAGGTTATACTTTTATATGTTGTTATTGATCTCCTACTGCTTTTGCAGTATTTAATAGTCCTCTTAGGAGACATGAAGCTGTGATCATCTACAAGCAGTGCTGCACTACTACGTATAGCTAAAATCACAGTCTCTTATGAACGCTAGCCACTGGCTGGCTTTTACAGGAGGATCTAGTGACAGGCATGGGGATCCTTTAACAGAGCCCTGTGTGCGCTCCACGATCGCGTGACAGGCATGCCGATGGGAGCGTGGAACAACGCACCCCCTCTGGCATGTGGAGCTGATAGTCACATGATGGCTGATTAGATCAGCCATCATATGCAGGAAAAGATGTGGGCTCTACGTGCAAGCCGGCATCAAAATCGGGGACACGACTTTTGATGTATGTACAGTACATGTCAAAAGTCGTGACGCTGTTAAAGGTATAATGTTAACAGAAAATGACCTATTGTTTAAATCACTTTTTGTTTTTTTTCTGTGTATATATACAAGAAATGGCTATAGTGGGTTTTATAGTGGGTTTTTGTGTTTTGTTTTTTGTTTTGTTTTTTAATTTCCATATCATGATTTATGAAAATAGTGAAATTGGTAATCTTCCAATTTTCACACATCACTTATATATATTTTTTTTTAACTCATATTTCCTGTTGTATCGGGAAGAGTTTGCAGCAACACTCCATATAATCAGAGACTGGTAACACCTTGCGGACTCGTGCAGATGAGTCTATAACTTGGAAAAGTGCTGTCCGTCGTTTTGACAGCTATCACTCGTCCCCATGTTATTCTATGGGGCTGTGCACATGTCTAATTTTTTTTTTTTTTTCTCCTTGGGACAGAGGAAAAAAAAAAAACGCAGCATGCTTTTGTGCAATAATCAGATGGCACTTGCCCATTCATGTCTATGGATCCGTGGAAAATTACATCAGAGTGCAGGCAGATTTTCACAGACTGAATGAAAAAGACTGAGAACTTTTTAAAAAAATTCTCCACATCTGAAAAAGTCTGCTCATCGTAATCTGACCTGATGCACAGCTGTTTCTCCCCATCCAGCAATCGCAATAGTTGATGTCACAGCTGACCCTGCACTCACTTCCTATACAGTCATTTTTGCACAGGCTCATTAGATGACTAATGTACATGTATCCAGAAACTTGTGAAACTGGCGTGTATTGGTTACTCTAACATTGAACAAAAAAAATTCATTTAGCACAAAAGTCTGATTTAAACAAGAAGTCACTTTCTGTTGATGGCATCACTTTAGGGGAGAAGTATGCCCAACATGCTCTTAAAATGTTGCTTTTGCAGATGATGATAAGGGAGGCAAAATGGGAACATCCGATTCGGTGCAGCAACGTCGTCAGTATAGGAGACAAAATCAGCAATCCTCCTCAGGTAATTGCAATTAATATTTTACTTAAGTCCATACACTTTTGTATTTTGCATTAATCGCAAGAAAACTATTGTCATATCTGTCATTGCGCAAAGTGACATTTTGTGATCAGAAAAGTGTGTTTTTTTTTTTTAAATATTGTGGGTATTTCCTATTAAACATTGAAATCTGTTACAATCATTACTACTAAATTCTAGACTCTGGATCATCCTCCTCTTCAGAAGATGAACGGCCAAAACGCTCAGGAGTGAAAAATGGGGAAGTTGGGCGGAGACGTAGGCATTCTACATCAAGAAGTCCATCCCCTTCACGGAAAAGACCCAAGGAACCTTCTCCACAGTAAGTACCAGCAGACATATAGTAGCAGAGTTTCTGAAACATTTCACCAAACAGCATTTTTCCAGGCAAAAGTGAAAATCTGCCCCTAATTTTTGTTAGCAGTCATGCTTTGTTCATATTAGTACTGAGCTTCTTTTCAAAACTGATCAAAATTAAGTTTATTCTGTTTTCTCCACCAAAAGATTCACTCATTTCAGAAAAATGTCATTCAGAAGAAAGAGGGGTTTAACATAAACATTTCTTCAAATGTTCCCTTTGAAACAAATTAGACAATCTATATGAACATAACTTTACTTTTTGAAGCATCAATAACTTGTCTTCTAACTGCACGGTTCTACCATCAGTTTCTTAGACAGGAGTTATTTGTCTGACTGCTTTTGTCAGCCATATAAGCTAATTTCTTAGAATCCCTAAGGCCATTAACTCTAAGGGTATGTGTGCACCTTGAGTATTTGCTTGCAGAAATTTCTGTAAGGTTTCTGCATCTCTTGGCAGCAAAAATGTTGTGTTTTTAGTGTAGTTTTGCGTTAGTTTTTGTACAGCGATGAAAGCTTTTTTGAGCTGAATAAAGATAATTTAAAAAAAAAGTTTTGTGATGTAATTTCTTGGTTCAACACCACCTTTTTCATTCTGATGCATCAGAATCAAAAAGCTGGTGTTGGACCAAGAAATTACATCACAAAAGCTTTTGTTTTATTTAGCTGATGACAGCATGGGAAGCGCCATAGGAAGCCCGTAAAAATGCAAACATTTTTATACCTGCGTTTTTGCTGCGGATTTGACTGACTCAATTAAAAACAATGGGTGAAAAAAACCGCTAAAAATACAAAGAATTGACATGCCGCAGAAAAAAACGAACAGAAAATACTCTAGGAAAATTACCAATCATGTGAACAGCACTTCAGGATTCTCTTTGAATTAACTGATAGCCTTAGGGTCTGTAGTATAGTCACAGTGGGCAGACCTTTCATCATCTGCTACTGCACAAAAAGTTGCTAATCTTTCTGCATATTTTTTAGAATATGCGCTTGAAACTTGAACTGTTTGTTTCCTCCTTGCTCTCAGGATGCAGACTCTGAAAAGGTGGCAATCACCTCCTCTTAAAAGGTTGGTTTAGGATTTTGTAATAGTTTATTGATAGATGTACCCATTTAGAATTTAGTTCAGTTGACACAGAGGCTGAATAAAATGTAGCCTTATATGTTTTTTGTAATTATTCTTTGTTACATTTGTAATTTAGTACATTTATCTGTTCGTGGGTTCAAGCTTCTTCCCTACATAATAATGTTATACAACTTTCCAGTATACCGTGATTTGCATTGCAGTTCTTCCCTATTCTAACCTTTGTTTGCAGTTAGTGGATAAAAAAAATCTCGACGGCATCTTTAGACTGAAAGTCCTAGCATAGTTGGTCTTGTTTCCAGTTGAGAAGTGATTTTACTGTATACAGTCTTTTCAATTCGTAGTGTGTTTAAAGGGTTATTTTTATCACTGGTGTTCATGGCTCTGTTCTGCATATTGCAACCAGATGTTTGCCTTTAAGAGGCAGAGTTGTGGAAACAGCTGAACACTGATGCGGTTTCCATAACTGTTATCCTTTACTTCTCGTGGAATATCGTGATCAGGCTCAACCATTACTGGCTCCTATGAGAATAACCCTTTAAAGTGAACCTGACAGCTGATCCATGCTGTCCGATTTATGGACAGCATGTATCGGGCACTGACTGTATAAACTCAGTTCGGCCCAGGAAAGTGACGTCACTTTTGGGGACGGGGCTGGTCTTTGTTCTCCCTTCTTGCTAGATTGTATTGTTTACAATGGCCGTTTGCTCTTACTGGATGTAATGGAAGTGACATCAGGATTTACAACCGACTCATGCTCCGTAGAGCTGGGGCCAGCCCAGCCCCTGAAACATTTGTCACAGATGAAGCTTTGTTTCAGGGAGGGAACAGGCAGTGACCCCCTCATGACATCTTATGGGAGTATCCTAGAATGCACTGAGGATTCTCAAACGGGAAGTACCGTATAAGCCGAGATTTTCAGCCCACTTTTTTGGGCTGGAAGTGCCCCCCTCTGCTTATACTCGAGTCGTTGTCCCAGGGGGTCGGCGGGGAGGGGGAGCGGCGGCTGTCACATACTCACCTGCTCCTGGCGCGGTCCCTGCATGTCTGATGGTCTCCGGGCAGCTCTTCCTGTGTTCAGCAGTCACGTGGTACCGCTCATTAAAGTAATGAATATGGACACATATTCATTACTTTAATGAGCGGTACGTGACCGCTGAACACAGATGCCGCCGGAGACCATCTGACAGTGAGATGCTGCCGCCAGGGACCGCGCCGGGAGCAGGTGAGCATTGCGTGATATTCACCTCTCCCCGTTCCACCGCTGCGTGCCGCTCTGTCTTCTGTCCTCTGGCTGTGACGGTTCAGGTCAGAGGGCACGATGACGTAGTTAGTGTGCTCGCCGCCCTCTGCCTGAACAGTCACTGCGGAGGATGGAAGACAGAGCGGCGCGCAGCGATGAAACGGGGAGAGGTGAATATCGCAAGTGCCGGGGGCCTGAGCGAAGAGAGGTGAGTATGTGATTATTTTTTTTTATTTTAATCGCAGCAACCGCATATGGGGCATAATCTATGGAGCATCTTATGGGGCATAATGTGTGGAGCATCTTATGGGACATAATGTGTGGAGCATCTTATGGGGCATAATGTGTGGAGCATCTTATGGAGCATAATGTGTGGAGCATCTTATGAGGCATAATCTTTGGAGCATCTTATGGGACCATCAACCTTTATATGCAGCATTGTATGGGGCAAATGTTTCTATGGAGCATCTTCCCTCACCTACTGTATTCTCACCCATCCCTTGTAGATTGTGAGCCTTCGCGGGCAGGGTCCTCTCTCCTACTGTACCAGTTATGACTTGTATTGTTCAAGATTATTGTACTTGTTTTTATTATGTATACCCCATCTCACTTGTAAAGCGCCATGGAATAAATGGCGCTATAACAATAAATAATAATAATAATGGGGCCATTATTAACCTTTGTGCAGCATTATATGAGGCATATATGGAGCATTACATGTGGCACATTTTTATATGGAGAATCTTATGGGGCCATAATCAGCATTTGTGCAGCATTATATGGGGCATATTTTAATATGGAGCATCTTATGGGGCCCATCATAAATTTTATGGAGCATTATATGGGGCGTATTTTGTATGGAGCATCTTATGGGGCCAATCATGAACTGTATGGAGCATTATATGGGGCTCCTGATTCAATATGGATATTCAAAAACACTTAACCTACTGATGTCTCAATTAATTTTACTTTTATTGGTACCTATTTTTATTTTTGAAATTTACTGGTAGCTGCTGCATTTCCCACCCTAGGCTTATACTCGAGTCATTAAGTTTTCCCAGTTTTATGTGGCAAAATTAGGGGGGTCGGCTTATACTCGGGTCGACTTATACTCGCGTATATACGGTAATACGTTAGGTAAATAAAAATCAAGCCGAGAGATTCAAGAGGGAATAATGGAGACTTTTTAATTAAAATATATTAGGAAATCTATTAGAATATTACATTAAATAGACAGATATTAATGATTAAAATCAATGTTAGTTTCCTACAAATCAACATGCGTATAAGCTGAGGACTGGAGTAACTTCTTGCACTATAATGTATATTGATGTGGCAGTGTTGGCGTGGACCTGGGAGCTTCATCATCTGCAGTTCTCTTTACGCATATAGGATAGATCATCCTATGGGACCAGAGCTGTCTCCTCCTATGCCATGGTTAATAGGCTATGGCATCTGATCGCAATGTAGTATGTCAGCTATCAGAAGAATACAGTCAAATTCCATAATGGAACAAAACTAAAAAGTGGTTAACCCCTTAGTGACAGAGCCAATTTGGTACTTAATGACCGAGCCAATTTTTACAATTCTGACCAGTGTCACTTTATGAGGTTATAACTCTGGAACGCTTTATCGGATCCCGCTGATTCTGAGATTGTTTTTTCGTGACATGTTGTACTTCAAGTTAGTGGTAACATTTCTTCGATATTACTTGCGATTATTTATGAAAAAAATGGAAATATGGCGAAAATTTTTAAAATTTTGCAATTTTCAAACTTTGTATTTTTATGCCCTTAAATCAGAGAGATATGTCACAAAAAATAGTTAATAAATAACATTTCTCACATGTCTACTTTACATCAGCACAATTTTGGAAACAATTTTTTTTTTTGTTAGGGAGTTATAAGGGTTAAAAGTTGACCAGCAATTTCTCATTTTTACAACACCATGTTTTTTTTAGGGACCACATCACCTTTGAAGTGATTTTGAGGGGTCTATATGATAGAAAATAACCAAGTGTGACACCATTCTAAAAACTGCACCCCTCAAGCTGCTCAAAACCACATTCAAGAAGTTTATTAACCCTTTACGTACTTCACAGGAACTAAAACAATGTGGAAGAAAAAAATTAACATTTTACTTTTTTTTGCAAACATTTTACTTCAGAACCATTTTTTTTAATTTTCACAAGTGTAAAAACAGAAATTTAACCACAAATTTTGTTGTGCAATTTTTCCTGAGTACGCCGATACCCCATATGTGGAGGTAAACCACTGTTTGGGCGCACCGCAGAGCTTGGAAGTGAAGGAGCACCGTTTGACTGTTTCAATGCAGAATTGGCTGGAATTGAGATCGGACGCCATGTCGCGTTTGGAGAGCCCCTAATGTGCCTAAACAGTGGAAACCCCCCACAAGTGACACCATTTTGGAAACTAGACCCCCCAAGGAACTTATCTAGATGTGTGGTGAGCACTTTGAACCCCCAAGTGCTTCACAGAAGTTTATAACGTAGAGCCGTGAAAATAAAAAATCGCATTTGTTTACACAAAAATGATTTTTTCGCCCACAAATTCTTATTTTCACAAGGGTAACAGGAGAAATTAGACCACAAAAGTTGTTGTGCAATTTCTCCTGAGTACGTCGATACCCCATATGTGGAGGTAAACCACTGTTTGGGCGCACCGCAGAGCTTGGAAGTGAAGGAGCACCGTTTGACTTTTTCAATGCAGAATTGGCTGGAATTGAGATCGGATGCCATGTCGCGTTTGGAGAGTCCCTGATGTGCCTAAACAGTGGAAACCCCCCACAAGTGATACCATTTTGGAAACTAGACCCCCCAAGGAACTTATCTAGATGTGTGGTGAGCACTTTGAACCCCCAAGTGCTTCACAGAAGTTTATAACGTAGAGCCGTGAAAATAAAAAATCTCATTTTTTCTACAAAAATGATCTTTTTGCCCCCAAATTTTTATTTTCACAAGGGTAACAGGAGAAATTAGACCACAAAAGTTGTTGTGCAATTTCTCCTGAGTACGTCGATACCCCATATATGGGGGTAAACCACTGTTTGGGCGCACCGCAGAGCTTGGAAGAGAAGGAGTGTCGTTTTACTTTTTCAATGTAGAATTGGCTGGAATTGAGATCGGACGCCATGTCACGTTTGGAGAGCCGCTGATGTGCCTAAACAGTAGAGACCCCCCACATATGACACCATTTTGGAAACTAGACCCCTTAAGGAACTTATCTAGATGTGTGGTGAGCACTTTAAACCCCCAGGTGCTTCACAGAAGTTTATAACGTAGAGCCGTGAAAATAAAAAAATCGCATTTTTTCTACAAAAATGATCTTTTTGCCTCCAAATTTTTATTTTACCAAGGGTAACAGGAGAAAATGGACCCCAGAAGCTGTTGTACAATTTGTCTTGAGTACGCCGACACCCCATATGTGGGGGTAAACCACTGTTTGGGCGCATGGCTGAGCTCGGAAGCAAAGGAGCGCCATTTGACTTTTCAATGCAAAATTGACTGGAATTGAGATCGGACGCCATGTCGCGTTTGGAGAGCCCCTGATGTGCCTAAACAGCAGAAACCCCCCAAAAGTGACCCCATTTTGGAAACTAGACCCCCCATGGAACTTATCTAGATGTGTAGTGAGAACTTTGAATGCCCAAGTGCATCACAGAAGTTTATAATGCAGAGTCGTGAAAATAAAAAATATATATTTTTTAACAATAAAGATTTTTTAGCCCCCAAGTTTTTATTTTCACAAGGGTAACAAGAGAAATTGGACCCCAAAAGTTGTTGTCCAATTTGTCCTGAGTATGCTGGTACCCCATATGTGGGGGTAAACCACTGTTTGGGCGCATGGCAGAGCTCGGAAGGGAAGGAGTGCCATTTTGGAATGCAGACTTTGATAGAATTGTCTGCGGGCGTTATGTTGCCTTTGCAGACCCCTAATGTACCTAAACAGTAGAAACCCCCAACAAGTGACCCCATTTTGGAAAATAGACCCCCCAAGGAACTTATCTAGATATGTGGTGAGAACTTTGAAAGCTCAAGTGCTTCACAGAAATTTATAATGCAGAGCAGTGAAAATAAAAAAATATATTTTTTTCCAACAAAAAAGATTTTTAGCCCCCAAGTTTTTATTTTCACAAGGGTAACAGGAGAAATTGGACCCCAAAAGTTGTTGTCCAATTTATCCCGAGTACGCTGATGCCCCATATGTGGGGGTAAACCACTGTTTGGGCGCACGGCAGAGCTCAGAAGGGAGGGAGTACCATTTGACTTTTTTAGCGCAAAATTGGCTGTCGTGTTTGGAGACCCCCTGATGTACCTAAACAGTGGAAACCCCCCAATTCTAACTCCAACCCTAACCCCAACACAGCCCTAACCCTAATCTCAACCCGATCCATAATCCTAATCACAACCCTAACGATAATCACAACCCTAACCCCAAAACAGCCCTAATCTCAACCCTAACCATAACCCTAATCAAAACCCTAAATCCAACACACCCCTAACCCTAATCCCAACCCTAATCCCAAACGTAACACTAATCCCAACCCTAATCCAAACCCTAACCCTAATCCCAACTCTAACCCTAACTTTAGCCCCAACCCTAACTTTAGCCCCAACCCTAACCATAACTTTAGCCCCCGTCGTCACAAAAAAAGTTCAATGTAACCTTTTTTTTGTACGTCGCGTCCGCCATTTCCGCGGATGCGTGGCCGTAACTCTGCCCCCTCCTCCCCAGGACATAGACTGGGCAGCGGATGCGTTGAAAAACTGCATCCGCTGCCCACGTTGTGCACAATTTTCACAACGTGCGTCGGTACATCGGGCCGACGCATTGCGACCGCCCCGTACCGACGCAAGTGTGAAAGAAGCCTTAGGCTACTTTCAGACATAGCGCATTTTTGAGCGCTATTTTGCGGGCGCTTTTCAAAAATGCGCAATGTCATTTTCGTCTGCCGGCAAAGTGAATGAGAAATTCACTTTGCCGTTCAGACACACCGCAAAAAAACGCGGCGCTTTTGTCTGCAAACACGCCGGCGTAAAAAGAATTGACATGTCAATTCTTTACGCAGCGGCGTGTCTGCGTATCCCCCTAGGGCCCCATATTACCTTCCACACACAGCGCCTTTGTCCTGGGTGTCGGCGTCTTTGTACGGAGGGGTTGACACCCAGGACCGGACGTGACGTCGGACAGGAAGAGGGAAGCCCCCGCCCCCCAGTGAAGCAGCATGGAGTCCTTCTGTGTGTGTGTGTGTGTGCGTGTGTGTGCGTGTGTGTGTCCCCATGCGACGCTAGTGCCACCATTGTGCTAAGTCGCCGTATGGGACTACTACTCCCATCCGGTATTAGGATGGGAGAGTTGTCCCTGTGTCCGGCGACTTAGCACAATTGTAAAGTTACACAAAACACCTACACACAATACACATACATGACACACAGTACATACAACATATAACACAGAGTATATACTCACCAACAGCACACTTGTAGGCGAAGCCCTCGATCCTCCAGGAAAAAATCCAAAAATAATAAACCAAATTCATACTCCCTGTCCGCAGAATCCATAAAACGAGTGTCCCACGCCGATCGGCTGCTCTCCGGCGATACACTGCCAGGAGCGAAGCTTCTAGCAGTGTATCGCGTACTGTTCCGGAGTTCAATGACTCCGGCGTCTCGGTTAACAGCAGTACAGCTGCGTTGAACTTTCCCACGCAGCACTGCCGTTAAGCGAGAGTGCCGGGGTCAATGACCGCCGGTAAACTCGCTCGCGCATGCGCAGTGACACACCGACAGGAACTATGGCTCCTGTCAGTGTGTTGCTGCAGCCGTGGAGAGCAGACATATCTCTGGATGTGTCTGTTCTCCATGGAAAATCTTGATACGTGGCACTTAAATATGTGGCAATTAAATACGTGACACGTGGCACTTATACGTGATACGTGTCACTTAAATACGTGGCACTGAAATACGTGATACGTGGCACTTTGATACGTGGCACGTGTCACTTAAATACGTGGCACTGAAATATGTGGCACGTGGCACTTTGATACGTGGCACATGTCTCTTAAATACGTGGCACTGAAAGATGTGGCACTTTGATACGTGGCACGTGGCACTTTGATACGTGGCACTGAAATATGTGGCACGTGGCACTTTGATACGTGGCACGTGGCACTTTGATACGTGGCACGTGGCACTTTGATACGTGGCACTGAAATATGTGGCACGTGGCACTTTGATACGTGGCACGTGTCACTTAAATACGTGGCACGTGGCACTGAAATATGTGGCACGTGGCACTTTGATACGTGGCACGTGTCTCTTAAATACGTGGCACTGAAAGATGTGGCACGTGGCACTTTGATACGTGGCACGTGGCACTTTGATACGTGGCACGTGGCACTGAAATATGTGGCACGTGGCACTTTGATACGTGGCACGTGGCACTTTGATACGTGGCACTTTGATACGTGGCACTGAAATATGTGGCACGTGGCACTTTGATACGTGGCACGTGTCACTTAAATACGTGGCACTGAAATATGTGGGACACGTCGCACAAAAAAGTTACATGTAGTTTTTTTTTGTGTCGACGGTCCGCCGAAGCACGACGCATCCGTCGCACGACGGATGCGACATGTGGCAATCCGTCGCAATGCGTCGCTAATGCAAGCCAATGGAGAAAAACGCATCCTGCAAGCACTTTTGCAGGATGCGTTTTTTCTCCAACGACGCATTGCGACGGAAGCCAAAAAACGCTAGTGTGAAAGTAGCCTAACCCTAGCCCTAACCCTAACCCTAAATTTAGCCCTAACCCTAACCCTAATTTTAGCCCCAACTTGTCTTCTCCTGCCGGCCGGCAGATGGCGGGCGCACTGCGCATGCGCCCGCCATGATGAAAAAGCCGGCTGGCAGGAGAAGACAGAAGAGGACCCAGGGACCCCGGGTGAGTATGATAGGGTCCCCGAATCCCCCTATTTCTCTGTCCTCTGATGTGCGATCACATCAGAGGACAGAGAAATAACTGATCGCTTTTTTTTTTTTTTTTTTTTTTTTTTGCGGTCGCCGGTAAACTGTTAATTACCGGCGATCGCAAAGCAGGGGTCGGTGCAAATCGACCCCGATCATGTTCTTTGGGGTCTCGGCTACCCCCGGCAGCCGAGACCCCAAAGAACATCCGGGTGCCGGGCGGCGGGCGCACTGCGCGTGCGCCCGCCATTTGTTCCCGGAAAAAAGATGGCGGCGCCCATGGGGAGACACGAGGAGCACCGGGGGAGGTAGGTAAGTATTGGGGGGCTATTGGGGGCCATCGGGGACCACATTTCTCTGTCCTCCGATGTGCGATCACATCGGAGGACAGAGAAATTAAACGGCAAATCGCGTTTTTTTTTTTTTTTGTTGCGACCGCCGGTAAACGGTTAATTACCGGCGATCGCAACTCGGGGGTCGGTAAAAACCCCCCGAATCATGTTCTCTGGGGTCTCGGCTACCCTCGGCAACCGAGACCCCAGAGAAAATCCGACTTTGGGGGGCGCTATTCACTTTTTCCACAGCGCCGTTAATTAACGGCGCTGTGGTTTAAGTACCCTTAGCGGCCGCCGTTAAAAGGCGTATCGGCGGTCGTTAAGGGGTTAAGTCATGGTTTTCATATCAACACGCACGCACGTGCACACGCACGCACGCACACTAAAAAGAGCTAATGCTACCCAACTATGTTCATTTAACCCCATAAATGCTGCTGTCAATAGTGACTGGCATCTAGATGGTTAAGAGTGTGGGGGCATCCTCTTTAACCTCATCGGCACCCTGAGATCTTGATCGTGTGGTCTTGATGTTTGTCATGGCAGTTAACAGATAAATAAAGGCCTTAAAGTCTTCCAGCTATAAGTGGCATGTTCAAAAGTTAGGAAAATTTAGGTGGTAAAAACATACTTTCTCCTTCGCCTCATTGGGGGACACAGGCCATGGGTGTATGCTGCTGCCACCAGGAGGCTGACACTAAGTATTACAAAGAAAGTTAGCTCCTCCCCTGCAGTATACACCCCTCTGCTGGCTCCCAGCTAACCAGTTCTTGCTTAGTGTCCGTAGGAGGCACACGGACTGGTCTGCTATTCAGACCCAAAGAATCTTTTTACTTTTACCTTTTACCGGACGAAGGGGGCGACGGATTCTTTCATGTTCCGATCTCCCCCGAACCAACAACAGGCGAGCACGGGAGTTTCACCTCTCCGTATCCTCTCCTGCGACGTGGGAAGCCACTGCCTGAGCTGATTCTAGGTGCGACGGGCCCTTCAAGGGCACCGATCTCCCCCCTCCTTATCAGACGAGCACTGGAGTGTCACCTCCAGTATCCTCTTCTGCAGCCAGGCCTATTGCCGGACATTCAGCCCTGCCCACCAGGTTATACCCTCGGCTGTTCAGAGGCACTTTACAATGTGGCGTCCGAGCAGCCCCCACTGCACCACCACTATTAAGAGCGGATGGTACAAGGAGGCGGACGGTTCCTCTCCTCCTCCCTAACAAACGGATGATGGATTGAGGTTTATCCCTACACCGTCCACGCTGCACAAAACAGCGCTGAAACCCACATCCGCGGCGGCTCCATGCCGGGACGCGCAACGATGGTGAGTGGACCCATCTTCAGAGGGATATCCATAAGCCTTAGCCACTTTCCTGTGGCCCACCTCTCTGAGGTAACGCTCTGGCCGGCTACAAAAATTTAGCCCCTGGCTTCGGCCGATGTGTAGGCCGCATCCCGGAAGTCTCCTGAAACGCCCCGCTGGTGTCGCCCGCCTGCTACAGAAATTTAGGCCCCGGCTTGGGCCTATTCAGCATCGTGTCCGTCGCTCCGCCCCCCGAGTTGGCGCTTCTCGCTCTCTGTGAGATTTTATCTACTCTGCAGCTCACAGTGGCCATCTTGGTTCACCTGGCCGGCTCACACTGAGGCAACGATTTTTAGCATTAAGGGGGCACAACCACTCTACATCAAGGCATTAAACGCACAAGTATTCTCCCTTCTTAAAGGCACATGTAGTATTGTCCTGGTTTTAAAGGCGCATGTCCAGTATTGTCTGTTCTTAAAGGCGCAGGTCCAGTATTGTCTGGTCTGAAAGGCGCATGACCAGTATTTTCTGTTCTTAAAGGCGCATGTCCAGTATTCTCTGTTCTTAAAGGCGCATGTCCTGTTTTGGCTGGTCTTAAAGGCGCATGTCCTGTTTTGTCTGTTCTTAAGGGCGCATGTCCAGTATTGTCTGGTCTTAAAGGAGCATGTCCAGTATTGTCTGGTCTTAAAGGAGCATGTCCAGTATTGTCTGGTCTTAAAGGCGCATGTCTAGTATTGTCTGGTCTTAAAGGCACGTGACCAGTTTTTCCCTGGTCTTAAAGGCGCATGGCCAGCATACCCTGGTCTTACGCACATGGCCGGTATGCCCTGGTCTTAAAGACGCATGACCAGTACTCCTTGGTCTTAAGGGCACATGTCCAGTATTACCTGGTCTTAAAGGCACATGACCAGTATGTCCTGGTCTTAAAGGCACATGACCAGTATGCCCTGGTCTTAAAGGCACATGACCAGTAGGCCCTGGTCTTAAAGGCACATGACCAGTACGACCTGGTTTTTAAAGGCACATGACCAGTATGCCCTGGTCTTAAGGGCACATGACCAGTATGACCTGGTTTTAAAGACACATGACCAGTATGCCCTGGTCTTAAAGGCACGTGACCAATATGCCCTGGTCTTCAAAGCATATGACAAGTATGTCCTGGTTCTTAAAGGCACATGACCAGCATGCCCTCATCCTAAAGGCACAAGACCAGTATACCCTGGTCTTAAAGGCGCATGACCAGTATTTACTGGTCTTATGGGCACATCATCAATCCTAAGCTGATCACTCTAACTGAGCTCCGGAGCCTTCCGCCGCTCATCCCTAACCGCAACCCAGATATACATGGTCCCTTTCCTACATGGGAGCGTCCGCTAGCAGGGGCCGCAAGTGTTCTAGAAAAACGTACAGGCGTCTGCAAAACGGAAGTTTTCATTTCCTAATCTCTCCCCCATGATTTGTTGAGAACAACGCTGAATATGGATCGCATATTGCCTTGGATTGCAAGAGCTTCAGAAAAGGAGGGAGTCTCCTATTTATACCATCAACAAATCGACGAGCAATTCACTGGACAGAAGCCGCTAAGTAGGTTGCCATACCTGGTCTGGTTTTTATGGGCGACGGGTCCTTTTAAGGGCACCGATTCCTCCCACATCTTCAACAGACGAACACATGCAGTGTCGCCTCCATGTATCCTCTTCTGCATCCAGGCCTAATGCCAAACAACCTGCCCTGTCCACCCGGGGACCTCAACTCTGGGGATGTACAGAGGCACACATCTTTGGCGTCCGAGCACCCCCCTTTGTATCAATTTAGGGGATGATGCAAGAAAGCGGACGATTCCTCTCCACGTCCCTGTTAACAGAATGGTGGATCGAAGGTTCCTAATTTTCTACTCTGCACGAAGATGGCAAGAGGCCTGCTGGTTGCAGCCCCGCATTCTGCCACTTGGCAGTCTAACCAGGTGGAATTTCTTGAGGTATACCTACCAGTATCCCTGCCCGATGTATCATCAATTAAAAAAACCACAGACGGTCGGATAGCAAATCTGGTTCGTTCCGTCTTGTGGCTTCGGGTTCAGCGCTCTACCCTTCTTTAGCGCCACATGATGTTGCTTGACCAATAGTCTCCTGGTCAGACCTTATCTACTTCAATTCAAATCAAATCTTCTGAGCGGGAGACTAACAAGGGATCGTATTTTTTCTACAGACCCATCCAGCAGTAGAAGCATTGTCCTGGACAGTCTAGATCTAAGGGATCTTGGTTTCACGAAGGAGAAAAGGGAAACTATGATCATTCCTGGACCTCAAACTTCTAACAACCTTTGACAAGGCCCTCCTTTTTCAGATGCAGTTCCTCCGCTCAGCCATTACTTCAACAGAAAAAAAAAAAAAAAGTGGAGTTTTCTGGCATCCATCGACATTCGGTTTTCTTACCCTCACATGTCTACTTTTTTTCCCCTCTACAATTATCTCTTCTCCTTTCCATTCGCGAACAGCATTTTCAAGTCACGACCTTGCCCTTCAGCCTGGCTACCGCACCACAGTGGTCGCAACGCTCATAGCAGTTGTCATGTGCTTCTTGCACCCTAGAAACATGGTCGTCCTGCCCTACTCGGTCGACTTTCTAGCCGCTCTACAAGGACTACGCTAAGTCGTCTATATCACTTGCAATACCCTCTCACTTGGGCTAGCAGCTAAACTTAGACAAGTTTTTTTTTTTTCCTCATTCCCAGCCCAGCAGATCCTCTTTGACGATGATCCTGCACAAGAAGGATGGTAATTCTCTCTCTCTCGAGTCAAGGTCGTGGCCCTTCAACACGGAGCTTGTGCACTTGATCACTCATTCCCTCGGTTCATTCAATTAGCTAGGAGGGTTCTGAGCAATAAGACGAAAACGGAAGTAGTTTTCTTTTGCTCCGCTCGTTTTCAGCAAGTCAATCAGGCTTTCAAAAGGTAGTCTCTAAGCTCCTTCCTCATCCAGAGCCTTCTTCTGGTCCAATGGTTATTAGGGATACCAATGCCCGTCTTCTTCTCCCGATCATTTCTCTGGGGATCCGAACAGTACGGCTAATCCTACAGCAGGTCCACTGCCCTTAGGCGGGTCAACCATCCGTCTTCAATTTGGATAATGCCACGGCTGTGCCATACGTCAATCATCTCGCAGGTACCCACAGTCAAGCGCCATGGCCGAGGTACCTCGCACTCTCTGATGGGCCGAGATCTATCATTCGGTGATCTCAACAGTACATGTCCCTGGAGTAGAACACTGGGCGGAGGACATATTCAGCCGTCAGGGTTTTTCTCCTCTAGTGAGTGGGAACTTAACTCGGAAGTCTTCCTTCACATCTGCCTTCACTGGAGTACTCCAGATGTAGGTCGGATGGCGTCCAAGCTGAACGCCTATGTACTCCAGTTCATGGTTTGGCTTCAAGATCCAAGTCCATCGCAGCGCATGCTCCGTTTCTTCCACGGTACCAATTTCCATAACTCCTCTTCCACTACGTCTGAGATCTTTTTGGAAGCAGAAAAGGCCCCCAGTGATCCCGGGAGACCCGCACTGACCATGTCAGGTTTTCTCGCTTGCGATACTAGTATTTCTCCGTCTTATTTTGTCAAAACTGGAAATATGGACCTTCTCGCAGGGAGCCTTCACCTGTAGTTCTTCCCTACCGTGTACCGTTAGATCTGGGGGACCTTAATGGTCCTGGGGATCTTACAGTAGACTCCTTTTTCGATCCAGAAAGACTTTACTATCAGGGAACGTCACTCACCTTTTTTCTCTGCGTTCTTGTCATCCTGATGAGTCTTCAGAGCTTGCCACTCTGTTCTTTTCAGTCTTTTTTCCTTATTACCATCAATGCATCGTTGCCCTCAAGCCATCACCTTCCCTCATTGCCAAGGTGGTTTTGTATTCCCACTGTTGCAGGGGCATCGTCCTCTCATCTCTTTCGGCTCCAGTCCACACAACGGAATGGGTTCTCCATAATCCGGAAGAAGTGAGTGCTCCAAGTGGGTACGTATCGAGGACGGCGTCCTTCCGAAGGTTGGACACTTTGCTTGGGCTTCTCGATGGTAAGTAGGCTTCCCGACGGTCACAGGAAGGGTTTAGCCGTGTTCATCGGCCACGTTAGCCTGGTGGATTCTTTTCACCATCCAGGAGTCCTTCCGTGCTAGATGTCAGCCTATCTCCCTGTCTCAGGGCTCTAGGCACCAGGCGTCGGCAAGCACGACCGCAAGCTTGCGAATTCCTCTAGTCCGCATGCATTCTTGAAGCACTATAATTCACACACTTCCACAGATGTGAGTCTGGGCAGGCGGACTTTGCAGGCCGCCTTGGCGCACTTGTAAGTAGCGGTTACACGGCCTGATCTGATGTTGTCCCCACCCAGGGACTGCTTTGGGACGTCCCATGGTCTGTGTCCCCCAATGAGGCGAAGGAGAAATAGGGATTTTTGTGTACTCACCGTAAAATCCTTTTCTCCGAGCCATTCATTGGGGGACACAGCTCCCTCCCTATTATTAGTTGTATTTGTTTTTATCATTTGATATGTTATACTCTCATATATAATGTGACATGCTATACACTTATATGTTGTTATTGATCTCATACTGCTTTTGCACCGAACTGGTTAGCTGGGAGCCAGCAGAGGGGTGTATACTGCAGGGGAGGAGCTGGGAGCCAGCAGAGGGGTGTATACTGCAGGGGAGGAGCTAACTTTCTTTGTAATACTTAGTGTCAGCCTCCTGGTGGCAGCAGCATACACCCATGGTCTGTGTCCCCCAATGAATGGCTCGGAGAAAAGGATTTTACGGTGAGTACACAAAAATCCCTATTTTTCATTCTTATCATGCCACTTTGGGGGTTTCCACAATATATAGGACCCCCAAAGTCACTTCACAACTGATGCGGTCCCTAAAGAAAAATGCTTTATAAATTTCCTTCAAAAAATGAAAAATTACTGTTACATTTTTAAACCTTCTAAAATGCTAACAAAATAAAACAACATTTTCAAATGGTGCTGATGTAAAGTGGTCATGAGGGAAATGTCATTTATTAATGGTTTTGTGTGGTATGACTATCTGGATTAGGGCTCATTTCCAGTTGCGAGAAACACGTCCGTGTCTCGCATGTGGAAACCAAGCTCTGGCGCCAGCACTTTGGAGCGGAGCGTGCAGCTCCATGTGTTCCTATGCGGCTTCACGCTCCGCTCTGAAGTGCCGGTGCCACAGCTTGGCTTCCACATGCGAGACACAGACGTGTTTCTCGCAAGTGGAAATGAGCCCTAAAAGTGATAATCATTCTAAGTTTGAAAATAGCAATTTTTGTCAAATTTCTGATTTGTTTTGCGTTTATTTCTAAAAAATATCAGCCTAGATTTATCATTATCATAAAGTATAATTTGTCACAAAAAAACAGTCTCAAAATCATTGTGATATGTTGAAACATTCTAGAGTTATTACAACATAAAGTGACAGATGTCAGATTTAAAAAAAAAATTTGGCCCGGTCACTAAGGGGTTAAAAGTATGTGTCTCCCCAGCAATTTGACAAATTTTGAGAAGTTTTGCATTATAGGAGAAAAATATTGTACAAAGCTGATATACCTTTACCTTGAAAAACCGCAATGCTTAAAGGGGTTGTGTCTGGTCTTCCGATGAAAGTCTTCAGTCACTCTGTGCCTGAATACTTCCTTAAATCGTCACTGCCCAGGATCTGCACTTCCGAGATCGGTTGGTGATGGGGTTTGCATACATGAGGTCACATGCTGACTAGACGTGCTTGGCTTCGCTCAATACAAGTGAAATGAGAGAGGCAGAGCACGTCTAGTTGGAATGTAGCCGGTCTTTCATCACAAGACGTGACAACCCCTTTTAAACAGAAGAATATTTTTTTAATGCTGTATGAAGTCTGTTTGTGGTGGTTAATTTTGATAGGTGTCAAACATCCCCTCCCCACCTCCCACTCCTGCCCTCCTAAAATATGCCATTTCTACCCTGTCCATCCTCACCCTCCCAAAAAAAAAGTGTCATCCCTATATTCTCCACTTTTCCAGGCACATTAGAATTCGCTTTAATATTAGACAATGCTGTTAGTGGCTAGTGTATGTTATTTATAAAACCATAGGGAGTGTCCAGACTTTATATAGAAATATCTTTTAAAATGGAATAAATACTTTTCGTAGTTATTATAAAGTGAAGTTTGACTTCTACTTTTCATTTTTAGCCGAAGGAGGAGGAGCCCATCTCCACCCCCACCCAGAAGGCGACGCAGCCCTTCTCCTGCCCCCCCACCAAGGAGACGTCGTTCTCCTTCTCCACAAAGGCGCAGGTGAGTTATCATTCTGAAACTACATTACTAATTTTAGTTGGAAAAGTAACATCTGCTCAGATAGCGCTCCTCTGAAACTGGAAGGCACTGCAAAAATATTACATCTGATTTCAGTGATGTTCAAAACATGACCTTGTCTTAGTATGCAATGCCTTGTTCAGTCACTGACCTTGATTTGGTTCCAGTGGACACTAGTGAGTGACAGTCTGAACATTTGTTCATCCTATCACTTAAAGAAGCACTGCCAAGAAACTTTCATTCCCTAAACATGTCTAAATACTTGTGTTGAATACTGTAAGTACAATTAAATACTGATCCCCATCTTCACCTGTTTCTAGTGCTACTTCAGTCCTTTGTTCACTCATGACTGTAATTCTGACTTGCTGGGTATCACTGGTGTTTGTCATCTGAAAAGCCAGGAACTAGTTTCTTTTGTTAAAAAAAGCACAACATCTCTACTAGAGTTACAGCATGTGGCAGTTGCAAGTTTTATGGGGTTTTCCATCTTTAAGATTTTTGTTTTGTCTAAAGGCTTGGTATGTGTGTAACAGTAACATGGAGATGTAATTTCCCCCTTACCTCTTTATTATTTATTTATATAGCACCATTGATTCCATGGTGCTGTACATACCTCTTCAAGTTCTGTTTTTTTCTGTCCTGGTAATGTCTGAAGCGGTGATGTCAAGGTTACAGCGCATGACTGCTATAACCAAACATCAGGCTCAGTGGTGATGCCAATGTAGATGACACAAGACTGGTGAGGGCAGTTATTGTTGAGTTAGCAAATACAGCCAAAGAACATCTGGACTTGGCAAAGGCGTTTGATACTGTACCACATAACTGCCTTCTACTGAAGCTACAGAAGCAAGTACTGGGGGAAACTGTATGCAGATGGGTAAGGAATTGGTTAAATGACAGGAAGCAGGGTTGTCATAAATTGTACGTTGTGTAAATGGGATATAGTTAGCAGTGGGGACCGCAGGGATCTGTGCTAGGACCGATTCTTTTTAAATGTCTCTATTAATGACCTTGTGGATGGGATGGAGAGAGTAAAGTGTCAGTCTTTGATGAAGACACCGAACTATGTAGGATACTAAAAATCTGACCTTGGCACTACAATATTACAAAACTATCTGGATAAGATGTCTGAATGGGCGAACACTTGGCAAATGAGACTTAATGTAGATAAATGTAGAGTAATGCACCTAGGGTGGAGTAATCCTATTTCCTGTATATACAGTAAATGGGAGTATACTCGGGACTACAGAACAGGAGAAGGACTTGGGTTTCCTGGTTACAAGTAAGCTGAGCAGCAGTACTCAATGTCAAGCAGCAGCTGCAAAAGCAAACAAGATTTGCTTATATATATAAAATATATATATATCCTACGATCCTAACATATTGTTACCCCTTTATAAATCATCTGTGAGGCCACATCTAGAATATGTGATCCAGTTTTGGGCTCCACATTTTGAAAAGGATATTCAGAAGTTAGTTCAAAGACGGGCAACTAGATTTAGAAGGGATGGTAGGACACTCATGATGAGAGGTTGAAAAAGTTGGCTTTATTTTGCTTAGAAAAAAAAGACGCTTCAGAGATTTCATTTATATTTATAAATATGTGTGGTCAATACCAAGAACAGGCACACAACTTATTTCTTCTAAGGACCAGGGGGCACTCATTACGGGTGTAGGAAAGGCGATTCCGGCAGCTAAATAGGAAAGGGTTCTTTACAGTTAGAGCAGTCATACTGTGGAATGCCCTACCTCAAGAGGTAGTAACGGCAGACACAATAACAGCATTTAAAAAAAAGGTCAGAACGATTTCCTCAATACACATAAAATTGGCGGTTATAGTTAATTTAGTGAAAAAATGTACAATTGGAGAAAGGTTGAACTTGATGGACCCAGGTCCTTTTTTTTTTTTTTTTTTTTTTCAACCTATGTAACTGTAACATGGTCACAATGGCACACTGGAGTTTCATTGGTTATGTAAGGTTGATCTTGCTATTTTTATACATTCTAGATTTTACAAATCTTTAGACAGAAACACCAAGTGGGATTTTGACAGCTTTCCTTTTGCACAATTTTAACGTTTACTTTTTTTGTAATTTACTTAGATCCCCTTCTCCTCGAAGGCAGTCGCCTTCACAAAGACGGTACTCACCCCCAATTCAAAGACGATACTCTCCTTCCCCACCTCCTAAGAAAAGAACTTCTTCACCACTTGCTCAACCGTCTTCAAAACGTAGAATATCACAGTCTCCTCCTCCAACAAAACACAGAGTATCACATTCACCTCCACCAAAACATAAAGGATCTCCTGGAGGAAAAAGACTGTCTCCATCTTTACCATCTAAGCACAGGAAGGCATCATCTCCAAACAGATCTGGAAGGGAAGCACGTTCTCCTCTGCAACCTAAACATTTATCACCCTCTCCACGTCCAAGAGCTGTATGTAACTCTGAGAGTCCCCCAGCACATAGAAGAGCACCATCACCTTCTCCTCCTAGGCGACAACAGTCCCCCTCCCCAAGTACACGACCTATTCGAAGAGTATCCAGAACACCAGAACCGAAGAAACTGAAAAAGTAATCTCCTTAATTTACTTGCATACTTGTTTTGTTATCTGGTTAATTCTATATTAATGTCTTTCCCCACCTTTTCAGGGATTCTCCAAGTCCATGTCCTAGAGAAGGCTCTGCATCAAGATCAGTTTCTGTATCCCCTGAGCCTGCTCCTGAAAAACAAGCCGTTTCACCATCTAGGTCTCGATCCAGATCTGCTAATTGGTCTCCAGCTCCAGCACCAGCTAAGAAAGCCAAGAGCACGACACCAAGCCCAGCTCCTGCTCAGGTATAGTTTAGTATCTTATTTGGAACTTTCCATTTAGTAGTGTTTAGCCTATTGTGTGTATCTTATTATTACATGTTAATATGATACCTTTAATGTCTTTTTTTTATTATTCTACTTTTAGATGTCTGATCAGGAAGCTAGTGGTGGAAAAAAGAAAAAGAAGAAAAAGGACAAGAAACACAAAAAAGAAAAGAAGCACAAAAAACACAAAAAACATAAGAAGGAAAAAGCTGCAGCTGCTGCCTCTCCAGAGGTCATTGAGGCGGATGTGGACACAGAAGCCAAGAAGGTGAGTAAGGTTATTATTGTTCAGCCCTGTCTTGGCAATGTAGATATCCCCACCCCAATTTCACCTAGAAAATAATTTTCCAAGGATGTTTGTATAGAAGCATCCATTCTCATGCACGCATTGAATTGGGTGGTGGGTAGTTTAGTGGGCCCCATTGACTGACTAGTTTTTGGTCACCAATCACTGTTCTGCCTCCTTTTCTGTCTTCTGCTGCAGCGTAATAAAAATTCTACTGATGCCGGGCGTGTACCTCCCTAAACAAAAATCCTATACATTTCCCCCCCACCAGGAGACCGAAAGTGACGGAGAAGGAAATCTGGACGATTTGGAGAAGAATTTACGAGAGAAGGCTCTGCGTTCCATGAGAAAAGCGCAGGTTTCCCCTCAATCCTAGTTCTGTTCACGTTTCATTTGCAAAGTGTAAATTGTATTTTCTTTTTGGTTTGTATTTTTTTCAGTTTTTTTTTTTTTTTTTTCCTGATGCTTTAGTACATTTGGAAGGTTAGATTATTCCAATTAATAGGCTGGGATTTACTACATACATCTGATCATTTCATACAGTTAGAGGTGAAGCGCAGCTAAAATGGGAATGTCTCTGCAATCATTAAACATTTGTTGTACTATCTCAATCCTGTAGTCACAGTTGGCATTTGGATTGTTTGAAATGTTTCCCTTTTTCTCTGCTTTTAATATTTCCATTGTCATACCATACTTTTTCCAGATTTAATAAAATGTACAGACTGTTGTTTATTTTCATTACATGAACAGCATTTGAAGTGTCAGAAGAAAGCTTCTGTGTTTGGTTGCTATGTAAGAGAAATTCTGTTAAATCATTAAAGGGTTTTCCAGGAAAAGAAATGGGATATGTCAGATGTTATTAAGTGTTCTATTGTATCCAGCTGATGGAAACCCTACTTATTCCCAGACTAAGAAGGCAGCCTATTACCTTCTATTGATGGAGTGATGCCTGTACACCTATATTCTCCCCAGAAATTATTTGGATTTACAGAAAACTGAGTGCTATTACTGCCTTTAGATTCAGTGGGGCATCAAGCTGTTGTCGTACATCTATTTAACTTAGTAAAAAGTATTTCCCTGGGAAAACTCTTCAAGTACAATTGGTGCAAATTGATTTGCCTGTTTAATTTCATTGGTATCGACAGTGGTCTGTGGTAGCTACACCCGATAAGGCGCACTGCTCTTACCTCCTGGTATTAGCTACTTTTTCTTTATTAGCTTGTCTGGTGCGACATCTTAAATGCGTCACTTCACAACAATAGCTTTGCGCAAGCCGTCTATTCAAAAGCAAACCTGCGGGTGCCAGGTTGTAGGAGAAGCCAGTGCAGTAAGCATAAACCATTGTAGCCAATGGAATGGAACGTACAAATAAATTCGCACCAACTCTACTTTAGTGATCATTTTATAGTATGGCCATGATTTTCTATTCCTGTATGTAAGGCCGTTAAAACCAGTTTACCTTGAATTCTGCTATTTTCATCACTTGTTCTGTTCTCCACTATGTTGTGGATACATTTTGTTAAATATACGCTAACTTGGAACACTGGAATTTCACTTTCATTTTATTAAAGTTTTTTTAAGGGGTAGGTTGTTGCCAGTTTTTACAATGCATACATTTTATCTTTAGCAGACACTTAATCTATATTCATCTTTTTTAAAACCATTTTAGTTTATGGCCTTATTTCTAAGGGCCTAATGTATTATTTATGAGGAGTTTTTTTTAAGTCACTTTTTTCCGCCTGTTTTGTCTTCTGGTATTTGTTCAGTTTTTTTTGCAAGAAAATGTCGCTTGTGGACCATGAGTTTTGCATAAAATGACACATTGCATTAAAATGTGCACAAAAATAACATGTGTAAAATCACTTAAGGAGTGGGGGGGGGGGGGGGGGGCGGGGGGCAGGGGTGTGGCCTGGAAAACATTTGCACCAAAAACATGGAACTTAAAAATACTACCACAATGGTGGACATAAAAAAAAAAAACACATAAAAGACCTTTATAGTTGCAAATTAGCATAAGGCAAAGATAAATATAAAAAATACCAAAAAGTAGTATAAAAAAATGCAACAATGAGGTGAGCACATGATGCTAGATTTAGTCCTTTTCACATTTTATGCAGCATTTGTTTTATATTCCATTTTATTATATTCATCTGTTCACTGCATGTTTGCTTAGTGATTATATACTGTCATTGCCAAAAGTTTTGAGACTGATGCAAATTTTTATTTTCACAAAATTTGCAGCTTTCATGTTTCTATGGTTACTGAAGTACAATTGTAAGCTCTTCCCAATATTTTATACTTTTATTGATTAATACATCAAGTTTATGCAAAGACCCAATATTTACAGTGTTGACAATTTTTCAAAACTTTTGCAATTCGCCCGGCATTCTGGATATTAGCTCATGGGCCCAATCCTGACTGATGCCAAACCATTCTTGCCTAATCGGTAATGAAGAGCGAGCACTGAAATGCTCAGGTGCTCGTTCCTTGGGTCAAGCAAATCTTAATGCTCGGCTTCTCGACCAGCATAATGAGTATAATGGAAGTCAGTGGGAAACTCGAGCGTTTTAGCGGTGGCTCCCCATCTCGCCCAGAGGTCTGGAGGGGTCTAAAAATTACTCAAATTGATGGAAACTCTGCTGAAATAACTTGGGAACAGAATGGGGAAGACCCCTGGAAGCATCTTTGAATCCCAGGTCAGTGCTGGGAACAATGTTGTCAGAATATTACGGACTGAAAATAAAACATTCAAAACCGAAGTTAAAATGGATTTTACAGGGAAAAGAAATGTTAAGAATCTCCGCACCTTGAGAGCAAGATAGATTTTTTTTTTTGGTAAAATATCATTATACTGTTTACTGTAAGTGGAATGAGGCCTAAAACTAAATGAACACAGTTAGTCAAATAGGGTGGGAGTTCAAATAAATGTAGGTTGTTTTACGGCCTCTGGCCCTGAATGCTTGACTTTGGGAATCTTCACATTTCATGATGCCTTGCACAAAGGATTTTGGGTTACAATGTAGTACCCAGAGTCTGAAAGCTAGGTTTGCATCCTAGGTCATGGGTATTCCAGCCGGACAATGACCCCCCCCCCCCCCAACACACTTCAAGAAACACCCAGAAATGGATGGAAACAAAGCACTCGAGAGTTCAAAAGCGGTAATTCCAGTTCCAGTAGCGTAAAGTGTCCCACCACTACCTCTACAGATGGTAGAGTGAAACTGAATGGATACATTAAATCAGTTAATTTTGCCTGCTTTGATGAATTTCTGAGCACAGAACACCATAAAAAACATGAATAGGTCAATGAGTCCATGGAAAAAAAAGCAGCAGCAAGGCTAAGAATTTATAAGACAATAATCCCTGACTGGATGTCTGTCATATGCTATACTTGTATATAAGGCAAAATTAGTAAGAGGGAAAAAAAATTTGCACATTTGCATTGCTTTCAATTGTGAAAAAAAACATTAACAGGAAATTAAATTTTAACATTTTACTATCTTATATGGCCATGTGGTGTGTGAGCCATAATCAGACACATCCTGTTTAATTTATGAAGGAGGGACTCTGAAATTCACAATTTTTTTTTGTTATGGCCATCAGGCGGCCTTCACTATTACAGGCCCAGCAGGCGTCTTGTGGACAAATGAGACCAAGATAGAGCTTTTTGGTAAAGCTCATCCTACTGTTCACTGTAAATTGAATGAGGCCCAAAAATATAAGAACACAGTAGTTACAGTCAAATATGTTGGAGGTTCAAACATATTTTTGGTATCTTTTTGCTGCCTCTGGCCCTGGGTGCCTTGACTGTGTGCGAGGCATCATGAAATGTGAAGATCTCCAAACGATTTTGGGTCGGAATGTGTCAGAAAGCAGGGTTTTCATTTCCAGCAGATGATACCTAGCACCTACCCCTCCGCTAAGCGCAGCTAACAGCGGTATTAGTAGGGAATAGAATAGATGTTACCTTGATATTTTTTGGTTGCATCAGCAAGGATTATAATTTATAAGGCAATAATCTCTGACTAGATGCCTGTAATACACTACCCCTGCTGTAACAGCTCACCCTAGACGAATTGCAGAAAAGAGCGGTATTCTTGCAGAATATAGAAGGTATTTTATCCGGCCTTGAAAAGATTTTTTCTTGTATGTAGCAGCAACAAACTCTGGAGGAACGCAGAGCAGCACTGCCAGTTTTGGTGAATTTCTGCGTATGGATCACCTTAAAAACAAAAAACACACATCTCAATGAATGTATGGAGAAAAACAACGGCAAGAATTTTAATTCATAAGGCAATAATCCCTGACTAGATGCCTGTAATACGTGATCTCTACTGCAACATCTCACCCTAGACAAATTACAGATAAGAGCAGTATTCGAGAATATAATCTATTTGAATTGGCCCTGAAAAACAAACTATTTAATGTGCCAGCATGAAGGACTGTTATTTCATCAACCCTGCTGGGGAATATAGTGGAGCGTTCCACATCTACTCAGCCTGATATGAAGGAGACTAGGTTCTTCTGTACTTGACAAATTCTCTTGTCCCGGCTGTGAAACCTTGTATGCAGGGTGAGAACTATACAGGTCCTTCTCAAAAAATTAGCATATAGTGTTAAATTTCATTATTTACCATAATGTAATGATTACAATTAAACTTTCATATATTATAGATTCATTATCCACCAACTGAAATTTGTCAGGTCTTTTATTGTTTTAATACTGATGATTTTGGCATACAACTCCTGATAACCCAAAAAACCTGTCTCAATAAATTAGCATATCAAGAAAAGGTTCTCTAAAGGCCCCGTCTCACACAGCGACGCTGCAGCGATACAGACAACGATGCTGATCGCTGCAGCGTCGCTGTGTGGTCGCTGGGGAGCTGTCACACAGACAGCTCTCTCCAGCGACCAACGATCAGGGGAACGACTTCGGCATCGTTGTCTGTCTTCAACGATGCCGAAGTCCCCCTGCAGCACCCGGGTAACCAGGGTAAACATCGGGTTACTAAGCGCAGGGCCGCGCTTAGTAACCCGATGTTTACCCTGGTTACCAAAAAAAACAAACACTACATACTCACCATCTGTTACCCGTCAGGTCCCTAGCAGTCTGCTTCCTGCTCTGACTAAGCCGCCGTACAGTGAGAGCAGAGCGCAGCGGTGACGTCACTGCTGTGCTCTCACTTTACGGCGGCTCAGTCAGAGCAGGAAGCAGACGCCAAGGGACCTGACGGACATCAGATGGTGAGTATGTACTGTTTGTTTTTTTTTACATTTACGCTGGTAACCAGGGTAAACATCGGGTTACTAAGCGCGGCCCTGTGCTTAGTAACCCAATGTTTACCCTGGTTACCAGTGAAGACATCGGTGTCACACACACCGATTCAGCGATGTCAGCGTGACCTCAACGACCAAAAAAAGGTCCAGGCCATTCTGACACGACCAGCGATCTCGCAGCAGGGGCCTGATCGCTGGTACGTGTCACACATAGCGAGATCGCTACTGAGGTCGCTGTTGCGTCACAAAACTAGTGACTCAGCAGCGATCTCGCTAGCGATCTCGCTATGTGAGACGGGACCTTAAATGACCTATCACCCTAATCTTCTGAATCAACTAATTAACTCTAAACACATGCAAAAGATACCTGAGGATTTTAAAAACTCCCTGCCTGGTTCATTACGCAAAACCCCCATCATGGGTAAGACTAGCGACCTGACAGATGTCAAGAAGGCCATCATTGACACCCTCAAGCAAGAGGGTAAGACCCAGAAAGAAATTTCTCAACAAATAGGCTGTTCCCAGAGTGCTGTATCAAGGCACCTCAATGGTAAGTCTGTTGGAAGGAAACAATGTGGCAGAAAACGCTGTACAACGAGAAGAGGTGACCGGACCCTGAGGAAGATTGTGGAGAAGGACCGATTCCAGACCTTGGGGAACCTGAGGAAGCAGTGGACTGAGTCTGGTGTGGAAACATCCAGAGCCACCGTGCACAGGCGTGTGCAGGAAATGGGCTACAGGTGCCGCATTCCCCAGGTAAAGCCACTTTTGAACCATAAACATAGGCAGAAGCGCCTGACCTGGGCTACAGAGAAGCAGCACTGGACTGTTGCTAAGTGGTCCCAAGTACTTTTTTCTGATGAAAGCAAATTTTGCATGTCATTCGGAAATCAAGGTGCCAGAGTCTGGAGGAAGACTGGGGAGAAGGAAATGCCAAAATGCCTGAAGTCCAGTGTCAAGTACCCACAGTCAGTGATGGTGTGGGGTGCCATGTCAGCTGCTGGTGTTGGTCCACTGTGTTTCATCAAGGGCAGGGTCAATGCAGCTAGCTATCAGGAGATTTTGGAGCACTTCATGCTTCCATCGGTTGAAATGCTTTATGGAGATGAAGATTTCATTTTTCAGCACGACCTGGCACCTGCTCACAGTGCCAAAACCACTGGTAAATGGTTTACTGACCATGGTATTACTGTGCTCAATTGGCCTGCCAACTCTCCTGACCTGAACCCCATAGAGAATCTGTGGGATATTGTGAAGAGAAAGTTGAGAGACGCAAGACCCAACACTCTGGATGAGCTTAAGGCCGCTATTGAAGCATCCTGGGCCTCCATAACATCTCAGCAGTGTCACAGGCTGATTGCCTCCATGCCACGCCGCATTGAAGCAGTCATTTCTGCCAAAGGATTCCCGACCAAGTATTGAGTGCATAACTGAACATTATTATTTGATGGTTTTTTTGTTTGTTATTAAAAAACACTTTTATTTGATTGGACGGGTGAAATATGCTAATTTATTGAGACAGGTTTTTGGGGTTTTCAGGAGTTGTATGCCAAAATCATCAGTATTAAAACAATAAAAGACCTGACAAATTTCAGTTGGTGGATAATGAATCTATAATATATGAAAGTTTAATTGTAATCATTACATTATGGTAAATAATGAAATTTAACACTATATGCTAATTTTTTGAGAAGGACCTGTATGTGACGACAAGTGATGAGCGAATATACTCGTTGCTCGGGTTTTCCCGAGCACGCTCGGGTGGTGACTGCTTGGAGATTTAGTTTTCTTTGCCTCAGCTGCATGATTTACGGCTGCTAGCCAGCTTGATTACATGTGGGGATTCTCTAGAAACCAGGCAATCCCCACATGTACTCAGGCTGGCTAGCAGTCATAAGTCATGCAGTTGCGTCAATACAAACTAAATCTCCAAGCAGTCACAAATACTCGGAGACCACCCTAGCGTGCTCGGGGAAAACCTGAGCAACAAGTATATTCGCTCATCACTGGTGACGACCACCTGACAGCCCACAACTAGGCACTGGATCGTATGCTAATAGAACCCACCGGCTCTTTGGTTTACAAAAATCTTTCCTCAACTAGAAGGTGGAACCTCAGAAAAGCATTGATTCACATGACTAAGGAGTGGATCTCATAGACTGGTAAAGCGTATGCATGAAGTGCAAGGGATGCCAAAAATTTGAAGGAGTCATTCCAATACCCCTTTGAAGAGATATAGTATAGGGCCTTAGAAATCATTTATTTCTCATTATTAAGGAGTGGATATCCTACACTGATACCTCTCAAAATTCTTAATACGGGTTTCATAAACATCCTTAAATGTATAGCAGGGGAAGCATGATCACCCTGTTGATAAGGTGGTACAGAAGGAGGACAACACAAAAAAGATGAAATCCTGAAGCGTATACCCATGTTTGGGTGGGAAGGGGTGCATGGGAATAGACCAGAAAAAACTGGATTTTAGTGTATGTTCTGCTGTGGTCATCCAGTGGTATTAAGTCTGGGCCAATCCAGCCCTTGTTCATTTTGATAAGTCAGCCTGTCATCATTTTCAGTTGACAGGCGGAAGCGCCTATGACTTATAATACCCCCGGTGACACTAAAAACCCAGTCTAACAAAACACTAGCAGCAGGCCAGGACCTCCAAGGCATAGAGAGACATGCCACTTGTCTATCTTGAGTACCCAATAGTTGTAAGGCACAGAGCTGTTACAGAGGATGCTAGTACAGTCGGCAAGGTACTCCTCCAGCATCTTCCAAAACTTCCCTTCTTGTCAGAGTACCCCACTCACCTGGGTAATAGGAGGATCTGAGAAAACTGCCCCAGACCTTCTATAGTGTTCCCCTGACTCTGCTGCATCTGGTGTGTCTACCTCGTCTCTACTCCTTGGTTGCACCAAGGAACTGTGACATCTGCTGCCAGCTTTGGCAGATGGAAATGTTTCTATTCCTCAACTAGGGCCTTCTTGTACTGCAACATTTTATTAGACCTCTCTGCCATGGGAAGGCGAGATGTAAATTTCTTCTTGTAGTGTGGGTCTAGAAGGGTGACCAACCAGTAATTACTGTTGGCCAAAATGCACACAACACGGGGAAGGGGGGGGGGTTTGGTGGTCACGGAACATAAATTTAGCCATGTGTGTCAGACTTCCAACAGCCAAGACTTCCCTGTCCTCAGCAGGAGCACGACTATCCATCTTGTCCTCCTTATCTTCAGGCCATCCACTCTGAATACAAGAGATGAAGGTAGTGTGGGTAGTACTATCTGTAGCAAAGGCAACCAGCTCCTGTTCCTCCTCGCTATCACCCAATCTGTGTAGAGAAGATGAGAGGAGGCTGAGCTGTGTTTCATCACCCTGTATTGTTTCTTGCTCCATCGTAACTTGCTTCGCCTGCAAAGCCTTCTCTTTAATTGTGATCAGCGAGTGTTTCAGTAGATGGAGGCCGGCGTCACACAAGAGAGTTTTACGGACGTATGAGACACAAAAACTACGCATGGCACACGGACCAATGATTTTCTATGGGGCAGCTCCTATCTGCCGTATATTTCTCGGCTGTATTTTATGGGTGTAGAAAATCTCAGCATGCTGCGTTTGTCAGCGTATTGCGCAAAAAACGCCAATGAAAGTATGGGGGTGAGAAAAATACGGATTACACACGGACCATCAGTGTGACTTGCGAGAAATACGCACCGGTGTTCTAGAGAAAAGCCGGCAATTCAGTGCGGTGTACAGTAAAATCACACTGACAGGTTAGAATAGATCAAATAAATGTCTACACGGAGTATATATATCTCTAATATATAAAGCTGAATGTGTGTGTGTATGTCACGCGTCTGGACCCCGAGAGCGTCATAGGCTATGTTGTGAGACAAAATTTTAACCCCGCGCGTTCCAATTCACCAAACAATTTTGCCCCTATCTACATAATGGGGGAAAAGTGAAAGGAAAAGTGTTGGAGGCAAATTGACAGCCAGGAGGAGATGGCATACAGGTATATACTATATACAGGGGAGATGATATACAGCTATATATTATATACAGGAGGAGATGACATACACGTATATACTATATACAGGAGGAGATGACATGCAGCTATATATTATATACAGGAGGAGATGACATACAGGTATATACAGGGGAGATGACATGCAGCTATATATTATATACAGGAGGAGATGACATACAGGTATATACTATATACAGGGGAGATGACATACAGGTATATACTATATACAGGTATATCTAATATATAAAGCTGAATGTGTGTGTATGTCCGGGATTGGCATCTGCACCGTCGCAGCTACAGCCACAAAATTTTGCACAGTCACACGTCTGGACCCTGAGCATCATAGGCTATGTTGTGGGGAAAATTTTTAACCCCGCACGTTCCAATTCACCAAACAATTTTGCCCCTATCTACATAATGGGGAAAAAGTGAAAGGAAAAGTGTTGGAGCCAAATTGACAGCTGCCAGATGTGAAGAAGGGGGACTTAAAGAGTGAGAGCGATGGCGCCAAAAAGAGTATATACCGTACAGTTGCTAAGGTGGGGCCCCGACATGGGATACTCACCACACACGGGGATATGAACGCACACAAAATGCGCCACACACTACCACGTGCTTGAACACATATCACCCTCAGCACACATTTCACCATACACACACCAACCTCGCCACATAAAAGTCGAAACACAAGTCGCAGCTCAAAACTCGCCACATGCAAAACTAGGCTCACGCAAAACTCGCCACACGTGCAAAACTCACATGGAAAACTCGCCACACGCAAAACTTGCTCACGCGGAAAAATTGCCACATTAACAAAAGTTGCAACACATGCAAAAGTTGCCTCACACAAAACTTGCACATACTCAAAACGCACCACACATAAAACTCGCCTTGCGCACAACTTGCGGCACACAACTTGCTACACTAACCTGTCACATGCAACTCGACACACAAAAAGTTGCTACACGCATGTCGCCACACAAAACTCATCTCACAAAAGTTGCTACATGCATGTAGCCACATGCAACTCAACACACAACTTGACACATGAAACTCGCCCTAAAACACACACAAGTCTGGTATTATCCTTCCAAAATAATTATCTGATTAATAAGCAGACAAACTACAAGAGCAACAAATGTACCATATAGGAAATACGGCAGCTGTCGGTCACATGACCTGTCTATTATGTGTATGTGTGAGCTAATATATACTGCCAGGGGGGAGGGCTTCCTGTCGGCTGGGGATTTATCAGGCTGTCAATTTAGCTTACAAATACTGAGGTAAAAATACTGAGCAAATAACGTGTGAATGAGGTCTAATACGGGAGGAGATGACACAGGTATATACTATATACAGGGGAGATGACACACATACTATATACAGGCGAGATGACACACAGGCATATACTATATACAGGAGGAGATGACATACAGGTATATACTATATACAGGGGAGATGACACACAGGTATATACTATATATAGGGGAGATGACATACAGGTACATACTATATACAGGGGAGATGACACACAGGTATATACTATATACAGGGGAGATGACACACAGGTATATACAATAGAAAATAGAAAAATTCCCACGCTAGAGTTCATATGAGTTTATGCCAGCAGGGGGCGCATCACCGCAAGTCTGCGATGCTACGTTCCCCTGCATTCCATTCATTCCCCAGTTTTTACAGTCAGGAGCACAGCTGCATTAGCAGGCTCCTGGCTGTAAAATTAATTAACCCCTTCAGATGGAATTTACAGTGTGGGAGGTGACTGAGCACCGGAAAGGTATGGGATATTGTTGCTTTTTTATTTTTGTTTTCCAGAACGAGGGTCTTCAGGTGGATTAAGTGTATAATAAAGATTTTACAACCCCATGTGTGTTTTTATTTCAATAAAATACTTTATTTTTAATGTGTGTGTATTATTAACCCTTTAATATTATTGGATTAATAATGGATAGGTGTCTCATTAACACCTCTCCATTATTAAGCAGGCTTAATGTCATCTTACAATAGCAAGGTGACATTAACCCTTTATTACCCCATATCCCACCGCTACTCGGGAGTGGGAAGAGAGAGGCTAAGTGCCAGAATAGGCGCATCTTACAGATGTACCTTTTCTGGGGTGGCTGGGGGCAAATGTTTTTAGCTGGGGGGGAGCCAATAACCATGGTCCCTCTCTAAGCTATTAATATCTGCCCTCAGTCACCGGCTTTCCCACATTGGCGGAGAAAATTGCGCGGGAGCCCACAACAGTTTTTTCCGTGATTTAACCCTTTATTTTAACAGCTAGAGCCCCCAAATTTTGCACACAGACTCTACTAACATTATTAGTGAGGAATATTTAAAAAAAAAAAAAAAAAAGTTTATGAAATGGTTTACTGTATGTAAGCCATGTCTTGTATCCTGTCGGGTTTGATAAGGAGATAGCAAAAGCTGGCAAATGAATTACCGGCTTTTCTGCTATCTAGCTCTGAATGAAATATATATATATATATATATGCGTAAAATAAGCAGACACATCCTTCCTACGGATGACATACGGAACACTGTTTTGGGATCATTTCTGCGTATTACACCTGTAACATACGGACCGTATTTCCCTTGAGTGTGACGCCGGTCAGAAGAGGGATGGTTAGGCCGGGGTCACATTTGCGAGTGTGATGCGAGAATCTCGCATGAGTCTCTCGCATAAATACCCGGCAATGCCGCCGGCTACACAAAAATACATGCAGCTGAACGCTCCGGTCCCAAGTGCCAGCGGCAGTGCCAGATATTGATGCGAGAGACTCATGTGAGTTTCTCGCATCACACTCGCAAGTGTGACCCCGGCCTTAAGCTGATTGTGGCGTCATCACCGCTCACCATCTTGGTCAAGTCTTCAAACCGCACAAATGTCAGACATTCATGCCCCACTCATCAGTTCCTATGTGCAGAGGGTGACCGGAATACCGACAGGCATGTTGTAGCAGGTATTCAATTACTGCTCACAAAGCCTTGCCAACATATGTAATGTTGAGTTCCAACGCGTGGTGACATCACAAGTAGCTCAGGCAGATCTGGGTAGGTTTTGAGAAACCGCTGAACCACTAAGTTAAGCACATGGGCCAGACATAGTATGTATAAGAGGTTTCCAAGCTTCAGAATCGCCATTAGATTACTGCCTTTGAAACACATGACCATCCCTGGTTGTAGATTCAGGGGAGACAGCCACAGATCATTCTGGTGTGTTAGACCTTTCAACAACTCTGATGGTGTGCGATTTGTCACCTAAGCAGATTAGCTTCAGCAGAGCCTGTTGCCACTCACTGAAGACAATGCTTCCCGCTTGCAAACTGATGTTGACGTTTCGGAGATGGAGGGTGAGGACTAGGAGGTGCAGGAACTACTGTAGAAAGTGGGGGAAACTCCAGGACCCGCAATCCTCGGTGTCGGTAGCACGTGTTCAGTCCCACGGTTCGACTGGATCACAGCTTTCACAATGTTCACCCAGTGTGCCATCAGGAAAATGTAGTGATCTTTGGGAGGATGTTTAGATACCATTCGTTATTCATGGCAGTGTTCTTAACCCCTTCATGACCCAGCCTATTTTGACCTTAATGACCTGGCCATTTTTTGCAATTCTGACCACTGTACCTTTATGAGGTAATAACTCAGGAACGCTTCAACGGATCCTAGCGATTCTGAGATTGTTTTTTCGTAACATAGTGGGCTTTATGTTAGTAGTAAATTTAGGTCGATAATTTTTTGCGTTTATTTGTGAAAAAAAAAAACGGAAATTTAGCGCAAATTTTGAAAATTTCACAATTTTCAAATTTTTATTTTGTTAAACCAGAGAGTTATGTGACACAATATAGTTAATAAATTACATTTCCCACATGTCTACTTTACATCAGCACAATTTTGGAAACAAATTTTTTTTTTGCTAGGAAGTTATAAGGGTTAAAATTTGACCAGCAATTTCTCATTTTTACACCAAAATTTACAAAACCATTTTCTTTAGGGACCACTTCACATTTGAAGTCAGTTTGATGGGTCTGTATGGCTGAAAATGCCCAAAAGTGACGCCATTCTAAAAACTGTACCCCTCAAGGTGCTCAGAACCACATTCAAGAAGTTTATTAACCCTTCAGGTGTTTCACAGCAGCAGAAGCAACATGGAAGGAAAAAATGAACATTTAACTTTTTAGTCACAAAAATGATCTTTTTGCAACAATTTTTTTTATTTTCCCAAGTGGAAAAGGAGAAGTGGACCACGAAAATTGTCCAATTTGTCCTGAGTACGCTACCCCATATGTGGGGGGAACCACTGTTTGGGCGCACAGCAGGGTTCGGAAGAGAAGGAACGCCATTTGATTTTTTGAATGAAAAATTGGCTCCAATCTTTAGCGGACACCATGTCGCGTTTGGAGAGCCCCTGTGTGCCTAAAGATTGGTGTGACCCCATTTTGGAAACTAGACCCCCCAAGGAACTTATCTAGATGCATAGTGAGCATTTTGAACCCTCAGGTGCTTCACAAATTGAACCGTAAAAATGAAAAAGTACTTATTTTTTTACAAAAATTTTCTTTTAGCCTCAATTTTTTCATTTTCACATGGACAACAGAATAGAATGGATCCTAAAATTTGTTGGGCAATTTTTCCTGAGTACACCGATACATGATATCTAGGAGTAAACCACTGTTTGGACGCACGGCAAGGCTCGGAAGGGAAGGAGCACCATTTGACTTTTTTTAATGAAAAATTAGCTCCAATCGTTAGCGGACACCATGTCACATTTGGAGAGCCCCTGTGTGCCTAAACATTGGAGCTCCCCCACAAGTGACCCCATTTTGGAAATTAGACCTCCCAAGGAACTAATCAAGATGTGTGGTGAGCACTGTTTACCCCCAAGTGCTTCACAGAAGCTTATAACGCAGAGTCGTGAAAATAAATCTTTTTTCCTCAAAAATGATTTTTAGTCCGCAATTTTTATTTTCTCAAGGGTAACAGGAGAAATTGGACCACAAAAGTTGTTGTCCAGTTTGTCCTGAGTACGCTGATACCCCAGATGTGGGGGTAAACCACTGCTTGGGCACACGTCTGGGCTTGGAAGGGAAGTAGTGACGTTTTGAAATACAGACTTTGATGGAATGGTCTGCGGGTGTCACGTTGCGCTTGCAGAGCCCCTGATGTGCCTAAACAGTAGAAACCCCCCACAAGTGACCCCATTTTGGAAACTAGACCCCCCAAGGAACTTATCTAGATGTGTGGTGAGCACTTTGAACTCCCAAGTGCTTCACAGAAATTTATAACGTAGAGCAGTGAAAATAAAAAATCTATTTTTTCCCCACAAAAATAAATTTTTAGTCCCCAATGTTTTTCTTTCCCAAGGGTAACAGGAGAAATTAGACCCCAACATTCTTCTGCAATTTTTCCTGAGTACGCTTATGCCCCATATCTTTGGGTAAACTACTGTTTGGGCACACGACGGGGCTCGGAAGGGAGGGAGCACCATTTGACTTTTTGAACGCAAGATTGGCTGGAATCATTGGTGGCACCATGTCGCATTTGGGACCCTAAACAGTGGAAACCCCTCAATTCTAACTCCATCACTAACCCCAACACACCCCTAATCCTAATCCCAACCCTAACCCCAACACACCCCTAATCCCAACCATAACCCTAACCACAAGCCTAACCCTAACCCCAACACACCCCTTACCCTAATCTTAACCCTAATTCCAACCCCAACTCTAATCCCAACTCTAATTCTAACCCTAAGGCTATGTGCCCACTTTGCGGATTTGTGTGCAGATTTTTCCGCACCGTTTTTGAAAAATAAATCCGCAGGTAAACCACACTGCATTTTACCTGCGGATTTCCTGTGGTTTTACACCTGCGGATTCCTATTGAGGAGCAGATGTAAAACGCTGTGGAATCCGCAAAAGAATTGACATGTGGAAAATACAACTCAGCGTTTCCGCGCGGTATTTTCCGCACCATGGGCACAGCGGATTTGCATTTCCATAGGTTTACATGATACTGTACAAAGCATGGAAAACTGCTGCGAATCCACAGCGGCCAATCCGCTGCGGATCCGCAGCCAAACCCGCACCGTGTGCACATACCCTAATTGCAACCCTAACCCTAGTTCTAGCCCTAACCCTAGTGGAAAAATAAAAATAAATATATTTTCTTTATTTTATGCTGCTCTCTACCTATGGGGGTGATAAAGGGGGGGCTATTTACTATTTTTTTATTTTGATCACTGTGATAAAACCTATCACAGTTATTAAAATAAATGAACGAATCTGCCAGTCGGCAGATTCGGCGGGCGCACTGCGCATGCGCCCGCCATTTTGGAAGACGGCGGTGCCCATGCTACAAGCCGGACGGACACCGGGAGGGACTCCGGGACTCTGGAGGTACGGGGGGTGGGATCGGATAGTGGGGGGGGGGTGCCAGACAGGACGGGGGGGCGGAGGGGAGAGGATGGCGCGGAGGACATAACGGAGGGGTAGGAAAGACTGACGGCAGCAGCAGATCGCCGCTGTCAGACGGTGGCAGGGTCAGATCGGGGTCTGCAGCCGTGGCCGATCATATTGCAGCATCGGCCATGGCTGGATTGTAATATTTCACCAAGTTTCATTGGTGAAATATTACAAATTGATCTGATTGGCTGTTGAAAGTGAAACAGCCAATTAGAGCAATCATAGCCATGGGGCGGCAAAGCCACCCACCCCTGGGCTGAAGTACCACTCCCCCTGTTCCTGTAGGTCGGGTGAAATTGGAGTTAACCCTTTCACCAGGCCTGCAGGAACGCGATCATTCTGTGACACATCATATGCGTCACAGGTCAGAGTGGCACCGACTTTCATAACGCATACACTGTCACAGGTTGTGAAGGGGTTAAAGGGAAATGTGCTGTCAAAAACATTTTTTTCAACAATTGAAAAAAATCTATTATTGTTTTTTTTTTTTTAAACATTTGTTTTTAATTAGGTAAAATATGAAACATAATGTGAAAAGATTTGGTATTTCTACTTTTAACCCCTGGAGCTTTTATCAGCTTTGCATTTTCGTTTTTCGCTCACCTCCTTCCCAGAGCCATAACATTTTATTTTTCTGTCAATATGGCCATGTCAGGGCTTATTTTTTGCAGGACGAGATGTTCTTTTCAATGACACCATTGGTTTTACCATGTTGTGTACTAGAAAAACGGGAAAAAAATTCCAAGTGCGGTGAAATTGCAATAAAGTGGTGAAAAAAAATTCCCAACTTTGCTTTAAAAAATTGTGCAATTTTCTGATGCCCATAGCATCTCCATTTTTTGTGATCTGAGGTTGGGTGAGGGCTTATTTTTCACGTTGCGAGCTGATGTTTTTAACAATACCATTTTGGTGCAGATACGTTCTTTTGATCTCCCGTTATTGCAATTTAAAGCAAAATGTTGCGTCAACCAAAACAAGTAATTCTGGCTCTTTTACTTTTTTTTTATCGCTACGCCGTTTAGTGATGAGGTTAATCCTTTTTTTTATTGATAGATTGGGTGATTCTGAAGTCGGCGATACCAAATACTGTATGTGTAGGTTTGATTTTTTTTTATTGTTTTGGTTTGAATGGGGCAAAAGGGGAGTGATTTGAACTTTTAAATATTTTTTTATTTTTTAAAACATTTTGTTTTTAGTTTTGCCATGCTTCAGTAGTCTCCATGGCACAGCTTGATTGGCTCTGCTACATAGAGGCGATGCTCAGATCGCCTCTATGTAGTAGAATTACAGCATTGCTATGCGCGCCAACCACAGGGTGGCGCTCACAGCAATCTGGTATCAACTACCATGGAGGTCTCAAGGAGACCTCTGGTTGTCATGCCGTCACGCCGATGACCCCCGATCACGTGACGGGAGTCACCGGTGCGCGCATTTCCGGCCCGATGGCCGGAAGCGTGCATTAAATGCCACTGTCAGAGAAGTAGAGGGAGCAGGGTCACGCATTAAATCTCTGCTCCCATAGAAGTGGATGGAGAGGAATTTTGTGAAAAATCCCTTATTTCTCCTACTTCCACCCAAGAGGGGTAAACATATGTTGGAGAGCATCCCAAAAGAGTCCCTAAAGTGGGGATAAAGTGTGTGTTTGGTGGAAAAAAAAATGTTGGCTAAAGGACAGCCATTTTTAGACTTAGTTGTTTTTGAATAGATATTCTGACATTCTCAAATTTTGTGAAAATCACTTATTTCTCCTACTTCCAACCCAGAGGGGTAAATGTATGTTGGAGAACATCCCAAAAATAATCCCCAAAGTGAGGGGTAAAGTGTGTGTTTGGTGGAAAAAAATTTTACCTGAATAATAGCCGTTTTTAGACTTTTCTCCTTAGTCACGGATCCCTACTCCGTGGTGTAACTAATTTGTCACGTGCCCGGCAAGGGTAATCTATCTCCCCACTCTCAGCCCAGCATTCAACCTCTGTCTTATGCTGTAATGGGAGCATAAATCACACACCAACACAGGCCACACACCCACTCATACACTCTGCCACCACTCATCGAACACAAGGGCAATGAGTCCCGGAAATATTAATACTAATGTCTACCACTCATAAGGCTCACACACCTTAGGCTATGGATTCTTTTAGAACATTTAAGGTTCAACTTGTTAAAGTTTTATACTTTAATACAAAAAGGGTCAGTGCGTACAGTAAGAAAAGTTATAAAAATATGATAATAAAAAGACATACAACTTATGCAAAACAGTATAAAATAACAGAAGAAAACTTACAGAAATCATCTAACTTGGTAGTCTGCGTTCTGCTCCCTGAGGGTAGGATGAATGTAGATTGGATCACACCAGCTCGGCCGCCCCCATTATGTGAACACGTTTTTTTAGGTATCAGGTCTTCTTTATAGCTTTGGCCTGGAGGTCAGGTTTCTAGACCAGCCCCTCAGGTTAATATCATAACTGCTTCTTTTTGATTGGAACACGGCCGCGCCCCCAATGAATATATTATTTTCTCTTGAGACACTATCAGGCCGTAATTAACATCTCTCTTCCAAGAGCTAGGAGGTGTCAAATGTTACCTTTCTTCTTGGCTTCCAGCAGGACCCCCTGGTGATATTGGGGACAGAAGTCTACTTGCCCCAGGAAAATACATGTTAACACCTGGGTGTGACATGCAGCCCCTCAGGACAGATGTCACATCATTGCCAGTGACTCAATAAATCTATACATAGTCCACTGCACACACACACATATATATATATATATATATATATATATATATATATATATATATATATATATATATATATATATATATATATCTACACATATTTCACCACATCCTACTTCCACACCATAGGGGTAAATATATGTTGGAGAGCATCCCAAAAGAGTCCCCAAAGTGGGAATAAAGTGGGTGTTTGGTGGAAACAAAAAGTTTGGCTGAAAAAACATACATTTTTGGACTTGGTCATTTTTCAGGAGATTTTCTGACTTTGATTTTTCACAAAATCTGACACTCTTTTATTTCCGCGCCAGAGGGGTAAATATATGTTGGGAGAGCATTCCAAAAGAGTCCCCAAAGTGGGGGTAAAGGGTGTGTTTGATTGGTGGAAGAAAAATGTTGACTGAAAAATAGCCATTTTTGGATTTAGTTGTTTTTCAGTAGATTTTCTGACTTTGTCAGATTTTGTGAAAATCACTCTTATCTTCCACCCTAGAGGGGTAAATATATGTTGGCAAGCATCCTAAAAGAGTCCCCCAAAGTGAGGGTAAAGTGTGTGATTGGTGAAATAAAATATGTTGGCTGAGAAACAGCCATTTTTGGATTTAGTCGGTTTTCAGGAGATTTTCTTGACTTTTTTCAGGAGAATTTTTGACTTCAGATTTTGTAGAAAATCACTTATTTCTCCTACTTCCACCACTAGAGGGGTAAGTATATGTTGGAGAGCATACCAAAAAAAGTCCCCAAAGAGGGGGTAAAGTGTGTGTTTGATTGGTGGAAAAAGAAATTTGGCTGTAAAACAGCCATTTTTGGAATTGGTCGTTTTTCAGGAGATTTTTTAACTTTTTCAGATTTTGTGAAAAATTACTTATTTCTCCTACTTCCACCACTACAGGGGTAAATATATGTTGGAGAGCATCCCAAAAGAGTCCCCAAAGAGGGGGTAAAGTGTATGTTTGGTTGATGGAAAAAAAAATTTTGGGTGATAGCTGACATAATACGCTGCTGTCAGATGCCATAGCCTATTAACCATGGCATAGGAGGAGACAGCTCTTATCCCATAGGATGATATATCCGATATGCATGAAGAGATAACTGCAGATGATAAAGCTCCCATGTCCACACCATCTCTGCCACATCAATATACATTAGAGTGCAAGAAGTTACTCCAGTCCTCAGCTTATACGCATGTTGATTTGCAGGAAACTAACATTGATTTTAATCCTTAACATCTGTCTATTTAATGTAATAATCTAGTAGATTTTCTAATATAATTAAAAAGTCTCCATCATTCCCTCTCGAATCTCTCGGCTTGTTTTTTTTTTTACCTACTTCCTGTTTGACATTCTGCTCGAGAATCCTCAGTGCATTCTAGGATACTCCCACAAGATGTCATAAGGGGGTCACTGCCTGTTGCCACCCTCAAACAAACCGTCATCTGTGACAAATGTTTCAGGGGCTTGCCCCAGCTCTACTGATCATGAGTTGGTTGTAAATCCTGACGTGACTTGCAATATTACTTCCAGTACATCCGGTAAGAGCAAATAGCCATTGTTAACAAGAGAACCCAGTAAGAAGGGAGAACAAAGACCAGCCCTGTCCCCGAAAGTAACGTCACTTCCTGGGCAGGACTGAGTTTATACAGTCAGTGCCCGATACATGCTGCCCATAAATCGGACAGCATGGATCAGCTGTCAGGTTCACTTTAAAGGGTTATTCTCATAGGAGCTAGTAATAGTTGAGCCTGACCACATCCAAGTTCTGTCGACAGAAGGTGTTGCATAGGAAAGAGGCAAGAGACTGCGCTGCTCCATGAGAAGTGAATAGGAACTAGGTCGGAGTCACACCAAACATGAAAAAATCGGTCCGAGTCTCCCTGCCGAGAGTCGCACGAGTGTAATGTGAATGTCATGTGAGCAAAATCTGTTTTTTCACAACTAGCAGCCGATTTAAATGCAGTGCTATTGCTATCTGATTGCAATGAGTGCGATATTAACATGAGCTTTTACATGCAGCAATTCTGTCATTTCCACATCATTTTCTTAGGAAATATTCATCAAAACACACACACACACACACATATACAGTATATACAGACCAAAATTTTTGACACACCTCATTTAAAGATTTTTCTGTATTTTCATGACTATGAAAATTGTACATTTCAAAAAACTGACCGTCACATCCAAACATAGACTAAGTGTGAACAGGTGCTGAACCTAGAGTAACCAACTCATATACAGTCAAGTAGATAAGGCAGCACACTGCAGCGCTGAAACATGCAAACATGAAAACTGAACTGCATTACTGCACTAGAAATATGAAAAATGAGAGCGTTTAGCGCATAAAAATGGCCAATTTTATGTTTACCTGGTAGCCACTTTAGGGCATCTCTCGTATACCAGGTCCTACGCTTTCCTATCCTCGCTGAGAATAAACGTCTCCATCTGAAAGGGTACCTGTGAAAACCTCTTCTTAGACTAACATTCTCTCTCTCTGTGGAGGGGTAATGGACCTGTTGCGATTAAAACACCTGTGGCTAGGAGGCGGAGTGCTCGGTCAGAAGGCTAAAGAATACATTTCAAAAAACTGACCGTCACATCCAAACATAGACTAAGTGTGAACAGGTGCTGAACCTAGAGTAACAAACTCATATACAGTCAAGTAGATAAGGCAGCACACTGCAGCGCTGAAACATGCAAACATGAAAACTGAACTGCATTACTGCACTAGAAATATGAAAAATGAGAGCGTTTAGCGCATAAAAATGGCCAATTTTATGTGTACCTGGTAGCCACTTTAGGGCATCTCTCGTATACCAGGTCCTACGCTTTCCTTTCCTCGCTGAGAATAAACGTCTCCATCTGAATGGGTACCTGTGAAAACCTCTTCTTAGACTAACATTCTCTCTCTCTGTGGAGGGGTAATGGACCTGTTGCGATTAAAACACCTGTGGCTAGGAGGCGGAGTGCTCGGTCAGAAGGCTAAAGAATACATTTCAAAAAAATGACCGTCACATCCAAACATAGACTAAGTGTAAACAGGTGCTGAACCTAGAGTAACCAACTCATATACAGTCAAGTAGATAAGGCAGCACACTGCAGCGCTGAAACATGCAAACATGAAAACTGAACTGCATTACTGCACTAGAGATATGAAAAATGAGAGCGTTTAGCGCATAAAAATGGCCAATTTTATGTGTACCTGGTAGCCACTTTAGGGCATCTCTCGTATACCAGGTCCTACGCTTTCCTTTCCTCGCTGAGAATAAACGTCTCCATCTGAATGGGTACCTGTGAAAACCTCTTCTTAGACTAACATTCTCTCTCTCTGTGGAGGGGTAATGGACCTGTTGCGATTAAAACACCTGTGGCTAGGAGGCGGAGTGCTCGGTCAGAAGGCTAAAGAATACATTTCAAAAAAATGACCGTCACATCCAAACATAGACTAAGTGTTTTGAAATGTATTCTTTAGCCTTCTGACCGAGCACTCTGCCTCCTAGCCACAGGTGTTTTAATCGCAACAGGTCCATTACCCCTCCACAGAGAGAATGTTAGTCTAAGAAGAGGTTTTCACAAGTACCCATTCAGATGGAGACGTTTATTCTCAGCGAGGAAAGGAAAGCGTAGGACCTGGTATACGAGAGATGCCCTAAAGTGGCTACCAGGTACACATAAAATTGGCCATTTTTATGCGCTAAACGCTCTCATTTTTCATATTTCTAGTGCAGTAATGCAGTTCAGTTTTCATGATTCATGTTTGCATGTTTCAGCGCTGCAGTGTGCTGACTTATCTACTTGACTGTATATGAAAATTGTACATTCACATTGAAGGCATCAAAACTATGAATTAACACATGTGGAATTATATACTTAACAAAAAAGTGTGAAACAACTGAAATTATGTCTTATATTCTAGGTTCTTCAAAGTAGCCACCTTTTGCTTTGATGACTGCTTTGCACACTCTTGGCATTCTATGGATGAGCTTCAAGAGGTAGTCACCGGAAATGGTTTTCACTACACAGGTGTGCCCTGTCAGGTTTAGTAAGTGGGATTTCTTGCCATATAAATGGGGTTGGGACCATCAGTTGTGTTGTGCAGAAGTCTGGTGGAAACACAGCTCATAGTCCTACTGAATAGACTGTTAGAATTTGTATTATGGCAAGAAAAAAGCAGCCAAGTAAAGAAAAATGAGTGGCCATCATTACTTTAAGAAATGAAGGTCAGTCCGTCCGAAATATTGGGAAAACTTTGAAAGAGTCCCCATGTGCAGTGGCAAAAGCCATCAAGCGCTACAAAGAACTGGCTCACATGAGGACTGCCCCAGGAAAGGAAGACCAAGAGTCACCTCTGCTTCTGAGGATAAGTTTATCCAAGTCACCAGCCTCAGAAATCGCAGGTTAACAGCAGCTCAGATTAGAGACCAGGTCAATGCCACACAGAGTTCTAGCAGCAGACACATCTCTACAACAACTTTTAAGAGGAGACTTTGTGCAGCAAGCCTTCATGGTAAAATAGCTGCTAGGAAACCACTGTTAAGGAAGGGCAACAAGCAGAAGAGACTTCTTTGGGCTAAAGAACACAAGGAATGGACATTAGACCAGTGGAAATCTGTGCTTTGGTCTGATGAGTCCAAATTTGAGATCTTTGGTTCCAACCACCCTGTCTTTGTGCGACGCAGAAAAGGTGAACAGATGGACTCTACATGCCTTTTGAAGGCATACTGAACCAGCATGGCTACCACAGCATCTTGCAGCGGCATTCTATTCCATCCGGTTTGCGTTTAGTTGGACCATCTGTTACGGAACCCCCCAGCACCCAGAATATGTTGTGCAGTTATATGTATGCATAATAGGTTCCATGTGAGATGCATGTCCCTAATGCATCAGCCCACAGGCTCCGCCCCTGGGCAGAGGGGACAAGATATCCCCCTTCTGACCTCCCCCACCTTTGTAATTCCCACAGTAAATATCGGCAGGCTCCGGCCACCTGCGGCTATTGTAATGTATGTCTGGCCTGCCACTTTTCAATTGGCCTGCCCTCTGTATCTGTGTGATATATTCTGTGTCCTGTGAGTAAAGTGTTGTTACACTGGAAATACGTGGAGAAGCAGTGTTTTTTTATATGCGCCCATGTAACCAAGCAATTCCAGCCAGCATCCTTCATTCAGACTCCAGCCAAAGCAGAGTGGACCTCCTGAAACACGGGGTGGTACTGAAAGAGGTACTCCAGCATGGTAGACCCCGTTACACTGGTGGCAGACAGCGGTATATGATACCCCGTCTACAGGAGGAAAGGAATGAATGGAAAACAACTACCAGAAGTTAAAAGAGGACTACATTAAAAGATCTGGTGGAAGCCCGAGGGTTAATCGCCAGAAACAAAACAAAAGCGGATTTGATAGCAGCCACCATGGAACACGACAGTGCAGCGCCCCCCAATGTGAACGTGGAGGAGACTGAATTCCAGAGGGAGGTAAAGAACCGACTGGCGTTCTATGGCTCAAACCCTGCAGTAGAGATCATACGAGAGGTGATGGCTGATGTGCGTACTGATCTGAAGGAAAAGATGGCCAAGCGGACCAGGATAGAGCTAGCCAAGATGGAGATGGCAGAGCGGACCAAAGTGGAGCTGGCCAAGATGGAGATGACAGAGCGGAGAGAGAAGAGTCAGCGAGCAGGGGGAGCTCTGGCCTGCGCCCAGGTACCTTCAACAGTAAGCCACAAAAAGATCCAGTATAATGCCTTCCGACAGTTGGGGTGGAAGAGGAAGACATTGATGGCTTTCTGCAGGACTTTGAGCGGCAGTGTGCCCTTCATCAAGTGAAGCTGGAGGAACGGGTTCAGAGTCTGGCCAGCAAGCTGACAGGCCGGGCAGCGGATGCCTATCGCACGGTGCCTGATGAGGACTGTATGGACTATGAGCGGATCAAAGAAATGATCTTGGTCCAGTATGCACTGACACCAGAGGCATACTGCCAAAAGTTCCGCGGACTTATAAAACGCGTAACCGATACCCACGCTGAATGGGCCTGTAAATTATGGCGGTCACTGCTACAGTGGGTACAAGGGAGCCATACATCGACTGCCCACTGCCAGGATTCACCTGAACTGGGGAGTCGGGGATGGCCTTGTTGAGGTCGGCTTGATGGAGGATTTGCCTGCAGACATCTTGCTGGGAAATGACTTGGGGCCCATGTTGTCTGCCTTTGCGGTTGCCCATCTGGCTGAGACATATCCTGTGACCACCCAGAGACAAGCTCGAGCTGCGGAGGCGGAATCACACTCAGAGGAGGCCCAGGTAAGTCATCCCAGCCCTACACGTATTCCCATAGCCAGACACATTTCTTGGGCCACCCCAGCTGAATTTAAGAGGGAGTTACTTGAGGATCCTTCATTGGAGGGATATCGTGGGAAGGCACAGGAGGAGAGAGGGGTACTGGAAGGGGAACAGTTTGTATGGAAGCAGGGACTCCTCTACCGGATCACAGAGCAGCACCACACAGGGACGAGCCCCACTATAAAATGACAGCTGGTAGTTCCCAAGAAGTATAGGCAGGAGTTACTGCGAATCTCTCATGACATACCCTTGGCCGGGCACTTCGGCGTCAGTCGCACCAGGCATCGTCTGACACAAAACTTCTTTTGGCCGGGGGTAACCTATGATGTTCGTCAGTACTGCCTGACCTATGACAGTTGCCAGCGCATTGGCAAGAGAGGAGATCGATGCAAGGCCAAATTACACCCCCTCCCCATTGTGGAGGAACCATTTAGCTGAGTAGTGGTCGATCTGATAGGGCCATTAGCCAAACCCAGTCCGTCAGGGAAAAGGTATATATTGACAGTGACAGTGGTAGATTATGCCACACGGTATCCAGAGGCGGTTGCGTTACCTAACATACTGGCAGAGATGGTGGCGGCTGCCCTGCTCCAGGTTTTCTCACGGGTTGGATTTCCCCGGGAGATTATCTCGGACCAGGGTACCCAGTTTACAGCAGAAGTGACCAACCAACTGTGGAAGCTGTGCGGCGTAAAGTCCATTAGAAGCTCTCTGTACCACCCGCAAACCAATGGGTTGTGTGAACGCTTTAACAGGATGTTAAAACAACTCATTGGGACTTTTACCAGGACCTACAGGGACTGGGAGAAATTCTTGCCACACCTGTTTGCCTATCGGGAGGTGCCCCAAGAATCCACGGGGTTCTCCCCGTTCGAACTGGTATACGGGAGGCGGGTAAGGGGACCCCTAGACTTAGTGCTAGAACACTGGGAAGGGGAGGGCATCATAGAAGGGGTACCTATTGTACCCTGTGTGCTGGAATTCCGGGACCGCCTACAGGAGCTGACCCAGGCTGTACGTGGGAACATGCAGGTGGCCCAGTGGCACCAGCGCATATGGTACGATTGGAGGGCCAGAGAACGCACCTTGGAAATAGGACAGAAGGTCCTGGTGTTAGAGCCCACTAGGCAGAACAAGTTCCAAGCTGCATGGCAGGGGCCCTACCAGGTAGTGGGGAAAATAGCCGACACCACCTATAATGTCGCCGATTGTGACGACCCCAGGGTTATCCACATGTTCCACGTGAATATGCTGAAGCCCTACTGGGAGCACCCTGAAGAGGTAGTGGCCATCTGTGCACCTGAAGCAGGGGATTTAGCCGGACTTCCCTTGCCTGATGTCTTAGGGGAAAGGACTCAGTCCAAAACATGGGACCAGGTACACTTGGGTGAAGACCTAGGTCACCGGGAGAGACAGCAGGCGGAGGCGTTGTTGAGGCAGCAAGAGAGGATGTTTTTGGGGAGACCAGGGTACACTCGCCTGGCACAACACAAGGTTGAGACCCAGGATCAGACCCCCCTGCGACAACCCCCCTTCCGCGTCCCGGAGTCTGTATGAGAAGGGATGCGACAAGAGATACAAGAGATGTTGCGTTTAGGGGTCATTGAAGAGTCAGATAGTCCCTGGACATCCCCTGTAGTGTTAGTGCCCAAGAAGGATGGGACTACACGGTTTTGTGTAGACTATCGTAAGCTCAATGAGAAAACGGTGACGGATGTGTATCCCATGCCGCGTGTGGATGAGTTGTTAGACCGGCTGGCGGGGGCAAAGTATTTGACCACCATCGATCTATGCAATGGCTACTGGCAGATTCCCCTTAGTCCTGATGCTATTCCCAAGTCAGCATTTGTCACCCCGTTCGGCTTATTCCAGTTTCGAGTTATGCCATTCAGGATGAAGAATACCCCGGCGACCTTCCAGAGGCTGGCTCACCAGCTTCTGGATGTCTCCAGGACTATGCTTGTGCCTACCTGGATGACATCGCCATCTACAGCGCGACATGGGAAGAGCATCTAAATCACCTAGAGACAGTATTGGACAGGATCCACAAGGCCGGAATCACCCTGAACCCAAACAAGTGTCACGTGGGCAAAGCAGAGGTTCAGTATTTAGGGCATTGGGTGGGAAGTGGAAACAGCGACCAGAACCAGCCAAGATTGAGGCCATAGCCAAATGGCCCACCCTACACACTAAAACCCAGGTCATGGCGTTTCTAGGGACAGTGGGGTATTACAGGAAATTTGTTCTCAATTACAGCAGCGTAGCCAAGCCCCTCACTGATCTGACCCATAAGAACCAACCCCGCCAGGTAACCTGGACCCCAGAGTGTGAGGAAGCCTTCCACCAGCTAAAGCACGCCCTCACCAATACCCCTGTATTGGCCGCACCCGATCCAACTAAACGTTTCCTTGTTCACACAGACGCTTCTATGTTTGGATTGGGGGCAGTACTGAGCCAAGTCGGGCCGGATGGCCAAGAACACTCGGTAGCTTACCTGAGTCAGAAACTACTGCCCCATGAAGTAAGCTATGCGGCCATCGAGAAGGAGTGCCTGGCGGTAGTATGGGCCTCAAAACGTTGCAATCATATTTGTATGGATGACAGTTTTTCCTCCTAACGGACCATAATCCCTTAGTCTGGCTTAATCGGGTCTCCAGAGACAATGCCAGATTACTGCGGTGGAGTTTAGCCCTACAACCTCTGGACTTCACCATCCACTACAGACCCGGCAAACAAAACGGTAACGCCGATGGACTAAGTCGACAATCGGAACTTGTACCAACCCCATAAACTTCGGTCATCCCCAAACCGATCCGTTAAGGATCAGACTGTGTATGCCGATCGCGTCGCTGAAAAGGGGAGCCATGTTACGGAACCCCCCAGCACACAGAATATGTTGTGCAGTTATATGTATGTATAATAGGTTCCATGTGAGATGCATGTCCCTAATGCATCAGCCCACAGGCTGCACCCCCTGGGCAGAGGGGACAAGATATCTGTTGTGAAATTGGATTCTGGGCTCCCCCTGTGGCCACTTGTGGAATTTAACTTGTGTGCATCATCCCCTCTGTTCACCTGCTCCTATCAGGATGTGGGAGTCGCTATATAACCTTGCTCCTCTGTCAGTTTCATGCCGGTCAACAATGTAATCAGTAGCCTTTCTGTGCATGTTCCTGCTACTAGACAACTCCCAGCTAAGTTGGACTTTTGTCCTTGTGTGTTTTTGCATTTTGTTCCTGTTCACAGCTGCTGTTTCGTTACTGTGTCTGGAAAGCTCTTGTGAGCGGAAATTGCCACTCTGGTGTTATGAGTTAATGCTAGAGTCTTAAAGTAATTTCTGGATGGTGTTTTGATAGGGTTTTCTGCTGACCATGAAAGTGCCCTTTCTGTCTTCATGCTATCTAGTAAGCGGACCTCGATTTTGCTAAACCTATTTTCATACTACGTTTGTCATTTCATCTTAAATCACCGCCAATATATGTGGGGGCCTCTGTCTGCCTTTTGGGAAAATTTCTCTAGAGGTGAGCCAGGACTGTCTTTTCCTCTGCTAGGATTAGGTAGTTCTCCGGCTGGCGCTGGGCATCTAGGGATAAAAAAAAACGTAGGCATGCTACCCGGCCACTTCTAGTTGTGCGGCAGGTTTAGTTCATGGTCAGTATAGTTTCCATCTTCCAAGAGCTAGTTCTCATATATGCTGGGCTATGTTCTCTCGCCATTGAGAATCATGACAGTTTGACCGGCCCAAAAAAGGGTTAAATTACTGGCTGAGAAAGGAGAGAAAAAAGAAGTCTGCTACAATTTTTTTTTTTTTTTTTCCCTCTAGTTCTGAGTGTGCTCTTAATTGAATCACTTGCTAGTCTGCCTATACTGCAGCCTTCCTCTCTTCCTCTCCTTCTAATCCTTGAATGGCTCTGTGTTCACCTGTTTCAAATGGATCTTCAGAGTGTAGCTACAGGTTTGAATAATCTCGCCACAAAGGTACAAAATTTGCAAGATTTTGTTGTTCATGCACCTATGTCTGAGCCTAGAATTCCTTTGCCTGAATTCTTCTCGGGGAATAGATCTCACTTTCAAAATTTTAAAAATAATTGCAAATTGTTTTTGTCCCTGAAGTCTCGCTCTGCCGGAGACCCTGCACAGCAGGTCAGGATTGTAATTTCCTTGCTCCGGGGCGACCCTCAAGACTGGGCTTTTGCATTGGCACCAGGGGATCCTGCGTTGCTCAATGTGGATGCGTTTTTTCTGGCCTTGGGGTTGCTTTATGAGGAACCTCATTTAGAGCTTCAGGCGGAAAAGGCCTTGATGTCCTTGTCTCAGGGGCAAGATGAAGCTGAAATATACTGCCAAAAATTCCGCAAATGGTCTGTGCTTACTCAGTGGAATGAGTGCGCCCTGGCGGCGATTTTCAGAGAAGGTCTCTCTGATGCCATTAAGGATGTTATGGTGGGGTTCCCTGTGCCTGCGAGTCTGAATGAGTCCATGACGATGGCTATTCAGATCGATAGGCGTCTGCGGGAGCGCAAACCTGTGCACCATTTGGCGGTGTCTACTGAGAAAACGCCAGAAAATATGCAATGTGATAGAATTCTGTCCAGAAGCGAGCGGCAGAATTTTAGACGAAAAAATGGGTTGTGCTTCTATTGTGGTGATTCAACTCATGTTATATCAGCATGCTTTAAGCGTACTAAGAAGCCTGACAAGTCTGTTTCAATTAGCACTTTACAGTCTAAGTTTATTCTATCTGTGACCCTGATTTGTTCTTTGTCATCTATTACCGCGGACGCCTATGTCGACTCTGGCGCTGCTTTGAGTCTTATGGATTGGTCCTTTGCCAAACGCTGTGGGTATGATTTGGAGCCATTGGAGGCTCCGATACCTCTGAAAGGGATTGACTCCACCCCATTGGCTAGTAATAAACCACAATACTGGACACAAGTGACTATGCGTGTTAATCCGGATCACCAGGAGGTTATTCGCTTTCTGGTGCTGTATAATCTACATGATGTTTTGGTGCTGGGATTGCCATGGCTGCAATCTCATAACCCAGTCCTCGACTGGAGAGCTATGTCTGTGTTAAGCTGGGGATGTAAAGGAACTCATGGGGACGTACCTTTGGTTTCCATTTCATCATCTATTCCCTCTGAGATTCCTGAATTCTTGTCTGACTTTCGTGACGTTTTTGAAGAACCCAAGGTTGGTTCACTACCTCCGCACCGGGAGTGCGATTGTGCCATAGACTTGATCCTGGGTAGTAAATACCCTAAGGGTCGTTTATTTAATCTGTCTGTGCCTGAACACGCTGCTATGCGAGAATATATAAAGGAGTCCTTGGAAAAGGGACATATTCGTCCTTCGTCATCTCCCTTAGGAGCCGGTTTTTTCTTTGTGTCTAAGAAAGACGGCTCTTTGAGGCCGTGTATTGATTATCGACTTTTGAATAAAATCACTGTTAAATATCAATATCCGTTACCACTGCTTACTGATTTGTTTGCTCGTATAAAGGGGGCCAAGTGGTTCTCTAAGATTGATCTCCGTGGGGCGTATAATTTGGTGCGAATCAAGCAGGGGGATGAGTGGAAAACCGCATTTAATACGCCCGAGGGCCATTTTGAGTATTTGGTGATGCCTTTTGGTCTTTCAAATGCCCCTTCAGTCTTCCAGTCCTTTATGCATGACATTTTCCGCGATTATTTGGATAAATTTATGATTGTGTATCTGGATGATATTCTGATTTTTTCGGATGACTGGGACTCTCATGTCCAGCAGGTCAGGAGGGTTTTTCAGGTTTTGCGGTCTAATTCCTTGTGTGTGAAGGGTTCTAAGTGTGTTTTTGGGGTTCAGAAGATTTCCTTCTTGGGATACATTTTTTCCCCCTCTTCCATCGAGATGGATCCTGTCAAGGTTCAGGCTATTGGTGATTGGACGCAACCCTCTTCTCTTAAGAGTCTTCAGAAATTTTTGGGCTTTGCTAACTTTTATCGTCGATTTATTGCTGGTTTTTCTGATGTTGTAAAACCATTGACTGATTTGACTAAGAAGGGTGCTGATGTTGCTGATTGGTCCCCTGATGCTGTGGAGGCCTTTCGGGAGCTCAAGCGCCGCTTTTCTTCCGCCCCAGTGTTGCGTCAGCCTGATGTTGCTCTTCCTTTTCAGGTTGAGGTCGACGCTTCTGAAATCGGAGCTGGGGCGGTGTTGTCGCAGAGAAGTTCCGACTGCTCCGTGATGAGACCTTGTGCTTTTTTTTCCCGTAAATTTTCGCCCGCCGAGCGGAATTATGATATTGGGAATCGGGAGCTTTTGGCCATGAAGTGGGCTTTTGAGGAGTGGCGTCACTGGCTTGAGGGGGCCAGACATCAGGTGGTGGTATTGACTGACCACAAAAATTTAATTTACCTTGAGTCTGCCAGGCGCCTGAATCCTAGACAAGCGCGCTGGTCGTTGTTTTTCTCTCGGTTTAATTTTGTGGTGTCTTACCTACCGGGTTCTAAGAATGTTAAGGCGGATGCCCTTTCTAGGAGTTTTGAGCCTGACTCCCCTGGTAATTCTGAGCCCACAGGTATCCTTAAAGATGGAGTGATATTGTCTGCCGTTTCTCCAGACCTGCGGCGGGCCTTGCAGGAGTTTCAGGCGGATAGACCTGATCGTTGCCCACCTGGTAGACTGTTTGTTCCTGATGATTGGACCAGTAGAGTCATCTCTGAGGTTCATTCTTCTGCGTTGGCAGGTCATCCTGGAATCTTTGGTACCAGGGATTTGGTGGCAAGGTCCTTCTGGTGGCCTTCCCTGTCACGAGATGTGCGAGGCTTTGTGCAGTCTTGTGACGTTTGTGCTCGGGCCAAGCCTTGTTGTTCTCGGGCAAGTGGATTGTTGTTACCCTTGCCTATCCCGAAGAGGCCTTGGACGCACATCTCGATGGATTTTATTTCGGATCTGCCTGTTTCTCAGAAGATGTCTGTCATCTGGGTGGTGTGTGACCGTTTCTCTAAGATGGTCCATCTGGTTCCCTTGCCTAAGTTGCCTTCTTCTTCCGAGTTGGTTCCTCTGTTTTTTCAAAATGTTGTTCGTTTGCATGGTATTCCGGAGAATATCGTTTCTGACAGAGGGACCCAATTCGTGTCTAGATTTTGGCGGGCATTCTGTGCTAGGATGGGCATAGATTTGTCTTTTTCGTCTGCTTTCCATCCTCAGACTAATGGCCAGACCGAGCGGACTAATCAGACCTTGGAGACATATTTGAGGTGTTTTGTGTCTGCGGATCAGGATGATTGGGTTGCTTTTTTGCCTTTGGCGGAGTTCGCCCTCAATAATCGGGCCAGCTCTGCCACCTTGGTGTCCCCGTTTTTCTGTAATTCGGGGTTTCATCCTCGATTTTCCTCCGGTCAAGTGGAATCTTCGGATTGTCCTGGAGTGGATGCTGTGGTGGAGAGGTTGCATCAGATTTGGGGGCAGGTGGTGGACAATTTGAAGTTGTCCCAGGAGAAGACTCAGCTTTTTGCCAACCGCCGTCGTCGTGTTGGTCCTCGGCTTTGTGTTGGGGACTTGGTGTGGTTGTCTTCTCGTTTTGTCCCTATGAGGGTTTCTTCTCCTAAGTTTAAGCCTCGGTTCATCGGCCCGTACAAGATATTGGAGATTCTTAACCCTGTGTCCTTCTGTTTGGACCTCCCTGCATCCTTTTCGATTCATAATGTTTTTCATCGGTCATTGTTGCGCAGGTATGAGGTACCAGCTGTGCCTTCCGTTGAGCCTCCTGCTCCGGTGTTGGTTGAGGGTGAGTTGGAGTACGTTGTGGAAAAGATCTTGGACTCTCGTGTTTCCAGACGGAAACTCCAGTATCTGGTCAAATGGAAGGGATACGGTCAGGAGGATAATTCTTGGGTCACTGCCTCTGATGTTCATGCCTCCGATCTTGTCCGTGCCTTTCATAGGGCTCATCCTGATCGCCCTGGTGGTTCTGGTGAGGGTTCGGTGCCCCCTCCTTGAGGGGGGGGTACTGTTGTGAAATTGGATTCTGGGCTCCCCCTGTGGCCACTTGTGGAATTTAACTTGTGTGCATCATCCCCTCTGTTCACCTGCTCCTATCAGGATGTGGGAGTCGCTATATAACCTTGCTCCTCTGTCAGTTTCATGCCAGTCAACAATGTAATCAGTAGCCTTTCTGTGCATGTTCCTGCTACTAGACAACTCCCAGCTAAGTTGGACTTTTGTCCTTGTGTGTTTTTGCATTTTGTTCCTGTTCACAGCTGCTGTTTCGTTACTGTGTCTGGAAAGCTCTTGTGAGCGGAAATTGCCACTCTGGTGTTATGAGTTAATGCTAGAGTCTTAAAGTAATTTCTGGATGGTGTTTTGATAGGGTTTTCTGCTGACCATGAAAGTGCCCTTTCTGTCTTCATGCTATCTAGTAAGCGGACCTCGATTTTGCTAAACCTATTTTCATACTACGTTTGTCATTTCATCTTAAATCACCGCCAATATATGTGGGGGCCTCTGTCTGCCTTTTGGGAAAATTTCTCTAGAGGTGAGCCAGGACTGTCTTTTCCTCTGCTAGGATTAGGTAGTTCTCCGGCTGGCGCTGGGCATCTAGGGATAAAAAAAACGTAGGCATGCTACCCGGCCACTTCTAGTTGTGCGGCAGGTTTAGTTCATGGTCAGTATAGTTTCCATCTTCCAAGAGCTAGTTCTCATATATGCTGGGCTATGTTCTCTCGCCATTGAGAATCATGACAGATATCCCCCTTCTGACCTCCCCCACCTTTGTAATTCCCACAGTAAATATCGGCAGGCTCCGGCCACCTGCAGCTATTGTAATGTATGTCTGGCCTGCCGCTTTTCAATTGGCCTGCCCTCTGTATCTGTGTGATATATTCTGTGTCCTGTGAGTAAAGCACACTGGAAATACGTGGAGAAGCAGTGATCTTTTATATGCGCCCATGTAACCAAGCAATTCCAGCCAGCGTCCTTCATTCAGACTCCAGCCAAAGTAGAGTGGACCTCCTGAAACACGGCGTGGTACTGAAAGAGGTACTCCAGCACGGTAGACCCCGTTACACCATCATTTATTTTTCAACAGGACAATGACCCCAAACACACCTCCAGGCTGTGTAAGGGCTATTTGACCAAGAAGGAGAGTGATGGGGTGCTGCGCTAGATGACCTGGCCTCCACAGTCACCAGATCTGAACCCAATCGAGATGGTTTGGGGTGAGCTGGACCGCAGAGTGAAGGCAAAAGGGCCAACAAGTGCTAAGGATCTCTGGAACTCCTTCAAGATTGTTGGAAGACCATTCCCGGTGACTACCTCTTGAAGCTCATCAAGAGAATGCCAAGAGTGTGCAAAGCAGTCATCAAAGCAAAAGGTGGCTACTTTGAAGAACCTAGAATATAAGACATATTTTCAGTTGTTTCACATTTTTTTGCTAAGTATATAATTCCACATGTGTTAATTCATAGTTTTGATGCCTTCAGTGTGAATGTACAATTTTCATAGTCATGAAAATACAGAAAAAATCTTTAAATGAGAAGGTGTGTCCAAACTTTTGGTCTGTACTGTAGATGTCAGTGAAACACATATACTGTATACAGTATATGTATTTATATTACATAGAAGAAAAGCAGGTAATTTATCTGCCGTGTTCTGTAAAGTCACTGCAGGAGCCGACAGGATCGTAGAGATGGCTTCCATACAGTAAATACAAATAGAATAGGTAGATATATAGATGTCAGAGACAAATATAATTAGTACAGTGTGTGCAGCTTACTGTATATGTATTTAATTAATAAAAGATTATTTTTCTGAAAAAAATGGTGTGGGCTTCCGCACAATTTTCGTAACCAGCAGAGGGAAAGCCGACGGCTGGCGGCAGATGCTAATAGCCTGAGAAGAGGCTAATACCCATGGAGCTTCACAGCCTATTAATATCAGCTCACAGCTCTATAATTAGCCTTTACTGGCTATTAAAATGGGGGACCCTAAAAAAAAAATGACGTAGGGTTCCCCCTATAATTAATAACCAGCAAAGGCTATGCAAACAGCTGCAGACTGATATTAATAGCCTAGGAAGGGGCAATGGATACTGGACCCCCAGGTTAAAAATATCAGCTCTCAGTCTTCTCAGAAAAGGCGCATCTCTAAGATACGCCAATTCTGGCACTTAGCCTCACCCTTCCCACTTGCCCTGTAGCGGTGGCAAGTTGGGTGATAGTTGGGGGGGTTGATGTCACCTTTGTATTGTCAGGTGACATCAAGCCCAGAGGTTAGTAATGGAGAGGCATCAATAAGATTGAAGTCACATTGTATGAAAACACAGACACCCAGAAAAAAAGTCCTATAATTGAAAGAATGGAACAGATTCCTTTAATATTCTTAATTAAACCATACTTACGACCTCGCCCATTTTCCCCGATGCCCTCGTCATCTGCAAAATAGGTTAAAAAAACAAACAACAGTATTCCTCACCTTTCTCCTTCGCCTCATTGGGGGACACAGGACCATGGGTGTTATGCTGCTGCCACTAGGAGGACACTAAGCAAATACACAAAAAAAGTTAACTCCTCCTCCGCAGTATACACCCTCTGCTGGCTCTATCCTGAACCAGTTCTTGCTTAGTGTCTGTAGGAGGCACTAGGGTCTATTTCAGACCCCGACTTTCTTATTTTATTTTTTACTAATATTTTTTTTTTTTCTCTTTTTCAACGGATTGATCAGGCAACGTTGCCATTCAAGGTCCCAATCTCCCAAAAGCATCAACAGGCGGGAACGCGGAGTGTCGCCTCCCCATACCCCCTCCTGTAACTTCCGTGTCAGACTGGGCTCTCAGGTGTGACGGATTCCTTTAATGGGTCCGCTCTCCCCACACCAACAACAGACGGGAACATGGGGTGTCGCCCCCACGTACACCCTTCTGCCAGCCTGCCCTGCTCCCATCCAGGCAGATGCTCCATTGTGGCATTTGTGTGGCTGCACTACCACTGAGAGAAAGCGGCTGGTCAGGAAACTATCGTGCCCTCTCCACCTCCGTATCAAGATGGGATGGTGGATTGAGGATGGACGGCGCGGCTGACATTCACCGTCTGTGGCCCAGCGCTCCCGACTCTGCTCGCAGTGAGTACTGCCTTTTTCAGTGGGAGGGAGGACTCCTTACCTCCCTTCCCGGGGTCCTGTGTTGATGTCCTGGCCCCCGGGGGGATAGGCACCCGGTCCAAGCCATGGCCTTCACAATCACCGCGACCGTTATGGCCCCCCCGCCTGCCTGCAACCGCCATCCTCTCCGCTGGCCGCGGCTGTCTCCACAGCCGTCTCCAGCTGCTGCCATAATGCCTGCGGTCATCTCCAATCAGACAACGCCACAGCTGTTAGATAGATAAACTTGGCACACACAGAACATAAATGCGGTGAAATTTAATGAGGTAAAATTACATACAGTAGACGTTTCGGTCAGTTTTGACCTTCATCAATGTACCTCATATAGCTATTTTTGGGTCATAGGGTCATATATAAGGATTCCCAATGTTAATTGGTTGACCGGAGATGCCGCAGTGACACCAGGTCAGGAGACGTAGGAGAGGTGGAATGGACGCAGTATCCACTGCTTGTCCAGTGCGTTCATATTTCAGGTGAAGAGAATTGGGTGGCGGACTTTCTCAGCCACCAGGGCATAGCCTCAGGAGACTGGTCTCTTCACCCAGAAGTCTTTCATCAGATTTGCCAGCTTTGGGGCATTGCAGATGTGGACCTCATGGCCTCCAGGCTAAACGCCAAGGTTTTGGCATTCGTAGCCCGGTCCAATGATCTGTTAGCCATTGGCTCGGATGCTCTAGTACTTCCATTGAGCTAATTTCGCCTCCCTTACATCTTTCCTCCACTTCCGCTGATCCCAAGGGTAATCCGGAATATCAAAGCGGAAGGCATTCCGGTGATCCTTGTCGCTCCAGACTGGCCACGCCGAGCTTGGCATGCGGAGCTAGTACATCTAGTCGCTGACGTTCCCTGGCGGTTACCAGATTGTCCAGATCTACTCTCCCAGGGACCTATTTGCCACCAGAACTCAAGCCCAGGCCGGGTTCTCGCGTTAAGTGGCATCTACCATGATCAACACTAGGAAGCCTGTTTCCATGCGTATTTACCATCGTGTTTGGAAAACGTTTTTCTCCTGGTGTAAAGATAAGGGTCGTTCCCCGATGGTGTTTTCCATCCCCTCCATTCTGGAGTTTCTTCAAGCGGCATTGGATTCAGGCCTAGCGCTGGCCTCTCTCAAGGGCCAAATCTCTGCTCTATCCGTCCTCTTCCAGCGATGGATAGCTTCCAAACCACAGGTTAAGACCTTCATACAGGGAGTTGTGCATCTTGTCCCTCCATACAAGATGCCTTTGGAACCTTGTAACTTGGTCCTCAGTGCCTTACAAGAGACTCCCTTCGAGCCAATACATGATGTTCCTCTTTCTCTTCTTTCATGGAAAGTTGCCTTTCTTGTGGCAATAACATCCATCAGACGAGACTCAGAACTGGCGACTTTGTCGTGCAAACCTCTGTTTCTGGTTTTCCACGACAAGGTGGTACTCAGGATGTCCCCGTCCTTCCTGCCTAAAGTCGTCTCGGTTTTTCATCAGAATGAAGACATAGTTCTGCCCTTGTTCTGTCTGGCTGTAGTCCACCATACTGAGAAGGCTCTTCACACTTTGGACCTGGTGAGGGCTCTCAGAAAGTACATCTCCAGAACAGAGTGTTTCTGCAAATCGGATGCACTTTTTGTTCTTCCGGAAGGTCACAGAAAAGGTCTGCCTGCTTCTATGGCCACGATAGCAAGATGGATCCTTTCAGCGATCCAAGAAGCTTACTGTGTCAAAGGTCAGCCTATTCCGGCCGGAATTAAGGCACACTCCACTCAATCAGTGGGGGCTTCCTGGGCCATTCAGCACCAGGCATCCACACAGCAAGTGTGCAAGGCTGCAACTTGGTCCAGTCTTCACACGTTTGCTAAGCATTACAACATTCATCTTCATGCCTCTTCAGATCTGGCCCTTGGCAAACAGATTCTGTGATCGGCAGTTTCGCATCTGTAGGCTTCGTTTAATCAGATAACCTTTTAAGCATTTGGCATGTGAGGTTTCACCTGTTGTGATGCTTTTCCACCCAGGGACTGCTTTAGGGCGACCCATGGTCCTGTGTCCCCCAATGAGGCGAAGGAGAAAGAGGGATTTTTGTGTACTCACCGTAAAATCCTTTTCTCCGAGCCAATCATTGGGGGACACAGCACCCGCCCTGTTAGCCCGTTGGCTTGTAGTCATTGTTGGTTTTGACATATTGCATTTCTGTTTGTGAGCTCCTACTGCTTTAACACCGAACTGGTTCAGGATAGAGCCAGCAGAGGGTATATACTGGGGAGCAGGAGTTAACTTTTTTGTGTATTTGCTTAGTGCCCTCCTAGTGGCAGCAGCATAACACCCATGGTCCTGTGTCCCCCAATGATTGGCTCGGAGAAAAGGATTTTACGGTGAGTACACAAAAATCACTGTTTCCGCAGAGATGCTTTTAATCCATTTGTCCCATGACGAGTCGAGCTCTGCTACATCTAGATGGCAGGATGCATGATGCGTCCATACAGCCTGACATCCAGTCGACACTGAGCATCATGTGATCAGTGTCTCCCTGTGAACTGCTATTCCCTGTCTGAGGGCACCGCGAACGTGAGAAAGTTCTCCTGCTCGTGGTGCCATCTGACAGGCCCTGCGAGCCATATAAGCTAATTTCTTAGAATCCCTAAGGCCATTAACTCTAAGGGTATTTGCGCACGTTGAGTATTAGCATGAGTGTTAGCATGACTGCTAACAAAAATTAGGGTCAGATTTTCACTTTTGTCTGGTAAAATGCTTTTAGTGAAATGTATCAGAAACTCAGCTACTATATGTCATCTGGTACTTACTGTGGAGATGGTTCCTTGGGTCATTTCCGTGAAGAGGATGGACTTCTTGATGTAGAATGCCTACTTCTCCTGACAACTTGAGCATTTTGGCCATTCATCTGAAGGGGAGAATGATCCAGAATCTAGAATTTAAGAATAAAAATGATGTATCAGATTTAAATGTTTAATAGGAAATACCCACAATATTATAGAAAAAAAAAATTCTGATCACAAAATGTCACTTTGGGCAATGACAGATATGATAATAGTTTTCTTTTGAAAACAAATTACAAAAAAACTGACCATCACATCCAAACATAGACTAAGTGTGAACAGATGCTGAACCTAGAGTCACCAACTCATATACACTCAAACAAAAAAGGCAGCACACTGTAGCGCCAAAACTTGCAAACGTAAGAAATTAAACTTGAATTGCATTACTGCACTAGAAATATTAAAAATTGAGAAAGTTTAGCACATAAATTGGCCAACTCATGTGTACCTGGTAGCCACGATAAGGCATTTCACGTTTACTAGGACCTAGCAATGCCTTTCCTCAGTTAGAATAAAGTCTTCATCTGTATGGGAACATGAATCCTCTGTAAGGGCTCCTTCTCACTTGCGAGCAACTCGGATGAGTCTCGCATGGTTAAAACCCGGCTCTGCACCCAGTACTCAGATCGGAGCGTGCGGCCGCATAGGAATACATGCAGCCGCACACTCCGCTCCTCTGTGCCGGCAGCAGTGCCGGGGTATTGCCGTGCGAGACTCATCCGAGTCTCGCACAAGTGAGAAGGAGCCCTTAGGCTAAAATCTGTATCTTTAAGGAGGAGTAGTGGTCCTGCTGTGATTAAACACACCTGTGGCTAAAAGGCGGAGTGCTCAGTCAGAAGGCTAATGAATACAAATTTTAAAAAACTGACAGACATCCAAACATAGACTAAGTGTGAACAGGTGCTGAATCTAGTCACCAACTCATATACACTCAAACAAAACAGGCAGCACACTGTAGCCCCACATTGGCTGGATACAGACCCTATTTTTTTTATTGACGCATCAAATGAGCCTGTGCAAAAATCATTGTGTAGGAAGTGAGTGTAGGGTCATCTGTGACATCAACTATTGAGATTGTTGGATGGGGAAAATGAGCCATGCCTCAGGTCTGATTACGCTGAGCAGTAGTGTTGAGCGATACCGTCCGATACTTGAAAGTATCGGTATCGGAAAGTATCGGCCGATACTGGCAAAGTATCGGATCTAATCCGATACCGATACCCGATACCAATACAAGTCAATGGGACTCATGTATCGGACGGTATCCCTGATGGTTCCCAGGGTCTGAAGGAGAGGAAACTCTCCTTCAGGCCCTGGGAACCATATTAATGTGTAAAATAAAGAATTAAAATAAAAAATATTGCTATACTCACCTCTCCGACGCAGCCTGCACCTCAGCGAGGGAACCGGCAGCGTTGTTTGCTTAAAATTCGCGCTTTAACATCCTTACGCGAAGTCCCGGCTTGTGATTGGTCACGCGCCGCCCATGTGGCCGGGACGCAACCAATCACAGCAAGCCGTGACGTAATTTCAGGTCCTTCAGGATTTTAAAATTACGTTCCGGCGTTGTGATTGGTTGCGTCGCGGTCACATGGGTGACGCAGCCAATCACAAGCCGTGACGTCACGGGAGGCAGGAGACGCGCGCATTTTAAAATGCGCGCGTCTCCTGCCTCCCGTGACATCACGGCTTGTGATTGGCTGCGTCGCCCATGTGACCGCGACGCAACCAATCACAACGCCGGAACGTAATTTTAAAATCCTGAAGGACCTGAAATTACGTCACGGCTTGCTGTGATTGGTTGCGTCCCGGCCACATGGGCGGCGCGCGACCAATCACAAGCCGGGTCTTCGCGTAAGGATGTTAAAGCGCGAATTTTAAGCAAACAACGCTGCCGGTTCCCTCGGTAAGGTGCAGGCTGCGTCGGAGAGGTGAGTATAGCAATATTTTTTATTTTAATTCTTTATTTTACACATTAATGTTGTTTCGATACCGATACCCGATACCACAAAAGTATCGGATCTCGGTATCGGAATTCCGATACAGCAAATATCGGCCGATACCCGATACTTGCGGTATCGGAATGCTCAACACTACTGAGCAGACTTTTTCAGATGTGGAGAATTTTTTTTTTTTAAAGATCTCAGTCTTTTTCATTGTCTGTCTGTGAAAATCTGCCTGCACTCTGATGTCATTTTTAATGGATACATAGATATGAATGATCAAGTGCCATCCGATCATTGCAAAAGCATGCTGAAATGTTTTCCTCGGTCCGAGGGAAAAAAAATTTAAAAATCAGACATGTGCACATCCCCATAGAATAGCATGAGGAAGAGTGATTTTTCACAAAATCTGAAAATGTAAAAAAAAATCTCCTGAAAAACGATTAAATCCAAAAATGGCTTTATTTCTGACAAAAACTTTTTTTTCCCACTAATCAAGCACACACTTTACCCCTTATTTGGGGACTCTTTTTGGATGCTCTCCAACATACACTGCTCAAAAAAATAAAGGGAACACTAAAATACCACATCCTAGATATCTCTGAATGAAATGTTCCAGTTGCAAATTTTTATTCATTGCATAGTGGAATGTGTTCAGAACAATAAAACATAACAATTATCAATGTAAATCAAAATGAATATCCCATGGAGGTGTAATAAGATTATGCTAACGTTCTATGGAGACCAATGACGTGAGTCAGAATAACGACAAACACGGTATATCACAGTTCAGTATATATATATATATATATATATATATATATATATAATTAGAAAGATGAACTTCAGATGACTGATGTAAACTGCGGCTTTACAGATAAGCAAGTAATAAACAGTTTCAAGAATATGTAGATGTTAGTAGTACAGACCGATGATGCGAGTACAAGTCCGGCAATGCAGAATCCAGAGGTCAGAGCCCTGGCTGGCTCCTAGTAGAGGGCAGACCGTAGCAGAGGTGGGTGCAGAGCAGGTGTAGAGCAACAGAGTCTTTCCGGTGGTATGTAGATCCAGAAGCAAGCGTGGTATCCCGAGGAATAGAAGAAACAAGCAGGTTGCAGGTTGCAAGTCCTTGAGCTTGGCAGCAAGTGAGGTACAAGATACACAAGCAAGGTATAGTGTGCAGAGTTCCTTTATATATGCAGCAGACAGGAAACAAGGAGTATCAGATAGGAAACAAGATGGCCCCCATGAAGCCAGCCACTCCGTTTTGGGTAAGGGCAGAATCCAACAGAACTAAGGGCAAAAACAGACAAAAACAGGTATGCAGTCCCAGTCCTTATACTGTAGGAGGTATGGATTTGGCATGATACTCAAAATCAAAGTGGAAAATCAAATTACAGGTTGATACAACTTCAGTGGAAATGCCTCATGACAAGGAAAAGATGCTCAGTATTGTGTGTGGCCTCCACGTGCCTGTATGACCTCCCTACTGTACAAAGCCTAAGCATGCTACTGATGAGGCGGCAGATGGTCTCCTAAGGGATCTCCTCTCAAACCTGGACTAAAGCATCCGCCAACTCCTGGATAGTCTGTGGTGCAACGTGACGTTGGTGGGTGGAGCGAGACATGATGTCCCAGATGTGCTTAATCGGATTCAGGTCTGGGGAAAGGGCGGGCCAGTCCATAGCTTCAATGCCTTCATCTCGCAGGAACTGCTGACACACTCCAGCCACATGACGTCTGGCATTGTCCTGCATTAGGAGGAACCCAGGGCCAACCGCACCAGCATATGGTCTCACAAGGGGTCTGAGGATCTCATCTCGGTACCCCACACCATTACTGACCCACTGCCAAACCAGTCATGCTGAAGGATGTTGCAGGCAGCAGATTGCTCTCCACGGCATCTCCAGACTCTGTCACATCTGTCACATGTGCTCAGTGTGAACCTGCTTTCATCTGTGAAGAGCACAGGGCACCAGTGGCGAATTTGCCAATCCTGGTCTGTAGCAAATGCCAAGCTTCCTGCACGGTGTTGGGCTGTGAGCACAACCCCCATCTGTGGACGTTGGGCACTCAGACCATCCTCATGGAGTCGGTTTCTAACCGTTTGTGCAGACACATGCACATTTGTGGCCTCCTGGAGGTCATTCTGCAGGGCTCTGGCAGTGCTCCTCCTGTTCCTCCTTGCACAAAGGCTGAGGTAGCGGTCCTGTTGCTGGGTTGTTGCCCTTCTTCGGCCCCCTCCATCTCCTGGTGTACTGGCCTGCCTTCTGGTAGCACTCCCAGCCTCAATTAGAACTTCCCCCCCCCCGTTGGCATTCCCCCAGGTCAAAGTGCATGTCAAATACACATTATACAATAGGACCTCATTATCCAGCGAAGGCACTTCTGTGGAGTTGTTTGGAGACAGCAGATCAATGTTTTTATTTAGCACAAGCAAATAAGACTTTGAACCTCTCTCTGGGGAGGTGAAAGACCATAGACTCTGTGTCTCCCAGTACCAAGTTCCACAATTATCACAGGGTGTGAATTCTTGTGTAGGACCAGCCAACTGGAGTCCTTTGTTTGACTCAAGCAGACATCGTGGCACTACAGATCCCAGACCAGCACAGGGCTCAGAGATATTGAATCTGGAAAATGACTGATAATAACAGAATGCAATATCTCTGATCCGAGCCGAGCACATAATCAGAATCAGCATTTCTTCCCATACCTGGCAGCCACCTGTAGAACTCTGCATTATTGAGTTATAAAGCATAGCTACCAGGACTTACATACGGTAGGCATATTTATTCTCCCTGCACAGATAAAATCCAGCCGAACCCAGTGGAGCCACTGCCATCTTAGTTAGACCCTCAGGCGGAAAGTTATGGACATCCACAATTCTGGCCAGAAAACCATACTCTCAAATATGGGAGGAGAGAGGCTACAAAAGCCCAGGGGTGGGCGCAGCGTGTGGGATGGGGCAGACTAGGGGATAATAGGCAGCTCCTCATTTTGGACTCAGTTTTTCTACTGGCAGGAGGCCCGTTAGCTGATGCGGCCAGGGAATCACGTAACAAAGATGGTCACATGCTACATAACACCGTAATTGCAACTTATCTATACCCTTGCACTACAGTCTTGACTATTTACTTGCATATCTGTTCTTGTAAATATATACCTGTATATTTTTCTAGTGCGCCTTTCGGTGATTAAATATAAAATTAATCTTGGGCTGCTCTTTTATCGTGAATCACGAAACCCCACGTCCGCACATTCAGTTGGTTATTATACGCTACCCAGGTTGGTTTCTGAACCGATATAAGCCTGCTGTCGGACGGAGCTTATATCGAATGAGGAACTGGTGGCACCATACCATACTGTGTTAGGAGCCCTGACAGTGATGGCTCGGAGGTTTATATAAATATATCCTCAGCCTGGACTGGTGATGTACATACCCCCTCACTGAGAGTGCCTCAATAACTCGTACTTATAAGGGAAGCCTTTCCGGTGACTATTTGCCCTTGGAGCAGTTCCCTGACTGACCTGGGGCAAGTTGTGGAACCAGAGAGCCAATCCCTGCTGGCTCATTCCCTCCCCTCCCCAGAGGTGGGTGAAGTCGACACACCCTTCCCCTGTTAAAATCCATCACAGATTGGTGGCAGAGCGGTGGGATCGAGATAATAGTGTGCGCGGGATCCCTACTCCCAGACACTAAGGACTAACAGCAGTAGCTTTTGCTGCTCAGGTCCGAAAATCAGCTCAGCACTAGACAGTCCGAGTGCAAGTACTGTAGGTGTGTAAGTGCTCAGGTTGCTGCTGTGTCCGTGATCGAGGACTGAAAAGACTGGCTGCAAGCACTCTAAACCGGACAAGAATGATGGTCGAGGAGCTATCCCATAAAGCGGAGAGTGACTGTACTGGTTCCAATAAAGGGGGGAACCAGGGGGGTCCCACCAGGGCTCCCTAAGAGTCTCACCGCAAGTGCACTACCTTGCCGCATTAGAACACCATCCTATTGCCCTTCTCCCCAGACAGTTCAGGTCTAAAGCCCTCTATCAAGCTACTCTGGCCAGTCTTGAGGTGAAGAAGCCTCCACAGCCCTCCTGAAAGCGGCAGAATGCCAGGCAGAGCGAGAGGCAGCACAGGCAGATCGGGAGGTGGCAGAACACCAGGCCGAACGCGAGGTGGTGGAATGCCGTGAAACTGCAGTGCAACAACATCAGCTGGAGTTGGCTCAGCAGGGTTTCCTACCACCCACCGCAGCACCTCCGGAACACAAGACAGCCAAGGTCCGAACCGAGGACTTCCCCTTGTTGGAGAAAGACGGAGACCTGGACTCCTTTCTGCGGGCCTTGGAGCGGACCTGCCGCCAGCACCATCTGGCCCTGAATCAGTGGGCCAAGTATCTGATCCCCCCTTTGAGTGGTACTTCCCTGGATGTTTTAGGAGACTTACCTGCCGGGGAGGAGCCGGAGTCTTACCTGTTGTGATCCGCTTTTTGGCTCCCCTGGTGGTGGCTGGTGGTACTGGAGACTTGTGTGTGCTTTTCTGCCTCAGCTCACCTGCTTCCATCAGTTTTGGGAGTTCCCTATTTAGCCTTGCTCTCCAGTCACTTCCTTGCCGGTCATCATTGTAACCTGAGTCATTCAGTTGCATGTTCCTGCTACTAGTCTGCTGATCAGCTAAGTGGACTCTTGTCCTTATTGTTTTGTTTTTCTTGTCCAGTTTACAGTTTTGTCATTTCCTGTTACTGGAAGCTCTTGTGGACTGAAATTGCCACTCCTGTGTCATGAGTTGACACAGGAGTCTTAAAGTAATTTCAGGATGGGTTTTTTGAAAGGGTTTTTCAGCTGACCGTGAAGTCCTCTTTTGTATCCTTCCTCTATCTAGTAAGTGGACCTCGCTTTGCTAAATCTACCTTCATACTGTGTATGTCTTTCCCTCTGAACTCACCGTTAATATACGTGGGGGCTACTATCATCTTTGGGGAATTTCTCTAGAGGTAAGCCAGGTCTGTTCCTTCCTCTTCCAGGCGTAGTTAGTTCTCCGGCTGGCGCATGGCATCTAGGCAGCCGTAGGAATGCTTCCTGGCTACTGTTAGTTGTGTGGTAGATTTAGGTCACGGTCAGCTTGAGTTTCCATCACCCGAGAGCTAGTCTGTTATTTTTGTGTTTCTGATGTTCCCATGCCATTGGGGAATCATGACAGTATGACCGGCCGCTGTTAAAGTAATTGGCAGAAGAAAGGAGAGTAAAAGAAGTCTGTAGATTTTTTTTTTTTTTTCCTCTCATGTTTGCTACTTAGTTGGCTCAGTTGTATTTCTGCTCTATTTACAGCCTTGCCTTTCTCTCCTTCTAATCCTTGAATGGCTCTGATCTCTCCGGTTTAAGGATGGACCCTCAGAGTTTGGCTGCAGGTTTAAATAATCTTGCTACGAAGGTTCAGAATTTACAAGATTATGTTATACGTACTCCTATTTCTGAACCTAAAGGTACCGTCACACTAGGCGATATCGCCAGCAATCCGTGACGTTGCAGCGACCTGGATGGCGATATCGCTGTATTTGACACGCAGCAGCGATCTGGATCCCGCTGTGAAATTGCTGGTCGCTGCTAGAAGGTCTGCACATTATTTGGTCGCTAGGTCGCCGTGTATCGCCGTGTTTGACAGCAAAAGCGACGATACCAGCGATATTTTACACTGGTAACCAGGGTAAACATCGGGTTACTAAGCGCAGGGCCGCGCTTAGTAACCCGATGTTTACCCTGGTTACCAGCGTAAAAGTTAAAAAAACAAACAGTACATACTCACCTGCGCGTCCCCCAGCCTCTGCTTCCTGACTAAAGCGCCGGCCCTAAACTGAAAGTGAAAGCAACAGCGGTGACGTCACCGCTCTGCTGTTAGGGCCGGAGCTCAGTCAGCGTCAGGATGCAGAGGCTGGGGGACGCGCAGGTGAGCATGTACTGTTTGTTTTTTTAACTTTTACGCTGGTAACCAGGGTAAACATCGGGTTACTAAGCGCGGCCCTGCGCTTAGCAACCCGATGTTTACCCTGGTTACCCGGGGACCTCGGCATCGCTGGTCGCTGGAGAGCGGTCTGTGTGACAGCTCTCCAGCGACCACACAGCGACGCTGCAGCGATCGGCATTGCTGTCGCTATCGCTGCAGCGTCGCTTAGTGTGACGGTACCTTAAGATTCCTACACCAGAGGTATTTTCCGGAGATAGATCTCGGTTTCTGAATTTCAAATGTAATTGTAAATTATTCCTTTCTCTCAGACCTCACTCCTCTGGAGATCCTGTTCAGCAGGTTAAGATTGTGATTTCTTTGCTGCGAGGTGACCCTCAAAATTGGGCATTTTCATTGACACCAGGGGATCCTGCGTTGCTCAATGTGGATGCGTTTTTTCTGGCTTTAGGGTTGCTGTATGAGGAACCTAATTTGGAGATTCAAGCTGAAAAGGCTGTAATAGCCCTGTCTCAAGGGCAAGATGAAGCTGAGATATACTGCCAAAAATTTCGTAAATGGTCTGTGCTTACTCAGTGGAATGAGTGTGCCCTAGCGGCAAATTTCAGAGAGGGCCTTTCTGATGCCGTTAAGGATGTCATGGTGGGGTTTCCTACGCCCACAGGTCTGAATGAGTCCATGACAATGGCGATTCAGATTGATCGTCGTTTGCGGGAGCGCAAACCCGTGCACCATTTGGCGGTATCTTCTGAAGGGACGCCAGAGAAAATGCAATGTGACAGAATTCTGTCAAGAAGCGAGCGGCAGAATTATAGGCGCAAAAATGGCTTGTGCTTCTACTGTGGTGATTCCGCGCATGTTATATCAGCATGCTCTAAACGTACTAGGAAGGTTGACAAGTCTGTTTCTATTGGCACTTTACAGTCTAAATTTCTTCTGTCTGTAACTCTGATTTGTTCATTATCAGTTATTACCGTGGATGCCTATGTGGACTCTGGCGCCGCTCTGAGTCTCATGGATTGGTCCTTCGCCAGGCGCTGTGGGTTTGATTTGGAGCCTCTGGAAGTTCCTATACCTCTGAAGGGTATTGATTCTACACCTCTGGCTTGTAATAGACCACAGTTCTGGATGCAAGTGACTATGCGTATGACTCCAGACCATCAGGAGATGATTCGCTTCCTCGTGTTGTATAATTTACATGATGTTTTAGTGCTTGGATTACCATGGTTACAATCTCATAACCCAGTACTGGACTGGAAAACTATGTCTGTGTTAAGCTGGGGATGTCGGGGGGCTCATGGGGACATACCTTTGGTTCCTATCTCGTCATCTATTCCCTCTGAGATTCCTGCATTTTTGTCGGATTTTGGGGATATTTTTGAAGAGCCTAAAATTGGTTCTCTCCCTCCCCACAGAGAGTGTGATTGCGCCATAGATCTGATTCCAGGCAGTAAATTTCCAAAGGGTCGTTTGTTTAACCTATCTGTACCTGAGCATGCTGCCATGCGAGAATATGTTAAGGAGTCCCTGGAAAAGGGACATATTCGTCCTTCTTCATCACCTTTAGGAGCTGGGTTTTTCTTTGTCTCTAAAAAGGATGGCTCGCTGAGGCCTTGTATTGATTATCGACTCCTGAATAAAATTACTGTCAAATATCAGTATCCGTTGCCGCTGCTTACTGATTTGTTTGCTCGCATAAGGGGGGCTAAGTGGTTCTCCAAGATTGATCTCCGTGGGGCGTATAATTTGGTGCGAATTAAGCAAGGGGATGAGTGGAAAACCGCATTTAATACGCCTGAGGGCCACTTTGAGTATTTAGTAATGCCTTTCGGCCTTTCTAATGCGCCTTCAGTTTTCCAGTCCTTTATGCATGATATTTTCCGTGAATATCTGGATAAATTTATGATTGTGTATTTGGACGATATTTTGATTTTTTCTGAGGACTGGGAGTCTCATGTTCAGCAGGTCAGGAGGGTTTTTCAGGTCTTGCGGGAGAATTCTCTGTGTGTAAAGGGTTCTAAGTGTGTTTTTGGGGTTCAAAAGATTTCCTTTTTGGGGTACATTTTTTCCCCTTCTTCTGTTGAGATGGACCCTGTCAAGGTTCGGGCTATTTGTGACTGGACGCAGCCTACTTCTCTAAAGGGTCTTCAGAAGTTCTTGGGCTTTGCTAATTTTTATCGTCGATTTATAACTGGTTTTTCTGGTGTTGCTAAGCCTCTTACGGATTTGACTAAGAAGGGTGCTGATGTTGCCAATTGGTCCCCTGCCGCTGTGGAGGCCTTTCGGGAACTTAAGCGCCGCTTTTCGTCTGCCCCTGTGTTGCGCCAGCCCGATGTCTCTCTCCCCTTTCAGGTTGAGGTCGATGCTTCCGAGATCGGAGCGGGGGCGGTTTTGTCGCAGAAAAGTTCCGATTGCTCAGTGATGAGACCTTGTGCGTTCTTTTCTCGAAAATTTTCTGCCGCCGAAAGAAATTATGATGTCGGTAATCGGGAGCTTTTGGCCATGAAGTGGGCATTTGAGGAGTGGCGTCATTGGCTTGAGGGTGCTAGACATCAGGTGGTGGTTTTGACTGATCACAAGAATCTGATTTATCTTGAGTCTGCCAGGCGCTGAATCCTAGACAGGCGCGCTGGTCGTTGTTTTTCTCTCGGTTTAATTTTGTGGTCTCATATCTACCAGGTTCTAAGAATGTGAAGGCGGATGCCCTTTCTAGGAGTTTTGAGCCTGATTCCCCTGGTGATTCGGAACCTACAGGTATCCTTAAGGATGGGGTGATATTATCCGCTATTTCCCCAGATCTGCGACGTGCTTTGCAAGAGTTTCAGGCGGATAGACCTGATCGCTGTCCACCTGGTAGACTGTTTGTTCCTGATGATTGGACCAGTAGAGTCATCTCGGAGGTTCATTCTTCTACGCTGGCGGGTCATCCTGGAATTTTTGGTACCAGGGATTTGGTGGCTAGATCCTTCTGGTGGCCATCTCTGTCTCGTGATGTGCGTGTTTTTGTGCAGTCTTGTGATGTGTGTGCTCGGGCCAAGCCTTGTTGTTCTAGGGCTAGCGGGTTGTTGTTGCCCTTGCCTATTCCGAAGAGGCCTTGGACGCATATCTCGATGGACTTTATTTCTGATCTTCCTGTCTCTCAGAGGATGTCTGTTATCTGGGTGGTGTGTGACCGTTTTTCTAAGATGGTTCATTTGGTGCCATTGCCGAAGTTGCCTTCCTCGTCTGAGTTGGTTCCTTTGTTTTTTCAAAATGTGGTTCGCTTGCATGGTATTCCTGAAAATATCGTTTCTGATAGGGGTACCCAGTTCGTTTCTAGATTTTGGCGAGCATTCTGTGCCAGGTTGGGCATTGATTTGTCTTTTTAGTCTGCCTTCCATCCTCAGACTAATGGCCAGACGGAGCGAACTAATCAAACTTTGGAGACGTATTTGAGGTGTTTTGTGTCTGCGGATCAGGATGATTGGGTTGCCTTTTTGCCGTTGGCGGAGTTTGCTCTTAATAATCGGGCCAGTTCTGCCACTTTGGTTTCCCCTTTCTTTTGCAATTCGGGGTTTCATCCCCGTTTTTCTTCTGGTCAGGTGGAGTCTTCGGATTGTCCTGGAGTAGATGCTGTGGTGGATCGGTTGTATCGGATTTGGGAACAAGTGGTGGACAATTTGAATTTGTCCCAGGCGAGGACTCAGCGGTTTGCTAATCGCCAGCGTCGGGTTGGTCCTCGCCTTCGTGTTGGGGACTCAGTGTGGTTGTCTTCCCGTTTTGTCCCAATGAGGGTTTCTTCTCCTAAATTTAAGCCTCGGTTCATCGGTCCCTATAGGATTTTGGAGATTATTAACCCTGTTTCCTTTCGTTTGGACCTTCCGGCATCTTTCGCTATCCATAATGTGTTCCATCGGTCGTTGTTGCGGAGATACGAGGTGCCGGTGGTTCCTTCTGCTGGGCCTCCTGCTCCTGTGCTGGTTGAGGGTGAATTGGAGTATGTTATAGAGAAGATCTTGGACTCCCGTATTTCCAGGCGGAGACTCCAGTACCTGGTTAAATGGAAGGGCTATGGTCAGGAAGATAATTCTTGGGTAACTGCCTCTGATGTTCATGCCTCGGATTTGGTTCGTGCCTTTCATAGGGCTCATCCAGGTCGCCCTGGCGGTTCTTGTGAGGGTTCGGTGCCCCCTCCTTAAGGGGGGGGTACTGTTGTGATCCGCTTTTTGGCTCCCCTGGTGGTGGCTGGTGGTACTGGAGACTTGTGTGTGCTTTTCTGCCTCAGCTCACCTGCTTCCATCAGTTTTGGGAGTTCCCTATTTAGCCTTGCTCTCCAGTCACTTCCTTGCCGGTCATCATTGTAACCTGAGTCATTCAGTTGCATGTTCCTGCTACTAGTCTGCTGATCAGCTAAGTGGACTCTTGTCCTTATTGTTTTGTTTTTCTTGTCCAGTTTACAGTTTTGTAATTTCCTGTTACTGGAAGCTCTTGTGGACTGAAATTGCCACTCCTGTGTCATGAGTTGACACAGGAGTCTTAAAGTAATTTCAGGATGGGTTTTTTGAAAGGGTTTTTCAGCTGACCGTGAAGTCCTCTTTTGTATCCTTCCTCTATCTAGTAAGTGGACCTCGCTTTGCTAAATCTACCTTCATACTGTGTATGTCTTTCCCTCTGAACTCACCGTTAATATACGTGGGGGCTACTATCATCTTTGGGGAATTTCTCTAGAGGTAAGCCAGGTCTGTTCCTTCCTCTTCCAGGCGTAGTTAGTTCTCCGGCTGGCGCATGGCATCTAGGCAGCCGTAGGAATGCTTCCTGGCTACTGTTAGTTGTGTGGTAGATTTAGGTCACGGTCAGCTTGAGTTTCCATCACCCGAGAGCTAGTCTGTTATTTTTGTGTTTCTGATGTTCCCATGCCATTGGGGAATCATGACACTTACCGCAGGAGGTTCCAGAGCCTGCAAAACGGCCCCAAGGATACTCCGACCAATCACATGCAAGGCCTTTTGCGAGCTGCAGGGCACTGTTCCAAAGGTCTGGTGCTCACCACCAGCCAGGAGATCGAGGAGGCATTTGTCACAGAGCAATTCTTGTGGAACTGTCCAGAGGTCCTCCAGCAGTACCTTCGTGACCAGAAACCAAAGGGGGTCGCTGCTACAGCCACCCTGGCAGATGACTATGCCAATAATCAGGCCCCTAAAGCCAAGTGGGCCGTCCACAGCACCTGAAGAGGGGGTAAGACTCATCCTGCCCCTGTTTCCCTAGCCTCTAGAATGCAAGGGGCACTCCCTCTGCTCCTATCTCCAGGCCAGGAGTAGAACCCAGTAGGTGTCACCTCTGCAACGAACCTCAGACACTTCAGGGCCATGTGTTACCAGCGCCACAAGGCCCCCAGCCTCATCCCCAAAGCTGTCCCCTGTCATGTGTGTGGGTGGGGTGGTGGGAGGTCCCGTGACAATTTCCAGCCCATCACCATAAACCACGCCGCTGCTATGGGACTGAAGGATACCGGCACCGAGATGACCCTTGTGCAGCCTGAGGTGGTGTCCCTCCAGGACTTGATACCCCGAAAAACCCTCGCCGTCTCCGGATTGGAGGTGTCAAACCGGGGCTGCCTGTTGCCAAGGTCTATTTGGACTGGGGCGTCGGGAGGGAAATGAGGGAGGTGGGTGTGTTGGCGAATATTCCCACAAATGTTTTGCTTGGGACACATTTGGGGCAGCAAGTGTCACAGTATGTGGCTACTGAGACCTCAAGTTCTGATCCCCCACTGTGTCTTGGTTTGTCTACTGCTGGTAATGTTGTAAATGTGTCGCCTGTGCCTCCTGCGATAAGGGGAAAGTAAGATCTGAGAGTCACTCCTGTGCTGACAGGACACATGCAGCTCATGCAGATCAGACAAAGCCAGATGACACAGGTAGGTGTGATAATGCCCCCAGGTGTTATGAGACAGTGTGCTCTAGAGGTAGAGGTAAGGGGCAGGTAGCTGCAACGCCAGAACCAGAGTTGGTGGGAGGCACTGCCCCTCGATAAGTCCAGACTGCTGGGTTCTCCGCAGTTCTGGAGCCCAAGAAGGTCCGATGGTCTTCCCTCTTGTGACCCAGTGGCGGCTGAGCCAGAGGGAGACCTGGAAATGGGCCTCAGGGAACTGACAGAAGACGTGGCAGTTTTTTCTATTCTGGCCACATTTAGTCAGGGGTTTCAGGCAGCGTTGGAAGCTGACGACAGCCTGAAAGCTCTTGAGCAGGTGGAACAGCCTTTCATGGACTCAGACCTCGAGTGGGTGGTCCAGGGATGGCTGTACCGGTGTTGGTTCAGCAAGAGTCTCCAGAGTTATGGCCTAGGGACTCACAGATAGTGGTACCCTATCCGTGTTGGGCGTAGTTGTTGCGGATCGCACATGAGGTTCCGATGGCCGGACACTTAGGGATCGCAAAGACCAAGGCTGGGCTAGCCCAGCATTTCTACTGGCCTAAAATGATGGCCGATGTGGCTGCCTACTGCCGTTCCCGTGACACCTGTCAGAGAGTGGGGAAGGCAGGGCGGCGCCCCAAAGCCCAACTGGTGCCATTGCCCATCATTGAAGAGCCTTTCCTGAGGGTGGCTGTGGATCTCATCGGACTGCTGTCCATTCGCAGCCGCTCCTGGAAATGCTTCATGCTGACAGTAGTGGACTATGCCACCCAGTACCCGAAAGCGGTAGCTTTGTCGTCCATTTGGGCCAACAAGGTGGCCACCGCTTTGCCGGAGATTTTTTCCCAAGTGGGATTTCCCCAGGAAATGTTCACTGACCAAGGGACCCAGTTCATGTTGCAGCTGATAAAGTCCCTTTGTAGGCAAATACAAGTGCAACATCTGGTGGCCAGCCCATACCATCCGCAGACTAATGGTCTGAGAGAGTGGTTCAATGGCACCCTTAAGCAGATGCTTAAGATGTTGATTGACTCCCACAGGAGCGACTGGGAGCGGTACCTCCCACACCCACTGTTTGTTTACCAGAAGGCTCTGCAGGCCTCAACGGGGTTTGCCCCTTCAAGCTCCTGTATGGGCAGCATGTGCGAGGGCCCCTTGCTCTGGTGAAAGAGGCATGGGAAGGAGACTTGAACACCCCTGGAGTGTTGGTCATTGAATATGTTGTGCGCTTCTGGGACAAAATGATGGCTTGGCGCGACTGGGGCAGGACAATATGGCCCAGGCTGACCAGAAGCGCTGGTATGACCAGAATGCTTGTGAAAGGACCTACCAGGTGGGTCAGAAAGTGTGGGTACTGGTCCCCGTACCATAGGACAAGCTTCAGGCAGCCTGGGAGGGTCCATACCTTGTACACCTTGATCCGGCGGTCAGCATATCAGTCTCTCTCGAGGTGCAGCAGCAGATGCAACAGGAGATTGATGAGATCTGGAGCTGGGGATAATCCAGGCATCCAACAGCACGTGGGCATTGCCCTTAGTCCTCGTAGCCAAAAAAGGACTGAACAACCCGGTTCTGCGTGGACTACCGGGGGCTCAACACTGTCACGGTCACCGATGCATTCTCTATGCCACACATCGATGACCTTCTCAATCAGTTGGACGGGGCTAAGTACCTGACCATCATGGATCTGAGCCGGGGATATTGGCAGATCCCTCTGACCCACGAGGCCCAGGAGCGCTCTGCCTTTATCAAGCCGTTTGGATTGTATGAGTCCACCGCAATGCCATTCGGCATAAAGAATGCCCCTGCCACTTTTCAGAGGATGGTCAACACAGTACTCCAAGGACTTGAAGGGTAGGCGGCTGTGTACCTGGATGATATTGCCATCTTCAGTCCCACATGGAAGGATCACCTAGAGCATCTGACACAGGTGCTTAGGTGGATCCACCGGGCAGGTTTGACCATCAAGCCGGAAAAGTGCCAGCTGGGCATGAGCGAGGTCCTCTACCTGGGTCACCGGGTAGGCAGGGGGGTTCTGAAGCCAGAACCTGGGAAAGTGGATGCCATCGCATCCTGGCCCACCCCAGGACCAAGAAACAGGTGATGTCCTTCCTGGGGACCACTGGGTACTATAGGAGGTTTATTACACATTATAGTACTTTGGCCAAGCCCCTGACGGACCTCACCAAGAAAAAGCTGCCTCTCGCGATAGACTGGTCAGTCGCTTGCGAGACCACTTTTCAGGTGCTCAAGACTGCTCTCTCCAGCTCCCCAGCACTACAAGCTGCTGACTTTGCGTGGCAGTTTGTAGTACAGACTGACGCTAGTGACTTTGGCATCATTGCTGAGCTCAGCCAGGTCAACGCAGCGGGCCAAGAGCATCCCGTCCTGTACCTGAGCAGGAAGCTATTGCCGAGAGAGGTGGCCTACTCCATGATGGAAAAGGAGTGCCTGGCAATTGTGTGGGCCCTGCAGCATCTGCAGCCATACTTCTACGGGCATTTCTTCATCGTGGCGACGGACCACAACCCCCTCAGCTGGTTACACATGGTCTCTAGGATGAATGGGAGGTTGCTATGTTGGAGCCTGGCGCTCTAGCAGTACCACCTCTCCATTGGCCACAAAAGGGGCAGTGACCATAGCAATGCTGATGGGCTATCCCGGCAATGAGAGATTGGGGGAGTGCGCATGGGGGAAACACAGGAATGTGATGCCCCCTAGTGCCCTCCACAAGGGGGAGGTGTGAGGTATGGGAATATTATATCTAATTGCTATCACTTTGATATCTGGAATTCCCTGTCAGATGCAGTGGCCCAAAGATACTCGCTCAAAACTCAGCCCCCACCGTTGGCATTCCCCCAGGCCAAAAGGCAAGTCAATGCACGTTATACAATGGGACCTCATTAGCCAGCGAATGCACTTCTTTAGTCAGAGCAGATCAATGTTTTCTTTAATTAGCTCAAGGAAATAGGCCTTTGAAGCTCTCCGGGGGGGGGGGGGGGGGCGAAAGACCATAGACCATGTGTCTCCCAGCACCAAGTTCCGCAATTAACACGGGTGTGAATTCTTGTGCAGGACCAGCCAACTGGAGTCCTTTGTTTGACTCAAGCAATCCTCGTGGCACTACAGATCCCAGACTAGCACAGGGCTCTGAGATATTGAATCTGGATAATGACCTGTACTAAGAGAATGCAATATCTCTGAGCCGAGCCGAGCACGTAATCGGAATCAGCATTCCTTCCCATACCTGGCAGCCACCTGTAGAAATCTGCGTTATTGAGTTATAAAGCATAGCTACCAGGAATTACATACGGTAGGCATATTTATTCTCCCTGCACAGAGAAAATCCAACCAAACCCCAGCCCAGGGGTGGGCGCAGCGTGTGGGAGAGGGCAGCTTAGGGGATAAAAGGCAGCTCCTCATTTTGGACTCTTTCTACTGGCAGGAGGCCTGTTAGCTGACGTGGCCAGAAAATCACGTAACAAAGATTTGGACCTGTGATCTGTCAGCGCCTCCCTGTGGTCACATGATACATAACACGGTAATTGCAACCTATCTATACCCAACCCTTGTACTGCACTCTTGACTGTATACTTGCATATCTGTTCTTGTAAATATATACCTGTATCTTACTAGTGCGCCTTTCGGCGATTAAATATAAAATTAATCTTGGGCTGCTCTTTTGTCTCGATTCACGAATCCCCACGTCTGCACACTCGGTTATTATATGCTACCCGGGTTGGTTTCTGACCCGATATAAGCCTGCTGTTGGATGGGGCTTATATCGAACGAGGAACTGGTGGCAGCATACCGTACTGTGTTAGTGAGGAGCCCTGACAGTGACGGCCAGGAGATTTATATACGGTATATCCCCAGCCTGGACTGGTAATGTATACCCCCCTCACTAGGAGCACCTCAATAACTCCTACTTATAAGGGAAGCCTTTCCGGTGACTATTTGACCACGGTGCAGTTCCCTGACTGACCTGGGGCAATTGGTGGCACCAGAAAGCCAATCCCTGCTGGCTCCTTCTCTCCCCTCCCCAGAGGTGGGTGAAGTCGACACACCCCTACCCCTATGCGATCCATCACATCTCCCATTGATGTGAATGGCGTTTGGTTATGTTCGGCAAATATTCGTAATCCGAACCAAACATTGAAATATTCACTCATCTCTAGTTATGTTTTTAAAAGATCGCTGCGGCCGTCTCTATCTTCACCTGTTTTATTATGTCCTCCAAAGCACCTTATTATTATAGAAAACGTATCTAGAAAGTATAAATTAACAGACTTGGATTCGGACACTCTGAAGGATCGCAGGAAATTAATCACTCATCTGAGGAGAGAAGGAATGTCTGAGGTAATCAACTTCTCCTTAAACAGATCTAATTGCCTCTGGAGGAATGTGTTTGGAAAGTTTCTCGCAAATATTCATAAAGTCCTTGCTTGGATGTCCATCCTCCAGTGCCTCCCAACTAGAGACTTTCAACAGCGGAGTAGCCTGGTGCCGCTATCACAGTGTCCAAGAGAATCTTGTGGAAACAATGAGACTGTTTTACATCTGTTTTGGAACTGTTGCTATGCCTTAAGAACTTTGGAAGAAGTTAGGGGTGCTTTTAAAAAGGGTTTGTAGTTTGAAGGACTTTTGCCATGGGTATGTTTTATACGAACTCTTTAATTGCCCAACCTTGCATCAATCTAAAATATGCTGGTGTATAATAAATTGTGCAAAGAGCACTATGTGGAAAGTGAAGATTATCTTGTTGTTCAAACATAATTTTATTTCCCTCAATGACTGTATTAGAATGATTTTTAGCGAAATGTACATATATTATTTTAACTCCTTCACCCTGAAGGCTGTTTTCAACTTCCTCACCAGGCCATTTTTTTCATTTCTGACCACTGTCACTTTATGAGGTCATAACTCTGAAACGCTTCAACGGATCCTGATGATAGTGGTAAAATTTCTTCCATATGACTTGTGTTTATTTGTGAAAAAAATGGAAATTTGGTGAAAATTTTGTAAATTTCGCAATTTTCAAACATTTAGTTTTTCTGCCCTTAAATTAGAGTCATATCACACAAAATAGTTAATAAATAATATTTCCCACGTGTCTGCTTTACATCAGCACAATTTTGGAAAAAAAGTTTTGTTAGGAAGTTATAAGTTGACCAGCGATTTCTCATTTTTACAACAAAATTTTCAAAACCATTATTTTTAGGAACCACCTCACACTTGAAGTGACTTTGAGGGGCCTATATGACAGAAAATGCCAAAAAGTTACATCATTCTAAAAACTGCACCCCTCAAGGTACTCAAAACCACATTCAAGAAGTTTATTAACCCTTCAGGTGCTTCACAGGATTTTTTGGAATGTTTAAAAAAAAAATGAACATTTAACTTTTTTTCACAAAACATTTACTTCAGATCCAATTTGTTTTATTTTACCGAGGTTAACAGGAGAAATTGGATCCCAAAAGTTGTTGTACAATTTGTTCTCAGTACTCCAATACCCCATATGTGGGGGTAAACCACTGTTTGGGTGCATGGCAGAGCTCGGAAGGGAAGGAGCACCGTTTTACTTTTTCAAAGAGAATTGGCTGGAATTGAGATCGTTCGCAATGTCGCATTTGCGAATTGGAAACCCCCCAATTCTAACTCCAACCCTAACCCCAACACACCTCTAACCCTCATCCCAACCCTAACCACACCCCTAACACCAACACACCCCTAATCCCAAGCATAATTCTAACCACACCCCTAACCCTGATACACTCCTAATCCCAACCCTAACCCCAACCGTAAACATAATCCAAACTCGAACCCCAACTCTAGCCCCAACCCTAACTTTAGCCCCAACCCTAACCTTAACCCTAATGGAAAAATGGAAATAAATACATTTTTTTATTTTATTATTTTTCCCTAACTAAGGGGATGATAAAGGGGGTTTGATTTGCTATTTATAGTGGGTTTTTATAGCGGGTTTTTATGTTTGGCAGCTGTTAGGCTACGTTCACATTTGCGTTGTGCGCCGCTGCGTCGGCGACGCAACGCACAATGCAAACAAAACCGCAACAAAACGCACGCTAAAACGCTGCGTTTTGCGATGCATGCGTCCTTTTTTGCCGAAAGTTGGACGCAAAAAAAATGCAACTTGTTGCGTTCTCTGCGCCCAACGCTTGCGGCCATGCGTCGCAAAACGCAGCACAACGCATGTCCATGCGCCCCCATGTTAAATATAGGGGCGCATGACGCATGCGGCGACGCTGCGGCGCCCGACGCTGCGGCGCCGAACGCTAATGTGAACGTAGACTAACACACTAAAAGACGCTTTTTATTGCAAAAAATAGTTTTTGCATCACCACAATTTGAGAGCTATAATTTATCCATATATTTGCCCACAGAGTCATGTGAGGTCTTGTTTTTTGCGGGATGAGTTGATGTTTTTATTGGTACCATTTTCGGGCACATGACATTTTTTGATCGCTTTTTATTCTGATTTTTGGGAGGCAGAATGAACAAAAACCAGCAATTCCTGAATTTCTTTTTGGGGGGGAGCATTTACACCGTTCTGCGTGTGGTAAAATTGATAAAGCAGTTTTATTCTTTGAGTCAGTACGATTACAGCGATACCTCATTTATATCTTTTTTATGTTTTAGCGCTTTTACACAATAAAAACTATTTTATGTAAAAAATACTTGTTTTTGCATCGCTTTATTCTGAGAGCTATAAGAGCTTTTTAATTTTTCTGCTGATGGAGCTGTATGGCAGCTTGTTTTTTTGCGGGACAAGATGACGTTTTCAGCGGTACCATTTTTATTTACATCAGTCTTTTTGATCGCATTGCTTTTTGCCTTTTTATTTATTTTTTTCCGGTGTTCACTGAAGGGGTTAACTAGTGTGATAGTTTTATAGAGCGGGTCGTTATGGACGGGGACATACCAAATTGTATTTTTATTGTTTTGGTATTTTTACATAAGTGGATTTATTGGAAAAATATTTATTTTTATTTTTTTCTTTATTTGGGGATTTTTTTTTTTTTTTTTAAATATTTTTATACATTCTTTTTTTTTTTTTTACTTTATAACATTGTCCCAGGTTGGGACATTACTATATAAAGTCAGATCGCTGATCTGACACTTTGCATAGCACTGTGTCAGATCAGCAATCTGACAAGCAGTGTAGGAGGATTGCCTGCAAGCCACCTCACTGAAGGACCCCGCAGCCATTTTGGATCCGGGGTCTCCATGGAGACCACCAGAACAACACAATCGCATCGCGTTGACGTGGGAGAGCACAGGGAGCCCCCTCCCTGCACGATTGTTCTCTATGCCTCTGTCACTACTTACAGCGGCATCAGAGGGATTCAATGCCCCCGATCGGCGCTAGCACCGATTGTGGGCATTGCTGCGAGGTGTCAGCTCACCATGAGACTGCGCGATTGTGCCGCCGTACTAGTACTGCGGTTTGCGGGAACGCATTTTCTGCAGAGCAGTACTAGTACGGCGCAAGTCGGGAAGGGGTTAAAGCTGTTAAAGATTTGGGTAAACGAAGCAAATCGAAGGTGGAGTTTTTATATGTAGAATACTATTCTGTATGAAATACGTTATTTTTCTTGGAATGTTTTTCATGCGCACTGTAAAAAAGGATATGTTATGTTTTTGTTTATGCCGAAATAATATGTTGAAACTTATCTGTTCTTATCAGTTTAATATCTGATACGTCCCCTATCAGGGGACCATATATTAAATGGATTTTTAGAACAGGGTGATGGGAAAAGAGCTTGCTCTGTCCTCTCCATGCATTGACCTGGTATTGCAGTATTTCCAGGAATGGTGAACTCTGGTTTCCAAAAACAGATTGAATTGAAATCAATGCAAGCTGTGTTTTCGGCCTGTAACGTTAATTTTTTTCAAGGTTAAAGTTGTATATTTCAGATGGCAGACGCATTTTGGTTGAACTTGACCAACTCTGCTATATCTTGTATGTGCATTTTCACCTTTGAATGTAAAACATTGTATTGTATTCAATCTGTAATGTAATTAATGTAATCTATCTATCTATCTAGAGTTTTGCTGCTTGATACAGGTGTGATAAGCTGCAATAATGTATTTGGCCTTTGTTACATTGCTGCACACACACCTCCTACAAGGCCAGCCCCCTTGCCATCAGTACTTATTGTTTTAATTCAAGTATCCCATGTGTAGTTATTCCATTCCTACCACATAGGACGCTATGATTTCTTTTGTAAAACATTGTCTCCCTCTTGTGGACCACCAGCTTCTTAATTTTGTGTTTGTGTATTAAAAAAATATATATATTAGTCTGTGGTGGTCTTTGAATGTGCAGCCTATCTTCACCTGTCTGAGTATTCTAACTGTTTGTAACAGCCAGGTGTGCAGTAGACAGAATGTGTCCATGGAACACTTGACATGTCACAATGGGACCTTGGCCATTATCTGGCTGTGCAGCAGCAGCCATGTTTAGTGCTGAAGAAGCCACAGTAGGTAGGTACTTTACTCATCAGCAGGAGAGGTAAGGGAACACAGCTGCTCGTTTGTTTGTTGAATGTTCCTCTCCCCCTTCTGGCATTGAGGCGCGTTGGAACAACAGGGGGAGGGAAGGTGTGTTAAAATAGGTGGAGTTATGCAGATTAAAAACGTGTGGATTACAGCTAGAACAAGCAGCAGAATTGTAATTTTTAATGCGTCCAGAGATTGTTAAAATGTCTTTCTCAGGGCAATCTTTGGCTCGATCTCCACAACGAGTGTCTGTCTTAGGCCATGGGGCGGCACAAGTGCAAAACCAATTCTGGATATCGCTTCTCAGCCATTTGGCTAAGATCAAATGCAATGTCTTTCGAAAAGGTGGCTTTGGCCTGGGCCACCCTAGTAGATTGATACAATGCACACTGGGATTTGGCACTTGTTAGTACACCAGGTGGCTGATATAGTCATCTGGTGGAAACATGGTCCCCCAGGATCAATGCCATTGGGCTGGGTAAGTTTGAAAGCCCGAGGTGCAAAGTGCCCCAGGAGTGGTGACCCTAGAGTGCCTTAACTGAATGGGCTTGGGAAACCCATGAGCTCTGGCACATTTTGCTCTGCACTTCAACTTTTCTTACTTTTTAAGCACGCACCTTTCTGGCAAGGTGGAAGGTCCAGCCAACATTATGTTGTGGAAACCTTCACTTTAACTTATTTTTTCACCGCTTGTGTTTTCACTTTTTTACGTGTATCCGTCACTTGGATTTGTTGGATGCAGTTCCCTTCTGAGAGGTTTAGGGGGGCAGTGTGTGGCCATCAGGTTCTGCTCCCCCTGTCTATCCCCTTTCAGGAGGAGAGCGACAGTTAAAGACTCCAAGCTCTGGCTTATGTGGCAGCCTGGTTAGAAGCTGGGAGTGCGACTGAGGCTCCCTTGGCTCAGGCTGAGGGGGATGACTTAGTTCATGGCCCTCGCTGTGGCCTTCTAGCTCAGAGGGACAGAATTGGTTTTGGGGACCCTTCTACTGTTGGAGAGGGTTTTACAAGACCAGCATCCAAGTGCACTGTTTTGTGGCACTTTTAGTCACTTTTTAAATGTACTTGGGTGGAGAGCACAACCTTGGGCTTTCAAAAAAAAAAAAAATCTTTTGAAAGATGGCCTGCTCCTACCACCTTAGTACATTGATACACAATACACCCTGGGTTGGTACAGTTGCTAGTAGGCCAGGTGGTTCATACAGGCATCTGGTGGAAACCATGGCCCCCAGGATTGAAGTCAGAAGGCTGGGTAAGTGTGGGGGCTTATGTTGCAATGTTCCCCAGAAGTGGTCGCCTTGGTGGGATTCTGAGCTTACTTGGAGTCATATCCCAGGTAAGTCTTGGACTCCATAGCACGCTACACATGGCCTTTCATACTTTCTTGAGCACACCCCCCTATTCATGGCCTTCGGGTCAGGAAGGGGAATTTTTATAAGCACGGTCGAAGGTCCCGTCAGCTTGGGGCTGAGAAACCAACATGAAACAGGACTCCCAGCTCCACTAAGGTAAGAGACTGTTTGGATGCAGAGAGCACGAAAAAGGCTAGGGACAGCATCAAAGATCCCTGACCCTCGCTGTGGCCTTCTGGCTCGGAGGGACGGGGATGGTTTACTGAGGACATTCTCCTCCTGGAAAAGTCCACAGTAATACTCGCCTTGTGCGCTGTTTTGTGTGACTTCGGTCACATTTTTCAGAGCCTTAGATGTGGCTTCAATCAAAACATCTGTTTAATATCTGATACCTCCCCTATCTAGGGACCATATGTTAAATGGATTTTCAAAACAGGGAGCTGGAAAAAGAGCTTGCTCGGTCCACTCCACGCATTGACCTGGTATTGCAATATTTCGAGGAATGGTGCACTCCTTCTCTGATCCGGTGTCCAAAAACAGATTGAATTGAAATCAATGCAAGTTGTGTTTTCGGCCTGTAATGTTCATTTTATTGTTGCTTTTTTTTCCCTTAATTTGTTTTTCAGGGTCAAATTTGCACATTTCAGTTGTCAAATGCATTTTGGTTCAACTTGACCAACTCTGTTATATCTCTTGTGTGCATTGTTTTCAATTAAACATGTAAAGCATTGTATTGCATTCAATCTGTAATGTAATCTATCTATTTATCTATCTAGGGTTTTGTTGCTTGCTACAGGTGTAATAAACTGCAATAATGTATTTGGCCTTTGTTACTTTGTTACACTGCTGCACATACACCTCCTACAAGGCCAGCCGCCTTGCCATCAGTACTTATTGTTTTAATTCAAGTATCCCATGTGTAACTATTAGTGTTGAGCGATACCTTCCGATATTGAAAAGTATCGGTATCAGATTGGATCGGCCGATATTCAAAAAATATCGGATATCGCCGATACCGATACCCGATACCAATGCAAGTCAATGGGACCAAAATATCAGAATTAAAATAAACCCTTTCTTTCCTTGTAGGTTCATTGTACATGAATGAAAACAACTAAGAATAATGTAGGATGTATTGGGGGACGTGGAGGAGACATTAAAGGCATAGAGGTTTAGCCCAATGAAATGGAATAGCAGGAATTAATTTTTTTTTTAAGACGTTCGGAGTTACAAAGATATTGACTATGTTAAGATTTTTTAAATTTTGTCAGATATTGATGTTTCACTAATTCCATGCTCTTCACCTTCTTTTTTAATTGTCCAACACTTTCTTCTTCATCATCCTCAGCAGCAACATCTTTTACATCATCTTCTTCTTCACCTTCTTCCTATTATTCTTTTTTTGTTACATTCTTCATATTCTTTTTATTAAACTATTATTCTTCTTCATATTCTACTTCTTCATCATATTCTTATTTGTGACATGCAAATTGACTCTTCTGAGAAAAAGAGGACTTAACTCTATAGCGCCACCTGTTGGAAGTAGCTATCCTACAAGTCACAATCAACCCTTTAACGAGTCGTGCAATATGACTTAGGATAAAAGCCAAATCAGTATCTCAATTCGCAGACATGGTATTTCAGGCTGTTAGCCCTCGTCAGTGCGAAGCATGAGAACTGATTTGGCTAGGTGAGAGGCTCTGGACTGGGGTCTAAGGGGTAACGTTTCTCCTTATGGAGAGTGACATACCAGCTGGCTTGTCAAGGTAAGGAGGCTTATTCGCCGTGCAATGCTCCTCTGGGAATTTAAATATGCAAATTGCCTCTTCTGAGAAAAAGAGGACTTAACTCTATAGCGCCATCTGTTGGAAGTAGCGATCCTACAAGTCACAATCAACCCTTTAACGAGTCGTGCAATATGACTTAGGATAAAAGCCAAATCAGTATCTCAATTCGCAGACATGGTGTTTCGGGCTGTTGGCTCTCGTCAGTGTGAAGCATGAGAACTGATTTGGCTAGGTGAGAGGCTATTTCATATTGGCTATTTGTGACAGGCATTCCTGTAGTTGTTATCTATAAAAGTTTGAAGATTACACCTTCCGTTCTGCCTGTCACAAAAGAGTTACAACAGGATTTGTCCGTGTTCAGTTTGGCCTGCAGCAGCAGGCTTTTTCCAGGGGCATCACGAGGAGGATCAGACTCACCCCCATACACTGCTTAGTCTTCTTCTGCTTATAATTTAGATAATATCTTTTGCTCTGATTTTTAGTTTTATGCTTAATGTTCTTATGCTCTTTGTTCTGCAGCTTCTTGTTCTTCTGCTTCTCGGTCTTCAGGGTCGTCGTCTCCAGGGTCGTCGTCTCCGGGGTCATCGTCGTCTTTGGGGTGGTCTTCAGGGTCGTCGTCTCCAGGGTCGTCGTCTCAGGGGTCATCATCTCTGGGGTCGTCGTCTTAGGGGTGGGCTTCAGGGTCGTCGTCTTTAGGGTCTTGAACTTGGAAATGTAGCAGAAGGTACAAGAAGGCTGAGGAAATGCTGAGAACCAGCTGACGGTACTGGAACCCGGATGGCTACCCGAAGGTCCAAGAGCCAATGGAACTACCGAGGACCAGCTGACGGTACTGGAACCCGGTTACTAAGCAGGAGGTACCTGTGCCAGAAAGCACTACCAAGGACCACCTGACGTTGGTGGAACTCGGATACCCAGTGATACCCAGTAGGAGGCACCTAAGCCAAAGGCTCTGCCCGGAACCAGCTGACGGTACTGGAACCAGGATGGGGAGCAGAAGGTACAAGAGCCAATGGAACTACCGAGGACCAGCTGACATTACTGGAACTCGGTTACTAAGCAGGAGGTACCCATGCCAGAAAGCACTACCAAGGACCACCTGACATTGGTGGAACTCGGATACCCAGAAGGAGGCACCTAAGTCAAAGGCTCTGCCTGGAACCAGCTGACGGTACTGGAACCAGGATGGAGAGCAGAAGGTACAAGAGCAAAAGACACTGTTGAGAACCAGCTGATGGTACTGGAACCCGGATGGGTAGCAGAAGGTACAAGAGCCAATGGAACAACCTAGGACCAGCTGACGTTACTGGAACCCAGTTACTAAGCACGAGGTACCCGTGCCAGAAAGCACTACCAAGGACCACCTGACGGTGGAACTCGGATACCCAGAAGGAGGCACCTAAGCCAAAGGCCCTGCCCGGAACCAGCTGACGGTACTGGAACCAGGGGGACCTATTCAAGATTGTCTTCCTAAGAACCAGCTAATGGTGCTGGAACTCAGATAGGCAGCAGAAGGTCCACTGTAAAAACAAAAGTTGCTAGGCCGCAAGCCGGCCGTAGTTACCGAAAATCCACAGTCCTAGATGGGGCGCTTGTCCTATTGGCACTATGGAACCAGCCTTGATTGCCAGTTCCCGCAGCCCACATAGGAAGCACCTAAACTGCAGGCACCATAGAGTCGGCTAACCCGACCGCAACACGCCAGGACAATGTATTGGAGGCAAAGTGACCTTGACACTACCCGGAAACAGCTGGCGTGCTGGAACTGGGCTGGGCTGGAGGGAGTAACCGTGCCAAAGACACTTCTGAGCAGCAACTGACGGTGTTGGAGCCCAGGGAATAAAGAAGAAGCAGAGTGTAGGCTGAGGCCTAATTAGAGCAAGTTGAAAGGGAACCTTTAACCCCCCCAGGCGTAAGCAACTAGAAGAGCCACCTTGTGCAGCAGTAATGCTGCACAAGGAAAAGGTGGCTCTTTTAATTATGCTCCTTGCACACGCTGAACGAAACACTTATAAAATTGGGCCCCTCATACCTTGAAACCGTCCCGGAGGTGGGACTTTCCTTCTTAATGAGACGCAGCACAGCTTTCATTCATACCCCCTCGGCGCCGGGCGCAGCCTCCTGAGCGTTGTTTGTTTGTGTACTGGAGTCTGCGCTGTTGTGTGATCCCTTGGCCATGCGCAGCCCGTCTTCTGGCATCATTTGATGTCAGCCTGACTGCGCCTGTGCGGTCGCGCTGCCCGAGATCAGGCCCCGCAGTGTCTTCTGATTTATTCACACTGTGGGGCTGGGATTCATGGCTTTGCGCAGTGTATATCTTCGCCTCTCTAACTCACCTCTTTCAGCCTTCTTCAGACTGTGGGGCGTCAGCTGATCCCTAATCACATGCCACGGCCGTGACGCCGCACAGTCTGAAGAAGGCGGAAGGAGAAGAGTGAGAGGCGAAGATATGCACTGCGCATGCCCATGAATCCCAGCCCCGCAGTGCCTTCTGATTTATTCACACTGCGGGGCTGGGATTCATGGCCTTGCGCAGTGCATATCTTCACATCTCTAACTCATCTCCTTCCACCTTCTTCAGACTGTGCGGCATCAGCTGATCCCTAATCACATGCCACGGCCGTGACCCTGCACAGTCTGAAGAAGGCGGAAGGAGATGAGTGAGAGGTGAAGATATGCACTGCGCATGCCCATGAATCCCAGCCCCGCAGTGTCTTCTGATTTATTCACACTGTGGGGCTGGAATTCATGGCCTTGTGCAGTGCATATCTTCACCTCTCTAACTCATCTCCTTCCGCCTTCTTCAGACTGTGTGGCGTCAGCTGATCCCTAATCACATGCCACGGCCGTGACGCTGCACAGTCTGAAGAACGCGGAAGGAGATGAGTGAGAGGCGAAGATATGCACTGATCATGCCCATGAATCCCAGCCCCGCAGTGTGAATAAATAAGACACTACGGGGCGTGATCTCGGGCAGGGCAGCCGCACAGGCGCAGCCAGCCTGACACCAAATTATGTCAGAAGACGGGCAGCGCTAACTGCGCATGGCCAAGGGATAACATAACAGCGCAGGCTGAGGGACAGATTCAAACAACGCTGAGGAGGCGGCGAACGGTGCCAAGGGGTAGGAATGACAGCTGTGCTGCGTCTCATTAAGAAGGAAAGTCCCACCTCCGGGATGGTTTGAAGGTACAAGGGGACACATTTTATAAGTGTTAACTTCAGCGTGTGCAAGGAGAATAACTAAAAGAGCCACGTTGTCCAAATGCACCATTAGTGCTGCACAAGGTGGCTCTTCTAGTTACAAAAGCCTGGGGGGGACAGGTTCCTTTTAATTTCTGCTGTTGTGTCAGCGTGGAGGTCGCAGGACACATTGCCGGATACACAGATGGGGATCAGCTGACGTTACTGAAACCCAATAACAAGGCAGCAAGTGTTGACTGTGCAAACGGCACTTTCGGGCAGCAACTGGCGGTGTTGGAGCCCATGGACAGCAGGAGGAGCAGACTTGAGTGATTGCCGCACACACAGCAGGGGAGCAGCTGGCGTTACTGAACCCCAATAACACTGGAGCAGGTGTTTTTCTCTGTGCAGACAGCACTTCCGGGCAGCAACTGGCGGTGTTGAAGCCCAGGGATTACAGAAAAAAAAGAATGTAGGCCGAAGCCTAATTGGAGCAAGTTTAATTTCTGAAGTTGTGTGAGTTTGGAGGGAGCAGGAGCAATTGCCGCACACACAGCAGGAGAGCAGCTGGCGTTACTGAACCCCACTAACACTGGAGCTAGTGTTTTTCTCTGTGCAGACAGCACTTCCGGGCAGCAACTGGCGGTGTTGAAGCCCAGGGATTACAGAAAAAAAAGAGTGTAGGCCGAAGCCTAATTGGAGCAAGTTTAATTTCTGAAGTTGTGTGAGTTTGGAGGTAGCAGGAGCAATTGCCACACACACAGCAGGGGAGCAGCTGGCGTTACTGAACCTCACTAACACAGGAGCTAGTGTTTTTCTCTGCAGACAGCACTTCCGGGCAGCAACTGGCGCTGTTGAACCCCAGGGACAGCAGGAGGAGCAGACTAGAGTTAGTGCCGCACACACAGCAGGGGAGCAGCTGGCGTTACTGAACCCCAATTACAGAGGAGCAACAGTTGACTGTGCAGACAGCACTTCCGAGCAGCAACTGGCGGTGTTGAAGCCCAGGGACAGCAGCAGGAGCAGACTAGAGTGATTGCCGCACACACAGCAGGGGAGCAGCTGGTGTTACTGAACCCCAATAACAGAGGAGCAACTGTTGACTGTGCAGACAGCACTTCCGAGCAGCAACTGGCGGTGTTGGAGCCCAGGGACAGCAGGAGGAGCAGACTAGATAGATTGCCGCTCACACAGCAGGGGAGCAGCTGGCGTTACTGAACCCCAATAACAGAGGAGCAACTGTTGACTGTGCAGACAGCACTTCCGAGCAGCAACTGGTGGTGTTGGAGCCCAGGAACAGCAGGAGGAGCAGACTAGATTGATTGCCGCACACACAGCAGGGGAGCAGCTGGCATTACTGAACCCCAATAACACTGGAGCAGGTGTTGACTGTGCAGACAGCACTTCCGAGCAGCAACTGGCAGTGTTGGAGCCCAGGGACAGCAGGAGGAGCAGACTAGAGTGATTGCCGCACACACAGCAGGGGAGCAGCTGGTGTTACTGAACCCCAATAACACTGGAGCAGGTGTTGACTGTGCAGACAGCACTTCCGGGCAGCAACTGGCGGTGTTGGAGCCCAGGGACAGCATGAGGAACAGAGTGTAGGCCGAGGCCTGCACTCGAGGCAGTTTAATATCTGTTGTAGTGTCAGCGTGGTGGTCGCAGGACACATTGCCGGATACACAGCAGGGGATCAGCTGACATTACTGAAACCCAATAACAGAGGAGCAACTGTTGACTGTGCAGACAGCACTTCTGGGCAACAACTGGCAGTGTTGGAGCCCAGGGACAGCAGGAGGAACAGAGTGTAGGCTGAGGCCTGCACTCCAGGCAGTTTAATATCTGTTGTAGTGTCAGCGTGGCGGTCGGAGGACACATTGCCGGATACACAGCTGGGGATCAGCTGATGTTACTGAAAGCCAATAACACGGCAGCAAGTGTTGACTGTGCAAATGGCACTTCCGGGCAGCAACTTGCGGTGTTGGAGCCCAGGGAATGCAGGAGAAGCAGAGTGTAGACCGAGGCCTACTTGGAGCAAGTTGAAAGGGAACCTTTAACCCCCCCCAGGCGTTTGTAACTGAAAGAGCCACCTTGTGCAGCACTAATGCCACACAAAGAAAAGGTGTCTCTTTTATTTATGCTCCTTGCAAACGCAGAACTAAACACTTATAAAATGTGTCTCCTGATACCGTGAAACCCTCCCGGAGGTGGGATTTTCCTTTGTAATGAGACGCAACACAGCCGTCATTCCTACCCCCTTGGCGCCATGCGCAAGCCTCCTCAGCATTGTTTGAATCTGTCCCGGAGCTTGCGCTGTTATGTTAAACCTTGGTCATGCGCAGTTAGCGCTGCCCATCTTCTGACATCATTTGGTGTCAGGATGACTGTGCCCATGCGGCCACGCTGACCGAGATCCCGCCTCGCAGTGTCTTCTGATTTAATTACACTGCGGGCCTGGGATTCATGGGCATGTGCAGTGCATATCTTCGCCTCTCACTCATCTTTTTCCGGCTTCTTCAGACTGTGCGTCGTCACGGCCGTGGCATTCGATTAGGGATCAGCTGACAGCACACAGTTTGTAGAAGGCGGAGGCAGATGAGTGAGAGCCTGAGGTGAAGATATGCACTGCGCATGCCCATGCCCATGAATCCCAGCCAGGCAGTGTGAATAAATCAGAAGACACTGCGAGGCGGGATATCGGTCAGCGCGGCCGCACAGGCGCAGTCAGCCTGACACCAAATTATGTCAGAAGACGGGCATCGCTAACTGCGCATGACCAAGGTTTAACATAACAGCACAGGCTCTGGGACAGATTCAAACAATGCTGAGGAGGCGGCGCACGGCGCCAAGGGGGTAGGAATGACGGCTGTGTTGCATCTCCTTACGAAGGAAAGTCCCACCTCCGGAATGGTTTCACGGTATGAGGGGACACATTTTATAAGTGTTAAGTTCAGCGGGTGCAAGGAGCATAACTAAAAGAGCCACCTTTTCCTTGTGCAGCATTACCGGGCAGCAACTGGCGGTGTTGGAGCCCAGGGAATGCAGGAGGAACAGACTGGAGGTATTGCAGCACACACAGCAGGGGAGCAGCTAGCCTTACTGAACCCCAATAACACGGCAGCAAGTGTTGACTGTGCAGACAGCACTTCCGAGGAGCAACTGGTGGTTTTGGATCCCAGGCAATGCAGGAGAAGCAGAGTGTAGGCTGAGGCCTGCACTCGAGGCAGTTTAATATCTGTTGTAGTGTCTGCGTGGCGGTCGCAGAACACATTGCCGGACACACAGCAGGGGAGCAGATGACGTTACTGAACCCCACTAACACAGGAGCGAGTGTTTTTCTCTGTGCAGACGGCACTTCCGGGCAGCAACTGGCGGTGTTGGAGCCTAGGGTCAATCAGGCTGTAGACCGAGGCCTAATTGGAGCAAGTTTAATATCTGATGTAATTTGGACTGTGAAGGTAGCAGGAGCAATTGCCGGACACACAGCAGGGGAGCAGCTGACGTTATTGAACCCCACTAACACAGGAGCGAGTGTTTTTCTCTGTGCAGACGGCACTTCCGGGCAGCAACTGGCGGTGTTGGAGCCTAGGGTCAATCAGGCTGTAGACCGAGGCCTAATTGGAGCAAATTTAATATCTGATGTAATTTGACTGTGGAGGTAGCAGGAGCAATTGCCGGACACACAGCAGGGGAGCAGCTGACGTTACTGAACCCCACTAACACAGGAGCGAGTGTTTTTCTCTGTGCAGACGACACTTCCGGGCAGCAACTGGCGGTGTTGGAGCCCAGGGACAGCAGGAGGAGCAGACTACAGTTATTGCCGCACACACAGCAGGGGAGCAGCTGGCGTTACTGAACCCCAATAACACGGCAGCAAGTGTTGACTGTACAGACAGCACTTCCGAGCAGCAACTGGCGGTGTTGGAGCCCAGGGAATGCAGGAGAAGCAGAGTGTAGGCCGAGGCCTACTTGGAGCAAGTTGAAAGGGAACCTTTAACCCCCCCAGGCGTTTGTAACTGAAAGAGCCACCTTGTGCAGCACTAATGCCGCACAAAGAAAAGGTGGCTCTTTTATTTATGCTCCTTGCAAACACAGAACTAAACACTTATAAAATGTGTCCCCTGATACCGTGAAACCGTCTCGGAGGTGGGATTTTCCTTTATAATGAGACTCAAGACAGCTGTCATTCCTACCCCCTTGCCGCCATGCGCCGCCTCCTCAGCGTTGTTTGAATCTGTCCCGGAGCTTGCGCTGTTATGTTAAACCTTGGTCATGCGCAGTTAGCGCTGCCCGTCTTCTGACATAATTTGGTGTCAGGCTGACTGGGCCTGTGCGGCCGCGTTGCCCGAGATCCCGCCTCGCAGTGTCTTCTGATTTAATCACACTGCGGGCCTGGGATTCATGGGCATGTGCAGTGCATATCTTCGCCTCTCACTCATCTCCTTCTGGCTTCTTCAGACTGTGCGGCGTCATGGCCATGGCATGTGATTAGGGATCAGCTGACACCACACAGTCTGAAGAAGGCGGAAGGAGATGAGTTAGAGAGGTGAAGATATGCACTGCGCAAGGCCATGAATCCCAGCTGCGCAGCGTTGTTTGAATCTGTCCCGGAGTTTGCGCTGTTATGTTAAACCTTGGTCATGCGCAGTTAGCGCTGCCCGTCTTCTGACATAATTTGGTGTCAGGATGACTGTGCCCTTGTGGCCGCGCTGACCGAGATCCCGCCTCGCAGTGTCTTCTGATTTAATCACACTGTGGACCTGGGATTCATGGGCATGCGCAGTGCATATCTTCGCCTCTCACTCATCTTCTTCCGGCTTCTTCAGACTGTGCGTCGTCACGGCCGTGGCATTCGATTAGGGATCAGCTGACGGCACACAGTTTGAAGAAGGCAGAGGGAGATGAGTGACACCCTGAGGTGAAGATATGCACTGCGCATGCCCATGAATCCCAGCCCCGCAGTGTGAATAAATCAGAAGACACTGCAAGCGGGATCTCGGTCAGCGCGGCCGCACAGGCGCAATTATCCTGACACCAAATGATGTCAGAAGACGGGCAGCGCTAACTGTGCATGACCAAGGTTTAACATAACAGCGCAGGCTCCGAGACAGATTCAAACAACGCTGAGGAGGCGGCTCACGGTGACAAGGGGGTAGGAATGACAGCTGTGTTGCGTCTCATTACAAAGGAAAGTCCCACCTCCGGGACGGTTTAACGGTATGAGGGGACACATTTTATAAGTGTTAAGTTCAGCGTGTGCAAGGAGCATAACTAAAAGAGCCACCTTTTCCTTGTGCAGCATTACTGCTGCACAAGGTGGCTCTTTCAGTAACAAACGCCTGGGGGGGGGACAGGTTCCCTTAAATTTCTGTTGTAGTGTCAGCGTGGAGGTAGCAGGACACATTGCCGGATGCACAGCTGGGGATCATTACACCCATAGAATTCCTCACTATATCAAAAGATCCCTTCCAGGAGCAGACAACAAAACACTGGAAAATACAGAAGGAGCACTGATCCAGTATGTAAAAAAATAATGTACAAATTTTATTTGAATAAAACACATACAGTCACATAAATACATAAAATATGGATAACTTGCATATAGGACATAGTACATAGACCAATAGTTACACTAAAGACATCACCTACATCATGTCAAACGGATAGACATAAATAAATAATGGCTCCCTGAACAATCATGGGTGACACATTTATAAAGATCTCATATCAGATCAGTGTCCATCCAATATTCACATTTATAATGCAATATCTATCCACCAATGTAATGGTTAAATAAAGTATAGCGGACTGTCTGACTAACTAAACATGTATAATATTGATGTCCAAGATCATAGGTAGCTAGCTAGTGCCAAGCACAGATATACAGATTACGTGCCCCCGAGCTAATCTCAGACTATACCTGTCGACATGGTGTCAGAGACGTCCGTGTACCGATCACCTCGATGCGCGTTTCGCTGCCTACCACAGCTTCGTTGGGAGGTAGAGTAGCCATAGGTAAGTCCCCTAATAGTGTATATGGACTTTTCAAAAGCTTTTGATATGGTGCCACACAAAAGGTTGATACATAAAATGAGAATAATGGGGATAGGGGAAAATATGTGCAAGTGGGTTGAGAGCTGGCTCAGGGATAGGAAACAAAGGATGGTTATTAATGGAGCACACTCGGACTGGGTCACGGTTAGCAGTGGGGTACCACAGGGGTCAGTATTGGGCCCTCTTCTTTTTAACATATTTATTAATGACCTTGTAGGGGGCATTCAGAGTAGAATTTCAATATTTGCAGATGACACTAAACTCTGCAGGGTAATCAATACAGGGGAGGACAATTTTATATTACAGGATGATTTATGTAAACTAGAAGCTTGGGCTGATAAATGGCAAATGCGCTTTAATGGGGATAAATGTAAGGTCATGCACTTGGGTAGAAGTAATAAGATGTATAATTATGTGCTTAATTCTAAAACTCTGGGCAAAACCGTCAATGAAAAAGACCTGGGTGTATGGGTGGATGACAAACTCATATTCAGTGGCCAGTGTCAGGCAGCTGCTACAAAGGCAAATAAAATAATGGGATGCATTAAAAGAGGCATAGATGCTCATGAGGAGAACATAATTTTACCTCTATACAAGTCACTAGTGCGACCACACTTAGAATACTGTGCACAGTTCTGGTCTCCGGTGTATAAGAGAGACCTAGCTGAACTAGAGCGGGTGCAGAGAAGAGCGACCAAGGTTATTAGAGGACTGGGGGGTCTGCAATACCAAGATAGGTTATTACACTTGGGGCTATTTAGTTTGGAAAAACGAAGGCTAAGGGGTGATCTTATGTTAATGTATAAATATATGAGGGGACAGTACAAAGACCTTTCTGATGATCTTTTTAATCACAGACCAGTGACAGGGACAAGGGGGCATCCTCTACGTCTGGAGGAAAAAAGGTTTAAGCATAATAACAGACGCGGATTCTTTACTGTAAGAGCAGTGAGACTATGGAACTCTTTGCCGTATGATGTTGTAATGAGTGATTCATTACTTAAATTTAAGAGGGGACTGGATACCTTTCTGGAAAAGTATAATGTTACAGGGTATATATATTAGATTCCTTGATAAGGCGTTGATCCAGGGAACTAGTCTGATTGCCGTATGTGGGGTCGGGAAGGAATTTTTTTCCCCATGGTGGAGCTTACTCTTACCACATGGGTTTTTTTTGCCTTCCCCTAGATCAACATGTTAGGGCATGTTAGGCTATGGGTTGAACTAGATGGACTTAAAGTCTTCCTTCAACCTTAATAACTATATCAATATAGCACATTCCAAATTAGATAATTGGCTACATGTTTGTCGGCGCATATCCACCTTGATGCAGCATCATGGAGAGCACGTCACTCAATGCACCCGGTATCCAGTAACGCGACTAGGTCATGTGACCCGCCCATCACCAAGACAACGAGCCGCAACAATAGAGCGCCGTCTCACCATAGCACCACAGCGCATGCGTAGGAATGCGCACACATTGCCGGTAGTTATACCTATTTCTGAGAACATATGCCTACCACAATCACAAAACAAATATTAAATATAGATGGTAATGATTATTGGCTCTTAAAAGATTACAGCAACAGTCATAATAGAAATTTGTACCATCTATAGAAAATCACATAAAATATAAACATAAGCCATAATCAGACCACAATAATGATAAAACATGACAATCACATCAATGGCCATACCAATATACAGTGCTTTAATCAGTGCAATGCATCAAATGACGCTAGATATGTATATTAAAAAAACTCGTTGTTAGGGTTTGCGGAACGCACCGAATATATTTATTGATGTGATTGGTGCGTTCGCAACCCGGCATCCACCGTGCAGGAAATATCCTGCCGCTAAGTGAATGGCGGCACAATATGGCAGTATTAACCAGCTCTGTTAGCTTCACAGAGCAGCCGAGAAAGCAAAGCTCTGTGCCCTGTTAACTCTCACAGAAACACAGGCTAACTACCCAGAAGAGAGCAGTCAGTGGTCATGCATGCACACAAAACTCCTCGCCGGAGGTGCAAGCATTCTAGGGGCTTATTTCAGCCGGGTCCCTGAATACTCTCATACACAATCTCCTCGCCGGAGGTGCCAGCATTCTAGGGGCTTATTTCAGCCGGGTCCCTGAACACATTCACGCATATGACCACAGTGGCGCAAAGCATGTAACTTTAGAAGATAGTAGCACATGGCCGTGCGGCCATGCGAGCCTTAAATAGCTGCAGCACATACAGCACCTTCCAAAAGAGGACCAATAAGAAACTGCTACAGAGCCTGCGTACCGACAGAACCTTCCTAGAAAGACCAATAGATTTGGCTGCAGTACCTGAACATGTGACCCTTGATCTCCAGTGAGAGATCTCACCCTGGGCATGCTCAATGTGTGCAAAGCAGGACTTAGTCCCAGAAAAGCCTGTTCGCCATAGATCAGTGCAGGGTACAATAGCAGAGCCTGGAGAGGCAGCAATAACCCTTTGCACTGAATCAGACTCAGTGAGACGCTGGGACCGACGTCTCCGCTGAGCAGGCTCCACTGCGGCCGATGGAGTATGGGAGACCGCAGCAGACATGGATCGAGATTCCCCCTGTGCAGCAGAGGAAATTCGACTCCTAACATTACCCCCCCTCCTAGGGCCCCCCCCCCCCTCCTTGAGCCTCGCTACGCTCAAAAGCTGCAATGAGCAGCGGAGCCCGAATGTGCTCCACAGGTTCCCAGGTTCTATCCTCTGGACCATGACCCTTCCAATCCACCAGATAAAATTTGTTGCCACGTACCACCTTGCACCCCACGATAGCATTCACCTCAAATTCATCCGTGGATGAACCCGATGTCCCGGCAGATGACTCAGAAAACCGGGACAAATGAACGGGCTTTAAGATGGAAACGTGAAAGGTATCGGTGATATCAAGGCGTGGAGGAATAGCCAAACGGTAGACCACAGGGTTCACCTGTTCCAGAACCTTGAACGGGCCAATGTAGCGAGGCGCAAACTTAGTGGACTCAACTCGCAGCCTGATGTTACGGGTGGAGAGCCACACTAAGTCGCCAGGAGCAAAGGTCGGAACGGGGCGCCGGGGTGTATCAGCCGAGACCCTCATTCTCTCCTTGGAGGCCCGGATGGCATTCTGTGTGCGGTCCCAGCTGTCGCGTGCCTCCACCGCCCAGTCTGCCACCCTAGAATCGGTGGATGACACGGGCATGGGCACAGGGACACTCGGATGCTGGCCGTAATTAAGGAGAAAAGGAGTCTGACCAGTGGAATCGGCTACGGCGTTGTTCAAGGCAAATTCCACCCAAGGTAGCAAAGATGCCCAGTCATCCTGTCTAGCAGAGACAAAATGTCGTAAGTATGTCACCAGAGTCTGATTGGTTCTCTCTACCAACCCATTCGTCTCGGGATGATATGCAGAGGAGAGATTCAGCTCTATGCTGAGTAAACGGCAGAGCTCTCTCCAAAACCGAGACGCAAACTGGGGACCCCAGTCGCTGACAACTTTATCAGGCATTCCATGTAAGCGGAAAATATGTTTAATGAACAACGCCGCCAAGGCCCATGCAGAAGGTAACCGTGGTAGCGGCACCAAATGCAACATTTTCGAGAAATGATCGGTGATGACCCAAATGATGGTACAGCCGCGAGACTTGGGCAAACCCACCACAAAGTCCATCCCGACCATCTCCCAGGGCCTGTCTGCCACCGGCAAGGGGTAAAGTAACCCAGCAGACCGTTGCCGTGAAGACCGATTCTGGGCGCAGGAGACACATGCCCGAATATAGTCCCCGATGTCACGGGCCATATGCGGCCACCAGTACGTCCTCGCCAAAAGCTCAGATGTCCTCTTGGTTCCAAAATGTCCACCCACTCTAGATGAGTGAGCTCAAGAGAGAACCTCCGGTCGCAAATTCGCTGGTACAAAAGTCTTGCCCGGGGGCACGGACTCTAGCGAAACCGGGGCCACAGTTCTCAGGCTCTCAGAGGGGACAATAAGCCGAGGCTCCTCATCCTCCTCCTCAGATGACACTACGGAGCGGGAGAGAGCGTCGGCAAGAATGTTCTTCTCCCCAGAGAGAAAATGGAGAGTAAAATGGAACCGGGAGAAGAACAGGGACCATCTGGCCTGGCGAGAATTCAGCCGCTGGGCCGTCTGTATGTACACCAAGTTTTTGTGGTCAGTGAATACTTGGAAGGGAAAGCTCCCTCCCTCCAAGAGGTGTCTCCACTCAGAAAAAGCCAACTTCATTGCTAGCAACTCCCTGTCCCCGATGGAATAATTCCTCTCCGCTGGTGTAAAGGTCTTGGAGAAGAAGAAGCAAGGATGATTCCGACCTTGAGCATCCTTTTGGAAAAGGACTGCTCCAGCACCAACGGATGAGGCATCCACCTCCATTATAAATGGTTTATCTACATCGGGGCGATGTAGAATAGGAGCGCTAGCGAAGTGTGACTTAATCGAAAGGAACGCCTTGGAGACATCAACAACAACTTGGGATTTGCTCCCTTCTTGGTGAGGGCAACCAAGGGAGCTACCAAAGTTGAAAAGTGTGGAATGAACTGGTGATAGTAATTGATGAACCCCATAAAGCGCTGCACCGCTTTAAGTGAATGGGGTTCCTGCCAGTCCATCACAGCCTGTAGCTTGGCAGGATCCATAGCCAAACCCTGGGCAGACATGATATAACCAAGGAATGGCAAGGACTCCTGCTCAAACACACACTTCTCCAACTTGGCGTAGAGGGAGTTTGCCCATAAGAGGTCGAAGACTTTGCGAACATCTCTCCGATGGGAGTCAATATCTGGAGAGTAGATGAGAATATCATCCAGATAGACTACGACCGAGGTGGTGAGCATCTCCCGGAAGATGTCGTTCACAAAGTCTTGGCAAACGGCTGGGGCATTACAGAGCCCGAAGGGCATCACCAGATATTCATAGTGCCCATCCTGTTATGATCCGGTGACCTTGGAGCCGCATGAGAGACTTTTTCAGGAGTAGGTGGTACCTGTACTGACCGCAAACCCTAAACTGACACCGCAACTAGAAGTAGCCGTGGGGTGTACCTAACAAGTCCTAGACACCTCGACACAGCCGGAGGACTAAATACCCCTATAGATAGAAATGGGAATTCTATCTTGCCTCAGAGCAGAACCCCAAAGGATAGGCAGCCCCCCACAAATATTGACTGTGAGTATAAGAGGAAAGACACACTCAGGCAGAAAACAGAATTTAGCAAAAGAGGCACTTCTAGCTAAATAGAAAAGGATAGGACAGAATTCTAAGCGGTCAGTATTAAAACCCTAAAAATATCCACAGCAGATAATACAAATATTCTACATCTAACTAAAGACATAGAAAGTATATCTGCATCTCCTGAGAATCCAGCATGACTGAAAAATCCAAACAAAGTCTAAGCTGGACAAAAACACAATGAATTGCACTGAATTGCAAAGCACACTGCATGTGTGCCACAGAGACAAAAAACCAGACACTTATCTTAGCTGAATTGGCAGCAGGGCATGAGGAACCAGAGAGAGATGCAATCCCTCCAAGAACAATGGACAACTGGCCAGGAGTAATGGATCCTGCACACCTAAATACCTAGTAGAGCTGCAATCAGCAGAAACACCTGCCCTGGATTACAACCCCAAGACAACTGCACTACCACTAACAACCACCGGAGGGAGCCCAAGAGCAGAATTCACAACAGTATCCCCCCCCCCCCCTTGAAGAGGGGTCACCGAACCCTCACCAGAGCCCCGAGGCCGATCAGGATGAGCCAGATGAAAGGCACGGACCAAATCAGCAGCATGGACATCAGAGGCAAAAACCCAAGAATTATCCTCCTGGCCATAACCCTTCCATTTGTCAAGGTACTGAAGCCTCCGCCTCGAAAAGCGAGAATCCAAAATCTTCTCAACCACATACTCCAACTTCCCATCAACCAACACAGGAGCAGGAGGATCAACAGAGGGAACAACGGGCACCACATATTTCCGCAATAAAGATCTATGGAAAACATTATGGATGGCAAAACAGGCCGGAAGGGCCAAACGAAAAGACACCGGATTGATAATCTCAGAAATCCTATAAGGACCAATAAACCGAGGCTTAAACATAGGGGAAGAAACCTTCATAGGAACATGACGGGAAGACAACCAGACCAAATCCCCAACCCGAAGCCGGGAACCAACACACCGACGACGGTTAGCAAAACGCTGAGCCTCCTCCTGAGACAACACCAAATTGTCCACCACATGAGCCCAAATCTGCTGCAACCTGTCAACCACAGAATCCACACCAGGACAATCAGAAGGCTCAACCTGCCCTGAAGAAAAACGAGGATGAAAACCAAAATTACAAAAGAAGGGCGAAACCAAGGTAGCCGAACTAGCCCGATTATTAAGGGCAAACTCGGCCAATGGCAAGAAAGCCACCCAATCATCCTGATCAGCAGACACAAAGCATATCAAATAAGTTTCCAAAGTCTGATTAGTTTGCTCGGTCTGGCCATTTGTCTGCGGATGAAACGCGGAAGAAAAAGACAAATCAATGCCCAGCCTAGCACAAAAGGCCCACCAAAACCTAGAAACAAATTGGGAACCTCTGTCGGACACAATATTCTCCGGAATACCATGCAAACGAACCACATGCTGAAAAAACAACGGAACCAAATCAGAAGAGGAAGGCAATTTAGGCAAAGGCACCAAATGAACCATCTTAGAGAACCGGTCACAAACCACCCAGATAACCGACATCCTCTGGGAAACCGGAAGATCTGAAATAAAATCCATAGAAATATGCGTCCAGGGCCTCTCAAGGACCGGCAAAGGCAAAAGCAACCCAGTAGCACGGGAACAACAAGGCTTGGCCCGCGCACAAGTCCCACAGGACTGCACAAAAGAACGCACATCACGCGACAAAGAAGGCCACCAAAAGGACCTACCAACCAAATCTCTGGTACCAAAGATACCAGGATGGCCAGCCAACACCGAACAATGAACCTCAGAAATCACTCTACTAGTCCATCTGTCAGGAACAAACAGTTTGCCCACTGGACAGCGGTCAGGTTTGTCAGCCTGAAATTCCTGCAGAACCCGTCGCAAATCAGGGGAAATGGCGGAAAGGACCACCCCTTCCTTCAGAATGCCGACCGCTTCAAGTACCTCAGGAGAATCAGGCAAAAAACTCCTAGAGAGGGCATCAGCCTTAATATTCTTAGAACCCGGAAGATACGAGACCACGAAATCAAAACGGGAGAAAAACAAGGACCATCGAGCCTGTCTAGGATTCAGCCATTTGGCAGACTCGAGGTAAATCAGATTTTTATGATCGGTCAAGACCACAATACGGTGCTTGGCTCCCTCAAGCCAATGTCGCCATTCCTCAAAAGCTCACTTCATAGCCAACAACTCCCGATTGCCGACATCATAATTACGTTCAGCAGGCGAAAACTTACGGGAAAAGAAGGCACACGGTTTCATCAAGGAACCAACAGAATTCCTCTGAGACAAAACGGCCCCTGCCCCAATCTCAGAAGCGTCAACCTCAACCTGAAATGGAAGAGAAACATCCGGCTGACGCAACACCGGGGCAGAAGTAAATCGGCGTTTAAGCTCCTGAAAGGCAGAGACAGCCACAGAGGACCAATTCGTTACATCAGCGCCTTTCTTCGTCAAATCGGTCAGGGGTTTAACCACACTGGAGAAGTTAGCAATGAAACGGCGATAAAAATTAGCAAAGCCCAAAAATTTCTGAAGGCTCTTCACGGATGTGGGCTGAATCCAATCATGAATGGCCTGAACCTTAACCGGATCCATCTCCATAGATGAGGGAGAAAAAATGAAGCCCAAAAAAGAAACCTTCTGCACTCCAAAGAGACACTTAGATCCCTTCACAAACAAAGCATTATCACGAAGGATCTGAAATACCATCCTGACCTGCTTCACATGAGACTCCCAATCATCGGAAAAAATTAAGATGTCATCCAAATATACAATCATGAATTTATCAAGATAATTCCGGAAGATATCATGCATGAAGGACTGAAAAACAGATGGAGCATTAGAGAGTCCGAATGGCATCACAAGGTATTCAAAATGGCCCTCGGGCGTATTAAACACAGTTTTCCATTCATCACCCTGCTTAATACGAACAAGATTATATGCCCCCCGAAGGTCAATCTTAGTAAACCAACTAGCCCCCTTAATCCTAGCAAACAAATCAGAAAGCAAAGGTAAAGGGTATTGAAACTTGACCGTGATCTTATTCAAGAGGCGATAATCAATACAGGGTCTCAAGGAGCCATCCTTCTTAGCAACAAAAAAAAATCCCGCTCCCAACGGTGAAGAAGATGGCCGAATATGCCCTTTCTCCAAAGACTCCTTAACATAACTCCGCATGGCGGTATGTTCAGGCACAGACAGGTTGAAAAATCGGCCCTTAGGAAACTTACAGCCTGGAATCAAGTCAATAGCACAATCACAGTCCCTATGCGGTGGAAGGGAACTGGACTTGGGCTCATCGAATACATCCTGAAAATCATACAAAAACTCTGGAACTTCAGAAGAGGAGGAAGAGGAGATTGACATCAAAGGAACGTCATTATGAACCCCCTGACAACCCCAGATAGTCACAGACATAGACTTCCAATCCAACACAGGATTATGTATCTGCAACCATGGAAAACCCAGCACAATAGCATCATGCAAATTATGCAACACCAGAAAACGACAATCTTCCTGATGTGCTGGCGCCATGCACATGGTCACCTGTGTCCAAAACTGGGGTTTATTTTTAGCCAAAGGTGTAGCATCAATGCCCCTCAAAGGAATAGGGTTCTGCAAGGACTGCAAGGGGAAACCACAACGCCTGGCAAATTCAAAGTCCATTAAGTTCAAAGCGGCGCCTGAATCCACAAACGCCATGACAGAAAATGACGACAATGAGCAGATCAAGGTCACAGATAACAGAAATTTAGGTTGTACAGTACTGATGGTAACTGAACTAGCGATTCTCTTTGTACGCTTAGGGCAGACTGAAATGACATGAGAAGCATCGCCACAATAAAAACACAACCTATTCTGATGTCTGAATCCTTGTTGTTCCGTTCTAGACAGAATCCTATCACACTGCATAGGCTCAGGCATCCGCTCTGAGGACAACGCCACAGCGCGCACAGTTCTGCGCTCCCGCAAGCGCCGATCAATCTGAATGGCCAGAGACATAGAATCACTCAGACCAACAGGCGTGGGAAACCCCACCATAACATCTTTAACAGATTCAGAAAGACCCTTTCTGAAAATTGCCGCCAAAGCATCCTCATTCCATTTAGTCAGCACAGACCATTTTCTAAATTTCTGACAATACAATTCTGCCGCTTCTTGACCCTGAGACAGGGCCAACAAGGTCTTCTCCGCTTGATCCACAGAATTTGGTTAATCATATAATAATCCTAGAGCCTGAAAAAAGGCGTCTACATTAAACAAGGCCGGATTCCCAGAGAAAATGCCCAATCCTGAGGGTCGCCACGCAGCAGGGAGATGACAATTTTAACCTGCTGAATGGGATCACCAGAGGAACGAGGTTTCAGAGCAAAAAACAGTTTACAGTTGTTTTTAAAACTCAAAAATTTGGACCTGTCCCCAAAAAACAAATCAGGAGTAGGAATCCTAGGCTCTAAAAGCGGAGTCTGATCAATATAATCAGAAATACCCTGTACCCTAGCAGCAAGCTGGTCTACACGAGAAACTAATCCCTGAACATCCATGCTAGCACAAGACTCCTCAGTCACCCAGAGGAAAAGAGGGAAGGAAAGACAAAACAAGCTACAGAAAAAAAAATGGCTCAACACCTTTCTTCCCTTCTTCTGAGATGCATTTAACTCATTGCTGGCCAGTTGTACTGTTATGATCCGGTGACCTTGGAGCCGCATGAGAGACTTTCTCAGGAGTAGGTGGTACCTGTACTGACCGCAAACCCTAAACTGACACCGCAACTAGAAGTAGCCGTGGGGTGTACCTAACAAGTCCTAGAGACCTCGACACAGCCGGAGGACTAAATACCCCTATAGATAGAAAAGAATTTAATGAAATTTCCGAACCTTGCCAAATAAACAAAATATCGTCGATATATCTTGACCACGAGACCACGGCATCAATACCCTCCAGATTTGGAACCATCTCTCTCTCCCACAGCCCCAGGAACAAATTTGCGTATGAGGGCGCACAAGTCGCCCCCATTGCTGTTCCCTAGAGCTGTAGGAAATAGCAGTCCTTAAATACAAAAAAATTATGAGTAAGGGAGAAGTGTAATAAAGTCAAAATAAATTCAATCAATTCTGAATCAAAATTAGTCATACCAAGTAAGGACCTTGACGCCGCGATCCCGTGGTCATGACATATCGACGTATACAAGGCCTCAACGTCGCAAACCACTAGGAACATATCATGTTCCAATTGCACCTGTGAAAGCCGTTTAAGAACATCTGTAGTGTCCCTAACGAATGACTGTAGGGTTTCCACACATTCTTGTAGGTAGAAATCTATAAACCTACAGATATTTTCTGTCAAACTGCCCACTCCTGACACTATCGGTCGACCTGGAGGGTTACTCATGTTTTTATGAATCTTTGGTGTAAAATGTAACGTGGGAATTACTGGAAAAGCAGTCATTAGTCCTTCCATCATCTTTACAGATATCACACCCTTGTCTACAGCCTGTTGTAATAACGTATCCAATTCAAACTTGAAAGAGTTCAACAGATTAGTTGCCCGTTTCTTGTAACAATGTGTCACATTCAATTGTCGGAACGCTTCATGTTCGTACATATCTGCAGGCCATAACACAACATTTCCCCCCTTGTCAGCCGGCTTACTTACAATATTTTTCATATTTTTAAGTTCGCTTATGGCTTGATTCTGTACCTTAGACAGATTAAATTTTGATACAGTTTCTGAGAGTAAAGACATATCTTTTTTGACAAGTTTCATAAATATGTCAATATTTGTACATAGCCCCATAGGGGGGAAATGCTGTGAACGGCCATGCAGATACGTAGGAAATCGAGTATCATCTGGAGCTGTCTGTTCATCGAGTAAGGCTTCCAGGTCAGCCAAAGCCTGTTGCTCCATATTGGTTGGAAAAACATTTCTTGATTGATTCAAAAAGTATTTTTTGAATGATAATTTTCGTGCAAAGAGTTCTAAATCCTTCACGATAGTGAAGTAATCAAACCTCGCTGCAGGTGCAAGCGTTAACCCTCTTTCAAGTACATATAATTGTGCAGAGGAGAGTGTGATATTAGACATATTAATTACCTTCATACTCTGCGTGTTTTCCTTTTCTTAGAAAAATTCCGTGTGCGCATTGGAGGGAACGGTGTAGCGGATTTGTGGGGTTGATAAACGGCATTGTTTTCCTCTCCTCCCCCACTCCGTTTTCCTAAAAAATGCTCGCCACATGATACTTCTGATTGAATTGATGAAAACGATGACGAACGAGAAAAGGTTTTTTGGCTTGTTTTCAAATATTGCCACTTGTAAATCTTTTTTTGGGAATAATCCTGTAGAACTCATTGAAATTTTCGGATTTTAAGATCCTGTATCTCCTTTTCCCACTTGGTAATTTCAATATCTAGATCTTTATCCAAAGTATTGCACTCATCTACTATCAGAAGACTCTGAATTTTTAGTCTAAGTGCATCGATTTCCCCATCAACTGTCTCTAATGCTCTTTTATCTGATCCAATAAGGAGTTCTAGCAAAGTACGCGAGCACTTAGATAGTGTTTCTTCCCATTTACTAATAAATGTGGTACCGTTGTTCTCAATGGTAGGGTATATCTGGACTCTAAGACCCCTAGGGATAATATCTTTCTGGAGATAATTCTCCAAAGATACCTTGTTCCACCACAGTTTGGTGCATTTTTTTAAAAGATTTTTTATGTTAAGCTTCAAATCTTTCACATCATTAGTCTCTGTACCAGTCCCAGGTTTATCACCAGACTACCTAGTTCTGTAATCCAATTTTTAGCACGTTTTCTGAAATCCATAAATTCACTTTTTGAGGCATCTGTAAACACAGATAAAACATATAGTCATTACACCCATAGAATTCCTCACTATATCAAAAGATCCCTTCCAGGAGCAGACAACAAAACACTGGAGAATACAGAAGGAGCACTGATCCAGTATGTAAAAAAATAATGTACAAATTTTATCGGATCGATCGGGTTCAGCTTGGAATCAGAGGTGGGAACTACAAAAAGGAATTATTGAAAAAGGAAAGCAAATGGATGGTTATGCTGGACACGATTGCCCCGAAGGGTCTAAATGAATATGTAAGCTTCAAACCCTTCTTATAGTAGCGCAAATTTTAATTGTAATTGTTGTATCTGTTTAGTCGTATTAGTTTGGTATTGTTGATGTTTCTGTCTCTATGTATAGCCTTGCTAATTGATTTTTGGCTCTCTCATCTTATAGTTATTATTACCATCGGTATTGACTGAGTTCCTATGAAATCTCAAATGGGAGAACCCTGACATCTGAGAACATTACCTACCTGCGTATACATGATAATCATAAAATATTATATTTATACTGTATAACTTTGACTAGATTTTTTGGACCATTATCAATATGTTTCTAATATGTTGTTTATATGGCACTTATGCACTTTATCCTATTGTATTATGCACCTTATATGGTCACTTTGTATAATTTTAATGCATATTATTAAACAAAGCAGACTCAATGCTTTGCTCTCTTGATAGAGTTTTAGCATTGTGCCTGTAGGCAGTATCACATTGGTGTGAGTATAACTCATGTTTAGCAACACTATGTGTAGCGCCCCCACTGCCGCAGGGCCGAGGGGTACCCGGTAACAGGCCTCTGAGTCTCTGCTCTGGGGTTGTCACGGTGGCTAGACCCGGTCCGTGACCCTGCTGAGGGGCGTACAGTAATAGATGTGAATAGTGGTGGTGGTGCGGTGCAGTAAATAACGAGGACACCAGGTTGCAGTCTCTTTACCTCTTTACTGAAGGCTTCAGGTGTCCAATCCAGGGCACTGTTAACCGGGCTGTCTGAGACCGGCCGGTCCGAAGGCACATCAGGAGTCCCCTTCACAGATGGGAATCAGCGTCTACCTTCTAGCGCTTGTGTGTTGTAGTCCTTCCCTGCTGAGCACCCCGGGATAGTCCTCACAACTGCTTCTGTCTGTCTCTGATGCTCGTTCTCTCCGTCCCCCAGATGATATGGCTAGGATGCACCCGTATGACGGGGTAGGCCTGGAGTTCTTCCGGGACTCTAGAGTCGCCCCTCTCCCACAGCTGCCTCCGTTGTCTGCTTAGGTGTTTTAGTGAGACAGCCAACCTATAATTGGCTGTCCGGCCGTGGTTTGAAGTAATACTTGTAGTCTCTTACTTGCTCGGTGTTCCGGCCACCGACTGTTGCCCCTCAGAAGGATGTTGCCACGATCTTACAGCACGACTCCTTCTGGTTCTATCACTTCTTTGCTGTGTCCCCGTTGCTCACTGGTTTGTGCTATTCTTAGGAGTCTGCCAGGATCCCATCCCTGACAGGTCCTCTCACTAGCTCTTCCCAGTTACTTCTCTCTCTGTCTTCCTGTCCAACCCCCAGTTTTACCAGAGTGTGAGGAGTGGCCTATTAGATAGAACCACTCCCCCTGGTGGCCGGAGTGTGAAGTGTAATGTGAGTGTTACCTGATCAGGTGAACTCCTTTAGTGCAATCAGACGTAACATCACCCCCCTTAGCGGCAGAGCGACATTACTGCAACGACCAGGACTCTGGGGTGCTGCACTCCCCCCCCCCGGTTAAATCCAGTACTCCCGGACTGGGAAAACAAGAACAACAATACATGTTAACAGGAAACACACAACAATTTGAAAGGTTATAAACAATTAAACATAACGGTGCTTCCCCTTATGGGAGGTGAGTACTTCTTGAACGTTGCAAAGGTTAGGTCATGCACAGTTTCTGACTCTCAGTTCAGTGGTTGAAACAGCGGGGACCCCGGGTAAACAAAGGGGTCCCCTTTTAGAAGTTTTTGGAGCAATTCACTGTCCATTACTCCGCTGTCCATTTTTAAAACCTGTAACAGAAGATATGCACACAAACATTTTCAACTAAATAGCAGCCTTCATTAATACCTCCAAGTTTTATAGCGGAGTGGAGTTTGATTCTGAGTGCTGCGTGTGGACCTTCGCAGCGCAGTGGTCGCTATTGACCTAACCGGGCCCGCTATGCTTGCTACCGCTGGTGTAGTGCACTGTCTTCTGGCTACACTCCTAGTGAGTCTGGGTAGCACTGGCAGGGTAGAGCTCTCAGGGCTGCTGCTACCAACAGTGGGTACGACAGATTCGCCGATAGCAGAGGGAAGACTTGCCGGTTCAGCGGTTGGCATGGCATCTTCAGATTGGATCTGCTGAGCTGGCTGAGGCTGCGGGGCCGGATGATCTGGTACCACCATTGTTTCTGGTGGGTCCGGCTGTTGGAACGTTAGAACAGGTACCACGATGGCCTGATTTATCTGAGTCCAGGACTGGGGAAAGTCACCAAGGACAGTGTGGATCATCTTCTCCTTTTCTTCAGGCAGGGAGATTCCTGGAGCCGTTTCCCTCTCTATCAACTTATCAGGGCAGACCTTAAGGTGATCCCTGGATATCGCCGTTGAGGTCTCCCCTCCGTCCTTGCTGATGAGACAGACCTTCGTGTTGTCGAAATCGGATGGCAGGATGGTATACGGTTCCGCTTCCTATTGGTCATTGAGCTTGTGTAGTCTCCTCTTTCATTTGAGTACTTGCTCACCAGGTGACAGGGGAATCGCGGGAGCGTGCTGGTTGTAGTCCCTTTCTTGTTTTTGCCTAGCCTGGGCGAGACTTCTCTCTACGCACTTGCGGTACCTTTGCTGCCTTTCTACATCCCAATCTGCATCCGGTGAGGTATCTTCGGGGACTAGGACCCCCATGTCCAAATCAACAGGTAACTGGCTAGACCTTCCTCGCATTAGGTACGCTGGAGTGCAGTTGGTAGAATTTACTGGGATGTGATTGTATATATCCACCAAGTCAGGCAACTTTGTCGGCCACAGGTTCCGTTCCTCTACGGGCAAGGTCTTCAATAAGTCAATCACCACTTGGTTCATCTTTTCGCACATCCCATTGGTTTGAGGATGGTACGGTGTGGTTCTGATCTTCTTACACCCGTACAGTTGGCAGAACTCTTGGAACACTTCTGCTTTGAAGGCTGGTCCCTGATCTGTCAGTACCTTCTCCGGGTAGCCATGGGGCCTACAAAAGTACTGCTGGAAGGCCTTGGCGGCAGTCCTGGCCGTTAGATCCTTGACAGGTACAACCACCAAAAATCTGGAGTAGTGATCTATGATGGTAAGAGCGTAGATATAGCCTGACCGGCTAGGTGTCAGCTTCACATGATCCAGTGCGACCAGTTCGAGCGGCCGTTTGGTGATGATAGGCCGCAGGGGAGCCCGTTGGCTGTCACGGTCCTTCCGGCGTAGGCTACATGGACCACACTCCCGACACCACTTCTCAATGGCTCTCTTCATGCCAATCCAATAGAACCTCCCTCGTAGCAGCCTCTCTAGCTTCCTCCATCCGAAGTGTCCGGCTCCATCGTGGTAGGCTCCCAGAACCATGTGCGCATCTCGCCTTGGCACCACTATCTGCCACACCAATTCATGAGTACGTGGATCGATGCTTCTCCTGCACAGCTTGCCATCATGGATAAACAGTTTGCTTCTCCCCTTCCACAGCTGTTGGGTCTCCTGTGGATCATCTGGGCCGGGATGCAACCCTGCCTGCGTCAAGAGCTCTTTCACCCGACGGACCGCGGGGTCACCATCCTGGGTTTCCGCCCACCCATGGTGGGGCAGGGGGTTCAGCGTGGCACCCGGTTGGTTTTTGTGCCTGTTCCTCACATGATGGGAGTTCTGAGTGGCTTTAGGGCGATGGAATGCAGGTAGCTCCACCTCTTCAAGTGCCTCCGGGTCTTCCTCTGCTTCTGGCAAATTAGACATTCGAGACAAGGCATCAGCATTTACATTCTTGTGTCCTGCCCGGTACTTGATGGTGAAGTTGTAGTTGGACAGCCGGGCCATCCACCGCTGTTCCAAGGCCCCGAGCTTGGCGGTGTCCAGATGTGTTAACGGATTGTTATCCGTGAAGACAGTGAACTTCGCTGAGGCCAGGTAGTGTTTGAACCTCTCTGTCATGGCCCAGACGATGGCAAGGAATTCCAGCTTAAAGGAACTGTAGTTGTCAGGGTTCCTTTCCGTGGGACGAAGTTTTCTGCTGGCGTAAGCGATTACCCTCTCCTTGCCCTTCTGGACCTGGGACAGCACGGCTCCCAATCCTACATTGCTGGCATCCGTGTACAGCACAAACGGTTGGTCGTATTCGGGGTAGGCCAGTACCTCTTCTCCCGTCAGTGCCGACTTCAAGCAAGTGAAGGACCCTTCCAGCCCCTCGTTCCAATCAAATGGGGTGTTCTTCCCTTTGGTCTTCTTTGATTGCCCCACCAACAGGTCTTGCAAGGGCGCGGCCTTCTTGGTGAAGTCCTTAATGAACCTCCGGTAATAGCCTACCAGCCCGAGGAATTGCCGGACTTCGTGGAGGTTGCTGGGCTTCGGCCAATCCTGGATCACCGTGACCTTGTCGGGGTCTGGGGCCACTCCTTCAGCACTCACCACATGGCCCAGGTACTGCACTTTAGGTTTCAGCAGATGACATTTGGACGGTTTCACCTTTAAGCCAAAGTTGGACAGGGCTTCAAACACCTCAGCCAGGTGTTTCAAATGGTCTTCGTAGGTCTTAGAGAAGACAATGACATCATCCAAATACAGCAGCACGGTTTCAAAGTTCTTGTGTCCCAGACAGCACTCCATCATCCTCTGGAACGTCCCCGGGGCATTGCACAATCCAAAAGGCATGTAGTTGAATTCGCAGAGACCCATCGGTGTCGTGAAGGCCGTCTTCTCTTTGTCCGCCTCCGCCACGGGAACCTGCCAGTACCCACTGGTGAGATCTAAGGTAGAGAAGTAGTTAGCAGATTTTAAGGCAGCCAGAGACTCCTCTATCCTGGGCAGTGGGTATGCGTCCTTATGTGTAATGCGATTCAACTGTCTATAATCAACACATCCTCATTGTACCATCCTTCTTTTTAACCAGGACTAATGGAGCTGCCCAGGGGCTACAACTGTCTCTCACCACCCCAGCCTCCTTCATTTCTCGCAACATGTCCTTGGCACACTGGTAATGAGCTGGGGGTACAGGGCGGTATCTCTCTTTTATGGGCCGGTGATCTCCCTTGGGGATATGGTGTTGGATCCCTTTCACCTGTCCAAAATCTAAGGGGTGTTTGCTAAATACCCGCTCGTACTCGTGAACCACCCTGTAAGCCCCTTGTTTTTGATGGGATGGGGTAGAGTCAGTGCCCACATGCAATTCCCGACACCAATCTTTCGTGTGCCCTGCAGAACCGTTGTCCTCCGCCACGTTTGACGGGACCAAGGGTTCAGGTGTCCTTATCACACTATTGTTGACAGTGAACAGTTTGGCGAGCATGGCACACTTGGTGAGATGAACCTCTTCCTCCCCACAATTGAGGACACGTACGGGCACCCTCCCCTGGCGCACGTCGACCACCCCCCGGGCTGTCAGGATAGTAGGCCTATTGTCTGAATACACGGGTTCTACCAAGGCCTGGTAGTCCTTTCCCCTGAGGCCTATGGCTGCCCGACACCATATTAACATTTCACTCCTGGGGGGTATCGCAATGGGGTTTGAATCACTCACAGTGACACGGCCAATCTCACCACCAGTCAGCTCTACCTGCTGTCTCTGCATCAGAGCTCTGATTTCTTTTTGCAGGGCACATTGTTCGCTGTGGCCAGCGGTTTCGGCTACCTGTTGCAACAAAACAATAACTTCTGCAAGACAATTTTCTATAACATTGGTACCGATAGTCATCATGGGATTACATTCTCGGCGGTCAATATCAACAATCACAATCCCCTGAGCTTTCAATTCCACCCGCCCCACTTTGATAGTGGCCTCTTTATACCCCACTTGTGGCAATGGCTGACCATTACTGGCTATCATGGTGAAATCGTCATCGGGGCCACGAGTAATATCGGTGTCCTCCCAATACCGTTTATAGAGTACATAAGGCATAGTCGTCACCTGAGAACCGGTGTCCAGCAAAGCATTCAGGGGGATGCCGTCAACCACTACAGGAAGAACTGGTCGCCCTCCAATGTATTTGGTTCTCCAATGCTGTGGGCCTGACCGTCCTATTCCTGGGGGTTGGCCCTTTGCCCCAGGGGTTGCTCGTTTAAAGGACAGTACCTTGCAAGGTGGCCCACCTGATGACAGCGGCGGCAGATGGGTCGTCCATCCTCATGGAAGCGATCGTTGGACCGGCCTCTGGTCGGCGGGGTCCTCCTCTGTCGCATCCAAGGAACATCCTCCGGTCTGGTGGCCAGCTGGATCTTCTCCTTGGGGGCCTCCTGTAGGGACCGCACCGTCCGGGCCAGGGCAGCAACGCTCTTGGTCAGCTCCTGCATCTGAAGGCGGAGTCCTGCAGGGGAGTCGTCTTCTAGGCTCTGGGCATCGGCCTCGGCGGCGACTGGAACATCCGACGCCACCTCCTGGTGGTATGTGAGAGCGGGACGCCTAGGAGGTGCTGCATGGCTAGGCTGTCGCTCCTGCCATGCCTGGATAGCTTTATCCTTGAATTGCGCAAAAGTCAAGTCTGGATTTTGCATGGCCAGGAAGTGCAGTTGACCCCGTTGGTGGCTGCACAGGAGCCCCTCAATGAACCGCTCCTTCAGGAGTTTATCCTCATCCTGCATGCTGTCAGGGTCACTCTGCTTAATGGCCCGCATCGCCTCCTGAAGATTAAGGGCATAATCCCGTAAGCTATCCTGCGGCCTCTGCTTGCACCCATAGAAAGTCAGTTTAATTTCGGTAGCAGTGCGGGTGTCAAAGGTGGCTTTAAGCTTTGCAAAAACCTGCTGTGCAGTTCCCTTATCCGCGGCGGGCCAGGATTTCATTTCTCTCAGAGCCGCCCCAAAGAGTTGGTTTGTTATCAGATGAACCTTCTGAGGCTCTGTCAGGGGATAGAACTTGAGCAGGCTGCAGATCCCTTCTTTAAAGTCAGTGAATGTATGTGAATCCCCGGAGTATCGTGGGAGCCAGGCCGCCCCGGGCAGGTATGGCATAGAGAAGGGCATTATAGCCTTTGCGGTAGCGGCGGTGTCCGACTGGCTGATGGGGGCAACGGGCTCCGGGGCTGCCAGTGGTGGTATTAGGGCCGCGGCTTCGCCCGCTGCGGGGACCGGAGGTGCCCCTGCGTCCACGGCTGCGGCCGCCACCTCCTCTCCTCCCGACTCGGACATGGCTGTCCCTTCCTCCCACTAACCTGCTGGAGGTCGGAGTTCCTCTTCCGGAATTGGCGCCTTACCGCGCTTTTCCGTTCCGCGCTTCTTTTGGCCGGTTCCGCCCACGAAGCTAAGGCTCCTCCTTCCGTGCGCGGCAATGGCGAATTTTGGCGGTAAATGACAATACACAGTCCTTGCAATAAGTCACAGTAGTTCCAAGCACAGTAAATCACAGTTCCAAGGCACACATGACCTGATTCTTCAGGCTTAAGTAGATCCTGTTTGTGACGCCAAGTTGTAGCGCCCCCACTGCCGCAGGGCCGAGGGGTACCCGGTACCAGGCCTCTGAGTCTCTGCTCTGGGGTTGTCACGGTGGCTAGACCCGGTCCGTGACCCTGCTGAGGGGCGTACAGTAATAGATGTGAATAGTGGTGGTGGTGCGGTGCAGTAAATAACGAGGACACCAGGTTGCAGTCTCTTTACCTCTTTACTGAAGGCTTCAGGTGTCCAATCCAGGGCACTGTTAACCGGGCTGTCTGAGACCGGCCGGTCCGAAGGCACATCAGGAGTCCCCTTCACAGGTGGGAATCAGCGTCTACCTTCTAGCGCTTGTGTGTTGTAGTCCTTCCCTGCTGAGCACCCCGGGATAGTCCTCACAACTGCTTCTGTCTGTCTCTGATGCTCGTTCTCTCCATCCCCCAGATGATATGGCTAGGACGCACCCGTATGACGGGGTAGGCCTGGAGTTCTTCCGGGACTCTAGAGTCGCCCCTCTCCCACAGCTGCCTCCGTTGTCTGCTTAGGTGTTTTAGTGAGACAGCCAACCTATAATTGGCTGTCCGGCCGTGGTTTGAAGTAATACTTGTAGTCTCTTACTTGCTCGGCGTTCCGGCCACCGACTGTTGCCCCTCAGAAGGATGTTGCCTCGATCTTACAGCACTACTCCTTCTGGTTCTATCACTTCTTTGCTGTGTCCCCGTTGCTCACTGGTTTGTGCTATTCTTAGGAGTCTGCCAGGATCCCATCCCTGACAGGTCCTCTCACTAGCTCTTCCCAGTTACTTCTCTCTCTGTCTTCCTGTCCAACCCCCAGTTTTACCAGAGTGTGAGGAGTGGCCTATTAGATAGAACCACTCCCCCTGGTGGCCGGAGTGTGAAGTGTAATGTGAGTGTTACCTGATCAGGTGAACTCCTTTAGTGCAATCAGACGTAACATCACCCCCCTTAGCGGCAGAGCGACATTACTGCAACGACCAGGACTCTGGGGCGCTGCACTATGCACTCTATTATGTATTGTTCACCATTGTCTTTGCCGATTTTCTGTATTTACGTGTGAATATAAGTACTGGCACGAGTTTTTTTTAATATACATATCTAGCGTCATTTGATGCATTGCACTGATTAAATCACTGTATACTGGTATGGCCGTTGATGTGATTGTCATGTTTTATCATTATTGTGGTCTGATTATGGCTTATGTTTATATTTTATGTGATTTTCTATAGATGGTACAAATTTCTATTATGACTGTTGCTGTAATCTTTTAAGAGCCAATAATCATTACCATCTATATTTAATATTTGTTTTGTGATTGTGGTAGGCATCATATGTTCTCAGAAATAGGTATAACTACCGGCAATGTGTGCGCATTCCTACGCATGCGCTGTGGTGCTATGGTGAGACGGCGCTCTATTGTTGCGGCTCGTTGTCTTGGTGATGGGGGGGTCACATGACCTAGTCACGTTACCGGATACCGGGCGCATTGAGCGACGTACTCTCCATGACGCTGCATCATGGTGGATATGCGCCGACAAACATGTAGCCAACTATCTAATTTGGAATGTGCTATATTAGGGGACTTACCTATGGCTACTCTACCTCCCGACGAAGCTGTGGTAGACAGCGAAACGCGCGTTGAGGTGATCGGTACACGGACGTCTCTGACATCATGTCGACAGGTATTGTCTGAGATTAGCTCGGGGGCACATAATCTGTATATCTGTGCTTGGCACTAGCTAGCTACCTATGATCTTGGAAATCAATATTATACATGTTTAGTTAGTCAGACAGTCCGCTATACTTTATTTAACCATTACATTGGTGGATAGATATTGCATTATAAATATGAACATTGGATGGACACTGATCTGATATGAGATCTTTATAAATGTGTCACCCATGATTGTTCTGGGAGCCATTATTTATTTATGTCTATCCGTTTGACATGATGTAGGTGATGTCTTTAGTGTAACTATTGGTCTATGTACTATGTCATATATGCAAGTTAACCATATTTTATGTATTTATGTGATTATATGTGTTTCATTCAAATAAAATTTGTACATTATTTTTTTACATACTGGATCAGTGCTTCTTCTGTATTCTCCAGTGTTTTGTTGACAGCCGGGGATTAGCTGACGTTACTGAAACCCAATAACACTGGGTCATGTGTTGACTGTGCAGACGGCACTTCTGAGCAGCAACTGGTGGTGTTGGAGCCCAGGGATTACAGTTCAGGTGGTAGAAACATGAACACAACAGGAGACCTGGATACTGTAGCCAACCAATTATTTAATCTGGAAGAGGAGTGGCAAATTCCTGCGAGATCCAGGCCTTGATCATTTTCAGAAAAGTAAGCCGGTCAACGTTATCGGAGGATAGTCGCATGCGACGGTCTGTTAGTACACCACATGCGGCACTAAAGACGTGTTCCGATAATACACTAGCAGCAGGGCAAGCCAGCACCTACAATGCATACTGGCTAAGCTCTGGCCATGTATCCAGCTTAGAGACCCAAAACTTGAATGGGGAAGAGCCGTCTGGGAGTACACTGAGAGGGCAAGACATGTAGTCTGTCACCGTTTGACGGAAACGTTGCCTCCTGCTGACTGGAGCCGTCTGTGATGGTGTAGACATTTGTGGCGGGCACACAAAACTGTGCCACACTTGGGCCATACTGGTCTTGCCTTGTGCTGAGGCACTGCTTCTGCTCCCTCTTTGTGCAGAGCTTCCTCCACTGCCTCGACGCACTGAGCTGCTTTGTAAAGCACTAGCAGCACTGCTCTCAGGTGGACTGGAGAAGATGATGGAATTCACCAGTGTGTCTTGGTACTCCTGCATTTTATGCTCCCGGTTCAACGGTGTTATGAAGCTTTGTAAGTTGTTCCGGTAGCGAGGATCTAGGAGGGTGTACACCCAATAATCAGCCGTGTTGAGAATGTGGGCGATGCGGCGGTCGTTTCTCAGGCACTGCAGCATGAAATCAACCATGTGCTGCAGACTGCCAACTGGCCAAGAAACGCTGTCCCCTGCTTGAGGCGTGATCTATGCCTACTCTGCATCACCCCACCCTCGCTCTACACACTGACTACTGGAGAATTGTGTAACTCCCTCCTCTGGACAGATGTCTTCCTCCTCCATTGACTCCTCCTCATCCTCCTCACAAAATGTTCCCTGCCTAGGCCTTTGTGAGGAACCACGTTGTGCTGACTGTCCAGAAGCAGATGGAATTGGTGACTCCTCATCCTCCACCTCTTCCACAACATCATCCCTTAGCGCTTGCAGTGTTCTTTCAAGCAGGCAGATAAGGGGTACAGTCATGCTGACTAGTGCATCATCTGCACTCGCCATCCACGTGGAATCATCGAAGGCACGCAAAACCTGGCAGACATCCTTCATAGTGGCTAACTCAGTGGATGTGAAGTCTGAACCGCGCGGAGTGCGACTTCTTTACGCCTGATGCAGCTGGTACTCCATTACTGTTGGTTGCTGCTCACATAACTTCTCCAACATATGTAACGTGGAATTCCACCTGGTGGGTTGGTCACATATGATGTGATGTTCCGGAAGGCGGAATTGGCGCTGGAGAGCTGCAATGCGTGATCTTGCCATGCTGGAACGGCGCAAGTGAGCACACTCTAGGTGGACCTTGTGCAGCAGTGCATCAAGATCCAGATAGTCCCTCAAAAAACTCTGAACAACCAAGTTGAGCACATGTGCCAGACATGGGATGTGAGTGAATTTGCCTAGGGCCAGAGCTGCCACCAGATTTTGGCCATTGTCACACACTACCATGCTTGGCTGGAGATTCGCTGGCACAAACCACACGTCGCTCTCCAGCTTGATGGCATTCCAGAGCTCCTGTGCTGTGTGGCTTCGATTCCTGTTATGATCCTTAGTGGTTGAGGATCACGAATTACTCCAGCTAAGTAACAAACATAGGACAAGCTCTAGGGAGGTGGCAAACTGGACTAACCGCAAATCTGAACCTATCCAAACACACTAGAAGTAGCCGGTGAACGTGCCTAAAAAATCCTAGACGTCTCGAGCCAGCCTGAGGAACTAACTACCCCTAGAGAGAAAGAAAGACCTCTCTTGCCTCCAGAGAAATAATCCCCAAAGATATAGAAGCCCCCAACAAATAATAACGGTGAGGTAAGAGGAAGGCACATACACAGGGGTGAAAACAGATTCAGCAAATGAGGCCCACTAATACTAGATAGCAGAAAATAGTAAGGGGTCTGTGCGGTCAGTAAAAAACCCTAACAAAATATCCACACTGAGATTTCAAGAACCCCCGCACCAACTAACGGTGTGGGGGGAGAAACTCAGTCCTCTAGAGCAACCAGCAAGCGAGGAGATCACATCTTAGCAAGCTGGACAAGAAACATGATGAATGCTGATAATCAAAAAATGAACGGACAAAAACTTAGCTTGTCTTGGAGAGGCTGGGAGCAAGGTAATCACACGGAATCTGAAGAGCACTGAATACATTGATAGCAGGCAAGGAACTGAGTATCCAGGTGAGTTAAATAGGAAACGAACCAAGGATAACGAACCAGCTTATGCAGCCAACCTGCAGAAGACAACACTACACAGTACCGCTTGTGACCACTAGAGGGAGCCTAAAAATAGAGTTCACAACAGTACCCCCCCCTTGAGGAGGGGTTACCGAACCCTCATCAAGACCCCCAGGGCGATCAGGATGAGCCGCGTGGAAGGCACAAACCAAATCGGCCGCATGAACATCAGAGGCGACAACCCAGGAATTATCCTCCTGACCATAGCCCTTCCACTTCACCAAATACTGAAGCCTCCGTCTAGAGATACGAGAATCCAAAATCTTCTCCACCACATACTCCAATTCACTCTTGACCTGCACCGGAGCAGGAGGGTCAACAGAAGGAACCACAGGTACCACATACCTCCGCAACAAAGACCTATGGAACACATTATGAATGGCAAACGATGCTGGGAGATCCAAACGAAAAGACACCGGGTTAAGGATTTCCAAGATCTCATAAGGACCGATGAAGCGAGGCTTGAATTTAGGAGAGGAGACCTTCATAGGAACATACCGAGAAGACAGCCACACCAAATCCCCAACACGAAGTCGGGGACCCACACCGCGGCGGCGGTTGGCAAAGCGCTGAGCCTTCTCTTGTGACAACCTCAAATTGTCCACCACATGGTTCCAAATCTGCTGCAACCTATCCACCACAGAATCCACCCCAGGACAGTCAGAAGACTCAACCTGACCCGAGGAAAAACGAGGATGGAAACCAGAATTGCAGAAAAAAGGCGAAACCAAAGTAGCAGAACTAGCCCGATTATTAAGGGCAAACTCGGCCAATGGCAAAAAAGTCACCCAATCATCCTGATCAGCAGAAACAAAACATCTCAAATAAGTTTCCAACGTCTGATTAGTTCGCTCGGTTTGGCCATTAGTCTGAGGATGGAAGGCCGACGAAAAAGATAAATCAATGCCCATCTTAGCACAAAAAGTCCACCAAAACCTGGACACAAACTGGGATCCTCTATCAGACACAATATTTTCAGGAATGCCGTGCAAGCGAACCACATTCTGAAAAAATAGAGGAACCAAATCGGAGGAGGAAGGCAACTTAGGCAAGGGCACCAAATGGACCATCTTGGAAAAACGATCACACACCACCCAGATGACAGACATTTTCTGAGATACTGGAAGATCCGAAATAAAATCCATGGAAATGTGCATCCAAGGCCTCTTCGGGACAGGCAAAGGCAAAAGCAAACCGCTGGCACGAGAACAGCAAGGCTTAGCCCGAGCACAAATCCCACAAGACTGCACAAAGGAACGCACATCCCGCGACAAGGAAGGCCACCAGAAGGACCTAGCCACCAAATCTCTGGTACCAAAAATCCCAGGATGACCCGCCAACACCGAAGAATGAACCTCGGAAATAACTCTGCTGGTCCATCTATCCGGAACAAACAGTCTCTCTGGTGGACAACGGTCAGGTCTATCCGCTTGAAATTTCTGCAGCACTCGTCGCAAATCTGGGGAAATGGCAGACAAAATCACTCCCTCTCTGAGAATACCAGCCGGCTCAGAAACTCCCGGAGAGTCAGGCACAAAACTCCTAGAAAGTGCATCAGCCTTCACGTTCTTCGAACCAGGCAGGTATGAGACCACAAAGTTGAAACGGGAGAAAAACAGCGACCAACGAGCCTGTCTAGGATTCAGGCGCTTGGCAGATTCGAGGTAAATCAGGTTTTTGTGATCAGTCAAGACCACCACACGATGTTTAGCTCCTTCGAGCCAATGTCGCCACTCCTCAAATGCCCACTTCATAGCCAACAACTCCCGATTACCAACATCATAATTCCGCTCAGCAGGCGAAAACTTTCTTGAAAAGAAAGCACATGGCTTCATCACAGAGCCATCAGAGCTTCTCTGCGACAAAACAGCCCCTGCTCCAATCTCAGAAGCATCAACCTCGACCTGGAAGGGGAGAGAGACATCTGGTTGACATAAGACTGGAGCTGAAGAAAACCGGTGCTTCAGTTCCCGAAAGGCCTCCACGGCCGCAGGAGACCAATTAGTCACATCAGAACCCTTCTTGGTCAAATCCGTCAAAGGTTTAACCACGCTAGAAAAATTAGTGATGAAACGACGGTAAAAATTAGCAAAACCCAAGAACTTCTGAAGACTCTTAACAGACGTAGGCTGAGTCCAGTCATGAATAGCCTGGACCTTGACTGGGTCCATCTCCACAGTAGAAGGAGAAAAAATAAAACCCAAAAAGGAGACCTTCTGTACTCCGAAGAGGCATTTTGAGCCCTTCACAAATAAAGCATTAGCACGCAGGACCTGAAACACCATCCTGACCTGCTTCACATGGGACTCCCAATCATCAGAAAAGACCAAAATGTCATCCAGAAAAACAATCATAAATTTATCCAGATATTCTCGGAAGATGTCATGCATGAAGGACTGAAACACAGAAGGAGCATTAGAGAGTCCAAAAGGCATCACTAAGTACTCAAAATGGCCTTCGGGCGTATTAAATGCTGTTTTCCATTCATCTCCCTGCTTAATGCGCACAAGGTTATACGCACCACGGAGATCTATCTTAGTGAACCAACTGGCCCCCTTAATCCGAGCAAACAAATCAGACAATAAGTGGCAAAGGATACTGAAATTTTACTGTGATTTTATTCAGAAGACGATAATCTATACAAGGTCTCAAAGAACCGTCCTTCTTGGCCACAAAAAAAAATCCTGCACCAAGAGGGGAAGAGGATGGGCGAATATGTCCCTTCTCCAAAGACTCCTTTATATAACTCCGCATCGCGGCATGCTCTGGTATAGACAAATTAAAAAGTCGTCCCTTAGGGAATTTACTACCAGGAATTAAATTTATAGCACAGTCACAATCCCTATGAGGGGGCAGGGCACTGGACCTGGGCTCATTAAATACATCCTGGTAGTCAGACAAAAACTCAGGGACCTCAGAAGGAGTGGAAGAAGCAATAGACACCAACGGAGTATCGCCATGAATTCCCTGACAACCCCAACTTGACACAGACATAGCTTTCCAATCTAAAACTGGGTTATGAGCCTGCAGCCATGGCAGACCCAAAACGACAACATCATGCAAATTATGCAGAACGAGAAAACGAATCACCTCCTGATGTACGGGAGTCATGCACATGGTCATTTGCGTCCAATACTGAGGCTTATTCTCAGCCAATGGCGTAGCATCAATTCCCCTCAGAGGAATAGGAAATTCCAAAGGCTCCAGGACAAAACCACAGCGCCTGGCAAACGACAAATCCATCAGATTCAGGGCAGCACCCGAATCCACAAAAGCCATAACCGGGTAGGACGACAAAGAACAAATCAAAGTAACAGACAAAATAAATTTAGGCTGTATCGTACCAATGGTGACAGGTTTAGCGATTTTTTTTAAACGTTTAGAGCATGCTGAGATAACATGAGTAGAATCACCACTAGTGTTGAGCATTCCGATACCGCAAGTATCGGGTATCGGCCGATACTTGCGGGTATCGGAATTCCGATACCGAGATCCGATACTTTTGTGGTATCGGGTATCGGTATCGAAACAACATTAATGTAAAAATGTGTAAAAGAGAGAATTAAAATAAAAAAATATTGCTATACTCACCTCTCCGACGCAGCCTGGACCTCAGCGAGGGAACCGGCAGCGTTGTTTGCTTAAAATTCGCGCTTTTCCTTCCTTACGTGAAGTCCCAGCTTGTGATTGGTCGCGTGCCGCCCATGTGGCCGCGACGCGACCAATCACAGCAAGCCGTGACGTAATTTTAGGTCCTTCAGGATTTTAAAATTACGTTCTGGCTTGTGATGTCACGGGAGGCAGGACACGCGCGCATTTTAAAATGCGCGCGTGTCCAGCCTCCCGTGACGTCACGGCTTGTGATTGGTCGCGTCGCCCATGTGACCGCGACGCGACCAATCACAAGCCAGAACGTAATTTTAAAATCCTGAAGGACCTAAAATTACGTCACGGCTTGCTGTGATTGGTCGCGTCGCGGCCACATGGGCGGCACGCGACCAATCACAAGCCGGGACTTCACGTAAGGAAGGAAAAGCGCGAATTTTAAGCAAACAACGCTGCCGGTTCCCTCGCTGAGGTCCAGGCTGCGTCGGAGAGGTGAGTATAGCAATATTTTTTATTTTAATTCTTTCTTTTACACATTAATATGGATCCCAGGGCCTGAAGGAGAGTTTCCTCTCCTTCAGACCCTGGGAACCATCAGGAATACCGTCCGATACTTGAGTCCCATTGACTTGTATTGGTATCGGGTATCGGTATCGGATTGGATCCGATACTTTGCCGGTATCGGCCGATACTTTCCGATACCGATACTTTCAAGTATCGGACGGTATCGCTCAACACTAATCACCACAGTAAAAGCACAACCCATTTTGACGTCTATGACTTTGTCGCTCAATTCTGGTCAGAGTTCGGTCACATTGCATAGACTCAGGTCTCTGTTCAGAAAATACCGCCAAAGGATGAACAGATTTGCGCTCCCGCAAACGCCGATCAACCTGAATGGCTAAAGCCATAGAATCACTCAGACTTGTAGGGGTGGGAAACCCCACCATAACATTCTTAACGGCCTCAGAAAGACCTTCTCTGAAATTTGCAGCCAGGGCACACTCATTCCATTGAGTAAGCACCGACCATTTCCGAAATTTTTGACAATACACCTCTGCTTCATCCAGACCTTGAGAGATAGCCAGCAACGCTTTTTCTGCCTGATTCTCAAGATTAGGCTCCTCATAAAGCAGTTCAAGAGCCAGAAAAAATGCATCTACATTAAGCAATGCAGGATCTCCTGGCGCCAAAGAGAAGGCCCAATCTTGAGGGTCGCCGCGCAACAAGGAGATAACAATTTTAACTTGCTGAGCGGAATCACCAGAGGAACGAGGTCTCAGAGACAGAAATAATTTACAATTATTTTTAAAATTCTGAAACCTAGATCTATCTCCAGAAAACAACTCAGGAATGGATATCTTTGGTTCTGACATAGGGCTATGAATAACAAAATCCTGAATACTTTGCACCCGTGCAGTAAGATGATCCACACTAGAAGTCAGAGTCTGAATATTCATGTCTGCAGCTGAGCTCAAAACCACCCAGAGTTCAAGGGGATGAAAGAAACTAAACAGACTGCAGCAAAGGAAAAGCGGGAAAAAAAAAATAAAATGTACTCAGGTCTTCTTTTTATCCCACTTCTGCGATGCATTAAACACTTTTTTGGCCTGCTATACTGTTATGATCCTTAGTGGTTGAGGATCACGAATTACTCCAGCTAAGTAACAAACATAGGACAAGCTATAGGGAGGTGGCAAACTGGACTAACCGCAAATCTGAACCTATCCAAACACACTAGAAGTAGCCGGTGAACGTGCCTAAAAAATCCTAGACATCTCGAGCCAGCCTGAGGAACTAACTACCCCTAGAGAGAAAGAAAGACCTCTCTTGCCTCCAGAGAAATAATCCCCAAAGATATAGAAGCCCCCAACAAATAATAACGGTGAGGTAAGAGGAAGGCACATACACAGGGGTGAAAACAGATTCAGCAAATGAGGCCCACTAATACTAGATAGCAGAAAATAGTAAGGGGTCTGTGCGGTCAGTAAAAAACCCTAACAAAATATCCACACTGAGATTTCAAGAACCCCCGCACCAACTAACGGTGTGTGGGGAGAAACTCAGTCCCCTAGAGCAACCAGCAAGCGAGGAGATCACATCTTAGCAAGCTGGACAAGAAACATGATGAATGCTGATAATCAAAAAATGAACGGACAAAAACTTAGCTTGTCTTGGAGAGGCTGGGAGCAAGGTAATCACAAGGAATCTGAAGAGCACTGAATACATTGATAGCAGGCAAGGAACTGAGTATCCAGGTGAGTTAAATAGGAAACGAACCAAGGATAACGAACCAGCTGATGCAGCCAACCTGCAGAAGACAACACTACACAGTACCGCTTGTGACCACTAGAGGGAGCCTAAAAAAAGAGTTCACAACAGATTCCCCAACCAAATTAATTTCAATATGGCCTGTTGACGTTTGGCCACAGCTGTGCTCATATCGGTCGTAACAGGTAAGCGTTCACGGGTCCATGTGGAGGTGGACTGTGACGGCTCCTGCAGCGCTGATTCTGAGGAACTGGAGTATGAGGAGGAGTCAATGTGTACAGACTGGATTCCTGCAATCCTTGGAGTTGGCAGAACACGTACAGCGTCACTCTCACGATCTGTACCCGGCTCCACAACATTTACCCAATGGGCAGTGAGGGAAAGGTATCGTCCCTGTCCATGGTGACTGGTCCACGCATCGGTGGTGAGGTGGACCTTGCTACTGATGGCGTTTAGTAGCGCATGTTTAATCTTTCCCTCCACATGCTTTTGCAGGGCAGGGACGGCTTACCTGCTGAAATAAAAGCGGCTGGGCACAATGTATTGTGGGACTGCCAATGCCATCAAGTTACGGAAGCTGTCTGTCTCCGCCAGCCTGAATGACAGCATTTCAAGGGACAGTAGTTTTGCAATGCCAACATTAAGAGCCTGTGCTCGGGGATGGTTTGCCGAGAATGGCCGCCTTTTCTCCCATGCCTGTACTACCGATGGCTGTAGACTGGGCTGGGAGTGTGAGGATGACTGGGAACGTGGTTCTGTGGGTGGAATTACACTGGGTCTCTGGACAACAGTGCCAGAGGTTCTTCCATGGTGATCCTGTGAGGAAGCCGAACCAGCTGTGTGTGAGCTGGAGGAAGAGGCAACAACACGAGCTGAAGAAGTGGTAGGTGCCGCTATAGGTTGGCCTACGTCTTCAGTGTGTTTTTGTAACTCCACCGCGTGCTTGGTCCGCACATGTTTCCACATATTTGTGGTATTGAGGTTGCAGAAACTTTTCCCTCTTTTGACTTTCTGATGACAACACCTTGCAATTGACAAAGCAAATGTCATCTGCAACTGTGTCAAAAAAGGACCAGGCACTGCAAGTCTTGGGAGTGCCCGTTTTGGCTTTTGGAAGAGGCATGCTCCTAACGGGTGCCGAAGTGGAGGCTACAGGCACCGCAGTCTTCCCCCTCCCTCTCCCTCTTTGGGCCATTCGGGGAATCACTTCCTCAGAGTTGCTCCCACCACCTTCCTGTACCTCACGCCATGATGGGTCAAGGAACTCATCATCTACACTACCCTCTTCCACCAACTGCTTCTCCTGGGTAGTCTCGGCAGCACAGTATGCACCGGAAAGTGGCACCTGAGTCTCATCATCAGATGCGTACTGAGGTGTGCTGACCGGAGGCACTGGCCCACCCGTCTCTTCAGAGTCATAAAGAAAAAGCTGTTGGGCATTATTGCATACTGCCTCTTCTTCCATTTCTCCAATGCTGCTTGGCTGGCCCCCTCTTTTTAAGCCAAGAGATTCAGAGAACAGAAGTAGAGATGGCTCCTGTCCTGGGCTCTCTGACTGCCTGGGCAATTTGGCAGGTGGTGAAGAGACAGATGGGTGCTTTTCAGTGCTCTGTGCCTGAGAGGATGTGGCACTAATTAAAGTCGATGCATTAGCTGCCATCCATCCGACAACAGCTTCAATTTGTTCGTCCTGAGCAGCGGGGCACTGTGAGCTCCTACAAAGCTGCGCATGAAGGACTGTTCCCTGCTAAAACTGGGGGATGATGAGTCACCGATGCCCGCAGCAGGCACAGAATCCCCACGTCCTCTCCCTGCTCCACCTCCACGCCCACGTGCCTTACTCCCTGCCTTCTTCATCTTGGTAGACTGATAAAGATAGGCAGAAAAGTACTAAGGGCTCAGTGTGCTTATTCCTGAACAGCTGCTAACAGGTATAAGGAACAATAATTTTATCAAGTGTGGACTAGACTTTAATATGAGCTAATTTGGCCTACACAACTGTTTGTTTTTTCCGCAGAACAGACTACAGAGTGAGCTGCACTCACACAGAGACCGTGCAGACAGCCGTTAACGGCGCTGCAAGGCCAAAAAAAGCTCCTCTATGTAATCCTATATAGTGTTTTTCCACAATCTAGTAGGATACGGATGGAAAGCCACTAATATGATACATTTGAAAACATGTGCAGCAGGCTGCACTAATTGAGAAACGGACAATGGAACGGTATGAGGCAGTGACGCACCCTAAGCTGACTACAACCGGCTGTGGCAGCAGAACAGACTACAGATTGAGCTGCACTCACACAGAGACCGTGCAGACAGCCGTAAGCGGCGCTGCAAGGCCAAAAAAACCTCCTCTGTTATGATCCGGTGACCTTGGAGCCGCATGAAAACTTTCTCTGGAGTCGGTGGAACCTGTACTGACCGCAAATCCTGAACTAACACCGCACTAGAAGTAGCCGTGGGGTGTGCCTAACAAACCCTAGACACCTCGACACAGCCGGAGGACTAAATACCCCTATAGATGGAAATAGGAATGCTATCTTGCCTCAGAGCAGACCCCCAAAGGATAGGCAGCTGTTATGACCCCAATGGCAGAGGGTCTCAGGAATAAATACCAAGTCTGCAAACACAAAAAAACAGCTCATAGGGCAGTGGTAACTGGGCTGACCATATATCTAATCCTAGCACCACAAATAGAAGTAGCCGGGGAACGTGCCTACGTTGGTTCTAGACGTCTCGCGCCAGCCAGAGAACTAACTAACCCTAGAAGGGAAAAGAAAGACCTTTCTTGCCTCCAGAGAAAAGACCCCAAAAGTTGGATACAAGCCCCCAACAAATAATAACGGTGAGGTAAGAGGAAAAGACAAACATAGGAATGAGCTAGGTATTTAGCAAAGAGAGGCCCACTAGCTAATAGCAGAATATAGTAAGATGACTTATATGGTCAGCAAAAACCCTATTAAAATATCCACGCTGGATATTCAAGAACCCCCGAACCGTCTAACGGCCGGGGGGAGAACACCAGCCCCCTAGAGCTTCCAGCAAGGTCAGAAATCACATTTAGTACAAGCTGGACAAAAATAGTAGCAAAGCAAGTAACTCAAAAAACAAAGAAGCAAGACTTAGCTTAATTTTGCAAGAGCCAGGACCAGCAGACAGGAGCAACAGAAGGATCTGATTACAACGATGCCAGGCACTGGACTAAGGATCCAGGAAGTTAATATAGCGACACCCCTGGACTAACGACCCAGGTGAGTGCCAAACAGAAAAAAGACAATCCCAGAGTCATACCACTAGTGACCACAAGAGGGAGCCAAAAAGTCTAATTCACAACAGTACCCCCCCCTTAAGGAGGGGTCACCGAACCCTCACCAAGACCACCAGGGCGATCAGGATGAGCAGCGTGAAAGGCACGAACTAAATCGGCCGCATGCACATCAGAGGCAACCACCCAGGAATTATCCTCCTGACCATAGCCCTTTCACTTGACCAGATACTGAAGCCTCCGCCTGGAGAGACGAGAATCCAAGATCTTCTCCACCACGTACTCCAACTCGCCCTCAACCAACACCGGAGCAGGAGGCTCAACAGAAGGAACCACAGGTACAACGTACCGCCGCAACAAAGACCTATGGAACACGTTGTGAATGGCAAACGACACAGGAAGATCCAAGCGAAAGGACACAGGATTAAGGATTTCCAATATCTTGTAAGGACCGATGAAGCGAGGCTTAAATTTAGGAGAGGAGACCTTCATAGGAACAAATCGAGAAGACAGCCATACCAAATCCCCAACACGAAGTCGGGGACCCACACCGCGGCGGTGGTTGGCAAAACGCTGAGCCTTCTCTTGTGACAACTTTAAGTTGTCCACCACATGATTCCAGATCTGCTGCAACCTATCCACCACAGAATCTACCCCAGGACAGTCAGAAGGCTCCACATGTCCCGAGGAAAAACGAGGATGGAAACCAGAGTTGCAGAAAAATGGCGAAACCAATGTAGCGGAACTAGCCCGATTATTAAGGGCAAACTCAGCCAACGGCAAGAAGGTCACCCAATCATCCTGATCCGCAGAACCAAAACACCTCAAATAAGCCTCCAGAGTCTGATTAGTTCGCTCCGTTTGTCCATTAGTCTGAGGATGAAAGGCAGACGAAAACGACAACTCAATGCCCATCCTAGCACAAAAGGATCGCCAGAACCTGGAAACAAACTGAGATCCTCTGTCAGACACAATATTCTCAGGAATGCCGTGTAAACGAACCACATTCTGAAAGAACACAGGAACCAGATCGGAAGAGGAAGGCAGCTTAGGCAAAGGTACCAAATGGACCATCTTAGAAAAGCGATCACATACCACCCAGATGACAGACATGCCCTGAGACACCGGGAGATCTGAAATGAAATCCAAGGAAATGTGTGTCCAAGGCCTCTTCGGGACAGGCAAGGGCAAGAGCAACCCGCTGGCACGTGAACAGCAAGGCTTAGCTCGAGCACAAGTCCCACAGGACAGCACAAACGACCGCACATCCCGTGACAAGGAAGGCCACCAAAAGGACCTAGCCACCAGATCTCTGGTGCCAAAAATTCCCGGATGCCCTGCCAACACCGAGGAATGAACCTCGGAAATGACTCTGCTGGTCCACTTATCAGGAACAAACAGTCTGTCAGGTGGCCAGCCTGAAATCTCTGCAACACACGTCGCAAATCCGGAGAAATGGCTGACAAGTAGTGTTGAGCATTCCGATACCGCAAGTATCGGGTATCGGCCGATCCTTGCGGTATCGGAATTCCGATACCGAGATCCGATATTTTTGTGGTATCGGGTATCGGAATTGGAAGTCCCCACAGTGCTAAAATCACTATAATGTAAAGTGGGCGGTGCGTGGGCTGAGACTGCGTGTCTCTGTGCGGGCGGGGTCTGTGCGGGCCTGCCAGGGATCTCATTCTATGCGGCCGGCGCTGTATGCCCAGGCTTGATGCGGCGTGCCGGGGCTTGATGCGGCGTGGGAGGGCTCTGCGGCGTGCTGGGGGGGTCTATGCGGCGTGCTGGGGGGGTCTATGCGGCGTGAGGGGCTCTCTGCGGCGTTCTGGGGCGTCTATGCGGCGTGCTGGGGGATCTATGCGGCGTGAGGGGCTCTCTGCGGCGTTCTGGGGCGTCTATGCGGCGTGCTGGGGGGTCTATGCGGCGTGCTGGGGGGTCTATGCGGTGTGCTGGGGGGTCTATGCGGCGTGCGGGGGTCTCAGCGGCGTGCGGGGGTCTCTGCGGCGTGCTGGGGGGTCTCTGCGGCGTGGGGGGGGGTCTCTGCGGCGTGGGGGGGGGGTCTCTGCGGCGTGGGGGGGGTCTCTGCGGCGTGCGGGGGTCTCAGTGCGGGCATCGTCCGATGGGACTACAAGTCCCATCGGGCTATGCCTGCTACACTGACAGTGATTGACACATTAGCCAATGATGGGACAGTAGTAGTCCCATCATCCGGCTAATGTGTTGAATGAAAAAAAAAAAAAATACTCCATACATACATTCTACATACATACATACATATAGACATACAGTACATTCATACATTACATACATGACATACATTACATTAAACATAGATTACATACTCACCATTACTTGTCATTTTGATCCCCGAAGCCATTGTCATCTATAAAAAATGTGAAAAAAACAAACAACCAATATACTCCCTGTCCGCAGAAATCCACGAGTGTCCCACGACGATCTCCCGTGGAGAGCAGCAGCATCAAATAATGCGACCGCTCTCTAGGGGCTCAGAAACACAATGACGGGAGGAAGGTATCCTTCCGCCACTGTATTCCTCCGCCGCTGTAAAAAAAAAAGTCCCTAGTCTCACTTTATGGCATTGCTGTATGAGACATTTTCCCATGCAGCAATTATATAAAGTGACACTTTGAACTCAGGTAACCTCAGTGATGCACTGCAGGAGCCATTGTCTCCTGTCAGTGTGTCACTGAGGGTCCTATAGAGCAGTGACGTCACCCGATGTCACTGTTCTATAGGGGAGATCGTCGTGGGACACTCGTTATTAATTGGACTACGGCGGACAGGTAGTATGCGGTTTATTATTTTACGTTTTTTGCAGGCGCTGAAGTATGGTAAGTATGGTGAAATGAAGAATATTAAAATACTTTTTCCTAATGTGTGCGTGTTTTATTAACCCTTTTCTTACTATTGGATTAATAACGGATAGGCGTCTTATTGACGCCTCTCCGTTATTAACCCGGCTTAATGTCACCTTACGATAGCAAGGTGACATTAACCCCTTATTACCCCATATCCCACCGCTACACGGGAGTGGGAAGAGAGGGGCTAAGTGCCGGAATTGGCGCATCTTACGGATGCGCCATTTTCGGGGCGGCTGCGGACTGGTATTTGTAGCCGGGGGGGGGGCAATATCCATGGCCCCTCTCTAGGCTATGAATATCAGCCCGCAGCTGTCTGCGTAGCCTTTCTGGCTATAAAATATAGGGGGACCCCACGTCATTTTTTGGGGGGGTCCCCCTATTTTAATAGCCAGTAAAGGCTACGCAGACAGCTGCAAGCTGATATTCATAGCAGGCTACAAATATTGGCCCCCGGCCGTCGGCTTTCCCCCTCTGGCGCAGAAAATTGCGCGGGAGCCCACGCCGTTTTTTTCCATTTTTTTTTTTTTTTAAATTCAACGCTCATAAAGGCCTCTTTCACCCTTGCGTCAGAACGGGTCCGTCGCTATGCGTCGAGCCGACGTACCGACGCACGTTGTGAAATTTGTACACGACGTGGGCAGCGGATGCAGTTTTTCAATGCATCCACTGCCCATTCTGAAGTGCGGGGAGGAGGGGGCAGAGTTTCTGCTGCGCATGCGCAGTAGAAAATGGCAGACGCGACGGACAAAAAAACGTTCATTTGAACGTTTTTTCGTGCCGACGGTCCGCCAAAACTCGACGGATCCGTTGCAGAACGGACGCGACGTGTGGCCATTCGTCACGATCCGTCGCTAATACAAGTCTATGGGGAAAAAAAATGCATCCTGCGAGCACATTTGCAGGATCCGTTTTTTTCCGCCAGATCCGTTTTTTCAGTCGGATCCGTTGTTTTCCGCCAGATCGGTTTTTTTCCACCGGATCCGTTTTTTTTCCGCCGGATCCGTTTTTTCCTGCCGGATCCATTTTTTTCCGCCAGATCCGTTTTTCTCATAGAGTCATAATAGCGCCGGATTGCGCCTGATGGCCACACATTTCATCCGTTTTTTGCAGGATTCGTAAAAAAAAACTTTCCGCCGGACGGAAAACTCATAGGAACGTTTTTTGTCCGTTATTTTTCATGCATGTTTCCATTCAAATCATGCACATTTTCCGTTTATTTATTTTCCAAAAACCTCATCAAAACCTGCATCAAAACTAAACTGCATGAAAAACCGCACCAAAAACCTGCATCAAAAACAGCATCAAAAACCGCACCAAAAACCTGCAGCAAAAAAAGCACCAAAAACTGCATCAAAAACTGAACCAAAAACTACATCAAAAACCGCACCAAAAACATGCAGCAAAAAAGCACCAAAAACTGCATCAAAAACCGCATCAAAAACTGCACCAAAAACCGCACCAAAAACCTGCAGCAAAAAGCACCAAAAACTGCATCAAAAACCGCATCAAAAACTGCACCAAAAACTGCATCAAAAACCGCACCAAAAACCTGCATCAAAAAAAGCACCAAAAACTGCATCAAAAACTGAACCAAAAACTACATCAAAACCGCACCAAAAACATGCGGTTTTTGATGCAGTTTTTGGTGCTTTTTTGCTGCATGTTTTTGGTGCGGTTTTTGATGTAGTTTTTGGTTCAGTTTTTGATACAGTTTTTGGTGCTTTTTTTGATGCAGGTTTTTGGTGCGGTTTTTGATGCAGTTTTTGGTGCTTTTTGCTGCAGGTTTTTGGTGCGGTTTTTACTGTAGTTTTTGGTTCAGTTTTTGATACAGTTTTTGGTGCTTTTTTTGCTGCAGGTTTTTGGTGCGGTTTTTGATGCAGTTTTTGGTGCAGTTTTTGATGCGTTTTTTGATGCAGTTTTTGGTGCTTTTTGCTGCAGGTTTTTGGTGCGGTTTTTGATGCAGTTTTTGGTGCAGTTTTTGATGCGGTTTTTGATGCAGTTTTTGGTGCTTTTTTGCTGCACCAAAAACCGCACCAAAAACCTGCAGCAAAAAACACCAAAAACTGCATCAAATACTGCACTAAAAACTGCATCAAAAACCTGCAGCAAAAAAGCACCAAAAACTGCATCAAAAACGGCATCAAAAACCTGCAGCAAAAAAAGCACCAAAAACAGCACCAAAAACCTGCAGCAAAAAAGCACCAAAAACTGCATCAAAAACCGCATCAAAAAGCTACATCAAAAACAGCACCAAAAACTGCATCAAAAACCGCATCAAAAACTGCACCAAAAACCTGCAGCAAAAAAGCACCAAAAACTGCATCAAAAACGGCATCAAAAACCTGCAGCAAAAAAAGCACCAAAAACTGCATCAAAAACCTCAACAAAAAGCTACATAAAAAACAGCACCAAAAACTGCATAAAAAACCGCACCAAAAACCTGCAGCAAAAAAAGCACCAAAAACTGCATCAAAAACTGAACCAAAAACTACATCAAAAACCGCACCAAAAACATGCAGCAAAAAAGCACCAAAAACTGCATCAAAAAACGCATCAAAAACTGCACCAAAAACTGCATCAAAAACCGCACCAAAAACCTGCAGCAAAAAGCACCAAAAACTGCATCAAAAACCGCATCAAAAATTGCACCAAAAACTGCATCAAAAACCGCACCAAAAACCTGCAGCAAAAAAGCACCAAAAACTGCATCAAAAACTGCATCAAAAACAGCACCAAAAACCTGCAGCAAAAAAAGCACCAAAAACTGCATCAAAAACCGCATCAAAAAGCTACATCAAAAACAGCACCAAAACCTGCATCAAAAACCGCATCAAAAACTGCACCAAAAACTGCATCAAAACCTGCATAAAAAACTGGTGCAGTTTTGGTGCGGTTTTTGATGCAGTTTTTGGTGCAGTATTTGATGCAGTTTTTGGTGCTTTTTTTGCTCCAGCTTTTTGATGCGGTTTTTGATGCAGTTTTTGGTGCAGTTTTTGATGCGGTTTTTGATGCAGTTTTTGGTGCTTTTTTGCTGCAGGTTTTTGGTGCGGTTTTTGATGCAGTTTTTGGTGCTCTTTTTGATGTACCTTTTTGATGCGGTTTTTGATGCAGTTTTTGGCGCTTTTTTTGCTGCAGTTTTTTGGTGCTGTTTTTGATGCAGTTTTTGGTGCAGTTTTTGGTGCTGTTTTTGATGTAGCTTTTTGATGCGGTTTTTGATGCAGTTTTTGGTGCTTTTTTTGCTGCAGTTTTTTGCTGCAGTTTTTTGGTGCGGTTTTTGATGCAGTTTTTGATGCAGTTTTTGGTGCTTTTTTGCTGCAGGTTTTTGGTGCGGTTTTTGATGCAGTTTTTGGTGCGGTTTTTGATGCAGTTTTTGGTGCGGTTTTTGATGCAGGTTTTTGGTGCGGTTTTTGATGCTGTTTTTGATGCAGGTTTTTGGTGCGGTTTTTCATGCAGTTTTGATGCAGGTTTTGATGAGGTTTTTGGAAAATAAATAAACGGAAAATGTGCATGATTTGAATGGAAACATGCATGAAAAATAACGGACAAAAAACGTTCCTATGAGTTTTCCGTCCGGCGGAAACAGTTTTTTTAACGAATCCTGCAAAAAACGGATGAAATGTGTGGCCATCAGGCGCAATCCGGCGCTATTACAACTCTATGAGAAAAAACGGATCTGGCGGAAAAAAATGGATCCGGCAGGAAAAAACGGATCTGGCGGAAAAAAACGGATCTGGTGGAAAAAAACGGATCCGGTGGAAAAAAACAGATCTGGCAGAAAAAAACGGATCCAATGTAAAAAAAAACGGATCTGGCGGAAAAAAACGGATCCGGTGGAAAAAAACCGATCTGGCGGAAAACAACGGATCCGACTGAAAAAACTGATCTGGCGGAAAAAAATGGATCCTGCAAATGTGCTCGCAGGATGCATTTTTTTTCCCCATAGACTTGTATTAGCGACGGATCGCGACGAATGGCCACACGTCGCGTCCGTTCTGCAACGGATCCGTCGAGTTTTGGCGGACCGTCGGCACGAAAAAACGTTCAAGTGAACGTTTTTTTGTCCGTCGCGTCTGCCATTTTCTACTGCGCATGCGCAGCAGAAACTCTGCCCCCTCCTCCCCGCACTTCAGAATGGGCAGTGGATGCGTTGAAAAACTGCATCCGCTGCCCACGTCGTGTACAAATTTCACAACGTGCGTCGGTACGTCGGCTCGACGCATAGCGACGGACCCGTACTGACGCAAGGGTGAAAGAGGCCTTTATGAGCGTTGAATTTAAAAAAAAAAAAAAATGGAAAAAAACGGCGTGGGCTCCCGCACAATTTTCTGCGCCAGAGGGGGAAAGCCGATGGCCGGGGGCCAATATTTGTAGCCTGCTATGAATATCAGCTCGCAGCTGTCTGCGTAGCCTTTACTGGCTATTAAAATAGGGGGACCCCCCAAAAAAATGACGTGGGGTCCCCCTATATTTTATAGCCAGAAAGGCTACGCAGACAGCTGCGGGCTGATATTCATAGCCTAGAGAGGGGCCATGGATATTGGCCCCCCCCCCCCGGCTACAAATACCAGTCCGCAGCCGCCCCGAAAATGGCGCATCCGTAAGATGCGCCAATTCCGGCACTTAGCCCCTCTCTTCCCACTCCCGTGTAGCGGTGGGATATGGGGTAATAAGGGGTTAATGTCACCTTGCTATCGTAAGGTGACATTAAGCCGGGTTAATAACGGAGAGGCGTCAATAAGACGCCTATCCGTTATTAATCCAATAGTAAGAAAAGGGTTAATAAAACACGCACACATTAGGAAAAAGTATTTTAATATTCTTCATTTCACCATACTTACCATACTTCAGCGCCTGCAAAAAACGTAAAATAATAAACCGCATACTACCTGTCCGCTGTAGTCCAATTAATAACGAGTGTCCCACGACGATCTCCCCTATAGAACAGTGACATCGGGTGACGTCACTGCTCTATAGGACCCTCAGTGACACACTGACAGGAGACAATGGCTCCTGCAGTGCATCACTGAGGTTACCTGAGTTCAAAGTGTCACTTTATATAATTGCTGCATGGGAAAATGTCTCATACAGCAATGCCATAAAGTGAGACTAGGGACTTTTTTTTTTACAGCGGCGGAGGAATACAGTGGCGGAAGGATACCTTCCTCCCGTCATTGTGTTTCTGAGCCCCTAGAGAGCGGTCGCATTATTTGATGCTGCTGCTCTCCACGGGAGATCGTCGTGGGACACTCGTGGATTTCTGCGGACAGGGAGTATATTGGTTGTTTGTTTTTTTCACATTTTTTATAGATGACACTGGCTTCGGGGATCAAAATGACAAGTAATGGTGAGTATGTAATCTATGTTTAATGTAATGTATGTCATGTATGTAATGTATGAATGTACTGTATGTCTATATGTATTTATGTATGTAGAATGTATGTATGGAGTATTTTTTTTTTTTTCATTCAACACATTAGCCGGATGATGGGACTACTACTGTCCCATCATTGGCTAATGTGTCAATCACTGTCAGTGTAGCAGGCATAGCCCGATGGGACTTGTAGTCCCATCGGACGATGCCCGCACTGAGACCCCCGCACGCCGCAGAGACCCCCCCCACGCCGCAGAGACCCCCCCCCACGCCGCAGAGACCCCCCAGCACGCCGCAGAGACCCCCGCACGCCGCTGAGACCCCCGCACGCCGCATAGACCCCCCAGCACGCCGCATAGACCCCCCAGCACGCCGCATAGACCCCCCAGCACGCCGCATAGACGCCCCAGAACGCCGCAGAGAGCCCCTCACGCCGCATAGATCCCCCAGCACGCCGCATAGACGCCCCAGAACGCCGCAGAGAGCCCCTCACGCCGCATAGACCCCCCAGCACGCCGCTTAGACCCCCTCACGCCGCATAGACCCCCCCAGCACGCCGCAGAGCCCTCCCACGCCGCATCAAGCCCCGGCACGCCGCATCAAGCCTGGGCATACAGCGCCGGCCGCATAGAATGAGATCCCTGGCAGGCCCGCACAGACCCCGCCCGCACAGAGACACGCAGTCTCCGCCCACGCACCGCCCACACTCTCCCCCCCCTCCAGAACCCCATATAGAAGGACAGAAAGGGCTGATTTACCGTCCGATACTTGAGTCCCATTCACTTGTATTGGTATCGGGTATCGGTATCGGATTAGATCCGATACTTTGCCGGTATCGGCCGATACTTTCCGATACCGATACTTTCAAGTATCGGACGGTATCGCTCAACCCTACTGACAAGATAACTCCCTCTTTAAGAATACCAACTGGTTCTGCGACTCCCGGAGAGTCAGGCACAAAGCTCCTTGAAAGAGCATCAGCCTTCACATTCTTTGAACCTGGTAAATACGAGACCACAAAGTCAAAACGGGAGAAAAACAATGACCAGCGGGCCTGTCTAGGATTCAGGCGTTTAGCAGACTCGAGATACATCAAATTTTTGTGATCAGTCAAGACCACCACACGATGCTTAGCACCCTCGAGCCAATGACGCCACTCCTCAAATGCCCACTTCATGGCCAACAACTCCCGATTGCCAACATCATAATTCCGCTCAGCAGGCGAAAACTTCCTCGAGAAAAAGGCACAAGGTCTCATCACAGAGCAACCAGGGCCTCTCTGCGACAAAACGGCCCCTGCCCCAATCTCAGAAGCATCCACTTCAACCTGAAAGGGAAGTGAGACATCAGGCTGGCACAAAACAGGCGCCGAAGTAAACCGGCGCTTCAACTCCTGGAAAGCCTCCACGGCTGCAGGAGCCCAGTTAGCAACATCAGAACCTTTCTTGGTCATATCCGTCAAAGGTTTAGCAATGCTAGAAAAATTAGCAATAAAACGACGGTAGAAGTTAGCAAAACCCAAGAACTTCTGAAGACTCTTAACTGACGTGGGTTGAGTCCAATCATGAATAGCACGGACCTTGACTGGGTCCATCTCCACCGCAGAAGGGGAAAAAATAAACCCCAAAAAGGGAACCTTCTGTACTCCAAAGAGACACTTTGAGCCCTTAACAAATAAAGCATTCTCACGCAAAACCTGAAACACCATCCTGACCTGCTCTACATGCGAGTCCCAGTCATCAGAAAAAAACAGAATATCATCCAGATAAACGATCATAAATTTATCCAGATACTTCCGGAAAATATCATGCATAAAGGACTGAAACACTGAAGGAGCATTAGAGAGCCCAAAAGGCATCACCAAGTACTCAAAATTACCTTCGGGCGTATTAAACGCGGTTTTCCATTCATCTCCTCGCTTAATGCGCACAAGGTTGTACGCACCACGAAGATCTATCTTGGTGAACCACTTGGCACCTTTAATTCGGGCAAACAAGTCTGACAACAGAGGCAAAGGATACTGAAATTTAACAGTGATTTTATTCAAAAGCCGATAGTCAATACAAGGTCTCAAAGATCCGTCCTTCTTGGCCACAAAAAAGAATCCCGCACCAAGAGGGGAAGAGGAAGGACGGATATGCCCCTTCTCCAGAGATTCCTTGATATACGAACGCATTGCGGTATGCTCAGGTACAGACAGATTAAATAGTCTTCCCTTAGGAAATTTGCTACCTGGAATCAAATCTATGGCACAGTCACATGAGGAGGCAGAACACTGGACCTGGACTCGCTGAACACATCCTGATAATCAGACAAATACTCAGGAACTTCCGAAGGAGTAGAGGAAGCAATAGACACCGGCGGGGAATCACCATGAATACCCTGACAGCCCCAACTTGACACAGACATTGCCTTCCAATCCAAGACTGGATTATGAGTCTGTAACCATGGCAACCCCAAAACGACCAAATCATGCATTTTATGCAGAACAAGAAAACGAATCACCTCCCGATGTTCAGGAGTCATGCACATGGTTACCTGTGTCCAAAACTGCGGTTTATTTTCCGCCAATGGCGTAGCATCAATACCCCTCAGAGGGATAGGATTAACCAACGGCTCAAGAACAAAACCACAGCGCTTGGCAAATGACAGATCCATAAGACTCAGGGCAGCACCTGAATCCACAAACGCCATAACAGGGTAAGAGGACAATGAGCAAATTAAAGTCACAGACAAAATAAATTTAGGTTGCAAATTACCAATGGCGACAGGACTAACAACCCTTGTTAGGCGTTTAGAGCATGCTGATATAACATGTGTAGAATCACCACAGTAAAAACACAACCCATTCTGACATCTATGATTTTTCCGCTCATTTCTGGTCTGAATTCTATCACATTGCATCAAATCAGGTGTTTGTTTAGACAACACCACCAGAGGATTAGCGGTTTTGCGCTCCCGCAAACGCCGGTCAATTTGAATAGCCAGCGCCATGGAATCATTCAGACTTGTAGGAATGGAGAAACCCACCATCACATTCTTAATGGCTTCAGAAAGGCCATTTCTGAAGTTTGCGGCCAGAGCACACTCATTCCACTGAGTAAGCACGGACCATTTCCGAAATTTTTGACAATACACTTCAGCTTCATCCTGACCCTGAGAAATAGCCAGCAAGGCTTTTTCTGCCTGAACCTCAAGATTGGGTTCCTCGTAAAGCAATCCGAGCGCCAGAAAAAACGCATCAATATTTGCCAATGCCGGATCTCCTGGCGCTAGCGAGAAGGCCCAATCCTGAGGGTCGCCCCGTAAAAAAGAGATAACAATTTTAACTTGCTGAACTGAGTCTCCAGATGAACGGGGTCTCAGAGATAGAAACAATTTACAATTATCCCTGAAATTCCTAAACTTAAATCGGTCTCCAGAAAACAGTTCAGGAATAGGTATTTTAGGTTCAGACATAGGACTACTGGTAACAAAATCTTGTATGCTTTGCACACGAGCAGCAAGCTGGTCCACACTTGTAATCAAGGTCTGGACATTCATGTCTGCAGCAAGCTCAAGCCACTCAGAGGTAAAGGGGAGGAAGAGAGGAAAAAATAAATAAAAAATTCAGAATTTCCTTTCTTATATCCCACTTCTGCAATGCATTAAACATTCAATGTTGGCCTGGCATACTGTTATGACCCCAATGGCAGAGGGTCTCAGGAATAAATACCAAGTCTGCAAACACAAAAAACCAGCTCATAGGGCAGTGGTAACTGGGCTGACCATATATCTAATCCTAGCACCACAAATAGAAGTAGCCGGGGAACGTGCCTACGTTGGTTCTAGACGTCTCGCGCCAGCCAGAGAATTAACTAACCCTAGAAGGGAAAAGAAAGACCTTTCTTGCCTCCAGAGAAAAGACCCCAAAAGTTGGATACAAGCCCCCAACAAATAATAACGGTGAGGTAAGAGGAAAAGACAAACATAAGAATGAGCTAGGTATTTAGCAAAGAGAGGCCCACTAGCTAATAGCAGAATATAGTAAGATGACTTATATGGTCAGCAAAAACCCTATTAAAATATCCACGCTGGATATTCAAGAACCCCCGAACCGTCTAACGGCCGGGGGGAGAACACCAGCCCCCTAGAGCTTCCAGCAAGGTCAGAAATCACATTTAGTACAAGCTGGACAAAAATAGTAGCAAAGCAAGTAACTCAAAAAACAAAGAAGCAAGACTTAGCTTAATTTTGCAAGAGCCAGGACCAGCAGACAGGAGCAACAGAAGGATCTGATTACAACGATGCCAGGCACTGGACTAAGGATCCAGGAAGTTAATATAGCGACACCCCTGGACTAACGACCCAGGTGAGTGCCAAACAGAAAAAAGACAATCCCAGAGTCATACCACTAGTGACCACAAGAGGGAGCCAAAAAGTCTAATTCACAACAGGCAGCCCCCCACGAATAATGACTGTGAGTAGGAGAAGAATAGACACACGCAGGTAGAAAACAGGATTTAGCAAAAGAGGCCACTCTAGCTAAATAGGAAAGGATAGGACAGATTACTAGGTGGTCAGTATTAAAACCCTTCCAAAAATATCCACAACAGATAATACAAAAAGTTCCACAATCTAACTAAAGACATGGAATGTATATCTGCCACTCCAGAGAATCCAGCAAGACTGAGAAAATACTGACACAATCTAAGCTGGACAAGAAAACACAAAGAATAGCACTGAATTCTGAAACACACAGCATGTGTGCCACAGGAAAAAAAAACCAGACACTTATCTTTGCTGATTTGGCAGAAAGACAGGAGGAACCAGGCAGAGGTCCAACACCTCCCAACAACAATTGACAACTGGCAAGGACTAATGAATCCTGCACACCTAAATACCCCAGTCAGAACTGCAATCAGCAGACACACCTGACCAGGACTGCAACCCAGGGACAACTGCATTACCACCTACTACCACCGGAGGGAACCCAAAAGCAGAATTCACAACAGTACCCTCCCCTTGAGGAGGGGTCACCGAACCCTCACCAGCGCCCCCAGGCCGATCAGGACGAGCCAGATGAAAGGCACGGACCAGATCAGCAGCATGGACATCAAAAGCAAAAACCCAAGAATTATCCTCCTGGCCATAACCCTTCCATTTGACAAGGTACTGAAGCCTCCGCCTCGAAAAACGAGAATCCAAAATCTTCTCAACCACATACTCCAACTCCCCATCAACCAAAACAGGGGCCGGAGGATCAACAGAGGGAACAACGGGCACCACATATTTCCGCAATAAAGATCTATGGAAGACATTATGGATAGCAAAAGAGGCCGGAAGCGCCAATCGAAAAGACAGCAGATTAATAATCTCAGAAATCTTATAAGGACCAATAAACCGAGGCTTAAACTTAGGGGAAGAGACCTTCATAGGAACATGACGGGAAGACAACCAAACCAAATCCCCAACCCGAAGCCGGGAACAAACACACCGACGACGGTTAGCAAAACGTTGAGCCTCCTCCTCAGACAACACCAAATTGTCCACCACATGAGCCCAAATCTGCTGCAACCTGTCAACCACAGAATCCACACCAGGACAGTCAGAAGGCTCAACCTGCCCAGAAGAAAAACGAGGATGAAAACCAAAATTACAAAAAAAAGGCGAAACCAAAGTTGCCGAACTAGCCCGATTATTAAGGGCAAACTCGGCCAATGGCAAAAAGGCCACCCAATCATCCTGATCGGGAGACACAAAGCATCTCAAATAAGTCTCCAAAGTCTGATTAGTTCACTCGGTCTGGCCATTTGTCTGAGGATGAAATGCAGAAGAAAAAGACAAATCAATGCCCAGCCTAGCACAAAAGGCCCGCCAAAACCTAGAAACAAACTGGGAACCTCTGTCGGACACAATATTCTCCGGAATACCATGCAAACGAACCACATGCTGAAAAAACAATGGAACCAACTCAGAAGAGGAAGGCAATTTAGGCAAAGGCACCAAATGAACCATCTTAGAAAACCGGTCACAAACAACCCAGATAACCGACATCCTCTGGGAAACCGGAAGATCAGAAATAAAATCCATAGAAATATGCGTCCAGGGCCTCTCAGGGACCAGCAATGGCAAAAGTAACCCACTAGCACGGGAACAACAAGGCTTGGCCCGCGCACAAGTCCCACAGGACTGCACAAAAGAACGCACATCACGTGACAACGAAGGCCACCAAAAGGACCTACCAACCAAATCTCTGGTACCAAAAATACCAGGATGACCAGCCAACACAGAACAGTGAACCTCAGAAATCACTCTACTAGTCCATCTGTCAGGAACAAACAATTTCCCCACAGGACAGCGGTCAGGTCTATCAGCCTGAAATTCCTGAAGAACCCGCCGTAAATCAGGGGAAATGGCAGAAAGGACCACCCCTTCTTTCAGAATGCCGACCGGTTCAAGGACCTCAGGAGAATCAGGCAAAAAACTCCTAGAAAGGGCATCAGCCTTAATATTCTTAGAACCCGGAAGATACGAAACTACGAAATCAAAACGGGAAAAAAACAAGGACCATCGAGCCTGTCTAGGACTCAGCCGTTTGGCAGACTCGAGGTAAATCAAATTCTTATGATCGGTCAGGACCACAATACGGTGCTTAGCTCCCTCAAGCCAATGTCGCCACTCCTCAAACGCCCACTTCATAGCCAACAACTCCCGATTGCCGACATCATAATTGCGTTCAGCAGGCGAAAACTTGCGGGAGAAGAAGGCACACGGTTTCATCAAAGAATCAACAGAATCCCTCTGAGACAAAACGGCCCCTGCCCCAATCTCAGAAGCATCAATCTCAACCTGAAACGGAAGAGAAACATCTGGTTGGCGCAACACCGGAGCAGAAGTAAATCGGCGTTTAAGCTCCTGAAAGGCAGAGACAGCCGCAGAGGACCAATTTGCCACATCAGCGCCTTTTTTCGTCAAATCAGTCAAGGGTTTAACCACGCTGGAGAAGTTAGCAATGAACCGGCGATAAAAATTTGCAAAACCCAAAAATTTCTGAAGGCTCTTCACGGATGAGGGTTGAATCCAATCATGAATGGCCTGAACCTTAACCGGATCCATCTCCATAGATGAGGGAGAAAAAATAAAGCCCAAAAAAGAAACCTTCTGCACCCCAAAGAGACACTTAGACCCCTTCACAAACAAAGCATTGTCACGAAGGATCTGAAATACCATCCTGACCTGTTCCACATGAGACTTCCAATCATCGGAAAAAATCTAAATATCGTCCAAATATACAATCAAGATTTTATCAATATAAGTCCGGAAGATATCATGCATGAAGGATTGAAAAACAGATGGAGCGTTAGTGAGCCCGAATGGCATCACAAGGTATTCAAAATGGCCTTCGGGCGTATTAAACGCAGTTTTCCATTCATCACCCTGCTTAATACGAACAAGATTATATGCCCCCCGAAGGTCAATCTTTGTAAACCAACTAGCCCCCTTAATCCTAGCAAACAAATCGGAAAGCAAAGGTAAAGGGTATTGAAACTTGACCGTGATCTTATTCAAGAGGCGATAATCAATACAAGGTCTCAAGGAGCCATCCTTCTTAGTAACAAAAAAAAACCTGCTCCCAACGGGGAAGAAGATGGCCGAATATGCCCTTTCTCCAAAGACTCCTTAACATAACTCCGCATGGCGGTATGTTCAGGCACAGACAGGTTGAAAAGTCGGCCCTTAGGAAACTTACTGCCTAGAATCAAGTCAATCGCACAATCACAGTCCCTGTGCGGTGGAAGGGAACTGGACTTGGGCTCATCGAATACACCCTGAAAATCAGACAAAAACTCTGGAATTTCAGAAGAGGAAGAAGAGGAGATTGACATCAAAGGAACATCATTATGAACCCCCTGACAACCCCAACTAGTCACAGACATAGATTTCCAATCCAACACAGGATTATGTACCTGCAACCATGGGAAACCCAGCACGATAACATCATGCAAATTATGCAACACCAGAAATCGACAATCTTCCTGATGGGCTGGCGCCATGTGCATGGTCACCTGTGTCCAAAACTGGGGCTTATTTTTAGCCAAAGGTGTAGCATCAATCCCCCTTAAAGGAATAGGGTTCTGCAAAGGCTGCAAGGGAAAACCACAACGCCTGGCAAACTCAAAATCCATTAAGTTCAAGGCGGCGCCTGAATCCACAAACGCCATGACAGAAAATGATGACAATGAGCAGATCAAGGACACCGATAACAGAAATTTAGGTTGTACAGTACTGATAGTAAATGAACTAGCAATCCTTTTTGTCCGCTTAGGCCAGACTGAAATGACATGAGAAGCGTCGCCACAATAATAACACAACCTATTCTGACGTCTGAATCCTTGTCGTTCCATTCTAGACAAAATCCTATCACACTGCATTGGCTCAGGACTTTGCTCTAAGGACGATGCCACAGCGCGTACAGTTTGACGCTCCCGCAAACGCCGATCAATCTGAATGGCCAGAGACATAGAATCACTCAGACCGGAAGGCGTGGGAAACCCCACCATAACATCTTTAACGGATTCAGAAAGACCCTTTCTGAAAATTGCCGCCAAAGCATCATCATTCCATTTAGTCAACACAGACCATTTTCTAAATTTCTAACAATACAATTCTGCCGCCTCTTGACCCTGAGACAGGGCCAACAAGGTTTTCTCCGCTTGATCCACAGAATTCGGTTCATCATATAATAATCCTAAAGCCTGAAAAAAGGAATCTACATTAAGCAAGGCCGGATTCCCAGATTCCAGGGAAAATGCCCAATCCTGTGGATCGCCACGCAGCAGGGAGATGACAATTTTAACCTGCTGAATGGAATCACCGGAGGATCGTGGTCTCAGAGCAAAAAACAGTTTACAATTGTTTTTAAAACCCAAAAATTTGGACCTATCACCAAAAAACAAATCAGGAGTAGGAATCTTCGGCTCTAAAGCAGGAGTCTGAACAATATAATCAGAAATATCCTGTACCCTAGCAGCAAGCTGGTCTACACGAGAAGCTAATTCCTGAACATCCATGCTGGCACAAGACTCCTCAGCCACCCATGAATAAAGAGGGAAGAGAAGACAAAACAGACTGCAGAAAAAAAATGGCTCAACACCTTTCTTCCCTTCTTCTGAGATGCATTTAACTCATTATGGGCCAGTTGTACTGTTATGATCCGGTGACATTGGAGCCGCATGAAAACTTTCTCTGGAGTCGGTGGAACCTGTACTGACCGCAAATCCTGAACTAACACCGCACTAGAAGTAGCCGTGGGGTGTGCCTAACAAACCCTAGACACCTCGACACAGCCGGAGGACTAAATACCCCTATAGATGGAAATAGAAATGCTATCTTGCCTCAGAGCAGACCCCCAAAGGATAGGCAGCCCCCCACGAATAATGACTGTGAGTAGGAGAAGAATAGACACACGCAGGTAGAAAACAGGATTTAGCAAAAGAGGCCACTCTAGCTAAATAGGAAAGGATAGGACAGATTACTAGGTGGTCAGTATTAAAACCCTTCCAAAAATATCCACAACAGATAATACAAAAAGTTCCACAATCTAACTAAAGACATGGAATGTATATCTGCCACTCCAGAGAATCCAGCAAGACTGAGAAAATACTGACACAATCTAAGCTGGACAAGAAAACACAAAGAATAGCACTGAATTGTGAAGCACACAGCATGTGTGCCACAGGAAAAAAAAACAGACACTTATCTTTGCTGATTTGGCAGAAAGACAGGAGGAACCAGGCAGAGGTCCAACACCTCCCAACAACAATTGACAACTGGCAAGGACTAATGAATCCTGCACACCTAAATACCCCAGTCAGAACTGAAATCAGCAGACACACCTGACCAGGACTGCAACCCAGGGACAACTGCATTACCACCTACTACCACCGGAGGGAACCCAAAAGCAGAATTCACAACACTCCTCTATGTAATCCTATATAGTGTTTTTTCCACAATCTAGCAGGATACGGATGGAAAGCCACTAATAGGATAAATTTGAAAAAATGTGCTTCAGGCTGCACTAATTGAGAAACGGAAAATGGAACGGTATGAGGCAGTGACGCACCCTGAGCTGACTATAACCGGCTGTGGCGGCAGAACAGACTACAGAGTGAGCTGCACTCACACAGAGACCGTGCAGACAGCCGTAAACGGCGCTGCAAGGCCATAAACAAATCCTCTATGTAATCCTATATAGTGTTTTTCCACAATCTAGCAGGATACGGATGGAAAGCCACTAATAGGATAAATTTGAAAAAATGTGCAGCAGGCTGCACTATTTGAAAAACGGACAATGGAATGGTATGAGGCAGTGACGCACCCTGAGCTGACTACAACCAGTGGTGGCTGCAGACCAGACTACATAGTGAGCTGCACTCACACAGACACCTTGCAGACAGCCGTGAACAGCGCTGCAAGGCAAAAAAAAGGTTCTCACGCAGCGGTTGCTATATTAGCCTGGGTAAAGCACAATGAAGCAAATCGCTATCTCTAAACTGGCCCTCAGTCAGAACACAGCGTCCTGTCCCTAACTGAATTCACAGCAGAGTGAACCCAAAATGGCGGCGGCGACTTTTATACTGCATCATGACATCATTTCAGCAGCCAATCACAGCCATGCCAGTAGTTACATGCCTACCATGCAGAACAGGATGTGCCCACACTTCTAATTATTCCTCATTGGCTGAATTCTGGCTCTTTGAATTATGGGAACTTCCGATTCCAGTATCCGATATACTGAAAGTATCGGAACTCGGTATCGGAATTCCGATACCGCAAATATCAGCCGATACCCCATACTTGCGGTATCGGAATGCTCAACACTAGTAGTTATTCCTTTCCTACCACATTCCTGATGCTATGATGTCTCTTGTAAAACATTGTCTCCCTCATGTGGACCACCGACTTCTTAATTTTGTGCATGTGTATTTAAAAAAAAAATGGTCTGGGGTGGTCTTTAAATGTGCTGCCTATCTTCACCTGTCTGAGTATTCTAATGGTTTGAAGCAGCCAGGTGCGCTGCCTGCAGTAGATGGAATGTGTCCATGGAACACTTGACGTGTCACAATAGGCCCTTGGCCATTATCAGGCTGTGCAGCAACTGCCATCTTTAGTCTGCTGAAGAAGCCACAGCAGGTAGGTACTGATTCACCATCTGACAGCGGCAATTCCCGCTGGTGTCAGCTGTACATGACAGCTGACACCCTGCGGTATCGGCCACAGCCAGTTTTGTGACCGATCGGGGCTGATTAACCCCTTAAATACCACATTCAAACCTGATAGTGGTATTTAAGTTGTTACAAGGCCCCCTTAGTAACCATCGGGCCCCCTCAATGAGAATCGCCGGGTCCCAATGGTTACCATAATACATTGAGGTCCTGTGACGATTTCTGGGTACGGTGGCCTGTGAAATCCAGCTCTAATCTGAGTCTCACAGCCACAGTCAGTGAGGCACTGACAGTCTCGTGCACTGTTGTACACGAGTAATACAGTGTACGAGACAAGTGAGTAACCCCTTAAGCCCCAAGAGTGGTTTGCACGTTAATGACCAGGCCAATTTTTACAATTCTGACCACTGTCCCTTTATGAGGTTATAAGTTTGGAACGCTTCAATAGATCCCAGTGATTCTGACATAGTTTTCTCGTGACATATTGGGCTTCATGATAGTGGTAAAATTTCTTTGACATTACCTGCGTTTATTTGTGAAATAAACAGAAATTTGGCGAAAATTTCGAAAATTTTGCAATTTTCCAACTTTGAATTTTTATGCCCTTAAATCAAAGAGATATGTCACACAAAATACTTAATAAGTAACATTTCCCACATGTCTACTTTACATCAGCACAATTTTGGAACCAAAATTTTTTTTTGTTAGGGAGTTATAAGGGTTAAAAGTTGACCAGCAATTTCTCATTTTTACAACACCATTTTTTTTAGGGACCACATCACATTTGAAGTCATTTTGAGCGGTCTATATGAAAATAACCAAGTGTGACACCATTCTAAAAACTGCACACCTAAAGGTGCTCAAAACCACATTTAAGAAGTTTATTAACCCTTCAGGTGTTTCACAAGAATTTTTTCACAAAAAATTTACTTCAGCTCCAATTTGTTTTATTTTACCAAGTGTAACAAGAGACAATAGACCCCAAAAGTTGTTGTACAATTTGTCCTGAGTACGCCGATACCCCATATGTGGGGTAAACTACTGTTTGGGCGCATGGCAGAGCTCGGAAGGGAAGGAGCGCCATTTGACTTTTCAATGCAAAATTGACTGGAATTGAGATGGGACGCCTTATTGCATTTGGAGAGCCACTGATGTGCCTAAACATTGAAACCCCCACAAGTGACACCATTTTGGAAAGTAGACCCCCTAAGGAACTTATCTAGATGTGTGGTGAGCACTTTGACCAACCAAGTGCTTCACAGAAGTTTATAATGCAGAGCCGTAGAAATGAAAAATCATATTTTTTCACAAAAATGATCTTTTCGCCCCCAATTTTTTATTATCCCAAGGGTAAGAGAAGAAATTGGAACCCAAAAGTTGTTGTGCAATTCGTCCTGAGTACGCTGTTTGGGCGCATGGCAGAGCTCGGAAGGGAAGGAGCGCCGTTTGACTTTTCAATGCAAAATTGACAGAAATTGAGATGGGACGCCATATTGCGTTTGGAGAGCCACTGATGTGCCTAAACATTGAAACCCCAACAAGTGACACCATTTTGTAAAGTTGACCCCCTAAGGAGCTCATTTAGATGTGTGGTGAGCACTTTGACCCACCAAGTGCTTCACAGAAGTTTATAATGCAGAGCCGTAAAAATAAAAAATCATATTTTTTCACAAAAATGATCTTTTCGGCCCCAATTTTTTTTGTTGTTGGTCAATTTATCCTGAGTAGACTGACACCTCACATGTGGGGGTAAACCACTGTTTGTGCACACGGCAGGGCTCGGAAGGGAAGGAGCGCCATTTGACTTTTGAATGAAAAATTAGCTCCAATCGTTAGCGGACACCATATCGCGTTTGGAGAGCCCCTGTGTGCCTAAACATTGGAGCTCCCCCACATGTGACCCCATTTTGGAAACTAGACTCCCCAAAGAGCTTATCTAGATGCATAGTGAGCACTTTGAACCTCCAGGTGCTTCACAAATTGATCCGTAAAAATGAAAAAGTACTTTTTTTTTCACAAAAAATTTCTTTTAGCCTCAATTTGTTCATTTCCACATGAGCAACAGGATACAATGGATCCTAAAATTAATGGGGCAATTTCTCCTGAGTACACTGATACCTCACATGTGGGGGTAAACCTCTGTTTGGGCACACAGCAGGGCTTGGAAGGGAAGGAGCGCCATTTGACTTTTTGAATGAAAAATTAGCTCCAATCGTTAGCGGACACAATGTCGCGTTTGGAGAGCCCGTGTGTGCCTAAACATTGGAGCTCCCCAAAATGTGGCCCCATTTTGGAAACTAGACCTCCCGTGGAACTAATCTAGATGTGCAGTGACCAATTTAGACCCCCAAGTGCTTCACAGAAGTTTATAATGCAGAGCCATGAAAATAAAAAATAATTTTTCTTTCCTCAAAAATTATTTTTTAACCTGCAATTTTTTTCCCCACAAAAGTAACAGGAGAAATTGGACCCCAAAAGTTGTTGTCCAGTTTGTCTTGAGTACGCTGATACCCCACATGTGGGGGGGAACTACTGTTTGGGCACACGTCAGGGCTCGGAAGGGAAGTAGTGACATTTTGGAATGCAGACTTTGATGGAATGGTCTGCGGGCATCATGTTACGTTTGCAGAGCCCCTGATGTGCCTAAATAGTAGAAACCCCCCACAAGTGACCCAATTTTGGAAACTAGACCCCCCAAGGAACTTATCTAGATGTGTGGTGAGCACTTTGAACCCCCAAGTGCTTCACAGAAGTTTACAACGCAGAGCCGTGAAAATAAAAAATTATTTTTCTTTCCTCAAAAATGATGTTTTAGCAAGCAATTTTTTATTTTCGCAAGGGTAGCAGGAGAAATTGGACCCCAATAGTTGTTGCCCAGTTTGTCCTGAGTAAGCTGGTACCACATATGTGGTAAACCACTGTTTGGGCGCACGTCGGGGCTCGGAAGGGAGGGAGCACCATTTGACTTTTTGAAGTCAATTCCAGATTGGCTGGAATCAATGGTGGCGCCATGTTGTGTTTGGAGACCCCTGATGTGCCTAAACAGTGGAAACCCCTCAATTCTAACTCCAAAACTAACCCCAACACACCCCTAACCCTAATCCCAACTCTAGCCATAATCCTACTCACAACCCTAACCCCAACACAACCCTAACCCCAACACACCCCTAACCCTAATCCCAACCCTAACCCAACCCTAACCACAACCCTAACCCCAACACACCCCTAACCACAGCCCTATCCCCAACACACCCCTAACTATAACCCTAACCACAAGCCTAATCTTAACCCTATTTCCAACCCTAGCCATAATTCCAACCCTAACCCTAAGGCTATGTGCCCACGTTGCGGATTCGTGTGAGATTTTTCGCAGCATTTTTGAAAAATACGCAGGTGAAAGGCATTGCGTTTTACCTGCGGATTTACCGCGGATTTCCAGTGTTTTTTGTGCAGTTTTTCACCTGCGGATTCCTATTGAGGAACAGGTGTAAAACGCAGCGGAATCCGCACAAAGAATTGACATGCTGCGGAAAATACAACACAGCGTTTCCACGCAGTATTTTCCGCACCATGGGCACAGCGGATTTGGTTTTCCATAGGTTTACATGGTACTGTAAACCTGATAGAAAACTGCTACGAATCCGCAGCGGCCAATCCGCTGCGGATCCGCAGCCAAATCCGCACCGTGTGCACATAGCCTAATTCTAAGGGTATGTGCACATGCTGCGGAAAACGCTGCGGATCCGCAGCATTTCCGCTGCTGTGGGTCCACAGCAGTTTCCCATGAGTTTACAGTTCAATGTAAACCTATGGGAAACAAAAAAACGCTGTGCACATGCTGCGGAAAAAACTGTGCAGAAACGCAGCGGTTTACATTCCGCAGCATATCACTTCTTTCTGTGGATTCCGCAGCGGTTTTACACTGCGGATTTATCAAATCCACTGTGGAAAAATCCGCAGAGGACCAGAATACGTGTGCACATAGCCTTACCCTAATTCTAACCCTAGCCCTAGCCCTAACCCTAGCCCTAACCCTAACCCTAGCCCTAACCCTAGCCCTAACCCTAATGGGAAAATGGAAATAAATATTTTTTTTTAATTTTATTATTTTTCCCTAACTAAGGGGGTAATGAAGGGGGGTTTGATTTACTTTTATAGCTGTTTTTTTAGTGGATTTTTATGATTGGCAGCTGTCACACACTAAAATACGCTTTTTATTGCAAAAAAATAGATTTTGCGTCTCCACATTTTGAGAGCTATAATTTTTCCATATTTTGGTCCACAGAGTCATGTGAGGTCTTGTTTTTTGCAGGACGAGTTGACATTTTTATTGGTAACATTTTTTGGCATGTGACATTTTTTGATTGCTTTTTATTCCGATTTTTGTGAGGCAGAATGACCAAAAACCAGCTGTTCATGGATTTCTTTTGTGGGGGGCGTTTATACCGTTCCATGTTTGGTAAAATGGATTAAGCAATTTTATTCTTCGGGTCAGTACGATTACAGAGATACCTCATTTATATCATTTTTTTATGTTTGGCGCTTTTATACGATAAAAACTATTTTATAGAAAAAATAATTATTTTTGCATCGCTTTATTCTGAGGACTATAACTTTTTTACTTTTTCGCTGATGATGCTGTATGGCGGCTTGTTTTTTGCGGGACAAGGTGACGTTTTCAGCAGTGCCATGCTTATTTATATCCGTCTTTTTGATCGCGTGTTATTTCACTTTTTGTTTGGTGGTATGATAATAAAGCGTTGTTTTTTGCCTCGTCTTTTTTTTTTTTTTTACGGTGTTCACTGAAGGGGTTAACTAGTGGGACAGTTTTATAGTTCGGGTCGTTACGGACGTGGCGATACTAAATATGTGTACTTTTATTGTTTTGGTTTTTTTATTTAGATAAAGAAATGTATTTATGGGAACAATATTTTTTTTTTCTTTATTTAGGAATTATTATTATTTTTTTTTTACACATCTAAATATTTAGTTTTTTACATTATCACATTGTCCCAGGGGGGGACATCACTATATAGTGACAGATCGTTGATCTGACACTTTGCAGAGCACTGTGTCAGATCAGCGATCTGACGTGCACTGCTCCAGGCTTACAGGCGCCTGCTCTGAGCAGGCGCTTATAAGCCACCTCCCTGCAAGATCCGGAAGTAGCCCTGCGGCCATTTTGGATCCGGGGCCTGCAGGGAGGAGACACTCGGTATAAGGTGAGCACATCACCTTGTACCGGTGGGTCTCAGGGAAGCCCGCAGGGAGCCCCCGCCCTGCGCGATGCTTCCCTTTGCCCCTGGAACGCTGCGATCATGTTTGATCACAGTGTTCCAGGGGTTAATGTGCGAGGACCGGTCCGTGACCACTCCTGGCACATAGTGCCGGATGTCAGCAGCGATAGTCAGCTGACACCCGGCCGCGATCGGCCGCGCTCCCCCCGTGAGCACGGCCGATTGCATATGATGTACTATCCCGTCACTGGGAGTTAAGTCCCAGGTCACCTCGATGGGATAGTACGTCATATGGGATTAAGGGGTTAAAGTAAAAAATTATACATACCCACCAGTGGGACTAAGTAAAAAAGTGCAAAAAATTAAAATAAAATATGTGAAAAAGTAAAAAAACAAAAAAGTGCACACAAATTACTAAAATCTTTTTCGCCACTCAAAACGCAGCATTTCTTGTTATGACCCCAATGGCAGAGGGTCTCAGAAATAAATACTAAGTCTGCAAACACAAAAAACCAGCTCATAGGGCAGTGGTAACTGGGCTGACCGTATATCTAATCCTAGCACCACAAATAGCAGCAGCCGGGGAACGTGCCTACGTTGGTTCTAGACATCTCGCGCCAGCCGGAGAACTAACTAACCCTAGAAGGGAAAAGATAGACCTTTCTTGCCTCCAGAGAAAAGACCCCAAAAGTTGGATACAAGCCCCCAACAAATAATAACGGTGAGGTAAGAAGAAAAGACAAACGTAAGAATGAACTAGGTATTTAGCAAAGAGAGGCCCACTGACTAATAGCAGAATATAGTAAGATGACTTATACGGTCAGCAAAAACCCTATCAAAATTTCCACGCTGGATATTCAAGAACCCCCGAACCGTCTAACGGCCCGGGGGGAGAATACCAGCCCCCCAGAGCTTCCAGCAAAATCAGGAATCACATTTAGCACAAGCTGGACAAAAAATAAGAGCAATACAAATAACCAAAAAACAAGGAAGCAGGACTTAGCTTAATTTTGCAAGAACCAGGACCAGCAGACAGGAGCAAACAGAAAGGACTGATTACAACGATGCCAGGCACCAGACTAAGAATTCAGGAAGTTCATATAGCAACACCCCTGGACTAACGACCCAGGTGGGTGCCAAACTGAGGAAAGACAATCCCAGAGTCATATCACTAGTGACCACAAGAGGGAGCCAAAAAAGTCTAATTCACAACAATTTCTAATAACAGAAAAATAAACCAAAAACGTACAGATAATTGGTATTGCCGTGTCTGGAACAACCCGCTCTATAAAACTGGCATGTTATTCTGTTTGGCGAACGCCGTTATAAAAATAATAGAAAACATGCAAAAATTGATGCTTTTTCATCATACTGACTAAGTTCCTTGAGGGGTTTAGTGTCCAAAATGGAGTTACTTGTGGGGGGTTTTCACTGTTTAAGCACGAGGGGATCTCAAAATGCAAAAAGGCGTCCGCTCTCGATTCCAGATGTTTTTGCGTTCAAAAAGTCAATCGGTGCTCCTTTCCTTCTGAGCTCTGCCGTGCACCCAAATAGTAGTATTCCCCCACAGATGGGGTATCGTCATACTCAGTAGAAAATGTACAACACATTTTGGGGTCCATTTTGTCCTGTTAACCTTGTGAAAATAAAAAAATTGGGGCTTAAAAGTACATTTTTGTGGGTAAAATGTGATTTTTTTAATTTTCAGAGCTCTATGTTATAAATTTCTGTGAAGAACCTGAGGGTTTAAGGTGCTCATAACACATATAGATAAGTTCCCTAAGGGGTCTAGTTTCCAAAATGGGGTCACTTGTGGGGGGTTTACACTGTTTAGGCACATCAGGGCCTCTCCAAACATGACATGATGTCTACTCTCAATTCCAGCCATCTTTGTGTTCAAAAGGTCAGATGGTGCTCCTTCCCTTCCGAGCCCTGCCGTGCGCCCAAACAGTAGTATTCCTCCACATATTGAGTATCAGCGTACTCAGTAGAAATTGCGCAACAAATTTTATGGTCCACTTTTTCCTGTTGCACTTGTGAAAATAACAAATTTGGATATAAAGAAAAACTTTTGTGAAAAACAAAGTTAAATGTTAATTTTTCCTTCCACATTGCTTTAGTTCCTGTGAAGCAAGTCACAGAGAAAAAAAGCAGAGATGACTACCTGCTCAGGCCTCCAAAACAAATGCACTGGCAGGGTGCAGCGGACCCGATTAATGATGATAGTTCCTGTGAAGCACCGTTAAGGTTAAAGGGGTTGTCCACTACTTTCAATTAACCCCCCCCCCCAATGTATCCCCCTGGGGCCCCTAATGAATTTTGCAAATACCTTCTGTTGCTGTTTAAGCCTGTGAGCGGAGCTATGCCGGCGGCTGGCTGCAGCCGCCGCTAATATCCGCCGACATCACGTCAACTTCCTGACTCTGGAAATTGATGTGACATCATCAGCAGGCATGACCCAGCCTCCACAGACAGAGGTCACTCATCAAAAGTGATTGGGCTGGGGGCTGCGTGGGGCTGTCCAGGGGGTGTGCGGGGCTGTCCGGGGACTGTGCGGGCCTGTCCAGGGGTCCGCGGGCTGTGTGGGCCTGTCTGGGGGTCTGTGGGGCTGTCCGGGGTCTCTGCGGGCCTGCTGGGGGTCTACAGGCTGTCCGGGGGCTGTGCGGGCCTGTCCGGGGGTCTGCAGACTGTCTGGGGGCTGTGTCGGTGTGTGCGTGCAGGGATCGTCCGTTGGGACTACAAGTTCCATCCGGCTATGTCTGCTACACTGTGAGTGAGTGACACATTAGCCAATGATGGGACAGTGCTAGTGTTGAGCATTCCGATACCGCAAGTATCGGGTATCGGCCGATACTTGCGGTATCGGAATTCCGATACCGGGATTCCGATACTTGCCGCGTATCGGATACCGGAATCGGAAGTTCCCAGATTCAAAATTCCGAAATTCAGCCAATGAGAATGATTCCAAGTGTGGGCACATCCTGTTTAGCATGGAGGGCATGAAACTACTGGCAAGGCTGTGATTGGCTGCTGAAATGATGTCATGATGCAGTTTAAAAGTCGCTGGCGCCATTTTGCGATCACTCTGCTGTGAATTCAGTTAGTGACAGGACGCTGTTTGCTGACTGAGGGACAGTTTAGAGATAGCGATTTGCTTCTTTGTGCTTTCCAAAGGCTAATTTAGCAACCGCTGTGTTCACCTACTATTCACCTTGCTTTTGCCTTGTAGCGCTGTTTTCACAGCGATCTGCAAGGTCTGTGTGTGTGTGTGTGTGAGTGCAGCCCACTCTCTAGTCTGAGTGCAGCCACATAGGCCATCCATAGCTGGTTGTATTCAGTTCAGGGAGGGTGGTTCATTGCCTCATACTGTTCTTTTTTTTTTTTTTTTTTTTTTTTCAAGTAGTGTAGTCTGCTGCTAATTTATTCAAAAAAATCCTATTAGTGTCTTTCCACCCGTCTCCAGCTAATTTGTGGAAAAACACTACATAGGATAAAGTAGAGGAGGGTTTTTGGGCCTTGCAGCGCCGTTTACGGCTGTCTGCACGGTCTCCGTGTGACTGCAGCTCGCCCTGTAGTCTGTGAGCAGCCGTAGCCTGGTTGTCTCCAGCTCAGGGTTGTTCACTGCGTCATACCGCCAAATCAATTTTAATTTTTTTTCAAGTAGTGTAGTCTGCTGCTAATTAATTTTAAAAAATCCTATTAGTGTCTTTCCACCCGTCTCCAGCTAATTTGTGGAAAAACACTACATAGGATAAAGTAGAGGAGGGTTTTTGGGCCTTGCAGCGCCGTTTACGGCTGTCTGCACGGTCTCCGTGTGACTGCAGCTCGCCCTGTAGTCTGTGAGCAGCCGTAGCCTGGTTGTCTCCAGCTCAGGGTTGTTCACTGCGTCATACCGCCAAATCAATTTTAATTTTTTTTCAAGTAGTGTAGTCTGCTGCTAATTAATTTAAAAAAATCCTATTAGTGTCTTTCCACCCGTCTCCAGCTAATTTGTGGAAAAACACTACATAGGATAAAGTAGAGGAGGGTTTTTGGGCCTTGCAGCGCCGTTTACGGCTGTCTGCACGGTCTCCGTGTGACTGCAGCTCGCCCTGTAGTCTGTGAGCAGCCGTAGCCTGGTTGTCTCCAGCTCAGGGTTGTTCACTGCGTCATACCGCCAAATCAATTTTAATTTTTTTTCAAGTAGTGTAGTCTGCTGCTAATTAATTTTAAAAAATCCTATTAGTGTCTTTCCACCCGTCTCCAGCTAATTTGTGGAAAAACACTACATAGGATAAAGTAGAGGAGGGTTTTTGGGCCTTGCAGCGCCGTTTACGGCTGTCTGCACGGTCTCCGTGTGACTGCAGCTTGCCCTGTAGTCTGTGAGCAGCCGTAGCCTGGTTGTCTCCAGCTCAGGGTTGTTCACTGCGTCATACCGCCAAATCAATTTTAATTTTTTTTCAAGTAGTGTAGTCTGCTGCTAATTAATTTAAAAAAATCCTATTAGTGTCTTTCCACCCGTCTCCAGCTAATTTGTGGAAAAACACTACATAGGATAACGTAGAGGAGGGTTTTTGGGCCTTGCAGCGCCGTTTACGTCTGTCTGCACGGTCTCCGTGTGACTGCAGCTCTATCTGTTGTCAGTTCAGCCCCCAAAAAAGAAATAAATAATAAAGTTCACCAAACACACCAGTTACACCACTTTACATTTCTGTAGGCCACATTAGCTCATATTAAAGTCTAGTCCACACTTTAGAAAATTAGTGTTTCTTATACCTGTTAGGAGGAGTTGCTCAGGAATAAGCACACAAATCCGTTAGTACTTTTCTGCTTATCTTTATCAGTCAACCAAGATGAAGAAGGCAGTGAGTAAGGCACGTGGGCGTGGGCGTGGGCGCGGAGCAGGGAGGGGACGTGGGGATTCTGTGCCTGCTGCGGGCACCGGTGACTCATCAGCACCCACTTTCACCAGGCAACAGTCGTTCATGCGCAGCTTTGTGTCAGAGCGCCGTACACCGCTGCTGCGTGAAGACCAAATTGAAGCTGTTGTCGGATGGATGGCAGCTAATGCATCAACTTCCATTAGTGCCACATCCTCTCAGACACAGAGCACTGGAGAGCAGCCATCTGTCTCTTCACCACCTGCCAAATTGCCCAGGCAGACAGAGAGCCCAGGACAGGAGCCGTCTCTACTTCTGTTCTCTGAATCTCTTGGCTTGGAAACAGGGGGCCAGCCAAGCAGCATTGGAGAAATGGAAGAAGAGGCAGGGTGCAGTGATGCCCAACAGCTTTTTCTGTCTTCCTCTGAAGAGGCGGGTGGGCCAGTGGCTCCGGTCACCACATCGCAGGCCGCATCAGCTGATGATGACACTCAGGTGCCACTTACTGGTGCGTGCTCTGCTGCTGAGACTACCCAGGAGGAGCAGTTGGGGGCAGAGGGTAGTGTAGATGATGAGGTCCTCGACCCATCTTGGCGTGAGGGACAGGAAGGTGGTGGGAGCAGCTCTGAGGAAGAGATTCCCCGTACGGCCCAAAGAGGGAGAGGGAGGGGGAAGACTGCGGATCCTGCAGCCTCCGCTTTGGCACCCGTTAGGAGCATGTCTCTTCCAAAAGCCAAAAAGGGCGCTCCCAAGACTTGCAGTGCCTGGTCCTTTTTTGACACAGTTGCAGATGACATTTGCTATGTCAGATGCAACGTGTGTCATCAAAAAGTCAAAAGAGGTCGAAATGTCAGCAACCTCAATACCTCCAACATGTGGAAACATGTGCGCAACAGGCACCCGGCGGAGTTAGAAAAACACACTGAAGAGGTAGGCCAACCAACAGCGGCAGCTACCACCTCTTCAGCTCGTGTTGCCTCTTCCTCTAGCTCACACGCAGCTGGTTCGGCTTCCTCCCAGGATCGCCGTGGAAGAACCTCTGGCCCTGTTGTCCAGAGACCCGCTGTAATTCCACCCGCAGCGCCACTTTCCCAGTCATCCACACACTCCCAGCCCAGTCTACAGCCATCGGTAGTACAGGCATGGGAGAAAAGGCGGCCTTTCTCGTCAAACCACCCACGAGCACAGGCTCTGACTGCAGGCATTGCCAAACTTCTGTCACTGGAAATGCTGTCATTCAGGCTGGTGGAGACTGACAGCTTCCGTGACTTGATGTCATTGGCAGTCCCACAGTACAATGTGCCCAGCCGCTTTTACTTCAGCAGGCAAGCCGTCCCTGCCCTGCACAAGCATGTGGAGGGACACATAAAACACGCGCTACTGAACGCCGTCAGTAGCAAGGTCCACCTCACCACCGATGCGTGGACCAGTCAACATGGACAGGGGCGATACCTTTCCCTCACTGCCCATTGGGTTAATGTTGTTGAGCCAGGTACAGACCGTGCGAGTGGCGCAGGACGTGTCCTGCCCACTCCAAGGATTGCAGGAATCCATTCTGTACGCATTGACTCCTCCTCTTACACCAGTTCCTCAGAATCATCGCTGCAGGAGCCGTCACAGTCCACCTCCACATGGACCCGTGATGAACGTGTACCTGTTACGACCGACATGAGCACAGCCGTGGCCAAACGTCAACAGGCCGTCTTGAAATTAATTTTTTTGGGGAATCGTAGCCACACAGCGCAGGAGCTCTGGAATGCCATCAAGCAGGAGAGCGATGTGTGGTTTGTGCCAGCGAATCTCCAGCCAGGCATGGTAGTGTGTGATAATGGCCGAAATCTGGTGGCAGCTCTGGGCCTCGGCAACCTCACTCACATCCCATGTCTGGCACATGTGCTCAATTTGGTCGTGCAGAGCTTTTTGAGGGACTATCCGGATCTTGATGCACTGCTGCACAAGGTCCGCCTAGAGTGTGCTCACTTGCGGCGTTCCAGCACGGCAAAAGCGCGCATTGCGGCTCTGCAGCGCCGACACCGCCTGCCGGAACATCGCATCATATGTGACCTACCTACCAGGTGGAATTCCACGTTACATATGTTGGAGCGGTTGTGTGAGCAGCAGCAAGCTGTAATGGAGTTCCAGCTGCTTCAGGCGCAAAAAAGTCGCAGTCAGCGCCGTACAGACTTCACAACCACAGAGTGGGCCACTATGAATGATGTCTGCCAGGTTTTGCGTCCCTTTGATTATTCCACGCGGATGGCGAGTGCAGATGATGCACTAGTCAGCATGACTGTCCCCCTTATCTGCCTGCTTGAAAAATCACTGCAAGCGCTAAGGGATGATGTTGTGGAAGAGGTGGAGGATGAGGATTCACCATTTCCATCATCTTCTGGACAGTCAGCGCCACGTGGTTCCTCACAAACGCGTAGGCAGGGGACAGTTTGTGAGGAGGATGAGGAGGAGTCAATGGAGGAGGAAGACGTCCGTCCAGAGGAGGGAGTTACCGAATTGTCCAGTACTCAGTGTGTACAGCGAGGGTGGGGTGATGACGAGCGGGCAGAGATCACGCCTCCAGCAGGGGACAGCGTTTCTTGGGCAGTTGGCAGTCTGCAGCACATGGTGGATTACATGCTGCAGTGCCTGAGAAACGACCGCCGCATCGCCCACATTCTCAACATGTCTGATTATTGGGTGTTCACCCTCCTCGATCCTCGCTACCGGGACAACGTAGAAAGCCTCATCACACCGTTGAACCGGGAGCGAAAAATGCGGGAGTACCAAGACACACTGGTCAATTCCATCATCTTCTCCATTCCAACTGAGAGAAGTGCTGCTAGTGCATTACAAAGCAGCTCAGTGCGTCCAGGCAGTGGAGGAGGCTCTGCACAAAGAGGGAGCAGAAGCAGTGCCTCTGCCCAAGGCAAGACCAGTATGGCCCAACTGTGGCACAGTTTTCTGTGCCCCCCCACAAAAGTCTACACCATCACAGACGGCTCCAGTCAGCAGGAGGCAACGGTTCCGTCAGATGGTGACAGACTACATGTCTTGCCCTCTTGCTGTACTCCCAGACGGCTCTTCCCCTTTCAAGTTTTGGGTCTCAAAGCTGGATACATGGCCAGAGCTAAGCCAGTATGCATTGGAGGTGCTGTCTTGCCCTGCGGCCAGTGTATTATCGGAACGTGTCTTTAGTGCTGCAGGTGGTGTACTAACTGACCGTCACATGCGACTATCCTCCGATAACGTTGACCGGCTTACTTTCCTGAAAATGAACAAGGCCTGGATCTCGCAGGAATTTGCCACTCCTCCTCCTGATTAAATAATTAGGTCACTGTATACGTTATCCAGGTCTCCTGTTGTGTTCATCTTTCTACCACCTGAACTTAAATTCCTGGGCTCCAACACCGCCAGTTGAGGCTCAGAAGTGCCGTCTGCACAGTCAAAACATACGACCCAGTGTTATTGGGTTTCAGTAACGTCAGCTGATCCCCAGCTGTGTAGCCGGCAATGTGTCATGCGACCGCCACGCTGACACAACAACTGAAATGTAAGGGAATCTGTCCCCCCCCCCAAGGCGTTTGTTACTGAAAGAGCCACTTGTGCAGCAGTAATGCTGCACAAGGAAAAGGTAGCTATTTTTGTTTAGCTCCTTGCACACGCAGAACTTAACACTTATAAAATGTGTCCACTGATACCGTAAAACCGTCCCGGAGGTGGGACTTTCCTTCGTAATGTGACGCAGCACAGCCGTCATTCCAACCCCCCCGGCACCGCGCACCGGCTCCTCAGCGTTGTTTTATTCCGTCCCGGAGCCTGCGCTGTTATGTTATCCCGTGGCCAGGCACACTTAGGGCTGCCCGTCTTCTGGCATCATTTGGTGTCAGGATGGCTGCGCCTGTGCGGCCGTGCTGGCAGAGAGCCCGCCTCGCAGTGTCTTCTGATTTAATCCCACTGGGGGCCTGGGATCCATGGACATGCGCAGTGCATATCTGAACCTCCACCTCTCACTCATTTCCCTATGGCTTCTTCAGACTGTTCGGTGTCAGCTGGTCCCTAATAGCATGCCACGGCTGTGACACCGCACAGTCTTAAGAAGCCGTAGGGAGGGGAGTGAGAGGCGAGGATATGCACTGCGCATGTCCATGGATCCCAGGCCCCCAGTGGGATTAAATCAGAAGACACTGCGAGGCGGGCTCTCTGCCAGCGCGGCCGCACAGGCGCAGCCATCCTGACACCAAATGATGCCAGAAGACGGGCAGCGCTAAGTGTGCCTGGCCACGGGATAACATAACAGCGCAGGCTCCGGGACGGAATAAAACAACGCTGAGGAGCCGGTGCGCGGCGCCGGGGGGGTAGGAATGACGGCTGTGCTGCGTCACATTACGAAGGAAAGTCCCACCTCCGGGACGGTTTTACGGTTGCAGGGGACACATTTTATAAGTGTTTAGTTCTGTGTTTGCAAGGAGCATGATGAAAAGAGCCACCTTTTCCTTTTGCATCTTTTGTGCTGCACAAGCTGGCTCTTTCAGCTACAAACGCCTTGGGGGGGGGTTAAAGGTTCCCTTTCGACTTTCTCAGGCTTCGGCCTACATTGTGTTCCTCTGCTTTTCCACCTGTCCCTGGGCTCCAACACCGCCAGTTGCCGTCCAGAAGTGCTGTACGCACAGTCAACAGTCCCTCCTCTGTTATTGGGGTTCAGTAACGTCAGCTGTTCCCCTGCTGTGTGTGTGGCAATCCCTCCTACCTCCTCCAACCTCCTCCACCTCCACCTGCCCCTGGGCTCCAACACCGCCAGTTGCCGTCCAGAAGTGCTGTACGCACAGTCAACAGTCCCTCCTCTGTTATTGGGGTTCAGTAACGTCAGCTGTTCCCCTGCTGTGTGTGTGGCAATCCCTCCTACCTCCTCCACCTCCTCCTCCTCCACCTGTCCCTGGGCTCCAACACCGCTAGTTGTTGCCTGGTAGTGCTGTACGCACAGTCAACAGTCCCTCCTCTGTTATTGGGGTTCAGTAACGTCAGCTGTTCCCCTGCTGTGTGTGTGGCAATCCCTCCTACCTCCTCCACCTCCTCCTCCTCCACCTGTCCCTGGGCTCCAACACCGCTAGTTGTTGCCTGGTAGTGCTGTACGCACAGTCAACAGTCCCTCCTCTGTTATTGGGGTTCAGTAACGTCAGCTGTTCCCCTGCTGTGTGTGTGGCAATCCCTCCTACCTCCTCCACCTCCTCCTCTTCCACCTGTCCCTGGGCTCCAACACCGCTAGTTGTTGCCTGGTAGTGCTGTACGCACAGTCAACAGTCCCTCCTCTGTTATTGGGGTTCAGTAACGTCAGCTGTTCCCCTGCTGTGTGTGTGGCAATCCCTCCTACCTCCTCCACCTCCTCCTCCTCCACCTGTCCCTGGGCTCCAACACCGCCAGTTGCCGTCCAGAAGTGCTGTACGCACAGTCAACAGTCCCTCCTCTGTTATTGGGGTTCAGTAACGTCAGCTGTTCCCCTGCTGTGTGTGTGGCAATCCCTCCTACCTCCTCCAACCTCCTCCTCCTCCACCTGTCCTGGGCTCCAACACCGCCAGTTGCCGTCCGGAAGTGCTGTACTCACAGAGCCAAACACCTCGCCAATGTGTTAGTGGGGTTCAGCACCGCCAGCTGTTCCCCTGCTGTGTATACGGCAACGTGTACTGCGACCGCCACGCAGGCACAACAAGTTAAATTTAAGGGAACCTGTCCCCCCCCCCCCAGGCGTTTGTTACTGAAGGAGCCACCTTGTGCAGCAGTAATGATGCAAAGGGAAAAAGTGCCTCTTTTCGTGGTGCTCCTTGCAGATGCTGAACCTAACACTTATGAAATGTGTCCCCTCACAGCGTTCAACCGTCCGGTAGGTGGAACTTTCCTTTGTCATGTGACGCAGCACAGCCGTCATTTTTACCCCCTTGTCGCCGTGCGCCGCCTCCTCAGCGTTGTTTGAATCTGTCCCGGAGCCTGCGCTGTTAGGTTACCCCTTGGCCATGCACACATTTTGCGCTGCCCGTCTTCTGACATCATTTGCTGTCAGGCTGGCTGCACCTGTGCGGGTGCGCTGTCCGAGATTCAGCCTCGCGGTGTCGTCTAATGTAATCCCACCGCGGGCCTGGGATCCGTGTCCATGCGCAGTGCATATCCTCGCCTCTCACTCCCCTCCCTACGGCTTCCAAAGACTGTTCGGTGTCAGCTGATCCCTAATAGCATGCCACGGCCGTGACACCGCACAGTCTTAAGAAGCCGTAGGGAGGGGAGTGAGAGGCGAGGATATGCACTGCGCATGGACACGGATCCCAGGCCCGCGGTGGGATTACATTAGACGACACCGCGAGGCTGAATCTCGGACAGCGCACCCGCACAGGCGCAGCCAGCCTGACAGCAAATGATGTCAGAAGACGGGCAGCGCAAAATGTGTGCATGGCCAAGGGGTAACCTAACAGCGCAGGCTCCGGGACAGATTCAAACAACGCTGAGGAGGCGGCGCACGGCGACAAGGGGGTAAAAATGACGGCTGTGCTGCGTCACATGACAAAGGAAAGTTCCACCTACCGGACGGTTGAACGCTGTGAGGGGACACATTTCATAAGTGTTAGGTTCAGCATCTGCAAGGACCATAATTAAAAGAGCTAAGTTTACCTTTTCCAGCATTAGTGCTGTACACGATGGCTCTTCCAGCTACAAACGCCTGGGGGGGGGGTTAAAGGTTTCCTTTCAACTTGCTCCAGTGCAGGCTTCGGCCTACACTCCGCTCCCCCTGCTCCTCCTGCTGACCCTGGGCTCTAACACCGCCAGTTGGGGCCCGGTACTGCTAGCTGCACAGAGAAAAACACCAGCCAATGTGTCAGTGGGGTTCAGCACCGCCAGCTGTTCCCCTGCTGTGCAGCCGGCATCGTGTCCTGCAAAAGCCACGCAGACACAAGAACTGAAATTGAAGGGAACCTGTCCCCCCTCCCCCAGGCGTTTGTACGTTTTAAAGGCCACCTTGTACAGCGGTAATGCTGCATGTGTGCAAGGTGGCTCATAAACGTATTCTCCTCGCACATGTGGAACTGAAAACACGTCTAAAATGTGTCCTCTGTGTGACCATTTAACCGTCCCGGTGGTGTGACTTTCCTTTGTAATGACACGCTGCAACCCCCTTGGTAGCGCTGCCCGTCTTCTGGCATCATGGTTTGGCTGCCTGCGCCTCTGCGGCCGCCCTGACCCACACAACGCCCCTCGTTGTCTTAGTTATTGGGACTGCGAGGGTGTGTTTGATGGGCATGAGCAGTGCATCAGTTCGCCTGTCCCTCATCTCCTTCCGCCTTCTTCAGACTGTGCGGCTTCATGGCCGTGGCATGCGATAAGGGATCAGCTGACGCCACATAGTCTGAAGCAGGTGTAAGAACCCAAGCGAGAGGCGAACATATGTACTGCGCCAGGCCATGAATCCCAGCCCCGCAGTGTTTTAACTATGTCAATACACTGCGGGGCTGTGATTCATGGGCATCGCGAACCGCACCAGCCAACATTAAATGAGGTCAGAAGATGGGCAGCGCTAACAGCGCTAGGCCAGGGGATAACACGACAGCGCAGACTCCTGTACAGCAAATAACAACGCTCAGGAGGCTGCACCCAGCACCAAGGTGGGATTCTTGACATCTGTGCTGCGTCTCATTACAAAGGGAACTCGCGCCTCCAACACAGTTTGACTGTATAAAGGGCTAAATGTTATACGTGTTTCACTCAGCGTGTGCAAGGAGCGAAATTAAAAGAGCAACCTTTGACTTGTGCAGCACTACTGCTGCATAAGCTGTGGCTCTTCTACTTTGTAACCCCTGAGGGGGGGTTAAAGGTTACCTTTGAAATTGGTTCGATTAGGCTTCGGCCTACACTCTGCTCCCCCTGCAGAGCCCTGGGCTCCAACACCGCCAGTTGGGGCCCGGTACTGCTAGCTGCACAGAGAAAAACACCAGCCAATGTGTCAGTGGGGTTCAGCACCGCCAGCTGTTCCCCTGCTGTGCAGCCGGCAACGTGTCCTGCAACTGCCACGCAGGCACAACAGACCCAAAAGCTGCCGCCAGTGCAGGCTTCGGCCTACACTCTGCTCCCTCTCCTCCTCCTGCTGACCCCGGGCTCCAACACCGCCAGTTGGGGCCTGGTACTGCTAGCTGCACAGAGAAAAACACCAGCCAATGTGTCAGTGGGGTTCAGCACCGCCAGCTGTTCCCCTGCTGTGCAGCCGGCATCGTGTCCTGCAAAAGCCACGCAGACACAAGAACTGAAATTGAAGGGAACCTGTCCCCCCTCCCCCAGGCGTTTGTACGTTTTAAAGGCCACCTTGTACAGCGGTAATGCTGCATGTGTGCAAGGTGGCTCATAAACGTATTCTCCTCGCACATGTGGAACGGAAAACACGTCTAAAATGTGTCCTCTGTGTGACCATTTAACCGTCCCGGTGGTGTGACTTTCCTTTGTAATGACACGCTGCAACCCCCTTGGTAGCGCTGCCCGTCTTCTGGCATCATTGTTTGGCTGCCTGCGCCTCTGCGGCCGCCCTGACCCACACAACGCCCCTCGGTGTCTTATTTCTTGGGAGTGCGAGGGTGTGTTTGATGGGCATGAGCAGTGCATCAGTTCGCCTGTCCCTCATCTCCTTCCGCCTTCTTCAGACTGTGCGGCTTCATGGCCGTGGCATGCGATAAGGGATCAGCTGACGCCACATAGTCTGAAGCAGGTGTAAGAACCCAAGCGAGAGGCGAACATATGTACTGCGCCAGGCCATGAATCCCAGCCCCGCAGTGTTTTAACTATGTCAATACACTGCGGGGCTGTGATTCATGGGCATCGCGAACCGCACCAGCCAACATTAAATGAGGTCAGAAGATGGGCAGCGCTAACAGCGCTAGGCCAGGGGATAACACGACAGCGCAGACTCCTGTACAGCAAATAACAACGCTCAGGAGGCTGCACCCAGCACCAAGGTGGGATTCTTGACATCTGTGCTGCGTCTCATTACAAAGGGAACTCGCGCCTCCAACACAGTTTGACTGTATAAAGGGCTAAATGTTATACGTGTTTCACTCAGCGTGTGCAAGGAGCGAAATTAAAAGAGCAACCTTTGACTTGTGCAGCACTACTGCTGCATAAGCTGTGGCTCTTCTACTTTGTAACCCCTGAGGGGGGGTTAAAGGTTACCTTTGAAATTGGTTCGATTAGGCTTCGGCCTACACTCTGCTCCCCCTGCAGAGCCCTGGGCTCCAACACCGCCAGTTGGGGCCCGGTACTGCTAGCTGCACAGAGAAAAACACCAGCCAATGTGTCAGTGGGGTTCAGCACCGCCAGCTGTTCCCCTGCTGTGCAGCCGGCAACGTGTCCTGCAACTGCCACGCAGGCACAACAGACCCAAAAGCTGCCGCCAGTGCAGGCTTCGGCCTACACTCTGCTCCCTCTCCTCCTCCTGCTGACCCCGGGCTCCAACACCGCCAGTTGGGGCCCGGTACTGCTAGCTGCACAGAGAAAAACACCAGCCAATGTGTCAGTGGGGTTCAGCACCGCCAGCTGTTCCCCTGCTGTGCAGCCGGCATCGTGTCCTGCAAAAGCCACGCAGACACAAGAACTGAAATTGAAGGGAACCTGTCCCCCCTCCCCCAGGCGTTTGTACGTTTTAAAGGCCACCTTGTACAGCGGTAATGCTGCATGTGTGCAAGGTGGCTCATAAACGTATTCTCCTCGCACATGTGGAACGGAAAACACGTCTAAAATGTGTCCTCTGTGTGACCATTTAACCGTCCCGGTGGTGTGACTTTCCTTTGTAATGACACGCTGCAACCCCCTTGGTAGCGCTGCCCGTCTTCTGGCATCATGGTTTGGCTGCCTGCGCCTCTGCGGCCGCCCTGACCCACACAACGCCCCTCGTTGTCTTAGTTATTGGGACTGCGAGGGTGTGATTGATGGGCATGATCAGTGCATCAGTTCGCCTGTCCCTCATCTCCTTCCGCCTTCTGCGGACTGTGCGGCTTCATGGCCGTGGCATGCGATAAGGGATCAGATGACGCCGCACAGTCTGAAGCGGGTGTAAGGACCCGAGTGTGAGAGGCGAACATATGTGCTGCGCCAGGCCCTGAATCCCAGCCCCGCAGTGTTTTAACAATGTTAAGACACTGCGGGGCTGGGATTCATGGTCATCGCGAAACGCACCGGCCGACATTAAATGATGCCAGAACATGGGCAGCGCTAACAGCGCTAGGCCAGGGGATAACACGACAGCGCAGACTCCTGTACAGCAAATAACAACGCTCAGGAGGCTGCACCCAGCACCAAGGTGGGATTCTTGACATCTGTGCTGCGTCTCATTACAAAGGGAACTCGCGCCTCCAACACAGTTTGACTGTATAAAGGGCTAAATGTTATACGTGTTTCACTCAGCGTGTGCAAGGAGCGAAATTAAAAGAGCAACCTTTGACTTGTGCAGCACTACTGCTGCATAAGCTGTGGCTCTTCTACTTTGTAACCCCTGAGGGGGGGTTAAAGGTTACCTTTGAAATTGGTTCGATTAGGCTTCGGCCTACACTCTGCTCCCCCTGCAGAGCCCTGGGCTCCAACACCGCCAGTTGGGGCCCGGTACTGCTAGCTGCACAGAGAAAAACACCAGCCAATGTGTCAGTGGGGTTCAGCACCGCCAGCTGTTCCCCTGCTGTGCAGCCGGCAACGTGTCCTGCAACTGCCACGCAGGCACAACAGACCCAAAAGCTGCCGCCAGTGCAGGCTTCGGCCTACACTCTGCTCCCTCTCCTCCTCCTGCTGACCCCGGGCTCCAACACCGCCAGTTGGGGCCCGGTACTGCTAGCTGCACAGAGAAAAACACCAGCCAATGTGTCAGTGGGGTTCAGCACCGCCAGCTGTTCCCCTGCTGTGCAGCCGGCATCGTGTCCTGCAAAAGCCACGCAGACACTTGCTCTTGTACCTTCTGCTCCCCATCCTGGTTCCAGTACCGTCAGCTGGTTCCGGGCAGAGCCTTTGGCTTAGGTGCCTCCCTCTGGGTATCCGAGTTCCACCAACGTCAGGTGGTCCTTGGTAGTGCTTTCAGGCACGGGTACCTCCTGCTTAGTAACCGGGTTCCAGTAACGTCAGCTGGTCCTCGGTAGTTCCATTGGCTCTTGGACCTTCGGCTACCCATCCGGGTTCCAGCACCGTCAGCTGGTTCTCGGCACTGTCTTTTGCTCTTGTACCTTCTGCTCCCCATCCTGGTTCCAGTACCGTCAGCTGGTTCCGGGCAGAGCCTTTGGCTTAGGTGCCTCCCTCTGGGTATCCGAGTTCCACCAACGTCAGGTGGTCCTTGGTAGTGCTTTCAGGCACGGGTACCTCCTGCTTAGTAACCGGGTTCCAGTAACGTCAGCTGGTCCTCGGTAGTTCCATTGGCTCTTGGACCTTCGGGTAGCCATCCGAGTTCCAGTTCCATCAGCTGGTTCTCGGCATTTTCTCAGCCTTCTTGTACCTTCTGCTACATTTCCAAGTTCAAGAGACTAAACACGATGACCCGGAAGAACACCCCTAAGATGACGACGACACCAGAGACGACAACCACCGTGATGACGACGACCCTGGAGACGATGACCCTGAAGACCACCGTGATGACGACGACCCCGGAGACGACGACCCTGAAGACCACCCCGATGACGATGACCCGGGAGACGACGACCCTGGAGACGACGACCCTGGAGACGACGACGACCTGGAAGACCGAGAAGCAGAAGAACAAGAGGCTGCAGAACAAAGAGCAGAAGAACATTAAGCATAACACTAAATATCAGAGCAAAAAATATTATCTAAATTATAAGCAGAAGAAGACTAAGCAGTGTATGGGGGTGAGTCCGTTCCTCCTCGTGGTGCCCCTGGATAAAGTCTGATGCTGCAGGCCAAACTGAACGCGGACAAATGTAACTGTTTTGTGACAGGCAGAACGGAAGGTGTAATCTTCAAACTTTTATAGATAACAACTACAGGAATGCCTGTCACAAATAAGAATATGATGAAGAAGTAGAATATGATGAAGATAATAGTAAAATAAAAAGAATATGAACAATGTAACCTAAAAAATAATAGGTAGAAGATGAAGAAGATGAATAAGGTGAAGAAGTTGATGTCAAAGAAGCTGATGATGAGGATAATGAAGAAGAAAGCGTGGGAGAAGAAAAAAAGAAGGTGAAGGGCGTTGAAGTAGTGAAACATCAATATGTGGCATAAAAAAAAAAAAAAAATTAACATAGTCAAATTCTTTCTAACGCCGAACGTCATCCAAAAAAAAAAAAATCCTGCTATTCTATTACATTGGGCTAAACCTCTGTGCCTTTAATGTCTCCGCCACGTCCCCCAATACATCCTACATTATTCTTAGTTGTTTTCCTTCATGTAGAATGAACCTACAAGTGTATAAAGGGTTTATTTTAATTCCGATATTTTCGTCCCATTGACTTGCATTGGGATCGGGTATCGGTATCGGATTGGATCCGATATTTTGACGGTATCGGCCGATACTTTCCGATACCGATACTTTCCGATATCGGAAAGTATCGCTCAACACTAGACAGTAGTAGTCCCATCATCCAGCTAACGTGTTGAATGTAAAAAACAAACATACAGTACATACAGCATATAACATACAGAACATACATATAACATAGATTACATACATACCAGTCACCTAATTCCCTGAAGCCCTCGTCTCCTTTAATAAAAAGAACATAATAAACCAACCTATACTTACCTTTCCACCGTAGTCTAATTAATAACGAGGGTCCCACGACAATCTCCCGTGTAGGACACTGACATTGGGTGATGTCAGTGCTCTCCAGGGGCTCCAGCGATGAAATGACAGGCAGAGGTAATCCTCCAATGTGTATCCCTCTGCCGCCGGGAAAGAGGTCCCGTAACCCTAACCCTAATTCTCACACAGCATTGCTGTAAAGTGAGAGCCTGAACTTAGGTAACCTCAGTGATGCACTGCAGGAGCCATTGTCGCCTGTCAGTTCATCACTGGGAGGCTCTATAGAGCAGTGACATCCCCTGATATTGCTGTTCTATAGGGGAAATCGTCATGGGACACTCGTTATTAATTGGACTGCGTCGGACAGGGAGTATACGGTTGGTTTATTATTTTTTATTTTTTGCAGGCAATCGAGGGCGTCGCAGGAATTAGGCGTGGTTGTAAGTATGAGTACATAGCCAGAGAAAATATAACAAAATCTCTTTCACTGTTTCTACCACAGAAAAAACAGGAATATTAGCAAAAAAAGTCAAAATGTGGTTTTGAAAACATTAGTTTTACTCGTTAGTCTTCTAAAAAAAGAGGTCATTACCTCCATAAAAACAATGTGACTAGTAGGCCATCACACACAATTAACATCTCAACCCCCTATTTGGGGAATATAGTCCAAATCCCAATTCTCTGTCTGAGATAAAGAGTAAATAGATATTTTCACCTCACATATATCCCGTGAATACAAATATCCTTCTATCAGAAAAAATTATTATTCTGCCACATATTATTTAATGCGTGATATAGAGGAAAAAAAAAAGGAACAGTCTCACCATTTGTAGCTTCTTTCCTTTTCCCTTTTTCCTCCTTTAACCACAGTTGATTGAAGGAGTGCAGGTCCCAATATAATCCCTATCAGTCCCTATTTTTGGCTGACCCTGGTACCCCAATGACTCCCGCCCTTACAAGGGTAGTCCACAGCTAGCCCTGTCACTAGCCAGCCCTGGACTGACCCTGTGTGCCTTCCGACGCGTTTCTTCAGCAATGTGATTCATTAGGGGATTGGCACCTTAGTCCTTATCAGGAGCATCTGGGCAGCATCACCCTTCAGTCAGGAGAGAAAACGGCAATGGCAACAGTATTCATCATCACCCCTCTTAAGTAGCATGTGTCATTAATGTGATAGTTAAGGCACCTGGTCTACACATCATGTTCATCAACGTATAGTCCCATTAGTTATTCATTTACACAGGGGTATAGACATTCAAATAAATTAATCCCAATAACATCTCTCACCTGTTCTTATTCCCTAGTCTCGATCCCATTGTATGCGAGCAGAAGATCCACATGTAGTGAGTTCTCCTGCGTCTCAGGCATTCATTTCCGGGTTGTTTCACCGCAAGAGTGTTCCATTTACCTCACCTCCGGTACCTGGAATGCATATCCTCCACCGGAACGCAGGGACAATTCATATACCTCATTTACGGTACATGGCACGCATGCCCTCCACCAGACCACTTCCAGGTCGTTCACATGCGCTCCATCTGTACTTACATCAAATTCCCCCCATCAATTTTCAGATCGCTTTGCCTTCCAGCATTCTATTATATTTTTTCCATTTTAGGGGTCTATGTCTGGCAACGATATATATAACTTTGGTATTTTATCGTTGTTATATCCTATCATCCCTTAGGGCTTTAAGAGCAAAGTACTGGAGAGAGGATATCTCTTTTATATAATCACCATATTTCAAAATAGCCTATTTTAACCCATTATAAACAAATATCTAACAATGGGATTAATGTGAGGAGACCCTTACGTGGAGATATCCCTTCTCTTAAAGGGATGGGAAAGATTTTCTTGAATGTCGAATATTTTTTTCAGTGAAAAAAAGGGGTATTTTAACAAAGATTCCTGAGTGTGGGATTGAGGAATACAAGGCTTCAACATCAATGCTGGCCAAAATGCAATAGTTAAACCCTCCAGCTTCAATAAAAGGTTAGTTGTGTCCCTAGTGTACGATTGTAGTGCATATACAAAGGGTCGTAATATCTGGTCAATGTAAATCCCCAGATTCTGACAAAGGCTACCTACTTCAGAAACAATAGGCCTCCCCCTTAGGGGGTTTGTACCCTTGTGTATATTTGGCAGGCCATAAAAGGTAGCCAATACTGGATTCTGTGGTAGCATAAAATAAAACTAATTTTTATCAATTACCTTTGCTTTTAAGCCATCTTCCAACAAAATTTTAAGCTGATCTTGGAAAATTTTCATAGGGCTATCGCGTAGCACTGCATAGCCATCTCCATCCCCAAGAATGTCCTGACACATCAAGGCATAATTGTCTGCATCCATGACCACCACATTGCCTCCCTTATCTGAGGGTTTTATTACAATGTGGTGGTCCTGTTCAAGGTCTCTGATGGCCGTTATTTCTTCCTTACTACAGTTATGCCCAAAAAGAAGATTCCTCTTATCCAAATATTTCAAATCCCTTGAAACCATATTCACAAAGACACCAATTGATGAAATGTCCCCTTGATTTGGTGGCATTTTAGTGCTTTTTTTTTTTTTTACAGTTTGTAAAAGGACCTAAACCCGTGGATGTCGCGCCCGGGACCCTGACACTATCTAGAAGTCAAACTTCCGGGAGCAAGTCCACGTGGATGTCTAAAGTTTCACTGGTTTTCTTGTCTTGTGTTTAGAAAAGTTTTTGGCACCTTAATTTTCTAGCAAATAAGTGTACATCTTTTATGGTCTCAAAAAGATTAGGATCTGATGAATGAACAAAAGAGAGGCCCTTACTCAAAATTTTAATTTCACTCCTGTTCAATTGTCTAGAGGAGAGGTTGATAATTTGATTATCTAATTCGGGTACTGATTTCTCCCCCGATTCATTCTGTTTCTTAGGGGGTACCCTAGGTCTAAAAAACGGGGTTCTTCTCCCAAGAAATGCCTCCCCATATTGGAATCTCAACTTCTTCTCCGTCCTCTATTTCTCCCTCTTTCAGATTTAGATCTGGATTCTGAATGGGATAGATCAGAGTATCTGTAGAGGAGATGTCTGTTTCTTGCTCCTCAGATAATGTCTTATAGTTAAGGAATAGATATGCTTTGTTATCTTTACAGTCTTGCAGATCTCTAAGGTATTGCTTATGTTTCCTCTTTTAGATGATATTGAAATCGTTCAATATTCCCTTGTAATTTACTCTTCTTTGCTCCAAAATCAGCTTCTGTTGAAAATTTATTAGTAATTTCTATTTGTTCCTTCAGTTTATCATTTAGAACAGCCAATGTCTGCCTCATTCTGCAGAGAGAGGCAAGAAGGATTTTCCATGTAAACACAGTTGCCCCAAATGGGCTTAATGAGCAGCTAAATTGTGCTGCTTTATATAGAATAAACAAGAAAACAGCCGCACTCTTTCAGGTTATATCTTGCGAAAGGTGATGTATTTAATCACATGTGTTGGAACATAAATATATACTGTACACACACATACAGCAGGATAAGAGAGTCTCTTATCCTGCTGTATGTGTATTTATGTGTATTTATTTATGTGTATTTATGTGTATTTATGTTCCAACTCGTGTGATTAAATACATCACCTTTCGCAAGATATAACCTGAAAGAGTGCGGCTGTTTTCTTGTTTATTGGACGACTTTGGGTTTCTTTCCCAAGTACAGCCTGCACCACCTAGTTGGCCGAGTGCGCTTTTCTGAATACATTATATAGAATATACTCATACTGTATCAGAAATCTTTGTTAAAATACCCCTTTTTTTTCACTGAAAAAAATATTGGACATTCCATATCTCCACGTAAGGGTCTCCTACCATTAATCCCATTGTTAGATATTTGTTTATAATGGTTTAAAAAGGCTATTTTTAAATATGGCGATTATATAAAAGAAATATCCTAGCTCCAGTACTTTGCTCTTAAAGCCCTAAGGGATGATAGGATATAATAACGATAAAATACCAAAGTTATATATATCTTTGCAAGACATAGACCCCTAAAATGGAAATAATATAATAGAATGCTGGAAGGCTGATTCGTTACAGAGGCCCAAAAGAGAGGGTGGATATGCGGTACCTGACCTCTTTCTTTATTATCTAGCTGGCCAACTACGATACTTAAAATATTGGCTAATCCATGATAAACTTAAAGGGAACCTGTCACCTGAATTTGGCGGGACCAGTTTTGGGTCATATGGGCGGGGTTTTCGGGTGTTTGATTCACCCTTTCCTTACCCGCTGGCTGCATGCTGGCCGCAATATTGGATTGAAGTTCATTCTCTGTCCTCTGGAGTACACGCCTGCGCAAGGCAATATTGCCTTGCGCAGGCGTGTACTCCGGGGGACAGAGAATGAACTTCAATCCAATATTGCGGCCAGCATGCAGCCAGCGGGTAAGGAAAGGGTGAATCAAACACCCGAAAACCCCGCCCATATGACCCAAAACTGGTCCCGCCAAATTTAGGTGACAGGTTCCCTTTAATAACGCAGAGGCTCATCTCATTCATTTTCTGGGGGACACACACCATAGGCAATATTGGAGGGCTCATACAGACCACCTCGCGGCCTGCTGTTTGCACATAGTTTAGCAATACAGGTTTGGCGGGAAAGTAAACGTATTTTAAAGTTTTCTGACCAGGTCGGGGAGACTTGGATATGGGATAATCCTGAATTTTCGCATCTCCAAAACTTACAAGACCCAGGTTTCTGGACACAATATAATATAACAACGCTCAAGCAGATTTTTGAAAATCACATTTTGTTATCATTTGAACAATTTCATATAAAATTTGGAATCCCTCATAGAGATTTTTATAGATATCTGCAGTTGAGACATGCCATAATGTACCAATTCCCACTTCCTAGAATGCGAATATCTAGATATCCACTAATAGGAATATTGTCAATTCAGGGGCCTACAGGTGTGATTTCCTCCCTGTATACCATCTTGTTAAATTCCAAAATTGCTTCTACCCAGTTGGCTGTGGAGGTTAAATGGAGGCACCTAATCCCCTCTATCACTGATGACCAGTGTATTGAAGCAGTGGAAGCGCATACGATGGTGTCTCCAACCGCAAATAACAAATTAATTCAGTTATATATATTCCACCAATCCTATTTGACCCCGAGTAGATTGCATAAATTCGGTAGAAGAGTAAATGATGAATGTCATAGATGTGGGGAGGAGGGAATGGATTTTTGGCATCTCATTTGGGATTGTAGACTTATAAGAAGATATTGGAAGGATGTGATTTTTACACTAGAAAGGATACTTGGGATACCGGTTGAATGTAGTCCAGAGCTGTGTGTTTTGGGTGTTGTGGATGAAGAAATGTGGACTCATTATGACAGAATATTTCTCAGAGAGGCTCTGTTTATGGCTAGGAAAGCAATAGCACTTAGGTGGATGGAGGGAAAGTCCTTCAATCAATCAGTGGAAAAAATCAGTGAACGATATAATTCCATATGAGAACATATCATACAGGAACAGAGGCTGTCCCCAGAAATTTCATAGAATTTGGGAAAGGTGGTGCGATTCACCCCTGACGCACCTAGCCCCTGGTGCCATGATTTCTTCAACCGCGAGATATAATCCCTGAGGTTTCTCTTTTTCAGTGCATGAACGTGATGCTCTATGTGGACTCACGAATATTTGCTTATTATAACCTGAACTGTTACATACTCAGAACCTTGATAAAGAACTTCTTGGTTGATGGTGCAATGCTGCTGAGAATACATTGTGTTTAATGTTCTATTTTACTTATTTCATTTATTTGTTTTGTCATTGAAAATATGATTTTATCATTGATATTGTGAATGATGATTTGATGGATTACTCTGATTTTACACTGCAATGTCACATGCCTGTTATATTATTTTGTGGAATCTTTCAATAAAAAGAGTTTAAAAAAAAAAGAATGCTGGAAGGCAAAGCGATCTGAAAATTGACAGTGGGAATATGATATAAGTACAGATGGAGCGCATGTGAACGACCTGGAAGTGGTCTGGTGGAGGGCATGCGTTCCATGTACCGTAAATGAGGTATATGAATTGTCCCTGCGTTCCGGTGGAGGATATGCATTCCAGGGACCGGAAGTGAGGTACATGGAACGCTCTTGTGATCCAACAACCCGGAAATGAACGCCTGAGACGCAGGAGAACTCACTACACGTGGATCTTCTGCTCGCATACAATGGAATCGAGACTAGGGAAAAAAAACAGGTGAGAGATGTTACTGGGATTAATTTATTTGAATGTCTATACCCCTGTGTAAATGAATAACTAATGGGACTATACGTTGACAAACTTATAATGTGTAGACCAAGCGTCTTAACTATCACATTAATGACACATGCTACTTAAGAGGGGTGATGATGAATACTGTTGCCGTTTTCTTTTCTCTCCTGACTGAAGGGTGATGCTGCCCAGATGCTCCTAATAAGGACTAAGGTGCCAATCCCCTGATGAATCACATTGCTGAAGAAACACGTCGGAAGGCACACAGGGTCAGTCCAGGGCTGGCTAGTGACAGGGCTAGCTGTTGACTGCCCTTGTAAGGGCAAGAGTCATTGGAGTACCAGGGTCAGCCAAAACGAGGGACTGATAGGGATTATATTGGGACCCAGACTCCTTCAACTGCGGTTAAAGGAGGGAAAAGGAAAGAAGCTACAAATGGTGAGACTGTTCCCTTTTTTTTTTTTTTTTTTTTTTTTAATCTATATCACGCATGAAATAATATGTGGCAGATTAATAATTTTTTCTGATAGAAGGATTTTTGTATTCATGGGATATATGTGAGGTGAAAATATCTATTTACTCTTTATCTCTGACAGAGAATTGGGATTTGGACTATATTCCCCAAACAGGGGGTTGAGATGCTAAAGGGAATCTGTCACCCCCAAAATGGAAGTTGAGCTAAGCCCACCGGCATCAGGGGCTTATCTACAGCATTCTGGAATGCTGTAGATAAACCCCTGATGTAACCTGAAAGATAAGAATAAGAGGTTAGATTATACTCACCCTGGGGCGATCCCGCTGCGGTGGGCGTCATGGTCCGGCCCAGGGCTTCCCATCTTCTTACAATCACGTCCTCTTCTTGTCTTCACACCGCAGCTCCGGCGCAGTCGTACTTTGTCTGCCCTGTTGAGGGCAGAGAAAAGTACTGCAGTGCGCAGGCACCGGGTAAGGTCAGAGAGGCCCGGCGCCTGCGCACAGGGCAGACAAAGTACGCCTGTGCCGGAGCCGCAGCATCACGACAAGAAGAGGATGTCATCGTAAGAAAATGGGAGGTGCCGGACCACAACGCCCATCAGACCGGACCGCAGCGGGACCGCCCCTGGGTGAGTATAATATAACCTCTTTTTTTCATCTTTCAGGATACATTGGGGCTTAGCTCAACTTCCATTTTGGGGGTGACAGGTTCCCTTTAAATGTGTGTGATGGCCTACTAGTCACATTGTTTTTATGGAGGTAATGACCTTTTTAGAAGACTAACGAGTAAAAGTAATGCTTTAAAACCACATTTTGATTTTATTTTGCTATTATTCCGTGGTTGTAAGTATGGTGAAATTAAGAATATGAAAATACTTTTTTCTGGCTGTGTCTTTTTTTTAAAGGGAATCTGTCACCCCAAAATTCCCCTAAAAGCAAAGGCCACCGGCATCAGGGCTTATCTACAGCATTCTGTAATGTAACCTGAAAGATGAGAAAAACGAGTTAGATTATACTCACCCAGGGGTGGTCCCGCTGCGGTCCAGTCAGATGGGCATCGCGGTGCCGGTCCAGAGCCTCCCATCTTCATATGATGACGTTCTCTTCTTTGCTTCCTACCGCGGCTCCTGCGTAGGCGTTCTTCTTCTGCCCTGTTGAGGGCAGAGCAAAGTACTGCAGTGCGCAGGCGCCGGGCCTCTCTGACCTTTCCCGGTGCCTCTCCATTACTAACCGAGCTTAATGTCACCTTACAATACAAAGGTGACATTAACCCCTTATTACCCCATATCCCACCGCTACATGGGAGTGGGAAGAGAGGGGCTAAGTGCCAGAATCGGCGCATCTTAGAGATGCGCCATTTCTGGGGCGGCTGCGGGCTGGTATTTGTAGCCGGTGGGCCAATATCCATGGCCCCTTCCTAGGCTATGAATATCAGCCTGCAGCTGTCTGCTGTCTGCTTAGTCTTTCTGGCTATTAAATATAGGGGGACCCCACGTAATTTTTTTTTGGGTCCCCCCTATTTTAATAGCCAGTAAAGGCTATACAGACAGCTGCGGGTTGATATTCATAGCCTGTGAAGGGGCCATGGTATTACCCCCTCCTCAGGCTACAAATATTGGCCCCCGGCAGTCGGCTTTCACACTCTAGCGCAGAAATTTGCATGGGAGCCCACGCCATTTTTTTTTTCATTTTTTAACTGAGACATATCTATATAAAAAAGCGAAACAGCACACTATAAATGCCTTTCGGGTGCACAGGCCTTAATTGCAATCCATCCACTATGCATAAATCCAAAAAAAAAAAAAAAAAATAAGGCAGCACTCCTTTTTTTCAAGTGAAAATCTGTGTTTTAATTCAGACCCACATGGCAGGCGACGTTTCGGCTCTGGATGAGCCTTTCTCAACCTTAAAAAGGAGTGCTGCCTTATTTTTTATTCTTTTTGTATCTATCTATCTATCTATCTATCTGTGTGTGTAATGGAGTGTGGGTTGGACAAATGTAAAAGAGGAGGTTGGAAAGAAATGACATCACAGATAGAGGAGGGAGAGGAGGGAGGGGTTTGGGTGTGTTTTGGAGTGGTGTGCTAGGTGCTGGCTTACAGGCCAGTGCAATGCATCATGGAACTTGTAGAATTAGAGCACAATAAGTCAGGAGAAAAGAATTTGTTGATTAACCCCATGAGAGCTGGAGCCAGCACTGAGGATGTGCTGCTACAGCATGATAAAAGGTAATATTGCTAAAATAAACACAGTGGATGTTTTGAGTGATACATAATAGCAAGATTTATGAAAAAAAAGTTATAGTACTAGACAACTTCTTTAATAAACTTCTTGAATGTGGTTTTGAGTACTTTGAGGCATGCAGTTTTTAGAATGGTGTCACTTTTGAGTATTGTATGTCATATAGGCCCACAAAAGTCACTTCACTTCAAATGTGATGTGGTCCCTAAAAAATGGTTTTGTAAATTTTGTTAGAAAAAGGAGAAATTGCTGATCAACTTTTAACTCTTATAACTTCCTAGCAAAAAAAATATGTTGAAAAAATATTGCAGATGTAAAGTAGACATGTGGGAAATGTTAATAAGTATTTTGTGGAACATAACTTTCTGATTTAACCCCTTCACGCCACAGCCCTTTTTCGTTTTTGCATTTCTGTTTTCCGCTCCCCTTCTTCCAAGAGTCATAACTTTTTTATTTTTTCATCAATATGGCCATGTGAGGGCTTGTTTTTTGCAGGACAAGTTACACTTTTGAACAGCACCATTGGTTTTTACCATATTCTGTACTGGAAAACAGGAAAAAAAATGCAAGTGCGGTGAAATTGCAAAAAAGTGCAATTCCACAACTGTTTTTTGGACTTTTTTTTACCATGTTCAGGAAATGCTAAAACTGACCTGCGATTATGATTCTCCAGGGCATTACGAGTTCATAGATACCAAACATGTATAGGTCCTTTTTTATTTAAGTGATGAAAAAAAATCCAAAGTTTGTTTAAAAAAAAAAAAAAAAAAATTGCGTCATTTTCTGAGACCCGTAGCGTCTCCATTTTTTGTGATCTGGGGTTGGGTCAGGGCTTATTTTTTGCGTGCCGAGCTGATGTTTTTATTAATACCATTTTGGTGTGGATATGACCTTTTGATTGCCCATTATTGCATTTTAATTCAATGTTGCAGCGACAAAAAAAAGTAATTCTGGCATTTTGACTTTTTTTTGCTATGCCATTTACTGATCGGATTAATTATTTTATATATTGATTTATCGAGCGATTCTGAAAGCGGTGATACCAAATATATGTATATATATATTTTTTTAAATTGTTTTATTTTTAATGGGGCTAATTGGGAGGTGATTTAAACTTTTATATTTTTTATTTTTTTATATTTTTAAAAACATTTAATTTTTTACTTTTCACTTGCTTCAATAGAGGCTATAAGCTGTGATAATCCGATAGCCTCTGCGCCACCTACCAAGTCTTTGATAAGATCGCCTGTGTGTAGCAGAAATGCTCACTTGATATGAGCTCCGACCGATGGGCGGCGCCCATAGCAATCTGGCAATGACAACCACTGGAGTCTCCTGAAGACCCCAGGTTGTCATGCCAACCCATTGGCGACTTGCGGTCATGTGACAAGATTAGTGGGTGGGATTAGTGACGTGCTTCACGATCACATTAAATGCTGCTGTCAGAGATTGACATCGGCATTTAAAAGGATAACAGCCACAGGTGGATCACGATTCACGACATGTGCCTGGAGAGATGTGGGCTCACCGCCGGAGCCCACATCAAAGGGAGAGACGCGACATGCACTGTACCTGAATGGCGCATGTCCTGAAGGGGTTAAGGGCATAAGAATTAAAAGTTTGAAAATTGTGAATTTTCCGATTTTTCACAAGTCATATTGAAAAATTTACCATTATTATAACGTAAAATTTGTTACAAAAAAGCAATCTCAGAATCGGTGGGATCCGTTGAAGCGAGTTCTTACCACATGAAGTGACACTGGTGACATTTCAAAAATTTGGCCTGGTCATTAAGGTCAAAATTGGCTTGGTCATTAAGGGGTTAAGCTGCGCTAGATGTTGCTGTTCCCATAAAACTCTATAATAGTGATAGAAACACTGCTGCACTGCACTATTTCTTTCAAGGATGTAGACACTGAATGGGGTGGTGGTGTACATGCCTAACTGTAACTCCAAATTATTATTTATTATTATAGGGCCATTTGTTCCATGGTGCTTTACATGTGAAAAAAGGGGTATGCATAAAAAAAAAAAAAGTAATCTTAAACAATACAAGTCAAGACTGGACCAGGGGGCGAGAGGACCCTGCCCGCGAGGGCTCACAATCTACAAGGGATGGGTGAGGATACAGTAGATGAGGGCAGAGCTAGTCGTGCAGTGACTTGGTCGATCGGTGGTTAATGCAGGTTGTAGGCTTGTTGGAATTCCTCCTTGCAATAGACATATATCTGGAAGTAACAATGGTCACTTATTCTGGTGATTGCTGAAGCTTGTTAAGGTTAGAACGACCTTCTACCTTGGCACTGAAAGTGGCTATGCATTTGTCATACATAGTCACTCAAACTGGTACTTTCCATATGCCTCCTTCTGCCTTATCTACTGATATAAGCATTCCAGCCCAATTTTATCCAAGATGCCCATCGAAGTGGCATGGAGAGCCCAGTGCTAAGTCTAACCTTGCTTTCCTGGGATGTTGATGCATGGTTCAGCTTTACTACTGCTCTTTATGCCAATGTGGCAGCCATTTTGAATGTGGGATCATTAAAATAGGGATTTTAGTCGAGGAAACAGATACAGTGGTCATCAGGTTTTGAATAGACATATAAAAATGTAAGTGCTGTAGTAACGCTCTCTAGATTAATGAGGTTATGTAAATGAGTCCTTTGTAGACTGAATTTCAATATAGTGTTTATTATAAACTCTGAGAACATACAGTATCCACTTATAATGGATAATTTCAACTGATGGCATTACAAAACAAATACATTTTAAAATAAATTAAATAGTAAGGTTAGTCATGTTTTTTTTTTCAGTTTTTTATTTTAGTGCCACCCAATTGCGAACGCTCTTAGTATTTTACTGTTTTTGTACCTGAATGATCTTACAAGTACATTAGAACTCATAAAGTACATGTTACAGTTGCAAATTCAACAATTTTCTTTCATGGCGTTGTCCTGGACTCTAACGTTGATGGCCTATCCATAGAATAGGTCATCAAGGTCTGATCTGTGGGAGTGCAACACCAGGCACCGACGCCGATTAGGTATTCTGGGCGCCAGAACTGCTGTTACCGGTGTTAACGGAACTGCTCAGTTACGGAGCTGCACAGCTCTATCAACTGTATAGTGGCCGCTGCCGTGTACTGCACATCTGGCCCATATTCAAATCATTAGGAGGTGGATGTGCAGTACCAAGCTGCAGCCAATATTCTGTTCATGGAGATGTGCAGCTCCATAACTGAGCAGTTCTGTTAACACCGGTAACAGCTGATCACTGGGGGTGCAGGGTGTCACACCCTCACTGATCAGACATTGATGGTCTACCCTAAGGTGCCAGACAACACCTTTAGAGGGAATCTGTCAGCACAAAATAACTGTTCAAACTAAGCACAGGAACTCAGTGCACCCTTAAGATGGCTGAGCAGTTCAGTGCACCTTCCCTCTTACTTGTTTTTTTATCTATCTCTACCTTCACGTGGCTCCTGTGTGCCAGAGCAGTCCAACCAAGAAGTGGGATAGATGCAAATCAAGTAGGTGGGATGGTGCTTTGATTTGATTGGCCATGCTAAGAGTTCACCTGTGCTTGGTTTGAACAGTCATTTTCTGCTGAAAGACTTCCTTAAAGGGAACCTGTCACCCCCAAAATCGATGGTGAGGTAAGCCCACCGGCATCAGGGGCTTATCTACAGCATTCTGGAATGCTGTAGATAAGCCGCCAATGTTACCTGAAAGAGGAGAAAAAGACGTTAGATTATACTCACCCAGGGGCGGTCCCGGTCCGATGGGCGTCTCAGGTCCGGTACAGCGCTTCCCATCTTCATTCCATGACGTCCTCTTCTGGTCTTCACGTTGCAGCTCCGGCGCAGGCGTACTTTGTCTGTCCTGTTGAGGGCAGAGCAAAGTACTGCAGTGCGCAGGTGTCGGGAAAGGTCAGAGAGGCCTGGCGCCTGCGCACTGCAGTACTTTGCTCTGCCCTCAACAGGACAGACAAAGTACACCTGCGCCGGAGCCGCAACATGAAGACCAGAAGAGGACGTCATGGAATGAAGATAGGAGGTGCCGGAGCGGACCTGAGACACCCATTTGACCGGACCACAGCAGGACCGCCCCTGGGTGAGTATAATATAACGTCTTTTTCTCCTCTTTCAGGTAACATCGGGGGCTTATCTACAGCATTACAGAATGCTGTAGATAAGCCCCTGATGCCGGTGGGCTTACCTCACCATCGATTTTGGGAGGTGACAGGTTCCCTTTAATTGCTTCATTTTTTTGGTAAGCCACAATCTTTTTGTTCTTCTTGCTAAATGTGTAATAAACTTTGAACACATGATAAAGTAAATGTTATAGTTAATTCCGGTCTCCGAGTTTAGCCATGGGATCTAAGAAAGTTATAATATGAATAGCTGTTAAATCAAGACTATAATACATATAAAAATATGTGCTAATTTTGTCTTCTGTATTAGCTTGCTTATATTGATAAAATATACATTGTCATCAATATAATTATAAGTTTTTATACTATTGAAATGTAAGTTTTTTGTATACATTATAATAGAAATGACAGTGACTTGTATATAATAATAAATTGTAACTAAATACATGCCATAAAGATCAAATGCTGCATCCATTATTCTCAGGAATATTACCATTCATATTTCATTCAAAATTACATATTTATCTACCTGGGTGTAATTTTAGGAGAAAATAACACATTCTTTCACAGAAAAATATATAAAGTAGATCATTGATTATTGATAGCATTGTGTGTTGTGTCAGGTAGCAGAAAGTATTCAATGCAACAAAATGTTAATTCGGCAAAAAAAAAGTCACAATGCCAAAACATTTTTTTTAAAGCATACTATGTATTTCTAAAGGAGGACTTTTTCTTTTTATTATGTGAGAATCTTTTGTGAAATCTCACTAATTCCTAGTGGAAAATTATTCTTTCCACCTGTCAAAGGCCTGTTAGGGTAAGGACACACCGCAACTGGGTATCGAATGTCAATGTATTCATACATTTTTACCTGGAATAACAATGGAACAGCACAACACAGACTTAACAGAAAAAAAACAATGTAGAAAAAAAATACAGTGGCACGGAATACAGCAATATGTATGAAGTCAAAGGCATTAGGTGGCATTTTTTCTTTTTTTCAAGAATTCTACTTTTTTGGGATCAAAAGGAGCACTTTTTATCAGGAGATTTGTGTGCAAGACATTTGTGTGAGTAACAGTCTAAAGGTGAAGGGGTAATATGGTGAAAATAAGTTATCACCTAGCCAAAGGATAGGTGATAATGTGTGGATTGGTGAGTCCACCACATAAAGAATGATAGCCGTGGCTGATGGGCGTCTGCTCTACCACACCATTTCGTAATGGGAATAAAAATTCCCCGATTTATCAGTTGGTGTAGGTCCTGTGGAGAGGTGATAACTTGCTTTCACCAGAGAACCCCTTTAATGGTGAGATAGGGGGTCCTTATTCTTTACCAGTTTGTCATGGATGAACATCTCTCTTACTTTCTTGTATGAGTCGTTGCTCTTGAACTATGCTATGTACTTGATCCATTACAGTAGTACGCTTATCACCTTTATTAATTAGCTGTGTTGTGACGAACCACATTCCACTTCATTAAAAGGAATATGTCATCAGAAACGACCCTCTGTCCGAATCGGATTTTTATGTTTAAATCTATTTGATAAAAAATGAGTGATAATGTTTCATATCATGATCTATGTTTAAAAATGATAAATCTTGCAATTTTCACACTGGCCATTAGGGCTAATCTGAACCCATGTTTCCTGTTCTTTCAGGAAATTCACATGTACATTAGCAGCAATAGTTTGGCTCAGACCCTATATTTTGTATTAAAGCATCTAATGGGAGCGTGCAAAGATGATTGTAAAGGTAGGATGAGTTGTGAATGGTGAATCATATGTTATCAGCTGTGTATTGAAGTGTTACATGTCATTGTAATCCTGTCTATGATGATAATGAGACTTCTGAAAACTCTTTTGTAAAGCACAGGATTTACTTGTCTAAAATAGCCTCTTTAACCAAATTGAAAATTGTAAGATTTCAATTTAAAAAAAAAAAAATACAGATTATGATTTAAAAAAAAAAAAAAAGATCGAAAAGCAAGCAATAGGTCATTTTTTGACAACACACTCACTTTAAAGGATAGTTAATTAACGAATAATATATATATAGTAGCCTTTATCATGAATTATGAAGTGTAAATTCTGCATCCTTTTTTTATATTTATCCTTCTTATATTAGCTGCTCCTAATGGTCAAGTGTGTTTTATCATTCGAAAAATAAGAAACTTGTTTTTATTATTTCAGGAGCCGAGTAAAATTGTTATACAATGAAGGAAGCCAAAGTGCTCCATAGGGCTCAAGACAATAAAATGTTCTGATATATTTTTATATATTTCTAGGTGTATAAATACATTTCAGTTGATAAGACACCGAATCCAGCAATATCTAGATATTACAGTATGTATGAGGAAAGTTAAGGTACCTTCACACTAAACGACTTTGCAACGAGAACGAGAACGATCCGTGACGTTGCAGCGTCCTGGATAGCGATATCGTTGTGTTTGACACGCAGCAGCGTGTCCAGAACTTTATTTGGTTGTCAGATCGGCGTGTATCGTCGTGTTTGACAGCAAAAGCAACGATGCCAGCAATGTTTTACAATGGTAACCAGGGTAAATATCGGGTTACTAAGCGCAGGGCCGCGCTTAGTAACCCGATGTTTACCCTGGTTACCATTGTAAAAGTTAAAAAAAAACACTACATACTCACCCTCTGATGTCTGTCAGGTCCCCCGGCGTCCGCGCTGCTGCTCAGAGCTTCCTGCACTGAATGTGTTAGTGCCTGCCGTAAAGCAAAGCACAGCGGTGACGTCACCGCTGTGCTTTAGGGCCGGCGCTTACACAGTGCAGGGAAGCTGAAGGCGAGGGACGCGACAGACACGGCAATGTAAGTATGTAGTGTTTGGTTTTTTTTACATTTACACTGGTAACCAGGGTAAATATCGGGTTACTAAGCGCGGCCCTGCGCTTAGTAACCCGATGTTTACCCTGGTTACCCGGGGACTTCGGCATCGTGGGTCGCTGGAGAGCTGTCTGTGTGACAGCTCTCCAGCGACCACACAGCGACGCTGCAGCGATCGGCATCGTTGTCGATATCGCTGCAGCGTCGCTTAATGTGACGGTACCTTTAGTCTAGGCTTATCTTTAGGCTTAGGACAAAACAAACGAAGCACAAATTCTTAGGAAAGTTCATCCACAGTGCACATTAAAAGGATTGCTCACCTTCAGGGACATATTTTAGACTTAAATGCATATATTTGGGGCTAAAAATCATGCGTTTCCTGAAAAAAAGTGCACGGCTTATGTGGTCTTTTTATTACCCTGCACATTCAACATTGATGTGGTCTGTGTTCATAAATCAGATGAGAGGAGCTGAGAACTAGACACATAAGAAAGTTATAAACTCCCTGTTGGACAATCGTCGTGGCCTGACTGATGGATTGTGACTTACACTGAACCTGTCAGTAACTTTTATCCCCCTCCCCCACCCACCATCAACCATTGATATGATTATGCAGCCCTTTAAAAGATAAGACAACCAATCCATTGATGACCCCAAAGTCCTGCTCTAAGGGAGAAATCATGTTTTGAAACCCTCCCGTAGTTGATTGACAGGTTGTTTGCTGTCAATCGTCCAGCTAAGGCTGCTAGTGAGGGAATACAGTGGAGTTGTATGTGCATTGTTATCCCCCAATGTACTTCCAGACACATGTATATAGAACTTAAAAACATGGTTTCTCCCTGCTGGAGCAGCACTTTAGGCTCATAAATGGATCCACTGGCATATCATTTAAAGGGCTACATAATCATATAAATGGTATGTGGGGGTTTAAGTTTCTGACAGATTCCCTTTAATTCATTCTGTACCAAGCAATCGACAGCGCAACACAGAAGTTATATAAGGCAACCAGTGCAGAATTTGTAATGAAACCCAATCGCAAAAATGATTTTTAGCCAAATTTACACGCATTTAAGTCAGAAAAAAAATATTCTCAAATATGTAAAACCACTTAAATAAGAAAATTCAGATTCATGCATGTGAAGACGAAATGAAGCGAGAGATAAAAATAACAATGAAGGCACAAGTGAATATCTTCCAGATTGATCCTTTCCGAAGGAGAGAAGCAGTGTTAAAGTGCACCTGTCCGTCTAGCTTCATACAGCATGCAGTGGTTGTAGCATTACAGCATTCCTGGAAACAGTCAGCATTAGTGATGGTAGCGCAGGATTTAGTGCTGGTGAAACAGGTATTGCTGCAGCCCGCCTCATAGGAGACAACACTGTTTTTCACAATTTTTTGCAACTGTATGGAAAAAAAATAAATTGTTTAATTATATTGTTTATATTATATTGTTTAATTTTATTGCATGCATATGGGTTTATGCTGTAGCAGTATATCTAGGATAGGGTTACATCTCATCTTTGGGGAACCAGTGACCAGGTTTTTCCTACTCCAAAGAGCAGCATGACGTAGGGTAAAGAGACCCTGATTGCAGTGATGTGACACTTACTAGACTGCTTGCTGCAGTTTTGGTAAAATCCCTGTTTTCTCTGATGTAGATCCACCCGTTTTCTGAATACTAAACTCTGCATAACCCCGCCCCCACTACTGACTGGCAGCTTTCTGTGTATACTGTGCATAGGCAGAAAACTGCCAATCAGTGGTGGGGGTGGGGTTATATAGAGCTCATGAATATGGAGGACTACATGGCAGCAGGTTTATTAGTCCTCTAATCTCCTGCTGAGAAAACAGTGATATTATTGAAATTATAAGAATCTGGGTCTATGTCTCTACATTATTCTACTCTCAGATTAGGTGGCAACAACCTGGTGACAGATTCCTTTTAAGAAAGTGTTACCCAAGTTCTCAGTACAGTGTTTATTTAGTCCAATAGCTTATCATAATGCACAATCCCACTTGCTTTGGTGGTAGATGTGGACCCCTTTACATCTTGAGCTATACAGCTTGCACCAATGGTATATGTGCCCCTGGTCGTGTGTTCTTTCACTCCAGTATCAGATACTGTAATCATCCTATTAGTTATTGATGTCCTCCCCACTAGTTGGCTGAGCGAGACTTGGCTTCACAGTGCCACCCGGGGAATGTACAGTGGAGCTGGGTGTACTGCCCATGCTTCAACTCTGCACTGCGCATGCCCAGGGATGTTTCAAGACTTTTGACACTGGTATTGATATCTTGTGAAAGGTTCAACTTTCAGTTATACTATATTATTACAACCTATTAGATCATATTTCCCGGCCAACAAAATAACTTTTTGTGGTCTTAGCTAACCCCTTTATTACTTATTTTTTGCCATTAACAGTGCTAGTCCAGTAAGGCCGTACTGGGCCGCAGGCCTTCAAAGGGAGGACGCCATGACAGGGTTAAGTGATAATACATGAGAAAGCATTGGGTTGAGGGAATTTTGGGTGGGGAAGGGTTAATAAATTTGAATCAGGGGAATGATGTATGGCTAGGGGGAGGGGGAATGGGGAGAAGAGGCGGAGTAAGGGCGGGCAGTATAAGGGGCAACGGCCATCTCAGTGGGGCAACCATTTTAGGTCCCCCACCGTACTAGAAACAAGCTCAGAGCTGATTTTAGTTATGGAGATTGAGGCGATTTTGCAGCAATTGAGAGCGGCTGCGGGAACCAGAGGTGCGGGATGGCTGCAGGCATCCATTCAGGGCCTGCTGCCTGATGAGGGAGCCGACCAACCCCAAGGTTTAAGTGCAGGGCGACGGACTCGGAGGTCTAGGCCTCCGGAGCGCCTCAGCCCTGAGGCTACCCCCAGGGTAGCCCCTCTAGGGACCCTCCGGCCGCGGTCACGAAGCGTCGGCAGCCGGCGCGTAAACCTGCGGCTGGGAGGAATCCGCAACACCGGCGGGGCCTGCAACAGGGGGAGGTGTCGGCCTCCCCTGCAGCGATGGCGTCTGGAGGAAGCGTGGATCCAGGAGCAGGAGCGGCCGCTGCCCAACCAGGAACGGGCTCGGCTCGGCGGGGCAGAGAGGTACTGAAGAGCACACGAGGGCCTGCTAGTCAGGTGCCTTCAGCGCAGGGGGGAAGCCGGCAACACGAGCACTCACCAGCAGCAGAAGGAGCCAGGGATCCGGGGTCAGGAACGGCTGGGGCCCCTTCGGTTCGGCCCCAGGCTCGGCATTCATCCAGCAGCAGTGAGGAGTCGGCGGGGCGAGCATCAGCACGCAGGGCGGCTGGTGAGTGGCAGTGGGGAGTCTCCTCCTGCTCATCGGCTGCTGCTGCTGCTACAGAGAGCAGAGCTGGACGTCCCTGTGCTGCAGCTGGGAGGGGGAGGGGGAGGGGGGGCGAAGCTGACCGCAGGCATGGAGGAGATCGCTGTGTAGTAGGAGGGAGGGAATCTCTGGCCACTGGGGAGGGGGAGAGGAGGGGGGAGCATGGATTAGGCCATTCATTTAGAAGAAGAGGATCATCAGATGGATTTGAACCAGGACATGTGGGACGTATGGACACTGGGGACGCAGCGGTCGAGTCAGGCTGGCTGCACACTGCATCAACTTCCATGGGACAGCACGAGGATGGAGGAAGCACGCGCCCAGAGAGATCGCGTCAGGACGCCGGATTGGCGGCTGCTGGGAACACAGCACCCAGGCAGCCAGGTGAGCGAGACTGCACTTCTTTTTACTTACCTGCACTAGCCTCAAATGTGAATGCAAGGGGGGAGGAATTATCTGTTGGGGGGGCTAGTGGCGGCTCTGGTGTTTTATTACAAAGTCTTAAAGATTTAGTGCGGTTATGGGAGGCGGGGAGTGCGCAGGGTACGTTATCTCCCTCGGCGGCTTGGTTAGGTAATAGAAGGGGTATAGGGGATGGAGAAAGAAGTCTGGAGTCACGTCCTGTGGTACAGAGCGAGGTAACGGGGGTTACTGCGGCGGCTGGGGACGAGGCGGCTTCGGGCAACGCAATAACGGGTCAGGTATCCACGGCAGTTGATAACGGGGGCAAAGATAAAGATGAAGCAGTGCGTTTAGGGGATGCTGCAAAATGTGAAGTGTATGTCTGTTTTGAGGGGCCTCTGGGAACACATTTAAAGCAGGAAGTAAGGGATAGGATTTGGAAGGGGGAATACGTGGAGATATTCTCACTTCTCCCACTCGAACGTTTTAATTTAGACAGGGTCAGACGGGATGAGTATAAAAAGGAAGACGAGGAGAGGAGACGTTTTCGTTTGATACCCCGCACATTCAATAATTGGTTACAGGCTTTCGCTATATTGGCTAGTGTGATTGGGGAAAAAGCGCCAGAAAATTGTTCGCCCCTATTCTGCTATATGGATACCATAGGGGAGGCATATAGAGTATACGGGGGACAAGGATGGTTGAGATATGATGAACAATTCCGCCAGAGGAAAGCAGTTCGTCCAAACATTAGATGGGAACATAAAGACATAGCTCTATGGATGAGAGTGACGGCCCCTGGAAAAGGGGGTTCGGGTTCACAATCGTTTCTTGGGGGCACCGGGGGTTCAGGGCAGTCAGGGCACTCGGTGGCAGTACAGAAAGGACTGTGCTTCTCATACAATGACGGCGCATGCAGGTTCGGCGCCAAGTGCAAATTCAAACACGAGTGTTCCGCCTGCGGAGGTAATCATGGGGTGTCGAAGTGCTTCAAGGGAGGAAAACAGAAGGGATCTGAGGGTTTTGAAAAAAGGGGTGACACCGGTTCGGCTGGAAGAGATGGAGCACTTCCTAAATAAATACCCTGACAAAGAGGCTGCAAAATTGTTGCGTGATGGTTTTCGGGAGGGATTCAAGATCCCTTTTGTTGACATGGAGGTGAGGTTATCAACCAGGAATTTGAAATCAGCCAGGGAATTCCCAGAAGTGGTCACTGAAAAGTTGCAAAAAGAAGTGGCTTTAGGTAGAATGGCTGGGCCGTTTGACACAGCCCCCATGGTTAACCTGAGAGTGTCGCCATTGGGGGTTGTACCAAAAAAGGAGCCTAACAAGTTCAGGTTGATTCATCACCTCTCATTTCCGAAGGGCTCTTCGGTAAACGATGGAATTGACCCCCAATTGTGTTCTGTGTTATATACTTCTTTTGATTCGGCAATGTCATGGGTTAGAAAATGTGGACAAGGGGCCATGTTGGCAAAGACGGACATTGAGGCAGCGTTTAGACTGCTACCAGTTCATCCGGACAGTATGCATTTGCTTGGTTGTTTTTGGGACGGGGGATTTTTTGTGGATCGTTGTTTACCGATGGGGTGTTCATTGTCATGCGCCTATTTCGAAGCATTTAGTACGTTTTTAGAATGGGTAGTTAAGGACGTGACAGGACTCGGTTCTTGTGTTCATTATCTGGATGATTTCTTGTTTGTTGGGTCGGCCTTTTCTTCGGATTGTTCGGTTTTACTTCACTCGATGGAAGGGGTGGCTAAAAAATTTGGCGTTCCGTTGGCAGCGGAAAAAACGGTTGGGCCTGTTACATCTTTGAGTTTTCTGGGTATTGAAATCGACACGGTGGCAATGGAGTGTAGATTGCCTGAGGACAAACTGGTGAACATGAGATTGGAGGTGAAGCGTGTGGGTAGCTTGAAGAAGGTAACACTTCATGAGGTCCAGTCGTTGCTTGGTAAACTGAACTTCGCATGTCGGATCATGCCAATGGGAAGAGCCTTTTGTCGTAGACTTTCATTGGCCACGGTTGGGATTAGGGCGCCAAATCATTTCATACGGCTTAGAAGGGATCTGAAGGATGATTTGAAAGTTTGGGAATTTTTTCTGGATTCATACAATGGAAAGTCACTCTGGATTGCGCCGGTGGTGTCGGCGGAGTTTCTCGGCATTTTGGTCGGTTCAGCGGACGAATCGGGTTTTTCTTTGTTTTTTCGGAACGAATGGTTAGTGGCCGAGTGGCCAAAAACGTGGAAAGAGAACGGTTTAGTGGCTGATATTACACTACGCGAAGTTTTTTCCTATCGTGGTAGCTTTGACACTATGGGGAGGCAATGTTCGAGACAAGAAAATATGTTTTTGTTGCGGCTCAGTTGGGGCCATGGAGGCTATTAATTCGTTGTCATCATCAAAACACTCTCTTCTGCGAGTTTTACAACAATTGGTTTGGGCTGGTTTGAATTTTAATTTGTGGGTCACGGCGGAACTTGGGGTTTTGAAATATAACAAAATTCTTGAAGCTCTTTCTTCTTCGCAGTGGGATCGTGTTCGGGAGTTGGCACCGCAAGTGGAACCCACGGGGAAGGTTTGTTCAGAGGAGCTTTGGAATCTTCCGCTGGGGCAGTGAGAGACTTGTTGGCCAGATCGCTGTCGGCTGGAACTTGGTTGCACTATACGAGGGCCTGGGATTCTTGGGTCCGGTGGAAAAATCAGATGGGTGCGGATTTAGAGGACGAAAGCAAATTGATTTTATTTATCGGTCATATCTGGGAGTCAGGTTGGTCAGTGTCAAAATCAATAATTCGTTATCAGGCTTGGCTTTTGGCTTTAAACTTAGAGGGTTGCAGGATTTGACAAAAATCGTTTCTGGTCCGGCAGGTGGTAAAAGGCTGTCGTAAAGGCTGGAAGGTGTCAGACGGTAGGCGGCCGGTGTCATATGAAGTTTTATTAAATCTGGAAAATCAGTTAGAGGCTGTGTGTTCGGATATGGGGGAAGTAATTTTGTTTAGATTAGCATTTTCTCTAGCATTTTTGGTGCGTTTCGGTTAGGTGAATTGGTTAGTCCTTCCAAGTGTAAGAAAGGTGGTATACTGAGGCAGGATGTGGACATGTTTGGGGACAGGCTAGTGATAATTTTGCGTTCTTCCAAAACGGATACTGCAGGTAAAGGTTGTCGAGTGGTTCTTTTTGAGGTAAACGGCTCTCCAGTTTGCCCGGTAAAATGTTTGAGGGAGTTCCTGTCTGGTCCAGGTTCGGGGGATTGCCCATTGTTAGTGCATAAGGATGGGTCATTTCTCTCCCGTTTTCAATTTTTGACTGTATTTAGACGTTGTTTGGAAAAAGGGGGCATTTCAGCGAAGAATTTTAGTGGGCATTCATTCCGGATTGGGGCGGCAACGGAGGCTGCCAGGAGGGGTCTAGGAGATGAAATGGTTCAGAGGATCGGTCGGTGGGAATCAGTAAGATTTCGTTCTTACATTCGCCCGTCTTTGTTGTAACGGATTGATCTAATTGACCACAGTTTTCCTTTTCAGTTATACGGTGTTGATGTTTCCTTTTCTATTTTCAGAGCCGAGGCAATTGCTTATTTGGATCATGGGTCATTCATTTGTATTCTGGGCGGCATTGAGGGCCGACGTTCGGCCGGACGGGAGACAACTGGGAGTGCCCCGATCGCGTGGAACCCTGAGGTGGATCGGAAAAAGGGGTATGATGTGGAAGCAATTGCTGTCGGAATTCCACAGATTTGTTCGATTGGATCGGGTGCCAGACTTGTTGGTGGTTCATTTGGGGGGCAATGACTTGGGCAAACGTCCCTGTAGGGAACTAATTAAGGATATCAAGTTTGACATGTTACGGCTTTGGTCTATGTTTCCACGTTTGTTGGTTGTTTGGTCGGACATTGTGCCCAGGAAGGTTTGGCGCGAGGCAAGATCTGTTCATGGTGTGAACAAGGCGAGGATTAAGTTAAACAGAGTGATTTCACGTTTTATGGTGAGAAATGGGGCACTTGTGGTTCGGCATAAGGATCTGGAGTCTGGGCAAGGGGAATACTGGAGGAAAGATGGGGTCCATTTAAATGCGATAGGTCTAGATTTGTGGTGTCTGGCGATTCAAGAGGGCATTGAGAAAGGTATTTTGGTATGGCGTGACATAAATGTTTGAGGGGTCAGAACATTTATGCTGGTGGCGTGGGGGGGGAGGTCCTCGAGGTTGGTGGTGATGGAAATGGTGGATCGGAGGGGGGGGGGGATCTCTAAGGTCCTGGACTCCCCCGTGGGTGAACAAATTTGGAATGGAACAAAAAGATCACATGAAGGTGATAATTAGGATATATGGGTAATTTTGGAGGAAATTGGCCGGGTGAGTCTATGGGCGTCTCTGAGCTGGAGCGTAGCGGCTAGAGGCAAGACGTGACCTGGAGGCCAAGTTTTACGGTTATGGAAGACAAGTTTTTATGGTCTGGAGGCCAAGTTTATTACATTTTGGGGCCTCGAGGACCACCCTCCCCGTGGTTAATGTTTAATAAATAAACTGTTTGTTATTATGTGTTAATAAACGGCTGCTGTGGCCAACTTATCCAAATACCATTGTGGTCAGTTTTTTATTTTAGATAAAGTGGTCGGGCCGTTTGGTTGAAGGGTAAAAATGAGGAGTAAAAAAGGTGGGTAGAGAAACTCATGGGGATTCACGTATACCAACTGTCAAGTAAGGCCGTACTGGGCCGCAGGCCTTCAAAGGGAGGACGCCATGACAGGGTTAAGTGATAATACATGAGAAAGCATTGGGTTGAGGGAATTTTGGGTGGGGAAGGGTTAATAAATTTGAATCAGGGGAATGATGTATGGCTAGGGGGAGGGGGAATGGGGAGAAGAGGCGGAGTAAGGGCGGGCAGTATAAGGGGCAACGGCCATCTCAGTGGGGCAACCATTTTAGGTCCCCCACCGTACTAGAAACAAGCTCCCACCCACCCTCCCTTTTTTGTTGGTTGCTTTGGAAACGTTCATAGGTGATGTCAAGGTCGTTAAGAAAAAGGGGTTATTATCGTTGTATTGCTCGAATTATTGCGTTATGTTTTCTGTTGTTTTGTCGCGGCAGCAAGGCGTGGGGGGGGAGGTCCTCGAGGTTGGTGGTGATGGAAATGGTGGATCGGAGGGGGGGGGGATCTCTAAGGTCCTGGACTCCCCCGTGGGTGAACAAATTTGGAATGGAACAAAAAGATCACATGGAGGTGATAATTAGGATATATGGGTAATTTTGGAGGAAATTGGCCGGGGGAGTCTATGGGCGTCTCTGAGCTGGAGCGTAGCGGCTAGAGGCAAGATGTGACCTGGAGGCCAAGTTTTACGGTTATGGAAGACAAGTTTTTATGGTCTGGAGGCCAAGTTTATTACATTTTGGGGCCTCGAGGACCACCCTCCCCGTGGTTAATGTTTAATAAATAAACTGTTTGTTATTATGTGTTAATAAACGGCTGCTGTGGCCAACTTATCCAAATACCATTGTGGTCAGTTTTTTATTTTAGATAAAGTGGTCGGGCCGTTTGGTTGAAGGGTAAAAATGAGGAGTAAAAAAGGTGGGTAGAGAAACTCATGGGGATTCACGTATACCAACTGTCATGATGTCCTGAAGCCTGCACGTCTTCATTAGCTTTAACACATGAGAGATTCTTCCTGCCTCACTGTGTTGACATGTAACCGTGACGTGATGATGGAGGCTGACCGACCAGCCTATTTGAGTAAGTGAGTCAGTCCAATTCTCTGTTAAAGGAAATCTGTCAGCAGGTTTTTACAGTACAAACTATTTACAGTGGGGCAAAGAAGTATTTAGTCAGTCAGCAATAGTGCAAGTTCCACCACTTAAAAAGATGAGAGGCGTCTGTAATTTACATCATAGGTAGACCTCAACTATGGGAGACAAACTGAGAAAAAAAAATTCAGAAAATAACATTGTCTGTTTTTTTATCATTTTATTTGCATTTTATGGTGGAAAATAAGTATTTGGTCAGAAACAAAATTTCATCTCAATACTTTGTAATATATCCTTTGTTGGCAATGACAGAGGTCAAACGTTTTCTGTAAGTCTTCACAAGGTTGCCACACACTGTTGTTGGTATGTTGGCCCATTCCTCCATGCAGATCTCCTCTAGAGCAGTGATGTTTTTGGCTTTTCGCTTGGCAACACGGACTTTCAACTCCCTCCAAAGGTTTTCTATAGGGTTGAGATCTGGAGACTGGCTAGGCCACTCCAGGACCTTGAAATGCTTCTTACGAAGCCACTCCTTCGTTGCCCTGGCAGTGTGCTTTGGATCATTGACATGTTGAAAGACCTAGCCACGTTTCATCTTCAATGCCCTTGCTGATGGAAGGAGGTTTGCACTCAAAATCTCACGAAACATGGCCCCATTCATTCTTTCATGTACCCGGATCAGTCATCCTGGCCCCTTTGCAGAGAAACAGCCCCAAAGCATGATGTTTCCACCACCATGCTTTACAGTAGGTATGGTGTTTGATGGATGCAACTCAGTATTCTTTTTCCTCCAAACATGACAAGTTGTGTTTCTACCAAACAGTTCCAGTTTGGTTTCATCAGACCATAGGACATTCTCCCAAAACTCCTCTGGATCATCCAAATGCTCTCTAGCAAACTTCAGACGGGCCCGGACATGTACTGGCTTAAGCAGTGGGACACGTCTGGCACTGCAGGATCTGAGTCCATGGTGGCGTAGTGTGTTACTTATGGTAGGCCTTGTTACATTGGTCCCAGATCTCTGCAGTTCATTCACTAGGTCCCCCCGCGTGGTTCTGGGATTTTTGCTCACCGTTCTTGTGATCATTCTGACCCCACGGAGTGGGATTTTGCGTGGAGCCCCAGATCGAGGGAGATTATCAGTGGTCTTGTATGTCTTCCATTTTCTAATTATTGCTCCCACTGTTGATTTCTTCACTCCAAGCTGGTTGGCTATTGCAGATTCAGTCTTCCCAGCCTGGTGCAGGGCTACAATTTTGTTTCTGGTGTCCTTTGACAGCTCTTTGGTCTTCACCATAGTGGAGTTTGGAGTCAGACTGTTTGAGGGTGTGCACAGGTGTCTTTTTATACTGATAACAAGTTTAAACAGGTGCCATTACTACAGGTAATGAGTGGAGGAAAGAGGAGACTCTTATAGAAGAAGTTACAGGTCTGTGAGAGCCAGAAATCTTGATTGTTTGTTTCTGACCAAATACTTATTTTCCACCATAAAATGCTAATAAAATTATAAAAAAACAGACAATGTGATTTTCTGGATTTTTTTTTCTCAGTTTGTCTCCCATAGTTGAGGTCTACCTATGATGTAAATTACAGACACCTCTCATCTTTTTAAGTGGTGGAACTTGCACTATTGCTGACTGACTAAATACTTTTTTGACCCACTGTATATGTGCATGTAGCTCTTTCAAAGTCTACTCCACCAATACCTTCCGATTTCTCAGTAATGGAGGAACAGACCGGCCATGTAAAGGCATTGCTGGACTTGTCTGTGAAGGGGCTACTGTCATGATCTCTGCAGGCAGAGATCATAGCAAGCCTATAGAGGGACAAGCTCTCGGAAGATGGAACTATACTGACCATGAACTAAGCCTGCCGCGCAACTAGAAATAGCCAGGTAGCATTTCCTATTTATCGCTAGATGCCCAGCTCTGGCCTAAGACCTAAATAGCTAGCAGAGGGAAATATAAGACCTGGCTCACCTCTAGAGAAATATTCCAAAGAAGACAGTAGCCCCCCACATATAATGACGGTGAGTTCAGATGAAACAACAAACGCAGCAGGAAAATAGTCTTAGCAAATTTGAGGTCCGCTTACTAGATAGCAGAAGACAGATAGTATACTTTCATGGTCAGCAGAAAAACACTAACAAAACACCATCCAGAGATTACCTTAAACTCTGGCATTAACTCATAACGCCAGAGTAGCAATCCCTGATCAACGAGAGCTTTCCAGACACAGTAACAAAACTTCAGCTGTGAACTGGAACAAATAGGCAAAACAAAACATGGACAAAAGTCCAACTTATCTAGTAGTAGTCTAGAAGCAGGAACAAGCACTGAGAGGCATCAGATAACATTGTTGACCGGCAAGAAACCACCAGAGAAATGAGCTTAAATAGCGACACCCACTACTGATGGAATCAGGTGAAACAGGAAAGAGGATGACAAGTCCAATTCCACAAGCGGCCACCGGGGGAGCCCAGAATCCAAATTCACAACAGTACCCCCCCCTCAAGGAGGGGGCACCGAACCCTCACCAGATCCACCAGGGCGACCAGGATGAGCCCTATGGAAGGCACGAACAAGATCAGAAGCATGAACATCAGATGCATTGACCCAAGAATTATCCTCCTGGCCGTAACCCTTCCAGTTGACCAGATACTGGAGTTTCCGTCTGGAAACACGAGAGTCCAAAATTTTCTCCACAACGTACTCCAACTCACCCTCAACCAACACCGGAGCAGGAGGCTCAACTGAAGGTACAACAGGTACCTCATACCTGCGCAATAACGACCGATGAAAAACGTTATGAATGGAAAAGGACGCAGGGTCTCCAGCTGAACGAGACTTCAGGGACAAATAAAGCTTACAATTATTTCGGAAATTCTGGAAGCTAGCTCTATTCCCTGTGAAGAACTCCGGCAAAGGAATTCTCGGCTCAGATACCGGAGCATGTACCACAAAATCTTGTAAATTTTGTACTTTCGTGATGAGATTATTCAAACCCGCAGTTACACTCTGGAGATCCATTATTGTCAGGTGCACACAGAGCATACAGAGATTAGGAGGAGAGAGAGAGAAAAGACTGCAGCAAGGCAGACTGGAGGAAAAAAAAAAAAAAAAAAAATTTCAGCAGACTTCTTATAACTCTCCTTTCTCAACCTGGGTCTTTAACACTTTATGGGCCGGTCAAACTGTCATGATCTCTGCAGGCAGAGATCATAGCAAGCCTATAGAGGGACAAGCTCTCGGAAGATGGAACTATACTGACCATGAACTAAGCCTGCCGCGCAACTAGAAATAGCCAGGTAGCATTTCCTATTTATCGCTAGATGCCCAGCTCTGGCCTAAGACCTAAATAGCTAGCAGAGGGAAATATAAGACCTGGCTCACCTCTAGAGAAATATTCCAAAGAAGACAGTAGCCCCCCACATATAATGACGGTGAGTTCAGATGAAACAACAAACGCAGCAGGAAAATAGTCTTAGCAAATTTGAGGTCCGCTTACTAGATAGCAGAAGACAGATAGTATACTTTCATGGTCAGCAGAAAAACACTAACAAAACACCATCCAGAGATTACCTTAAACTCTGGCATTAACTCATAACGCCAGAGTAGCAATCCCTGATCAACGAGAGCTTTCCAGACACAGTAACAAAACTTCAGCTGTGAACTGGAACAAATAGGCAAAACAAAACATGGACAAAAGTCCAACTTATCTAGTAGTAGTCTAGAAGCAGGAACAAGCACTGAGAGGCATCAGATAACATTGTTGACCGGCAAGAAACCACCAGAGAAATGAGCTTAAATAGCGACACCCACTACTGATGGAATCAGGTGAAACAGGAAAGAGGATGACAAGTCCAATTCCACAAGCGGCCACCGGGGGAGCCCAGAATCCAAATTCACAACAGGCTACATACACATGTAAATAGTTTGGGGGGTGAGATCCTGCTGATATGATTAACTTTAAACCTGATTTAACCAGAAAAGAAGGCTGACATGGATACTGAGCTACTGAACGTAGCCGAACAGTCAACCCAAGCTTCACTGGTCTTGTGTGGACATGAGGAGGAAGCTTTACTGAAAACAAAGAGAACATGGAGGTTCCTAAACCCCCAACTCTGGCAATTATATTGTTAAAAACGTGCAACTTTCATTATTATTCTATACTAGCTGAAGAGCCCGGCGTTGCCCAGGCATAGTAACTAAGTGTGGTTAGTTATAACAAATTATAACGATTATATTGCACATAAAGCACAGCTTTTCTCCTTTATAGTCGCCTCCTCTGGCAGCACCTCACACTCCTCTTCCATATACAATTGGAAACACTTGATCCTGAGAGAAATTGCACTAATTGCAATAAAGCGTATTGTATGCACAGCCTACTTCTTCTTCTGCAGCACCACACTTTTCTCCTTTAGACCTTGTTCACATGTTATTTGGTCAGTATTTTTACCTCAGTATTTGTAAGCTAAAACTTGGAGTAAAACAATCAGAGGAAAAGTATATTAAAAACACGTCACCACTTCTTTATTTTTCTCCCACTCGCGGTTTTAGCTTATATATACTGAGGTAAAATACTGACCAAATACTGAATGTATGAATGTGGCCTTATACACAGCTTCCACCAGCAGCGCCTCACTCTTCTCTATACACAGCCTCATACTGCAGCAGCAGTGGAGAGGGGCGTGGCTTGATACATACACACTCAGCTTTATATATATAGATTTTAAGTCCAATTAGGTAATATTTGAAGGCCAACTAAATAACTTACTGTGGCCATTGAAAATGGTTTTATCCTCTTTCTGGTCATAAAAATAGATCTCTATCTAATATATGAACAGATTAAGAAATTATTCTGCATAGACTGGTCATCTAGGTGGGACATTTAAAGCATTTTAAATTTAAAATTGCCATTTTTTTCTATTGTGCCTGATGCGATATACAGTATGTGTTTAAAACAAAGATTCTAGAATATGTGATGCATAAATTACCTCACAATGATTTATTCCAACTTGACATTGCTTTGTCTGGGCTGCAGTCTGGGTTTTATAGCAGTCCGTCCCATCACACTTAAATGATCGACATTTCTTATCCTAAAGGACAATACAAGACTTCATATTATCACAAAAAGGACATAGACATTGCACATATTGTATATATGAAAATTGATATAGTATGTATGCAAAAGTTGGGGGCTGAGGAGAAGAAGACACATGGTGGGTTCACTAATTGATGTAGAAGCAGGGCCAGAGCTATTATTAGCCTGCTGAATTACAGTTTTGGAATAAGAGGCACCCCAGATACTCCATACTCCTCTCCAGACAGACTCCGGCTTTATATGATAAAGGGTGATGAAAGAGTCGTACTATTAAAGCACCACTCCAGCGTTTTTGATTTTTTTTCTCAGTGCTGGAATGGTGCTTCTAGATAGATTGAAGAGATGGATTAGGTTTGAGATGAAGACTGTGGTGAGGTTTGGGATGAAGTCGGATGGGATCGGGTCAATGCCCAGGTGGAGAGATGTGATCTTGAGAGTAGAGTGGAGAGTCAATCTTCTGTAATGGTGGAGAAGTTGGTTTTGGAGGAGGAGGGCTGAGCAGTTAAGAGGAAGGGCTCTGGAGGTTGTCGACCAAAACTGTCTCTGATGTTATCAATCTTCTGCTTGAAAATGAGGCAATGTCTTCAGCTGAGATGAGTAGAGAGGGAGGGGGTGCTGGGGGACGGAGGAGAGAATTGAAAATGTTGAATAACTGTTTAGGGTTGTGAAACAGGGAGGATGTGAGACATGAGAAGTAGGTTTGTTTTGCTGCAATGAGTGTGGCCTTGAAAGTAGTGTGGGACTGTTTGAATGTGGTGAAGTGCTCGTTGGAGTGGGATCTTTTCCATCTCCTCTCAGCAACCCTTGTAGCCAGTCTCAGTTCTTTGGTCAGGCTGGTGTGCCAGGGCTGTCTGTTGATTTTGTGAGCTTTGGTATGTGTGAGAGGGACAACCGATTTCAGAGCTAAAGCTATTGTGGTGTTATATAGAGCGGCAGCGGCATCCGCATTATGTAGGGAACTTATGTCTGTAAGAGGGAGGAGGGATTCAGACAGTGAGTGGAGATTGAGGTGTTTAAGATCTCTGCGAGGGTGTGCGAGTTTGTGGAGTGGGGATTGTGGACAAGGAGTGGAGAGGGAAGAAAATTTAAATAGGTTGTGGTCAGAAAGAGGTAGAGGTGAGTTAGAGAGGTTAGATAGAGAGCAGAGGCAGGTGAAGATGAGGTCCAATGTGTGGCCATCTTTGTGAGTGGCTGCAGAAGATTATTGATTGAGGCCGAAGGAGGAAGTGAGAGATAGAAGTTTAGTGGCAGCTGAGAGGTAAGTGTCAATGGGATGTTGAAGTCACCCATGATAATAGTGGAGATGTCAGCAGAAAGGAAATGAAGTAGCCAGGTGGTGAAGTGGATGAAAAAAGTGGGGGCTGGCCCTGGCGGGCGGTAAATGACAGCCATTTGGATGTTGGAGGGGGAATCGATGCTGCACACAGAGTGCACCTCAAAGGAAGAGAGGGTAACAGAGGGTGGTAGTGGGATGTGGGTGAAGGAGCAGTTATCCGACAGGAGAAAACCGACTCCTCCACCATGCTTGCTGCTGGGGCGGAGGGTGTGGGAAAGGCGGAGTCCACCATACGAGAGTGCAGCAGGAGAGGCTGTGTCAGTGGGGGTGAGTCAGGTTTCGGTGATGGCGAGGAAGCAAAGTTTGTGAATAATGAAAAGATCATTGATGTAGGAAATTTTATTGCAGACAGAGCGAGTATTACATAGAGCTCCTGTTAGTGGGACTGGAGAAGCAAGGGTTGGGCAAATGGGTATAAGGTTAGAGAGGTTACAGAAAGTGGTGACAGAGTGTGGATGGGAGGTAGAAATGACTGTGGGAATGTGGTGAGGAGGACCAGGATTTGGAGCAATATCATCGGTAGTGAGGAGAAGTAGAGAAAGTCTTAGCAGGTGGGAGCAGGAGAGGGCTTGAGGGGGCTGTCTGTGTTTGGAGACAGAGGATTATATGTTGAGGAACAGTTCTGAGGAGGAGGTGAGATGGATGGGGAGGATTGAAGAAGAGTTGAACAGTTCCTTACTAGATGTAGGGATTAGGGGAGTTAGCAGAAAGTGAAGGATTATAGGGGTGAGAGTGAAAACAAGCACAAACATTTTTTACAGTGACTGTATCCAGTTACCTTCAGTTCCCTTCTGGTTCAATTCTGGATTAATTTTTTTATCTGATCGCCACACTAATGCATTTCAATATACATGCATGGAAATGCACTATGGCTGTCATTTTGACAATGACAAAAACTTTTTAGACCCTGCTTATAGTAGAGACTAATAGGTCACTGTGCTTTGCAGACCAAGACTCCGGCTGCCATGACAACCAGTCGCTTTGATGGGGTGCCAATGTGGTGAGAGAGGGAGCCCAATCCTTCTCATAACACTCTAAATGGCACAATTGCTATTGATTGCAGCATTTTGAGGGTTAAACATCCAAGATGGTGCTGCCACCAGCCTTGGCTGTTACAGGAGGAGCTCAGCTATCAGTTAAGCCGAGCTTCTGGCCGAGATTCTGCGGGCATATCTCCTGTGCATGCATAATCTCCATAATGTACTGGTACGTCCATTGACAGGAAGTACCCACAAAATATAGCGTATTGTCAGGTAGAAGTTAAAGGGTTGTTCTTTTCTTCTTTCCTCCTTTCTTGTTTCTACAAGCACTTTGTAATTTTAACCATTTAAGTAGTTGAGACAACACCTTTAATAACAGGTACTAGAACTAGAACTTTGATGGCAGGATGATATTTATTTTGCAAAGTCAAAAGGAAAGAGAATACTTTCTTAATGTTAATAACTCTTAATACTTACACTGTATACAATTGTTGTTGTAGTAGTGGTAGCCTTGGTCGTGGTAGAAGTGGCTGTAGTCATCATCACCTGTGTACTTGGAGCTGTACTGTTTTCTAGGGCGCAATAAGATTAATAATGAGTAATGTGAAAAATGTAACTATTTACAATAAGTTCATCTCTATTTTAGTGTCCTGATCCCCCTGATGGAGCCAGTGTTTTTCTGAAACATACCAGCCCTGAAATATAAGGGGCAGTGTCTGCAGAACCTACCTCGCAGTGAATTTAATAGTAAAATATAGTTCTCAGCATATGAAGAGAAGTCACTAGTAGGCATGGGAGGACCCATGGATGTTCAGGTCCATCGATTTCGGCCGAAGTTTGTAAAAAAAAAGTTCAGTTCAAGTACCAGAAAGGTATCCGAATTTGATCCCGGACCCCATTCAAATGAATGGTGGCCCGAACATCTGGCGGTTCCCACACTGTCATCTATATGACAGTGCGGAAAACACCGGCTTTGATCGGAGGTAACCTTACTGACGGTACCGCCACAGTGCTGTGGTTCCCACACTGTCACATAGATGACAGCATTTGAGCCAGCAGCTGTGACCGGCAGTGAAAAGGTTACTGACGGTCACGCATTAGCTGATGGCTACTACTCTCATCAGCGTATGTCTAGTCTTGCTGATAGCAGTGAGAGCACGCAAACGCTGATGAGAGTATTCACAAGCTGGTGCCTATGCACAGTGAGAAATATGTCAGTGAGATAATTAATGCAGTGCATGCAGTACCTTACTGTACAAAAATAGTGGGGATCTTCCTTATTTTTTACTAATCAGCTAAAGTAAAGCAAACAGCTGGAGGCTGGTGTTATTTTTCTGGGAAGGGGCCAATTGCTATGAAGCTTCCCAGGCTATTAATATTAGCTCACAGCTGTCTGCATAGCCTTTACTGGATATTAAAACGGGGGACCCCACAAAAAAAAGTAGGGTCCCCCCTATAGATAACCAGCAAAGGCTAAACAGACCAGGCTAATATTAATAGGCTGGGAAGGGGGCCCTCAGACTAATAACATCAGCCCTCGGCTGCCCCAGAAATGGCGCATCAATTAGATTCGCCAATTTTGGTGCTTAGCCTCGGCTCTTCCCACTTACCCTGGTGCGATGGCAAGAGGAGTAATGGTTTTGGTTTGATGTCAGCTGGTGTATGTCTACTGACATCAAGCCCAGAGATTAGTAATGGAGAGGTATCTTTCAGACACCCCCATTACTAACCCTGTAGTGAAAAGAAAAAAAGACAAACAGAAAAAAGTCCTTTAACTGAACAAAATACTACTCAAATCCCCTCTTTTTCCCATTTATTAACATAAAAATAAAAATCAAAGTAATCCTCACCTGTCCGCCTATAATCCATCTAATATACACTCACCGGCCACTTTATTAGGTACACCTGTCCAACTTCTTGTTAACACTTAATTTCTAATCAGCCAATCACATGGCGGCAACTCAGTGCATTTAGGCATGTAGACATGGTCAAGACAATCTCCTGCAGTTCAAACCGAGCATCAGTATGGGGAAGAAAGGTGATTTGAGTGCCTTTGAACGTGGCATGGTTGTTGGTGCCAGAAGGGCTGGTCTGAGTATTTCAGAAACTGCTGATATACTGGGATTTTCACGCACAACCATCTCTAGGGTTTACAGAGAATGGTCCGAAAAAGAAAAAAAATCCAGTGAGCGGCAGTTCTGTGGGCGGAAATGCCTTGTTGATGCCAGAGGTCAGAGGAGAATGGGCAGACTGGTTCGAGCTGATAGAAAGGCAACAGTGACTCAAATCACCACCCGTTACAACCAAGGTAGGCCTAAGAGCATCTCTGAACGCACAGTGCGTCGAACTTTGAGGCAGATGGGCTACAGCAGCAGAAGACCACACCGGGTACCACTCCTTTCAGCTAAGAACAGGAAACTGAGGCTACAATTTGTACAAGCTCATCGAAATTGGACAGTAGAAGATTGGAAAAACGTTGCTTGGTCTGATGAGTCTCGATTTCTGCTGCGACATTCGGATGGTAGGGTCAGAATTTGGCGTAAACAACATGAAAGCATGGATCCATCCTGCCTTGTATGGAGCATCTTTGGGATGTGCAGCCGACAAATCTGCGGCAACTGTGTGATGCCATCATGTCAATATGGACCAAAATCTCTGAGGAATGCTTCCAGCACCTTGTTGAATCTATGCCACGAAGAATTGAGGCAGTTCTGAAGGCAAAAGGGGGTCCAACCCGTTACTAGCATGGTGTACCTAATAAAGTGGCCGGTGAGTGTATACTGTAATTGCCAATCGGCTCTGTCACAACTTCCGGCGATTGTGTCGCTATCCCACAATACACCGCGGCCGGAAGCTGTGACAAAAATGGCACAGCTATTCCATCGGGAGTTCAGCGGCGCTAGCCAATGAGCGGTGCCGCACGACTTTGGCGGGGGATTTAAATCCCGCACAGCACCGCTCATTGGATCAGCCGGTGCTGCGTGGGATTTGAATCTCCCACCATGGTGTCAAAGGAGAGAGTGGTCCAGACGTGCATAGGTGCAGATGCTGCCACCAGACTGACAGGCCTCAGCAGGAAACGTGCAGCAGCAGGCTGTTGTCCAGTTGCAAAAGGTCACACCTAGAGTCCTGACTACGCTGTTCAAGACCCGATTTCCCGATGTGCGCCGGTCAAGACCCAGAGTCCCGACCATGCCAGTCAAGGGCCGAAACCCAGACCTGCACCAGTCAAGACCCAGAGCCCAGACGACGCCAGTCAAGAGCCAGAGCCCAGTCCTCTTTCACTCAGACCTGGAAGACACCCGACGTCGGCCAAGCTCTGAAGATCTCTAAGGAGACTCCTCCAAGCAGGGGATGCTTGCTGTGGTGAACAGGAGACATGAGTAAATTGGGCCATCACTTCGAGCACTGACGTACGATACAGAGGTTGGCATGGGCTGGGGCAGCGGACAGGGAAGGGGTCAATTGAAGCATAGGATGCCCAATGTGCTTTGGTAGACTTTGTCAGGATGACTTGCGGCCTAGCAGAAGAAATCACTACGGGAGTAGGCTGCACAGTAGCTCTCACAGGAACGGGTATTTTACCCTGGTTTGAGGGACATAAGCATAATCCTCAAGAAGCTTCTCTAATGTTTAAAGTGAACTTTAAGACTCATTATATGCCCTATAGTGTACAACCTACTTTTCATTAATCAGTTTCACCTTGTTAACTGTTTTCATAATTACTGCAATTTCCTGCCATATCTGAGGAAATAAATAGCTAACTGACTGCTCCTCGTGTCCCTCTGCGTGTTGCATCTGATCACCTGCTTTACAACTGTGCTCTGCGTGATCCAAAAGTGACTTTTATAAAGTAAGTTTGTGGAGTATCCGAACAAGGCTCCATAGGCTTTCATTATAACAGTGACTTCCGGCTCATGCATAGAGCATAGAGTGAGTTGGCAGGTCTCATTTGTTGTGACATCACTGAGAAGCGAAGGAGAATGGCGCTGGATTCCAGAGAGAGCAGTGGTAGGTGAGTATACTAATACACTCACACTAGGTTACATTCATTTAAAGAATAATAATGTTAGTGGGAGTGCTTCTTTAAACTCTGAGAACACTGATCTCTGCAGTTTATCCCCTTAGATGCTGTGGCCAAATTTGTCCTTCCCCTGTATGCAGGAGGAAGAGAAGGTGATTCATGTTCCCTTTTCTTTGATTTCCTTGAAATTTTGTGCAGGCTCAGAAAAATCTTTTATCCAGTCTTCTCTCTTTGTTACATCTTGTGCAGGTGCCCATCTTACACACTCAGCGCATGCGCAAAATTTCAATGGGAACAATGCTGCTTCCTGCAAAGCCAGTGTTGTCAATCAATGAAGACAGGAGCAGAGATACAGGAAATCACAGAGTTGGGTTGGTGCACTGAAACACTTAACCACACCAAATTTTCACCAAGCATAATATGATAAAGAAGGTCACTTGCGGGGGCGGCGTTGGTCTCTGCTCGCTTTTTCTCTCCTTACAACGTGCTGTTTTAGTGCCGGTTCATCACTTCTCATCTAAGCTGGCGAGAGAGCACATTTTCACTGCACTGAGATGAACATTGCACAGTGGCATGATCCTACTAAGCATCCATTGGAATTGACAACTGATGTCACTAATGAGGCTTTATTTCGGGGTGTGGGTAGGGGATGCGGGAGTGACAGTAGTCTCTGCCAACTAATGACGACTCTTTTGAGCATGCACTGGGAATCTAAAATTAAGTGTCATCACACAGGAAGCCTAAAAAAATATTAAGCAGTTGGATAGAATAGTGATGGAACAATAGGGACTTTTTAATTAAATTATATTAGAAATATTAGCTTATAACATTAAATAGAGATTTAGGAATAATAAAATAAAATTTAAAATAAACTGTAAGGGCATCTGATGATATAAATACTAGTTTCTATTCTAAGCTTTTGATGGTTAGTTGCAATTAATCTTGTCCACGTTGACCAAAGATGCCAAGGATGATGTGAGAAGTTTCTCTATTAAAACATTTCTATATACTCCTAAAATAAATATATTTTTTGCAGCTATGGACACAATTCTAAACCATTTCAGTAAATCTGGAACATTTGGGGCAAGTTCTGGGTTTTAGTTATCAATATATTCAGTAGGTCTGGTTCTGTAGGCATCACTAAAGAATTGATATACAAATAATTATACTGAACAATGTGTATTTATTAGCATATTATCTGTTTATATGTGAATCACTTACCAATGTAGGATTGCGAGGGAGCTGTTAAATGTGCTTGGTATTGTAACAGACAAACATTTTATAGGCATACACAACCTAAGGGTACCGTCACACATTGAAATTTTCATCGCTGCGAAGGCACGATCCGTGACGTCGCAGCGATCGTATGAATATCGCTCCAGCGTCATAGACTGCGGTCACACGTTGCAATCACGGCGCTGGAGCGATGCCGAAGTCCCCGGGTAACCAGGGCAAACATCGGGTAACTAAGCGCAGGCACCGCTGTGATCTGCTCTCACTTTCCGGCCGGCACTCAGAGCAGGAAGCAGACGGCAAGGGACCTGAAGGACACCGACGGGTGAGTATGTACTGTTTGTTTTTTTACGTTTACGCTGGTAACCAGGGTAAACATCGGGTTACTAAGCGCGGCCCTGCGCTTAGTTACCCGATGTTTACCCTGGTTACAAGCGAAGACATCGCTGGATCGCTGTCACACACAACGATCCAGCGATGTCAGCGGGTGATCAAGCGACGAAAGAAAGTTCCATACGATCTGCTACGACGTACGATTCTCAGCAGGATCCCTGATCGCTGCTGCGTGTCAGACACTGCGATATCGTAACGATATCGCTAGAACGTCACGAATCGTAACGTCGTAGCGATGGAAATTTCAATGTGTGACGGTACCCTAAGGTATGGACTACTTGACAGTCTCTAAAGGTCCATTTACACTGTGCAGCGTTAAACAACCACTGACAAACATGTTTGCTGGTCGGCGGTCATTTAATAGCCTGTGTTCACAGCTTGATCCCACTTCAGATGCACACTGAATAATCTGATATACAGTGGTGTGAAAAAGCACTTGCCCTCCTCCTGACATCCTATTGTTTTGCATGTTTGTCCACTTAAAATGTTTCAGATCACCAAATTTAAATATTAGATAACAAAAGTAAACACAAAATGCAGTTTATAAGTGAAGGTCTTTATTATTAAGGGAAAAAGAAATCTAAACCTATAGGGCCCTGTGTGAAAAACTGATTGCCCCCCCCCCCCTTAAAATATAAATTAACTGTGGGCAATTTGAACTTTGTTTCCCAAAGATGTGATAAACCAGTCACACCCAGGCCTGAATATTGCCACACTTATTCTCAATCAAGAAATCACTTAAATAAGATCTTGTTGACAAAATGAAGTAGACCAAAAGGTCCTCAAAAGCTAGACATCACACCGAGATCCAAAGTAATTCTGGAACAAATGAGAAACAAAGTAATTGAGATCTATGAGTCTGGAAAAGGTTATAAAGCCATTTCTATAGCTTTGAGACTCCAACGAACCACAGTGAGAGCCATTATCCACAAATGGCGAAAACATGGAACAGTGCTGAACCTTCACAGTAGTTGCTGGCAGACCAAATTTACCCCAACAGTGCAGCAACAAGTCATCCAACAGGTCACAAAAGACCACACAACAACATCCAAAGAACTGCAGGCGTCACTTGCCTCAGTTAAGGTCATTGTTCATGACTCCACCATAAGAAAGGGACTGGGTGAGGGGGCGTGGCCTGACCGCTAATGAAGCAGGTCGCATAACGCGGGAGCTCTGCTGCCAGGAATATATAAGCGGCTCATAGCGACATACTCGTGGCCCTTCCGGTCCTGTACCATCTCGCACCAGTACCTCACTTACCGGTGAGTACATGGGGAAAACGAAAACCGGCCCCAGGGATTCCACTAGGCGCATCGGTGATTTCTTTGCGGCCTCTCCCCAGCCGCGCCAGACATCCAAGATGGCGCCGCTTTCACCCAGGCTGTCCCGCTCAGCGCGCCGAGGTTCTCAATCATCCACCTCGAGCGCAGCTGCAACAGACCTCACCGACGCCCCGATTACAGCGCCTATGATGAAGGTCATGTTGGGAGAACTACGCACCTCCCTTCAGGAAGATATGCGCGCTATGATGGCGGACCTTAAAGGAGAGGTGGAGGAGCTGGGGAGCCGCACAGACCACCTAGAACAAAAGATGGCAGAACTTGTGGCCTCACATAATGATTTGTGGGATGCACATGAAAACCTAAGTTCTCTTGCTAATAAAACCCTCTCCAAAACTCTGGACCTGGAGGACAGATCTAGAAGAAATAACGTTAAGATCAGAGGCATTGAAGAAACAGTGGGCTCAGAAGACTTAAGACCCTTCTTACAAGACTTCATACTTGCTGTTCTCCCTAACGCAACTAAAAAGGGAGTTATTATTGATCGTATTCACCGGATCCCCAAGCCTTCAGGATTGGGCTCAACTGTCCCCAGAGATGTGTTGGCACGTATACACTTTTTCATCATGAAGGAGGAGTTTCTGCAAACACTAAGAAGTAAACCAACACTACCTGAACGCTTTGCTAAAGTCTCTGTCTTCCCTGACTTATCAGCCGGCACTCTGGCCCAACGCAGGGCTTTTTTGAAATATACCACAATACTAAGAGAGAAAGGGATCCTATACCGCTGGGGCTTCCCTACTAAGCTCTGCATCCGCAAAGATGGTTCAGTCACCACCTGCCTAACCCCCTCACAAGCAGCAAAGACCTTGTCTCAATGGGGGTTGACTCCTCCCGGCTCTTTGCCCTCAACAACTGCTTCTCCTGGTCCTGGTGGATCTAAATCTGGAAGACGCCGGATTTCTCCGGACTGGAAGGTTGCCTGAAGTCACAACTTTACTGGTTCCTGGCTGGAATCCTCCTTTTTTTTACTTCTCTTTCTTTTTTAGATTATTATTTTTCTCTATTCCCACGCAAACCTTTTTTTTTATTTTTTTTTTTCTGCTGAGCTCGGTCCCCTGTAGGACCCCCCTCAGCATATTGCCCCATAGGTGAATTGTTTCTCTGTTTCGCCTCTGGATTCGGGTAACACCTGAATGGACTCTCAGGTTATGGTTTTTTGTTGTTTGTCTGTTCATACCCTTCTCTCTTCCCTCCTTTCCTCTCCCCCTCCCCCGCACCATTTCACTTGCTGGTATCTCATGTTGGTCCACCATTGTCGCCATAAGATATTGCAATGTTTCTGGTTGAATGTTCACACTTGCATTCTTCTTATTATTAATAATGAGTATCTCACTTTTTTCTATTAATGTTAATGGCCTCAACTCGCCCGGGAAGAGGTCTCTGGTTTGGCGTCAACTCTCTAAAATGCATCATGATATCATTTGCATTCAAGAGGCTCATTTGTTAGAACGAGATAACTTTAGAATGCATTCAGGCCTATACCCTCACCAATTTTTTGCCAATGCCAACTCTAAAAAAGCTGGAGTCGCCATCTTTGTTAACAAAGCGATTTCTTTTCAATTAGTTAACTCTGTGGCAGACCCTTTGGGTAGATTCCTCATAGTGCTATGCCTAATTAATAATACCCCTTATACTATTGCCTCCATTTATGCCCCAAACTTTGGCCAAATCAAGTTTTTAAACTCCTTTTTCCAAACGTTGAGCAGTTTCCAACATGGTTATAAACTGATTGCAGGTGATTTTAACATTCCGGTTTCTAAGGCCCTGGACTGCTCGGCCTCTTCTGTGTCCAGAGGTGAAGCAGCCCAACTTATTAACACATTCAACCTTCATGATATCTGGAGATACTTCCACTGTAATGAGCGGGATTACACATTCTGGTCATCCAGGCGAAGTTCTTATAGCAGAATTGACTATATACTGGTGGATGATGTGGCCCTCCCTCACTGTGTTTCCGCAGAGATAGGTAATATTACTTGGTCTGACCATGCACCTGTCTCGATCTCCCTAAAGGATCCTCTTGCAATTAGACCTCCCTCACATTGGCGGCTTAACGAATTCCTTCTAAAGGACCAATCAAATTCCCAAATGATAGAGGCCTCTTTAAAGGAATTTTTCTCCATGAACGATACTGAGGAGATATGTGATGACTCCCTCTGGTTTGCTCATAAGGCGGTGATTCGTGGCCACTTTATCAAATTGGCTGCTTTAGCTAAGCGGAAATATAACAAGAATCTCCATACGGCTTTGGGTGCGATAGCCCAACTTGAGGCTCAACATAAACTACTACCATCTCCGCAATTGCTCTCAGCACTCTCAGAAGCTCGCCTTCATCTCCGCCAATTGCTTCTCCATAAAACAGAAAATGCTCTCAGGAAATCCAATGCCAAATTCTACTCCATGGGGGATTGAGCGGGTGCATTGCTGGCCAGGCGTGTCAAAAAAAGGGAGGCCCAGTCCAAAATTCACTACCTTCTGAGACCTGACGGCTCTCGCATTTACAATCCAATTCACATAGCGGAAGAGTTTGCGTCATACTACTCCTCTCTATATAACCTTAACTTAGATGCCAATACTCCTCAACCGTCCCAACTCTCCATAGCCTCCTTCCTAGATAAGGCAAATCTACCTTCAGTTACTTCAGAACAACTATCCTTTCTTAATGCACCGATTGAGACATCTGAAATAACCCAAATTATTAAAGAGGCTAAAAAACGTTCGGCCCCTGGTCCGGATGGTTTTTCTTTTTCTTATTATTCTCAATTCCTCCCTATCATGTCCCCCTACATCTTACGCCTCTTTAATCATTTGCTCTCTACAGGCAGTATTAAAAAGGAAGGCCTAGAAGCCTCTATAGCAACCCTTCCCAAACCGGGGAAGCCTATGAGCTCCCCAGGGAACTTTCGCCCCATTGCTCTTTTAAACTGCGATGTCAAAATTTATGCTAAACTTTGGGCCAATAGGCTAATGACAATACTCCCCTCACTTGTACACCCAGACCAGGTTGGGTTTGTTCCTGGTAGACAGACCAGAGACGGCACAAGACGCTTAATTGATTTACTGGATGTGGTGGAGAGAGGGACCCTTCCCAGTGTATTTCTGTCCCTTGACGCAGAGAAAGCGTTTGACAGAGTGCACTGGGGGTATATTGACCTTACTCTTCAAAGATTCGGTCTCTCTGGCCAAATTACCAAAGCTATTATGGCCCTTTATTCCAATCCCTGTACATCTGTCCGTTCCGGCGGTTTCAGATCCAGTGTTTTCCCCATTTCCAATGGTACCCGCCAAGGCTGCCCTCTCTCCCCCATCATCTTTGCGCTCATTATGGAGCCTCTTGCTGCTACTGTAAGACAGTGCCCTAACATAAGGGGGATAAGGGTGGGTGATCATGAACATAAAATCGGTCTATACGCCGATGATGTAGTCTTAACTTGTTTAGCTCCTTTTGACTCCCTTAATGCTGTCTCCGAAATTCTTGCGCAATTTGCTGAAGCCTCATACTACAAATTAAATTTATCTAAATCTACAATTTTCCCTCTATTCCTTCCATCCTCCCTCCAGCGGCATATTCAATCTAAATTCCCTTTCTTCTGGTCCCCTCTTGGCTTTACCTACTTAGGTATTCAAATATCTCATACCAAAAACATTGTCCGCATTAACTGTGACGCAACTCTTTCTGATATCAAAAAAGATCTAGACCAATTCTCTAACTCCCGCTTGTCCTGGATGGCCAGAATTCAAACCAGTAAAATGCTAATCCTTCCTAAGCTCATTTATCTTTTCAGATGTCTCCCTCTCTCCATCCCATCTAGATATATATCAGCATTTCAATCACTGATCGATCGTTTTATTTGGAATGGCAAACCCCATAGAATCAAACGATCATTAATGTCACTCCCATACTCCAAAGGAGGTCTTGGGGCTCCTAGAGTCCAAGCCTATTATAAAGCTGCTCTTCTAGAACCTCTCAAAATCTGGTGGGAAGGTGGTTCGTCGCTTATGTGGTTTAATATAGAGTCTAACTTTGCTCCTGGACAATCTCTCAAAGTACTGTTGGAATTATGTTTGCTCCGGTCTGCCCCACATGGCCCCTTTCTTCATACAATACGCTCTGGCATCAAAATTTGGTCAGAATTATGCCCTACTCTTCTCTCTTTCTTAACCCATTTTGTGTCCCTTCAAGCTTTGGAATCTGCGGTTGATGGTTTGTCTCTCTCTGCCTGGGGGAGATGTGGGATTCTCTGGGTACGCTGTTATGGTTCTCAATGGCAAGAGAACATAGCCCAGCAAACATAAGAACTAGCTCTTGGAAGGATGGAAACTAAACTGACCATGAACTAAACCTGCCGCACAACTAACAGTAGCCGGGTAGCGTAGCCTGCGTTTTATCCCTAGACGCCCAGCGCCGGCCGGAGGACTAACTAATCCTGGCAGAGGAAAATATAGTCCTGGCTCACCTCTAGAGAAATTTCCCCGAAAGGCAGACAGAGGCCCCCACAAATATTGGCGGTGATTTTAGATGAAATGACAAACGTAGTATGAAAATAGGTTTAGCAAAATTGAGGTCCGCTTACTAGATAGCAGGAAGACAGAAAGGGCACTTTCATGGTCAGCTGAAAACCCTATCAAAACGCCATCCTGAAATTACTTTAAGACTCTAGTATTAACTCATAACATCAGAGTGGCAATTTCAGATCACAAGAGCTTTCCAGACACAGAAACGAAACTACAGCTGTGAACTGGAACAAAATGCAAAAACAAACAAGGACTAAAGTCCAACTTAGCTGGGAGTTGTCTAGCAGCAGGAACATGCACAGAAAGGCTTCTGATTACAATGTTGACCGGCATGGAAGTGACAGAGGAGCAAGGCTAAATAGCGACTCCCACCTCCTGATGGAAACAGGTGAACATAGAGGATGATGCACACCAGTTCAATTCCACCAGTGGCCACCGGGGGAGCCCAAAATCCAATTTCACAACAGTACCCCCCCCTCAAGGAGGGGGCACCGAACCCTCACCAGAACCACCAGGGCGATCAGGATGAGCCCTATGAAAGGCACGGACCAAATCGGAGGCATGAACATCCGAGGCAGTCACCCAAGAATTATCCTCCTGACCGTATCCCTTCCATTTGACCAGATACTGGAGTTTCCGTCTGGAAACACGGGAGTCCAAGATTTTTTCCACAACGTACTCCAACTCGCCCTCAACCAACACCGGAGCAGGAGGCTCAACGGAAGGCACAACCGGTACCTCATACCTGCGCAATAATGACCGATGAAAAACATTATGAATAGAAAAAGATGCAGGGAGGTCCAAACGGAAGGACACAGGGTTAAGAATCTCCAATATCTTGTACGGGCCGATGAACCGAGGCTTAAACTTGGGAGAAGAAACCCTCATAGGGACAAAACGAGAAGACAACCACACCAAGTCCCCAACACAAAGCCGAGGACCAACCCGACGCCGGCGGTTGGCAAAAAGCTGAGTCTTCTCCTGGGACAACTTCAAATTGTCCACTACCTGCCCCCAAATCTGATGCAACCTCTCCACCACAGCATCCACTCCAGGACAATCCGAAGATTCCACCTGACCAGAAGAAAATCGAGGATGAAACCCTGAATTACAGAAAAAGGGAGATACCAAGGTGGCAGAGCTGGCCCGATTATTGAGGGCAAACTCCGCTAAAGGCAAAAAAGCAACCCAATCATCCTGATCTGCAGACACAAAACACCTCAAATATGTCTCCAAGGTCTGATTCGTCCGCTCGGTCTGGCCATTAGTCTGAGGATGGAAAGCAGACGAGAAAGACAAATCTATGCCCATCCTAGCACAGAATGCTCGCCAAAATCTAGACACGAATTGGGTACCTCTGTCAGAAACGATATTCTCCGGAATACCATGCAAACGGACCACATTTTGAAAAAACAGAGGAACCAACTCGGAAGAAGAAGGCAACTTAGGCAGGGGAACCAAATGGACCATCTTAGAGAAACGATCACACACCACCCAGATGACAGACATCTTCTGAGAAACAGGAAGATCCGAAATAAAATCCATCGAGATGTGCGTCCAGGGCCTCTTCGGGATAGGCAAGGGCAACAACAATCCACTAGCCCGAGAACAACAAGGCTTGGCCCGAGCACAAACGTCACAAGACTGCACAAAGCCTCGCACATCTCGAGACAGGGAAGGCCACCAGAAGGACCTTGCCACCAAATCCCTGGTACCAAAGATTCCAGGATGACCTGCCAACGCAGAAGAATGAACCTCAGAAATGACTTTACTGGTCCAATCATCAGGAACAAACAGTCTACCAGGTGGGCAACGATCAGGTCTATCCGCCTGAAACTCCTGCAAGGCCCGCCGCAGGTCTGGAGAAACGGCAGACAATATCACTCCATCCTTAAGGATACCTGTAGGTTCAGAATTACCAGGGGAGTCAGGCTCAAAACTCCTAGAAAGGGCATCCGCCTTAACATTCTTAGAACCCGGCAGGTAGGACACCACAAAATTAAACCGAGAGAAAAACAACGACCAGCGCGCCTGTCTAGGATTCAGGCGTCTGGCGGACTCAAGATAAATTAGATTTTTGTGGTCAGTCAATACCACCACCTGATGTCTTGCCCCCTCAAGCCAATGACGCCACTCCTCAAAAGCCCACTTCATGGCCAAAAGCTCCCGATTCCCAACATCATAATTCCGCTCGGCGGGCGAAAATTTACGTGAGAAAAAAGCACAAGGTCTCATCACGGAGCAATCGGAACTTCTCTGCGACAAAACCGCCCCAGCTCCGATTTCAGAAGCGTCGACCTCAACCTGAAAAGGAAGAGCAACATCAGGCTGACGCAACACAGGGGCGGAAGAAAAGCGGCGCTTAAGCTCCCGAAAGGCCTCCACAGCAGCAGGGGACCAATCAGCAACATCAGCACCCTTCTTAGTCAAATCAGTCAATGGTTTAACAACATCAGAAAAACCAGCAATAAATCGACGATAAAAGTTAGCAAAGCCCAAAAATTTCTGAAGACTCTTAAGAGAAGAGGGTTGCGTCCAATCACAAATAGCCTGAACCTTGACAGGATCCATCTCGATGGAAGAGGGGGAAAAAATATATCCCAAAAAGGAAATCTTTTGAACCCCAAAAACGCACTTAGAACCCTTCACACACAAGGAATTAGACCGCAAAACCTGAAAAACCCTCCTGACCTGCTGGACATGAGAGTCCCAGTCATCCGAAAAAATCAAAATATCATCCAGATACACAATCATAAATTTATCCAAATAATCACGGAAAATGTCATGCATAAAGGACTGAAAGACTGAAGGGGCATTTGAAAGACCAAAAGGCATCACCAAATATTCAAAGTGGCCCTCGGGCGTATTAAATGCGGTTTTCCACTCATCCCCCTGCTTAATTCGCACCAAATTATACGCCCCACGGAGATCTATCTTAGAGAACCACTTGGCCCCCTTTATGCGAGCAAACAAATCAGTCAGCAGTGGCAACGGATATTGATATTTAACCGTGATCTTATTCAAAAGCCGATAATCAATGCACGGCCTCAAAGATCCATCTTTCTTAGCCACAAAGAAAAAACCGGCTCCTAAGGGAGATGACGAAGGACGAATATGTCCCTTTTCCAAGGACTCCTTTATATATTCTCGCATAGCAGCATGTTCAGGCACAGACAGATTAAATAAACGACCCTTAGGGTATTTACTACCCGGAATCAAATCTATGGCACAATCGCACTCCCGGTGCGGAGGTAATGAACCAAGCTTAGGTTCTTCAAAAACGTCACGATATTCTGTCAAGAATTCAGGAATCTCAGAGGGAATAGATGATGAAATGGAAACCACAGGTACGTCCCCATGCGTCCCCTTACATCCCCAGCTTAACACAGACATAGCTTTCCAGTCAAGGACTGGGTTATGAGATTGCAGCCATGGCAATCCAAGCACCAACACATCATGTAGGTTATACAGCACAAGAAAGCGAATAATCTCCTGGTGATCCGGATTAATCCGCATAGTTACTTGTGTCCAGTATTGTGGTTTATTGCTAGCCAATGGGGTGGAGTCAATCCCCTTCAGGGGTATAGGAGTTTCAAGAGGCTCCAAATCATACCCACAGCGTTTGGCAAAGGACCAATCCATAAGACTCAAAGCGGCGCCAGAGTCAACATAGGCATCCGCGGTAATAGATGATAAAGAACAAATCAGGGTCACAGATAGAATAAACTTAGACTGTAAAGTGCCAATTGAAACAGACTTATCAAGCTTCTTAGTACGCTTAGAGCATGCTGATATAACATGAGTTGAATCACCGCAATAGAAGCACAACCCATTTTTTCGTCTAAAATTCTGCCGTTCACTTCTGGACAGAATTCTATCACATTGCATATTCTCTGGCGTCTTCTCAGTAGACACCGCCAAATGGTGCACAGGTTTGCGCTCCCGCAGACGCCTATCGATCTGGATAGCCATTGTCATGGACTCATTCAGACCCGCAGGCACAGGGAACCCCACCATAACATCCTTAATGGCATCAGAGAGACCCTCTCTGAAATTCGCCGCCAGGGCGCACTCATTCCACTGAGTAAGCACAGCCCATTTACGGAATTTCTGGCAGTATATTTCAGCTTCGTCTTGCCCCTGAGATAGGGACATCAAGGCCTTTTCCGCCTGAAGTTCTAACTGAGGTTCCTCATAAAGCAACCCCAAGGCCAGAAAAAACGCATCCACATTGAGCAACGCAGGATCCCCTGGAGCCAATGCAAAAGCCCAATCCTGAGGGTCGCCCCGGAGCAAGGAAATCACAATCCTGACCTGCTGAGCAGGATCTCCAGCAGAGCGAGATTTCAGGGACAAAAACAACTTGCAATTATTTTTGAAATTTTGAAAGCAAGATCTATTCCCCGAGAAAAATTCAGGCAAAGGAATTCTAGGTTCAGATATAGGAACATGAACAACAAAATCTTGTAAATTTTGAACTTTCGTGGTGAGATTATTCAAACCTGCAGCTAAACTCTGAATATCCATTTTAAACAGGTGAACACAGAGCCATTCCAGGATTAGAAGGAGAGAGAGAGAGAAAGGCTGCAATATAGGCAGACTTGCAAGAGATTCAATTACAAGCACACTCAGAACTGAGGAAAAAAAAAAAAAATCTTCAGCAGACTTCTCTTTTCTCTCCTTTCTCTGTCAATTAATTTAACCCTTTTTGGGCCGGTCAAACTGTTATGGTTCTCAATGGCAAGAGAACATAGCCCAGCAAACATAAGAACTAGCTCTTGGAAGGATGGAAACTAAACTGACCATGAACTAAACCTGCCGCACAACTAACAGTAGCCGGGTAGCGTAGCCTGCGTTTTATCCCTAGACGCCCAGCGCCGGCCGGAGGACTAACTAATCCTGGCAGAGGAAAATATAGTCCTGGCTCACCTCTAGAGAAATTTCCCCGAAAGGCAGACAGAGGCCCCCACAAATATTGGCGGTGATTTTAGATGAAATGACAAACGTAGTATGAAAATAGGTTTAGCAAAATTGAGGTCCGCTTACTAGATAGCAGGAAGACAGAAAGGGCACTTTCATGGTCAGCTGAAAACCCTATCAAAACGCCATCCTGAAATTACTTTAAGACTCTAGTATTAACTCATAACATCAGAGTGGCAATTTCAGATCACAAGAGCTTTCCAGACACAGAAACGAAACTACAGCTGTGAACTGGAACAAAATGCAAAAACAAACAAGGACTAAAGTCCAACTTAGCTGGGAGTTGTCTAGCAGCAGGAACATGCACAGAAAGGCTTCTGATTACAATGTTGACCGGCATGGAAGTGACAGAGGAGCAAGGCTAAATAGCGACTCCCACCTCCTGATGGAAACAGGTGAACAGAGAGGATGATGCACACCAGTTCAATTCCACCAGTGGCCACCGGGGGAGCCCAAAATCCAATTTCACAACAGTACGCGACTTATTTAACTCTGTTGGTCTGATTCCATTCTTGGATTTGACTGCACGCTACTCTCTCCCTGGAGGATGTTTCTTCCAATATTTCCAAATTTGTAGCCTCCTGAAACGTTGCACCCAATTTGGACCGCCCGCCCTTCACCCGGAAGAGAAGACTCCATTCCAAAGATTTTTTAGACCAAATACGTTGATTGCTCATGGCATTTCAATTATTTACAAAGCCTTCCTATCACATGATTTAGTTTGCAAACTCCCTTTCATGTCCTCATGGGAGGCTGCCCTTTCTTTTGATGCTCCCCTGGCTGACTGGGACTTTGCTATGACACACCCATCCAAATTTTCTTCTTGTATTGGGCATTTAGAGCAAATTAAAAAAATCCACCTCCAATGGTACTTTACTCCAACCAACTTGGCTAAATTCCACCTCTCCTCCTTTCCTCTGTGTTGGAAGGGTTGCAACCTCATTGGTTCGCTAGCCCACGTATGGTGGGAATGCCTGTGTCTTAGGTCATTTTGGTGTCAAGTTGAATCCATATTAATAGAGATTACTCAGCTCCCTCTTGTTTTAACGGGCCCCCTCGCCATCCTGGGTATATCACTTTTGAATTTTCCCCGTCCCCTCCAACCCATAATCTCTAATATCCTTGTCGCTGCGAGGTACTGCATTGCAAAATATTGGAAATCCTCTACAGTTCCCTTTAAAGACGAATTAGTTGCAAGGGTTAATCTGCACCTTAGCTACGAGTTGATCACAGCAGATGGTCTCTCTAAGAAGAACAAAATTCTCACATGGTGGGACCCTTGGATTTCATCCTCTTTTGTATCAATCCCTGCTTCACTTCTTCCTAATCTTACCGGTTAATTGAGAGGTTTTATGTTGATCCTTCTCTGCATTGTTATATTCTTTTGCATTTGGGAATATTGTGCATATTGGCCTTTTGTATCATATCAGTGGTGATTTCCGTCCCTTGTCTCCCCTTTTCCCTATTTCTTATTCTGTTGTTACTGTAAAAAAAATTTTACTCAATAAAAATTTCAATGGTTAAAAAAAAAAAAGAAAGGGACTGGGTAAAAATGGCCTGCAAGGCAGAGTTCCAAGACAAAAACCACTACTAAGGAATAAGAACATGATGGGTCATCTCAGTTTTGCCAGAAAACATCTTGATGATCCCCAAGACTTTTGGGAGAATACTCTGTCGACCAGGTACGGACTGGGGCTGAAATTCAGCCCTGGCATTTGAAATCACACAGGCCCGTGCTGTCCCTGTCCCCAAGCACTTGATGGAATATATTACTAATATTACCATGGATGGAGGAAAGCAAGATTTACTACAAGACCAATATTTCTAATGATACCTGTGGCCTGGTGGGATAAGTGATGGAGTCAGCGACTTTGTGCTCCATCACAACTCTTAACAGTATGGGTATCTTGAGAACACCGATTCTGTTAACGTAGCAGACAAGGCAGCCCACAACCCTTCAGGCCCTTCTGGCATTTGCCAGAATTGCCAGATGGCCAGTCCGGCCCTGCTGTCGACTGACGAGAGAAAAGTTAAAGTTTTTGGAAGGTGTATGTCCCATTACATCTGGTGTAAAAGTAACACAGCATTTCAGAAATGGATACCAACAGTAAAATATGGTGGTAATAGTGTGATGGTCTGTTGCTGTTTTGCTGCTTCAGGATCTGGAAGACATGTTGTGGTAACTGGAACCATGAATTCTGTTGTCTACCAAAAAATCCTGAAGGAGAATATCTGGCCATCTGTTCATGACCTCAAGCTGGCACTTGGGTTATGCAGCAGGACAATGATCCAGCACACCAGCAAGTCCACATCTGAATGGTGTAAGAAAATCAAAATTAAGACTTTGGAATTGCCTAATCAAAGTCCTGACCTTAATCCGATTGAGATGCTGTGGCATGTCCTTAAAAAGGCAGCTCATGCTCGGAAACCATCCAATGTGGTTGAATTACAACAATTCTGCAAAGAAGCGTGGGACCAAATTGCTCCAGAGCAAAATAAAAAGATTTATGGCCAGTTATCGCAAACACTTGATTGCAGTTGTTGCTGGTAAGAGGCTGGCCCAACCAGTTATTAGTGGGCAATCACTTTTTCACACAGGGCCCTGTAGGTTTGAATGTCTTTTTCCTTTAATAATAAAGACCTGTATTTAAAAACTGCATTGTGTGATATCTTAGTCTGATATTTAAATTTGTTTGGTGATCTGAAACATTTAAGAAGAATAGGAAATCAGGAAGGGGGCAAACACTTTTTCACACCATGGTTGTTTGCTCTGCGCAAATAGTCTGTTATTGTTCTTGACAGCACAGATCCTGTTTACATAGCATGATGCCAAGAACAACCAAACAAAAGAAAAGAACAATCAAAAGATCATTTTGCCATACAAACAAGCATTTTGTTAATTTGTCAGGTAATCAGCAGCCTTTTTAGATTGCATGTATATCGTCAAATGATCATTCCTAGGAATGCATTTTCATCATAATTGTGTTGTGTAAATGAACCTTTAGGTTTCAAATAATCCTTGCTTATATGTCATCCCTTCCTGCAAATTCTGCATAAAGGAATAGCCGTGATTGCATGCCCCCCACGAGGTTTAGAGGATGGTTCCATGACTCCAGAGGGATGCTAGGCCCAGTTTGGTGTATGAGGGGTTATTTTTTGGGGAGTGGTTGGTCTGGATAAATGTGGGGGGAGGGGAATGAGGAGTGAGGTAGTTTGAGGGTCTTTTTGGATTGGTTAGTAGGAGGGACTAATGTGGGGGTACATGGGTTATGGTCACGAAGGGGGCAGGCATTCTATACCTGGACATCGGACTAACATTTTCACCTGAACTACAAACTTACATCGTGGACTTACATCTGTGAAAATGGAGGCCTTGCTTCAAGAGATGAGGTATTTGGCAGGACAAAGTGGCCAGCAGTGGTTCCAGAGCCAGATGGAGAGGTGGACTACGGCCAGAAGAGTAAGCAAGGAGACTGCAGAACTGGTACCTTCAAAGCACTCGAGGAGGTTTCATCCTCCAGAGAGACTCAGCCCTGATGTGATTCCTTGTTGAAGACACAGGATCCTGAGCCCCAGCAGAGACACTACAGGGACGCCAGTGGTGCCTCTGTCTTCACCAACAGCGCAGCTCTCTCGAAGAAATCCACAGCGCCAGCTTGGAACCAGGGAGGAGGTGAGTGATGTGGATCTTCCACTTCCGGCATGGAGTTGGTGTGATGACGCAGTTAGCATCATTACCTGAGCTGGCCATGAACCCGGGAAGTGCTGCCTGCACAGCGTCCAACAGCATGAGATGCCAGGAGAAGATTTGCGTCAGGCAGAAGACAGGAGCATACCAGCAGAAAGGACAGGAGCCATGGTGCTATTGGTGCTAGGGAATGGCACAACAGGGTCAAGGAGCAGCAGGGTGTTTCCAGGAGCGCTAGCTGCAGACGTGCAGCTGAAGTTCCTTCTGCTTTGCCCAGATGGCGAGCAACTCACACCAGCATGACCAGATCAGGCTGTGGGTTGACTATACCAAGTTCTCCTGGCGATGTCCCTGGGCCTGAGTCTGCATCAAAAGAAGAGGGCCAGGTGTCAATGGGCAGTGAGGACCAGAGCAATGATCGACATGGAGGACAAGTGATGGCTGTTTTGGAGGTCCCTCATAGTCACCCTGCTAAGACACAAGGTTTGCGTGCAATGCTTATGACTTGCAGATGTCCGTTCAAGGGTAAGTGCTAGTTGTGGTGATGTGATAAGTTCAAGTTTGGTCAATGGTAGTAAGGAGAATTTGCAGGACATGGCTGCAGAATTGTTTCGGATTGTTAGGGTTTAGTTATCTGCAGTGGCTGATGCAGTTCCTAGCGGTGTTTTGCAAGGTAGTGTTCCCACAGCTGGAATTGCCATCTCAGCGCAACCTCTTTCAAGTGTTAAGGCCCCGTCACACATAGCGATTTACCAACGATCACAACCAGCGATACGACCTGGCCGTGATCGTTGGTAAGTCGCTGTGTGGTCGCTGGGGAGCTGTCACACAGACAGCTCTCTCCAGCGACCAACGATCAGGGGAACGACTTCGGCATCGTTGAAATCGTCTTCAACGATGCCGAAGTCCCCCTGCAGCACCCGGGTAACCAGGGTAAACATCGGGTTACTAAGCGCAGGGCCGCGCTTAGTAACCCGATGTTTACCCTGGTTACCAAAAAAAACAAACAGTACATACTCACCATCTGATGTCCGTCAGGTCCCTTGCCGTCTGCTTCCCGCTCTGACTGAGTGCCGCCGTACAGTGAGAGCAGAGCGCAGCGGTGACGTCACCGCTGTGCTGTACTTTCACTTTCACTTTGCGGCGCTCAGTCAGTGTGGGAAGCAGACGGCAAGGGACCTGACGGACATCATATGGTGAGTATGTACTGTTTGGTTTTTTTTACATTTACGCTGGTAACCAGGGTAAACATCGGGTTACTAAGCGCGGCCCTGCGCTTAGTAACCCGATGTTTACCCTGGTTACCAGTGAAGACATCGCTGGATCGGTGTCACACACACCGATTCAGCGATGTCAGCGGGACCTCAACGACCAAAAAACGGCCCAGGCCATTCCGACACGACCAGCGATCTCACAGCAGGGGCCTGGTCGCTGGTACGTGTCACACATAGCGAGATCGCTACTGAGGTCGCTGTTGCGTCACAAAACTTGTGACTCAGCAGCGATCTCGCTAGCGATCTCGCTATGTGAGACGGGGCCTTAAGTGTTACTTTGGAGGCCCCCGTCACTCTCGTGTCTACTTCAAGCAGCATGGTAGATTTGGTTTGCTTAAACAACAGAGATAGGGGAGAAGTTTGTCTGTTTTAACGGTCCAATGGAAGCTCATTTGAAGCAACAAGTGAGAGAGAAAATCTGGAAGGATGTATATATTAAGATTTTTTTTCCCTATTACCACTGGAAAAATTTAATTTTGGAAGAGTTAAGCAGGATGAGAGCAACAAAGACAGAGACATTATCACCTCATTCTTTGAACATATAACTGGTTGCTAGCATTTACCATATTGGCTAGTGCGATAGGCAAGAAGGCACCTAATATTTGTTCGGCTATGGTTTGCTATTTAGACTTTTAATCGGGAATGCTTACCACACTTATGCCAGTACAGCACAGCTGTGTTCTGATGAACAATTTAGGCAGAGAAAAGTGGTGCGACCAAATTTGGGCTGAGACCATAAGGATATTAGCTTATGGTTGCACCTAATAACAGCCCCAAAATTGTTATCGCAGTAGTTTCCTAGGCATTCTGGAGGTGTCGCCAGTACTGCAGCATCCTCTTCCGGTACAAGAAAATGTGTGTGGTGGCAATTCGATGAAAAAGAGTGTTGTTTTGGATCATCATTCAAAATTAAGCGTGAAGGCTCCAGATGTAGGGGATCCCACAGCCATACCAAATGTTTTAAGAGGGGAAATGGCAAAGCCAGTGAGTCTTTAGCCTGAAGGGAAGACGCTGGTAAGAGTAGATCGGATGCTACCTTTTTTTAAGTAGGGATGCCTCCTGCTGGTGGGAAAAGGTTTCAGTGTTGGTTTTAAAAATCCATTTTTGGTTGAACCGTGTACTATGCGACAGAACATTTTACTGTCTGCCCATATGCATGGTGACGTTGTTAGGGACAAGTTGCAGAAAGGGTGGACCTTTTGATTCCCCATGGTGGCCTGATTTTGCAGGTTCCCCCCTTGGGAATGGTTTCTAAAATATGAGCCTAATCAGTTTTGGCTAATACACCGTTTGTGATATTCGACCGGTTAGTCGGTTTCCTATATATGTTTTGATAAGGCAGTCGAGTGGGTGTGTAGGTTTGGACAGGGGTTGTTGATGGCTAAAATGTATATTGATTTGATTTCCGTGCATTCAGAGAGTTGTCATTTGTTAAGCTCTTTTTTGGGATGATAGTTTTTCTGTGGATTGTTGTTTTCCTATGGGTTGTTCGATTTCATGCGCTTATTTTGAGAAATTTAGCTGTGTAATTGAGTGGGTAGTGAGAGACGAGTCTGGTTTGGATTGAATTTTGCATTACTTCTATGATTTATTTTGTATTGGACCAGCGGGGTCCTCGATTTGTTCAGAGCTGCTCAGGACGATAGAACAGGTGGCCCAACGTTTTGATATTCCATTGGCCTATCATTTTATCTTAATTAACCAGACGTCTATTTTCAGCTAGCCAGGAGGAAGCTATATGTCGACTTTTGAATTTGTGTTTCTTTCTTCTTGGTCAAGAAAACAGACGTTTGTTCGTATAAGCCTGTAATATTGACTTTTAAGTGGTGCTGTTATCCTGGATGACAAAAATCCAGGGCAAGTAAACAGTGATGCTTGCTGATATGTTGATTACACATTGCCCAGGCCAGCTAGCTTGTTGATTTGCAAAACAAAGGAGTAAAAACTATGCAAATTGATTAAAAAGTCAAACAGTGCCAGTCAACTTCCTTACATCTTCCCCTTGACCTCTGGATACTAGGCTTGAAGGAAAGTTGTTAACTATAAAAAGAGGAGATGCAATCTCTGTAAGATATATTCATCTAGACAGCCAAGACATCTAGACAGCTATGAGATCCAAAGAACCAGAGACTCTTTACAAGACAGCAACCAAAAGATCATGGCTCCATCACAGGGAACACAGATTTGATATTTTACAGGATGTCAGCTTAGGGGACCATGGTCCTGGCTGAAAGAATACAGATCTGCTCCATTGATCATCGCTGTACCATGGATAGATTTGGGGCAGTCAGGATTTGGACCCACCGGTCACTTGAGCCCCATGGATACATTTGTGAAAGCCAGGATTTGGACCCACCGGTCACCTGGCTCGTTGGGAGATGTTCAGAGAAGCCAGGATGTGAACCTTCAGTCACCTGCCCTTATACCTCAATGGACTGTCATCTTCCTAAGTTTGTTGTTACTTGCTCTCTCTGCTTGCCACAGGTGGGGTAATCGGCCCTGGAGGCTCTGAAGTCACAGCTACTTTTATTCTATTGAGTCAGTGCTAAGGGTGAGACTGTATAATTTTGCACCATCTTGGGTATTTTGCTGGGACTTTTCTACTTGTTTTTTGCCTGTTTTGTGGTTCAATAAAGTATTACCACACTGTTTTACCCTGTGCTGTCTGAGTAGAATTACGCCCATTGTAAAAGGAGAGCCGGCGTTCAGTGGGATGATCCGTGGTTCATTCATTTTCAGATAGCAGACTAGGGCATCCGCTGACCCCCCGTGTCTCCACACTCCTGAAAAGACGGAGGGACCATCAGCAGTATTTAAGTTTTTGGGCAGATTGACTCTGACTTTGTCAATATGGACTGCCGTTTGCAAGCCGACAAATTGTTGGATCTGAAGATCAAAGTATAGGAGGCCTTGCAAGCCAAAAACTTGGACTGTAGGAGTTGCAATCTCTGTTAAGAAAATGTAATTTTGCTTGCAGAATTTTCACCATCAGTAGAGTGTTTTCGCACAGGATAGCACAATCTACAGCGGATGTTAAGCACCTTTAGCATCTTGTTTGAATGGGTAGTATAAAGTGGATCTGAAGGTTTGGGCTGAGTTCTTGCAGTTATATAATATTAGGACGATCAATGTAGTTAAAGCCAGTAGTATCCAATGTGGTCATTGGTGAATGGTTGGCTACATGAAGAGCTTTGTGTGTGATTAGGAACATGGACTTGCTGGAAATGTTTCCTATTGTGGTGGCTTTGGAAGTTTGGGGCTATGAGCTTAAGATAAAAAAAATGCATTTTATGTGTGACAATTTAAGTGTGGCTCATAGTATAAATAACATGTTGGCAGGATTGCCACCAGTGGTAGTTTTATTGTGTACCCTGATTTCAAAGTGCTTAGAATTTAAAGTATGGTTTTGTGCTGCCCATGTGTCTGGTACACAGAATTCAGTAGCTGATGCTTTGTCTCGCTTCCAGTGGCAGTGGTTTTGCGTACTGGCACCAGAGGCAGAGCAGCAAGAAACTGTTTGGCCCCATCTTTTGTGGGATCTGGTTTCGGTTCAGCCATGAAATTGGTTAGGAATTCGGTCTTGCCACACATTTGACAAAGTATATGGCAACTTGGCGTCAGTGGCAGAACCTTATGATTGCGGTAGTGGAGCAAGTTTCTTGGGTTGACAGGGCTTACGTGTTATTTTATATGATCAGGAAAGCATTTGAAGAGGGTTTGTTGTACGCCGTTTTTCCCAAAGGATAGCGGGATTGGTGTTTTTCTTTAAGTTAATAGGTTGGAAGGATGTTCCAAAAGATTTTTTTGGTTCATGAAGCACTGAAGCATTTTGGTAGAGTCGAGTGGTGAAGAATTAACATTGTCCAGTATCCTTCCTGATTTTGAGTAAGTTATTAAGTTGCTTTAAAGAGGTGTGTAAATCAGAATATGAGTGTTGTTTTGTTTGGGGCAGCATTTGTATTGGCTTTTTTCTAATCTTTTTGGGTGGGCGAACTTGTAAGTAAGAATGTGAAGTATCATGGTGGTTAATTACTCAAGGATGTAGCCTGTGAGACAGATGTGGTATGGTGTCATTTAAGGCATTCAAAGACGGATCTTTTTGTCAAGGGCTGCGTTGTTGAGCTTTGGGGAGTGCAAGGAATGGAAGAGTGTCTGGTTAGCTGTGTCTCGTCATTTTTGGAAGTAAGAGGTTCAGAGCCTGGTTCTTTGTTAATGCATCAGGTTGGCTCTGCACTGTTGATTTATCAGTTTGTCAGTGTATTTCATCATTGTGTACAAGATATCACAAAGTGGATATAGTGGACCGCACTCAGGGGTACGTGCTCTGTGGTAATGGGCAGCGGAAGGCTTAATAGTATACAATGAATAGTACCTAGATCACTAATCTGTACACAGACCTGCTGTGACTGCTGCAAGAATCTAATGCCATAGAGGTGTATGCCTGTGACGGCTATACAAATGGTGCTTACCTAGCTGTGATTGTTGTAACACTCCAGCGTCCTAAGTAAACCCCGACCTGGCGTCCGTAGTAGGGTAAGATGCGGCGTCCATACAGGGCGGGGGAAGTGGAGGAGGACTCTGCAGCTGACGCGGTACCTGGGAGCCCCGGCCGAAGGCGTCCCTGGTAACCGCGAGTAAAAAAGAGATGGCCGCTAGCGCCGGCTCGTAGGTGCCTCTGAAGTAACGTCACTAAGGTACGGAGCGGCGTTGGAGCCAAAAAAGGTGGGGACTAACCAACGCGTTTCGAAGGTGCTCGGCCTTCCTCCCTGACGAAGGGGGGTCCCTGATGAGTTTTAAGCAAGGGACCAGGTTTAAACAGGATTTGAGTCTATAATCCCTATTGTAACTGTCAATAAAAACGTAGATAGGATTAACTACATATATTATAACTAGTGTTGAGCATTCCGATACCGCAAGTATCGGGTATCGGCCGATACTTGCGGTATCGGAATTCCGATACTGAGATCCGATACTTTTGTGGTATCGGGAATCGGAATCGGAAGTTTCCAGTGTATGGTTCCCAGGGTCTGAAGGAGAGGAAACTCTCCTTCAGGCCCTGGGATCCATATGAATGTGTAAAATAAAGAATTAAAATAAAAAATATTGATATACTCACCTGTCCGGAGGCCCCTGGACATCACCGCTGGTAACCGGCAGCCTTCTTTGTTTAAAATGAGCGCGTTCAGCACCTTCCATGACATCACGGCTTCTGATTGGTCGCGTGCCGCTCATGTGACCGCCACGCGACCAATCACAAGCCGCGACGTCATCCCTCAGGTCCTAAATTCCCTTCTAGGAATTTAGGACCTGAGGGATGACGTCACGGCTTGTGATTGGTCGCGTGAGCGGTCACATGGGCGGTTGCGACCAATCACAAGCCGTGACGTCCTCTAAGGCCCTGAACGCGCTCATTCTTAAGAAGGAAGGCTGCCGGAAAGAAGCAGGGCGTGTCCGAGGGTGAGTATATACCTAATAGGAATATACTCACCCTCGGCTTCTTTCCGGCAGCCTTCCTTCCTAAGAATGAGCGCGTTCAGGGCCTTAGATGACGTCACGGCTTGTGATTGGTCGCAGCCGCCCATGTGACCGCCACGCGACCAATCATAAGCTGTGACGTAATTCTCAGGTCCTAAATTCCTAGAATTAGGAATTTAGGACCTGAGAATTACATCACGGCTTGTGATTGGTCGCGTGGCGGTCACATGGGCGGCCGCGACCAATCAGAAGCCGTGACATCATGGAAGGCCCTGAACGCGCTCATTTTAAGCAAAGAAGGCTGCCGGTTACCAGCGGTAAGGTCCAGGCTGCGTCGGAGAGGTGAGTATATCAATATTTTTTATTTTAATTCTTTATTTTACACATTAATATGGATCCCAGGGCCTGAAGGAGAGTTTCCTCTCCTTCAGACCCTGGGAACCATCAGGGATACCTTCCGATACTTGAGTCCCATTGACTTGTATTGGTATCGGGTATCGGTATCGGATCAGATCCGATACTTTGCCGGTATCGGCCGATACTTTCCGATACCGATACTTTCAAGTATCGGACGGTATCGCTCAACACTAATTATAACCAACAAAGATTCATAAATTATACTAAGGATGCATTAAAGGGGATAGCTGAACAGTTAGAAGCTACATCCACTATGGCTTTCCAAAATTGGACGGCGTTGGATATGTTACTAGCAGAGAAAGGAGGGGTATGTAAAATGATTGGAGAAACTTGTTGTAACTTTATCCCCGATAACACAGGTCTGAATGGAAAGGTTACCTTAGTTATAAAAAAAACTTGAATCCCTATCTGAGAAACTTAAGAATAAATCAGGAATTGGTGATCTTTAGGATACTTGACACAGATTGGTACAATTATTATGGTAATTCTTATTTTCATGTCTGTGGTTTCTTGTTGTATATTTCCTTGTGTTAAACAGATGGTTACAAAGAGCGTGGACAGCCAACCCCTATGCTGGTTTTCCAAGAAGATGGTGATGGCCATGATTCCACTATAAAACCCCTGAAAACCAATCCGATTTATTAAACAGGGATAAATATATATATCTGATTTCCACATGAATAAAGACTGTATCAAGGGGGGTAAAAGCATAACGATGTCGTCTAATGGACAGCTCAGATGTCACAATCCATATACTGTGTTTTCTATTTGTTTTTTTTGTGTTTGTCACTGTCCCCTGTGTGTATTATCTGCAGTGGTGAGGCTAGCGTCCCTTGCCGGCCAGTGCACTAGTCAGGTTAGAGTTAGGTAACAGTGAGGGACGAGGTTCCTGGTGGCGGTGGGGCGAAGGACCCACTTAGGGCGTTAGGGCAGTGCAGGGACAGGTTCAGGTTAAATTCAGGTGGTGACCATTCCCCATTTCCCTATCGGTAAGGCCTTCCTTTCCCCATTTTCCATCCCTTTTTCTGTGTGTTGTGCATTCATTGACCGACCACCTATTGGGTCATATTATATTGTGACATCAGGTTAATAATTGATTTAGGGGGGACTGTGAAGGAGAAAATGTCTAATGAAATCAATTATTAAACCTTATATAAGTCAGTTCAGATATGGTGAGCAAGATGGCGTCTGTGTCTTTGAAACTGTCTTGAAGATTCTTGAAATGGTCTTGGAAGGAATCTTTGGAATGCAGGAGTGAAGAAACTGAATACCCCATATTTGGAAATGAAGCTTGGAATGAACCAATCAGAGTGACACTAACTATTCTGAAGTTGTGCGACCTCCCCCATTTTCTGTTCTTTTAGTATGTTCCTTTGTTAAGAATAAACCAGTTGTTGTGAGTAAGCCATCACTGAGAGAGGAGTGTGTGTATCGTCTTTGTGAATTTGATACATTCTGGGCCTCTAAGCTAGCACTCAGCTTATATTTGGTCAGGTACAAGCAATCATATAGATCTCCCTTTAAGAGATCACCCTCACAAGTGTAATTGCCTTAGGTTCTTGTCATCCCATACGGGTGAGGTGCTTGTCTGGTCTGACATTTTAGCGTGTCTCACATGGAAACGTGCACGGTTGGTGGAAGGAATTAATAAGGCACGCATTATAGTTAATTGGGAGGTGTCTCTTTTTTTGTGATGCTCAGTGGGGTGATGGTACCAGACCGTGAGTTGGAAGCCCCTTCTTGGGAGTTTTTGAGGTCAGCCTTATCCAGAGTCATGTACCATCCATTAAATTTGCGGCTTTTATTAAATTTATATTTTTAATGGACTATGGGGCTTGCCCAAATAAATACACTAAGTTCTACTTGTGGGAAATTCTCTTTGGCTATCATTTGTATTAAGCTTTTGTCTACTGTTTTACATACACATGATTATATCTGCATATATAGTTCTAAAGTTGCTTTCATACCACTGTTAACACTGTTCAGTGTGCATTCTGATGAATTGCAGCAGTGTATAGTGCATCCAGTTTGTTCTGAATCATTACACAGGTGATGGTAGCAATGTGGATCACACTTAGACTCATAAGCAGAACTGTTGTGACGTAACATCTGGAATATCAAGAAGAAAAAAGTTCTTATCATTTGTAATAAAGTGACTGTATCCCACCGTCAACTATCAATGGATGTCAGACAGAGATGATAGAATTCAAATAATAGCCCTATCAGTAGTTTTCTAAATACAATGCTTCCGATCTTTTTAAAATGTAAAAAAATGAGGATTATAATAATAATAATAAGAAGAAAATGAATGAGAATTATTAGGAATGTGTACATTAGTCATTTACATTCAACAACTAGCACTGGCAGCATAAAAACAACTGTGTTGCACAAAGCTAAGGAAAATAATGAAAATGAATAACAATTATGTTTTAGTTATAGTGGCATTATGTATGGAGCACTCAGACAATGTACTTGTCTCTATTTTATAATTTTATATAAGAACATAGCCGGGTAAAGTGTCACTGGATGCGCTGCTGATAATAGAATTCCACAAAGACTAGGTTTTCGTCTTGATGAAGAGGTCCTGTGTTGACCTCGAAACGTATTGACTTTGTAAACCTGTTAAAATAAAGTATCTAAGGTAAACATTCGTGGAATTCTATTATCAGCAGCGCATCCAGTGACACTTCACCAGGATATGTTCTTTCTCTAAGTCCTTTGGTCTAGTGTCTTGAAGCAGCTGATCTATGCATTTGTTACATGTTGCCTTGTTGCAACACCACCAGGTGAGCATATCTATGTTGGTTTATGTGTTGTTTTAACATTTAAAGCCCTCTTGCGCGCTCTTCCTTTTCCCAGTTTACCTTACTACTATTTTATATAAGCACAGAATTCCCCTTTTAAGGGACTATTTAAAATAAAAAGTAAATGACTTTTTTTTCTGGAGATAGCACACTCCCGTTAACTTGAATAGTCTGACTGCAATAACACACACAGTCTGTTGCAATTTCAACAAGAGCGCAAACATATTTTTCAAATAACCCCTTCAATATACTTTTATAACATTAGCAAAATCTTTCTGTTCCTTTCTGTAAAATGTGAAACTCTAAGCCACTCCTGACTCCCACAAATTAACAGTTCTTCATTTTTGCACATGAGAGGGGTTATCGGGGACATTACCACAAATGAAACACAACATGAGATGAGGGTGGAGAAAACCAATGCTGCTGTTAAAAAAGAAATATTAACCCAACAAAATCAGAATGTATACAAGTGACTTCAATATGCTATAAAAACAAAAAATAAAAAAACAAACAAACTCAAAAAATAAGAACTGGGCAAATATTAGAGAAACTTAAGAAAAAAAGCAGTGTGCAAAAAAAATATATCAAACTAAATTAGAAATGACACGTAATATCTCTGTAAATATTTAAGCCAATTGTACGGAGATTTAAAATCCAATATGCCTCCCTAGACAGTAAAAAGATAATGAAAGTCTCCACCCCTTTTACGTTTCTGCAGTTTCTCAATGGCAAACACTGGAAAGAATGCAGTACTATGTGCATGATAATTAAGTGCTTGGCTGCATTTGAAACATGACGACCTGTAGTGCAGTCTTTCATTCAAATGGTTCAGAAAGCGTTTTTTGAGGTCTAGTGTTGTATCCCACATAGAAAATGTTGCAATCAGATCACTTGATGGCATAAACTACATGATCAGAAAATTATTTAGGGTGCTTTGGCATTGCATTCCGGCACCTGCTTGGTGGTCCCGTTGGGGCTTACGTCTGAACCCCGCAAAATGAGATTTGGACATATGCGCCAATGGTGCCGTAGACTGTAATGGTGTCAGCAGAGCAAATGTGCACTCTGACGATGATGCATCATTTTCAAGCGTCTATGCCTATTGAAGATAGTCACTCAGATATACAAGTGCTTCTCACTAAATTAGAATATCATCAAAAAGTTAATTTATTTCAGTTCTTCAATGCAAAAAGTGAAACTCGTATATTACACCATGTTCCCAATTATTATGCAAATTACATTTTTCTCAGATTTTCCTAAATGGTTGGTGCAAATGACAGTCAGTCTAATAAAAGTCATCACCCGTTAGAGTATAAATCGAATTTTATTGAAGAAACCTCCCAATGATAACAGTATAATCTCCAAAATGAATAAAAACTCAAAATGCACTGTTCCAAATTATTAGGCACAGTAGAATTTCTAAACATTTGATAACTGAAAATGCTCATTTGTGGAATTTGCAGCATTAGGAGGTCACATTCACTGAACAAAAAAGCTATTTAAAGGGCCACTGTCACCCCCTCCAGCCGTTATAAACTAAAAGAGCCACCTTGTGCAGCAGTAATGCTGCAGTCTAACAAGGTGGCTCTTTTAGTTTTTGATTCAGTTAATCCCTCAATAAAGCGTTTTAAAGTTTGCCACAAAAACCTGATAATGTACCTGGAGGCGGTCCGAAGCCTCCTCTATGAATCTCCCAACTGCCGTCACTCTTCTCTTCAGGGGCGATGGTCGCCACCCCCTGAGCGCTGTTTCTTCTTAAATCCGGCGCCTGCGCTGTGCGTGCCTGCCTGGGGCCTGCGCAGTGTTCATTGTCAAGTCACAGCTCAGATGCAGGGTGCCTGACTGCGCCTGTGCGGGCAGTGTGGCCACCCTGTTGCTGAATCCCCGCCCCGCACTGTTATTCATTATGCACAGTGCGGGGCTGGGGTTCCTGGGCATGCGCACTATGCTGTTCAGACACTCCCCCGGTCCCCCGCCTTCCAGCGTTGCCGTAATATACAGGTTTCCTTGCCAGCGTTTGGAATGAAGCAGCCGCAAATAACAACGCTGGAAGGCGGGGGAGCGTCTGAGCTGGGGGAGCGTCTGAACAGCACAGTGCGCATGCCCAGGAACCCCAGCCCTGCACTGTGCATAATGAATAACACAGTGCGGGGCGGGGATTCAGCAATAGGGTGGCCGCACTGCCGGCACAGGCGCAGTCAGGCACCCTGCATCTGAGCTGTGACTTGACAATGAAGACTGCGCCTGCCCCCGGCAGGCACACACAGCGCAGGTGCCGGATTTAAGAAGAAACAGCGCTCAGGGGGCGGCGACCATCGCCCCTGAAGAGAAGAGTGATGGCAGTTGGGAGATTCATAGAGGAGGCTTCGGACCGCCTCCAGGTACATTATCAGGTTTTTGTGGCAAACTTTAAAACGCTTTATTGAGGGATTAACTGAATCAAAAACTAAAAGAGCTGGAGGGGGTGACAGTGGCCCTTTAACTCCAAAACACCCTAACAGGCCAAGTTACATGTTAACATAGGAACCCTTCTTTGATATCACCTTCACAATTCTTGCATCCATTGAACTTGTGAGTTTTTGGAGAGTTTCTGCTTTTATTTCTTTGCATGAAGTCAGAATAGCCTCCCAGAGCTGCTGTTTTGATGTGAACTGCCTCCCACCCTCATAGATCTTTTGCTTGATGATACGCCAAAGGTTCTCTATAGGGTAGAGGTCAGGGGAAGATGGTGGCTACATCATGAGTTTATCTCCTTTTATGCCCATAGCAGCCAATGACTCAGAGGTATTCTTTGAAGCATGAGATGGTGCATTGTCACTCATGAAGATGATTTTGCTCCTGAAGGAATGTTTCTGCTTTTTATACCATGGAAGAAAGTTGTCAGTCAAAAATTCTATATACTTTGCTGAGGTCATTTTCACACCTTCAGGAACCTTAAAGGGCCCAACCAGCTGTTTCCCCATGATTCTGGATCAAAACATGACTCCACCTTCTTGCTGACGTCGCAGCCTTGTTGGGACATGGTGGCCATCCACCAACCATCCACTACTCCATCCATCTGGGCCATCCAGGGTTGCTCGACACTTATCAGTAAACAAGACTGTTTGAAAATTAGTCTTCATGTATGTCTGGGCCCACTGCAACCGTTTCTGCTTGTGAATACTGTTTAGGGGTGGCCGAATAATAGGTTTATACACCACAGCAAGCCTTTGAAGGATCCTACACCTTGAGGTTCGAGGGACTCCAGAGGCACCAGCAGCTTCAAATAACTGTTTGCTGCTTTGTAATGGTATTTTGGCAGCTGCTCTCTTAATCCAATTAATTTGTCTGGCAGAAACCTTCCTCATTATGCCTTTATCTGCATGAACTCTGTCTGTTTCAGTCACAAATCTCTTCACAGTATGATGATCACTCTTAAGTTTTCGTGAAATATCTAATGTTTTCATACCGTGTCCAAGGCATTACACTATTTAACGCTTTTCAGCAGCAGAGAGATCCTTTTTATTTCCCATATTGCTTGAAACTTGTGGCCTGCTTAATAATGTGAAACATCATTTTTAATTAGTCTTTCTTTAATTAGTATCACCTGGAAAACTAATTATCACATGTGTTTAAGATTGATTTCAGTGATCCATTGAGCACTGAGACACTACCATCCACGAGTTTATTTGAAAAACAAAACAATTAAATCTTTGACACTTAAATCCAATTTGCATAATAACTTGGAACACAGTGTATATAGAGTCATTACAAACAGAATGATCTACTTCACATTTTTATTTCTGTTAATGTTGATGATTATGGCTTACAGCCAATAAAAACTCAAAACTCATTATCTGAGTAAATTAGAATAATTAACATAAAACACCTGCAAAGGCTTCCTAAGCGTTGAAATAGGTCCCTTAGGCTAGTTTCACACTAGCGTTTGGCAGGGCTGCAGATGGTAGCCTTCTTCCTTCGTTAAGCAGGGTATCTGGATGTATGCGGATGGCTCCGCATGCGTCATTTTGACGCTGTGCTGATCTGCGTTGAACGCAACCCTGCATACCCAATGTTAAAGATAGGGTACGTAGGACACATGCAGACGTAGACGGAGCTGAAGGAAGAGGTGCGGCGGTGGGCGGGGCTTAACGGAGGAAGAAGGCTGCCATCCGCAGCCCTGCCGAACGCTAGTGTGAAACTAGCCTTAGACTGCTGACTTGACAGATGTCGAGAAGGCAGTCATTGACACACTCCACAAGGAGGGTAAGCCACAAAAGGTCATTGCTAAAGAAGCTGGTTGTTCACAGAGTGTTGTATCCAAGCATATTAATGGAAAGTTGAGTGGAAGGAAAAAGTGTGGTAGAAAAAGGTGCACAAGCAACCAGGATAACCGCAGCCCTGAAATGATTGTTAAGAAAAGGCCATTCAAAAATTTGGGGAGTGGACTGATGCTGGAGTCATTGCTTCAAGAGACATCACACACAGGCATATCCAGGACATGGGCTAAAAGTGTCGCATTCCTTGTTTCAAGCCCCTCATGACCAATAGACAACGCCAGAAGCATCTTACCTGGGCCAAGGAGAAAAAGAACTGGACTGTTGCTGAGTGGTCCAAGGTGTTGTTTTCAGATGAAAGTAAAATTTTCATTTCATTTGGAAATCAAGGTCCCAGAGTCTGGAGGAAGAGTGGAGAGGCCACAATCCAAGCTGCTGGAGGTCTAATGTGAAGTTTCCACAGTCAGTGATGGTTTGGGAAGCAAAGTCATCTCCTGGTATAGGTCCACTGTCTTTTATCAAGACCAAAGTCAGCGCAGCCATCTACCAGGAAGTTTTAGAGAAGCGTCATGCTTCCCTCTGTCAACAAGCCTTTTTGAGATGGAAATTTCATTCTCTAGCAGGACTTGGCACCTGTCCACACTGCCAAAAGTACCAATACCTGGTTTGAAAACAACAGTATCACTGTGCTTGATTGTCCAGTAAACTCGCCTGACCTTAACCCCATAGAGAATCTATGGGGTATTGTCAAGAGGAAGATGAGAGACACCAGACCCAACAATGCAGACGAGCTAAAGGCTGCTATGAAAGCAACCTGGGCTTCCATAACACCTCAGCAGTGCCGCAGGCTGGTTGCCTCCATGCCACATCGCCTTGATGCAGTAATTGATGCAAAAGGAGCCCCGACCAAGTATTGAGTGCATTTACTGAACATACATTTCAGTAGGCCAACATTTTGGATTTTAAAATCATTTTTCAAGCTGGTGTTATATAATATTCTAATTTACTGAGATAATGCATTTGGGGTTTTCATTGGCTATAAGTCATAACCATCAATATAAAGAGAAATAAACACTTGAAATAGATCACTCTGTTTGTAATGACTCTATATACTATATGAGTTTCACTTTTTGTATTGAAGAACTGAAATTCATTAACTTTTTGATGATATTCTTATTTAGTGAGAAGCACTAGTGTCCACCTCCAGTAGGCCTATACGCCCAAAAATTATGCATGTCAAAATGCACGTTCACTCTGCTGGCACCATTATAGTCTGTAGTCTCATTGGCACATATGTAAGGTGCACAGGGCAGTAGTCATGGGTGAGGGGCTGCTGTGTTACCACACCCTGACACCCCACATTAAATAGTGTCCCGTTTCTCTTGTGCTCTGAGTTAATTGTAAAAAAGTCACATTGTGGACAGAAGTCTCACAGTTTTTGGGTCCTGGAACAGCCGCACAGTTGACAGGAGACAATCTGTCCTTTTCAAACAGTTTAACTTTACAGAGCAGTCTCAGTTCAATTGTTGTAACAGCACATTATAATGTCATATCTACAGTATTTTCAGACTGAGCCAACCTTCTCCGCGCTGGCATCTCTGCCCCCTGGTATACTCCACTGGACTCTGTAACTCCCGTGAATTTCATCCTGGCAAGAGAAGAAAGCATGCTCCTCCATGCCAAGCTTGAGCAGTAGGCTCCGGACATCCTGGGAAGGTCCACTAAAGTTTATAAAGTTATGACCGTTCTCATGCTGCCCACATCGTCCATATTCTATCTTGACCTCTGGCCTTGAACTTCTGCTTTCTACACTTTTATCTAATCTCATCATCTCAAGCAGGAAGTGTTCCCCTTTTTAACTACCTTTGCCCCTCCCATGTTAGAGCTGTTCCCAAACACTTTAACCATTCCTATACTTTACCTATTGTAAGATGGCCGCCGGATGAGTCCTTGAGGGGAGATATGCGTCATCGTGGCTATTAGTTGTGTTGATGTGAGCTTGGAAGCATGCTTCAGCACATATAGCAGCAGTTTATGAAGTTTGAATAAACTTACCTGGACATTGCAGCAATACCACTTCCTGTGCCTACCTGGACTGCAGCTGAGTTAGTACAAACATCTCTTATTAAGGGAGAAATACATGACCGTCCCAGTCATACTCTTACACATATGCCTGTATCCCGTTTTGTGGTGGGGTTCGGATGTAAGCCCCGATGGGGAATGCACATCTTACATGGATTCTTATTTAGCAACTACCTGCCTGTAAGTTAAAATAAGTAAAGTCCCAGATAACCTCTTTAACTACATTACTAGTGTAGTACATAGCAGTAGCAAGATTCACTTTCAGAAGATATAGTGTAGGAAATGTATTGCAAGGTCACTTGTCATTCAAATACATGTTTTTCACCAAAAAAACCCTTGAAAAGTAATTGGAGAAAAATGAAAACATCTAAAATTCTTCTTATAGTTATACATATCTGATGAGAACATATCTATATGTGAATCTTATCGTTCATCAAACAAGATAGTGTATGTGTTGACCACAAACGAGATTGTACACATTAGGGAATAATTTGTCGAGGGAAAGTCATGAGGCCCTATATTCACAAGACAGTCAGCCGACTTCTCTAATGTGTTTTAGGCTGTAGTAGTATGTGTATTGAAAGGATTTTTGTTGACAATTGGAAAGTTTACGGTCTTTGTAACTCCTTCACGACGGGGCCAATTTCAATTTTTATGTTTTCGTTTTTCCTGCCTCTCTTCCCAGAGCCATAACTTTTTTATTTTATTGCCCACATAGAAATATGCAAGCTGTTTTTTGCGAGACGAGTTGTACGTTTCAATGACACAATTCATTTTTATCACAAAGAGTAGTACTAGAAAACGGGAAAAAATTCCAAGTGGGGAAAAAAATTGAAAAAACCCCGCAATTCTGACATTGTTTTGGGGATTTTTTTTAAGGGGTACATTTTGTTGTAAATATAACCTCGCAGTATGATTCTTCTAATCAGTACGATTACAGTGACTGCAAACATGTCCAGTTTTTTTTTATTATTTTAGTGGGGGGAAAAAAGTCAGAAGTTTGCAAAAAAAAATGTTTTGAGTTGGGTCACCATTTTCTGAGACTTGTAACACTTTTATTTTTCTGTTGATAGAGCTGTGTGAGGGCGAGACAACGTTTTCATGGATACCATTTTGGAAAATATGTGACATTTTGATCGCTTGTTACAGCATTTTTTGTGGAATTGCAGCAAGAAAAAAACCATAATTTTGGAGTTTTTGATTTTTTTTTCCTTGCGGTGTTTACCGAACAGGTTATTTTTATATTTTGATAGATTTGACTTTTCTGAATGCGTCGATACCACTTATCATTTTTTTAGTTATTTTCTTTTTAATAGGTGAAAAGGGTGTGATTTTAATTTTTATGTTTATTTTTTAAAACATTTTGGGTGTTTTAGCAGTATTTGTTAGTCGCCTTGGAGACTTGAAGCTGTGATCGTCTGATCGGTTATGCTATATACAGCCATGCTTTAGCATTGTTTCTTATAGCAAAAATGATGGTGTCCTTCAAAGCCCAGCCACAGGTAGCGTTTCAAAGGAGCTCCGTAATAATAAGTATGGGCGTCTTTAGCAGACCCTTGGCAGTCATAGTAATTCAACGGCGACTCGCGGTCACGTCACAGGCGAGACGATGGGGGCAGAGTTTGACAGCGCCATTTAACAGGTTAACAATGTTAGAGGCAGGTCCTGTCTGTAACAGGCAGCCATGACCTGCCGTGTATACTCTATACGCCCGCTTCCGAGTTGCGCCGTACTTATACAGTGCATGTCGTGAAGGAGGTAAATACTTGAAATGAAAAATAGCTAAAATAGATACAATAAAATATGAAATGAAATGTGTAGTGTTCCCTGGTTGTCAATGAGTCCTCTGGGCCTATTAGCACAGAATGTTCTCTATGGCTTTCTCAGACATGTTGGTTTCCTTATTGCATCTAGCTTATTATCTAGCGGATTACAATCTTTGCCATGCTTCAGGAAGATGCCGCACAACCTTAATATATCATCTTCACTGTATAGCGTCCTTTAGGTGCAGATGTCTGTGCAAATAATCAATGGCTGTTGGATTTTCAATATTTGACCTTTTTTCCCCTAAGCTTTTAAAAAATTAGGTCACTTACCGCGCAGTAAGTAGGGCATGTTGAATTGGCATCATTTCCAGATAGCGATCCATTTTTGTAGCAGTTCTCTCCAATGCAGTTATACAAGAGACAGGGTACTGCCTATGGTACATTGATAGATAAGATATGTTAGCAAGCAGGCCCGGATTGATAATCTGCCCCACCGGGCATTTTCCTGCTGGGCTGCGATGTATCCATTAATAGTGGTCCGCGGGCCAGCGGCGCCCACTCATCCGGCCGCCCGCCCACCGCGCTGATGTTGGCACATTAGGACATTAGTTGTGGGTGGACAGAGCGCGCTCTGCTCTCTCGCCCCTGTAACAGAGGCTGCAGCAGTTGGTCGAGCTCTGCAGGACAAGGATGTATCAGGGGCAGCCGAAAATCCTACCTGCGGTGTGTTCTCTGCTGCTTTTTGCTTGTATTTCAGTCAGGGTCTGGGTGAGTGTTCCCAGCCCAGAAACAAGTTTCAATTAAAATATTTTATGATTCCCTGACCTTTTTCCTTCCCTGGTCCAGAACTGACTGCCGGCTGCCTACTGGGACTGGGGCTTATGAGTTATCATAATTATATTTTCTTCTTCTTAAAGTGGCCAGTCCTCCAGCCAGTTCTGCACCAGGAGCTCATTTGTGGAATAGAAGCTATGGTTTCTAGGGAATGATTTGCGTCTCCGCAAGATAAACTTCACCGGTACAATGTACTGGACACATGTGGAATCACCTGCGTTCAAAAGCCGGACGGAGTGGACATGTGCTGTATCCAAAGCGCTGCCAATTACTGACCATGTGCACATACCCGTAAAGGGGTTGTCCAAGCTTATCCCAAAGTCTGTACTCTGCATTCTATATGACTACACAAGCTGTAAGGATTCTTCAGCACCGGCAGGAGCCGGCGGTCACGTGACTGTAAATATGGAGGATGTATGCTTACAGCCATATTCTGACTAGCCTGCATAACCTCCCTCAATATACTTGTATTGAACGAGGCCAGATGTGTCTCAGAATGTCACCTAATATATGCATATCACATATGGCCACTTGGTCTCAGCACCGGAAAATCATCAAGTCTGCAGTCACATAGAGTGACAAACTGTGATAAATGTGGACAACCCCTTTAAGAACATTTGTATCACAATAATATTTCAGTTTAAACAGGCTTCTGATCACAAGTGAAAAGGATCATCCTAAAGGACGACTAATCGCAGTCATCTAGTCCATGTAAGCAGAACCTAAGTTAAAGGTGTTGTGCAGTCAGGGAATACTGATGACCCCTCCACAGGATAAGTAATCATTATGCTGGGTGCAGAAATAGATGTTTTTCTGTAGCAATAAGCCGCTCCATTCAGCGTGTTACCCTCTGTCAGCTGGTGATTGGTGGGGTGCTAGGTGTAGGATCCCCACGGATCACATATTGATGACTTATCCTGTGGAAAGGTCATTAGCATTTCCTGACTGGACAATTACTTTACTTTTTTTCTTTATGTGTTCATAACATGTAAGGCATTTTTCACCCAGTGCAAATGTTTAGTCACCACTGCTGAATACGAACAGAGTGTAATGTTTGGATTCGGCTGTTCTAGGGGGTCTAGCAATTGTCACGTGACTGTAAGTATGCTTTTTGCCAAACAGATTCTCATCCGTTTCTCTTAAAGGGGTTATCCAGTCTAAATCCACAAGTCTGCATTAACGCTATGTGTCACAAGCAAATATATTGCAAGTGCGAATGTGGCCTGGTGTATGTATATCGCCTACTCGCGGTCACGTGACCGACTGACCGCCATTCCCAGCTCTGACACCAAAGAATCCCCACAGCATGCAGTGTGTACGATGTGAGGATTCACAAGTCTGCGGTCACATAGAGTGACACAGAGTAAATGCTGACTTGGGCATTAGACCAGACAACCTTTTTCAGAGAAATGGATATTAATCTGGTAAAAAGCATACTTATGGTCACGTGACAACTGCTTGAGCCACCTAATAAAGCCAAATCTGAACATTGCACTCTGTTAGTATTCAGCACTGGTGACTAAACATTATCACTGGGTAGAAACCCCCTTTAATAAGGTGGGAAGATGGGATGAGTCTATAAACTATAATTATCATAATAATATGACCTGACCTTAGGTCCTCCTGCAGCCAGGGGCATACATAGAAGTCATGGGGCTCACAGCACATAGGAGCAGTCACAGAAGGCTGTATCTCCCAGGACTTATAGGCAGGGAGAGGGACATGTATTGTAGCACTTACAAAGTCATTTTCCCCTATTGAACCCCCTTAGTGTTCTCACCCACTATGATAACCCACTAATGGCCACCATAAAGTATGATACCAACATATTTTTCCCACAAACACATGATACCCTCACAGTGAATTCCTGCACAGTACTGGCCTCTGCATACACTGAATGATTCCCATTCAGTGCCCACACACAGTGATGACCCCACAGTTCCCAAACATATACACACACATTAAGATATCCAGTGACGCAAACACTGTATGATAGCCCCTACTGTTCCCCAACCCAGTATAATGGCACCCAAAGTAATCCCCTCCACATACAGTCTTGTGGTCCCTACAGCCCCAAAAAAAGATTTGCATGTGGGCTGCTTTGGTTTGTGTGCCTGATTTTCAGTCCCAGTCTGGCCCTGTTAGCAAGTGCTATAAAAGCAGAATACGGAACACTTTTCTATATCTTTGCAGTTAACAACGTATTTCTGAAAATGGGTATTTTTCATGCGTTTCTATGATTTAGTAAATTCCCTATATGGAAAAATGAGAGTACATACAATTCTTTGGCTGGCAGACTCAATGTCCTCCATGAATAGCTATATGAATGATATGCTCATTTGTGGTTATTTTTTAGATTTTGGTGTACAGCAATAGTCGGCTACCTTTCTTACCTTGAGGGCCTGCTCACACTTGCGATGAAATCGAACGAGCGCAATTCGATATAAAATCGGATTGTGCTTGGCCCAATGTTACTCTATAGGGAAGCTTATATCTGAGATTATTTTCTCATGTCGATTCGACATGAGAAAACAATTGATTGCATCTTATCGCACCGATATAAGTTATGGGTGCGTGTGAAACATCGCACTGCATTCGCTTTTCACCCGCATTCAGTGCAACTCCAGAAATGGAGGAGATGGAGAAATTACTTTCTCTGTCTCCTGCGCATCCGTGCTCCAATTCTCTGATGCGAGAGGATCGGAGTACAGTGCACTGACACTTGGATCATGCTCGCAGCAGAGCTGGGGCCAAATGTCACTCTCATCGGATGTGATATGCTAATGTGACTCTGGCCTGAAAGCCACATTCAACTTTGAGAGATGACATCCAGCCACATCCAGCGCCGCCCTCCCCTCCCTAGTAGTGACATTCACACCCCACCATTAACAGTATGATTACAGCCAAAGCTTCTTGACAGAAAGCACACCGAGATCTTGTGCTGCACTCTCATATAGGTTGTATAACTACATCCAAGGGTTCCCATTTTACCCTCATTCGGTATTCTAGTATCAAGCACATCCTCCACACTATTACATTAAGCTTCAAACTCCCCTCTAACTAACAATATCATCCTATCTCCAGATTACAATATTTATGACCTCCTACCACCCCTTTGCAAAAACATTGACTTGAAGAAGTATTCATACCCTGCAAAATTTTAATTTTTTCCACAAATTTAAATTTATTTTATTGGTATTTTATGTGACATACCAGCACAAAGTACCAAGCATTTGTGAAGTGTAAAGAAAAGATACATGTGTAACGTTATTGCCAGGGACAATGGCCACCTACCCTGTCCCTTGTACTAGGGGAACCCTAGGCTATGCCTGTCCCCCAGATTACTCATGATGGTGAGGAGGAGACGCCGGGGTCTCCTACCTTGCTATGCTCCTATAATAACACTTATCTGTTCCCTCCCGCATCCAGAGAGGTAGGAGACAGTAGTGTATAGGATAACACAAACCAGACAGACAGGGATAAAAGAAAACTACAATGATACAAAAACACTCACCTGAACAACTGAGGAAGGAATAGGTGGGGGAAAAAACAAAATCAGAAGAGGATTAGGAGGAATCACCCAAACCAAATCCAAGCAGAAATCTTCTGAATTCAACTCCTGTCACCTGCTACAAACTCTGAACACTCCAACAACTCCGAACCAGAAAGTGGTAAAACTATCACTGGCTGTCATGAGTTTGCCACAACAGAGAGGAGCAAGAAGACCGCCGTTCTAGTTCTTGTACTCCTGCACTGAATAGAATGACTTGTCTCTCATATTAAACGGTGTAGATTTTTCAGCAGTGCAGAGGCTAAAAACTGTTCAGCTTGGATTCTCTGAAGCCTCCCTGCTTGGAGGATCTCAACTGTGCAGTGTCAGCCACTCACCTCGCCTATATATTCTCCCCTCTGGCAATCTAGATTACCAGTGTTAAGTCTTGTACTGCTTGGTGAAGAAGTGGAGGATTTGGTGTTCGGTAGAGGTGTTTCGGAGAGTTGCTCTGTTACTGTTGCTAGGTGTTTCAACTGTGTGCAATTTCCCCTTTTCTCCTATTTAGTTTCCCTACCTTTTCTACCCAGTATCTCACTGTCATGGGTGTGTTAGGTGTTATGGATATCCTTCTCTCTCTAGGACCCAATAGTTACCTCCACCGTCTGCTGTTAATCACACACCTGTGCTGAAGGTTTAAATACATTCAATTGCTGCACCATGGTGTGGGTGTTAGCTCATACTTGCCTTAATTGTTGCAAGTTCTAGAAGTCGGTTAGTGTCTTTCCCTGAGGACCCTTGGAGGATTGTAACATCTTGGTTGTCTTCTCAAGCTAAGATTTTTCCCCCATCCATCTTCCCTCTGACTTTAGTTTTAGTGGGGACTGACTAGTGCACACCCCATCCCCTTCCTATGTAGGGCCTATCGATAGGGTCAGGCAGGGATTAGGTTCCTGCTTGGCGATAGGTTCAGAACCTATATAGGGACGTTTAGGGCAGACAGGGTGATTTTAGATCTGCCTAGGAGTCTCCACTCCCCTCTTCCCTAGTGTTTGGGCTCCCCCTTCCCATCGTTGTGCACTTACTTATTCTTCACCCAGCGTGACACTCCCTCTGTTGCCTATAAGTGCATATTTGTATCATTGCTATATTAATTTATCCCTCTACATCCTTCCTTGTTTGTCTGGTTTGTGTATATGTATACACTATTCTTCTCCACTTCCCTGAGTGGGGAGGGGTCAGGTAAGGGCTGATTCAAGAGTACCAAAAGGTATGTGGCCCCAGTATATTCACCATCAGAAGTAACCTGTGGAGCAGGGATAGCTAGGGAGCCCCTGGCCCCGTGTTATCAGACAACAGAATCGTGACAGTAACACTGGCCCATACTATTTTTTTTATCCATTATGGATCCTTTTACTACTCTGGCTAGGCAACTTCAGCCGCTCAGTCTAGAGGTGGCAGATCTTCACTCTGCTTTACAGCACCTGAACACGTCCAGTTTAGGGACTACGACTTTTTACCGGGCTTACTACTTGGCTTCCAATTATTGGGCTACCCTAACACAGTTGAATACCAGTGTACACTCACAGTTTTGCAGATTAGAAGAAAGTCTGGTAACTGCTGCTTGGCCCTGATGTAGCTGAGCCGAGTTTGTTGTGTTGAGCTCTTCTTAATTGATCTGTGTTCTTCTGGATCCTGGAAAGTCTCATTCCCACTTTCAATGTTGAGCGATTAGGCCGGCCTCACACTAGCGAGTTTTACGGACGTATGAGCGCATAAACTACGTCCGTAAAATACGCATTACACACGGCCCAATGATTCTCTATGGCCCAGCTCCTATCTGCCGTATATTACGCATCCGTAATATACGGTCTTGTACGGCCGTAGAAAATCGCAGCATGCTGCGTTTGTCACCGTATTGCGCAAAAAAATCGCCAATGAAAGTCTATGTGGGCGAGAAAAATACGGATTCCACATGGACCATGCGTGTGACTTGCGAGAAATACGCAGCGGTGTTAGTGAAAAGCCTGTAAACCCTGGGTGCTGAATGGAAAGCAGGATGATCTGTACTTACCTTGAGTTGCGGTGAGGCGCCCTCTGCTGGATGTCCTCATGAACTGGAGCCTTGGAAAAGTTCCCATGCTCTAGTTCATATGAGGACATCCAGCAGAGGGCGCATCACCGCAACTCAAGGTAAGTACAGATCATCCTGCTTTCCATTCAGCACCCGGGGTTTACAGGCACGAGCGAGTGCTTTAGCACGCTCAGGAGGCTGCGCTCAGCACCAAGGTGGTATTTTTGACAGCTGTGCTGCATCTCATTAAGAAGGAAAGTCCCGCCTCCAAGACAGTTTGACGGTATAAGGGGCTAAATTTTATACGTGTTTCATTCAGCGTGTGCAAGGAACAAAATTAAAAGAGCAACCATTACTGCTGCACAAGGTGGCTCTTCTAGTTTGTAACACCTGAGGGGGGTTAAAGGTTACCTTTAAAATTGGTTCAATTAGGCTTCGGCCTACACTAGGCTCCTCCTGCTGTCCCTGGGCTCTAACATCACCAGTTGGTGCCCGGAAGTGCTGGCTGCACAGAGAAAACACTCGCCACTGTGTCAGTGGGGTTCAGCAACGCCAGCTGTTCCCCTGCTGTGTAGCCGGCAACGTGTCCAGCAAACGCCACGCAGACACAAAGCTGCCGCCAGTGCAGGCTTCGGCCTACACTCTGCTCCTCTGCTCCTCCTGCTGACCCTGGGCTCTAACACCGCCAGTTGGTGCCCGGAAGTGCTGGCTGCACAGAGAAAAACACCCACCAATGTGTCAGTGGGGTTCAGCAACGCCAGCTGTTCCCCTGCTGTGTAGCCGGCATTGTGTCCTGCAAACGCCACGCAGACACAACAGACCTAAAACTGCCTCCAGTGCAGGCTTCGGCCTACACTCTGCTCCCCCTGCTGACCCTTTGCTCCAACACCGCTAGTTGGGGCTCTAGGAAGACAAGCTTGAATAGGTCCCCATCCTGGTTCCAGTACCGTCAGCTGGTTCCGGGTAGAGCCTTTGGCTTAGGTGCCTCCTTCTGGGTATCCGAGTTCCACCAACGTCAGGTGGTCCTTGGTAGTGCTTTCAGGCACGGGTACCTCCTGCTTAGTAACCGGGTTCCAGTAACATCAGCTGGTCCTCGGTAGTTCCATTGGCTCTTGGACCTTCGGCTACCCATCCGGGTTCCAGTACCGTCAGCTGGTTCTTGGCAGTGTCTTTTGCTCTTGTACCTTCTGCTCCCCATCCTGGTTCCAGTACCATCAGCTGGTTCCGGGCAGAGCCTTTGGCTTAGGTGCCTCCTTCTGGGTATACGAGTTCCACCAACGTCAGGTGGTCCTTGGTAGTGCTTTCTGGCACGGGTACCTCCTGCTTAGTAACCGGGTTCCAGTAACGTCAGCTGGTCCTCGGTTGTTCCATTGGCTCTTGGACCTTCGGGTAGCCATCCCAGTTACAGTTCCATCAGCTGGTTCTCGGCATTTTCTCAGCCTTCTTGTACCTTCTGCTACATTTCCAAGTTCAAGACCCTAAAGACGACGACCCGGAAGACCACCCCTAAGATGACGACGACACCAGAGACGACAACCACTGAGATGACGACGACCCTGGAGACGATGACCCTGAAGACCACCCCAATGACAACGACCACGACGACCCCGGAGACGACGACCCTGGAGACGACGACATGGAAGACCGAGAAGCAGAAGAACAAGAGGCTGCAGAACAAAGTGCAGAAGACCATTAAGCATAACACTAAACATCAGAGCAAAAGATATTATCTAAATTATAAGCAGAAGAAGACTAAGCAGTGTATGGGGGTGAGTCCGTTCCTCCTCGTGGTGCCCCTGGATAAAGCCTGATGCTGCAGGCCAAACTGAACGCGGACAAATGTAACTCTTTTGTGACAGGCAGAACGGAAGGTGTAATCTTCAAACTTTTATAGATAACACCTACAGGAATGCCTGTCACAAATAAGAATATGATGAAGAAGTAGAATATGAAGAAGATAATAGTAGAAAAAAAAGAATATGAAGAATGTAACAAAAAAAAAAAATGGAAAAAGATGAAGAAGATGAATAAGGTGAAGAAGTTGATGTCAAAGATGCTGCTGCCGAGGATGATGAAGAAGAAAGTGTGGGAGAAGTAAAAAAAAAGGTGAAGGGCGTGAAAGTAGTGAAACATCAATATCTGACAAAATAAAAAAAATCTTAACATAGTCAATATCTTTGTAACTCCGAACGTCTTAAAAAAAATTAAATAAAATTCCTGCTATTCTATTTGATTGGGCTAAACCTCTATGCCTTTAACCCCTTCACCCCCAAGGGTGGTTTGCACGTTAATGACCGGGCCAATTTTTACAATTCTGACCACTGTCCCTTTATGAGGTTATAACTCTGGAACGCTTCAACGGATCTTGGCGATTCTGACATTGTTTTCTCGTGACATATTGTACTTCATGTTAGTGGTAAAATTTCTTCGATATAACTTGCGTTTATTTGTGAAAAAAACAAATATTTGGCGAAAATTTTGAAAAGTTCGCAATTTTCCAACTTTGAATTTTTATGCCCTTAAATCACAGACATATGTCACACAAAATACTTAATAAATAACATTTACCACATGTCTACTTTACATCAGCACAATTTTGGAACCAAAATTTTTTTTTGTGACGGAGTTATAAGGGTTAAAAGTTGACCAGCAATTTCTCATTTTTACAACACCATTTTTTTTTAGGGACCACATCTCATTTGAAGTCATTTTGACGGGTCTATATGATAGAAAATACCCAAGTGTGACACCATTCTAAAAACTGCACCCCTCAAGGTACTCAAAACCACTTTCAAGAAGTTTATTAACCCTTCAGGTGTTTCACAGGAATTTTTGGAATGTTTAAATAAAAATGAACATTTAACTTTTTTTCACACAAAATTTATTTCAGCTCCAATTTGTTTTATTTTACCAAGGGTAACAGGAGAAAATAGACCCCAAAAGTTGTTGTACAATTTGTCCTGAGTACGCTGATACCCCATATGTGGGGGTAAACCACAGTTTGGGCGCATGGCAGAGCTTGGAAGCAAAGGAGCGCCATTTGACTTTTCAATGCAAAATTGACTGGAATTGAGATGGGACGCCATGTTGCATTTGGAGAGCCCCTGATGTGCCTAAACATTGAAACCCCTAACAAGTGACACCATTTTGGAAAGTAGACCCCCTAAGGAACTTATCTAGATGTGTGGTGAGCACTTTGACCCAACAAGTGCTTTACAGAAGTTTATAATGCAGAGCCGTAAAAATAAAAAATCATATTTTTTCACAAAAATGATCTTTTCACCCCCAATTTTTTAATTTTCCCAAGGGTGAGAGAAGAAATTGGACCCCAAAAATTGTTGTGCAATTTGTCCTGAGTACGCTGATACCCCATATGTGGGTGTAAACCATTGTTTGGGCGCAGGGCAGAGCTCGGAAGGGAAGGAGCGCCATTTGACTTTTCAATGCAAAATTGACTGGAATTGAGATGGGACGCCATGTTGCATTTAGAGAGCCCTTGATGTGCCTAAACATTGAAACCCCTAACAAGTGACACCATTTTGGAAAGTAGACCCCCTAAGGAACTTATCTAGATGTGTGGTGAGCACTTTGACCCACCAAGTGCTTCACAGAAGTTTATAATGCAGAGCCGTAAAAATAAAAAATCATATTTTTTCACAAAAATGATCTTTTCACCCCCAATTTTTTATTTTCCCAAGGGTAAGAGAAGAAATTGGACCCCAAAAATTGTTGTGCAATTTGTCCTGAGTACACTGATACCCCATATGTGGGTGTAAACCATTGTTTGGGCGCAGGGCAGAGCTCAGAAGGGAAGGAGCGCCATTTGACTTTTCAATGCAAAATTGACTGGAATTGAGATGGGACGCCATGTTGCGTTTGGAGAGCCCCTAATGTGCCTAAACATTGAAACCCCCCACGAGTGACACCATTTTGGAAAGTAGACCCCTTAAGGAACTTATCTAGATGTGTGTTGAGCACTTTGACCCAACAAGTGCTTCACAGAAGTTTATAATGCAGAGCCGTAAAAATAAAAAATCATATTTTTTCACAAAAATGATCTTTTAACCCCCATTTTTTTATTTCCCCAAGGGTAAGAGAAGAAATTAGACCACAAAAGTTGTTGTGCAATTTGTCCTGAGTACGACGATACCCCATATGTGGGTGTAAACCATTGTTTGGGCACATAGCAGAGCTCAGAAGGGAAGAAGCGCTATTTTACTTTTCAATGCAAAATTGACTGGAATTAAGATGGGATGCCATGTTGCGTTTGGAGAGCCCCTGATGTGCCTAAACATTAAACCCCCCCACAAGTGACACCATTTTGGAAAGTAGACCCCCTAAGGAACTTATCTAGATGTGTTTTGAGAGCTTTGAACCCCCAAGTGTTTCACTACAGTTTATAACGCAGAGCCGTGAAAATAAAAATTATTTTTTTTTTTCACAAAAATGATTTTTTAGCCCCCAGTTTTGTATTTTCACAAGGGTATCAGGATAAATTGGACCTCAAAAGTTGTTGTCCAATTTGTCTGGAGTACGCTGATACCCCATTTGTGGGGGGGGACCACTGATTGGGCGCATGACAGAGCTCGGAAGGGAAGGAGCGCCATTTGGAATGCAGACTTAAATGGATTGGTCTGCAGGCGTCATGTTGCATTTGCAGAGCCCCTGATGTACCCAAACAGTACAAACCCCCCACAAGTGACCCCATATTGGAAACTAGACCCCCCAAGGAACTTATCTAGATGTGTTGTGAGAACTTTGAACCCCCAAGTGTTTCACTACAGTTTATAACGCAGAGCCGTGAAAATAATTTTTTTTTTTTTCACAAAAATGAAATTTAGCCCCCAGTTTTGTATTTTCACAAGGGTATCAGGATAAATTGGACCCTAAACGTTGTTGTCCAATTTGTCCTGAGTACGCTGATACCCCCTATGTGGGGGGGAACCACTGTTTGGGCGCATGACAGAGCTCGGAAGGGAAGGAGCGCCATTTGGAATGCAGACTTAAATGGATTGGTCTGCAGGCGTCACGTTGCATTTGCAGAGCCCCTGATGTACCCAAATAGTACAAACCCCCCACAAGTGACCCCATATTGGAAACTAGACCTCCCAAGGAACTTATCTAGATGTGTTGTGAGAACTTTGAACCCCCAAGTGTTTCACTACAGTTTACAACGCAGAGCCGTGAAAATAAAACATATTTTTTTTCCCACAAAAATGATTTTTAGCCCCCCAAATTTTTATTTTCCCAAGGATAACAAGAGAACTTGGACCCCAGAAGTTGTTGTTCAATTTGTCCCTAGTACGCTGATACCCCATATGTTGGGGTAAACCCCTTTTTGGACGCACGGGAGAGCTCGGAAGGGAAGGAGCACTGTTTTACTTTTTCAACGCAGAATTGGCTGGAATTGAGATTGGACGCCATGTCGCGTTTGGAGAGCCCCTGATGTGCCTGAACAGTGGAATCTCCCCAATTCTACCTGAAACCCTACCCCTAACCGTTTACTGAACATTTTCTGACAGTCATAAGTGCCACGTATATAAGTGCCACGTATATAAGTGCCACGTATTTAAGAGCCACGTATTTAAGTGCCACGTATTTAAGTGCCACGTATTTCAGTGCCACGTATTTCAGTGCCACGATATTTCAGTGCCACGATATTTCAGTGCCACGTATTTCAGTGCCACGTATTTCAGGCACTGAAAAATACGTGGCACGTAAATACTTCAGTGCCACGATATTTCAGTGCCACGATATTTCAGTGCCACGTATTTCAGTGCCACGTATTTCAGGCACTGAAAAATACGTGGCACGTAAATACGTGGCACGTAAATACGTGGCACTGAAATACGTGGCACTGAAATACGTGGCACTTAAATACGTGGCACTTAAATACGTGGCACTTAAATACGTGGCACTTAAATACGTGGCCACTGAAATATCGTGGCACTTATATACGCATATACGTATATAAACGTATATTTCAGTGCCACGTATTTCAGTGCCACGTATTTCAGGTTAGGGGTAGGGTTAGGGTTTTTTGTTTTTTTCTTGTTTTCTTGTGTTTTTCTATAAAAACGCATGCGTTTTACCGCGTTTACATGCATTTTTTCACACATGTGGTTTTTTTAAAAAACGCATGCAGATAAAAACGCAAGTGTGAAACCAGACTAAAAGACGCTTTTTATAGCAAAAATGTTTTTGCGTCTCCACATTTTGAGACCTATAATTTTTCCACATTTTGGTCCACAGAGTCATGTGAGGTTTTTTTTTTTTGCGGGACGAGTTGACGTTTTTATTGGTAACACTTTCGGACACGTGACCATTTTTTATCACTTTTTATTCCGATTTTTGTGAGGCAGAATAACCAAAAACCAGCTATTCATGAATTTCTTTTGGGAGAGGCGTTTATACCGTTCTGCGCTTGGTAAAATTGATAAAGCAGTTTTATTCTTCGGGTCAGTACGATTACAGCGATACCTCATTTATATCATTTTTTTATGTTTTGACGCTTTTATACGATAAAAACTATTTTATAGAAAAAATAATTATTTTGGCATCGCTTTATTCTGAGGACTATAACTTTTTTATTTTTTTGCTGATGATGCTGTATGGCGGCTCGTTTTTTGCGGGACAAGATGACGTTTTCAGCGGTAACATGGTTATTTATATCCGTCTTTTTGATCGCGTGTTATTCCACTTTTTGTTCGGCGGTATGGTAATAAAGCGTTGTTTTTTGCCTCGTTTTTTTTTTTTTTTTCTTACGGTGTTTACTGAAGGGGTTAACTAGTGGGCCAGTTTTATAGGTTGGGTCGTTACGGACGCGGCGATACTAAATATGTGTACTTTTATTGTTTTTGTTTGTTTTTTTTAGATAAAGAAATGTATTTATGGGAATAATATTTTTTTTTTTATTATTATTTATTTAGGATTTTTTTTTTTTTTTTTTACACATGTGGAAATTTTTTTTTTTACTTTTTTACTTTGTCCCAGGGGGGAAATCACAGATCGCAGATCTGATAGTGTGCACAGCACTCTATCAGATCCGCGATCATACTTTCATCGGAGCAGGCTGCAGCTTTCATCTGCAGCCTGCTCCGACCCGGAAGTGCTCCCTGCAGGACCCGGATACAGCCCCTCGGCCATTTTGGATCCGGGGCCTGCAGGGAGAAGACGTTCGGTACGAGGTGAGTACATCACCTTGTACCGATCGTCTCAGGGAAGTCCGCAGGGAGCCCCCTCCCTGCGCGATGCTTCCCTGTACCGCCGGTACACCGCGATCATGTTTGATCGCGGTGTGCCGGGGGTTAATGTGCCGGGGGCGGTCCGTGACCGCTCCTGGCACATAGTGCCGGATATCAGCTGCGATATGCAGCCGACACCCGGCCGCGATCGGCCGCGCTCCCCCCGTGAGCGCGGCCGATCGCGTATGACGTACTATCCCGTCGGCAGTCATGGGGGCCCACCCCACCTCGACGGGATAGTACGTCAAATGTCGGGAAGGGGTTAATGTCTCCGCCACCTCCTTAAAATACATCCTACATTATTCTTAGTTGTTTTCCTTCATGTAGAATGAACCTACAAGGAAAGAAAGGGTTTATTTTAATTCTGGTATTTTCGTCCCATTGACTTGCATTGGGATCGGGTATCGGTATCGGCGAGATCCGATATTTTGCCGATATCGGCCGATCCAATCCGATACCGATACTTTCCGATATCGGAAGGTATCGCTCAACACTACTCACTGAGTTTGAGCTAGTTTGCAAAGGAGAATGGGCAAAAATGTCAGCCTCTAGATGCAAAGCTGGTAGAGACATACTCCAAAAGACTTGCAGCAGTAATTGCAGCAAAAGGTGGTCCTACAAAGTATTGACTCAGGTGGGCTAAATACAAATGAATGTCACAATATTCAGATTAATATTTTTAAAATATGTAGAAAACCAAGTATCAATTTCTTTACAATTCACAAATACTTACTACTTTGTGTGCTTATATCACATAAAAATGAGGTATGAATACTTCTTGAAGCACTGTATATGCAGATCCAGATCTGCTCTTCTGGCCAGAGCTACTCAAACAGTCTCCATCTGAAGCCCTTCTTTTCACAGCCGCTTTGCTATATGTGGTGCTAATGCACTAAACTGGCAGACAGTCATAAGCAGCACTTTTTGGGCCCACGAACCATACGTGGTTTCCGAGCCAAAGGTTGAGGATCCCTGGTATACCACATTCCAGTCAATCAATATTATGACATATGTAATACAGGAAATACAAGCCACACTTTCCAACCTTCCTAAATTGAATCCTTGAATGTTACAAGAGTTGACAGGTTTAGCACAAACTGTCGTGAGTTGTCAGCCACTGACCATTCCTGACTAATGTATAGCCACCTTATGCCAATGTTTCAGCATAGAAAGAACATAATACCATTTTCTCCGAAAATAAGACAGGGTCTTATATTATTTTTTGCTCCAAAAGATGAGCTAGGGCTTATTTTCAGGAAATGTCTTATATTCCATGAACAACAATCCCCAAAAGAAAATGTATTAACATTTTTTTAGATAAAGTATAATTTATTGATCAATGCTAATTAAAATATAAATATATCAATTAGCCAGTAGATGGCACCACATAAACAAATAGGGAAAGGTATGAACATATAATTACCGTAGTAACCCTGAGTGGAGTATTCATCAAATGATAATGATAAGACCAGAAGGAATTTGTCCTAACATGTATATGACAAATAGATGTAGTATCATATTGGAAATTGTAGGTCTTATGATTTATTTGTTGTTGTGTGGCACCACCTACAGGCTAATTAATATATTTATACTTCATTTGCATTTTAAAATAAATTGCATTTTATCTAAATGTTGATAATCCATTTTGTGTTAGTACTATTACTGGTTCATTTGTGATTTTCTTATATGATCTGCTGTTTTCATGGTGCAGAACCATATATACCAGTCCTACAGTGCATTGGTGGGTACATACCGTAGTTATTATGGTTTAAATTGCCTACTTATATTTACAGTTATTATTCTCTATGCACTTGGATTGATTGCTAATAATGGTTTACCCCGAAAAGAATCGCACTCACCAGACACCTAACAATTACAGTAGAGTTGGCAAGTGGAGGGTCCTACTGTTTTCTGTATTCTTTCACTTTTTTAGCTGCCTGGGCACTTTCTTGTTGAACCACAACTAGGGCTTATTTTTGAATTAGGGCTTATATTTTCAGCATACTCCAGAAAGCCGGAAAAATCATACTAGGGCTTATTTTGGGGGCAGGTCTTTTTTAGGAAAACAATGTAATAATTATTACAACACATTTCTCACTTGTAATGTACACCATAGGACCTTTATTTTGTAATTATTCTAATGGAGTTAAGAATAGCCCCAATTTTTGAGGTTGAATTAAGAAGAGTACAGAAGCTTTCCAGCAGCTATATCTGAAGCTCTAACGGTTGTTGTACTTACTGTTAACATGGTATCAGTGGATTCCTGGTAGGGGAGATAAAGAAACATTACTGTTACCAGGAGTTCTGAAAGTCTAAAAAGACTATGATGATCTATTAAAATTATTACTCCATCTAGCACTTCTGCATGAGTAGTCATACTCAACCATGAAGTTCATTTAATCTAGACACTGGTTTGGATTCTAGCTCCTACAAACAGAATCATTATTACGTGTTTCCAATGTAACAGAAATTTATTTGTAACAGTATTCACTGAGGTATTGCAGGGGAAATGTAGTATTACATGGTGCCCACTTAAATCAATGGGTGATCATCAGGGGCAGATGTATCATTGGTGCAATCTGTGCAGCCGCTAGGGACCCAAGAATTAAGGGGAGCCACTTCTACCTCCAAAGCAAATTGAGTTGTGCATCACATGGCTGTGTGTATGGAGGTGTGCAGATCTCCTGGACTGAGTGCCTGTGCTAAAGAACTAAGAAGCTGAACTCTAATGCCGGCGTCACACCCAGTGTAGGGAAATACGGTCTGTATTTTACGGCCGTAATACGCAGTAATTTTCACAAAACACTGTTCCGTATTCAATGCGAGGATGCAATTTTTACGGACAAATGTATCCGTGTGTCATCCGTATGGCATCCGTATGGCTTCCGTACGGCGATTTTTTTGCGCAGGCTTGCAAAATAGAAAAATCATGGATTCATCGGCTCAAATATTCCTAAAAACATATATACAGTCTATATATATATATATATATGTCAGTGAGACACATATATATATATATATATATATATATATATATATATTTAATTCAGCGCAAGATAGCATAAAAGCCGGTAATTCATTTACCGGCTTTTGCTCTCTCCTTCACAAACCCGACAGGATATGAGACATGGTTTACATACAGTAAACCATCTCATATCCCTTTTTTATTATATATTCCTCTTTAGTAATATAACAAGTGTCTGTGTGCAAAATTTTGAAGCTGTAGCTATTAAATTAAAGGGTTAAATCCCGGAAAAAATTGGCGTGAAGGATATATATATATACACACCTATTCTATGTGTACACATTTACTGTATTCTACCTATTCTATTCTATTCTATTCTATTCTGTCAGTGTGATTTTACTTTACACCGCACTGAATTGGTGGCTTTTTTATAGAACCCCGCTGCGTATTTCTCGCAAGTCACACTGATGGTCCGTGTGTAATCCGTATTTTTCTCGCCCCCATAGACTTTCATTGGCGGATTTTTTGCGCAATACGGTGACAAACGCAGCATGCTGCGATTTTCTACGGCCGTACAAGACCGTATAATACGGATCAGTAAAATACGGCAGATAGGAGCTGGGCCATAGAGAATCATGGTACCGTATGCAATCCGTATTTTCTGCGCCTCTCATACATCCGTAAAACACGCCAGTGTGACGCCGGCCTTAGCCAGGCAGGTTAACCAGTACTGTTGCATGGACTTGTTGCTTTTTGTTTCACTTTGTGTTGAACAAAGGCTGTATTAGAGATTCCTGTGATGTGGTTTATGAGGATTTAAATAAAAAAGCCAGACTTTTAACTCCCTCTTGACTCGAGGTATTTTCGCTTTTGCGTTTTCGTTTTTTGCTCCCCTTCTTCCCAGAGACATAACTTTTTTATTTTTCAGTCACAATGGCCACATGAGGGCTTGTTTTTTGAAGGACAAGTTGTGCTTTTGAAAGACACCATTGGGTTTAACATATCTTGTACTGGAAAACGTGAAAAAAATTCCCGGTGTGGTGAAATTGCAGAAAAAGTGCAATTACATAGTTGTTTTTTGGATTTTTTTTACCATGTTCACTAAACACTAAAACTGACCTGCCATTATGATTCTCCAGGTCATTATGAGTTAATAGACACCAAATATGCCTAGGTTCTTTTTTTTATTTAAGTGGTGAAAAAAATCCAAACTTTGGTAAAAAAAAAAAAAAAAATGGCGCCGAGACCTGTAGTGTCTCCATTTTTTGTGATCTGGAGCTGGGTGAGGGCTTATTTTTTGCGCACCAACTGACATTTTTATTGATACCATTTTGGTCTAGATATGATCTTATGATCTTTTGATTGCCCATTATTGCATTTTATTGTAATGTAGCAGTGACCAAAAAAATTTAATTCAGCCATTTTTAATTTTTTTCTGGTTATGCTGTTTAGTGATCAAGTTAATTTTTTTTTATGTTTATGGATCTTGCGATTCTGAACTCGGCGATACCAAATATGCGTATATTTGATTTTTTTATTGTTTCATTTTGAATGGGGCAAAAGGGGTCGATTAGAACTTTTACTTTTTTAATTTTTTTTTATATTTTTAAAAACCTTTTTTTCACTTTTTGCATGCTTCAATAGTCTCTATGGGAGACTAGAAGGTGCAGGTGTCTGATCGCCTCTGCTACATACCGGCGATGATCAGATCGCCTGTGTGTAGCAGAAATGCTCACTTGCTATGAGCGCCGACCACCGGGCGGCACTCATAGCAATCTGGCTATGACAACCATAGAGGTCTGCTGGAGACCTCTGATTGTAATGCTGACTCATCGGTGGCCCGCGATCATGTGACGGGGGTCATCGATGGACAGGTTTTCCAACGCACTTCTAATAAGCGCAAGTTAAATGCCGCTGTCAGAGATTTATGAGCGGCATTTAACAGATTAACAGCCGTGGGTGGACTGCGATTCCACCGGCGGCTGTAAGAGGCACATGTCAGCTATTCAAAAAATTCCAGCCCACATCAAAGGGAGGGATTCCAACGTGGGCATATTATTATGCTCAACATCGGAAAAGGGTTAAATAGAAACGGTTCATGGGATACCTCAGATCGCTCCCAAGTAAGTAGCATTGTTTATATTTTTATATATATACATATATATATATATATATATATATATATATATATATATATATACAGTACAGACCAAAAGTTTGGACACACCTTCTCATTTAAAGATTTTTCTGCATTTTCATGCCAAGAGTGTGCAAAGCAGTCATCAAAGCAAAAGGTGGCTACTTTGAAGAACCTAGAATATAAGACATATTTTCAGTTGTTTCACACTTTTTTGTTAAGTATATAATTCCAATGTGTTAATTCATAGTTTTGATGTCATAGTCATGAAAATACAAAAAAATCTTTAAATGAGAGGGTGTGTCCAAACTTTTGGTCTGTACTGTATATATATAACATATTGCACACGAGTATACCTAGCACTCCAAGCGTGGAGCTTGGATTTGCTAACAAAGCGGAAAGAAAAAGGGGGCATCTTTTTTACTTAAATACATATATTTTGGCTGAGTGTATATTTTTTCAGTTGGGTTACCTTAAAAGTTTTTGAATGTTTGGCTTCTACAGCCTCTGTCTATCACTATGTATAGCTGACTGCAGAATGAGCAAACTGTACATCTGAGAGATAACTGATGATGATTCTTCTGAACTTCTCTACTGGTTTATGACATCAAATTTCAGCTTTGTTTCCATACAACATAATGAACAAAATACACTCACTGGATCCTGTGTTGCTATAGTATGAGCTGAATGTTCTGGCATATTAGTATTTGCCATGGGTGAAGTTCCTAAAAAACGATGAAAGCATATGTGAGATAGATCAGAGCGGTTCTGCTTCCATAACTAGTCATTTAGAGTATTAATACTAGGTGGTACAAAGTGATTCTCTAGAGTTCATGCAAAGTATACAATATATTCTTTATATTATGTTTTTCTTAAAGGGAATCTGTCAGTAGGATCAACCCACGAAAGCCGTTTACATAGGCATATAGGTCATAGGATGCTGAATATAGTGATGCTTTGATATCTGTGATCCCATGTCTCATTCCAGAGAAATCCACGTTATTCTAATATGTAAATGAGCTGCTACATCTATAAGCCAAACATGGATTTCCCTGAGAATCTGTGTCCAGAGATGTACAGTAGATCAGGAGAGCAGACTATCATTCATTACATGTCACTAACTAGTAACTCCTCCTCTTATTTAAAATAAGATCTGGAGGCAGATTCTCATGCAGATCTGTGTCCTGCCCATAGATCTTAAGGGTTTACATCCAGATTAGCCGCGGATTGAACGCTGCGTGCAGCCGCAGCGTTCAACCCGCAGCGTCCAGATGTTACAGCATAGTGGAGGGGATTTTATGAAATTCTGTGTGTGTGAACACACATCCGGTGGCCCTGCATTTCCGGACATGCGGCGCGTCTTTTTAGACTGCAGCTTGTCTGTTTACCTTGTGGCGATGCTCCGTCGCTGCAAGGTAAATAACAGGGTCCTATGTATGGGGTGCGGAGATGTGTGCAATGAACACATCCGGAATCACCGCGCGTACAGAAGGGGGTGGCGCTTTGGGCGGATCGGGGTTTCCGCTCAGTCCAAACCGCCGACAATATGGCCCCATGGAGACGCACCTTAAAGGGAACCGGCAATGTGAACAAAAATGCTATTAATCCAGAGCGGAGATATGGGGTTAATCTGCAGGTTAATAGCATCCTGAACCTGCCTGGTGCCTGCACATGGAGACCCACTGCCAGAAGGAAATTACTCCTCCCGGCAGCGTTCATAGTGGAAGTGGCGCTGGCGTGGGTTCAGTCACTGCTCAGTGTATAGAAAGTGGCGTCTGTAACCGCGCCCCTGGCACTGATTGCTGAGAGAGCTGTCATTCAGTGCCAAGAGCGCAGTTACCGCCGCCGCCGTCTATTCATAGAGTCTTCACTTAACCCACTCTGGCGCCACCTCCATGACTGGAACCCAAATTCTGCAGGAGGAATAAAATTAATTTCCTCCCGGCAGAAGGCTCTAAGTGCGGGCCCCAGGCAGGTTTAGAACGCAGCTTAATCCCATATCTACAGGTCAATGGTGGGTTTTTTTACATGACGGGTTCATTTTCACAGCTCATTTACTGTATATACAAGAAAAATGTGCATTTCTTGGGAATAAGACATCGGATCTCTTTATTCAACTATCTATCACCCGTATGCCAATGTTGACAACTTGGGTCTCGTGCAAACGTCTGTATTAACGGTCCAATTGTGAACCAACACAACATCGGATCCCACCTGGACCAATGTTAGTGTATGGGCCGTGCACATGTCCAATATTTGTTTCCCTCTGACAGAGTCTGTCTAATAAAAAAAAAATCACTGTATGTCCAACTTTGATTTGATATTCAGATCGCACTCGCCCATTCAAGTCAATGAGTCTGTGGAAATCATTGGACTGCACTTAGATGATATCTGAGTGCAGTCCGATTTCCATGCACTGGCACAATGGAGAAGATGGAGAAATTTTGTTCTCCATCTTCTCCTCACAGCGTGCTCTGATTCTCTCAGAGAGAAGCGGATCACACTATGCTGACACTCCGAGTCTGACCAGAGTTTGATCAAACTCATGTGCATAATCATCCCGATTATCTCGGATGAGAGCATCTATAGCTGTGTGCACGAGCCCTTAGGAGGGTTAATCCTGCTGACAGATTCCCTTTAAAGGGAATTTCCGTAAACTGCCTACAGCCACCATAACTAATATATGCTCTCTTACATGCTTCCCGCCTTTCCAGCACCATGTCCCTAATCTCCCTGGCAGTCATATTGGGTATATGTGATGTCACCATTGCATCCAAAGGAAATAGAAGCCCAATGGGGAGGATAGGGGACAATGGCTATTAAATAATTACTTATTTTAGCGGTGTTGGTGGCTGTGGACAAGTTTGTAAGCATATTGTACATTCCCTTTAAAGCCTTAGAGCATGTAGTTGTACCTGTTGTGTCTGGTGTCCCAGCAGCGGTTTCTGTAGTCATATCCTCAGCTACAGAAGCTAAAATTCCTATCCACAGGAAAAGGAACACTGAAAAAGAGATGATAAATTATTCTAGGTGATACATACTCTGCACGGGAAATAACTTAATAATTGGTCTTGTTCCTTATTTTTTCATATTTTTTTGTATCCTGCTTTTATTATGTAAGTAGAAAATAATCAAACATAATATTAGGAGCAGGGAATGGGATCACCGGAATCCGGATGTACACAGGTGCCAGGAACAAGAGGCTGGATACCACTCATTAGCAATAGCAAAGAAAGGAAAAAAGTTCCAGCACCAGGCGTCTCTTCATGAAAATCTTCAATATTTTATTTTCATGTGAAGAATAAAAAATCATGCTTAAGAACTTTGTTCGAAACGCGTCAGGTGTTTAAGGGCTGCGTCCCCGCATGATTTTTTATTCTTGACATCAAAATAAAATATTGAAGATTTTAATGAAGAGACGCCTGGTGCTGGAACTTCTTTCCTTTCTTTGCTATTGCTCTCCAAAATAATCCGTTTTATCAGCTAATAAAAAGTTTCTTGACACCTAGCAGATTGTTATGCAGCTGAATTGCTTAGCTCTTGGAAAGTTTTGAAAAAATCACTCACTCAAATTGAGAAAATATCGATAAGGTATCTAAACGCGTTACACATTATATTATCTATATATATAAAAATTAGTGTGTGTGTGTATGTATCGGCATCCAATCACTAAGCATGTGTGTGTGTATCAGCCACGCCCACTCCACATAGCAACCAATCACTAAGCATCTTTCATTTCACCAGGGCTGTTTAGAAGAAGCTGAGCTGTGATTGGTTGCTATGAGCAACAGTTTTCCTTGTAGACAGTTGTGGTAACTGAGGCCTATTATTCTTATCATTTCTATGGTGTTATCATCCTTCTGTAAAGCTGGAAATAATACAATTTATTACCGTACCAACACAGACCACCCTCTGACACAGACTGCAGGGGGAGCCCATGGGGAGGCCAGTATCACACAGGATAGGATTAGATACACGGCTCAGCAGGCTGTATCACACAGGATAGGATTAGATACACGGCTCAGCAGACTGTATCGCACAGGTTAAGATTAGATACATGGCTCAGCAGACTGTATCGCACAGGATAAGATTAGATACATGGCTCAGCAGACAGTAACACACAGGATAGGTTTAGATGCACAGTTCAGAAGACAGTATCACACAGGAAATGATTAGGTACACAGCTCAGCAGACAGTATCACACAGGACAGAATTAGATGTACAGCTCAGCAAATGGTGTCACACAGGATAGGATTAGATACACAGCTCAGCAACAGGATGTGCCAAAGGAGAGGACATTTTCATTCCAAGAATTCCACACATTCCATCTGATTTGCCATTTGATTTTAAACGCCTTCAGTTTCCACTTCGACTGGCATTTGCAATGTCCATTAACAAGGCTCAGGGACAGTCCTTGAAAGTAGTAGGGATTGATTTGCAATCTCCATGCTTTTCTTATGGTCAACTTTACGTGGCCTGTTCAAGAGTTGGAACTGCCATTAATCTGTTCATCTTTGCATCGGAAGGAAAAACCAAAAATGTTGTTTATCCAAAAGGCTCTTGAATGAGTTGAAAATAAAATATTATCAATACTTAGTTAGTTTTTGTTGCAAATCTGTAGTGTTGAGTATATGATCTGAAATGTTTTTATGTGCAATATAATTTGTTATAACTAACTACAGTTAGTTACTATGCCCGGGCAACGCCGGCTCTTCAGCTAGTGTAGAATAAAAGTGTGAAATGTAAAATATCTTCAGTACTGTAGTCACGGGTACTATAGAAAATGACTTTTAGAAGAGGAATGTTTATCTCCAGAAGGGAGGACAAGTTAAAGTGAACTTGTCCTTTCATACAAAAGCTGGACCAAAGTACGAGTATGATCCTTTGCTGCTGCAACACTCCAGAATAAGTTACAACAGCTTTTAGCGCACACACCATATAATTTGTCAGGAGCAGAGACAAGGTCCACCAACACTTCCTGTAAAACATCGGGCACTTTTCTACAGCTAAAGTCAGATTATATTTGACAAATGGCAGAGGACAGCAAGGCAAACATGGAGACACCTAGCCAGCACCTTTTCATTGATTTTTCCAGGTAAGAGAAGATCTCTTGCTGGTGGACATATTGTTACCAGCCACAGTATCGGCCAGTGAATGGTTGCAGCGGTCAGATTTCTATGTGACTGAAATTAAACATCTAACAAATGAAAGTATTGAACAATCCCTTTATAGAGTAACTAAACGTTCATGGTTTTAAAAGAATTTTGTTCCACATTGAAAGTTATGAAACTTTGCATTTCACTTTATTTTTTACATTCTTGTAAGTAAAAAAATTGCATCTAAGTGAGTTGTAAATTCTTGTTTTTCCCACGTCCATTTGCCTGGCTTTAGCTGCATTGATATCAGAACGTACACTTTTGTAGTAGAGATGATGGCAGTGAAAGGGTTAGCACTTGTCTTCTATTTTGAGTATTTTGCTAATCAGAGCAATCATCTGCAGCAGCCTTATCCCCAGTATTCCTAAGACCTCAGTCACATGTCAGTGTCTCCAGTACGTGTGGTGACAGTTTTCACACGTTCTGGAGATGCACATGTAAGATCCATTCAAATCTATTGGCCTGTGTATGCAGCGCCCCAGAGTCCTGGTCGTTGCAGTACTGTGGCTCCGCCACTAAGGGGAGCTATGGTGCGTCTGATGGCACTGAAGGAGTTCATCTGATCAGGTATCACAGACACCAATACATTTCACAGTCGGGCCTCCGGGGGGAGCTAAGGGTTCTATTCACTAGGCCACTCCCCACCATAGTGGGTAAACTGGGGGTCAGGCAGGAAGTTAGATCAGAAAGCTGACTGGGTTGGAACCAGGCAACACCTTGTGGCAGAGGGTGTTGCGGGAGAAGATTCGGTAGGGTCCCTGTCAGGGGTGGGATCCTGACAGAGGCTTGGCAACTTGAACGAACGTAACGGGACCGTGCCTGCTCAGGACAGCGGCGGTGCCCAAGGAAGGACTAGAAGAGAGATAGATTGTGCTGAGTGAGAAACGAGATCACGCAAAAGGAGAAATACCAGTAGGGGTCGTGCTGTAAGACCGAGGCAACAGCCTACTGAGGCGCACTACCGGTGGCCGGAACGCCGAGGGAGTATAATAACATTCAGCTTCAAGCAATACTTCAAACAGCGGCAGGACAGTCAGTCTAAGGCGGGCTGTCTAACTTAAATCACCTATGCAGTCTTGGGGGGCAACTTGTGGAGAGGGGCGACTCTAGGGTCCCGGAAGAGCTCCGAGCCTACCCGTCAAACGGGTGCCGTCCCAACCAGAACACCAGGGAGGGACGGAGGATTAGCAGAACATCATCTAATTGAGTTGTGAGGGAACTTAAGAAACAGACACAACAGTTGTGGGGACTTTCCGTAAGCACAGCAGGGAAGGACCACAACACATAGCGCTAGAAGGAAGGCACCGATTTCCACCTGTGAAGAGAACTCTGGAGGTGCCATTGGACCGGCCGGACTTGCGCAGCCTGGTGAACCGTATTCTGGACTGAGGACCCAGAGATCTTCAGTAAAGAGGTAAAGAGACTGCAACCTGGTGTCCTCGTTATTTACTGCACTGCACCACTACAGCCTCATCACCATCATCTGTTATACCTATTTCACTGTGCGCCCCTCGGCAGGGTCACGGACCGGGCCTAGCCACCGTGACAACCCCGGAGCAGAGACTCAGAGGCCCGGCACCGGGTACCCCTCGGCCCTGCGGCAGTGGGGGCGCTACAACTTTGGCGTCACGAACAGGATCTACTTAAGCCTGAAGAATCAGGTCATGTGTGCCTTGGAACTGTGATTTGTTGTGCTTGGACTGTACTTTATTACAAAGACTGTGCTGCGCCATTTACCGCCAAAATCCGCCACCATTATAGCGCTGAGGAGAGCGCAGGAGAAGAAGAGGGGCGTGGAGTAGGCGTGGGCAAGCTGGAGAGCGCGAACAACAATGGCCGCCCAGTCTAAATATTTCTGCACCGTAAGGACGTGTCCGTCAGCAGCAGAGATCCGCCTCCTAATCCTCAATGGGGGGCGGAGATCGAGAAAACGACGCCGCCCACGAAGGAGAGAGCGGGAAAAAGACCAGGAAGCGACCCACGTGGAGGACGCTATGGCCAGCAGCTCCGAACCCGACAGTGGGGTTGAAGTGGAAGTCTCCCCCAACTACCCGGATGAGCACAGCAGCCCGTTCTCCGTGGACAGTACTGAACTTCTGCGGGTCGAGATGGAGAGCCTGATCGACCAACTCCTCCAACTGAACATGAAGGCCCAGGCTCCGTACCAGGCAGCGCCGGAAGAAGGTCCTCAGGCGTCGGATCCTGCACCGTCACCGGAGCAGCCACAGAGACCCTCGTCGACACGAATCTGTCGCGGAGGAGGCCTCTGTATCGGCTGGTGAGTCCGCCGACCCCGTCCCACCGGCCGAGGGCTTACTAGTAGGCCCCGTTGCGGCGCCCCCTCTCCCCGGGACCCATAGACTCCAACGCCTGTTACCATGGAACACCGCATGAAGGCCCCGATCGCGCCAACCACCCTGCTGTGTGAAGTCCGTGCAGAGCGCACAGTGTGTCGCTGGATGAATCCGGGCTCTAACCTTATGGGGTTCCCCGGGGTGGAGACCCAGGAAGGGGAGATGGTACAGGCCCTAAGCTGGGAGGAATACCGGGTCCAGCTAGAGCAGCAGTGGAAAGAGGAGGAGAAGACATATCAGGCCGGGCTGGAGGCTCACCATCAAAAAGACCTGGCGGTTAAGGACCGGGCCCGCAAGGATCCTACTGCTCAGCAGGCCCCGCGCAGACAGGGCACAGTCATTGACTTTAAGCTCCGTGGAGGCTGGGGCTTTATAAAGGAACCGGGTCTATATGCCGAAGTTTTTGTTAACCAGCGAGATGTAGAGTCACATCTTAGAGAGGGCCACCCAGGCCGGGATCTTTATCCGGGGGATGATGTCGTTTACACCCGGCACCTTGGGGAGAAGGGGTGGTTTGCCCTGAACGTCCACAAGAGGCATAGTTCCATGACCCCCTTGCCTAGGGTGCCCGAAAAGTTGTCCCCCGTGGCCAGGGTGCCCCCTTGTGACCGGCCCACGGTTACCACTGAGACCACCGTGGTCACCCCAACAGGCACCATTGTGAAGACCACGACTTGCCGTGTCATGACCTCCACCGCTGTCGTGGCCACGCAGGCACCTCCTCAAGTGACCAGCGTGTCTGCTGCCCGCACCGCTACAGAACTGAAGACTGTGGGTACACAGACACCCAGATGGGACGAGAGACCCCCTTATGCAGTACCGGGCGGCTCGCAATACCCAAAGGGGTTGCCCCCGCCGGTGCTGCCTCCTGGGTGGTTTTGAGTAGATGTTCCCGTATAATGCTTTAACATGTAAATAGTTAACTGTTTCTCTGCTGTTTTGCTGCTAAAACCCGTCCAGGGTTAACTCTTAAGGGGATCCTTCTGTTGACCCGGGATCCCTATTGTTTTGTTTTGTTTTTGTTTGATTTTTCCAAGTTTTTGCACAAAGTTTCCAGAACTGCTGAAATCATGAACAGTGCATGATCCGAACTTCTTGTACATAGTTTGCACCTTATTAAAGGTGCTCCCTACTGGTTTTACTTAAAGAAGGACTCTTTGTGAAGATACCACACTGGAACCTTTGTTGAGTACGGACTGGTAGCCTGAGAAGGCGTGCTACCTCATAGAGACTTAGTCCCCTCTTAAAGGGGATGTTCATTTGTCGCACTTAAACGATGATATTGCTTTAAGATAGGTAGCAATAATGTTTGACGAAAGAAAATGATGATAATGTTTACATGAGTAAGTTATATGTGTTCAACTAGTTAATTGTGAAGAAATGCTGATGATGTTCTCTGAAAAGGAAAAGTGAAAGATAGTAGAAGGATGCAGTGGGCCCGTAGGGGTAGACGTGGTGTCCAGCATGCATGTTAGTGAGAAAAATAATGAGAAGGTTTGATGTTGTATAAAGAAAATGGTTGATTACGTTGATAGATAATTAGGATAGAAGGTAAACCCCGAGTCCTCATAGGAGCCATACAGAGATGGCTCAGTGCTCTTAAACTGAAAGTATGTTATGTTCTATACTGTGTATAGTAGCTGAAAAGACAGAAGGCTCGGGCTGAAAGGAGCGGTCCTGTAAGAAAGGAGAGGCAGTAGGTCTGGCGCCGTTAGGACAGGCGGTCCTGCAGATTTAAAGAAGGAGAATGAAAAAGTTAAATTACCTTATAATGTGATTATAGGAAGGTCTTTAGTGGATTTAGAGTGTATGTCCTTAAAGGCAATGTTAAATTATTGTTCAACAATTTTGCACTTAGTAGAATACCCGGTTGGGTAAGAAAAGTTATTTGTAGCATGTTGCTATGATATTTAACCACGTTTGTAACGTTCAAGTGTCCTTACCTCCCATAAAGGGAAGCCTGTTTAAATATGCTTATTGTTATCACACTCAACAAAACTGTATGTCTTTTTGCTAACTTGTATTGTTGTTTTCTTCCCAGTCCCGGAGTACTGTGTTTAACCAGGGGGGAGTGCAGCGCCCCAGAGTCCTGGTCGTTGCAGTACTGTGGCTCCGCCACTAAGGGGAGCTATGGTGCGTCTGATGGCACTGAAGGAGTTCATCTGATCAGGTATCACAGACACCAATACATTTCACAGTCGGGCCTCCGGGGGGAGCTAAGGGTTCTATTCACTAGGCCACTCCCCACCATAGTGGGTAAACTGGGGGTCAGGCAGGAAGTTAGATCAGAAAGCTGACTGGGTTGGAACCAGGCAACACCTTGCGGCAGAGGGTGTTGCGGGAGAAGATTCGGTAGGGTCCCTGTCAGGGGTGGGATCCTGACAGAGGCTTGGCAACTTGAACGAACGTAACGGGACCGTGCCTGCTCAGGACAGCGGCGGTGCCCAAGGAAGGACTAGAAGAGAGATAGATTGTGCTGAGTGAGAAATGAGATCACGCAAAAGGAGAAATACCAGTAGGGGTCGTGCTGTAAGACCGAGGCAACATCCTACTGAGGCGCACTACCGGTGGCCGGAATGCCGAGGGAGTATAATAACATTCAGCTTCAAGCAATACTTCAAACAGCGGCAGGACAGTCAGTCTAAGGCGGGCTGTCTAACTTAAATCACCTATGCAGTCTTGAGGGGCAACTTGTGGAGAGGGGCAACTCTAGGGTCCCGGAAGAGCTCCGTGCCTACCCGTCAAACGGGTGCCGTCCCAACCAGAACACCAGGGAGGGACGGAGGATTAGCAGAACATCATCTAATTGAGTTGTGAGGGAACTTAAGAAACAGACACAACAGTTGTGGGGACTTTCCGTAAGCACAGCAGGGAAGGACCACAACACATAGCGCTAGAAGGAAGGCACCGATTTCCACCTGTGAAGAGAACTCTGGAGGTGCCATTGGACCGGCCGGACTTGCGCAGAGGCCCGGCACCGGGTACCCCTCGGCCCTGCGGCAGTGGGGGCGCTACATGTACATGTCAATGTTTTCACAGAAACTGTGAACCCATGTGCAAAACATGTAGACATGTCTGTTTTTTCTGGCAGCATGGTTTGCAATACATCCTTCACACATGCACATTTGTGACACGCGGTTGACATTCGTGTGTCATCTGTGTGACACGTAATGGTGTTTGGGAAAAACAGTACACTAAATAAAATATAGTAATAAAGTGCGTTCGCCACCCGTGGTCCACCATGCAGAGATGGCAAACTGCAGCTAAGAGGATAATAGCGAAACCAGTAGTGAGCGTAACTGACTCGCACTGAGTTAAATGTCACTCAGTGGAGAAGCCCGTGGCTGTGCTAATCGCACACAGCGACGGGAAAGAAAGTCTGCAACAGGTCTGTGTTTATAGGCACACACCTTCAGAGTAAATATGGCGCTAAACGCGAACCCTGTTAGCTTTACAGGTGTTCGCACACCCCACTGGGGCAAGGGAAATCGGTAGTGGACTAGAACACAGTGCAAGCACACACACACACAGAACTCCTCTCCGGAGAAGCGTGAATTCTAAAGGAACTAAGCCTGCCCTGAACACATGCAACCGAGTCCACAGCACCGTTACGTTCCTCAAACAGACAGAACACAAATGATCTTAGTGCACCGATGGGCATGCAAAAGATCCTTTTATAGGTTTTACCAATCAGACAGGACCCTGCTCACTGGCCAATCCGGAGTTGGAACAGGACCTGAGCATGTGACGGGCGACCACCAAAGAGAAGTCCCACGAGCATGCTCAGTAGAGCGAAACCTGGACCTAGTCTCAGGAGTGACCGCTCGCTGCAGTCTATTATTAGTTACCAAAGCTGAACCTGGAGAGGCAGTGATAACCATGCTCACAGACTGAGTCTGAGCAAGATGCCGAGACCGACATCTTTGCTGAGCAGCATCCACTGCGTTCGGAACTGAATGGGAGACTGCAGAGGAAGATAAGGCTTGGGAACTATCCTGTGCAGAAGAAGAATCCCAATGCCTAACATGCAGGCTGTTATCATAATGGAAACAGTTTAAAGTCAATTTATGACACCTTAGTGAAAATTATAAGAGGCATGCAATTTTAATTGACTACTAGAAATTTAATTCAGTTGGTCATATCCAGAGAACAAAAATTAGAAATTCAAACAAGATCCAGTATATCATTGAATTTCAACATTTCATGCTTTGGCCACTAGAAGATTAAACTCCACTTTTCAGTCACAGTAAAAAAAATATTAAAGAAAAAAATGATGAAAGCAGAATTTATGTAATGTCTCTCACAGGAATTATCTATAGCATGTACAGTGTATTTAGTCAGTGATCAATTGTGCAAGTTCTCCCACTTAAAAAGATGAGAGAGGCCTGCAATTGACATCATAGGTAGGCCACAACTATGAGAGTCAAAATGAGAAAACAAATCCAGAAAATCACCTTGTTTGATTTGGCAAGATTTATTTTGCAACATATGGTGGAAAATAAGTATTTGGTCACCTAAATGCAGCACCCCACGGTCCTGGTCATTGCAGTAATATCATTCTCCTCTAGGGGGGAGTGATATTAAGTTTGGAGGCAATAAAGGAGATCTCTTTACCAGGTATCACAAGCATACAACACATTTCATACTCCAGTCCACCAGGGGGAGCTATGCTCCTATTTATTAGGGCACTCTTCACACTTAGGTAAAACTGGTGGCCTGGAGAGGAAGTTAGGCAGTTGCTGGCTGAGCTTCGCTCAGGTAGTTGGTCCCTGACAGGGGTGGGAGCCTGTCAGAGGCCCAGACAGAGGGTCACGGAGCTGCGACTGCCCTGAGTGCGGCAGTTCCTAAGGAAGGACACGAAAAGAGAACTGTATTGTAGAGAGGGTGAGAATGAAGTCATAGCGAAGGAGTGGATACCAGAAGGAGTTCTGCCCTGCACAGGCTGCCTCCTTCTGAGGCGCAGGATCCCGGTAGCCGGAACACCGAGGGAGCAACAGTCCTTTATGCCTTGCTCCAGAGACCGGCAGGACAGCTATTTCCAAGTTACTGATCTGCCCTACACCCAGGAGACAAGGTGGCACCCACGAGAGGCCGGGGCATGATAGACTCCCTGTAAAAAGCCTCAAGCCACCGGTCATACGGGTTTGTCCTATCCATCTGGGGAACAGAGAGAGAGAGAGATAACATCGATAACATCTACAACATCTGTGAGGACCTTATGAGAGGCTTAGCAGTAAGGTACTACAACACCAAGGCGCTAGAGGAAGGCTACTGATTTCCACCTGGATAAGGGGACTCTGGATTTGCCTCCAAACCGGCCGGACTCTGCCTGCCCTGTGATCTGGTGCTCTGGACTGTGGATGCTGAAGCCTTCAGTAAAAAGGTAAAGAGACTGCAACCTTGTGTCCTCGTTCTTCACTGCGCCTCACACCATCCACTATTTACACACTGGGAAGCCCTGGGGATACACTTCACCTGTGGGAAGGTATATCATCTAGCTGCCATAACATCACCCCAGCGGACCCCTTAAAGCAGCGTCGGTCACCCTGACCGAATACCACAGGAGGCGTCACGAACATTCCCTTTAAGGACCTTTCCCCTTTAACATGAACCTCCCGAGGGCCACGGACCGGGTCAGCCACCGTGACATCCCCCTTGAGAACCGAAGGACCCGGTACCGAGTACCCCTAGCCCTTGGGGGCACTCCATATCAATTTTGGTGTCATGAACAGGATCTACTCAAGCCTGAAAAATCATCAGTCATGCGCTCCTAGAGACTGTGCCAGAGCTGTGTCTGAACCGTACTTTATTGTGAAACTGTGTATTGCAAAAAGACCGCCAAAATTGCCACCCAAACCGCCGCCATTACAGTGCCACAAGGAGCGCTGGAGAAGAAGGGTGTGCCATCGTGGGCGGGTCCAGCAGAACGGCACGAAAAATATGCCCGCCCCCTGCCAAGACTGTGATGTGAGGAAGGAGGAGGTGCCGTAAAGTAAAATGGCAGAGGGAGGTGAGGGGACCCCGGAGCGTGGGATGGAGCACGATTACTCTCCCAGCCAGGGCCTGCAAGAACTGCACCCTTCACCGACGATGAATCTGGACCTCCTGCGGAAAGAAGAGGAAGAACACACCTGTCAGCTCGTGTGCCAGGAGCTGGAAGCTGTGGCCGGGTGGAAGAAGACCTTCATCGGGAGCCTCACCAGACGTCCGTCGGCAGCCTCACCTGGTCCGGAGCAGGAAAGAAGTTCCGGTGCTCCGAAGCCAGAAAACAAGGCCCTGCCGGAAAGCGAGATGCTGCAAACAGAGATGACAACGCCGCAGCACAAGGTCCTGCAACCAGCGTTCCAGACCCTAGCGGAGACGGAGCAGACTGGCACCGGAGGGACCACATCTGAAGCTGGTATGAGGAACAACCCTGCCCCGGTGGCCGACCCTGCTCCCGCAACTGCTCGTCCCACAGCTACTGACTCCGCTCCAGTGTCTGATCTTACCGCGGCCCCTGACTGTACATAGTTAAAAGTTAATCCATTGCTGCAAGTTCTAAAAATGACTGCTACAGTTTAAAAGTTCGTTAAACCTGACCAGGTTTCCATTTAAAGGGGTCCCTCTTTAACCCCTTCATGACCTTGGGTTTTTCCGTGTTCGTTTTTCGCTCCCCTCCTTACCAGAGCCATAACTTTTTTATTTTTCCGTCAATCCCACACTTGTTTTTTGTTTGGCTTTTTTGCTAGGTTCACTAAATACTAAGACTGACCTGTCATTATGATTCTCCAGGTCAGTACGAGTTCATAGACACCTAACATGACTAGGTTATTTTTTATCTAAGTGGTAAAAAAAAATTCCAAACTTTGCTAAAAAAAAAACAAAATGCGCCATTTTCCGATACCCGTAGCGTCTCCATTTTTCATGATCTGGGGTCGGTTGAGGGCTTATTCTTTGCGTGCCGAGCTGGCGTTTTTGATTATACCATTTCAGTGCAGATACGTTCTTTTGATCACCCGTTATTGCATTTTAATGCAATGTCGCGGCGACCAAAAAACGTAATTCTGGCGTTTCAAATTTTTTTCTCGCTACGCTGTTTAGCAATCAGGTTAATGCTTTTTTTTATTAATAGATCGGGCGATTCTGAATGCGGCGATATAAAATATGTGTAGGTTTGATTTTTTTATTGATTTATTTTGAATGGGGCGAAAGGGGGGTGATTTAAACTTTAATATTTTTTTTATTTTTTTCACATTTTTTTTACTTTTTTTTTACCTTTGCCATGCTTTAATAGCCTCCATAGGAGGCTAGAAGCTGGCCTGACTCGATCGCCTCTGCTACATAGCAGCGATCATCAGATCGCTGCTATGCAGCAGAAATGCAGGTGTGCTATGAGCACCGACCACAGGGTGGCGCTCACAGCTAGCCGGGATCAGTAACCCTAGAGGTCTCAAGGACCTCTATGGTTACTCTGCAGAAGCATTGCTGACCCCCGATCATGTCACGGGGGTCAGCGATGCGCTCATTTCCGGCCACCCGGCCGGAAGCGCCGGTTAAATGCCGCTGTCAGCGTTTTGACAGCGGCATTTAACTAGTTAATAGCGGCGGGTGAATCGCGATTTCACCCGCCGCTATTGCAGGCACATGTCAGCTGTTCAAAACAGCTGGACACCTACCCCACTACTATAGGGCCCAATATGTCTTCATTCCTATTTGGGTATCCACAGGTATTGAGCTTTAGTTCTTATAGCATTTAAATCTATACCCATACTGTGTCTCCTCACTTGGGTCCAGGTGGGCATTTATGTGCATTATAGTGCAAGTATATGAGGCCCCATTTGAGGACAGTTACCCTTTTTAGGTGTAATCTAATTTATTGCAGATTATACTATCTGGTCATAAAATTTGGCTCAACTTTAGGCCATCTTACCGATGTTTTGTCAATATAACTTATCTGGGCACACTTTACCAACACATCTCCCTTGGGATGCTTGCCCTTTTTAGGACACTCTCTCTCTCCCCCCTTTATAGCCTTGCCTTGCTGGGCATCATTATGCATTTTGCTTTGGTCCATTTAAACATCACCTGGATAGCAGTTGGTTTCATTGTCCTTTATATCGCAGTCATTCCATCATTATTTGGGTGCTTTTGCATTTGTCCTTATGGTCGCCTTACATAGGTGCTCTTATATTTGTTTCCATGGTTGCCTTATCATGATTCTTTCTCCTGCTGTCCCTTTGAATATTTTTTTTTTTTTTAATACATGGGGGATAAGTATAACATTATTTCACTTCTTATTTCATTATGCCTATATATGTGTGCAGATATCAGACCCCAATGTCTCCCCCTAGTGTTGCCTTCCCGCATGTGCATCTGCACTATGACGACGGCATACACTTCTGGCTATAGCCACTTCCTGAATGCTCCATGCGGCGACCTCCATTGTGAGTCACATCTGAACTGCACACCGGTCTGTATTTGATTCATTTCATTTCGCTTATATTAACCTCAGAATGGGCGTACCCTCTCCCTTCCCCTGACGAAGCTGCGCCTGCAGCGATACGCGTGGGGCTTCTGCCTCACCCCTTAGCCCGTCTCCTGTCTTTCTCAGGCATCTGGGTTCATTGCTCAGCGTTGGTATTGTCCTTGTTGGACACTTTTTTCCTCTGTTTCAGCTTACTTACTATTATGTATTCATTAGGCTGCATTTGCATTACTTTGCACTCTAGATAATATGGGGTTGCCAGTGCACACCTGATTGAGGTTTTTTGCTTACAACCGAAGCCCAGACTGACATGCCAATACTGATATCTTTATCATCCTGGGCAAACAGCATGCTCATTTAACACTTTATATTTCCATACTTAATACACTGAACTGCAGTAATTTCATCACTTGACTATCCGCCAGTGTATTATTATAAGTCAATATATATCTCTGTTCAGTCCTTTACATTTTCATATGTTCATGCATGCTATATTGAGCCATTATCTGTATAGATAGGAGACATTGTGTATTTTTCTTGCACTTTATTGTTGTGTCTGTCATTCCATGGCATATGTGCTTAGGGGTGGTGGTTCATGGTTCTGTATTCAGGCCTTTTTAAATGGTTTTATTGTATTTGTCTTTTTTGAGGTATAATAAACATTTTTGAGATTTTTTTGTATATTCTATGGGTGTGCATACCGTTATTGGCCTAGTCTTTTTTTCTCTGGTATTTCTACTGTTCAAAACAGCTGACATGTCCTGGCTTTGATGCGGGCTCACCGCCGGAGCCCGCATCAAAGTGGGGGTTCTGACCTCGGACGTACTATCCCGTCCGAGGTCAGAAAGGGGTTAAAGGGATCCTCTGTTTACAAAGTTTCGTTTTGGGTCCCTCGTTTAAAGGGATCCTCTGTTTACAGAGTTTCGTTTTGGGTCCCTCGTTTAAAGGGATCCTCTGTTAACAGAATTTTGTTTTGCTTCCAGGACATTTGGATCATGGACGGTGAATGGTCCACAAACTTTCCATTGCATTTAGTTGGCAACCACAAGGTGCACCGTGGTTCTGCCCACTTGCCGGCGTGGGTAGGGCTGGACTTGCTTGTAAATAGTTTGCACCTTCTTAAAGGTGCTTCCTACTGGCTTTACAATGGAGGCTTTTACAGAGACTGCCTCCAACAGAGACTGCTACTAATCTTGTTGTGAGAATTGCTTTGTTTTTCAGACCTGAAGAAAAACCCATTGGTGTGGCAGAATTCTGGGTCAGGATACACACCTTGTAGCCCGCCCAACACCAACGTTGGGGGTTCGTAACGGGTCCTTCGCATCACGTCACTTTTGTTGCTAAATTGACTTGATTGATGATGTGATTGATACTTTGCACTACCTCAGAAAAGACTTGAGGTCACCCTTAAAGGGAATGTTTCATTATTGCACTTTGCCAGATTAAAGTTGAAGATTAGAATTGTGTTTTACATAGCCGATAGTATGTAGCTGATATTATAGAGTTGAATTTAGATAGTCTGATATGATGTACTCTGAATAAACTGAAGGAAAAATGCAGTGAGCCCGTGGGGGTTGATAGACAGTCCTGCATATGAAGAAGAGTAATAATAAAGAATAATGTTGATTTGCACTTTGAATTTCTACGTTAGTATACCCTTAGAGGGTACTTGCACTTAATAGATAGTATACCTCTATGGGTAATTGTGTTTCATAGTTAGTTAGTAACTGTTTTCTACTTGAATTAAAGTCGCGCGTAAAATGTAAATATGTTTTTGCCTGCAACGTTTAAGTGTTCTCACCTCCCATAAAGGGAAGCATCAGTTAAATTAACTTGTTTTACAGCATTTAAAAATTTGTATGTCTTTTGCTAACATATTGTTGTTTTCTTTTCCCAGTCCCGGAGTACTGGATTTAACGGGGGGAGTGCAGCGCCCCAGGGTCCTGGTCGTTGCAGTAATATCATTCTCCTCTAGGGGGGAGTGATGTTACATTTGGAGGCAATAAAGGAGATCTCTTTACCAAGTACCACAAGCATACAACACATTTCATACTCCAGTCCACCAGGGGGAGCTATGCTCCTATTTATTAGGGCACTCTTCACACTTAGGTAAAACTGGTGGCCTGGAGAGGAAGTTAGGCAGTTGCTGGCTGAGCTTCACTCAGGTAGTTGGTCCCTGACAGGGGTGGGAACCTGTCTGAGGCCCAGACAGAGGGTCACGGAGCTGCGCCTGCCCTGAGTGCGGAAGTTCCTAAGGAAGGACACGAAAAGAGAACTGTATTGTAGAGAGGGTGAGAATGAAGTCATAGCGAAGGAGTGGATACCAGAAGGAGTTCTGCCCTGCACAGGCTGCCTCCTTCTGAGGCGCAGGATCCCGGTAGCCGGAACACCGAGGGAGCAACAGTCCTTTATGCCTTGCTCCAGAGACCGGCAGGACAGCTAATTGCAAGTTACTGATCTGCCCTACACCCAGGAGGCAAGGTGGCACCCACGAGAGGCTGGGGCATGATAGAGTCCCTGTAAAAAGCCTCAAGCCACCGGTCATACGGGTTTGTCCTATCCCTCTGGGGGACAGAGAGAGATAACATCGATACCATCTACAACATTTGTGAGGACCTTATGAGAGGCTTAGCAGTAAGGTACTACAACACCAAGGCGCTAGAGGAAGGCTACTGATTTCCACCTGGATAAGGGGACTCTGGATTTGCCTCCAAACCGGCCAGACTCTGCCTGCCCTGTGATCTGGTGCTCTTGACTGTGGATGCTGAAGCCATCAGTAAAAAGTTAAAGAGACTGCAACCTTGTGTCCTCGTTCTTCACTGCACCTCACACCATCCACCATCTACACACTGGGAAGCCCTGGGGATACACTTCACCTGTGGGAAGGTATACCATCTAGCTGCCATAACATCACCCCAGCGGACCTCTTAAAGCAGCATCGGTCACCCTGACCGAATACCACAGGTGGCGTCATGAACATTCCCTTTAAAAACCTTTCCCCTTTAACACGGACCTCCCGAGGACCACGGACCGGGTCAGCTACCGTGACATCCCCCTTGAGAACCGAAGGACCTGGTACCGAGTACCCCTAGCACTTGGAGGCGCTCCATAAAGACATGCAAGATTTCTGGCTCTCACAGACCTGTAACTTATTCTTTCAGAGGCTCCTCTGTCCTCCACTCATTACCTGTAGTAATGGCACCTGTTTGAACTTGTTATCAGTATAAAAGACACCTGTCCACAACCTCAAACAGTCGCACTCCAAACTCCACTATGGTGAAGACCAAAATGCTGTTGAAGGACACCAGAAACAAAATTGTAGCCCTGCACCACGCTGGGAAGACTGAATCTGCAATAGGCAAGCAGCTTGGTGTGATGAAATCAACTGTGGGAGCAATAATAGGAAAATGGAAGACATACAAGACCACTGATAATCTCCCTCAATCTGGGGCTCCACACAAGATCTCACCCCATGGGGGCAAAATGATCACAAGAACGGTGAGCAAAAATCCCAGAACCACATGGGGGGACCTAGTAACTGACCTACATATACTGTAGCTGGGACCACTGTAACAAAGGCAACCATCAGTAACACACTATGCCGCCAGGGACTCAGATCCTGCAGTGCCAGATGTGTCCCCCTGCTTAAGCCAGTACATGTCCGGACCCATGTAAAGCTTGCTAGAGAGCATTTAGATTATCCAGAAGAGTATTGGGAGAATGTCATATGGTCTAATGGAACCAAAGTAGAACTGTTTTGTAGAAACAAAACTTGTCGTGTTTGGAGATGACAGAATGCTGAGTTGCATCCAGTGAACACCATACTGTAAAACATGGGTGTCTCAACATCATGCTTTGGGGCTGTTTCTCTGCAAAGAGACCAGGGCGACTGATCCGTGTACATGAAAGAATGAATGGGGCCATGTAGCGTGAGATTTTGAGTGCAAACCTCCTTCCATCAGCAAGGGCATTGAAGATGAAGCGTGGATGGGTCTTTCAGCATGATAGTGATCCCAAGCACACCACCAGGGCAACAAAGGAGTGGCTTCATAAGAAGCATATGAAGGTCCTGGAATGGCCTAGCCAGTCTCCAGATCTCAAACCAATAGAAAACCTTTGGAGGGAGTTGAAAGTCTGTGTTGCCCAGTGACAGGCCCAAAACATCTAGAGGAGATCTGCACAATTGGTGGCTGACGAAATATTTTTTTCCCCACTGTATCCCTATAACCCAGGAGGTATTTCAGTTATGTACCTTGACTTAATGTTCATACACATCCACTGGGGATATTACTGAAACTGCCAGAGGTCACTTTTTCCCAAAGAATTTTCATTGTTTACAGAAAACATAATTTTTGATGTTACGTTCGGTTTCATGTAATATAACCTACTAAACAAGAGATATTAGATCCTCCGGCAAAGTAAAAATAATATGTGAATGACTTTTTAAATGGACATATTTTAAAAACTCATTTGAGGACACAGACTAAAAAAATGGACATAGCTCAAAATCGAATTTCATTGAAATGTAAGCTACAACTAGATTGTACCTGCCATTTAGTTGCCAGCAGGCTTTTAAATGGGTGAAGGTATTGTCCTCTCATTAAAACATCTTCTGTATTAGACCATATAGCTGTGATAGAGAAGAGATTCTGCTTGGAATATTCTGATTTTCATCAAGAAAAATTAAACTTTTTTTTTTTACCTATATTGTGATCCATGCACGATTCGGATAGTATTTGTTTTTATAAATCAGCATTAAATACAATTTGCAAGGCCAAAACATTTTTTTTATGTCACAGGGTTGCTCTCAAGTCATTAAATTGGTTTAGTTAAACTGCATGAAAATAAACAAATTTGCATTTGACTTTTTTCTACCTGTTTCTATCAACTGTCATTCTCCTGCAATGACAGCTTTTATTTTTCACAGTGTAAAGTTGGTTTCCATGGAGCTTAGAGCCAGCCCAGACCTTAGCTATATTCCAGGAGATAAGTTAACTCCTAACATACCAGTCACTTCTCTTCAGTCAATTGATTTTTATTCAACAGTTAGCTGCTTACCTTCCTCCCTCTTCTTTTCAGCTGCGGTCTCTTAACAATCCTGCATAATCACAATCCCCAGCATGGCACCCAGCATCCCATCTCCCCAGTATCTTATGTACAGTTTCTACAGCAGTTCTAATCATAGTTCTTACTATTTTGAGATGTGTGCTTGTTAAAAATTACTGTCCTCTCTATCAAGTGTCTCAAGTACAAGCATCTACAGACTGTTAAAGGGAATCTGCTAGCAGGTTTTTGCTATTTAATTAGAGAGCAGCATACTATAAAGCAAGACAGCTTGATTACAGTGATGTGTGACTTACTAGACAGTGGCTTGTAGTTTCAATGCAGTCAAGTGTTTTATCAGCAGGAGATTATCAGTGACTGACTAGGTCTCATGTGCACGACAGTCCAGCTAATCTAAGTAACCAACCCTCACCACTGACTGACAGCTAGCTGACAATGTACACTTTACACAGGAAGCTATCAATCAGGGGTGAGGGTGGGGCTATACACAGCTTAACATTATGACCACTGCTACATGTGCAACAGATAAAACAGGGATTCTATCAAAACTACACCAAGCAGTCCAGTAAGTAATACATCGAGGAAATTAGTGTTTCTTTCCTATATTATCCTAGGATTTCATAGCAAAACCCTGCTGAAAGATTCCCTTTAACATTTAGTAACTGAATGAAGATGCTCACCAGAACTGTCTCTCAATGAGGAGCTACTTGCCCCCAAGCAACCATAAATCAAGCTCGGAGCTGCTCAAGAGACAACTTGAGCATACCCTTTTAATAACTGCAATCTATTTGCATAAATCCGATGCTATACGGCTGATGCATATGAAATCCAATTTTTGGGGTGGCACCCACAGACTTGAATAGGTGAGGCTCATCCAAAATGCAAAACTAATGTATGCTGTCATTTATATTTATTTATTGTGATGTCAATCTTTTCCACAGACTGCGCTCGGACCAAAAATGCAATCATGTGAACGTAGCCTAAGGCCTCATACCCATTTGCGAGAAAAATGGACGAGTGCAGTCCGATAAAAAATTGGAGTGCACTCGGACCAATGTTATTCAATAGATGACATCTCATTTGCAATCTTCTCAGCCGAAATCGGACTGAGAAAAAAAATCGCAGCATGCTGCGATTTGCTGCGATTCTCGGATGAGACTTGCTAATGTAAGTCAATGGGTGTGAGAAAAAAGAATCTCACAGCACTCGCACCATACGAGTTCTGTCCGATTTTTACACACCGGTGTCCTTTGAAAAGCTGGTAATTCAGTGCGGTGTACAGTAAAATCACACTGACAGGTTACAATAGAATAGATATAAACATGCTGCTTGGTCAGTCCTACTACATTATGCATTGATCATATCAATCTGCTGCTTATTTGTTTTTACTTCTGCTTTCTCAAAACTCGCCCGCCCTTTAACACATTCTGTGCACTCTCTCCATATCCACCTGCAGCACCCCAGAGTCCTGGTCGTGCAGTATTGTCGCTCTGCCGCTAAGGGGAGTGATGGTACGTCTGATTGTACTAAAAGAGTTCACCTGACCAGGCATCACAGTCACACACTACACTTCACACTCCGGCCACCAGGGGGAGCAAAAGGTTCTATGTATTAGGCCACTCCTCACACTCTGGTAAAACTGGGAGTCGGATAGGAAGTTAGAGAGAAAGCTGACTGGGTTTTGCCCTGGCAACATCCAGTGAGAGAGGGTGTTGCGGGGAAAGATTCAGGGGTGGGATCCTGACAGAGGCCTAACAAGAGACAGATCGTTACAGAGCCGCGCCTGCACTTCATTGCGGCGGTATCTTAAGAAAGGACAAGAAGCGGAGTATATTGTGGAGAAGTGAGAAACGAGATCACAGCAACAAAGGAGATAATACCGGGAGGAGTCATGCCCTAAGATCGTGGCAACATCCTTCTGAGGCGCGTAGCCGGTGGCCGGAACACCGAGGGAGTACTGGCTCTACGCTTTACTTCAATCACGGCAGGGCAGTTGACTTTAGGTTGGCTGTCTCACCTTTTCACCTAAGCAGACAATGGAGGCAAATTGTGGGAGAGGGGCGTCTCTAGGGTCCCTATAAAATAGCTCCAGGCCTACCCCCATCATACGGGTGTGTCCTATCCAAACTGGGGGACGGAGAGAGAGAACATCAGGAACAGACACAACAGTTGTGAGGACTATCCCGTGGTGCTCAGCAGGGAGGTACTACAACACACAGGCGCAAGTAGGAAGGCTACTGATTTCCACCTGCAAAGGGAACTCTGGATGTGCCTTCGGACCGGCCGGTCTCAGCCAGCCCTGTTAGCAGTGCTCTGGATTGTGGACGCTGAAGCCTACAGTAAAAGGTAAAGAGACTGCAACCTTGTATCCTCGCTATTTACCGTGACCTAAATCACCGCCATCTACACCGTTAATTGGACGCCCCTTAGCAGGGCCACGGACCGGGTCGGGCCACCGTGACATCAACAGAACCGAGACAGAGAGACCCGGTACCGAGTACCCCATTGCCCTGCGTCTGGGGGCGCTCCAACTTGGCGTCACGAACAGGATCTACTTAAGCCTGAGAATCAGGTCATGTGTGCCTTGGAACTGTGACTGAATTGTGCTTGAATCGTGATTTATTGCAAAGACTGTGTATTGCTATTTGCCGCCAAAAATTCCCGCCAAAACCGCCGCCATTACAGTGCCGCGAGGGGCGCAGGAGAAGAAGGGCGTGGATTTGTGGGCGTGAACGAACTGAAGAGCGCGAAGAACAATGGCCGCCCAGTCTAAATATTTCTGTACCTTGAGGACGTGTCCTTCAGCAGCTGAGATCCGCCTCCTGATCCTCAATGGAGGGCGGAGACAAAGCGAAACCGCCCACAAAGGAGAGAGCAGGAAAAGGACCAGGAAGAAGAAAACCACATGGAGGACGCCATGGCGAGCTGCCCAGGACCAGAGTGTGGGGTCAGAGCAGAGTACTCCCCCAGCTACCCGGAGGGGCACCGTAACCAGGCCTCCACCGCTGTTACTGATTTCCTGCAGGCCAGAATGGAGGAGTTGATTGACCAGCTCCTGCAGATGCGGGTAACCACCAGGACCGCATTCCGGACGACACCTGCGGAGGATTCCTCAACAACGCCACCGCTCCCTACATCACTACAGGAGCCGCTGCCAACGCCCTCGCTGACGCCTCCGCCAGCAGAGCCAGCCGACATCGAGGACACCGCTGCAGCAGGTAAGAATGCTGACCCTGCTCCGGTGACTGAGAAACTATTGATAGGCCCCGTCGCAGCGCCACCTGCTGCCCTGACTAAGACTACCTCTGAACCGACGAGTCCCAGCACTACTACTACAGTGTGCATTATCTCTACTACTGAACTTACTACCAAAACTGACATTCGAACCCAGATTATACCTGAAGAACCGATTAGTGACATTGATACCGCCTCGGATGAGAAGTCGAACACAGATCTTCCCAGGCCAGGAAGTGTTCGCTACCAGCTGATGCCTCGCAACCTACTATGAGAATAAACCTCGGAACCACGAGTATGTAAATAGTTAACTGTTTGTTGTCTTGTTTTTGCTGCTAAACCCGTCCAGGGTTACTCTTCTTAAAGGGATCCCTTAGTTTACCCGGGATCCCTATTGTTTTATGTTTTTGCACAAGTTCATCATTGTTCTAAAAGACTGCCAAATCATGGACGGTGAATGATTCACAAACTGTTGCTGTATATAGTTAGCACCTTCTTAAGGGTGCCCCCTACTGGTTTTACAAAAAGAAGAGCTTTTTGAAGAGACTGTTCTTGAGTACAGCGCAGAAGTTCTTGCTTTTAAACGGACTTGCAAATGGAGAATTTGCACTACCTCAGAAGAGACTTGGTACCCTCTTAAAGGGAATGTCTAATTGTTGCACTTAGTTTAAACTATAATGTTGCCTTAAGAAAGTTGAACATATAGAAATAATATGTAGTTAGCTAGATAGTGATGAGAATTGTTTAATGATGAATCTTAGGAATTGAGGACGAAGGAAGTTGAAAGCTGAGTTTCAATAAAGTGAACCCGTAGGGTTTAGTGAGTCCTCCGGAGAGCCATAGAGAGATGGTTCATAGATTTTGCACTTGGAAAAGAGAAATAAAGAAAAGTTAATTAATACTGTAAAGTTTTATAATATGCCTTTAGTGGGTACCTGCCTTTACGCCCTTAAAGGAAAAGTTAAATTATTGTTCAGAAATTGTACTTAGTCGATAGGATGCCCGGCTGGGTAGTGATAGTTATTTATAGTCAGTTAATTATAAGTATTATCTAAAATCTTAAGCACAATGTAAGTATGTTTCTGTTTGTAACGTTCAAGTGTCCTCACCTCCCATAAAGGGAAGCACTGTTATATTTAATTGTTTACAGCATTTCAAAATTTTGTATGTCTTTTGCTAACATGTATTGTTGTTCTTTTCACAGTCCGGGAGTACTGGATTTAACGGGGGGGAGTGCAGCGCCCCAGAGTCCTGGTCGTGCAGTATTGTCGCTCTGCCGCTAAGGGGAGTGATGTACGTCTGATTGTACTAAAAGAGTTCACCTGACCAGGTATCATAGTCACACACTACACTTCACACTCCGGCCACCAGGGGGAGCAAAAGGTTCTATGTATTAGGCCACTCCTCACACTCTGGTAAAACTGGGAGTCGGATAGGAAGTTAGAGAGAAAGCTGACTTGGTTTTGCCCCGGCAATATCCAGTGAGAGAGGGTGTTGCGGGGAAAGATTCAGGGGGGCCCCTGTCAGGGGTGGGATCCTGACAGAGGCCTAGCAAGAGACAGATCGTTACGGAGCCGCACCTGCACTTCATTGCGTCGGTATCTTAAGAAAGGACAAGAAGCGGAGTATATTGTGGAGAAGTGAGAAACGAGATCACAGCAACAAAGGAGATAATACCGGGAAGAGTCGTGCCCTAAGATCGTGGCAACATCCTTCTGAGGCGCGTAGCCGGTGGCCAGAACAACGAGGGAGTACTGGCTCTACGCTTTACTTCAATCACGGCGGGGCAGTTGATTTTAGGTTGGCTGTCTCAGCTTTTCACCTAAGCAGACAATGGAGGCAAATTGTGGGAGAGGGGCGTCTCTAGGGTCCCTATAAAATAGCTCCAGGCCTACCCCCGTCATACGGGTGCATCCTATCCAAACTGGGGGACGGAGAGAGAGAACATCAGAAACAGATACAAGAGTTGTGAGGACTATCCCATGGTGCTCAGCAGGGAGGTACTAAAACACACAGGCGCAAGTAGGAAGGCTACTGATTTCCACCTGCAAAGGGAACTCTGGATATGCCTTCGGACCGGCCGGTCTCAGCCAGCCCTGTTAGCAGTGCTCTGGATTGTGGACGCTGAAGCCTACAGTAAAAGGTAAAGAGACTGCAACCTTGTATCCTCGCTATTTACCGTGACCTAAATCACCGCCATCTACACCGTTAATTGGACGCCCCTTAGCAGGGCCACGGACCAGGTCGGGCCACCGTGACATCAACAGAACCAAGACCGAGGGATCGGTACCGAGTACCCCATTGCCCTGCATCTGGGGGCGCTCCAAACTCCTCCCTTCACCCCTCTCCCATGTATAACTCTGAGGCTCTACTGACATTTCTTACCCTCTCAAAACCATCCAATACCTCCATGCAGCACTCAAAACGTTCATACAAATCATCCCACCACCTGCTCTTTCTGTTTTTTCGCCTTTTACTAGTTGCAGGCGACATCTCCCTCAACCCTGGGCCTCCCTCCACCAGCATACATTACTCTCCTCCAGCTGCATATAGAAACCCTGAAATCTTATTAACATTCATTGTATGCCTTCTCCTATCGCTTTCCAATGTGCTCTCTGGAATGCACAGTCTGTGTGTAACAAACTAACTTAAGGCCCCATCTCACATAGCGAGATCGCTAGCGAGATCGCTGCTGAGTCACAAGTTTTGTGACGCAACAGCGACCTCAGTAGCGATCTCGCTATGTTTGACACGTACCAGCGACCCGGCCCCTGCTGTGAGATCGCTGGTCGTGTCGGAATGGCCTGGACCTTTTTTTGGTCGTTGAGGTCCCGCTGACATCGCTGAATCGATGTGTGTGACACGGATTCAGCGATGTCTTCACTGGTAACCAGGGTAAACATCGGGTTACTAAGCGCAGGGCCGCGCTTAGTAACCCGATTTTTACCCTGGTTACCATCGTAAATGTAAAAAAAACCAAAACGTACATACTCACATTCCGGTGTCCGTCAGGTCCCTTGCCGTCCGCTTCCCGCACTGACTGACTGCCGGCCGGAAAGTGAAAGTACAGCACAGCAGTGACGTCACCGCTCTGCTGTTAGGGCCGGCGCTCAGTCAGTGCAGGAAGCGGACGCCGGGGGACGCGAAGGTGAGTATGTACTGTTTGTTATTTTACATTTTACACTGGTAACCAGGGTAAACATCGGGTTACTAAGCGCGGCCCTGCGCTTAGCAACCCGATGTTTGCCCTGGTTACCCGGGGACCTCGGCATCGTTGGTCGCTGGAGAGCGGTCTGTGTGACAGCTCTCCAGCGACCACACAGCGACTAAACAACGACGCTGCAGCGATCGACATCGTTGTCTGTATCGCTGCAGCGTCGCTATGTGTGACGGGGCCTTTACATTCACAATTTTTTCCTCTCTAATTCCCTTAACCTTCTGGCTATTACAGAAACCTGGATCAAGCACTCAGACACCACCGCTGCTGCCGCTCTCTCAATTGGTGGGCTGAAATTTTCACATACCTCCAGACCTGGTGGTGGAGGTGTTGGTTTGCTCCTTTCATCACAATGTGCTTTCCAGTTCATCCCCCCGGTTCCCTCACTTACATTTCCTTCCCTTGAAGTCCACGCCATCAGACTCTTTAAGCCCTTCTGCTTGCGTGTGGCGGTTGTTTATCGCTTTCCAGGCTCCTCCCACCAGTTTCTAGACCACTTTGCCACCTGGCTTACTCACTTTCTATCCTGAGACATCCCCACCCTCATCATGGGAGAATTTAACATCCCCATCAATGATCCCCTCTCCCAATCTGCCTCTCATCTTCATTCTCTTACTTCTTCATTCGGCCTCTCACAGTTTACTAATTCTCCTACGCATGAGGATGGGAATACTCTGGACCTGGTTTTCTCCCGTCCCTGCTCACTGCACGACTTTACTAACTCCCCTCTCCCGCTTTCAGACCACAACCTTCTTTCCTTCTCTGTCAAGAATTGTCTCCTCACCCGGGACACCCCCACTTACCTCACTTATCGGAATACACGTACCATTAATACCCAGCAGCTTATGGACAATCTCCACACATCTTTAGCCCCCATCTCCTCCCTCTCCTGTCCAGACTTAGCACTGTCACATCTCAATAATACACTGAAGAATGCCCTAGATGAAGCAGCACCTTCTACACGCAGAAAAACCCGACACAGACAACGACAACCCTGGCACACAATGCAAATGCGCTTTCTTCAGTGCTGCTCAAGGTGTGCAGAGCGGCAGTGGCAAAAATCTCTCTTAGCAGAAGACTTCATCCACAAACGTTCATGCTCAAAACCTATAACTCTGCCCTTCATCTGGCCAAACTTCACCACCCTCATCACCTCACTATCCAACAACCCAAAAAGACTTTTTGAAACCTTAAACTCCCTCCTGAAACCTAAAGTACAGGCCCCCATCACCAACCTCAGCGGTGAGGATCTGGCCACTTATTTCCTAGAAAAAATCAACCACATCCATCAGATATCTCAGCCCAATCTCCTCAGTGCCTGGATCCCCTTCCCTGTCGCACCTCAAGCTCACTAGACATCTTTGAGCCTGTATCAGAAGAAGTTTCCAAGCTCCTCGCTTCTGCTCAGCCTACAACCTGCAACAGTGACCCCATTCCTTCACATCTCCTGCAGTCTCTCTCACCAGTGGTCACCGCTCACCTGACTAAAATATTTAACCTCTCTCTTTCTTCAGGTATCTTTCCCTCCTCATTTAAACATGCCATCATAACCCCTTTACTTAAAAAGCCATCCCTGGACCAGAACTGCACTGCTAACTACAGACCTGTCTCTAACCTTTCCTTCATCTATAAACTCCTGGAATGCCTGGTCCACTCCCATCTAATCCGCTATCTCTCGGATAACTCTCTTCTCGACCCCTTGCAATCTGGTTTCCGCTCTTTACACTCCACTGAAACTGCCCTCACTAAAGTCTCTAATGATCTAATAACAGCTAAATCCAAAGGTCATTGCTCCCTGCTGATTCTCCTGGATCTCTCTGCCGCATTTGACACTGGATCACCAGCTCCTCCTCACTATGCTCTGCTTTATAGGCCTCAAGGACACAGTCCTCTCCTGGTTCTCCTCCTGCCTCTCTGACCGCTCCTTCATTGTATCTTTTGCCGGCTCCTCTTCCTCTCCTAGACCTATTACTATCGGGGTTCCGCAGGGCTCAGTCCTAGGCCCTACTCTTCTCTCTATACACTGCCACTATTGGACAAACAATCAGCAGATTTGGGTTCCAGTATCATCTCTATGCTGATCACACCCAATTATGCACTTCTTCCCCGGACATCACCCCTACCCTAATTCAAAATACCAAGGATTGTCTGCTGTCTCTGACATCATGTCCTCCCTCTATCTGAAACTAAATCTCTCCAAAACTGAACTTCTTGTGTTTCTCCCCTCTACTAACCTCACTCTACCTAACATCGAAATAACCCTGGGGGGTTCAACCATAACTCCAAAGCAGCATTCCCGCTGTCTTGGGGTCATATTTGACACCAAATTTTCCTTTACTCCCTATATCCGATCACTCACTCGCTCTTGTCACCTGCATCTTAAAAACCTTTTCTCACCTTTGAAACTGCTAAGACGCTTACTGTCGCTCTTATTCATTCTCGTCTGGACTACTGCAACTCTCTTCTGATCGGTCTCCCTCTTACCAAACATTCTCCTCTCCAATCCATCTTGAATGCAGCAGCCAGGGTCATATTTCTGTCCAGCCGCTTCACCGATGCCTCCATCTTGTCCCAGTCATTACACTGGCTGCCTATTTGCTACAGGGTCCAGTATAAACTCATCTCTCTCACCCACTAAGCTCTCCACAGTTCTGCACCGCCTTATATCTCCTCTCTCATCTCTATCTATCGCCCTACACGTGCCCTCCATTCTACAAATGACCTAAGACTAACATCCCCCGTAATCCGAACCTCGCACCTTTGTTTCCAAGACTTCTCTTGTGCTGCGCCAGCTCTCTGGAATGTACTTCCCCAGACGATCAGGCTGATACCTAGCGCCGACCTATTCAAGCGCACTTTAAAAACCCATCTCTTCAAACAAGCCTACCACATCACTACTCAGTAAACTAACTTTGCCCTGTTCCCTCCTTCCAAATATTATTCTGAATCTACACCCTACTATTCATCTGTCTCCACACCCTCCATGCACACGATAACTGCACTTGATACTTGACTATTGCACTTAAACACACGGGCTGATGACCGGAGCCTCCAGCTATAGAAAATCCCTGTTTACTATAATTGCCAGACCTGAAATAACAAGCACTTTTCACCTATTGTGTCCCCCCCATTTCATTGTAGATTGTAAGCTTGCGAGCAGGGAACTTTTCTATCTATCTATCTATCTATCTATCTATCTATCTATCTATCTATCTATCTATCTATCTATCTGTCACATATATATATATGTATATACAGTTGTGGCCAAAAGTATTGACACCCCTGCAATTCTGTCAGATAATATTCAGTTTCTTCCTGAAAATGATTGCAAACACAAATTCTTTGGTATTATTATCTTCATTTAATTTGTCTTAAATGAAAAAACACAAAAAGAATTGTCCTAAAGCCAAATTGGATATAATTCCACACCAAACATAAAAAAGGGGGTGGCCAAAAGTATTGGCACTGTTCAAAAAATCATGTGATGCTTCTCTAATTTGTGTAATTAACAGCACTTGTAACTTACCTGTGGCACCTAACAGGTGTTGGCAATAACTAGATCACACTTGCATCCAGTTGACATGGATTAAAGTTGACTCAACCTCTGTCCTGTGTCCTTGTGTGTACCACATTGAGCATGGAGAAAAGAAAGAAGACCAAAGAACTGTCTGAGGACTTGAGAAACCAAATTGTGAGTAAGCATAAGCAATCTCAAGGCTACAAGTCCATCTCCAAAGACCTGAATGTTCCTGTGTCTACCGTGCACAGTGTCATCAAGAAGTTTAAAGCCCATGGCACTGTGGCTAACCTCCCTAGATGTGGACGGAAAAGAAAAATTGACAAGAGATTTCAACGCCAGATTGTGCGGATGTTGGATAAAAAACCTCGACTAACATCCAAACAAGTTCAAGCTGCCCTGCAGTCCGAGGGTACAACAGTGTCAACCCGTACTATTGAAGCGATGGACGGGGGACCACCACTGTGCAGGAAGACTACTGTACACAAGATGAGGTGCAAACAACAAAGGGTAGATTTATTGGGAGGCAAGGAATGAAGTGGGTGAGGAAGATGCAAACGGGTATGCAATGGCAAGAGACACTTTACAAGAGTTATAAACTTTATCTTGTCCGTAAAATAGCGCGGTGCTCCAGCTATTACAGTCTCAAAATATGTCTCACAAGCAAATTTAAACAATAAACAAATAACGATGCTACTCTACATATGACCTCCCTGGCCTTTACTAAGCAGGCCACGCGGCTCCCGTGTACTGACTACTGAAGCCTACACTAGGCCCTAACAGGTGCACCAAACAGGAACAGACTCACGGTGATGTTGGGGACTCAGGTCCAGTCCCAGGGGGCCCCCCAGCAGTCCAATATGGCGATGCGCATGGCCCTCTGTCAGCTCTGTGAAACGTGGTCTTCTCCTTGCTTCTGGGTCCTAGGGATGCTCCTGGAAACTGTACTATAGTTTCTCGCTCGGGAGGCAGGATTACAGGTTCTTTACCAGGAGCCCTGATGACCCCTACTGTTATGGCTGGACCTGGTGGTTAGGAGCACCGGGAATGACCTGATAGTCAAAACTGCAAAATAGAGCGAGCTCTGGGAAGTGGGAGCTCTGCTGACCGCAGCCCTAATCTATTATCACACACACTAGAATTAGCCGTGGATCGTACCTGACTCTGCCTAGACGACTCTTCACAGCCTGAGAGGTAACTACACCTAAAGAGAAATATAGCCTCACCTTGCCTCAGAGAACTTCCCCAAAGGAAAAGAGCAGCCCCCCACATATATTGACTGTGAGTTAAGGGGAAGGCACAAACACAGGAATGAGAGAGGTTTCAGCAAAGGAGGCCCGACTTACTAAATAGACAGAAGATAGATAAAGGGATCTTTGCGGTCAGCACAAAAAACTACAAAAAGCCACGCAGAGTGAGCAAGAAACCCCCCGCGCCGACTCATGGCGCGGTAGGTGCCACTCTGCAACCCAGAGCTTCCAGCTAGCGAGACAATATCATGATAGCCAGCTGGACAAAACTTAGCAGGTACTCAGAAATATATTCAGCACACAAATGAACAACAAATGAGCTTAACAGGGACTTAGCTTCTGCTGAAGTAGACAGGTCATCAGGAGATCCAAGTGAGATCTGAACCAGTACAGATACATTGACAACTGGCATCAGGTAACGATCTGAGCAGAGTTAAATAGAGGAACCAGCCCAGTCTTAAACGATGCAGCTGAGGAAGCCACCTCCAGACCAGCAGCTCCACTTTCAGCCACCAGAGGGAACCCACGGACACAACTCACAGAAATACCACTCCTGACCACAGGAGGGAGCTCGAGAACAGAGTTCACAACACCCTACCATCTGATAGGATGGCACACTCTTCTGCGTCCCACAGATGCGGATCAGTCGTTGACGAGCTTCTTGGGTAGGCTTATGTGTAGTAGCCTTCTTCCAATATCCAGGTCCCCGTTTGGTAAACATAATCTGATTGAGTTCACGTAGGATATTCATCCCCAGTATGACAGGCACATCTTCTTTGATAGGCTCAGGGACTAGCAGGATCCCTTTTCTCCCCACTTCTTGCCCACAGATTCGAATATTCATCCACACGACCCCTGTGACCGGGATCGGTTGTTGGTTGGCAGTAAACAACCGGATCAATGTCTCTTTTTCTGGCTTGGCCAGGGCCTGGAAATGCTGCTTGAAATACGTTTCTGGCATCGTCGTCACTTGTGACCCAGTATCTACCAGGCAATCCACTAGAACTCCCTCAAATTCAGCACGTAGGATGGGACTCCCAGCAATCAAGTGTTCGTTATGATATGGAGCGACCTCTCTCCTCGCCTCCCCCGCAGAGTGCCGCACTACTGCGGGGGTTGGTAGTTTAACGGCGGCTTCCGCTGGCCTTGAGTATAGTTCCGACAGTCTCTAGCAAGGTGCCCCCGTCCTCCACATTCCCAGCATTGGATGCCTCCTCCTCGCCGGGGGGCACTTCGAGCCTGTCTTCGTGCCTCCGATGCCTGACAGGAGGGAGCTTGTTCCCACTGATCCCTTGTTAGTCGGGCAGAAGAATGGTTGCATGAGTATGGTGGGTCAGGCTCTTGTAGTTCCCCCACTCTTCGCTCCATCTGCGTCAGTTTCTCTTGCACGTTAACAAGGGACCGCTGCAAGTCTTGCACCTGGACCAGCACCTCTTGATGGTTTGGGTCCCCTCTGGAATTGGCGCCCTGGACACGCATCACCCCAGACGCATAGCTCTCTTCTTTACTTCGGGCCACCGTTTGCACCAGGATTTGACAAAACGTAAGGGCCAGATCTGCCCGGACCCGTTCTGACAGTGCTCGCCTCAAGGATGTGCTGTGCAGTCCCAGAATGAATTGCTCCCGGAGTATCCGGTCTTTAGAGCCCATGCCGCCAAATCCATCCGCCTTCTTTCTCTGCACCTCTGCTAACACTTCTTGCAGTGCTGTTGCATACTGAGAAATTCCTTCTTATTCCCGCTGCAGCCTAGAGAAAAATTTGGCGCGAAGGTGTCCCGCACTAGCAGTCTCACTGTAGATCTCTTCCAGGAACTTCACTAGCTCCTTCAGGGTACTGCGGGTGAGTTCTGGTTGTAGGCAGACGTTTCTGCGGGCTTCTCCCTCTAGGGCTGTTAAAGCGATGTCCGCATCAAGGTCTGGGCTGATGTTATAAATCTTCAGGGTGCTTTGCAGCCGGGACACCCATTCTGACAGTGGCATATTCTTGCCGTCAAACTTTGGTAGCACACTAAATATGGTGCCCATAGGGAGTGTCCTTGCAGGGGTTCCACCAATGCCCACAGCATCCCCATTAATGTTAGCATTCCCGCCATTGCTGTCTGCTGCGTCCATCTTGGTGACAGTACCCTGCTCGCAGCGCCACTTGAAGTGATGGCCGGGGGACCACCACGGTGCAGGAAGACTACTGTACACAAGATGAGGTACAAACAAAAAAGGGTAGATTTATTGGGAGGCAAGGAATGAAGTGGGTGAGGAAGATGGAAACGGGTATGCAATGGCAAGAGACACTTTACAAGAGTTATAAACTTTATCTTGTCCGTAAAATAGCGCGGTGCTCCAGCTATTACAGTCTCAAAATATGTCTCACAAGCAAATTTAAACAATAAACAAATAACGATGCTACTCTACATATGACCTCCCTGGCCTTTACTAAGCAGGCCACACGGCTCCCGTGTACTGACTACTGAAGCCTACACTAGGCCCTAACAGGTGCACCAAACAGGAACAGACTCAGTTGACTCAGTGATGTTGGGGACTCAGGTCCAGTCCCAGGGGGCCCCCAGCAGTCCAATATGGCGGTGCGAACAGCCCTCTGTCAGCTCTGTGAAACGTGGTCTTCTCCTTGCTTCTGGGTCCTAGGGATGCTCCTGGAAACTGTAAGTCCCTTTCTCAGTATCTTCGTGGCTTCACAAACTAGCACAGAACAGCCACCTTTGCTGTACCCAGAAAAGTCTTGCAAATTTCACAAGTACACTCCGTCCCAGGCTGTGGGACCTTTCTTGTAGCAAACAGCACACAGTTCTCTCTGTCGCAGCTACAGCTCACACACACAGTTCAGGCTCAACTCCTCCCCTTATTCTAGGGCAGTTCATCTTCACAGTCTAAAGCAGGGGGAAGCAGAACATTCCATCACACCAAACAAGGGGGTGCTGTCTCTTAAAGTGGCAGCGTGTTACTGTCCATAACAGCACCACCCTCTTACACTATCTGTGAGCGTCTGAATGAAAAGGGACTGTATGGTAGGAGACCCAGGAAGACCCCACTTCTTACCTCGAGACATAAAAAAGCCAGGCTGGAGTTTGCCAAAACTTACCTGAAAAAGCCTAAAACATTTTAGAAGAATGTTCTCTGGTCAGATGAGACAAAAGTAGAGCTTTTTGGGCAAAGGCATCAACATAGAGTTTACAGGAGAAAAAAGAGGCATTCACAGAAAAGAACACGGTCCCTACAGTCAAACATGGCGGAGGTTCCCTGATGTTTTGGGGTTGCTTTGCTGCCTCTGGCACTGGACTGCTTGACCGTGTGCCTGGCATTATGAAGTCTGAAGACTACCAACAAATTTTGCAGCATAATGTAGGGCCCAGTGTGAGAAAGCTGGGTCTCCCTCAGAGGTCATGGGTCTTCCAGCAGGACAATGACCCAAAACACACTTCAAAAAGCACTAGAAAATGGTTTGAGAGAAAGCAATGGAGACTTCTAAGGTGGCCAGCAATGAGTCCAGACCTGAATCCCATAGAACACCTGTGGAGAGATCTAAAAATGGCAGTTTGGAGAAGGCATCCTTCAAATATCAGGGACCTGGAGCAGTTTGCCAAAGAAGAATGGTCTAAAATTCCAGAAGAGCATTGTAAGAAACTCATTGATGGTTAACGGAAGCGGTTGGTCGCAGTTATTTTGGCTAAAGGTTGTGCAACCAAGTATTCGGCTGAGGGTGCCAATACTTTTGTCTGGCCCATTTTTGGAGTTTTGTGTGAAATGATCAATGTTTTGCTTTTTGCTTCATTCTCTTTTGTGTTTTTTCATTTAAGACAAATTAAATGAAGATAATAATACCAAAGAATTTGTGTTTGCAATCATTTTCAGGAAGAAACTGAGTATTATCTGAATTGCAGGGGTGTCAATACTTTTGGCCACAACTGTATGTATATATCGTAGAAAAAAAAGGGGAAACAGCACAGCAGACTTCCAGAAAAAAAAAGTGATGTTTATTGCCCAAATGGCCTTCAGGGCTTGAGAAAGGATTGTATCCAAAATGTCGCCACACCATTTGGGCAATAAACATCACTTTTTTTTTTTTTCTGGACGTCTGCTGTGCTGTTTCCCCTTTTTTTTCTACTATTGCGAGGAGCCTTCTGAGATTGCTGGCTGGGGATGCCTGCACTTTGTTAAGGTGCTGTGTTTGGTGCTGTTCCAATTTTTTAACCTATATATATATATATATATATATATATATATATATATATATATCTATATATATAATTCTCTAAGGGGTACTTCCGGCTTTCTGTCGGCAACTTCCGTCACGGATATTCATTCGCTGATTGGTCTCGCCAGCGGCCTGTCATGGCTGCCGCGACCAATCAGCGACGGGCACAGTCCGATTAGTCCCTCCCTACTCCCCTGCAGTCAGTGTCCTGCGCCCACTCCATACTCCCCGCATTCACGGCTCACACAGGGTTAATGCCGGCGGTAATGGACCGCGTTAATTTTCCTTCTGCTGAAGTACTAAATTCCTCTTTTATTACCCTAATAAAGTATAATGCCTACAAAAGGACCCCCCAAACGCAGTATGATACCCCCATGGTATAGTCCTCCAGATTGGCCTTTAGATGCACAGTATAATGACCCTTCTGCACTGCTAATTCATGCATGGTGATGCCAACAAAGTATAATCCCTCAACTGTGACCCCCACACATCTCTCCTTGCAGTATAATGGGCCTACATACAGTATAATGGCCTGCATTAGCCCTCCACACAATATGATGGACCCCACACAAACCTTCACACTGCATAATTGCTTGCATACAGTATAATGGCCCCCAAATAGCCCTCCAAATATTTTATTGCCCCACAAACCCTTGAACATAGTATAATGCGCCCCCATAATCCTCCATATAGTATAATGCACCCCCATAATCCTCCATATAGTATAATGTGCCTCCCCATAATCCTCCATATAGTATAATGCACTCTCCATAGTCCTGCAAAGAGTATAATGAACTCCTCTGGTCCACCATAAAATATAATGCACTCCCCATGGTCCTCCATAGAATATAATGCACTCGCCATGGTCCTCCATACAATATAATGCACTTGCCATGGTCCTCCATACAATATAATGTATTTGTCATGGTCCTCCATACAATAAAATGCACTTTCCATGGTTCTCCATACAATATAATGCATTCGCCATGGACCTCCATGATCCTCCTTACAAAATAATGCACCTCCCATGGTCCTCTATACAATACAATACACCCCCTTTGTCCTCTATACAGTATAATGCACACCCCATGGTCTTCTATACAATATAATGCACCCCCATGGTCCTCTATACAGTATTTAATGCACTCCCCATTGTCCTCCATACAATATAATGAACCTCCCATGGTACTTCATACAATATAATGCACCCTTCCATGGTCCTCCATACAATATAATACACCCTTTCCATGGTCCGCCATATAATATAATGCTCTTTCCATGATACTCCATACAGTATAATGCACACTCACCATGGTCCTCCATACAGTATAATGCACCCCTATGGTCCTCCATAGAATATAATGCACTATCCCATGATACTCCATACAATATAAAGAAGTCCCCATAGTCCTTCATATAGGATTATGAACCCCCCATGGTCCTCCATAGAATATAATGCACCCCCCTTGATCCTCCATAGAATAAAATGCCCCTCCAATAGTCCTCTATACAGTGTAATGCACCCCCCATGGTCCTCTATACAATATAATGCACCCCCTATCGTCCTCCTTAAAATAAAATGCACCCCCCATGATCTCCTACACAGTATAATGCACCCCCTATGATCCTTCCTAGAATATAATGCACCCCCATGGTCCTTCATTCAGTATAATGCACCCCCATGGTCCTCCATACAATATAATGCACCCCCCATGGTCCTCCTTAGAATAAAATGCACCCCTCATGGTCTTCTATACAGTATAATGCTCCCCCATGGTCCCCCATACAATATAATGTTCCACCATGGTCCTTCTTAGAATACAATGCACCTGCCCTTGGTCCTCTATACAGTATAATGAACCCCTATGGTCCTTCCTAGAATATAATGCACCCCCCATGGTCCTCCATAGAATATAATGCACCCCCGTGGTCCTCATTAGAATATAATACCCTCCGTGATCCCCCATACAATAAAATGCACTCCTCATAGTCCTCCATGCAATATAATTCACTGCACATGGTCTTCCATACACTATTATGGTCACTAGTCACTGATTTAAAAAATAAATACAATGCTCACCTCTGCTCTTTCTACCCAATGCTTCGGTCTGCTGAGCCTGTGTTGTGAAGCACACAATGCCAATGCACACAAATCATTCTTATGTTCTGACCTTCTGAAGTATGAATCCTAAATCAATTCAGGCCTTAAGGTACCTTCACACATAACGATTTCGTTAACGATATCGTTGCAACGTCACGCTTTTTTGTGACGTAGCAACGATCCCGCTAACGATCTCGTTATGTGTGACATCGACCAACGATCAGGCCCCTGCTGGGAGATCGTTGGTCATAGGGAATGATCAGGACCTTTTTTTGGTCGCTGATCACCCGCTGTCATCACTGGATCGGCGTGTGTGACGCCGATCCAGCGATGTGTTCACTTGTAACCAGGGTAAATATCGGGTTACTAAGCGCGGCCCTGCACTTAGTAACCCGATGTTTACCCTGGTTACCCGGGTGCTGCAGGGGGACTTCGGCATCGTTGAAGTCGTTCACCTGATCGTTGGTTGCTGGAGAGAGCTGTCTGTGTGACAACTCCCCAGCGACCACACAACGACTTACCAGCGATCACGGCCAGGTCGTATCGCTGGTCGTGATCGTTGGTAAGTCGTTTAGTGTAACGGTACCTTTACAGTCCTCCTCCACAGACATATCATTAAATAGCTGTCCCGATGATCTGTACTGCTGAGTCTGTTAAAGGGAACCTGTTACCTTGAGAAACTCTATTTGCTGTCATTAGATCATTAGATTCTTGCTGCCCAAAACACTGGCAGCATGAATCAGAGCCAAAATGAATGATTGCGTCCAGGTATGTTTTAGGCCTCTTTCACACGTCAGTGTCTCCGGTACGTGTAGTGACAGTTTTCTCACGTACCGGAGACACTGACACACGTAGACCCATTCAAATGAATGGGTCTATGCACATGTGCGTGTTTTCACACGGACCGTATGTCCGTGCTGAAAACACGTCGACATGTCCGTTTTCCACCGGCAGCACGGACCACAATACGGACAGCACACGTGCACACGGAGAACAGTGTGCACTCTCCTCCGTGTGCACGTACCGCCCGCAGGAGAGACAGCGCTACACTAAGCGCTGTCCCCCCCCCCGCGTGTGGTGCTGAAGGCGGAATTCATCTCTTCTTCCCCGCCGGAGAGAAGAAATGAAAGTTTTTTTTTCTTGTTTTTTTTTTTTTTTTTTTTTTTGGGGGGGGGGGTGAAAAATAAAGTTTGCATGTGCCCCCGCGTCCCCCCCCCCCCCCCAGTGCGCCGCCTGGCCTCTTGCCGCAGAAATACTCACCCGGCCAGCTCCTGCGATGTCTCCTGTGTCCTCTCCGCGCTGCCAGCTTCTCCTGTGTGAGCGGTCACGTGGGACCGCTCATTACAGTCAGGGATTATTCACTGACTGTAACCACGTGACCGCTCACACAGGAGAAGCTGGCAGCGCGGAGAGGACACAGGAGACATCGCAGGAGCTGGCCGGGTGAGTATTTCTGCGGCAAGAGGCCAGGCGGCGCACTGGGGGGGGGGGGACGCGGGGGCACATGCAAACTTTATTTTTCACCCCCCCCAGACAAAAAAAAAAAAAGATCTTTCATCTCTTCTCTCCGGCGGGGAAGAAGAGATGAATTCTGCCTTCAGCACCACATGCGGGGGGGACAGCGCTTAGTGTAGCGCTGTCTCTCCTGCACGGTCCGTGTGGTCCTCAGGGGGCACACGGGCGGCACACGGATGCCGCACGTATGTGCCACTTGAGCACACGGACATACGGACACGGATATCTCCGGTACCGGTTTTTCCCGGTACCGGAAATATCAGGACGTGTGAAAGAGCCCTTACATTGTTTGAAAAGCAGGACAGTCATTATGGGAGAGACAAAACTAGTCCAATGCATCCTCCGTCTGGCTTCTCCCCGAGATGCTCCAGTTGATTGACAATTCTCTCCTGTGTCTACATAGGGAAGAGAGACAGATCTGTAAATCACCTGGAGAAGGGCCACAGCCAGCTAGTGACTGTACAGGACTACTCTATCCCTGTAGTTTCCTGGCCGAGCTTTTCAAACTGTTTTCTCTAAAACCCTGCAGTGTTTCAGAATAAAACATACCTGCCTGCAATCGTGCATCCAGGTTCTGATTCATGGTGTGGTTTTGTAGGGATGTGGACTGTCTCACCCTGTTCCTAGCCCTGAAGACAGCAGATGCATAGTGTGAATACTGTTCTGCTGATTTATATGTAAAAGTAATGTGCGTCTTATGTAATGTACCTTATATACCCGAGTATAAGCCGACCAGAGTATAAGCCGACACCCCTAATTTTGCCACAAAAAACTGGGAAAACTTAATGACTCGAGTATAAGCCTAGGGTGGGAAATGCAGCAGCTACTGGTAAATTTCAAAAATAAAAATAGATACCAATAAAAGTAAAATCGATTGAGACATCAGTAGGTTAAGTGTTTTTGTATATCCATATTGAATCAGGAGCCCCATAAAATGCTCCATACAAAATACACACCATATAATGCTCCATAAAGTTTATGACGGGCCCCATAAGATGCTTCATACAAAAATACGCCCCATATAATGTTGCACAAAGGTTGATAATGGCCCCATAAGATGCTCTATAGAAAATGTGCCCCATATAATGCTGCATAAAGGTTGATTATGGCCCCATAAGATGCTCCATAGAAACATTTGCCCCATATAATGCTGCACAAAGGTTGATTATGGCCCCATAAGATGCTCCATAGAAACTTTTGCCCCATATAATGCTGCACAAAGGTAGATTATGGCCCCATAAGATGCTCCATAGAATATTATAAAATATTATGCCCCTTATGCTGCTGCTGCAATAAAAAAAAAAATGACATACTCACCTCTTGTCCTAGGCAGACTGGGACACCGGCACTTGCGATACTCACCTGTCCCTGTTCCACCGCCGCGCGCGCACACTAAACACGTCATTGCGCCTTCAGACTCTAACGTCACAGCCAGAGGATGCGGAAGACACAGCGGGAACGGGGACAGGTGAATTTTGCATGGTTCACTCTCCCCTGTTATACTCACCCTCCAGGCGCTGTTTGCACGTCCCTGCTTCTCTGATGGTCTCCAGCGAGCGCCGGCAGCTTGTTCCTGTGTTCAGCGGTCACTGATACCGCTCATTAAAGTAATGAATATGTGCTCCACCCCTATGGGAGTGGAGTTGCATTCATATTCATTACTTTAATGAGCGGTACCATGTGACCGCTGAACACAGGAAGAGCTGCTGGCGCCCGGAGACCATCGGAGAAGCAGGGACATGCAGAGACGTGCCGGGAGCAGGTAAGTATGATGTGACAGCTGCCGCTCCCCCGCCTACCCCCTGGGACAACAACTCGAGTATAAGCTGAGAGGGGCACTTTCAGCCTAAAAAAATGGGCTGACAATCTCGGCTTATACTCGAGTATATATGGTATTATGGTGATGTACATGTGACTCCCCAGGGTCCTGGTCGTCACAGTGGCATTGTGTGGTGCTCCAGGGTCCTGGTCGTCACAGTAGCATTGCTTTCCTCACGGAGAGAGTGATATTACGTTTGGAAGTGATGAAGGATATATCTTTATCAGGTAATGACAATGCACACAACATGTTCACACTCCATGCCACAAGGGGGAGCTTTTGATCCTATTCCTAGGTGACTCCCCTATATAAATTGTGGTTTTGGAGGTAAAGTCAGTTAGTTCCTGCCAGAGAGACAGAAAGGAAGCAGAGGGGCCGTGCAGCCACGAGAAAGTGCTGCAGCTCCTGGACAGAGACAACACCGAAAGCAGGACATATTGCAGTGAGCATGTAGGAGAGAGAGGCACAGGTGAGGACACCAGGGGGAGAACAGCAGCGAGCAGACTGTCTCCCTGACCAAGCGCAGACATCCAGTAGCCGGCACACCAAGGTTGTGAAGGACTCAGAGACCGGCAGGACGGCTGAATTGCAAGTTACCTGTCCGTCACACACACCTGAAGACACAGTAACACATAGAGCCCGGGGCGTGATACAGTCCCTGTAAAAAGGCTCGAGTTACCTGTCATACATGTATTGTCCTATCCTATATGGGAGACAGATAGAAGAACTGTGAGGACCTTATCTGAAGCCACAGGCAGTAAGGGACTACAATACCACCACCCTAGAGGGAAGGCTTTAATATCCACCTGGTAAAGGGGACTCCCAACTTGCCTCCAAGCTGGCCAGACTCTACCTATTCCGTGATCTGGTACCCTGGACTGCGGCTGCCTGAAGTCTTCAGTAAACAAGGTAAAGAGACTGCAAACCTGTGTCCTCGTTCCTTACTGCACCATTCACCACTATCTTCCATCTACACACCCGGAGCCCTGGGGATATACTTCACTTGTGGGAAGTTATACCATCTAGCTGCAATAACATCACCCCAGAGGACCCCTTAAAGCAGCGTCGGTCCCTACTGACCGAATACCATAGGTGGCGTCACGAACATAAACTTTATTCAAATTCCCTTTTACATGGGCGCCCAGGGCCACAGACCGGGTCGCCACCGTGACATCCCCCTGTGAACACCAGACCCGAGGCTGGGTACCCCACGGCCCTGGCGGGCAACTCATCTTGGCGTCACGAACAGGATGGACCAACCCTGAGAATCGGGTCATGTGCGCCTAAGAGACTGTGCCTAACTGTGATTTATTGAGAGACTGTGCATTGTGAATTGCCACCGAAACTGCCGCCATTATAGCGCCACGAGGAGCACTGGAAAAGGAAAGTGCGCCATCGTGGGCGAGAGCTAAGTGTATGGCGCGAAAATAATGGCCGCCCACTCCAAATACTACTGTGCCATGCGGACATGCCCATCAGTAACTGAGATCCGCCTCCTGACCCTGAATCGCGGAAGAAAGAAGACGAAGTTCCGCCCCCAAAGGAGAGAGCGGGAACCAGAGGAGGATGCTAAAAGCAACGTGGAGGACGAGCAACCCGGAACCAGAGTGTGGGGTGGAAGCGGAGGACTCCTCCCCAGCCACCTGGATGGAAGCCACGGCGAGCCGTCACCAGCCGTCCCTGAACTCCTGCAAGCAGGAGTGGAAGAACTCAGCGACCAGCTCCTGCAGATGCAGCTGAACGCTGAGACCACGTGGAAGGCGGCACAAGGAGAAGATCTGCAGGAACCGCATCCCGTCCGATGGCCCCTGATACCAACAGAGGAGACCGGCACCGGAGACACCGGCAGGTAAGGAGACCGACCCTGCCCCATAGTCGAGGAACTCCTAGTGGGCCCGTTGGCTGCACCACCCCGTTATGGATCCAGATGGATTCAGATCCTGGCGAATGGGACCAGGCTACGGGGACGGAACATTTCATAAAGGGCCCAATCCAGCCCACCAATTTGCCAAGTGAGATATACGCAGAAAAGACTGTATATCGCTGGGTGAACCTTGGTACTGATCTGATGGGGTTCCCCGGGACAGAAAGGAAGGAAGGAGAGGTCATGGAAGTCCTTAGCTGGGAGGAGTACCAACAGCAGCTCATCTATAAGTGGGAGAAAAAGGACAAGGAATACCAGGCTGGGGGCAAAGCGTTTGATGAACGCGATCTGCACGCTAAGGCTCAGGCCCGAAAGGACAAACAAATACACCAGGCCCCGTTGAAGCAGGGCACTGTAGGATAACTCTCACCAGGTAACACAAACATGCAACATGATCACACTCCAGGCCACAAGAGGGAGCTTTTGATCCTATTTCTAGGTGACTCCCCTGCATAGAGAGATATATTGTGGTTTGGAGGAAAAGTTAGTCAGAAAGTGCCAGAGAGCAGACTGGAGCAGTCCGAGGCAGGAAGAACATATGAGGAGCCATGCAGCCACGAGAAAGTGCTGCAGCTCCTGGACAGAGATAATACCGTAAGCAGAACAGATTGTAGTGAGCGTGTGGGAGAGCGAAGCACAGGAGAGGGACACCAGTGGAGCAGAGCAGTGAATTAGCTGCCTCCCTGGCTGGCGCAGATTACCGGTAGCTGGAACACCGAGGTTGTGAGGGACTCTAAGACTGACAGCAGAAACCGGCAGAACAGCTGGATTACATATCACCTGTCCGTCCTAATACCCAGGAGGCACAGTGACACATAGAGCTCGGGTCATGATAGAGATCCTGTAAAAAGCCTTGGGTCACCTGCCATACGGGTTTATGTCCCATCTTTATGGAGGACAGAGAGAACTGTGAGGAACTTATCAGAAGCCATAGGCAGTAAGGGACTACAATACCACAGCTAAGAGGAAGGCTTTTAACTCCACCTGATAAAGGGGACTCTGGATTCGCTTCCAAGCCGGCCGGACCCTGCCTGTCTTGTGATCTGGTGCCCTGGGCCGAAGTCTTCAGTAAACCAGGTAAAGGGACTGCAAACCTGTGTCCTCGTTCTTTACTGCACTATTCACCATCTTCCACCTACACACCGGGAGCCCTGGGTATATACTTCACCTGTGGGAAGTTATACCATCTAGCTGCCATAACATCACCCCAGAGGACCCCTTAAAGCAGCGTCGGTCCCCACTGACCGAATACCACAGGTGGTGTCATGAACATAAACTTTATTCAATTTCCCTTTTACATGGGCACCCAGGGCCACTGACCGGGGCACCCAGGGCCACCGACCGGGTCACCGCCACCGTGACATCCCCCCGTGAACACCGGACCCAGTACTGGCGGGCAACTAACTAGAAGTCAGTAGCAGATGAGCAGTGACTCAGGGCTGAGAAGCTAGTCTGGCCATAGTCTGGTAAGTGACAATAACTAGTATATGGCTGTCCTGAGACCAGGTGAGGTGGGGGTTGACTGTCGGGGCTGCCTTCGCAGACAAGATGCACAATATGCATGGATGGGACAGATAGAAAAGTTGACTGCTGAAGATACTGTGTGTGTAATAGGAATTGTGACTGGGACCAGTGCAAAAAACTGCAACTTTTGGAGTAGCAGGGTGCATGTAATACTGTATGCCTAGGCAGACTACATTCTACTATTGGGAAGAGGAAGCTGTGTTGGATGTCAGAATTGCCCTTTTTAAGTTCTACAAAGTTTTCAAGAATATTGCCTCCATATTGGAAGACTTGTAAATAAAATCCATTTACTAAGGAGGTTTGCTGCATTAGTTTCTGTGACCTGGGCAGGTAAATACTGTTGCCCTTTTTTACCGTGTTAATTCTTGAATTTTTGGAGGAATTCTAATTACTCTTTCCGTGGCTTTGCTTTTAATTTTAAGTAAAAAATTGGTCTGATTAACTGTATATAATTAGTGCCAGAAGAGTGATGCGATCTCAAATTGTAGAAGGATAACCGCAGCACTGAATAGATGAGGAGCGATGTTTGTTTTCTCAAGTGATGATTTATTAATCTCCGACCGCTAGTTTCTGTGACCAGGTAAGGTAAATACTGTTGTCCTTTTTTGCTGTGTTAATTCTTTAATTTTTAGGAATTTTAATTCTTTCTGTGGCTTTGCTTTTAATTTTGCTGTAAATAAAATGCCAGATGTTCTAAGACTGTCACTTGTGTGTCAGGTGTGACAGACAGTAATCCTGGATCCGGCAGTAGTAGGTCTTTGCGTTTAGCTCAATCACCTTCTTGATTTTTGCATCTCTGTTATCGAGCGATATCCTTCTCTCTCTAGGACCCAATAGTTACCTCCACCTTCTGCTGCTAATCACACTCCTGTGCTGAAGGTTTAAATACATTCAATTTTTGCAGCATGGTGTGGGTGTTAGCTCATACTTTCCTCAGTTTTGTTGGAAGCTCTAGCAGTTAACGTCTTCCCTGGGGACCCTTGGAGGATTGCTGGCATGACATCTTGGTGGTCTTCCTCACACTAAGTGTTTCCCCCCCCCCTATGTCTACCCTCTCTGTCTTTAGTTTTAGTGGGGACTGACTAGTGATACCCCATCCCCTCCCTATGTAGGGCCTATCGCTAGGGTCAGGAAGGGATTAGGTTCCTGCTTGGCCATAGGTTTAGAACCTATATTAGGGCAGACAGGGTGATTTTAGATCTGCCTAAGGGTCTCCACTTCCCTTTTCCCTAGTGTTTGGGCTCCCCCTTCCCTATTCCTGTTGTTGTGGATTTACTTATCCTTCATCCAGTGTAACAAAGACATGGTGTCCGCCAGTGTCTTATCAAAAAGCCTTCTTGCTCTGTGACAACTAAAATGTGCTTGGCACAGCGTCCCGCCACTGTGGTATCTGTCTTTACTGTCACAAAGATTGCACATTCATGTGAGGGAGTTGTGGTCTGCCACAGGCAATAAAAGTTGGCATGTAGGAAGGACATAATAGGTGCATTCTTCTGTGCAAAGGAGTATATCTGACTGACATTAGCCTGGAAAATGTTCTGTTTGGTTGACAGGATGGTGTGGAGACGGCCCTTCTTCTGTTGTGTGGCCGGTGTACAATATATACTGTAAATTCAGAAGCTAAATAAGGATCTAAAACTAATCTATATACATAAGAAACAATTACTGAATCTTCCATTTAAAATAGTAGTAAGATTAATTTCTACTTGTAATAAATGCAGTGTCCAGTTAAGACATACCTTGTAACAAACCGATCTGGTTTCTTTTTTCTTCCATTGTTGTAGAATAAGAACCTGTCGATAAAAAAGCATACAATTAGTATAAATACAGTTGAAATATTTAGGAAGCTATGTATACAGGAGAGAGATGGAGACAAATTTATAAAATCTTCTATATCATGTGAATGTACATACTGTATGTGTTTAACCAATAATGACATTATTTTGATGATAGTAAACATGAAAGACTTGTAATCATATTTTAGTTTCTTCTGTACTGGTAAATTATTTCATATTACACACAATGTTAAACACTAAAAGTCTAGTTTTACAATATATACATTCCTCAACACTGAAATTGTAATAGCAAGAAGAAAAGTTGTGGCATGTGGCCTAGTATTGTTGTGTTGAGAAAAGGCACCTGGGACACGTTGGAGAAATAGCCGTATCACTGGTTCCACAACCAAATCAATGTAACGCTGAGCTGTGTACCTGGAATAACGATGATTCCAGCTACTGTGCATTATGCCACCCCATACCATAACCCCATGAGCAGGACTGGTGTGATGTTCCCTCGTGAAGACCCCTTAGAGGCATTGCCCACCTAATCTCCAGACCAATTTCTGGCTATTACTGCATCCAAAACAAAAGCGGGACTCATTGCTAAAAAGGATAGACATCCATTCCGGCCTTCATTACCATCTTGCTCAGCACCATGATAGACTTTGAGAGCAGCGGTGTAAGGTGAATAGAACACATGTAGCTGGATGTCTGTCTAGTGGCCCAATGTCATGCAGACGCCTTCTGATGGTTTATGTAGACACTGTTTGATGCCTTAGGCTTGGTATGTATAGAGATGACCACGACATTACTGTATAATGTTGCACAAAGAGGATCCAATCCCCTTCAATGATACGTAAGAAAACTAGGCACTCAGAGTAGATGAAATTAAATAAATGATTTAATATGCAATCCAACAATAAAGGTTGACAAACTTTCAAGTCTACATTGGACCTTCCTCAGTGTGCCTATTGTCCAATTGAAAAAATATCAGATTGCATTTTATCCCCTGGGTCAGTTAGGAAGCACTGAATGCAGTGTCCAGTGTCCACCACTGGTTTAAACAGACGCTGAGTGGTGGATACTGCGTTCAGTGCTTCCTAGCTGACCCAGGGGATAAAACACAATCTGATATTTTTTCAAATGGACAATAGGCACACCGAGGAAGGTATAATGTAGACCGAAATGTTTGGGAACCTTTATTGTTGGACTGCATAATAAATCATTTATTTAGTTTAATCTACTTTGGGTGACAAGTTTTCTTAGGCTTGGTATGTGACATCCAATTTCATTTGCAGTACAGAATAGATCAATCATGGAACCAGTGGTACGGCCATTTCTTCTAAGAGTCACATGAGCTGTTTTTAAACACAACTTTAGGTCACAATGTTGCTCGTGAAACTGTGAGCAGCCTTCTTGGTGTTAACATGCTACCATGGCCTGCAGCATCTCCAGACTTGTCTCCCATCGAGCACATCTGGGACATCATGGGCAATTGTAAAGGAAGCTGCCAGCAGTGAATCTTGATGATTTGGGCACCCAAGTGCTTTCAAGGTGGCAGAACATTCCCTTAGACAACCATTAATAACCACATTGATAGCATGCCAAGTCATGTACTGTAAGTGCGTGTATTTCTCCATGTGGCACTCATACTTGAGACTGCATAAATCAAGATATTTTGAAAATGTTATTTCCATTTATTCATAATTTGCATATATTAACATGTCTATTGATCCTGTGTTTTCCATAATTTCCATTTTTTCCTTCTTGGTGTTGCAATTTCAATGTTGAGTAGTGTATTAATATTTGGAGCTAGTGAAGTAAATCTATTATTAGCTAAAATTAAGGGATCCTGACAATAGTAATGTTGGTGCAGAGTTTGTAGAAGTACCAGGACCCTGGTGACTAGGGGTACCCAAGGCCACTCTACCATTTAAAAGGACCATAGTGTTTTTCTTTTTGAAGCAAGAATAGCATTTACTGACACCTTATGGCCTTTCATTCATTTTCTTCTAAAATAGAAGAATAGAGTATGAGCAACACTGAAGAATAGAAACAAAACGCTGCATATCCACAGGCTAGTCTCCTCCACTCGTGTGTTTTATGCACCTGTTCAATACTTTAAATTTTGAATGGTCAGACTAAGATTGGGAGCTTGGTCATCAGGGCTCTTCTTCTAGTTCAATCAATAACAACTGCAGTGGGAATTGATGCCATCCAGCACCAAGGCATCAACGAACAAGTAGAGGTAAACACTTAAGGATGTCTGATCAGGAGACTCATTCCCCTCTTCATCCCACCCCGGTTAGAATTTTGGAGTCTAGTGTCTTGTTAAGTTTGGGGGCTGATTTCAGGTCTGGTCTTGCATCTTATTAATTTTGGGGTCTGTCTTGATGTCTGATTAATTTGACAGTGTCTATATTTATTAAGATGACTTGTCTGTGATCATACTTAATTTAGATGATTAGTCTAAACTAGTGTTACTAACTCAACAACCAATCTCATATTGTAGATACAAGACTAAGAAGAGATCTCACAAGATAATAATAAAAATATATTTTTATTAAGCAACCAGCTCTACCATCTCCTAGTGTATCCTCACCCATCCCCTGCAGACTGTGAGCCCTCGCGGGCAGGGTCCTCCCTCCTCCTGTACCTGTTAGTGCTTTGTTTTTTGCTCATGTTTATTGTATTTGTCTATATTTGCCCCCTTTTCACATGTAAAGCGCCATGGAATAAATGGCGCTATAAAAAATGTATAATAATAATAATAATTTTAAAAAACAAGATAAAAAAGCAGGAATGCCGTATACAGGGGACGCCGAGCATCAATATCCAAACATAGTATAACAATAATAATGATAGCAGCAAAAGGAAAAAACCTAAACAAGGTACACCCCTAACAAAAAAAAAAATTGTGGTACATATATTACCATAATGTTAATAATCCATGTCCATAGATGTAATGGAGGTTGCTAACCAAAAATCGGCAAATATCAAAACCGTGCATGTATATGAGGCTGTCCAAGCAATAAGGACCAGCCAAATAATGTCAATTTCCAATTGTCCAAATATAATGCTCCTGACTATAATAAGTCTAGGGCAAGCAAAGTGAGCTAATAGACCACATTAGGAAAATTAATATAACTATACATATACATGTGGAACGCCCGCCAGGGCCGTTGGGTACTCGGTACCGGGTCCGGTACTTGACGGGGATGTCACGGTGGCTGCGACCCGGTCCATGGCCCTGGTAAAAAGTAAAAGGGAAAGTCTTTATTTGTGAAATAAAGTTTGTTCGTGACGCCACCTGTGGTATTCGGTCAGGGATGACCGATGCTGCTTAAAGGGGTCCTCTGGGGTGATATTGTGGCAGCTAAGATGGTATACCTTCCCACAGGTAAAGTTGGGTCCCCAGGGCTCCCGGTGTGTAGATGAGGATGATGAGTGGTGCAGTAAAGAACAGAGAACACAGGTTTGCAGTCTCTTTACCTGGTTTACTGAAGATGTCAGGCAACCACAGTCCAGGGCACCAGATCACAGGTACAGGCAGGGTCCGGCTGGCTTGGAAGTGAGATCAGAGTCCCCTTTACCAGGTGGAGTTAGAAGCCTTCCTACTAGCGTGGTGGTGTAGTCCTTTGCTGCCTTAGGCCTCACACAAAGTCCTCACTTGTTCTCTCTGTCCTCCTTAAAGGGTAGGACACTAAACTGTATGACAAGTGGCTTGAGCCTTTTTACAGGGTCTCTATCATGACCCAGGCTCTATGCGCCACTGTGTCTTCAGGTGAAACCGCTGAGAAAAATTTGCACACCACCGGAAATACTTATCAAAAGGAATAACTTTATTGGAAGCACAATTTAAAAACAGTTAAAACCAATACAAACAACAACTGCCCCCCCCCCCACAGGCCTGTACAACACTGTATATGCTGCGTGCATGGCACAGAAAAAGTGACCAATATTACACAAAATAGTAAATAACTGGCTGTTTGGGACACACTGCAAAGGAACGAACAATATGTCCCCTGACGAAGCGGTCTGCGTGACCACGACACGCGTTGGGTTCATCTGCCTCCCGGACCTGTCACACTGGCTGCGGCGTCGCCCTCCCTATTTTAGGTGACTATAGGGTGACTGGGATTCACACTGCTTTATTCTGGGGAACCTCCCTTCTTGGAGTCTCCCAGTATCTACCTTCATTAGGAGGTGACATGGGCTATGTTTCTTTCAGTAAATCTTAATTTGTTATGGTACGTCAATTCTTGGATGTATATTTGTGCATCTGACAGAGTTATGGGGGATTATTCACTTATTGACATTTGAGTTTGGATGTCCTCTACTTGTGGTTGTACCCATGTCAAGCATTACATATTGTTCGTTCCTTTGCAGTGTGTCCCAAACAGCCAGTTATTTACTATTTTGTGTAATATTGGTCACTTTTTCTGTGCCATGCACGCAGCATATACAGTGTTGTACAGGCCTGTGGGGGGGGGGGCAGTTGTTGTTTGTATTGGTTTGAACTGTTTTTAAATTGTGCTTCCAATAACGTTATTCCTTTTGATAAGTATTTCCGGTGGTGTGCGAATTTTTCTCAGCGGCCTCTTGTTTTGGTTGTTCTGATGTTGCTTTAGCCGCTTGTGTTCGCACCCCCCTTGTTCTTATATTAGCATTAAAGCACAGAGTGCGCCAGTTTTTCTTGTGGTACTGTGTCTTCAGGTGTTAGGGCAGACAGGTGACCTGCAATCAGCTGTCCTGCCGGTATCTGCTGTGCCACTTGGAATCGACACAACCTCAGTCTTCCAGCTACCGGTGTCTGCCCTCTGCAGGGAGGTAGCTCAGTCGAAGCTATTCTCCCCAGATCTTTCCTCTCCTTTGCCTCGCTCTCCTGCACGCTCATTACAATCTGCTCTTCTCTCTGTATTCTCTCTATCCAGGAGCTGCAGCACCCTCTTGGCTGCATGGCCCTTCAGTCCTTCTGACACTCACTCTCTGACTGCTCTCTTCTCTGTCTCTCTGCCAGACTGACTAACTTTCCCTCCAGACCAGAATATATATGTAGGGGAGCCACTCATAAACTGGATCAGGGCTCCCCCTTCTGGCCTGGAGTGTGAACATGTTGTATGCTTGTGTTTACCTGATAAAGAAGATCTTCTTTCGCTTCCAAGCATGACATCACTCTCCCTGAGAGGAAAGCAATGCCACTGTAACAACCAGGACCCTGGGGTGTTACACATACATATATTGCGGGTTGATCACAGATGTTGTGGTTCTCCAGGCATCCCCTCACCCCAACGCGTGTTTCGCCACCAGCAAGCGGGATGTATCTTGTTTAGATTTTTTCCTTGTGCTGCTACCATTATTATTGTTATACTGTGTTTGGATATTGATGCTCGGTGTCCCCTATATACGGTATTCCTGCATTTTTTCTTGCTTTTTTATCTTGTTTTTTAAATATTGGTTAATAAAAATATATTTTTTACTATTATTATTATTATTATTATTATTATTATTATTATTATTATCTTGTGGGAGTTCTTCTTAGTTTTGTATCTACAATATGAGATTGGTTGTTGAATTATGTATGAAGTTCCCCTTTAATGTTTAGGACACATGTTGAATTAGTGTTATTAACTATAAAGTCTTGGGTCTGAATTATGTAGAAATCTGGTCTATCATCTGAATCAATTTAGGGGCTGTACTAGGCAGGAGCCTACACAGAAATTGCAGGGCCGCAGCAGAGATCAGAAAGGAGAAAGCTGCACCCCACCCCAGGCCCTGATAGGAGTAACTTTTCATGCATAGTGTCAAATTAAAATAATATAAATGAATAATGCAATGGCACAGTGCTAAATAAAAATACAAGATATAACTCGTACAGGGCCCAAATAATGCTGCAGAGTACCAAATACAGTGGGTGTAATGAAAATTATGCTGTGTATTTTATAACCTGCAACTGCCACAAAATCCACTTTCAACACAAACATGTGAATGTCCCATAAATACCAAGATTGCCACTGGCAAAATAGGGACGTTTATGCCCCATGCCTAGTTCTCTCCAGGAGAGCCGCAATCCCACTCGGGAATGGCCCCAAAGAGGGTGGTAACAACCACTCATTTCAATAAATTCTGCCACTTTATACTCCAGACATCCCCTGAATTTTCCTGGATTGTTTACTGCTACACAAATTTGTATTTAGGGTACAAGAGTCTGCTCCCTTTGTAATCTTTGATAAAGACTCTGCTGCTGTAGTGATTTTGGCAGCAATGAGCTGAGAACAGATAAACCTGGATACTGGGCTATTCGGACTGCTGCACATGCCAAGGAGCAATTTATACTTGATATCTATTATGAACGTCATCTTCAACCTCACTGAGTTGACTAATGTGGAACACACAAATATTATTTGATAACTACAATTGATCACAAAAGAAGAAAAGCGAGCAGCATCCAATCCAGGTGAAAGAAGCAAAAGTTCTTTATTCTGCCATCAAATCATACAATGTTTCGACCAAGCAAGGTCTTTATCAAGACTTGATAAAGACCTTGCTTGGTCGAAACGTTGTCTGATTTGATGGCAGAATAAAGAACGTTTACTTCTTTCACCTGGATTGGATGCTGCTCGCTTTTCTTCTTTTGTGAGTATTTGTCCGATTGGGTCTATGGACTTTGGAGCGTGCATCCTGATCATCTGAAGTGCTGTCAGTTGCTGCCTTTTGTAAACTACAATTGATCAGTCTGGATATGGCAGATCAGCATAGGAAATGCCTTACTGACTATGGGGTGTGTTGGTATGCAGGCTCGGACTGGCCAGCAGGGTGACAGGGGAATCCCCCGGTGGGCCCCTGTGTAGATCTGGGCCCCCAACCCCACTGTATGGGCAGTACTTGGCATAATTCACTTGATTCACTCTGTACAGAAAAAAGCAGCATCTCATCATTCATTAACCACGCTACCTAGTTTATTATTATATAGAGATATAGGTAAATTTGTGAACGAAAGTAGTATAATATTTGCATGCAGGTGAAAAATGCCCCCCCCCAAAGTCAATGTTACTGGTGGGCCCTTGTCACCCCAGTCCGACACTGTTGGTATGTAAAAGGTTAATGGCGATTGTCTGCAGGGTTTAAGTGATTGGCTTTTCGGGTGATGTATTGATAGGGAGGTTCCCCTTTGTAAACCCTTTCCTATGTGGGTTCCACCTCTTTTCTCCCTGCATACAGTGGAACAAGGAGACTGCAAATAAAACCACAGGTACCAGCAATCATGGCTGATCCCCTGGTGGCACAGTTTAAGGAGAGGATTATGAGAGAGAGAACTCAATGGTTGTACGGCCTCTTACATGAAGTGTCAGCGGACCCCTCTCACTTATCATTACAACAAACTGAGCAAATAGGGAACGCATGGAGGCATGGGCGTTCACTCAGGAGTGGCTGAGCTCTCCCGGTACTGAGTCCCAGGCCTGTAAGGCAATGTACTGTTAGAGAACCCAGGCTGTTAACTCCACAGACATCTTTGATCTGCCATGGCCGACACCCCTGTGGAGGTTTTCTGGAAACCCTGTGTATTGTCCGTGCACAGAGGCTATGACTGTAATTGCCAGGAATGTGGCTCTGCCCCCTCCAGCAGACACGCTGCAGCTGCCATCTTCCCTTCAATCATTCCCCTATTCACTTCACATAATAAACTGCAGGCCTGTGGCCAAATTAACCATGGGTGGCCAGGCCCTGCAGTTAGTCAGGACTCCACATGATGTAAATAATGATGTTAACCAACTCCCCCTTTGCTGCTAATGATATTAACCAACCCCTCTTATTACAGGGGAACTTGCATCCCCATGCACACCCCCTGTGCAATCCCCAGCCCAGCATGCTGAAGCCGCCACAGTGCTTGCTAATGCACCCATCCTGCCACCTGCTGTATCTCAGCCTACCGGCCTTAGCCACATCATGTATCCCGCGGTGGTGGTTGGGAACGTTACTTCTCATGATCAGTTACTCGGAACACGGACAGCGTCGTTACCAGACACGACCATTACTAGTCCCACCATCCATCAAGGGCGTCCTGGTCTTCCAGAAAGTCTTGACCCTCAAGATAGAGGGCACCACGAACTCAGATGATTACGTTTCCTGCACTTCTTGGAGTTCAGGCTATTCTGGCCATAGAAGCAGTCACAACCGACCAGGTAAGGACTGGGACTGAAATTCAGCCCTGGCATTTGCAATCACACAGGCCCATGTTGTCCCCCTTTCCAAGCACCAGATGGAGATATATTACTAATATTACCCTGGATGGAAGAAAGCAAGATTTAATACAAAATTAATATTTCTAATGATACCTGTGGCCTGCTGGGGTAAGTGATGGAGTCAGTGGCTTTGTGCTCCATCACAACTGTTAACCATAAGGGTGTCTTGAGAACACTGATACTGTAGCAGACAAGGCAGCCCACAACCAGACAGGCCCTTCTGGCATTTGCCAGAATTGCCAGATGGCCAGTACGGCCCTGCAACCGACAATGGGGCGCAAACCATGCTGCAGATAAATGCACAAGATTACAGAAACAGTCAACTAAGCCTCACGTTAATAATGACCCAAATGACGCCAGTGAGCATCATTGCGATGGAGCCATGGCTCACCCTGTATCCCAAAACTAAGGATGCATCTGAATTTAGAGTCGGTTTTAAATACGGTTCTTTATCCAGTTTAATTTGTGTTGATCCTCAAGCTATGCAAAAAAATATTAAAATCAGCTATTGACAACTCAGAGAGCTATAGGCAGAATGGTGGGCCTGTTTAATTCCCCTCTGCTTACTAATCTTCGAATTTCAGCATTATGGGTCATATAAAAAAAGAATAGAGAAAAATTTTGTCTCATACATCATTGTAATACCCTTGATAAAAATCAGTTAATTATGGTATTTCTGTGTATTATTGTGTACCATTTGACCTGTCAGTTGCGCTGATCAGGACAGCTGGACCTTGTGCTTTACTGGCCCTATCAGATACTAGAAGATTGGCGTGCACTTGGTCGTTTGGTGAGGTGCATGTGGAATGGGGTACGCGACCCCTAGACTAAGACAAGAGAGATTTCACCACACACTCTTGATTCAGGTGATGCAAAGATTTTATTCGATAAAGCAAGCATATAAAATTGTTTCGAAAAATTGCAAAAAGTTACATGACAAGTATGAAGGCAAAAGAAGTTTGGGAATACAGGGATCGCCAACTAATGGGTTTTTCCCATCCCACTATTCATTCAGACACCCATATACAGGTGACTATCTTTTTGTGACAACAATAGGTGTTTCTTTTTTATTTTACATGTTAAGATCTCTCATGTTGTTCACATGCTCATTATATTCATTTGTCCTGACTGCAGGTTAGATAGTCAGGTTATACCGGTTTTCTATTAACTGTCCACACAAATTGGTGTATTATGTGGTATCCTAGTGGATGTCTTACAATTATGTATAACTATACATGTATTAAAGAACAGTAGAGATCTTGTTTATCATGACCCAATCATGTCTATCACAGCCAGTTGTGCTTTTTTAAATGGGTTTAATCATCTATGTTTTGGCTGGTCTATGTTTTGAATAAAGATTTGTTATTGATCATTAGTTGGTGATCCCTGTATTCGCAAATTTCTTTTGCTTTCATACTTGTTGTCCATTAGTATGCGATATGTTGATCCCCACAATTCATTAGTATTGGTGACATTTATCACACTAACTGAAAATTACACTTCGTTTCAACCCCTCCAGGGTGTTTATCACAATGTTGTTGATTATTCATATTAAAGGAGATCCTTTAAGAGAAAGTCACAAGATTCAAAGTATGCTGAGAAAGTAACACGTCTCCTTAAGCTAATAACTGGTTGCTAGCATTCTTTGGGGCGCTTACGGTTAGTGAATTAACAGTCCCAGCTAAAACATAACTAAAAGGTTTGGCAAAGGAAGAAATAATTGTGAATCATAACATGCCGAGTATCGCCTGTTCAAAACTGACCAATCTGTCAAGGGATCTTGGATAGTGATATGAACCATTTTGTTTGGTTAAGCTGATTAGTGATTTTGCTAACATTAAACAGTCCCCCCTGTTATTTGTATACATTCTTGTGGTTCACCTCTAACCAAATTAGAATTTGACGCCATGTTCAAAAGATGTCTTTTCTTGGCTGGTCATGGACCTAAAGATTATGGTAATCAAGCTTTCTGTATAGGTGAAGCAACAGAGACTGCTTGTGTGGTTATTATGGGGGCAGCTGAGGTGCATAGGTAGATGGAGGTCGAACTGCTACACCAGATACATTTGACCAGTTCTTGGTAAATAATATTTATATCCCATAAGTCGACCAAAGGTTTGTATCATAGGAAATTTGCATACCTTGTGGGCTGCCAAAAGGGCTGAATGCCATCCAGGCAGCCAGAGCCTTGGTTTTCAAGGAGCAGACATTCGCTAGAAAGGGATACATAGCCTACGGTGGTCGCAGGTGCTAATGGAGGCATTCAAAATCAGCAGAAATGCTCAAAGTCCAATAATTTTAGTACTGCACACAGGGGATAATGACCTACGTTTTCTTAGGCTGGACGAACTGTTGCCTCTGATGAAGATAGATTTGGATAGTTTTTTCCTGTATTGATAGTAGTCTGGTATGAGGTCATCCCTACGTTGGTATGGCAAGATGCCAGGGTTGCAGCAGCTGTGCAATGAGCGATGAGAACGTTGCATTTCTTGGTATGAAAGGACCAGAGGCGGAGTAGTGGTTCGCCACAGACAATTAGAAGGAGATAATAGTTGTTTATTGAAAGCACACTTAAATTATATAAGCCTGAATATTTTTTATCAGGAATTCAAGATGGCATCAAACAGGCGTTATTTCTTTTGGGTTGGGGTCAGAGCAAGGTGTAGGAGGTGCGCTCGCTCCTTATTGCAGTCAATAAGTACCAGGATTTTTTAAAAGGTATGGAGTTCCACACTGCCAGCATCCCGGGCTAAGGATGTTCTACCTATGGTACCAAAGTACAAGTTTTTATAAGGTTATGATGTTACATAGTTACATAGTTATTAAGGTTGAAGGAAGACTATAAGTCCATCTAGATCAACCCATAGCCTAACCTAACATGCCCTAACATGTTGATCCAGAGGAAGGCAAAAAAAAAAACATGTGGCAAAGAGTAAGCTCCACATTGGGGAGAAAAATTCCTTCCCAACTCCACATATGGCAATCAGACTAGTTCCCTGGATCAACACCCTATCAAGGAATCTAGCATATATACCCTGTAACATTATACTTTTCCAGAAAGGTATCCAGTCCCCTCTTAAATTTAAGTAATGAATCACTCATTAGAGTCATTACAACATCATACGGCAGAGAGTTCCATAGTCTCACTGCTCTTACAGTAAAGAACCCGCATCTGCTATTAGGCCTAAACCTTCTTTCCTCCAGACGTAGAGGATGCCCCCTTGTCCCTGTCTCAGGTCTATGATTAAAAAGATCATCAGAAAGGTCTTTGTACTGTCCCCTCATATATTTATACAATAACATAAGATCACCCCTTAGTCTTAATTTTTCCAAACTAAATAGCCCCAAGTGTAATAACCTATCTTGGTATTGCAGACCCCCCAGTCCTCTAATAACCTTGGTCGCTCTTCTCTGCACCCGCTCTAGTTCAGCTATGTCTTTCTTATACACCGGAGACCAGAACTGTGCACAGTATTCTAAGTGTGGTCGAACTAGTGACTTGTATAGAGGTAAAATTATGTTCTCCTCCTGAGCATCTATGCCTCTTTTAATGCATCCCATTATTTTATTTGCCTTTGTAGCAGCTGCCTGACACTGGCCACTAAATGTGAGTTTGTCATCCACCCATACACCGAGGTCTTTTTCATTGACGGTTTTGCCCAGAGTTTTAGAATTAAGCACATAGTTATACATCTTATTACTTCTACCCAAGTGCATGACCTTACATTTATCCCCATTGTGTGGAAATAAAAGCTGTGGCCAAACCCCACCCATCAAAGGTTAAACTTGTGTTGTTTCAGTTATTTATGGGAATCCCAGTTGCTATAGATCTATAAAGTTTATGAAAAATGTACGAAATAGCGGCGCTAGTGTAGATGGATATGAACAGCTGCAGGTAGTATTCCGTACCACATGCGGGAATGAATAATACTAAAATAAAAAATATATATGTTTTACCTGCGCTATATAAGCTATAAACACATTAATCAAACAAACACAGCTCGTGTTTTTACCTGTTAGGTGAGGGACGTATTCAAATTGCTCAATGAGAAGTGTGTATAATTCACAAACCAGATCGGGTGGAAATAGAAACTATGTTTAAAAGAGAGAAAGAGATTGTCTCAATAAATGCTTGCTTTCTCTAAGATACTAAGATACTACTGTGGCACTTCCTTGTACTCCAGGGAGTGCTATGGCGCTACCAGTTAATAACCTCCTTAAAAAATGTAGTGATACAACCCTATGATAAGTCTCAACTAATAAAACACCAGTGGACTACCCAAACCGAGCCCCAGTGGTATACCGAACAGGTGAGTATGCTAAGGTGGGGAGATTCTGATTAAATATACAGTCTCAGTTAGATACCTGTAGTATACAAAAATTGCTTATAGATTGTCCATAGTTCCTAGGAAGTAATGTTGCAGGTTACTTAGCGGTGTCTTCCATGCGGCTTATGCGAGCGCCGTCCCGGCCGGTGACAGGCGCTCGCGCGGCCTATGCTTGAAGATCCTAATGCGATGCTGTACAGGACCTGCTGTGACGTTCGGGTCACGTGATCGTCAGTCACGTGGTGCCCCTGAAGATACTACGGATCGCAGTGGGAGCCAAAAAAACGACATGTTTTGGAATAACGCGGATTCCTTCATCAGGGTTGGCTCCCCCTGCGTTAGATGGCTCTATATACCTGATGTTTGTTTCCCATAGGATTAATCGAATGCAAACAATTCCACCTCATTATTCAGGCCTCTTGGTCTTAAAGTGTCCATTTCAAAGATGTATTTAGTCTCCTCACGTGACATTTGTCTTATGAAGTCCCCCGTTACCCCAATCATGTTGCACTACCTTAATGCCCATTACTTTTACACCTTGCGAATGTCCCTCGTGGTGAATTAGGAAATGTTTAGATAGTGGGTGTTCGGTGTATTTGCTCCGTATGTTTCTGAGATGCTCATTAATTATTTTACACAAAGTGCGTTTAGTACGTCCCACATATTGTTTCCCACATGGACATTCGATAGCGTATATCACTCCTTTCGTCGTGCAGGTTATGTAGTCAGTGATAGGAATTTCTAAACCATTCCGTGCTACCACTTGTTTTTGTTTGGTCAGTTTTAGTGATTTACACATTTTACATTTTTGGCACGGAAAGAAGCCCTGAATACTTTGTTTGAAAGGGCCCTTTGTTTTACTTGGGGGATTTGGATTACGCACAGTAGGGGCAATTAATAAGCCTAAATTGCGCGCTTTCCTAAAAACAAAGCGTGGGCGTTCGGATAGTTTATCTCCTATTATATTATCCTCTTTAAGAAGATCCCAATGTTTATATACGATTTTTCTCAATATTTGTGTATTTGAATTATATTGAGTAATAATAGGTATCAATATCTGAAATTGCTGGTTAAAGGGATCCTGTTCCTCTTTTTTACTATCAGCAAGGAGTTTTGTTCGAGGGATTTCTTTTACAGTATTTTTTGTTAGAATCAAAGATTGTTTTATCATAACCTTTATTAATAAATTTGTTGATAAGGGTATCTGCCTGCCTATCATAGTCAGCTGTATTTGTATAGTTACGGTTTGACCTAATGAACTGGCTACGGGTATCTAACTGAGACTGTATATTTAATCAGAATCTCCCCACCTTAGCATACTCACCTGTTCGGTATACCACTGGGGCTCGGTTTGGGTAGTCCACTTGTGTTTTATTAGTTGAGACTTATCATAGGGTTGTATCACTACATATTTTAAAGAGGTTATTAACTGGTAGCGCCATAGCACTCCCTGGAGTACAAGGAAGTGCCACAGTAGTATCTTAGTGCAGCGCCCCAGAGTCCTGGTCGTTGCAGTACTGTCGCTCCGCCACTAAGGGGAGTGATGGTACGTCTGATGGCACTAAAGGAGTTCACCTGACCAGGTATCACAGACACACATTACACTTCACACTCCGGCCACCAGGGGGAGTGGTTCTATCTATTAGGCCACTCCTCACACTCTGGTAAAACTGGGGGTTGGATAGGAAGTTAGGGAGAAAGCAGCTCGGGAGAGTACGGGAGAGGACCTGTCAGGGGTGGGATCCTGACAGCGGCCTAGAAAAAGGACAGATCGTTACGGAGCCGTGCCTGTGCCTTATAGCGGATCACAGCACAAAAGCGATAGAACCAGAAGGAGTCGTGCCCCAAGATTGGCAACATCCTTCTGAGGCGCGTAGCCGGTGGCCGGAGCACCGAGGAAGTAATAGACTCTACGCATTACTTGAACTACGGCAGGGCAGTTAACTTTAGGTTGGCTGTCTCACCTTTTACACCTAACGAAGACAACGGAGGCAATCGTGGGAGAGGGGCGTCTCTAGGGTCCCTATAAAATAACTCCAGGCCTACCCAGTCATACGGGTGCGTCCTATCCATATCATCTGGGGGACGGAGAGAGAGAACAGAAACATACACGACAGTTGTGAGGACTATCCCGTGGTGCTCAGCAGGGAAGTACTACAACACCCAGGCGCTAGTAGGTAGGCACTGACTTCCACCTGCAAAGGGAACTCTGGATGTGCCTTCGGACCGGCCGGTCTCAGCCAGCCCAGTTAGCAGTGCTCTGGATTGCGGATGCCGAAGCCTTCAGTAAAGAGGTAAAGGGACTGCAACCCTGTGTCCTCGTTATTTACTGCGACCTACACCACCACCTGCACCTTTTATTGGGCGCCCCTTAGCAGGACCACGGACCGGGTCAGGCCACCTTGACATCCTCAGAACCGAGAGACCCGGATTCGAGTACCCCGCGGTCCTGTGTCTGGGGGCCGCTCCAACTTGGCGTCACGAACAGGATCTACTTAAGCCTGAAGAATCAGGTCATGTGTGCCTTGGAACTGTGACTGAATTGTGCTTGAATCGTGATTTATTGCAAAGACTGTGCATTGCTATTTGCTGCCAAAAATCCGCCATCACCGGGCTGTGTGGAGCACGAGGGGAGGAGCCATAGCTTCATGGGCGGAGCCGGCCGAAAAGAGCGCGGAGCGAGAAGACACGGTGAGGTGCCGATTCCAGAAGAGGAACCCCGACTTCCACCAGGTTAGCAGGGGGGAGGAACGGCCATGTCTGATCCAGTAGGAGCGGAGGCGGCGGTCGCAGCCGCAGACTCAGGGGCACCTCCGGGCCCCGCAGTAGACGCAGCCGCGGGCCTTGTAACACCGCCCGGTGCTGCAGAGCTTGCCGCCCCATCAGCCAGCCGGATACGGCCGCAGCTACAGCAGCCATAATGCCCTTCTCCATGCCGTACCTGCCTGGAGCAGAGTGGCTCCCGCGATATTCTGGAGAATCACATACATTAACTGACTTTAAAGAGGGGATCTGCAGCCTGCTTGAGTTTTATCCCTTGACAGAGCCTCAGAAAGTTCATATGATAACAGGCCAACTCTTTGGAGCGGCTTTGAGGGAAGTGAAGTCCTGGCCCGCCGCGGATAAGAGAACTGCGCAGCAGGTTTTTGCAAAGCTTAAAGCTACCTTTGACACCCGCACCGCTACAGAAATTAAATTGACATTCTATGGGTGCAAGCAGAGGCCACAGGATAGCTTACGGGTAGTGTTGAGCGATACCTTCCGATATGCAAAGGTATCGGTATCGGATTGGATCGGCCGATATCCAAAAAATATCGGATTTCGCCGATACCGATACCCGATACCAATGCATATCAATGGGACACAAAATATCGGAATGGTTCCCAGGGTCTGAAGGAGAGGAAACTCTCCTTCAGGCCCTGGGATCCATATTCATGTATAAAATAAAGAATAAAAATAAAAAATATTGATATACTCACCCCTCTGATGGCCCCGGCTCTCACCGGTCCAAGCGTCTGCCTCCATTCCTAAGAATGCAGAGTGAAGGACCTTCGATGACGTCGCGGCTTGTGCTTGGTCGCGTGACCGCTCATGTGACCACTTACGCGACCAATCACAAGCCGCAACGTCATCGAAGGTCATTCACTCCCTGCATTCTTAGGAACGGAGGCACCGCTAAGAGCCAGGGTCCGCCAGAGGGGTGAGTATATCAATATATTTTTTTTTATTATTTATTTTTTACATGAATATGGATCCCAGGGCCTGAGGGAGAGTCTCCTCTCCTCCAGACCCTGGGAACCATACGCACCGCACACTTCCGATTCCGATTTCCGATATCGCAAAAATATCGGAACTCGGTATCTGAATTCCGATACAGCAAATATCGGCCGATACCTGATATTTGCAGTATCGGAATGCTCAGCACTACTTACGGGACTATGCCCTGAATCTCCAGGAGGCACGGCGGGCCATCAAGCAGAGTGACCCAAACAGCACGCAAGATGATGATAAACTCCTGAAAGAGCGGTTCATCCAGGGGCTCCTGTGCAGTCATCAAAGGGCCCAACTACACTTCCTGGCCATGCAGAATCCAGACCTGACGTTTGTGCAATTCAAAGATAAAGCCATCCAGGTGCTACAGGAGTGACAGCCCAGCCGTGCAGTACTTCCCAGGCGTCAAGCTCTCACGTACCACCTGGAGGTGGCGCCGGATGCGCTAGTTTCCGCTGAGGCCGATGCCCAGATCCTGGAAGATGACTCCCCTGCAGGACTGCGCCTCCAGATGCAAGAGCTGACCAAGAGTGTTGCTGCCCTAGCTCGGACCGTCCAGTCACTACAGGAGGCCCCCCAAGGAGAAGATCCAGCTGGCTTCCAGACTGGGAGATGTTCCCTGGCAGCGACCGAGGAGGGTTCCGTTGACCAGAGGCAGAGACAACGATCGATTTCATCGGGACGGATGCCCTATCTGCCGCCGCTGCCACCAGGTGGGCCATCTTGCAAGGTACTGTCATTTAAAAGAGCAACCCCTGGGGCAGAGGGCCAACCCCCAGGAGTAGGACGATCAGGCCCGCAAAATTGGAGAGCCAAATACATCGGAGGGCGACCAGTTCTCCCCATCGTGATCGACGGTATCCCCATGAACGCTTTGCTGGACACCGGTTCCCAGGTGACGACTATGCCTTACATCCTTTATAAACGTTATTGGGAGGACACCGACATTACCCGTGGCCCCGATGATGATTTCACCATAATAGCCAGTAATGGTCAGCCGTTGCCACAAGTGGGGTACAAAGAGGTCACCATTAAGGTGGGGCGGGTAGAATTGGAGGCCCAAGGAATTGTCATTGTTGATATTGACCGACGTGAATGTAACCCCATGATGTCCATTGGTACTAATGTCATAGAAAATTGTCTTGCAGAGGTTATTGTCTTGTTGCAGCAGGTAGCAGAAACAGCTGGTTACAGTGAACAACGTGCCTTGCAGAAAGAAATCAGAGCTCTGATGCAGAGACAGCAGGTGGAGCTGACTGGTGGTGAAATTGGCCGTGTCACAGTGAGTGATTCAAACCCCATTGCAAAACCCCCCAGGAGTGAAATGTTAATATGGTGTCGGGCAGCCATAGGCCTCAGGGGTAAAGACTACCAGGCCCTGGTAGAACCTGTATATTCAGATAATAGACCTACCCTCCTGACAGCCAGAGGGGTGGTTGACGTCCGCAAGGGAAGGGTGCCAGTGCGTGTCCTTAACTGTGGGGAGGAAGAAGTCCACCTAACCAAATATGCCACACTAGCCAAACTGTTTACTGTTAATAATAGTGTGATACAGGCACCCGGGCCCTTGGTCCCGTCCAATTCGGTGGAGAACAATGGCTCTGCAGGGCAACCGAAAGATTGGTGTCGGGAATTACACATGGGCACTGACTCTACCCCATCTCACCAGAAACAGGGGGCCTACAGGGTGGTTCATGAGTATGAGCGAGTATTCAGCAAGCACCCCCTAGATTTCGGGCAGGTAAAAGGGATTAAACATCATATCCCCACAGGAGATCATCCACCCATAAAAGAGAGATACCGTCCTGTACCCCCAGCTCATTATCAGTGTGCCAAAGACATGTTGCGAGAGATGAAGGAGGCTGGGGTAGTGAGAGACAGTTGTAGCCCCTGGGCAGCTCCATTAGTCCTCATTAGGAAGAAAGATGGCACCATGAGGATGTGTGTTGATTATAGGCAACTAAACCGCATTACACATAAGGATGCATACGCATTGCCCAGGATAGAGGAGTCCCTGGCTGCTTTAAAATCTGCTATCTACTTCTCTACCTTGGATCTCACCAGTGGGTACTGGCAGGTTCCCGTGGCAGAGGCGGACAAGGAAAAGACGGCCTTCACGACACCAATGGGTCTTTGCAAATTCAACTACATGCCCTTCGGATTGTGTAACACCCCGGGAACGTTCCAGAGGATGATGGAGTGCTGTCTGGGACACAAGAACTTTGAAACCGTGCTGCTATATCTGGACGATGTCATTGTCTTCTCTAAGACCTATGAAGACCATTTGAAGCACGTGGCCGAGGTGTTTGAAGCCCTATCCAACTTTGGCTTAAAGGTGAAACTGTCCAAATGCCATCTGCTGAAACCCAAAGTGCAGTACCTGGGCCATGTGGTGAGTGCTGAAGGAGTGGCCCCAGACCCCGACAAGGTCACGGTGATCAAGGACTGGCCGAAGCCCAGTAACCTCCATGAAGTCCGGCAGTTCCTCGGGTTGGTAGGCTACTACAGGAGGTTTATTAAGGACTTCACCAAGAAGGCCGCGCCATTGCAAGACCTGTTGGTGGGCCAATCCAAGAAAACCAAGGGCAAGAGTACCCCATTTGATTGGAACGATGGACTGGAAGTATCGTTCACTTGCTTAAAGTTGGCGCTGATGGGAGAAGAGGTACTGGCCTACCCTGAATATGACCAACCGTTTGTGCTGTATACGGATGCCAGCAACGTGGGACTTGGAGCCATGCTGTCCCAGGTCCAGAAAGGCAAGGAGAGAGTAGTTGCTTACGCCAGCCGGAAACTTCGCCCCACTGAAAGGAACCCTGACAACAACAGTTCCTTTAAGCTGGAATTCCTCGCCATCGTCTGGGCAGTGACGGAGAGGTTCAAGCACTACCTGGCCTCAGCAAAATTCACCGTCTTCACGGATAATAATCCACTAACGCACTTGGACACAGCAAAACTCGGTGCCTTGGAGCAGCGGTGGATGGCCCGGTTGTCTAATTACGACTTCACCATCAAGTACCGGGCAGGGCACAAGAATGCGAATGCCGATGCATTGTCCCGGATGCCTAACTTGCCAAAAATGGGGGAAGACCCGGAGGCACTTGAGGAGGTAGAGCTGCCCGCTTTCCATCGCCCCAAGGCCACCCAGTGTTCCCATCAGGTGGAGAACAGGCGCAAGAATAAGCAGGGTGCAACGCTGAATCCCCTGCCCCATCACGGGTGGCAGAGACCCAGGATGGTGATCCCGCGGTCCATCAGGTGAAAGAGCTTCTGACGCAGGCAGGTTTGCATCCCGGCCCGGATGGTCCACAAGAAACACAACAGCTGTGGAAGGGGAGAGGCAAACTGTTTATTCACGATGGTAAGCTGTGCCGGAGAAGCATCGACCTGCGCACTCATGAATTGGTATGGCAGATTGTGGTCCCCAGACAAGATGTGCCAATGGTTCTGGGAGCGTACCACGATGGGGCAGGACACTTCGGATGGAGGAAGCTGGAGAGGCTACTCCGCGAGAGGTTCTACTGGATTGGCATGAAGAAAGCAATCGAGAAGTGGTGTCGAGAGTGTGGCCCATGTAGTCTACGCAGGAAGGACCGTGACAGCCAACGGGCTCCCTTGCAGCCCATCATCACCAAACGGCCGCTTGAACTGGTCGCGCTACATCACGTGAAGCTAACACCTAGCCGGTCAGGCTATATCTACGCTCTCACCATCGTGGATCTCTACTCCAGATTCCTGGTAGTTGTGCCTGTTAAAGATCTAACGGCCAGGACGGCTGCCAAAACCTTCCAGCAGTACTTCTGTAGACCCCATAGGTACCCGGAGAAGGTACTGACCGATCAGGGGCCTGCATTTGAAGCGGAGGTGTTCCAGGAGTTCTGCAACCTGTACGGGTGTAAGAAGATCAGAACCACACCGTACCATCCACAAACCAACGGGATGTGTGAAAAGATGAACCAGGTGGTGATCGACTTACTGAAGACCTTACCTGTGGAGGAACGGAACTTGTGGCCCACAAAGTTGCCGGACTTGGTAGATATGTACAACCACATCTGTTGTGAAATTGGATTTTGGGCTCCCCCGGTGGCCACTGGTGGAATTGAACTGGTGTGCATCATCCTCTCTGTTCACCTGTTTCCATCAGGATGTGGGAGTCGCTATTTAGCCTTGCTCCTCTGTCACTTCCATGCCGGTCAACATTGTAATCAGAAGCCTTTCTGTGCATGTTCCTGCTGCTAGACAACTCCCAGCTAAGTTGGACTTAGTCCTTGTTTGTTTTTGCATTTTTGTTCCAGTTCACAGCTGTAGTTTCGTTTCTGTGTCTGGAAAGCTCTTGTGATCTGAAATTGCCACTCTGATGTTATGAGTTAATACTAGAGTCTTAAAGTAATTTCAGGATGGTATTTGGATAGGGTTTTCAGCTGACCATGAAAGTGCCCTTTCTGTCTTCCTGCTATCTAGTAAGCGGACCTCAATTTTGCTAAACCTATTTTCATACTACGTTTGTCATTTCATCTAAAATCACCGCCAATATTTGTGGGGGCCTCTGTCTGCCTTTCGGGGAAATTTCTCTAGAGGTGAGCCAGGACTATATTTTCCTCTGCCAGGATTAGTTTGTCCTCCGGCCGGCGCTGGGCGTCTAGGGATAAAACGCAGGCTACGCTACCCGGCTACTGTTAGTTGTGCGGCAGGTTTAGTTCATGGTCAGTTTAGTTTCCATCCTTCCAAGAGCTAGTTCGTATGTTTGCTGGGCTATGTTCTCTTGCCATTGAGAACCATAACAGTTTGACCGGCCTAAAGGGTTAAATTAATTGACAGAGAAAGGAGAGAAAAGAGAAGTCTGCTGAAGATTTTTTTTTTTTTTTTTTTTCTCAGTTCTGAGTGTGCTTGTAATTGAATCTCTTGCAAGTCTGCCTATATTGCAGCCTTTCTCTCTCTCTCTCCTTCTAATCCTGGAATGGCTCTGTGTTCACCTGTTTAAAATGGATATTCAGAGTTTAGCTGCAGGTTTGAATAATCTCACCACGAAAGTTCAAAACTTACAAGATTTTGTTGTTCATGTTCCTATATCTGAACCTAGAATTCCTTTGCCTGAATTTTTCTCGGGGAATAGATCTTGCTTTCAAAATTTCAAAAATAATTGCAAGTTGTTTTTGTCCCTGAAATCTCGCTCTGCTGGAGATCCTGCTCAGCAGGTCAGGATTGTGATTTCTTTGCTCCGGGGCGACCCTCAGGATTGGGCTTTTGCATTGGCTCCAGGGGATCCTGCGTTGCTCAATGTGGATGCGTTTTTTCTGGCCTTGGGGTTGCTTTATGAGGAACCTCAGTTAGAACTTCAGGCGGAAAAGGCCTTGATGTCCCTATCTCAGGGGCAAGACGAAGCTGAAATATACTGCCAGAAATTCCGTAAATGGGCTGTGCTTACTCAGTGGAATGAGTGCGCCCTGGCGGCGAATTTCAGAGAGGGTCTCTCTGATGCCATTAAGGATGTTATGGTGGGGTTCCCTGTGCCTGCGGGTCTGAATGAGTCCATGACAATGGCTATCCAGATCAATAGGCGTCTGCGGGAGCGCAAACCTGTGCACCATTTGGCGGTGTCTACTGAGAAGACGCCAGAGAATATGCAATGTGATAGAATTCTGTCCAGAAGTGAACGGCAGAATTTTAGACGAAAAAATGGGTTGTGCTTCTATTGCGGTGATTCAACTCATGTTATATCAGCATGCTCTAAGCGTACTAAGAAGCTTGATAAGTCTGTTTCAATTGGCACTTTACAGTCTAAGTTTATTCTATCTGTGACCCTGATTTGTTCTTTATCATCTATTACCGCGGATGCCTATGTCGACTCTGGCGCCGCTTTGAGTCTTATGGATTGGTCCTTTGCCAAACGCTGTGGGTATGATTTGGAGCCTCTTGAAACTCCTATACCCCTGAAGGGGATTGACTCCACCCCATTGGCTAGCAATAAACCACAATACTGGACACAAGTAACTATGCGGATTAATCCGGATCACCAGGAGATTATTCGCTTTCTTGTGCTGTATAACCTACATGATGTGTTGGTGCTTGGATTGCCATGGCTGCAATCTCATAACCCAGTCCTTGACTGGAAAGCTATGTCTGTGTTAAGCTGGGGATGTAAGGGGACGCATGGGGACGTACCTGTGGTTTCCATTTCATCATCTATTCCCTCTGAGATTCCTGAATTCTTGACTGAATATCGTGACGTTTTTGAAGAACCTAAGCTTGGTTCATTACCTCCGCACCGGGAGTGCGATTGTGCCATAGATTTGATTCCGGGTAGTAAATACCCTAAGGGTCGTTTATTTAATCTGTCTGTGCCTGAACATGCTGCTATGCGAGAATATATAAAGGAGTCCTTGGAAAAGGGACATATTCGTCCTTCGTCATCTCCCTTAGGAGCCGGTTTTTTCTTTGTGGCTAAGAAAGATGGCTCTTTGAGGCCGTGCATTGATTATCGGCTTTTGAATAAAATCACGGTTAAATATCAATATCCGTTGCCACTGCTGACTGATTTGTTTGCTCGCATAAAGGGGGCCAAGTGGTTCTCTAAGATAGATCTTCGTGGGGCGTATAATTTGGTGCGAATTAAGCAGGGGGATGAGTGGAAAACCGCATTTAATACGCCCGAGGGCCACTTTGAGTATTTGGTGATGCCTTTTGGTCTTTCAAATGCCCCTTCAGTCTTTCAGTCCTTTATGCATGACATTTTCCGTGATTATTTGGATAAATTTATGATTGTGTATCTGGATGATATTTTGATTTTTTCGGATGACTGGGACTCTCATGTCCAGCAGGTCAGGAGGGTTTTTCAGGTTTTGCGGTCTAATTCCTTGTGTGTGAAGGGTTCTAAGTGCGTTTTTGGGGTTCAAAAGATTTCCTTTTTGGGATATATTTTTTCCCCCTCTTCCATCGAGATGGATCCTGTCAAGGTTCAGGCTATTTGTGATTGGACGCAACCCTCTTCTCTTAAGAGTCTTCAGAAATTTTTGGGCTTTGCTAACTTTTATCGTCGATTTATTGCTGGTTTTTCTGATGTTGTTAAACCATTGACTGATTTGACTAAGAAGGGTGCTGATGTTGCTGATTGGTCCCCTGCTGCTGTGGAGGCCTTTCGGGAGCTTAAGCGCCGCTTTTCTTCCGCCCCTGTGTTGCGTCAGCCTGATGTTGCTCTTCCTTTTCAGGTTGAGGTCGACGCTTCTGAAATCGGAGCTGGGGCGGTTTTGTCGCAGAGAAGTTCCGATTGCTCCGTGATGAGACCTTGTGCTTTTTTCTCGCGTAAATTTTCGCCCGCCGAGCGGAATTATGATGTTGGGAATCGGGAGCTTTTGGCCATGAAGTGGGCTTTTGAGGAGTGGCGTCATTGGCTTGAGGGGGCTAGACATCAGGTGGTGGTATTGACTGACCACAAAAATCTAATTTATCTTGAGTCCGCCAGACGCCTGAATCCTAGACAGGCGCGCTGGTCGTTGTTTTTCTCTCGGTTTAATTTTGTGGTGTCCTACCTGCCGGGTTCTAAGAATGTTAAGGCGGATGCCCTTTCTAGGAGTTTTGAGCCTGACTCCCCTGGTAATTCTGAACCTACAGGTATCCTTAAGGATGGAGTGATATTGTCTGCCGTTTCTCCAGACCTGCGGCGGGCCTTGCAGGAGTTTCAGGCGGATAGACCTGATCGTTGCCCACCTGGTAGACTGTTTGTTCCTGATGATTGGACCAGTAAAGTCATTTCTGAGGTTCATTCTTCTGCGTTGGCAGGTCATCCTGGAATCCTTGGTACCAGGGATTTGGTGGCAAGGTCCTTCTGGTGGCCTTCCCTGTCTCGAGATGTGCGAGGCTTCGTGCAGTCTTGTGACGTTTGTGCTCGGGCCAAGCCTTGTTGTTCTCGGGCTAGTGGATTGTTGTTGCCCTTGCCTATCCCGAAGAGGCCCTGGACGCACATCTCGATGGATTTTATTTCGGATCTTCCTGTTTCTCAGAAGATGTCTGTCATCTGGGTGGTGTGTGATCGTTTCTCTAAGATGGTCCATTTGGTTCCCCTGCCTAAGTTGCCTTCTTCTTCCGAGTTGGTTCCTCTGTTTTTTCAAAATGTGGTCCGTTTGCATGGTATTCCGGAGAATATCGTTTCTGACAGAGGTACCCAATTCGTGTCTAGATTTTGGCGAGCATTCTGTGCTAGGATGGGCATAGATTTGTCTTTCTCGTCTGCTTTCCATCCTCAGACTAATGGCCAGACCGAGCGGACGAATCAGACCTTGGAGACATATTTGAGGTGTTTTGTGTCTGCAGATCAGGATGATTGGGTTGCTTTTTTGCCTTTAGCGGAGTTTGCCCTCAATAATCGGGCCAGTTCTGCCACCTTGGTGTCTCCCTTTTTCTGTAATTCGGGGTTTCATCCTCGATTTTCTTCTGGTCAGGTGGAATCTTCGGATTGTCCTGGAGTGGATGCTGTGGTGGAGAGGTTGCATCAGATTTGGGGGCAGGTAGTGGACAATTTGAAGTTGTCCCAGGAGAAGACTCAGCTTTTTGCCAACCGCCGGCGTCGGGTTGGTCCTCGGCTTTGTGTTGGGGACTTGGTGTGGTTGTCTTCTCGTTTTGTCCCTATGAGGGTTTCTTCTCCCAAGTTTAAGCCTCGGTTCATCGGCCCGTACAAGATATTGGAGATTCTTAACCCTGTGTCCTTCCGTTTGGACCTCCCTGCATCTTTTTCTATTCATAATGTTTTTCATCGGTCATTATTGCGCAGGTATGAGGTACCGGTTGTGCCTTCCGTTGAGCCTCCTGCTCCGGTGTTGGTTGAGGGCGAGTTGGAGTACGTTGTGGAAAAAATCTTGGACTCCCGTGTTTCCAGACGGAAACTCCATTATCTGGTCAAATGGAAGGGATACGGTCAGGAGGATAATTCTTGGGTGACTGCCTCTGATGTTCATGCCTCCGATTTGGTCCGTGCCTTTCATAGGGCTCATCCTGATCGCCCTGGTGGTTCTGGTGAGGGTTCGGTGCCCCCTCCTTGAGGGGGGGGTACTGTTGTGAAATTGGATTTTGGGCTCCCCCGGTGGCCACTGGTGGAATTGAACTGGTGTGCATCATCCTCTCTGTTCACCTGTTTCCATCAGGATGTGGGAGTCGCTATTTAGCCTTGCTCCTCTGTCACTTCCATGCCGGTCAACATTGTAATCAGAAGCCTTTCTGTGCATGTTCCTGCTGCTAGACAACTCCCAGCTAAGTTGGACTTAGTCCTTGTTTGTTTTTGCATTTTTGTTCCAGTTCACAGCTGTAGTTTCGTTTCTGTGTCTGGAAAGCTCTTGTGATCTGAAATTGCCACTCTGATGTTATGAGTTAATACTAGAGTCTTAAAGTAATTTCAGGATGGTATTTGGATAGGGTTTTCAGCTGACCATGAAAGTGCCCTTTCTGTCTTCCTGCTATCTAGTAAGCGGACCTCAATTTTGCTAAACCTATTTTCATACTACGTTTGTCATTTCATCTAAAATCACCGCCAATATTTGTGGGGGCCTCTGTCTGCCTTTCGGGGAAATTTCTCTAGAGGTGAGCCAGGACTATATTTTCCTCTGCCAGGATTAGTTTGTCCTCCGGCCGGCGCTGGGCGTCTAGGGATAAAACGCAGGCTACGCTACCCGGCTACTGTTAGTTGTGCGGCAGGTTTAGTTCATGGTCAGTTTAGTTTCCATCCTTCCAAGAGCTAGTTCGTATGTTTGCTGGGCTATGTTCTCTTGCCATTGAGAACCATAACACACATCCCAGTGAATTCCACCAACTGCACTCCAGCGTACCTGATGCGAGGAAGATCTAGCAAGTTACCTGTTGATCTGGACATGGGGGTCCTGACCCCAGAAGATACCTCGCCAGATGCGGATTGGGATACAGAAAGGCAGCAAAGGTACCGCAAAATACAGGTATGCGTGGAAAGAAGTCTCACTCAAGCCAGACAAAAATAAGAACGGGACTACAACCAGCATGCTCCCGCGATTCCCTTGTCACCCGGTGAGCAAGTACTGAAACGGAAGAGGAGACTACACAAGCTTGACGACCAATGGGAAGCGGAACCGTATACCATCCTGCCATCCGATTTCGACAATACGAAGGTCTGTCTCATCAGCAAAGATGGAGGGGAAACCTCAGCAGCAATATCCAGAGACCACCTTAAAATATGCCCTGATAAGTTGAAAGAAAGGGGAACAGATCCAGGGACCTCTCCACCTGTAGAAGAGGAGAAGATGATACACACTGTTCTTGCTGATTTTCCCCAGTCTTGGACTCAAATAAATCAGGCCATCGTGGTACCTGTCTTAGCGTTTCATCAAGTGGAACTGCCGGAACTAGATGTGGTGCCAGATCATCCGGACCTGCAATCACAGCAGACCCCACCAGAGGATGCCATGCCAACAGTTGAACCGGCAAGTCCTCCCTCTGCTACCGGTGAATCTGCCATACCCACCATTAGTAGCAGCAGCCCTGAGAGCTCCAGCCTGCCAGTGCTACCCAGACTCACTAGAAGTGTAGCTAGAAGACAGTGCACTACACAAGTGATAGCGAGCGCAGTGGGCCCTGTTAGGCCGATAGCAACCCCTGCACTGCGGAGGTCTACACGTAGCACCAAGAATCAAACTCCACTTCACTACAAAACTTGGAGATATTAACGATAGTTGCCATTTGGTTGAAAATGTTTGTGTAAATATCTTTGCTACAGGTTTAAAAATGGACAATGGAGTAATGGACAGTGAATTGCTCCAAAACTTTCAAAAGGGACCCCTTTGTTTACCCGGGGTCCCTGCTGTTCCAAGGTTGCACCCACTGAACTGAGAGTCATGAACTGTGCATGACCAAAACTTTCGCAACGTTCAAGTGTCCTCACCTCCCATAAAGGGAAGCACTGTTATATTTACTTGTTCATAAGTGTTTACTTGTTTATTGCATTTCAAAATTTTGTATGTCTTTTGCTAACATGTATTGTTGTTCTTCTTTCCCAGTCCGGGAGTACTGGATTTAACCGGGGGGGAGTGCAGCGCCCCAGAGTCCTGGTCATTGCAGTACTGTCGCTCCGCCACTAAGGGGAGTGATTGTACGTCTGATGACACTAAAGGAGTTCACCTGACCAGGTATCACAGACACACATTACACTTCACACTCCGGCCACCAGGGGGAGTGGTTCTATCTATTAGGCCACTCCTCACACTCTGGTAAAACTGGGGGTTGGATAGGAAGTTAGGGAGAAAGCAGCTCGGGAGAGTACGGGAGAGGACCTGTCAGGGGTTGATCCTGACAGCGGCCTAGAAAAAGGACAGATCGTTACGGAGCCGTGCCTGTGCCTTATAGTGGCAGACTCCTAAGAAAGGACACAAAGCGAAGTATAATGTGGAGAAGTGAGAAACGGGATCACAGCACAAAAGCGATAGAACCAGAAGGAGTCGTGCCCCAAGATCGGCAACATCTTTCTGAGGCGCGTAGCCGGTGGCCGGAGCACCAAAGAAGTAATAGACTCTACGCATTACTTGAACTATGGCAGGGCAGTTAACTTTAGGTTGGCTGTCTCACCTTTTACACCTAATGAAGACAACGGAGGCAATCGTGGGAGAGGGTCGTCTCTAGGGTCCCTATAAAATAACTCCAGGCCTACCCCGTCATACGGGTGCGTCCTATCCATATCATCTGGGGGACAGAGAGAGAACAGAAACATACACGACAGTTGTGAGGACTATCCCGTGGTGCTCAGCAGGGAAGTACTACAACACCCAGGCGCTAATAGGTAGGCACTGATTTCCACCTGCAAAGGGAACTCTGGATGTGCCTTCGGACCGGCCGGTCTCAGCCAGCCCAGTTAGCAGTGCTCTGGATTGCGGATGCCGAAGCCTTCAGTAAAGAGGTAAAGAGACTGCAACCCTGTGTCCTCGTTATTTACTGCGACCTACACCACCACCTACACCTACTATCGGGCGCCCCTTAGCAGGACCACGGACCGGGTCAGGCCTCCGTGACATCCTCAGAACCGAGAGACCCGGATTCGAGTACCCCGCGGTCCTGTGTCTGGGGGCCGCTCCATTAGTATCTTAGAGAAAGCAAGCATTTATTGAGACAATCTCTTTCTCTCTTTTAAACATAGTTTCTATTTCCACCCTATCTGGTTTGTGAATTATACACACTTCTCATTGAGCAATTTGAATACGTCCCTCACCTAACAGGTAAAAACACGAGCTGTGTTTGTTTGATTAATGTGTTTATAGCTTATATAGCGCAGGTAAAACATATATATTTTTTATTTTAGATCTATAAAGTTTATTACATCCCCACAGTCATTCTGGTTCTAGGTCAGTCCTGAACAGAGTAAATATAAAATGTGTTTTTGAAGTGATATAGTTTCTTGTGATATTAGCATGAAAGTGTACCTGTTGTTTGACTGAAAATGTGATATACGGTAATTGCACAATCTTCTAGAGCACATAAAGCCTGTGTTATTCTACTCTTTGATCCTCCCAGTTGTTCTTCAGCCTCCCCCATCCAGCCTATACACTGGAAACACATTTTCAATTATCTGAAGAACATGGGGCATGTACTGAGCCCGCTGAGCTTCCAGCAGTATGCCCCTCTGACTTTCTTCCCTCTTAGAAATGCATTGTTCATATGGTATAAGAAACAAGAAATTAAGTTATCTAAAGATGATGAGATAAATATAAGACTTTGGAAAGAAGCCTGGAGGAAGAGAAAATGTACGAATTATATGAATATCCGTTAAGAGTTGACAATGGATCACTGTTGATAGCAGGCAGCAAAATACATACAGGTACCTAGAAGCCATAATTTTAGAGCGAATTTGCACTCAAATACATTTTTTTTTTAGTAATGAATGTAGACACTTTTGAGAACACCAGGAAGCAGTGCTGTAAGTAGAGTCCTGTGGGCCCCAGTGCAATATTTGGACCTGGGCCATCACCAGCATTATTGGTCAGATGTACAGGCCGGGTCTTGTAACGATCTAAATCCCATACAGACATGCAGTGGCATGTAAAAGTTTGGGCACCCCTGTTCAAAATTGCTGTTATTGTGAACAGTTAAGCAAGTTGAAGATGAAATGATATCTAAAAGGGCTAAAATTAAAGATGTCACATTTCCTTTGTATTAGGCAAAAAATATATATAGTCATCTTTTTTATTTCAAAAATTACATAAAGGAAAATGGGCAGTTGCTAGAGTTTGGGCACCCTACATGGTTAGTACCTAGTAGCACCCTTTTTGGAAATATCGCATCCTTTAAATGTTTTTTTTGTAACCAGCCAAGAGTCGTTCAATTCTTGTTTGAAGGATTTTCAGCCATTTTTCCTTGAAAATTTTTTCATATCACATACAAGGGATCAATACCACCACACCATGGTTGGACCACATATAACCAACAAATAGTAACTGTTATCAGCTAATAGCAAAATACTGATCATTATAAAAAAAACTAAAGTACTAACACTAAAATTACCACCACTGACAGTTATATAGAGCTCTGCATACTGTATAACGTATATATTAAATCACATACATCTATGACTGATCACTTCTATAGCACCCTCCACACTTTTTCCCCTACCTCCACACAGTTCTAGATGAAGAAGAAGCATGCAGTAACACCACCCTGGTGCCCTGCACACTAATAGTACCCTTGCATTTCCCCTATATTAACAGGAAAAAAATAAATATATATATATATATATATATATATATATATATATATATACACTGCTCCAAAAAGTAAAGGGAACACTTAAACAACAGAATATACAGTAACTCCAAGTAAATCAAACTTCTGTGAAATCAAACTGTCCACGTACGAAGCAACACTGTTTGACCATCAATTTCACATGCTGGGGTGCAAATGGAATATACAACAGATGGAAATTATTGGCAATTATCAAGACACTCAATAAAGGAGTGGTTCTGCAGGTGGGGACCACAGACCACATCTCAGTACCAATTCTTTCTGGCTGATGTTTTGGTCACTATTGAATGTTGGTTGTGCTTTCACAATCATGGTAGCATGAGACAGACTCTACAACCCACGCAAGTGGCTCAGGCAGTGTAGCTCATGCAGGATGGCACATCAATGTGAGCTGTGGCAAGGTTTGCTGTGTCTGTCAGAGTAGTGTCCAGAGGCTGGAGGCGCTACCAGGAGATAGGCCAGTACACCAGGAAATGTGGAGGGGGCCGTAGGAGGGCAACAACCCAGCAGCAGGACCGCTACCTCAGCTTTTGTGCAAGGAGGAACAGGAGGAGCACTTCCAGAGCCCTGCAAAATGACCTCCAGCAGGCCATAAATGTGCATCTGTCTGAACACACGGTTAGAAACCGACTCCATGAGGATGGTCTGAGTGCCTGACGTCGACAGATGGGGGTTGTACCCACAGCCCAACACTGTGCTGGACGCTTGGCATTTGCCACAGAACACCAGGATTGGCAAATTTGCCACTTGCGCCCTGTGCTCTTCACTGATGAAAGCACACTGAGCACGTGAGAGACGTGAAAGAGTCTGGAGATGCCGTGGAGAGTGATCTGCTGCCTGCAACATCCTTCAGCATGACCGGTTTGGCAGTGGGTCAGTAATGGTGTGGGGTGGCATTTTTTTGGAGGGCCGCACAGCCTTACATGTGCTCGTCAGAGTTAGCCTGACTGCCATTAGGTACCAAGATGAGATCCTCAGACCCCTTGTGAGACAACATGTTGGTGCGGTTGGCCTTAGGTTCCTCCTAATGCAGGACAATGCCAGACCTCATGTGGTTGGAGTGTGCCAGCAGTTCCTGCAAGATGAAGGCATTGAAGCTATGGACTGGCCTGCCCGTTCCCCAGACTGTTGTGAATTTGCTTTTTGCTCCCTCTAGTGGTTACTAGTTTTTTGACTCTGGTTTTTCTGTCATTCCTTTTATCCGCACCTGGGTCGTTACTTAGGGGTGTTGCTATATAAGCTCCCTGGACCTTCAGTTCAATGCCTGGCAACGTAGTTATCAGAGCTAGTCTGCTGTGCTCTTGTCTACTGATCCTGGTTCCAGTTATATCAGCTAAGTCTGCCTTTTGCTTTTTGCTATTTGTTTTGGTTTTGTATTTTTGTCCAGCTTGTTCCAAATCTATATCCTGACCTTTGCTGGAAGCTCTAGGGGGGCTGGTGTTCTCCCCCCGGACCGTTAGACGGTTCGGGGGTTCTTGAATTTCCAGTGTGGATTTTAATAGGGTTTTTGTTGACCATATAAGTTACCTTTCTTTATTCTGCTATCAGTAAGCGGGCCTCTCTGTGCTAAACCTGGTTCATTTCTGTGTTTGTCATTTCCTCTTACCTCACCGTCATTATTTGTGGGGGGCTTCTATCCAGCTTTGGGGTCCCCTTCTCTGGAGGCAAGAAAGGTCTTTGTTTTCCTCTACTAGGGGTAGCTAGATTCTCCGGCTGGCGCGTGTCATCTAGAATCAACGTAGGAATGATCCCCGGCTACTTCTAGTGTTGGCGTTAGGAGTAGATATATGGTCAACCCAGTTACCACTGCCCTATGAGCTGGATTTTTGTATTCTGCAGATTTCCACGTTCCTCTGAGACCCTCGCCATTGGGGTCATAACAGTTTGCCAGGCCAGTATTAAATGTTTAATGCATTGCAGAAGAGGGATTATAAGAAAGAAGATTCTGAGTTTTTTTTTTTTTCTTCTTCCCCTTTACCTCAGAGTGGCTATGCTTGCTGCAGACATGAATGTCCAGACCTTGATTACAAGTGTGGACCAGCTGGCTACTCGTGTGCAGGGCATACAAGACTATGTTATCAGAAATCCTAGGTCAGAACCTAAAATACCGATTCCTGAACTGTTTTCCGGAGACAGGTTTAAGTTTAGGAATTTCGTGAATAATTGTAAATTGTTTTTGTCCCTGAGACCCTGTTCATCTGGAGATTCTGCTCAGCAAGTAAAAATTGTTATTTCGTTCTTACGGGGCGACCCTCAGGATTGGGCTTTTTCGCTGGCGCCAGGAGATCCGGCATTGGCTGATCTTGATGCGTTTTTTCTGGCGCTCGGTTTACTTTATGAGGAACCCAATCTTGAGATTCAGGCAGAAAAGGCCTTGCTGGCTATGTCTCAGGGGCAGGACGAGGCTGAAGTGTATTGCCAAAAATTTCGGAAATGGTCCGTGCTGACACATTGGAACGAGTGTGCACTGGCCGCTAATTTTAGAAATGGCCTTTCTGAAGCCATTAAGAATGTTATGGTGGGTTTTCCCATTCCCACAGGTCTGAATGATACTATGGCACTGGCTATTCAAATTGACCGGCGGTTGCGGGAGCGCAAAACCGCAAATTCCCTCATGGTGTTGTCTGAACAGACACCTAATTCTGTGCAATGTGATAGAAAAACCGCAAATTCCCTCATGGTGTTGTCTGAACAGACACCTGATTTAATGCAATGTGATAGAATCCTGACTAGAAATGAGCGGAAAATTCATAGACGCCGGAATGGCTTGTGCTACTACTGTGGTGATTCTACACATGTTATCTCAGCATGCTCTAAACGTATAGCTAAGGTTGTTAGTCCTGTCACCGTTGGTAATTTGCAACCTAAATTTATTCTGTCTGTAACTTTGATTTGCTCACTGTCATCTTATCCTGTCATGGCGTTTGTAGATTCAGGTGCTGCCCTGAGTCTCATGGATCTCTCATTTGCTAAGCGCTGTGGTTTTACTCTTGAACCATTAGAAAATCCTATTCCTCTTAGGGGTATTGATGCTACACCATTGGCAGCAAATAAACCGCAGTATTGGACACAGGTTACCATGTGCATGACTCCTGAACACCGCGAGGTGATACGTTTCCTGGTTTTACATAAAATGCATGATTTGGTTGTTTTAGGGCTGCCATGGTTACAGACCCATAATCCAGTCCTGGACTGGAAGGCTATGTCAGTCTCAAGTTGGGGCTGTCGTGGTATTCATGGGGATTCCCTGCCTGTGTCTATTGCTTCTTCTACGCCTTCGGAAGTTCCGGAGTATTTGTCTGATTATCAGGATGTCTTCAGTGAGTCTGAGTCCAGTGCACTGCCTCCTCATAGGGACTGTGACTGTGCTATAGATTTGATCCCAGGCAGTAAATTTCCTAAGGGAAGACTGTTTAATCTGTCGGTACCTGAACATACCGCTATGCGTTCATATATCAAGGAGTCTCTGGAGAAAGGACATATTCGTCCGTCTTCTTCCCCTCTTGGTGCGGGATTCTTTTTTGTGGCAAAAAAGGACGGATCTTTGAGACCTTGTATTGATTATCGACTTTTAAATAAGATCACTGTCAAATTTCAGTATCCTTTACCGCTGTTGTCTGACTTGTTTGCCCGGATTAAGGGTGCCAAGTGGTTCACCAAGATAGACCTTCGTGGTGCGTACAACCTTGTGCGCATTAAGCAAGGTGATGAATGGAAAACCGCATTCAATACGCCCGAAGGTCATTTTGAGTACTTGGTGATGCCTTTTGGGCTCTCCAATGCGCCTTCAGTTTTTCAGTCCTTTATGCATGACATTTTCCGGAAGTATCTGGATAAATTTTTGATTGTTTATCTGGATGATATTTTGGTTTTTTCTGACAATTGGGATTCGCATGTGGAGCAGGTCAGGTTGGTCTTTAAAATTTTGCGTGAAAATTCTTTGTTTGTCAAGGGCTCAAAGTGTCTCTTTGGTGTGCAGAAGGTTCCCTTTTTGGGGTTCATTTTTTCCCCTTCTGCTGTGGAGATGGACCCAGTCAAGGTCCGAGCTATTCTTGATTGGACTCAGCCCTCGTCAGTTAAGAGTCTTCAGAAGTTCTTGGGCTTCGCTAACTTCTACCGTCGTTTTATCGCTAATTTTTCTAGCATTGTGAAACCTTTGACGGATATGACCAAGAAGGGCTCCGATGTAGCTAACTGGGCTCCTGCTGCCGTGGAGGCTTTCCAGGAGTTGAAACGCCGGTTTACTTCGGCGCCTGTTTTGTGCCAGCCTGACGTCTCACTTCCCTTTCAGGTTGAGGTGGATGCTTCGGAGATTGGGGCAGGGGCCGTTTTGTCGCAGAGAGGCCCTGGTTGCTCTGTTATGAAACCTTGTGCCTTTTTCTCTAGGAAGTTTTCGCCTGCCGAGCGAAATTATGATGTGGGCAATCGGGAGTTGTTGGCCATGAAATGGGCATTTGAGGAGTGGCGTCATTGGCTCGAGGGTGCTAAGCATCGTGTGGTGGTCTTGACTGATCACAAAAATCTGATGTATCTCGAGTCTGCTAAACGCCTTAATCCGAGACAGGCCCGCTGGTCATTGTTTTTCTCCCGCTTTGATTTTGTTGTCTCGTATTTACCAGGTTCAAAGAATGTGAAGGCCGATGCTCTTTCTAGGAGCTTTGTGCCTGATGCTCCTGGAGTCGCTGATCCTGTTGGTATTCTTAAAGATGGAGTTATCTTGTCAGCTATTTCTCCGGATCTGCGACGTGTGTTGCAGAGATTTCAGGCTGATAGGCCTGAGTCTTGTCCACCTGACAGACTGTTTGTCCCGGATAAGTGGACCAGCAGAGTCATTTCCGAGGTTCATTCCTCGGTGTTGGCAGGTCACCCGGGAATTTTTGGCACCAGAGATCTGGTGGCCAGGTCCTTTTGGTGGCCTTCCTTGTCAAGGGATGTGCGGTCATTTGTGCAGTCCTGTGGGACTTGTGCTCGAGCTAAGCCTTGCTGTTCTCGTGCCAGCGGTTTGCTCTTGCCCTTGCCTGTCCCGAAGAGACCTTGGACACATATCTCCATGGATTTCATTTCTGATCTTCCGCTATCTCAGGGCATGTCTGTTATCTGGGTGATATGTGATCGCTTCTCCAAGATGGTCCATTTGGTTCCTTTGCCTAAGCTGCCTTCCTCTTCCGATCTGGTTCCTGTGTTTTTCCAGAACGTGGTTCGTTTGCACGGCATCCCTGAGAATATTGTGTCAGACAGAGGATCCCAGTTCGTTTCCAGGTTCTGGCGATCCTTTTGTAGTAGGATGGGCATTGATTTGTCGTTTTCGTCTGCTTTCCATCCTCAGACTAATGGACAGACGGAGCGAACCAATCAGACTTTGGAGGCTTATTTGAGGTGTTTTGTCTCTGCTGATCAGGACGATTGGGTGACATTCTTGCCGTTGGCTGAGTTTGCCCTTAATAATCGGGCTAGTTCCGCCACCTTGGTTTCGCCTTTTTTCTGCAACTCTGGTTTCCATCCTCGCTTTTCTTCGGGTCATGTGGAGCCTTCTGACTGTCCTGGGGTGGATTCTGTGGTGGATAGGTTGCAGCAGATCTGGAATCATGTGGTGGACAACTTGAAGTTGTCACAGGAGAAGGCTCAGCGCTTTGCCAACCGCCGCCGCGGTGTGGGTCCCCGACTACGCGTTGGGGATTTGGTATGGCTTTCTTCCCGCTTTGTTCCTATGAAGGTCTCCTCTCCCAAATTTAAACCTCGTTTTATTGGGCCTTACAAGATATTGGAAATCCTTAATCCTGTATCTTTTCGTCTGGATCTTCCTGTGTCGTTTGCTATTCACAATGTATTTCATAGGTCCTTGTTGCGGCGGTACATTGTGCCTGTAGTTCCTTCTGCTGAGCCTCCTGCTCCGGTGTTGGTTGAGGGCGAGTTGGAGTACGTGGTGGAGAAGATCTTGGATTCTCGCCTCTCCAGGCGGAGGCTTCAGTACCTGGTCAAGTGGAAGGGCTATGGTCAGGAGGATAATTCCTGGGTGGTCGCCTCTGATGTTCATGCGGCCGATTTAGTTCGTGCCTTTCATGCCGCTCATCCTGATCGCCCTGGTGGTCGTGGTGAGTGTTCGGTGACCCCTCACTAAGGGGGGGGTACTGTTGTGAATTTGCTTTTTGCTCCCTCTAGTGGTTACTAGTTTTTTGACTCTGGTTTTTCTGTCATTCCTTTTATCCGCACCTGGGTCGTTACTTAGGGGTGTTGCTATATAAGCTCCCTGGACCTTCAGTTCAATGCCTGGCAACGTAGTTATCAGAGCTAGTCTGCTGTGCTCTTGTCTACTGATCCTGGTTCCAGTTATATCAGCTAAGTCTGCCTTTTGCTTTTTGCTATTTGTTTTGGCTTTGTATTTTTGTCCAGCTTGTTCCAAATCTATATCCTGACCTTTGCTGGAAGCTCTAGGGGGGCTGGTGTTCTCCCCCCGGACCGTTAGACGGTTCGGGGGTTCTTGAATTTCCAGTGTGGATTTTAATAGGGTTTTTGTTGACCATATAAGTTACCTTTCTTTATTCTGCTATCAGTAAGCGGGCCTCTCTGTGCTAAACCTGGTTCATTTCTGTGTTTGTCATTTCCTCTTACCTCACCGTCATTATTTGTGGGGGGCTTCTATCCAGCTTTGGGGTCCCCTTCTCTGGAGGCAAGAAAGGTCTTTGTTTTCCTCTACTAGGGGTAGCTAGATTCTCCGGCTGGCGCGTGTCATCTAGAATCAACGTAGGAATGATCCCCGGCTACTTCTAGTGTTGGCGTTAGGAGTAGATATATGGTCAACCCAGTTACCACTGCCCTATGAGCTGGATTTTTGTATTCTGCAGATTTCCACGTTCCTCTGAGACCCTCGCCATTGGGGTCATAACACCAGACCTGAATCCGATTGAACACATCTGGGACATCATGTCTCGCACCATCCACCAGTGTCACATTGCACCACAGACTGTCCAGGAGTTGGCGGATGCTTTAGTCCAGGTCTGGGAGGAGATCCCTCAGGAGACCATCTGCCACCTCATCAGGAGCATGCCCAGGCATTGTGGGGAGATCATACAGGCACGTGGAGGCCACACACACTACTGAGCATCATTTCCTTGTCTTGAGGCTTTCCATTGAAGTTGGATCAGCCTGTAACTTCATTTTCCACTTTGATTTTGAGCATCAATCCAACTCCAGACCTCCGTGAGATATTAGTTGTGATTTACGTTGATCATTTTTAGGTTTTTTTATAACAGCAAGGACACAATCATAAATATAAAACCAATTAAAAACATGACCAAAACACCCTTCCCCATATGCACATATCAGAAAATGATGCACATCTATTAGTGCTATACAACCATACAATACCATAATTTGTATTTTCTGACCCAGCGGTCATGGTGCACATTGGCACATTGGCACAAATGACAAAGTTAGAGGTAGGTGGAAGGTCCTTAAAAAACGATTTCAGGGAATTAGGCTGCAAGCTGAAAGCAAGGACCTCCAACGTGGTATTTTCCGAAATACTGCCTGTACCACGTGCCATGCCAGAGAGGCAATGGGAGATTAGGGAGGTTAATAAGTGGCTCAAGAATTGGTGTATGAAGGAGGGGGTTTGGGTTCCTGCAGAACTGGGCCGACTTCTCAGTTGGCTACAGGTTCTACGCTAGGGATGTACTGCACCTCAATGGAGAAGGTGCAGCTGTGCTGGGGAGAAAATGGCTAGAAGGATGGAGGAGTGTTTAAACTAGGGATTGGGGGGGAGGGTATTCATTTTATAGGAGGGGAAGATAGTGCAGATAGAGACCTGGGCACAAATAAGGAAGTTGGGGGTGGCGGTGGCATGGGGGGTGGGGTTAGAACAGTTAGTAATTTAAGAAAGAATAGAGGTACAGAGAGTAACATCAAGTGCATGTATACTAATGCCAGAAGCCTCGCCAACAAAATGGATGAATTAGAACTAATGTTGTTGGAGCATAATTATGACATGGTGGGGATATCTGAAACATGGCTGGATGAGAGCCATGACTGGGCTGTTAACTTGCAGGGCTATAGTCTGTTCAGAAATGACCGAATGGATAAGCGAGGGGGTGGTGTGTGTCTGTATGTAAAATCATCCTTAAATCCCATCCTGCGTGATAATATAGGTGAATCTAATGAAAATGTAGAGTCCCTGTGGGTGGAGATAAGGGGAGGGGGAAAAAATAATAAATTACTGATAGGGGTTTGTTATAAATCTCCAAAAATAATGGAAGCAACGGATAATATCCTCGTAAAGCAAATAGATGAAGCTGCGACTCAAGGAGAAGTCATTATTATGGGGGACTTCAACTATCCTGAAATAGATTGGGAAACAGAAACCTGCAGTTCCAGCAAAGGTAATCGGTTTTTGACAACTATGAGAGACAATTACCTTTCACAACTGGTTCAGGACCCAACAAGAAGGGTGGCACTGCTAGTATTAATAGTACCTAATATTAACCAACAGGCCAGACCGCATATCAAATATAAGGGTTGGGGGTCACTTGGGGAATAGTGATCACAAAATAATAAGTTTTCATGTATCCTTTAATAAGATGTGCAGTAGAGGGGTGACAAGGACACTAAACTTCAGGAGGGCAAATTTCCAATGGATGAGAGAGGATCTTGGTGCAATTAACTGGGACTATATCCTGAGACATAAAAATACACAAAGAAAATGGGAGACGTTTATTAGCATCCTGGATAGGACCTGTGCACAATATATACCGTATGGGAATAAACATATAGAAATAGGAGGAAATCAATATGGCTAAATAGAGCTGTAAGGGGCGCAATAAGTGACAAAAAGAAAGCATTTAGAGAATTAAAGGAAGTAGGTAGTGATGAGGCATTAAATAAATACAGAAAATTAAATAAATTCTGTAAAAAGCAAATCAAGGCAGCAAAAATTGAGACAGAGAGACTCATTGCCAGAGAGAGTAAAAATAATCCCAAAATATTCTTTAACTGCGTAAATAGTAAGAAACTAAAAAATGATAGTGTTGTCCAACTTAAAAATAGTCTGGGTGAAATGGTGGATGAGGATGAGGAAAAAGCCAATATGATAAATGACTTTTTTTCATCAGTATTTACACAAGAAATTTCCATGGCAGACAAAATGATCAGTGAAAACAAAAAATCCCCATTAAGTGTCACCTGCTTAACCCAGCAGGAAGTACGGCGGTGTCTAAAAATCACTAAAATTGACAAATCTCCGGGCCCAGATGGGATACACCCCCGAGTACTGCAGGAATTAAGTACAGTCATTGATAGACCATTATTTGTAATCTTTAAAGACTCCTGTTGTGAATTCTGCTTTTGGGTTCCCTCCGGTGGTAGTAGGTGGTAATGCAGTTGTCCCTGGGTTGCAGTCCTGGTCAGGTGTGTCTGCTGATTGCAGTTCTGACTGGGGTATTTAGGTGTGCAGGATTCATTAGTCCTTGCCAGTTGTCAATTGTTGTTGGGAGGTGTAGGACATCTGCCTGGTTCCTCCTGCCTTTCTGCCAAATCAGCAAAGATAAGTGTCTGTTTTTTTTTTCCTGTGGCACACATGCTGTGTGCTTCACAATTCAGTGCTATTCTTTGTGTTTTCTTGTCCAGCTTGGATTGTGTCAGTATTTTCTCAGTCTTGTTGGATTCTCTGGAGTGGCAGATTTACATTCCATGTCTTTAGTTAGATTGTGGAACTTCTGGTATTATCTGTTGTGGATATTTTTGGAAGGGTTTTAATACTGACCGCCTAGTAATCTGTCCTATCCTTTCCTATTTAGCTAGAGTGGCCTCTTTTGCTAAATCCTGTTTTCTACCTGCGTGTGTCTATTCTTCTCCTACTCACAGTCATTGTTCGTGGGGGGCTGCCTATCCTTTGGGGGTCTGCTCTGAGGCAAGATAGCATTCCTATTTCCATCTATAGGGGTATTTAGTCCTCCGGCTGTGTCGAGGTGTCTAGGGTTTGTTAGGCACACCCCATGGCTACTTCTAGTTGCGGTGTTAGTTCAGGATTTGCGGTCAGTACAGGTTCCACCAACTCCAGAGAAAGTTTTCATGCGGCTCCAAGGTCACCAGTTCATAACAGACTCCATAATAACAGGGTCTGTACCACAGGACTGGCGTATAGCAAATGTGGTGCCGATATTCAAAAAGGGGACAAAAACTGAACTCGGAAATTATAGGCCAGTAAGCTTTACCTCTACTGTTGGTAAAATCCTGGAGGGTATTCTAAGGGATGCTATACTGGAGTATCTGAAGAGGAATAACCTCATGACCCAATATCAGCATGGGTTTACTAGGGACCGTTCCTGTCAGAATAATCTGATCAATTTCTATGAAGAGGTAAGTTCCGGACTGGACCAAGGGAACCCAGTGGACGTAGTGTATATGGACTTTTCAAAAGCTTTTGATACGGTGCCACACAAAAGATTGATACATAAAATAAGAATAATGGGGATAGGGAAAAATATGTGTAAGTGGGTTAAGAGCTGGCTCAGGGATAGGGAGCACACTCGGACTGGGTCGTGGTTAGCAGTGGGGTGCCACAGGGGTCAGTATTGGGCCCTCTTCTTTTTAACATATTTATTAATGACCTTGTAGGGGGCATACAGAACAGAATTTTAATATTTGCAGATGACACTAAACTCTGCAGGGTAATCAATACAGAGGGGGACAATTTTATATTACAGGATGATTTATGTAAACTAGAAGCTTTGGCTGATAAATGGCAAATGAGCTTTAATGGGGATAAATGTAAGGTCATGCACTTGGGTAGAAGTAATAAGGTGTATAACTATGTGCTTAATTCTAAATCTCTGGGCAAAACCGTCAATGAAAAAGACTTGGGTGTATGGGTGGATGACAAACTCACATTTAGTGGCCAGTGTCAGATGCATTAAAAGAGGCATAGATGCTCATGAGGAGAACATAATTTTACCTCTATACAAGTCACTAGTTCGACCACACTTAGAATACTGTGTACAGTTCTGGTCTCTGGTGTAAAAGAAAGACATATCTGAACTAGAGCAGGTGCAGAGAAGAGCGACCAAGGTTATTAGAGGACTGGGGGGTCTTCAATACCAAGATAGGTTATTACACTTGGGGCTATTTAGTTCGGAAAAACGAAGACTAAAGGTACCTTCACACTAAGCGACGCTGCAGCGATATCGACAACGATGCCGATCGCTGCAGCGTCGCTGTGTGGTCGCTGGAGAGCTGTCACACAGACAGCTCTCCAGCGACCAACTATGCCGAAGTCCCCGGGTAACCAGGGTAAACATCGGGTTGCTAAGCGCAGGGCCGCACTTAGTAACCCAATGTTTACCCTGGTTACCAGTGTAAATGTAAAAAACCAAACACTACATACTTACATTCGCGTCCCCCAGCGTCCGCTTCCCTGCACTGTGTAAGCGCCGGCCCTAAAGCACAGCGGTGACGTCACCGCTGTGCTTTGCTTTCCGGCCGGCACTGACACATTCAGTGCAGGAAGCTCTGAGCAGCAGCGCGGACGCCGGGGGACGTGACAGACATCAGAGGGTGAGTATGTACTGTTTTTTTTTTTACTTTTACAATGGTAACCAGGATAAATATCGGGTTACTAAGCGCGGCCCTGCGCTTAGTAACCGGATATTTACCCTGGTTACCATTGTAAAACATCGCTGGCATCGTTGCTTTTGCTGTCAAACACAACGATACACGCCGATCTGACGACCAAATAAAGTTCTGAACTTTCAGCAACAACCAGCGATATCACAGCAGGATCCTGATCGCTGCTGCGTGTCAAACACAGCGATATCGCTATCCAGGACGCTGCAACGTCACGGATCGCTGTCGTTATCGCTGCAAAGTCGTTTAGTGTGAAGGTACCTTAAGGGGTGATCTTATTTTAATGTATAAATATATGAGGGGACAGTACAAAGACCTTTCTAATGATCTTTTTAATCATAGACCTGAAACAGGGACAAGGGGGCATCCTCTACGTCTGAAGGAATAAAGGATTTTATTAGCATAATAACAGATGCGGATTCTTTACTGTAAGAGCAGTGAGACTATGGAACTCTCTGCCGTATGATGTTGTAATGAGTGATTCATTACTTAAATTTAAGAGGGGACTGGATACCTTTCTTGAAAAGTATAATGTTACAGGGTATATATACTAGATTCCTTGTTAGCGTGTTGATCCAGGGAACTAGTCTTATTGCCGTATGTGGAGTCGGGAAGGAATTTTTTTCCCCAATGTGGAGCTTACTCTTTGCCACATGGGTTTTTTTTGCCTTCCTCTGGATCAACATGTTAGGGCATGTTAGGTTAGGCTATGGGTTGAACTAGATGGACTTAAAGTCTTCCTTCAACCTTAATAACTATGTTACTAACCATGCCAAAGGAGTTGAAAAGAAAAATTCTTGAGTGAGGAAAAGAAGGGCTCAATTTCTTCTTTACTAGCAGAGGGATACAGTGAGCGTCACATTGCTTCCATCATTAAAATTTCTAAGACGGCAATCCATTACAACAAAGTCAAGCAGCAGCATTGGGAACAACAAAGCTACAGACTGGCGGAGAGTGAAAACGACTCTCCACTGACCAGGATGACCGTCATCTTATTCGAAAGTCACTCAGAAACTGCAGGATGACATCAAGTGACCTACAAAAGGAATGGCAAATGGCAGCTGGGGTGAAGTGCATGGCAAGAACAGTTCGTAACAAGCTCCTAGAGGCAGGGTTCAAGTCATGTAAAGCTAGAAAAAAGCCTTTCATCAATGAGAAGCAAAGGAGAGCCAGGCTGAAGTTTGCCAAAGACCATAAGGATTGGACCATAGAGGACTGGAGTAAGGTAACCTTCTCTGATGAGTATAATTTTCAGCTTTCCCAACACCTGGTCGTATGATAGTTAGACGGAGACATGGAGAGGTGTACAATGCACAGTGTCTTGCATCCACTGTGAAATTTGGTGGAGGATCGGTGATGATCTGGGGATGCTTCAGCAAGGCGGGAATATGGCAGGTTGTTCTTTGCGAAGGACGTATGAATCAAGCCGCATACAAGGTTATCCTGGAAAAGCAGTTGATTCCTTCTGCTCAGGCAATGTTCCCCAACTCTGAGAACTGGTTTTTCCAGCATGACAATGCGCCGTGCCACACAGCTAACACAGCTAGGTCAATCAAGGTTTGGATGAAGGACCACCACATCAAATCCCTATCATGGCCAACCCAATCTCCAGACCTGAACCCTATTGAAAACCTCTGGAATGTAATCAAGAGGAAGATGGATAGTCACAAGCCAACAAACAAAGAAGAATTGCTTACATTTTTGTACCAGGAGTGTCATAAGGTCACCCAAAAGCAGTGGGAAAGACTAGAGGAAATCATGCCAAGATGCATGAAAGCTGTGATTAAAAATCATGGTTATTCTTCAAAATATTCATATCTGAACTGTTCCTGAGTTAAAACATTAGTATTGTTGTTTCTAAATGATTATGAACTTGTTTTCTTAGCATTATTTGAGGTCTGCAAGCAATGCATTTTTTTGTTATTTTGACCATTTCTCATTTTCTGAAAATAAATACAAAATTTATTGCTTGGAACTTCGAAGACATGTTGTCAGCAGTTTATAGAATAAATGAACAAGTTACATTTTACTCAAAAATATACCTATAAAAAGAAAAATCAGACAAACTGAACATTTTGCAGTGGTCTCTTAATTTTTGCCAAAGCTGTATATATATTACATCAGTGATGTCTGTCTTTGTGATCCCCTCACAGTAGAAATGCCCCCGTTTGTAGTTCTCATACGATATTAATACATACGTCCTCTTTGGTTGCCCCTGTGCAGTAGTAACATTTACATACACCATTGTAGTTTCCCAGTACCTCCTTCTGTCTATGGCAAAATCTAGTTGTGGGGTGGTTACCAAAAACCTATGTCCTGTTATGTGGTTTATTCGATAAACTGTCCTATACTGCCATCTACTGTCCAAAGTGTAAAGGTGCAAGAATTTTGGTCACATAACACTCTCTCAGCTTGGTTTCCTGCAGAATCCTCTAGAAGCTGCTGAGGGAAGCGTCGGGGAGGAGTTCCTCTCCTTTCTGTGAGGAGCGAAGGAGAAAGAAAAACAGCCTGAGCGACGTGAGGAGAGGTCTACTTCCTAGGCTGCACTGCCTTTAGCCTAGGTCCCACTTCCCTTAATCTTCAATCAGCCAGGAAACTGTCACAGCCTACGCCAGGAGGACATCTTAAATTTCAATCTTCATAGAGACAGAAGAGATAGAGCTGTACAAGGGCTCTTCTGCTACACTCCATGCCTTTAATGGTTCTGCCAGCTTGATTGCCTCATGCATACCTCCCAACTTTTGAAGACAGGAAAGAGGGACAAAGTTTGCGGCCACGCCTCTGACCACACCCATTCATAATTAGTCACACCCATATCCACGTCCCAACCACACCCATTTAGCACTGCTGATCACACTGTTTCATATACAATAATTATAAACAAAAAAATATGGCCACACAGTGCCCCATACTGTATAATGACCACACATGATGCCCCATACTGTATAATGGCCACACATGACGCTCCATACTGTAAAATGAACACACATGACGCTCCATACTGTATAATGACCGCATGCATACTGTATAATGGCCGCACATGATGCTCCATACTGTATAATGACCGCACATGATGCTCCATACTGTATAATGACCGCACATGAGGCTGCATACTGTATAATGACCGCACATGATGCTCCATACTGTATAATGGCCCCACATGATTCTCCATACTGTATAATGACCACACATGATTCTCCATACTGTATAATGACCACACATGATGCTCCATACTGTCTAATGACCGCACATGATGCTCAATGCTGTATAATGACCACACATGATGCTCCATACTGTATAATGGCCCCACATGATTCTCCATACTGTATAATGACCACACATGATGCTCCATACTGTCTAATGGCCATACATGATGCTCCATACTGTATAATGGCCACACATGATGCTCCATACTGTATAATGACCGCACATGATGCTGCATACTGTATAATGACTGCACATGATGCTCCATACTGTATAATGACCGCACATGATGCTCCATACTGTATAATGACCGCACATGATGCTCCATACTGTATAATGACCGCACATGATGCTGCATACTGTATAATGACCGCACATGATGCTCCATACTGTATAATGACCGCACATGATGCTGCATACTGTATAATGACCGCACATGATGCTCCATACTGTATAATGACCGCACATGATGCTGCATACTGTATAATGACCACACATGATGCTGCATACTGTATAATGACCGCACATGATGCTGCATACTGTATAATGACCGCACATGATGCTGCATACTGTATAATGACCGCACATGATGCTGCATACTGTATAATGACCGCACATGATGCTCCATACTGTATAATGACCGCACATGATGCTCCATACTGTATAATGGCCACACATAGTGCTCCATACTGTATAATGACCGCACATGATGCTCCATACTGTATAATGACCGCACATGATGCTCCATACTGTATAATGACCGCACATGATGCTGCATACTGTATAATGACCGCACATGATGCTCCATACTGTATACTGGCTGCACATGATGCTCCATACTGTATAATGACCGCACATGATGCTGCATACTGTATAATGACCGCACATGATGCTCCATACTGTATAATGACCGCACATGATGCTCCATACTGTATACTGGCTGCACATGATGCTCCATACTGTATAATGACCGCACATGATGCTCCATACTGTATAATGACCGCACATGATGCTGCATACTGTATAATGACCGCACATGATGCTCCATACTGTATAATGACTGCACATGATGCTCCATACTGTATAATGACTGCACATGATGCTCCATACTGTATAATGGCCACACATAGTGCTCCATACTGTATAATGACCGCACATGATGCTCCATACTGTATAATGACCGCACATGATGCTCCATACTGTATAATGACCGCACATGATGCTCCATACTGTATAATGACCGCACATGATGCTGCATACTGTATAATGACCGCACATGATGCTCCATACTGTATACTGGCTGCACATGATGCTCCATACTGTATAATGACCGCACATGATGCTGCATACTGTATAATGACCGCACATGATGCTGCATACTGTATAATGACCGCACATGATGCTCCATACTGTATAATGACCGCACATGATGCTCCATACTGTATAATGACTGCACATGATGCTCCATACTGTATAATGGCCACACATAGTGCTCCATACTGTATAATGACCGCACATGATGGTGCATACTGTATAATGACCGCACATGATGCTCCATACTGTATAATGACCGCACATGATGCTCCATACTGTATAATGACCGCACATGATGCTCCATACTGTATAATGGCCACACATAGTGCTCCATACTGTATATTGACTGCACATGATGCTCCATACTGTCTAATGACCGCACATGATGCTCCATACTGTATAATGACTGCACATGATGCTCCATACTGTATAATGACTGCACATGATGCTCCATACTGTATAATGGCCACAGTTCTCCATACTGTATAATGACATACAGGCACGCAGCTCACACAGACGCTCACACACATGCACACAGCTCACACACATGGCTCACACACACGCAGCACACACACAGCTCACACACGCACGCAGCTCACACACATGCAGCATCACACACACACACGCAGCATCAAACACACACGCAGTATCACACACACACGCAGTATCACACATACACACGCAACATCACAAACGCAGCTCACAAACACATGCAGCTTTGACACAAATGCATCACACACGCAGCCATCACACACACACGCAGCCATCACACACACACACACGCAGCCATCACACACACACAAAGCCATCACACACACACGCAGCCATCACACACACGCAGCCATCACACACACACACGCAGCCATCACACACACCCATCACACACACGCAGCCATCACATACACACCAGATACCTCATACACACATGACACACACACACATGCAGCATCTCACACACATGCAGCATCACACACACACACACACACATGCAGCATCAGACACACACACACATGCAGCATCAGACACACACACACACACACACACATGCAGCATCAGACACACACACACATGCAGCATCAGGCACACACACACATGCAGCATCAGACACACACACACATGCAGCATCAGACACACACATGCAGCATGAGACACACACGCATGCAGCATCAGACACACACACATGCAGCATCTCACACACACACACACACACACACACACACACATGCAGCATCTCACACACACACACATGCAGCATCTCACACACACACACATGCAGCATCTCACACACACACACACACACACATGCAGCATCTCACACACACACACATGCAGCATCTCACACACACACACACACACATGCAGCATCTCACACACACACACACACATGCAGCATCTCACACACACACACACATGCAGCATCACACACATCACACACACACACACACACAATCTCCTGTGTGTTGCAGGGGTGGCTGATGTCCATGTGCAGCTCTTCAGTTTCTCCGGCTGCTCACAGCTCTGCACTGTCCCCGCACCTCCCCCGTCTCTCCTTCTCTGCCGGGATAGCAGATAAGAGCAGGAGAAGCCGGAGCTCCGTGCACACACAGGAGGTAGTGAGTCGCTGCCTCTCATCTTGATTGCTGCTGGCTCTCAGCCTCTCTCCCTCAGCGTGGCAGGCAGCGCAGCACCGCACAGGGGGCGGGGTCGGTGGGGAGGTGACCCAGCTTTTATAAAAAAAAAAAAAAAAACAGCCACAAACCTAAGTTACTCAGGTGCCGCCCCCTGCATTGTCCCCGCCCTAGGCACGTAGTGAGGGACAACTAATGTCCCTCCCGGGATCCCGGGGCTGACTGTCAAAATCAGGACAGTCCCGCGGGATCCGGGACGGTTGGGAGGTATGCTTCATGTTCTACTGTACACCCCACTGTACAGACAACCGTATCAGGATTTAATCATGAGTAAGCAGCGAACACTATTTCCACAGTGAACCAAACTGTGTAGGCCCATCCTTGGTAGTATTATAACTGAAGGACTGTGTGAATTAAGAAAGTAACCCGGTATATAACCAGCAGTCACCCGCTCGCTTTATTTAAGCCATTGACTGGGAATATTCCATCTTAAATGTCAAGGGGTCCAAAGGCGCTGTGTCCGTCACATTGGTGATGCATCACCAATGTGACGGACACAGCGCCTTTGGACCCCTGCAGACTCCGCCCACTCCGGACTGCTTCTTTACTTGGCACACGCTACCCCTCACTAAAAGTGTGGTTTTGCAAAGACCAGCCTTGGTCGAAACGTTAACCCTAACTTAAAGTATCCGTCATTATTTCTAAACGCTAATAAGCACTCGGTGATGCCTGTACTAATAAAGAGTATAATTTTCACATAAAACCTTCAAGCTTTGAGTGTGCGGCTGTTTTTCCATAAGACATAGCTTGAGGGATGAGGCAGGCACCCACAGTCCCTTGTCATTATGTGACAATCTACCTTTTCTGCCTTGATTCAATTGGAACGTCCCAATTTGTGGCTCCATGAATGAAAAATCTATGGGCCTCAATGGAGAATGTTGCTAATATCCCAGATTGTGGAGTAATAGTGTCCCCCGTTTTGGCACCCATTCAGTAATATTGGCCTCTTACAGTAATAATCTCCACCAATTGGCCTTCTATAATAATTATATCCCACACTTGCTACCATAAAATAATAATAATGTATGTCCTCGGTTTTGGACCCTACCCAGTAATAATGTCTCCCATTTTGTAATAATGTCCTCCATCCTGGCCCCTATCTTGTAATAATGTTCCCCTACCCTGTAGTAATGTCTCCAGTCCTGTGATAGTGTCCTCCATCCTAGCCCCTAGCCTGTAATAATATCCCCCATCTATAATAATGTTGCTGATCCTGACCACTTCCTTTAATGATATCCCTTTGTTAAATAATGTCCCCATACTGGACCCTTTCTATAAAAATGTTCCCTCTCCTAGCCTCTTTCTTTAATAATGTCCTCCATCCTGGCCCCTTTAATAATTGCCCCTATGTTGGCCTCTTTTTAAATAATATCTCCCTATCCTGTAATAAAGTCCCTCATAAAGAGACTTCAAACCTGTGTCCTCGTTCCTTACTGCGCCATTCACCATCTTCAATCTACACACCGGGAGCCCTGGGGATACACTTCACCTGTGGAAAGTTATACCATCTAGCTGCCATAACATCACCCCAGAGGACCCCTTAAAGCAGCGTCGGTCCCTACTGACCGAATACCACAGGTGGTGTAACGAACATAAACTTTACTCCCTTTAAAGACCATTCCCTTTTACATGGGCGCCCAGGGCCACGGACCAGGTCGCCACCGTGACATCTCCCTGTGAACACAGGACCCGGTATCGAGTACCCCACGGCCCTGGCAGGGCGACTCATCTGCATCAGGGGACTCGTGCTTGACGCCAATGCTTATATGCATTGTTTTTGTCCCAGCATTGCTGTTGCTCTTCAAGAGTCTCATTTGCCCTTTGTTGTCTTCGATGATGTGCCTTTGCTGCTTTTCTTTCATTGTCATTGGTGTACTTTTTAGGAGGAGCCATGTTGGTGTTGATATTTGCGTTTTAAAAGGGTTTTCCCACGAACAAAAGTTCATTTTAAAAATTATCTGTGTCTGACCATGTACCGAACATGCTACTGCTCCTGGACAGGAGAGGAAGCAAAAAACAATACTGACATTACAGCAGGAGATCGCAGAAGATACATTTTGTGAGGTAAGGTAAGATATTTTTTAAAAACAGTCAGTGAAATGTTTTACCTCACAAAATGAATCCACTGTGATCCCCTGCTGTAATGTCAGTATTATCTTTTGCTTCCTCCCCTGAACAGGAGATGTGGTATGCTTCATATATGGTCAGACACAGTCAATTTTTAAAATTAACTTTCATTCTTGGGAAACCGGCTTCCTCTGTCTGTAGACACGTTGCGCATCTGCCACCAGGATCTGCCGAATGATTCACTGCACCTGCGTGTAATTTAGGGGGTCCTGCTCAGTGCCAGCAGAGCAGCAGTGGAAGACAGGAGGATGATGCCTGTCCCCACCGCTAAAGAGAAATGAATATTCACTCTTTCACACACCCCCATGGGCATGGAGAGGGGTGAATATTCATTTCACTTTAATAGCTGGCAGTGTTAGCCGCAGGCTGTGGTTAACATACTGCATGTAAAACCGATGTGGCTGCATCGGAGGTGGAGGGGGGCCCTGCAGGCAGCTAACACTGAGGGCAATCTGGCCTGTTTATCCGGCCCTGAGGCTCCGGGGGTCCCCTGGCCAGATTGCCCTCAGGTGTGGAAGGCAGGGAGTGATGCCTGCAGCTCCACTGCCTACAGGAGAAAAAGGTAGCGGAGCTGCAGGTATCCGTCCTGCTTCCTGCCCGGTGCTTCCTGTCTGATACAGCAGCGCAGGTGGATGACATCATCATTCAGCAAGCGGCTGTGCTGGAGAGGAAGCTGCCAGCAATGAAGATGCTGCTGGGGAACGGACAGAGAGGTGAGTGGTGCTGTGTGTGTGTGTGTGTGTCTGCTTGGGAACGTGCAGAGAGGTGTGTGTGTGTCTTCGGGGGAACGTGCAGAGAGGTGTGTGTAGGTGGTGGAGAGGGCAATGATGAGGAAGATGGAAAGGACGATGGAGGTGGTGGGGAGGAGGCAATGATGGAGGTGGTGGGGGAGGAGGCAATGATGGGGGTGGTGGGGGAGAAAACAATGATAGAGGTAGTTCAAAGGGCAATTAGGGGGTGGTGGGGAAAATGGCAATGATGGAGGAGATGGAGAGGGCAATGTTGGGAGTGGTGGGGGAGAAAGCAATGATGGGGTGCTGGGGGAGAAGGCAATGATGGTGGTGGTGGAAAGGACGATGGCGTGGTGGGGCAGGAGTCAATGATGGAGGTGGTGGAATGGGCAATGATGTAGGTAGTGGGGAAAAAAACAATCATAGAGGTGGTGGAAAGGGCAATGATGGCGGTGGTGGGGGAGAAGGCAATGATGGAGGTGGTGGATTGGGCAGATGTGGGTGGTGGGGGAGAAAACAATGATAGAGGTGGTGGAAAGGGCAATGATGGGGGTGGTGGGGGAGAAGGCAATGATAGAGGTGGTGGGGAAGAAGGCAATGATGGAGGAGATGGAGAGGGCAATGATGGGAGTGGTGGGGGAGACAGCAATGATAGATGTGGAGGAAAGGGCAATGATGGGGTGGTGGAAAGGGCAATGATGGGGTAGTGGGGGAGAAGGTAATGATGGAGGTGGTGGAAAGGGCAATGATGGAGTGGTGGTGAGAAGGCAATGATGGAGGTGGTGATGAGGACAATGATGGAGTGGAGGGGGAGAACAATGATGGAGGTGGTGGAGAGGGTTATGAGAGGCTACATTATATTCTATGAGGGGGATGCATTATACTATATGAGGGCTGCATTATATTCTATGAGGGGGCTATTTTATATTCTATGAGGGGGCTACCCCTACCCTTGCTACATAATTAAGACTGTACTACCTTATATTATACCCTGATATTAGCGTGTTTTACTGCACAATCGGTGGTCTTGTATTTATTTCTATGTAGCAACATAGTGGTCCCCAAGAATGATTTTCTCTGGAGGGCCCAAGGTGCTCTAGTCCGACGCTGGCCACAAACCAAATACATCTGTTAGGTCACTGTAATCCAGAATCAGTCCATACCTTCATTTTTGTACTCCTTTGCATTCCAAAGTAATCCTCTACTCAATTAATCTGCTAATGAGCCTCAAGTGCAGGAGGCTTGGCCTTGTACTTGCTCTCTGTCCTCTTTCTTATTTTCCCTGACTGCAACTGTCCTTTGTTCCCTGATAAACAGGTCACTCTGACTTGCCTCCCACTCCGGAAATCTCGCTCAGACAGTAGCACTCCTGATGGCCGCCTCCTCTAAGGCTACTTTTACACTTCTGTCTTTTACAAGATGTCGCAATGCGTCATTCTGTGTAAAAAACGCATCCTGCAAAGTTGCCCGCAGGATGCGTTTTTTGCACATAGACTTGTATTACCGATGCATCGCGACGTATGGACACACGTTCCATACGTCGTGCACTGAATGCGTCGGTATTTGGCGGGCCATCGTATCGAAAAAACGTTTAAGGGAACGTTTTTCGTACGTCGGGTCCTGCATTTTAAACTGCGCAGGCGCGGCCGGAACTCCACCCCCTCCTCCCTGGGACTTCACAATGGGCAGCGGACGCATTGAAACACTGCGTCCGCTGCCCACGTTGTGCTAAAAAACTTCAACGTCAGTCGGTACGCCGCGCCGACGCTTAGCGACGGCCGCGTGCCAACGGAAGTCTGAAAGAAGCCTAAGACGACCAGGGCCGGGATTGAGGGTGTCAGCACAAAATTTCTGTCGAGAGAGGCAGGTCACTGATATCAGAGTGGCCTGTCAATCAGAATTCAGGGAGCAAATGATGACAGGAATTTTGAAAGAGGATGGACAGCTATAAAGGGCGCTTGTGGCTCATTAGCAAAAAAGTAGAGGATTACTTTGGGGTACAAAGAAGGATTACTACAACTAAAGTATTGATTAATTCTGGGTTAACGCAACCTAACCTAGATGTGTTTGCTTTGTGGTAGTAAAACCTGCTGATAGGTTACCTTTAACTCTGTAAGTCAAACCCTAGTTTTGATGTGTGGGTGGATGGCAACCTACAGATCATTGGATCATCTATAAATTCCTATGATGACACATATGTAGTAAAGATAAATGACAGAGAATTTAGAAAGTTTGTGTTAACTTAACACACCATGGGTTATGTCCTCATACACCACCGCTATTTCAAGTCTTTCCTCTTGTGTTGGTGACCGGTAGATATTACAGTAGTTCTATGCATTATACTGAATTCCTGTCCATATCCTCAGGATACTGTACAGGATTCTTGCTGTATTCATAGGAAAATGTTAAAGCAAACAAAAAAGAAATGTACAGATGTAGTATATTCCTTTCTTCTAGACTTAAAAGAGCAGGAAGGTTACTCAGAGTTATCAAGACACCTTGCTTCAAGTACTATGCAGCTTGTACATTTCATGTTAAATATATTAAAGAAGTATTTCCAACTTATTCTCGGATATGAATATCACTATGATTAGTAGGGGTCAGTCCCTTGGCACCACCAACCATCACAAGAATGAGGCAGGTGGAATTCTTTTGTTGTACACCTTTCACCGAAAATATCCTGGCCTCCCATAGTGCAGGGAACAAAAGTATAGCCTCCTTCATTTGGGGGTCCTTGCAGTCAGACCTCACTGATACCTGACAATTCAAGCAGGATTCATTTACCACCACTCAAGACTCTTCATAGACATTTCTATTGTAAAACAATTTGCTGGTTATAGCTTAAGTCTTTTAAGCATTTTTTTTCCGCTTCAGGTTTTGAAAAATTCCTAGTGGAACAAAAAGACTGTTTTATCACTACCTTGAAGCGGCTCCTGATGGAATCTAGTCTAAACTAGTTACTGGTCAATCAGAAATGCAAAATCTGAGTCAGAAACTAAAATTCTTCCAAAATACTTCAAATACTCTTCAAAACAGCTTCAGGAAAAGAAAAAGTCCTTCAAATACTCCCCAAATAAGTAGAATTTAGCAAAATAGCTTCCAATTAAAAACTTGTTGTTTTTGAATGCCTCAAAATAGCCTCCATATTTCCATTTACACAGAGAATATGTTAATGTGGCGCCCCAGGGTCCTGGTCATTACAGTAGCATTGCTTTCGGGGAGAGTGATGTTATGCTTGGAAGCGATGAAGGATAACTCTCATCAGGTAATCACAATGCACACAACATGTTCAGACTCCAGGCCACAAGGGGGAGCTTTTGATCCTATTCCTAGGTGACTCCCCATAGCCATATATATTGTGGTTTGGAGGGAAAGAGAGGTCAGATTATCAGAGAGACAGAAGGGAGCAGACTGACATAGAGTGTCAGAAGGTCTGAAGGGGCAGTGTAGTCTGAAGTGCTACAGCCCCTGAAGAAAGGGATATACAGAAGGAAAGGACATCGTTCAGTGAGAGTGAAGGAGAGCGAGGCACAGGTGAGGACACTAGGGGGAGGACAGCAGTGAGCAGACTATCTCCCTGGCAAAGCGCAGATAACCGGTAGCCGGCACACCGAGGTTGTAAGGGACTCTAAAACTTACATCGGAAACCGGCAGGACAGCTGAATTTCAAGTTACCTGTCCGCCACACACACCTGAAGACACAGTAACACATAGAGCCCGGTGCATGATAGAGTCCCTGTAAAAGGTTCGAGTTACCTGCAATACAGGTATTGTCCTATCCTATATGGGGACAGAGAGAAGAACTGTGAGGACCTTATCTAAAGCCATAAGCAGTAAGGGACTACACCACCGTGCTAGAGGAAGGCTTTTAACTCCACCTGGTAGAGGGAACTCTGGATTTGCTTCCAAGCCGGCTAGGCCCTGCCAGCCCTGTGATCTGGTACCCTGGACAGTGGCAGCCTGAAGTCTTCAGTAAACCAGGTAAAGAGACTGCAAACCTGTGTCCTCGTCCTTTACTGCACCATTCATCATCTTCCATCTACACACCGGGAGCCTTGGGGATATACTTCACCTGTGGGAAGTTATACCATCTAGCTGCCATAACATCACCCCAGAGGACCCTTTAAAGCAGCGTCGGTCCCCATTGACCAAATACCACAGGTGGCGTCTCGAACATAAACTTTATTCAATTTCCCTTTTACATGGGCGCCCAGGGCCACGGACCGGGTCGCCACCATGACATCCCCTGTGAACACTGGACCCGGTACCAGGTACCCCCATGGCCCTTGCGGGTGACTCATCTTGGCATCACGAACAGGATGGACTGACCCAGCAAATCAGGTCATGTGCACCTAAAAGACTGTGTTGTGCTGAGAGACTGTTAATTTTGAATTGCCGCCAAAACTGCCACCATTATAGCACCATGAGGAGCGCTGGAAAAGACAAGTGTGCCATCGTGGGCGGGAACTGTGTGGCGCGAAAATAAAGGCCGCCCACTCCAAATACTACTGTACCATGCGGACATCCCCATCAGCAACTGAGATCCGCCTCCTGATCCTGAATGGTGGAAGAAAGAGGAAGAAGAAGCTCCACCCCCGAAGGAGAGAGTGGGAACCAGAGGGGGACGCTAAGAGCAACATGGAGGACGCCATGGCAAGCAGCCCAGAACCAGAGCGTGGGGTGGAAGTGGAGGACTCCCCCAGCCACCTGGATGGAAGCCACGGCGAGCCATCACCAGCCGTCCCCGAACTCCTGTAAGCCGGAGTGGAAGAACTCACCGACCAGCTCCTGCGGATGCAGCTGAATGCTGAGACCACATGAAAGGCGACACAAGGAGAAAAGCTGCAGGAACCGCATCCCGTCCGACAGCCCCTGATACCAGCAGTGGAGACCGGCACTGGAGACACCGCAGCGACAGGTAAGGAGACCGACCTTGGAACTCCACGTGGGCCCACTAGCTGCACCACCCCGTTATGGTTCCAGATGGATTCAGATCCTGGGGGAATGGGACCAGGCCACGGGGATGGAACATTTCATGAAGGCCCCGATCCAGCCCACAAGTCTGCCAGGCAAGGTATACGCTGAAAGAACTGTGTATCGCTGGGTGAACCCTGGGACTGATCTTATGGGGTTCCCCGGGGCAGAAAGGAAGGCAAGAGAGGTTATGGAGGTCCTGAGCTGGGAAGAGTACCAGCAGTACTGTACTGTACTGTAAATGGAAGGAGAAGGATGAGGAGTACCAGGCCCGGTGCAAAGCCTTTGACGAAAGGGACCTGTGCGCAAAGGCTCAGGCCCCCAAGGACCGACAGACAAATCAGGCCCAACTGAAGCAGGGCACGGTGGTAGCCTTCAAGCTAAAAGGAGGCTGGGGATTTATCAAAGAGCCAGGCCTGTATGCTGAGATCTTTGTTAATAGGAGAGATGTGGAGTCTCACCTCAGAGAAGGACAACCGGACAGGGACCTCTACTCCGATGATCGCGTGACATGCACCAGACATCTCGGTGACAAAGGGTGGTACGCTTTAAATGTGAAAAAGCTCAGGGACACTGCTCCAAAGCCGACCAGACCAAAGACACCAGTAGCGCCACCTAGCGTCAAAGTGGCCACCACCACCACCACTCCCACTGTAACACCAGCCTCAAAAGCTATCACAAAGATGACTGTGTGTTCTATAACCTTACCAGTGATCACGTGTACCCAGGCTACGCAGACCCCCCCAAATTAGCATGCTTTTCGTCATTTTATTGCTCTTCAGGAGTTTTGACTAGCTGAGTTATTGGAATCTGTAATGACACTGGAGTTTTTCATACACAAATAAGCTAAGACATAAATGAATAGGAAATCTAACACAACGCTAGTATTCATATATACTGGTGATTTATTTGGGAAGAAATACCTTATTGCGACTGTATGAAAATGTAACATGTAAACAGACCTATTTCACAATTTCCAATAACTGAAAGACAAACAAATCTATTTAGTCACTGTAGGGACATTTCCCGGTGGTTGCCATCCCTTGTTTTTCCAGTAGCAGCCTATGATCCTAGTGACATTGTCATGGTGACGAGAGGTTGGCAAAGCACACAGTAATAATGGCACCGGAGGGACACAAAAGGAAGCTCATTGGAACAAGCCACGCTTACCTTGTTTATAAATTAAAAACACATCACGGTGACACGGGGTGACATCGTCCCTGCAGGTCTGCTTTGTTGTTTTTCATATATGCACTTATTGAAATAATATTAATCTAAAGCAGGGAACCTGGCTTTAGTACAAAACACATATTTCCACAATTTCTTGTAAATGGCATTATCAGTAAAAAAAAAAATAAAAAAAAAATGAAAACATGTATAAAACATGCCTAAACCAGAACATGTCCTATGTGTTTGTACATAGAGGATGTAAATGATGTGAATGTTAAGCTGTCACTCCACAACTTTCGACTAGGATATTTGTATTCTAGCGCACGGACACTCAATCCAAGCCGTCTAAAGTGAGATGATGCATCAACATGCCATCCATAACAGCTGTAATATACATCTGGCTCCTCCAATTTTGTATTCTCTTAGATGCCAAGGGGGTGGACCTGTTCACTAGAATTGGATAATGCTCCAATAGCCAGCACAACCACTAGTAAGTGTACAGGAAGATGGAGCAGTATGTACAAAGAAGTCCTAGCCATCATGAAAATGTAACAGCAGAGCCGGCTCCAAGTTTTTGTGGGCCCCGAGCAAAAGAATCTCAGTGGGCCCCACGATTCATCATGCACAATAAAGAATAATATAGTTATAGTACAATGCCAAAGATTTCACTTACTTCTTACGTTACATAAGTGATCTGTATTTTAAATTCTACAGTAGCTCAGAAACTGGCGAATCCTCGCATCACACAGTGCGTGCGTTGGGGTGATTAAAAAGTCTGCAGTCACACAGAGTGACTGCAAACTTTTAATTTTAGACCGAACAGTATACAGTATTTTGGGCACCACATAGTCCTCAATGCAGTGTTATGGGCACCATATATTGCTCCATACAGTATAATGGTATAATGGGCACCATATAATGTTCCATACAGTATATTTTGCCCCACATAGTCCTCCATGCAGTATTATGGGCACCATATATTGCTCCATACACTATTATGGGCCCCATAAAATGCTCCATATGGAATAATGGGCACCATATATTGCTCCATACAGTATAATAGGCACCGCATAGTGCTCCATACAGAATAATGGGCCTTATATAATGTTCCATACAGTATAATCTGCCCAAATAATACTCCATACAGTATAATGGGCTCCATATAATGCTCCATACAGTATAATGGCCCCATATATTGCGCCATACAGTATAATAGCCTCATTTAACGCTCCATATAGTATAATGGGCCCCATATATTACGCCATACAGTATTATGGCCCCATATGTTGTAATTTGACGCCATTTATTTTATATATTTTATTATATGCTAGCTACAGTTTTAATAATTTTACTAGTAAGAGTTATATTTTATTCACATATCTTTTCCCTTCTTCCACCTTTTCCCCCCTTAGAGAACCCCATATATTGCTCCATACAGTATAATGGCCCCATATCAATCAAATACTCACCTCTCCTCGTTCCCCCCTGCTGCGGTCGCCTCAGTATCTTCTGACTCTGCACTGCTCGGTAGAGTGACGTCATCGTGCCCTCTGCTCTGACACATCACAGAGAGTCATAAGATGCTAAAAGACAAGAGCAGTGTGGAACAGGGAGAGCTGTGTATTTAAGGGGAGGCGGGGAGGCTTGGTGCCATCACTGGCATTGGGCTCCCCGACTCATGGGCTCCTTATCGGATCAGTGTCCCAGACTGTGAGTGAGCCACTTCCGTTCGTCCAGGGCCCCAGTCCACTTGCCAGGGTGCGCCGGGTGGTGACGCCGGCCCTTTGTTGCAGCTTCTCCAACAGCTGATTGATGTGGTGCCAGAGATGCGCCTCATAGCCTATCCTAAGAATAGACATCAATAATGTGATACCAGACAATTTCCTTTAATAAAAACAGATTCCACCACACTTTTTTAGGCAGGAGTTTGTCCTCCCACCTAAAATTAATTCCCACAATTGGAAAGTCTTGCACAATTTGAGGCATTAAAGTGCTGGGATCAGGCCTATCTCCAATCCCAGCAAATGCAGCAGGGGCTCAGCTGTGTGTTACAGCGAGCTCTCCCTGGGATGTAATGGTTTGTGCTAAACTACCATACTTGCAATGTGGATGTACAGTAATGTCCTTTTGTGGGAAGGGGGTTAATCCCCTTTCATTTTAAATTTAGTCCATAGCTTTTTGTGTACAATATTGTACTGATCAAAAGTTTGGACACCTATTCACACAATAGTTTTATTTGTTCTTATTGGAATGTGCACATTGTAGTTTCAGACTGAAAGAAGCAAAACCATGAAGGAAGTAAAGAAACAACTGTGGAAAAAAAAACGGAATATGTTGTTAAACTTTTCTAATTTCCCCTACCTTTTACTCTGATTTAGGCCATGTTCAAAGGTTCAATATTTGGTCAGTATTTTACCTCAGTATCTGTAAGCCAAAACCAGGAGTAAAACAATCAGAGGAAAAGTATAACAGAAACATGTCACCACTTCTGTATTTATCACCCACTCCTGGTTTTGGCTTACAAATACTGAGGTAAAATTCTAATCAAATGCTGAATGTGTGAACGTGGCTTTACTCTGATGACAGCTTGACATTCCCACAAGCAGCTTCATTAGCTAGTCACCTGGACTGACTTCCCAGGAACCGGTATGCCTTATCAAGAGTTCATCTTTGGAATCACCTTTGTTTGACTTTTCATTTTTTCAAGCATGGTATGGATGGATGTGGGACAGAGCAGAGGCAATGTGTCCAAACTTTTTACCGATACTGAACATCATTGTCAGGCTATAAATATTTAGTAAGTGCTTCACATTCACCACAAGAAAGTTACAAAGATTTTATGCATATTGATAATTTGGATTAGTTTTGCCATGAATTGCAGAAAAATCACAACTAAACAGTGATGTTCAATGATCCCTGAAGGAACAAAAGCGTGTACAACCTGGGACGGCAAAATAACCTTCTTAGCTATGGTCAAATATGACTCAAAGGTTCTAAAGCCACGGGTGGGGCTGCAAGGCTTCACAGGAGCACAGTGTCACGGGAAGACTAGGTGAGCGAGAGCTAATAACCCGGGCCCCTGCAATTTCCCTCAGACTAGGGAAATCCTGACTGGTCTACCTGGAGTTTACACTGATGGTGTGCATGTCCAGGCCTCGAACCTCACCCTGTCTCCTGTTTCAACCCTAGGCTGAAACCTCCGCCCACCACCCAGTGAAGAGGTAATACACCAATACCCACAGTTAGCTCAGACAAGGATAAAGGAAAATATACACCACGCCGCAGTCACTCAGGAATACACTATAAATGTGCAGGGCAAAATAAATACAAATATAGGAAGGAGTAAATAAGACTAAGGAAAATACACCACCAGCAACGAATCTCCAACAACCAGCTCTCCACTCCAGACCGAGATAACAACGCACAAGACAGAAGCTATAATCGGTGACGCCCAATGATCAGGAGAACTATTTAAAGGCAATGGGCATGGCCCAGCTTCCAATCCGAGGATCAGGTAAATTAACCCCAGAACAGCTAGATAAAATCTAGCCGACGCCAATGAGCAAATAGTGGTCAAAAGCGGAATTACCGCTGTCTGTCGAACGACCTGGTCTGAACAGTGTCCGACATGACAGTACCCCGCCTTCTACGAGGGACCCCAGGGCCCTCACGGCTTATAGGACCCGGCTTGTCTGGATGGCGACGATGAAAAAACCTGACCAGCGATCCGCATGAATATCCAAGGCTGGTACCCAGGACCTCTCCTCAGGCCCATAACCACACCAGTGTACCAAGTACTGTAAAGTGCGACGCACTACACAAGAGTCAACCACCTTGGAGACTTCAAACTCCAAATTACCATGCACCAAGACTGGAGGTGGCATAGGCGCCGCGTCCACAGAACCCACCACCTTCTTTAGAAGAGACCTGTGGAACACGTTGTGTATCTTATACACCGTAGGGAGCTCCAATCGGTACGCTACTGGGTTAATGACGGCGGTGACCCTAAATGGACCAATAAACCGTGGACCCAATTTAAGGGACGGTATTTTGAGTCTTATGTTTTTTGTGGATAACCACACCCAGTCATCCACACTCAGGTCCGGACCTGGCACACGCCTACTGTCAGCCACACGTTTGTACCTAGCACCCACATTCAACAGGTGCTGTTTAACACTCCTCCAGACTGATGACAATTGTGCTCCTAACTGATCCTCCTCCGGAACGCCGGAAGAGCCCCTCTGACTCAAGATACAAAATTGAGGATGTAGCCTGTAAACACAAAAAAATGGAGACTCCCCAGACGACTCCTGGCGGTGATTATTGATGGCAAACTCAGCCAAAGGAAGAAAGGTAGACCACTCCTCCTGGTTATCAGAGACAAAGCAGCGTAGGTACTGTTCCAAATTTTGGTTCATACACTCAGTCTGACCATTTGACTGAGGATGGAACGCCGAAGAATGAGACAACTTGATCCCCAGCCGTGAGCAAAATGCTTTCCAAAATTTTGCCACAAACTGAGACCCCCTATCAGACACGATGTCAGACGGAACCCCATGAAGTCTGACCACCTCCTGCACAAATACCTGAGACAGAGTCTTAGTGTTAGGCAACGAAGGCAAAGACACAAAGTGCGACATTTTAGAAAACCGATCAACAATCATCAAGATGATCGTGTTCCCAGCTGATGAGGGCAAATCAGTGATGAAATCCATGGAGATTTCCGTCCATGGCTTGCTAGGTACTTTAAGAGGAAGTAGTGTGCCAACAGGACGGGAGCGGGGCGTCTTAGCCCTAGCGCACGTGGTACAAGCTGACACGTATGAGACCACGTCCTGTCGGATCTTGGGCCACCAAAACCGACGTGACACCAACTCCAAGGTACCTCTAACCCCTGGGTGGCCAGCCAGGACAGCATCATGATGCTCCGCCAAAACCTTTAAGCGGAGATGAAGCGGTACAAAAGATTTGTTAATGGGAAGCTCAGATGGTACTTCCTCCTGAGCCTCGGCAATCTCAGCCTCAACCTCGGTAGTGAGAGCTGAAACCACAACACCCTTTTGGAGGATGGGTACTGGATCTTCCCAAGGTTCACTCCCCGGAAAACACCAAGACAGAGCATCCGCCTTAGTGTTTTTAGACCCCGGTCTGTAAGTGACAACAAAATTGAACCGCGTGAAAAACAATGCCCAGCGAGCCTGCCTGGGGGACAGACGCTTGGCTGACTCCAAATACAGCAGATTCTTATGATCGGTAATAACAGTAACCTGATGTACCGACCCCTCCAAGAAGTGTCGCCATTCCTCAAAGGCCAACTTGATTGCCAACAACTCCCTGTTGCCGATATCGTAGTTACGTTCGGCGGACGACAGTTTCTTGGAGAAATAGGCGCACGGACGCAAACCACTCAAAGATGAGCCTTGAGATAGTACTGCCCCCACACCAACCTCAGACGCATCGACCTCCACAACAAAGGGTTTTGATACGTCTGGCTGCACAAAAATGGGGGCTGAAACAAAACTGTTCTTAAGAAATTCAAATGCGCGCACAGCAGCCTCAGGCCAAACGGAGAAATTGGTACCCTTTTTAGTCATGTCAGTTAGCGGTTTAGCAATGATGGAAAAATCCTTGATAAATTTCCTATAGTAGTTAGAAAACCCAAGGAACCGCTGAAGTGCTTTCAGGTTATCAGGACGTTCCCAATGCAGCACCGCTTGCACCTTAGCGGCGTCCATTTTAAAACCAGAAGCAGACACAATATAACCCAAGAAAGGCAACTCTTGAACAGAAAATACACATTTCTCAAGTTTAGCATACAGCTTATTCTCTCTGAGAAGCTGTAACACCTGCCTGACATGATTTAAATGAGCATCACGGTCGCAAGAATATAGGAGGATGTCATCTAGGTACACGATAACGAATTTCCTCAAAACATGCGAGAACACATCATTGATGAAATGTTGGAACACTGCAGGTGCGTTAGTCAACCCAAAAGGCATCACCAAATTTTCAAAATGACCCTCAGGGGTATTAAAAGCCGTCTTCCACTCATCACCTTGACGGACTCTTATGAGGTTGTACGCCCCCCTGAGGTCAAGCTTGGTAAACCACTTAGCACCCGCCACCTGGTTGAACAAATCTGGTATCAGAGGCATAGGGTATGGATCACGAACTGTAATCTGGTTCAACTCCCTGAAATCCAAACACGGGCGTAATCCACCATCTTTCTTCTTCACGAAGAAGAACCCTGCTGCCACCGGCGAGGATGATGGCCTGATGTGCCCTTTGCTCAAGCTTTCAGCAATATAATCTTTTAACGCTTGTTTCTCCAGACCGGAGATGTTAAACATCCTTGCTTTAGGCAACTTGGCCCCTGGTTTAAACCTGATAGAACAGTCATAGGGACGATGTGGCGGCAACTCTGAACAAACCTTTTCAGAGAACACATCCACAAAATCCAGAAGTGACTCCGGAACGCTTGAAGTCACCGCAGCCACACATGTGGCCAGGCAATTCTCCTGGCAGAACTCGCTCCACTGAATTATGTCCTGAGTTTTCCAGTCAATTACCGGGTTGTGCATGGACAACCAAGGAAAACCCAAAACCACCTGAGCAGGAAGATTCCTGAGCACCTTACATGTAACCCGCTTGGAATGTAGAACCCCAATGTGGAGTTCCACCTCAGCCACAAATTCAGTAATCTCCCCCTGAGAGAGAGGAGCAGCATTGATGGTGACCACGCGGATAGGATGAGACAGTTTTTCAATCCTAAAACCTGCTGTGCGCGCAAACTCCTCATCAATGAGATTTGTGGCTGAACCACTATCCACAAAAACAGTAATTCACAGCTCACTGCCAGAGATAAAAACCTTAGCAGGGAGCATGCATTGAGAAACCACCATGGAGGATATACATAAGCTCAGATTGGTCTCCTCCACACCCTCTGAGCTTAGAAGTTTTCCGCCGTTGCGTTTTTCTTAGACAGCAGAGGACAGATGTTACTAAAATGACCAGATTTACCACAGTAAAAACAGGCTCCCTGCTTCCTGAGCTCAGGGGCTCGACGCTTCACATGTGACACCCCTGCGATTTGCATAGGCTCCGTGGGCTCACCTGCAGCAACCCTCTCCCATAGGCGGTGTCTCATGCTCCCCCTGACGCAAACGGCGATCAATGCGGACAACCAGACTCATAGCGGAATCTAGAGAAGCAGGAGTCTCGTACATCAGAAGGGCTTTTTTAACCCTTCCAGAAACCCCATGAATAAACTGACTCCGCAATGCTGGATCATTCCATTGTGTATCGATCGCCCAGCGACGAAATTCAGAACAGTAATCCTCTGCAACTCGCTCCCCCTGGCGAATAGTGTGTATCTTAGATTCTGCTAGAGCCATTCTGTCAGGTTCATCGTAGATTTTTCCAAGAGAGGAAAAAAAACTCTCCACAGAGTCAAATGCAGCAGAATCAGATGGCAAAGAAAACGCCCATGCTTGGGGATCCCCGCTTAACAATGACAACACCAGGCCCACACGCTGAGCCTCATTACCCGAAGAGATCTGGCGCATACGGAAATATAGTTTGCAAGCTTCACGAAAAGAAACAAATTTACTGCGTTCCCCAGCAAATTTTTCAGGCAAAGGGAATTTAGGCTCAGCAACTCTTCGTGTCGCTCCAGCTTGCACATTAGATACTGCTAGTCCCTGTTGCTGAACTGCCCCCCTCAACTCAGTGACCTGTAGGGACAGCGCGTCCAACTGGCGGGTTATGGAAGTCATGGGATCCATGACAAAAGAAAAAAAAAAAGAAACCCCCCTTTTTTTTTTTTTCTCTTTTTTGTTGTTGGGCCGATTATAATGTCACGGGGAGACTAGGTGAGCGAGAGCTAATAACCCGGCCCCCTGCAATTTCCCTCAGACTAGGGAAATCCTGACTGACCCTCTACCTGGAGTTTACACTGATGGTGTGCGTGTCCAGGCCTCGAACCTCACCCTGTCTCCTGTTTCAACCCTAGGCTGAAACCTCAGCCCACCACCCAGTGAAGAGGTAATACACCAATACCCACAGTTAGCACAGACAAGGATAAAGGAAAATATACACCACGCCGCAGTCTCTCAGGAATACACTATAAATGTGCAGGGCAAAATAAATACAAATATAGGAAGGAGTAAATAAGACTAAGGAAAATACACCACCAGCAACGAATCTCCAACAACCAGCTCTCCACTCCAGACCGAGATAACAACGCACAAGACAGAAGCTATAATCGGCGATGCCCAATGATCAGGAGAACTATTTAAAGGCAATGGGCATGGCCCAGCTTCCAATCCAAGGATCAGGTAAATTAACCCAGGAACAGCTAGATAAAATCTAGCCGACGCCAATGAGCAAATAGTGGTCAAAAGCGGAATTACCGCTGTCTGTCGAACGACCTAGTCTGAACAGCGTCCGACATGACACACAAACGGGGAGTGAGCTGATGTATAAGTGTCTAAGGTATATTTTGGTTTAGTGGTTCTCTTAGGCTGCTTTCACACTAGCTCCGGTACGGGGCCGTCATGCTGCGTCGGCCTGACGTACCGACGCATGCTGTGAAAAAAATGCCCGACGTGGGCAGCGGAAGCAGTCTTAGGATGCTTCCGCTGTCCCATTGCAAGGTCCGGGGAGGAGGGGGCGGAGTTTCGGCCACGCATGTGGAGCGCCCCCAGACGCAGGGCCGCGGGGTACTCGGTACTGGGCCTCTCTGTCTCGGTCCTGGGGTTGTCACGGTGGCTAGACCCGGTCCGTGACCCTGCTAAGGGCCATCCAATGAAAGGTGTGATGATGGTGCGTGGTGCAAGGTGTGATGAATAACGAGGACACAGGGTTGCAGTCTCTTTACCTCTTTACTGAAGGCTTCGGGATCCGCAGTCCAGAGCACTGCTAACAGGGCTGGCTGAGACCGGCCGGTCCGAAGGCACATCCAGAGTTTCCTTTGCAGGTGGAAATCAGTGCCTACCTTCTAGCGCCTGTGTGTTGTAGTACCTCCCTGCTGAGCACCACGGGATAGTCCTCACAACTCTTGTGTCTGTTTTTGATGTTCTTTCTCACAACTCTCGTATCTGTTCTGATGTTCTTCTCCGTCCCCCAGATGATATGGCTAGGACGCACCCGTATGATGGGTAGGCCTGGAGTTATTCTGGGACCCTAGAGACGCCCCTCTCCCACAATTGCCTCCTATGTCTGCTTAGGTGATTTAGGTGAGACAGCCAACCTATAATTAACTGTCCTGCCGCTGTTTGAAGTAATGCTTGGAGCCCAATACTTCCTCGGCGTTCCGGCCACCGGCTACGCGCCTCAGTAGGATGTTGCCACGATCTTAAGGCACGACTCCTACTGGTTCTATTCTCCTTTGTGCTGTGATCTCGTTTCTCACTTCTTTACAATAAACCTCGCTTCGTGTCCTCTCTTAGGATGCCACCGCAACGGGTGCAGGCACGGCTCCGTAACGTTCTGTCCTTTTCGCTAAGCCGCTGTCAGGATCCCACCCCTGACAGAGACCCCCCTGAATCTTCCCTGCAACACCCTCTGCCACAGGATGTTGCCTGGGCAAAACCCAGTCAGCTTCTCTCTAACTTCCTATCCAGCCCCCAGTTTTACCAGATTGTGAGGAGTGGCCTAATACATAGAACCCTTTGCTCCCCCTGGTGGCCAGAGTGTGAAGTGTAATGTGTGACTGTGATACCTGGTCAGGTGAACTCCTTAAGTGCCATCAGACGTACCATCACTCCCCTTAGTGGCGGAGCAACAGTACTGCAACGACCAGGACTATGGGGCGCTGCACTCCCGCCCGGTTAAATCCAGTTCTCCCGGACTGGGAAAGAAGAACAACAATACATATTAGCAAAAGACATACAAATTTTTGGAATGCAATGAACAAGTAAATTTAACAGTGCTTCCCTTTATGGGAGGTGAGGACGCTTGAACGTTACAAACAAAAACATTTACATAGTGCTTAAGATTTTAAATAACACTTACGACTAACTCGACTATAAATAACTATCATTACCCAGCCGGGTATTCTATCTACTAAGTACAAATTTTGAACAATAATTTAACTTTTCCTTTAAGGGCGTATAAGCTGAACCCACTAAAGGCCTACTATAAAACTCTAAGATATAAATTAACTTTGTCTTTATTTTCTAAATACAACGTTTTTACTTTGAACATGCATGACCGCCTGGCTACTCGTCCGGGCCTACTGCCTCTTTTCCTCTATTAGCTCATTTTTTTTTTTTTTATTCACAGTACAAGATCAATCAACCATCTCTCTATGGTTTCCAGGAGGACTCACTAACCCCTACGGGATCACTTTATTGAAATTCGGCTTCCAACTCTTTCCTGTCCTCAATCTCTAGTAACATCATTAAACAATTCCTATTGCTATCTAACTGACTACCTACTACTCCTATGTAAACATTATTACAATCCAACTTGTTCTTAAGGCAACATCATATTTAAGTGCAACACGTGAACATTCCCTTTAAGAGGGACTCAAGTCTCTTTGGAAGTAGTGCAGACTCTCTATCTGCAAGTCCGTTTAAAGGCAAGAACTTTTGCGCTGTATTCAAGAACAGTCTCTTCAAAAAGTTCTCCTTTTTGTAAAACCAGTAGGGGGGGCACCTTTAAGAAGGTGCAAACTATTTACAACACAGTTTGTGAACCATTCACCGTCCATGATTCAGCAGTCTTTGTAAACAATGACGAAAAAAAACAAAAACAAAAAGCAAAAACAATAGGGATCCCGGGTAAACAAAGGGACCCCTTTAAGAATAACCCTGGTCGGGTTTTAAAGCAGCAAAGCATCAGGAAGACAAACAGTTAACTATTTACAATGGTTCCAGTTTCAAGGTTTACTCCTGTTGAGGTGGCGGCAGCTCCACAGGTAGCAATGGGCGAGGCCATCCACCCGAATACCTGCAGCTACCAGATGTTGCTCCAGGAGCTTCCTCACTCCAGACAGGGGTCTGGGTACCCACAGTTTTAGATCTTGGGATGGCCTGGGCACTAGCCATCACCGCAGTCAGTTTAGTGCAGGTCGTGGTCTTGACGATAGTGCACGTCGGGGTGGCAACGGTGGTCTTGGTGGTAACTGTAGCCTGACCACAAGGGAGCGCCTTCGCCACGGGGGACAATTTCTCCGGCACCTTGGTCGGGGGTGTCACGGAGCTTCGCCTCTTGTGGACGTTCAGGGCGAACCACCCCTTTTCCCCAAAGTGCCGGGTGTAGGTGACTTCATCCCCCGGGTAGAGATCCCGATCCGGGTGGCCCTTTTTAAGGTGGGAGTCTACAGCCCTCCGATTCACAAAAACTTCAGCATACAGGCCCGGCTCTTTAATGAATCCCCAGCCTCCACGGAGTCTAAAGGCGGTGACGATGCCCTGCCTGCGTGGGGCCTGGTGGGTGGTGTGGTCCTTGCAGGCCCGGTCCTTCACTGCTAGGTCCTTCTGGTGATGGGCCTCCCGCCGGGCCCTGGTACTCCTTCTCCTCCTTCTCCCATCGTTGGTCCAGCTGGGCCTGGTATGCCTCCCAGCTAAGGGCCTCCACCAACTCCCCTTCCTACATCTTCACCCCGGGGAACCCCATGAAGTTGGACCCTGGGTTCACCCAGCGGCACACCGTATGCTCTGCATAGACCTCGCCCGGCAAGGTAATTGCCGAGATCGGGGCCTTTAAGAGGTGCTCCATGCCCGTGGCCTGGTCCCAGGGAAGGAGGTGCTGGAGTCGATAGGTCCCAGGGGGAGGTGGCGCTGTGACTGGGCCTATCAGCAAGTCCTCCGCTAGCGGGGCAGGGTCGGCGGGCTTACCGGCCGGTGCGGCGTCCTCCCTCGCGGCTGGCTCTGCTGGCGGTGACATCGGTGGAGACATCGGCAGCAGCTCGAGCAGCGGTACAGGGACCGATGTCGGGGAATCCTCCGCTGGCGTCTCCTGGGGTGCGGCCTTGGTCTCCATCCACAGTTGAAGGAGCTGCCCGATTAATTCCTCCATCTCGATCTGCAGGAGGTCAGTGCTGACTGTGGAGATTTGACCGTTCTGCTCTTCCGGGTAGCTGGGGGAGTCCTCCGCTTCCACCCCACACTCTGGTTTTGAGCTGTCAGCCATGGCATTCTCCATGTGGCTCACTTCCTGGTCTTTTTCCCGCTCTCTCCTTCGTGGGCGGTTTCGCTTTCGTTGTCTCCGCCCTCCATTGAGAATCAGGAGGCGGATCTCGGCTGCTGACGAACACGTCCTCAAAGTACAGAAATATTTAGACTGGGCGGCCATTGTCTTTCGCGCTCTTCAGCTTGTTTATGCCCACTTCCACGCCCTTCTTCTTCTCCTGCGCTCCTCTTAGCGCTGTAATGGCGGCGGTTTTGGAGGGAATCGGCAATACACAGTCTTTGCAATAAGTCACAGTTCAAGCACAATTCAGACACAGTTCTAAGGCACACATGACCTGATTCTTCAGGCTTAAGTAGATCCTGTTCGTGACGCCAAGTTGGAGCGCCCCCAGACGCAGGGCCGCGGGGTACTCAGTACTGGGCCTCTCTGTCTCGGTCCTGGGGTTGTCACGGTGGCTAGACCCAGTCCGTGACCCTGCTAAGGGGCGTCCAATGAAAGGTGTGTTGATGGTGCGTGGTGCAAGGTGCGATGAATAACGAGGACACAGGGTTGCAGTCTCTTTACCTCTTTACTGAAGGCTTCGGGATCTGCAGTCCAGAGCACTGCTAACAGGGCTGGCTGAGACCGGCCAGTCCGAAGGCACATCCAGAGTTTCCTTTGCAGGTGGAAATCAGTGCCTACCTTCTAGCGCCTGTGTGTTGTAGTACCTCCCTGCTGAGCACCACGGGATAGTCCTCACAACTCTTGTGTCTGTTTCTGATGTTCTTTCTCACAACTCTCGTATCTGTTCTGATGTTCTTCTCCATCCCCCAGATGATATGGCTAGGACGCACCCGTATGATGGGTAGGCCTGGAGTTATTCTGGGACCCTAGAGACGCCCCTCTCCCACAATTGCCTCCTATGTCTGCTTAGGTGATTTAGGTGAGACAGCCAACCTATAATTAACTGTCCTGCCACTGTCTGAAGTAATGCTTGGAGCCCAATACTTCCTCGGCGTTCCGGCCACCGGCTACGCGCCTCAGTAGGATGTTGCCACGATCTTAAGGCATGACTCCTACTGGTTCTATTCTCCTTTGTGCTGTGATCTCGTTTCTCACTTCTCCACAATAAACCTCGCTTCGTGTCCTCTCTTAGGATGCCACCGCAACGGGTGCAGGCGCGGCTCCGTAACGTTCTGTCCTTTTCGCTAGGCCGCTGTCAGGATCCCACCCCTGACAGAGACCCCCCTGAATCTTCCCCACAACACCCTCTGCCACAGGATGTTGCCTGGGAAAAACCCAGTCAGCGTCTCTCTAACTTCCTATCCAGCCCCCAGTTTTACCAGATTGTGAGGAGTGGCCTAATACATAGAACCCTTTGCTCCCCCTGGTGGCCAGAGTGTGAAGTGTAATGTGTGACTGTGATACCTGGTCAGGTGAACTCCTTAAGTGCCATCAGACGTACCATCACTCCCCTTAGTGGCGGAGCAACAGTACTGCAACGACCAGGACTCTGGGGCGCTGCACATTACATGTAACTTTTTTTGTGGCGGTGGTCCGCCAAAACACGACGCAACCGTTGCACGACGGTTGCGACGTGTGGCACTGCGTCACAATGCGTCACTAATAAAAGTCTATGGAGAAAAAACACATCCTGCGGGCAACTTTGCAGGATGCGTTTTTTCTCCACAACGACGCATTGCGACGTGTAGTGCCCGACGCTAGTGTGAAAGTAGCCTTACTAGGACTCTTTTTAGGGGACATATCTGTGGTTTGTACATTTTAGGGTAGCTCGCCTTGACGTTCTGATTATTTTAGGGGGATCTGCTTCACAGTTTTAATTTATTTAGAGGTTTTAATTTATTTAAGGGACTAGTCTGGGTCTATAGTTAGAGGTCTGGTAAAACCAGATGAGTTAATGTGTCTGGAAATGCTCCCACCATCATGGTAACTGCCAGTGAACTTACCACTACTATTCTGAATACCTTGTTCCAACCCTAAACTATCACACTTGACAAGGATCCTACTGAACATAATAACAGGGATGGAATTTCAAATGACTGAACATCGTGCACAATTTCTAATCATAAAATTTTATCCAGACTTTTCAAGCATGGTATAGATGGATTTGGTACAGACCTACAATATGTAGATGAAGAGAGAGTGTAAGGGTGGGGCTACCTGTTAACTTTGTCAACACCACAGCAAATCACTCTGCCAAAGATCACTCTGAGTTGCTGCCACATTGCGAAGTAATGTAGGTGAATGGGGTCACATTGTGTCTCCTTAGGTATCAGGACTGCGACTGTTGGACCCAGTCGTGGTACCCTAGGGACTGCTATGCAACCCATTCACCTGTGCAGTGTAGCTGTGGCAAAAACAAACAAACTTTAGCCCTGTGACCCAATGTTTAGCTCCAGCCTAAAGGTGGCCATAGACATTAGAGGTAAGTAAGTTGAACCTGATGACTATTCCATGTGTATGGGTTTATCTTGATTCTATCCCAAATGAAGATATCGGGGGCAAGGAAGATCAGGTATGTTGGATTTTAACTTTACCAGTCATTTGTTAGCACAATATAGCTGTCTGGCAGCAGATTTTTCTTCTCACCCAAGGAAACATATACAGTACGTGCTTGAATGACCTAAGCGTTCATGACTATAGGATAGTCGTGAGGGATATCTGTTGGCCAAACAGTTGTTAGTGTGTATGGGCACATGCGTAACTGCTACTGTCTTAGTCTGTGATTAGAAATATATGACTTTCTAAAGCTAGTAATTAACTACCGTAATTGCTAACAAGTCTGAATACACTGAAACTCCGAGCTTCTGAATGCAAAGCACATTAGTAAAGCTTCTCAAACTGCTATGCTCTGCAAAGCGCCTTCAGGCATTTTATACCTCTGTGAAAAGATTAAATTGTAGTCTAGAGGTAAATGGCAGGATGTTGTGTCTGGGTGGGAACGTATGTGTTAACGTGCTTATTACTAAATCGTAAGTTGACAACTGTGGAGGAGCAGATGTTTGTGGTTTTTATGTCACCAGATGTAGCATTATTGTATTATTTCTTTTATATTACAAGCTTTATTGTATTTTTATTATACAATTGTACTTTTCTGTACTTTAGAAAGAAAGTAATCTGATAAATGTGACAAAGAGGAAAGAAATATGTCTCGTCATATAGTGATTGGGATACCTTTTCTCAAACAAATATTGAAGCCACCAGCATCATCATGAGTGGTTACAGTTATCTTCTGACTACATTGACTGTTCTGTCCAATAATCATATTATGAAGCAACATCTTCACTGCAATATTAGATGAACTATCCAGAATTGACTGCATAATATATGATTTATGGACTCCTAGAAAGGATTGAAATTTTGTGTACAGTTTGATCACTGCAGATCGAGCTATTCACATCCCTGACAAATAGGTGATTTAGAGGGAACATATGTCAGATATACATTTCCTTTGCATCTGCCACTACAACAGAGATCCTGACTATGTCTGCTATAGGACAGCTCGGATCTGCCAGAGTGAGAGCTGCTGATTGAGTTCTGCACTGACTCATATATTGGGATCCAGAGTGTGGGGAATCCTTGTATAAAGTTCATATATCTCAAAAGGAACCGGTCATAAATGTTAACCCTCCCGCTAAACCATTTATTTGACTGTGTAGCCTTTTAAAAGTTAAACCAGTGGATCCCTTTATGATGATCCCAAACTGTCGCTTCAGTAGTGAGTAATCACATTTTTGACGTTCAGTCTAGAAGCACATTGGGGCTTGACAATGCACTTACAGCTCCTCAACCTCCTCTGCATTTCCAAGTAGCAGCACCCTCTACCGGCTGATTGACAGGTCATTAGCTCTGGTCACTGGCCACTGTCACTAAGCCAGGGGAATAGGCTGCTACTTCAGGAATACAACATAGGCTAAGGAGCTGTAAGTGTATCGTTACAATTCACTTCTAACTGAACTTCTAAATGTCATTTTTCTTTGCTGAAGCAGCACTTTGGGGTCATAAAGGACTTCATATATCTTTTAAAGAGCTACATAGTCATATTAAACAAGCATCTTTGAAACATCCCTTTTAAATCAACATTTGGTAAATTAAAGGGAACTGAACAGATGATACATGCTGCTTGATCCACAGACAGCATCTTTCAGGTACTGGCTGCATGAACTCAGCAAGATATGTTTCACTCTGAAACGCTGCAGTATTTCAGAGAAAAACATACTTTGAAAGCTGCCAGGGTCTGAGACGCACGACGGAGTAGTCAGACAAGCGGGTCCTCTCCAAATCCGCTGCCGTGGAGTTCAAGTCTCTCCCTGCCTTCGTGGATAAGGAGAGACCAGTCACTCAAGCGTAAGACATATTACAATAATAATGGAAGACCATCTGCTTTTCTGTAAAGTGTATATGTGACTGTAGTTAACCTTGTCCTGCATTGACTCTGATTGTGCAAAGTTAGTGTTACTGGTAGGTTCCCTTTAAATAGTTGACATAAGGACATAGGTTCTGTTCTTCAATAAGATCCTCAAGGTGTCATCCTTGCTGTTATTCCTAGGGAATTGATAACATGCAACTCAGAGGCATTTAAGGATCTGAAAGATAGATATACAAGCTACATGTACACTGTGTTCCAAATTATTATGCAAATAATATTTCCTCATATTTTCTCTAAATTACCTATCTGAATTGCAGTCATTGTTATTTTCCAGTCACCTACTATTCTAGTATAATTGCAATGTTTTGGAACAAACTGCCTATGAAAACAGTATCTTTTTAAAAAAAATAAACACTCAAAATGCATTTTCCAACTTATTATGTACAGCAGTGTTTTCAACCTTTTTTGTTTTATTTTGAACAAAAAAATGGTCAATTGTGAAGTTATAAGCATTATCAGCTTATTACAAGCATTATCAGCTTATAACATACATGCATATCCCCATGCTCACATAGACATAAAAACTGTGTCCCTGAGCAAGACTCAAGGTATATGTGACTGCCAAGGATTGCGGAAACAATTTGGGATGGGATTTTGGCAATGCAACAACCCCATTTTATGGACATGTAACAGGTCCTCTTTTACTACCCCAAAATGTACCTAATTAAAAAACAACCCCTTGCACAACTTAATTGTCAGAAAAATAAAAAGGCTATGGCTCTTAGAATGCAATAATGGAAAAAAAAGATGATGAAAAGAAAGCTTATCAAGGCCCAAACATGTCTAGTTATTTAGGGACTAAAATTAATATAAGGATAAGAGGATTTTTGGTCAAAATTTTATATGGTCAAACGTTAGTTTAATTAGAAAATTAGGGCAATTACTAAAGACTAGCGTGTTTATTATGTAACTATTTCAGTTCAAGCTGTAGCGGCCATTTTGTTAAGTGAAAACAGGAAGTGCAGCCATCTTGCATGCCATTTAAACTAAAGTGAATAGGAAAATGGCATCATCACTATAACAAATAAATGTATAAAATAAGACATAAACACTTTAACATTTTTGGTGGAAATCTTAAAAGGGCATTTCCTTAACATTTCAAAAACTTTGTGATGCTGATTTCCCACCTTTTATAAAGAAATCAGTCCCAATTGCTTTCCTACATTGCCTGCTTATCGTACCCATATTGCTGCTTTCTCCAAGCACACCTTAAAAATCAATGGTTCCAGGTCTCACTGAGCAGAGTAACATTGCCTTCACTTCTCTTTCTCTGGGTTCACAATATTCTTTTTAGTACCAGAATACTGTCCTGCATCGTGAATATGGAATTGTGTTAGTTCATTAGAAATCCTGTAACAAATCCGTCACATTTCAATATGACCTTATGGTTGTAAATAATAATTTCATCACACCAGTAAAAGCGTTTGATGAGATTTGCACCTATACTGTCTACCATGAGAGTCCTATCCTATCATTTAGATAAATTATATCAATAATTAAAATTCGCTCATATATGGTTGGTCCATCGGGAACACTGCTTTTATTTCTAAAATACATTATTCCTACAAATTCCTTGGTTTTCTCTGCACTGGGTGAGTTCATATTATATGACTTCTATGTTTCACTGTTGCTTTGCGCATTATTTTCCTTTATGACTCTCAGGTAACTAGATCTGTAGGGATTACTATGTCATTTACTGTATTAAGTTCAGAGGGGCAGAGCACAGGTGACACGAGTTACGATCCAGCATCAAGAATTAACTTCTTCTGTCCCTCACCTATTAGGTTGCTTGTAAGTTAAACATGGACGTAAAATAAAATGGGTGGGTATGCTTCCTATTAAAAAATGAAAAATAAAATGAGGTCATAAATGATGTACCCCAAAATAACACCATTTAAAGTTACAACTCATTATGGAAAAATCAATCCACATATGTTTATATTGATGGAAAAATATTTAGAATTGAGTCCTCAGTGGCTGATACCTTTTAATGGCTAACTGAAAAGATGGTAACACATTGCAAGCTTTTGAGACTACTCCGGTCTCTTCATCAGGCAAAGACTAATAGAAATTCTGAAGAATCACATATTTATACACAACACAGCACAGAAAAATGCCATAGATAAGACAGGTGACGTGAAGCAAAATTACAGTACCATTATGTGAGTGACAAACAGTTATGTCCATAAATATTGGAACAGTTCATAGATAAGGAGTGTGGATGTTTTATTGTCCTCTGATTGGGGTCTGGTTCTATGTTATGATGATCCCACACGGTCTGAGGAGCAAATTCCTTAGTTCCCAGTGCCAAGGGAATTGGTGGGGGTGCTCGATGTTGGACCCCTACTAATCAGATTTTCTAAATCTTACCTACATGCTATGGAGAAAATCTGAAGTGGAAATTAACCAGCACAGTGGATTTGTCATCTGCAACATGTCAATTTACGCTCTGTAACTGCTCGCTCACAAGAGCGTATACATCAGACTAATGCTGATCTGCATTTTTTTCTTATGCCAATTCGGCATGAGAAATAGTCGCAGCATGATGGGCAAACCGGATCACCGCACCCACTCAAGTCTATGGATGCAGGAAATTATCGGACTGCACTCCGATGATGACATCAAAGTGCAGTCTGATTTACTCGGACACAGACAATTGAGAAGATGGAGAAATCTTGCTCTCCAGTTTCTCACATGTGATCTTATCCAAGAGAATCGGATCACAGTATACTGACACTTTGACAGAGTTTGATCTGAGTGTAATTGGCAAAATTGGCAAAATTCTCTTGCATGAAAGAATCGTCGCTCACATGACTCCGGCCTTATACAGAGAGTGAGATTGGTGGTATACCTGTGGCTCTAGGGCCACCCAATACAGAGAATGGTTGCTAAAAATGCAGAAGAGGCAGAAACACAGTGTGTTAGCAGCAGTCAATGTGGAGAATGCCGCTGACATGTAAAAAGCGTGCTGGTGATGTGCAGTAGCATTGATTGAGGGGCAGCACATAAGAGGTGGAGGAATGTCGACATGACTGTTTGGAGCAGAAAGAAATAGGACCCTGAGCGACTGGTACTAGACATCATCTTACATAATGAGTCCCGCACTGGAGCAGAATGCACCTTGGGAAAATATGAGCTGATTATTTGTGGTTGTATCCTTCTCCTAAGGCCGGTATCACACACAGCGAGATACGGCCCAGTCTCGCAGGTTAAAACCAAGCTCTGGCACCGGCACTTCAGAGCGGAGCGTGCGGCCGCATAGCAATACATAGAACTGCACGCTCCGCTTCGGAGTGCCGGTGCCAGAGCTTGTTTTTAACCTGCGAGACTCGGCCGCATCTCGCTGTAGTGTGACTCCGGCCTTAAAGGGAATCTTTCAGCACAAAATGGCTGTACAAACAAATCATAGCACCTTGTAGGGAACACAGCCCTAGTTTTAGTGTCCAAATCTATTGCAGTGTTTGCTTGTTTTCCATCTATCTCTGCCCCCTTTTCTTTAAAGGGGTATTCTCAAGTTTGAAAGCTATCCCCTATCTGTAGGATAAGGAATAACTTTCAGATTTCTCGGGGTCTTACCACTAAGACCCCCATCAATCCTGAGAACCATGGTTCTATCGCTCCATTCATAGCAATGGCACTGCTGCCGAGCGTTGGGCTTAGCTCATCTTTGGCACTCCCAAATTAATGAATGGAGCACTGGTAGGCATAATCAACCATTGCTTACACGTGAGTAAATCTAACTAATTAAATATTCAAGTAAAGAAATAATGTATAATCATAGTATAAACCCATATTACTGGTAGTTTGCATGGTTTGGTTATTGGAAGTGAAAGGAGGGCGCAATTTGCTTTATCTGCCAAGGGCACCAACATACTTGGCCCTGTTCATAGGAGTATACAGCAATACTGTGGCATTGCTGTCTATAGCACCACTTATAAAATTAAAACTATACATGTTTGGTTATGGCTGCAATCATACTGACCTGGACAAACAAATTACCTGGTCTTTTTCACAATAAACCAAATGCTGTAAGTAAAAAAAAAAAAAATCCATTGCGAAATCACATTTTTTTGCTATTTCACATTTAGATTTTTTTCCCGGTTTTTATGATAAAATTGATTGTGCAATTCAAAAGTACAACTTGTCCCGCAAAAAAAAAGTCCTGACACAGCTAGGTTGATGGAAAAATCAAATAGTTATTGTGAGTTAAAGAGAAGAAAAAACTAAAGCGCAAAAATGAAAAATTGCACTGTTCTTAGGGGTTTAATGGTCGTCTAAGAAATGTTCTGCTACACTGAATGATCTTGAGCATGTAAATCATCAAAATCTTCAGATGGCACTTCCCTTTGCGACTGCCAACTAATGATGTCCCAGATGTGCTCGATGGAAGAGAAGTCATGAGACACTGCAGGCAATGGTAGCATGTTTAGGCCAAGCGCTCACAGTAGCATGAGCAACATGCGGCCTAGCATTGTTTTGAAAAACTTCTCATGGGATACAGTGGAAAACTGGCCGTACCACTGGTTCCACAAATAAATCAATGTAACGCTGAGCTGTGCACCTGAAATGAAGAGGGGTGCAGCTACTGTACATTATGCCACTCCACAAAATAATCCTGGGAGTAGGACAGTTGTGACGTTTCCTTGTGAAGGCATCTTTGTAATATTATCTCTATGGTCTCCAGACAAAACTCCGGCTATTATTGCATTCAAGACAAAGAAGGAGGAACATGTTGTTTATGCTACTGTGAGTGAGAAACCTACATGGCTAAATATACCACCACGACCTGCAGTATCTCAGGACATGTCTTTCATCAAACATATCTGGGATGTCATTGGTTGGCAATTCCAAAGAGAGCTGCCAACCGTGGATCTTGATCAGAGGCGTAACTGGAGTATTGGTTCAGGGGGGCGAAGCTTCTTAGTGGGCCCCTAACCAGGTATCCTTGATTACAGCTGGGTGATGCGCCCTATTAGTGGAGGAGAACCTCAGCAGTAGTGTTGAGCGATACCGTCCGATACTTGAAAGTATCGGTATCGGAAAGTATCGGCCGATACCGGCAAAGTATCGGATCCAATCCGATACCGATACCCGATACCAATACAAGTCAATGGGACTCAAGTATCGGACGGTATTCCTGATGGTTCCCAGGGTCTGAAGGAGAGGAAACTCTCCTTCAGGCCCTGGGAACCATATTAATGTGTAAAAGAAAGAATTAAAATAAAAAATATTGCTATACTCACCTCTCCGAGGGAACCGGCAGCGTTGTTTGCTTAAAATTCGCGCTTTTCTTTCCTTACGTGAAGTCCCGGCTTTGTGATTGGTTGCGTCGCAGTCACATGGGCGACGCAACCAATCACAGCAAGCCGTGATGTAATTTCAGGTCCTTAAGGATTTTAAAATTACGTCCCGGCTTTGTGATTGGTTGCGTCGCAGTCACATGGGCGACGCAACCAATCACAGCAAGCCGTGACGTAATTTCAGGCCCTTAAGGATTTTAAAATTACGTCCCGGCTTTGTGATTGGTTGCGTCGCAGTCACATGGGCGACGCAACCAATCACAAGCCGTGACGTCACGGGAGGCTGGACACGCGCGCATTTTAACCCCTTCACCCCCGGAGCTTTTTCCGTTTTTCCTTTTTCGTTTTTCGCTCCCCTCCTTCCCAGAGCCATAACTTTTTTATTTTTCCGTCAATTTGGCCATGTGAGGGCTTATTTTTTGCGGGACGAGTTGTACTTTTGAACGACATCATTGGTTTTACCATGTCGTGTACTAGAAAACGGGAAAAAAATTCCAAGTGCAGTGAAATTGCAAAAAAAGTGCAATCCCACACTTGTTTTTTGCTTGCCTATTTTGCTAGGTTCACTAAATGCTAAAACTGACCTGCCATTATGATTCTCCAGGTCACTACGAGTTCATAGACACCTAACATGACTAGGTTATTTTTCACCTAAGTGGTGAAAAAAAATTCCAAACTTTGCAAAAAACAAAACAAAACAAAATTGCGCCATTTTCCGATACTCGTAGCGTCTCCATTTTTCGTGATCTGGGGTCCGGTGAGGGCTTATTTTTTGCGTGCCGAGCTGGCGTTTTTAATGATAGCATTTTGGTGTAGATACGTTCTTTTGATCGCCCGTTATTGCATTTTAATGCAATGTCGTGGCGACCAAAAAAACGTAAATCTGGCGTTTCGAATTTTTTTCTCATTACGCCATTTAGCGATCAGGTTAATGCTTTTTTTTATTGATAGATCGGGCGATTCTGAACGCGGCGATACCAAATATATGTAGGTTGGGGTTTTTTTTTATTGATTTATTTTGATTGGGGCGAAAGGGGGGTGATTTAAACTTTTATATTTTTTTTATTTTTTTCAAATTTTTAAAAACTTTTTTTTTTTACTTTTGCCATGCTTCTATAGCCTCCATGGGAGGCTAGAAGCAGGCATAGCCCGATCGGCTCTGCTACATAACAGCGATCATCAGATCGCTGTTATGTAGGAGAAATGCAGGTGTGCTGTGAGCGCCGACCACAGGGTGGCGCTCACAGCCACCGGCGATCAGTAACCATAGAGGTCTCAAGGACCTCTATGGTTACAATGGAGGAGCATCGCCGACCCCCGATCATGTGACGGGGGTCGGCGATGCGCTCATATCCGGCCGCACTGCCGGATGCGGTAGTTAAATGCCGCTGTCTGCGTTTGACAGCAGCATTTAACTAGTTAATAGCGGCGGGTGATCGCGATTTCACCCGCCGCTATTGCGCGCACATGTCAGCTGTAAAAAACAGCTGACATGTCGCGACTTTGATGTGCGCTCACCGCCGGAGCGCACATCAAAGCGGGGGTCCCGACATGTGACGTACTATTCCGTCACATGTCGGGAAGGGGTTAAAATGAGCGCTTGTCCAGCCTCCCGTGACGTCCCGGCTTGTGATTGGTTGCATCGCGGTCAACCAATCACAAGCCGGGAGGCTGGACACGCGCGCATTTTAAAATGAGCGCTTGTCCAGCCTCCCGTGACGTCCCGGCTTGTGATTGGTTGCATCGCGGTCAACCAATCACAAGCCGGGAGGCTGGACACGCGCGCATTTTAAAATGAGCGCTTGTCCAGCCTCCCGTGACGTCCCGGCTTGTGATTGGTTGCATCGCGGTCAACCAATCACAAGCCGGGACGTCACAGGAGGCTGGACAAGCGCTCATTTTAAAATGCGCGCGTGTCCAGCCTCCCGGCTTGTGATTGGTTGACCGCGATGCAACCAATCACAAGCCGGGACGTCAAGGGAGGCTGGACAAGCGCTCATTTTAAAATGCGCGCGTGTCCAGCCTCCCGTGACGTCACGGCTTGTGATTGGTTGCGTCGCCCATGTGACTGCGACGCAACCAATCACAAGCCGGGACTTCACGTAAAGGAAAGAAAAGCGCGAATTTTAAACAAAGAACGCTGCCGCTTCCCTCGGTAAGGTGCAGGCTGCGTCGGAGAGGTGAGTATAGCAATATTTTTTATTTTAATTCTCTCTTTTACACATTTTTACATTAATGTTGTTTCGATACCGATACCCGATACCACAAAAGTATCGGATCTCGGTATCGGAATTCCGATACCCGCAAGTATCGGCCGATACCCGATACTTGCGGTATCGGAATGCTCAACACTACTCAGCAGATGACCATGCTGTTACTGAAGATAATCTCTATACAAAGACCAACATGGATATTACCGCCATATGGTCAGTGGTAGATACCAGCCCTACAGAACATATAACAGATCACTGCACAGTTACAGATAATGACTTACCGCAGAGGCTCTTTCTGATTGAGTCGTCACTTTTCCCGTCTTTTCCATCTGGCCCAGACCAACATGACAACTTCTTCCAGCAACAACTCACCTGCAGAGATTACAAAGACACATTTCACTTCTCACATTCCAGCCCCATCACCATCTATTCCCAACCTGCAAAAACTCCTCATCCTGCTGATACTCCAATACTGAGCCGCTGCTGCCGTATGTGTCCCTATTATTGCCCCTGATACCCCAATACTGAGCCGCTGCTGCCGTATGTGTCCCTATTACTGCCCCTGATACCCCAATACTGAGCCACTGCTGCCGTTTGTGTCCCTATTACTGCCCCTGATACCCCAATACTGAGCTGCTGCTCCCGTGTGTGTCCTTATTACTGCACCTGCTGTGTGGTTCTGTGTGCCCTCTAAATTCAAAAGCACCCCTCTACAATATAGCAATGCTGGGTGCAAGTGCCCTAGAAAACAGTGCCCATATTTTGCCCCCTAGAAAGTAATATTGCCCTGTGTGCTCCTTTTGATAGTCACAGTAACCTGAGTTCCCCTATAACAATAAGTGCCCACTTTACATTTAATATTGTCCCGAGTCTGCCCTTGTACAGCTGCCCTATACACAGTATGATGCTCTCTTATACACAGTATAATGCACCCTCACTGTATAGTACCACCCACACAGTATACTGACCCCTTAGTAGCCTCCAAACTGTTTGATGGCTCCAACACTGTAATCCCCACACTGTATGATGCCCCTCTAGATAGCCTCCATATAGTATAATGCACCAGATGGCTTCAATATAGTTTAATGCACCAGATAGTCCTCAATATAGTATAATATACCATATAGTCCTCAATATAGTATAATGCCCTCAATATAGTATAATGCACTGCCCATAGGCCTACTCTATATTGTATAATGCACTCCCCATAGGCAGACTCTGTAGTATAAGGCAGCACCCCATAGGCCGACCCTTAAGTATAAGGTAGCACCCCACAGGCAGACACTGTAGTACAAAGCAGTACTGCTATAGGCAGACCCTGTAGTATAAGACAGCACCCTTATAGGCAGACCCTGTAGTATAAGGTAGCACCCCTATAGGCAGACCCTGCAGTATAAGGCAGAACCCCCATAGGCAGACCCTGTAGTATTAGGCAGACCCCCATAGGCAGACCCTGTAGTATAAGACAGACCCCCCATAGGCAAACCCTGTAGTATTAGGCAGAACCCCCCACAGGCAGACCCTGTAGTATTAGGCAGACCCCCTATAGGCAGACCCTGTAGTATTAGGCAGACCCCCCATTGGCAGACCCTGTAGCATTAGGCAGACCCCCCATAGGCAGACCCTGTAGTATTAGGCAGACCCCCATATAGGCAGATCTTGTAGTATTAGGCAGAACCCCAATAGGCAGACTTTGTAGTATTAGGCAGACCCCCCATAGGCAGACCCTGTAGCATTAGACAGACCCCCATAGGCAGACCCTGTAGTATTAGGCAGACCCCCATAGGCAGATCCTTCAGTATTAGGCAGACCCTGTAGTATTAGGCAGACCCTCTATAGGCAGACCCTGTAGTATTAGGCAGACCCCCCATAGGCAGACCCTGTAGCATTAGGCAGACCCCCTCATAGGCAGACCCTGTAGCATTAGGCAAACCCCCATAGGCAGACCCTGAAGTATTAGGCAGACCCCCCATAGGCAGACCTTGTAGTATTAGGGAGACCCCCCATAGGCAGATCCTGTAGTATTAGGCAGACCCTGTAGTATTAGGCAGACCCCTATAGGCAGACCCTGTAGTATTAGGCAGACCCCCCATAGGCAGACCCTGTAGCATTAGGCAGACCCCCCATAGGCATACCCTGTAGCATTAGGCAGAACCCCATAGGCAGACCCTGTAGTATTAGGCAGACCCCCCATAGGCAGACCTTGTAGTTTTAGGGAGACCCCCCATAGGCAGATCCTGTAGTATTAGACAGACCCTGTAGTATTAGGCAGACCCCCCATAGGCAAACCCTGTAGTATTAGGCAGAACCCCCCACAGGCAGACCCTGTAGTATTAGGCAGATCCCCTATAGGCAGACCCCCTATAGGCAGACCCTGTAGTATTAGGCAGACCCCCCATAGGCAGACCCTGTAGCATTAGGCAGACCCCCCCATAGGCAGACCCTGTAGTATTAGGCAGACCCCCACATAGGCAGATCCTGTAGTATTAGGCAGACCCCCAATAGGCAGACCCTGTAGTATTAGGCAAACCCCCCATAGGCAGACCCTGTAGCATTAGGCAGACCCCCCATAGGCAGACCCTGTAGTATTAGGCAGACCCCCCATAGGCAGATCCTGTAGTATTAGGCAGACCCTGTAGTATTAGGCAGACCCCCTATAAGCAGACCCTGTAATATTAGAAAGACCCCCATAGGCAGACCCTGTAGCATTAGGCAGACCCCCCGATAGGCAGACCCTGTAGCATTAGGCAGACCCCCCATAGGCAGACCCTGTAGTATTAGGCAGACCCCCATAGGCAGACCTTGTAGTATTAGGGAGACCCCCCATAGGCAGATCCTGTAGTATTAGGCAGACCCTGTAGTATTAGGCAGACCCCCCCATAGGCAGACCCTGTAGTATTAGGCAGACCCCCCATAGGCAGACCCTGTAGCATTAGCCAGACCCCCCATAGGCAGATCCTTCAGTATTAGGCAGATCCTGTAGTATTAGGCAGACCCCCCATAGGCAGATCCTGTAGTATAAGACAGCACCCCCCATAGGCAGATCCTGTAGTATAAGACAGCACCCCTTAAAAAATAAATACTCACCTCTCTTCTTCCTGGTTCCTGCGCTGCTCTGAGCTCCCGCTCATCTCCTGACAGCGGGCGCTGGGCAGTGACTCATCACGCCCGCTGTTAGCGTCAGCAATGTCAGATGCTGACAGGGGGATGATGGGGGAAGCAGCGCAGTGCTCCTTCCCTCATCATTGCGGTCAGCTGTATCGGCTAAAAGCCGGTACAGCTGACCCTGCGATGACTGGCGGGGGGCCCACTGCTGGCACGGGCCCCCCCGCCTGCTCAGGGGCCCCATAGCAGCCGGCGGCAGAGCAAGGATATCGATTCCCCCTGCTCTGCTGCAGAAGGTAACTGTATCGGCGCGCTGCATGTGCCGATACAGTTACAGTAGCGTAGCTCCGGATGGGCCCCCTCTGAGCACCGGGCCCGGGGCGCCCGCACCCTCTGCCCCCCGGTAGCTACGCTACTGATCTTGATGATTTGCGGGTCCAAGTGCATTCAGCATGACTGAACACTCCTCAGACAACTGTTAATAACCACATCGGTAAAATGCCAGGGTATGTCAGTGTGTGTATTACTGAGAATGGTGCTCATACTGAATAAACGGAGATGTTTTGAAAATCTTGTTCCATATTTTGATCATTTGCATAACATAAACATGTCTATTGATCCTTTTATTTTTATAATTCCATGACTTTTACAATTTGGAGTTGCAATTTCCACATTGGTGAGTATAATAATAAAACTTAAAAAATAGATAAGAAATTAAAAATCACCTTTAGAATGAATCATTGTAAAATATTAAATTCTGAACTTAGTATTAAAGTGAGCGTGACACCAGATTTCACAAAACAAAGAGTATAGATTATTACAGTGTTATGTAAAAGTTTTTGCACCTCTGGTATTACTGTTTTACTGTTATTGTGAACAGTTAAGCAAGTTGAAGATGAAACTACCTCTAAGGGTATGTTCCCACGGTCAGTAAACGCTGCGGGTTGGACGCTACGTACATCCACAGCGTTCATCCCATAGCAGCCATATGTTACAGCATAGTGGATGGGATTGAATAAATCCCATGTCCATTATGCGTGTACAGACGCCTCCAGCTTCCCTGCGGAGACGGACATGCGGCACGTCTTTCGAGACTGCAGCATGTCAATTTTCCCGTCCAATGTATTGGGCACTGTGATTCCGCACGGTTAAATGAACACATGCAGAATCACCTGCGTTCAAAAGCCGGCAGCTCTTTGGACGGAGCTGATATGTGCTGCGTCTAAAGCGATGCCGGTTCCTGACCATGCAAACATACCCTAAAAGGCCTAAAGTTAAAGATGACACATTTCCTTTTATTTTAGGGGAAAAAAAGTATTGTCATTTTTTACATTTAAAAAATTGCAAAAAGAAGACTGGGCCGATGCAAACGTTTGGGTACCCTGCATGGTTAGTACATAGTAGCACCCCATTTTGCAAGTATAATAGCTTGTAAACACTTTTAGTAGCCAGCCAATAGTCTTTCAATTCTTGTTTGAGGTATTTTCATCCATTCTTCCTGCAGCTATTTTGAGGTCTAGCTGCAGATTTTCAATGATGTTCAGACTAGGGGACTGTGAGGGCCATTGTAAAACCTTCAGCTTGTGCCTTTTGAGGTAGTCTATTGTGGATTTTGACATGTGTTTAGCATCATTATCTATTTGTAGAAGCCATCCTCTTTTCAACTTCAGCTTTTTTACAGATGGTGTTGTTTGCATCAACAATTTGTTGAAATGTCATTGGATCCATTCTTCTCTTTACCTGTGAAATGTTTCCTGTGACATTGGCTGCAACACAACCCCAAAGCATGATTGATCCACCCCCATGCTTAATGGTTGGCGAGATGTTTTTTTCTTAAAATTCTGTGCCCTTTTTTTTCAACACAAATGTGTAATCATTGTGGCCAAAGAGCTCTATTTTAACCTCATTGGACCACAGGACTTGTTTCCAAAAATGCATCAGGCTTGTTTAGATGTTTATTTGCATATTTCTGAAGCTGAATTTTATGGTGAGGATGCAGGAGAGGTTTTTTTCTGATGACTCTTCCATTAAGGCCATATTTGTGCACATGTTTCTGAACAGTAGAACAATTTACACAATCTCTAAAGCCTGCAAAATCTTTCTGAAGGTCTTTTGCAGTAAAGTGGGGGGTACTTATTTGCCTTTCTAGCAATCCTATGAGCATCTATCACTGAAATTTTGCTTGATCTTCCAGACCTTATCTTGACCTCTACTATTCCCGTTAACTTCCATTTCTTAATCACATTTCGAACTGAGGAAAGGGCAATGCTAAAATGCTTTGCTATCATCTAATAGCCATCTCCTGCTTTGTGGGCCTCCACCATTTTTATTTTCAGAGTGCTAGGCAGCTGTTTAGATGAACCCATGGCTTCTGTGTTTTGGCACAAGGTTAAAGGAGGCTGGGTTTTTATAAAGCTGGGAAATTTGCATCACCTGGCATTTCTTAATGATAATAGTGACCAAGCCATAACCCTAAAATGCTAGTTAAGGTCTGAAACCTTGGTCAAAGTTATCTGAGCACACAAATCTCCAAGAGTGCCCAAACTTTTTCATTGGCCCATTTTCCTTTTTGTAATTTTTAAAATGTAAAAAAATACAGTATTGATTTATTTTTATTTTTTTTGGGGGGGTCTAAAATGCAAAGGAAATGTGTCATCTTTAACTTTAGGCCTTTTAGAGATCATTTAATCTTCAACTTGCTTAACTGTTCACAATAACAGTAATTTGGGCCAGAGTTGCCGAAACTTTTGCATGCCACTGTATATGGCTCTATTACCCTTGATGATGGTGAGTTTACTGAGAAAACCTATGTCTGAATAATTGTATAATACATTTTAGACACATTTCATGACCCAGAATAATGCATGTAGCTGGACTTTCAGGATTATATAGCCATTCTTACAATGAATTTTCAAAGTTAGTACACCTATCTCCTCTGTTACAAGAGATATAGTATGAGTACTGTATATTTAAAGGGTTTATCCATGACTATTTTTTTTTTTTTACTGTGGGCTTAAAAACTAACACGCAGGTAGTTGCTAACTACTTGCCTGTTCTACCCGGCAGTGACACAGGCGTGACAACTTCATGCTGATTAACAGCTGGCTCCCCATAGTTAGGCATGATATTGGCAGTACAGAGTTGAGCAGAAAAGTGGCCGCTTCTCTATCAACGTGACGTCAGTGGAAGCCACTGAATCATGGCAGTAGCAGTCTGTGTCCACTCTGTCCCAGCAGAAATTGGCGCTAGACACAGCAGGCAGGAGGTAAGTATCAACAACCCGCCTGTTAGTTTTTAGGCCCACAGTAAAACATATAGTCCTGCATAAATGCTTTAGTAGTGGATGCAAGCTGTATAGTTAAATCTGGTGACAAATGCAAATTAAGGCCCACAACACCCTGCACTCATGAAACGGCTAATCTGCATGAACAACACCAGCAACTTTGTGTCTGTATGACAATCACATTTAACATGGGCAAACAAAACTATGGGATGCAATAGTTTCTAATATTTAGTCAAACCTTACAAAATAATATTGAACACTAGTGATCAATAACTTTACATTATGTCCAAAATAATAGTACAGAAGTATCAGTAAATCCATAACAAAATTACATCATATATAAGCAGTGCAAGGAAATGAAAGACCTTTCAATGTACAGAATAACTGGATTAAAAATACACACTTCCACATGACTATATATATTTTTTTACAGATCAGCTAACACATACAATAAAAAAGGAAAAATATAATCAAGAAATATTTACAATTAAAGGTAAGAACAACCAAACATAGCAAACATTGAATTATTATTATTTTTTTTTTAACAAAGTGGTATATGATAGATGTGTGTTGCTGTAAGTTTCCCTTTCTATCTCCCGAGCTGACTGTGTGTGCAGAATTACACTCACCTAAGAGATTCTGTGTATGAAGCAGCTGCACCACCTCTGGAGCCACACAATGCAGAAATAATAGCTAATCTGATCTATCCTCTCCTTTCAAAGACTTCCTCAATGCCCCACCCTTCAGAGACTCTCTGCATCCAAAGAGCCTGTTTCCTACCACTTGTAGGCTCAAAAACAATACAAGTAGCTGCACTCTGGACTAATATAATGCCACTCTATTCACCGACAATCCAGTGCATACAGTAAATGCAGTGTACATATTAAACTAGAGACAAGCTTGCATTTGAATTTGCTGCCTTTGCTGAATTTTCCCAAAATTTGCATCCAAGAATTGCATTACTAAAAAATAAGTATGTACACTGTCTGACAGAGTGCTGTACAAACTGTCAGATCAGCGATCTTTGATGTCCCCCCCTGGGACAAAGTAAAAAAGTAAAAAAAAAAAATCCACAGGTGTAAAAAAAAAAAAAAAAATCCTAAACAAAGGAAAAAAATATATATTATTCCCATAAATACATTTCTTTATCTAAATAAAAAAAACAATAAAAGTACACATATTTAGTATCGCCGCGTCCGTAACGACCCAACCTATAAAACTGTCCCACTAGTTAACCCCTTCAGTGAACAACGTAAGAAAAAAAAAAAACCGAGCCAAAAAACAACGCTTTATTATCATACTGCTGAACAAAAAGTGGAATAACACGCGATCAAAAAGATGGATATAAATAACCATGGTATCACTGAAAGCATCATCTTGTCCCGCAAAAAACAAGCCACAAAACAGCATCATAAGCAAAAAAATAAAAAAGTTATAGTCCTCAGAATAAAGCGATGCCAAAATAATTATTTTTTCTATAAAATATCTTTTATCGTATAAAAGCGCCAAAACAAAAAAATGATATAAATGAGATATCGCTGTAATTGTACTGACCCGACGAATAAAACTGCTTTATCAATTTTACAAAACGTGGAACGGTATAAACGCCCCCCCCCCCCAAAAAAAAGAAATTCATGAATAGCTGGTTTTTGGTCATTCTGCCTCACAAAAATCGGAATAAAAGGCGATCAAAAAATGTCATGTGCCCGAAAATGTTACCAATAAAAACGTCAACTCGTCCCGCAAAAAACAAGACCTCACATGACTCTGTGGACCAAAATATGGAAAAATTATAGGTCTCAAAATGTGGAGACGCAAAAACTTTTTTGCTGTAAAAAGCGTCTTTTAGTGTGTGACAGCTGCCAATCATAAAAATCCGATGTAAAAAAACGCTATAAAAGTAAATCAAACCCCCCTTCATCACCCCCTTAGTTAGGGAAAAATAATACAATTAAAAAAATTTATTTATTTCCATTTTCCCATTAGGATTAGGGCTAGGGTTAGGGCTAGAGTTAGGGTTAGGGCTAGGGTTAGGGCTAGGGTTAGGGCTAGGGTTAGGGCTAGGGTTAGGGCTAGGGTTAAGACTAGGGTTAGGGCTAGGGTTAGGGTTGGGGCTAGGGTTGGAGCTAAAGTTAGGGTTAGGGTTGAGGCTAAAGTTAGGGTTAGGGTTGGGGCTAAAGTTAGGGTTAGGGTTTGGATTACATTTACGGTGGGGATTAGGGTTAGGGGTGTGTCAGGGTTAGGGGTGTGGTTAGAGTTACCGTTGGGATTAGGGTTAGGGGTGTATTTGGATTAGGGTTTCAGGTAGAATTGGGGAGTTTCCACTGTTCAGGCACATCAGGGGCTCTCCAAACGCAACATGGCGTCAGATCTCAATTCCAGCCAATTCTGCATTGAAAAAGTAAAACAGTACTCCTTCCCTTCTGAGTTCTCCCGTGCGCCCAAACAGGGGTTTACCCAAACATATGGGGTATCAGCGTACTTGGGACAAATTGGACAACAACTTTTGGGGTCCAAGTTCTCTTGTTATTCTTGGGAAAATAAAAATTTGGGGGGCTAAAAATGATTTTTGTGGGAAAAAAAAAGATTTTTTATTTTCACGGCTCTGCGTTGTAAACTGTAGTGAAACACTTTGGGGTTCAAAGTTCTCACATCATATCTAGATAAGTTCCTTGGGAGGTCTAGTTTCCAATATGGGGTCACTTGTGGGGGGTTTCTACTGTTTGTGTACATCAGGGGCTCTACAAATGCAACGTGACATCTGTAGACCAATCCATCTAAGTCTGCATTCCAAATGGCGCTCCTTCCCTTCCGAGCTCTGCCATGTGCCTAAACAGTGGTTTCCCCCCACATACGGGGTATCAGCGTACTCAGGACAAATTGGACAACAACTTTTGGGGTCCAATTTCTCCTGTTACCCTTGGGAAAATACAAAACTGGGGGCTAATAAATCATTTTGTGAAAAAAAAAAAGAATTTTTATTTTCACGGCTCTGCGTTATAAACTGTAGTGAAACACTTGGGGGTTCAAAGCTCTCAAAACACATCTAGATAAGTTCCTTAAGGGGTCTACTTTCCAAAATGTTGTCACTTGTGGGGGGTTTTCAATGTTTAGGCACATCAGGGGCTCTCCAAACGCAACATGGCGTCCGATCTTAATTCCAGTCAATTTTGCATTGAAAAGTAAAATGGCGCTCCTTCCCTTCCGAGCTCTGCTATGTGCCCAAACAGTGGTTTACCCCCACATATGGGGTATCCTCAGGACAAATTGCACAACAACTTTTGTGGTCTAATTTCTTCTCTTACCCTTGGGAAAATAAAAAATTGGGGGCGAAAAGATCATTTTTGGGAAAAAATATGATTTTTTATTTTTACGGCTCTGCATTATAAACTTCTGTGAAGCACTTGGTGGGTCAAAGTGCTCACCACACATCTAGATAAGTTCCTTAGGGGGTCTACTTTCCAAAATGGTGTCACTTGTGGGGGGTTTGAATGTTTACGCACATCAGGGGCTCTCCAAACGCAACATGGCGTCCCATCTCAATTCCAATTTTGCATTGAAAAGTAAAATGGCGCTCCTTTCCTTCCGAGCTCTGCCATGCGCCCAAACAGTGGTTTACCCCCACGTATGGGGTATCAGCGTACTCAGGACAAATTGTACAACAACTTTTGGGGTCCATTATCTCCTGTTACCCTTGGTAAAATAAAACAAATTGGAGCTGAAATAAATTTTGTGTGAAAAAAAGTTAAATGTTCATTTTTATTTAAACATTCCAAAAATTCCTGTGAAACACCTGAAGGGTTAATAAACTTCTTGAATGTGGTTTTGAGCACCTTGAGGGGTGCAGTTTTTAGAATGGTGTCACACTTGGGTATTTTCTATCATATAGACCCCTCAAAATGACTTCAAATGAGATGTGGTCCCTAAAAAAAATGATGTTGTAAAAATGAGAAATTGCTGGTCAACTTTTAACCCTTATAACTCCCTAACAAAAAAAAATGTTGGTTCCAAAATTGTGCTGATGTAAAGTAGACATGTGGGAAATGTTACTTATTAAGTATTTTGCGTGACATATCTCTGTGATTTAAGGGCATAAAAATTCAAAGTTGGAAAATTGTGAAATTTTCTAAATTTTCGCCAAATTTCCATTTTTTTCACAAATAATCGCAAGTTATATCGAATAAATTTTACCACTATCATGAAGTATAATATGTCACGAGAAAACAATGTCAGAATCGCCAAGATGCATCGAAAGCGTTCCAGAGTTATAACCTCATAAAGAGACAGTGGTCAGAATTGTAAAAATTGGCCCGGTCATTAACATGCAAACCACCCTCGGGGCTTAAGGGGTTAATATTTTTGGAAGTTGGAGTGTTTTTTTTTTTAGATTTGGCTATTTTAGGAGGATATCTGTTTGTGCAGGTAACTATTACTGTGCAGAATTATTAGGCAACTTAATAAAAACCAAATATATTCCCATCTCACTTGTTTATTTTCACCAGGTAACACCATAATAACAGACGCAGATTATTTACTGTAAGAGCAGTGAGACTATGGAACTCTCTGCCGTATGATGTTGTAATAAGTGATTCATTACTTAAATTTAAGAGGGGACTGGATGCCTTTCTTGAGAAGTATAATGTTACAGGTTATATATTCCTTGATAGGGCGTTGATCCAGGGAACTAGTCTGATTTTTTTTGCCTTCCCCTGGATCAACATGTTAGGGCATGTTAGGTTAGGCTATGGCTTGAACTAGATGGACTTAAAGTCTTCCTTCAACCTTAATAACTATGTTACTGTGTTACTAAAAACAAAACCCCCAAAAATTAGTGACCAATACAGCCACCTTTCTTTATGATGACACTCAACAGCCTTCCATCCATAGATTCTATCAGTTGCTTGATCTGTTTACGATCAACATTGCATGCAGCAGCCACCACAGCCTCCCAGACACTGTTCCTAGAGGTGTACTGTTTTCCCTCCCTGTAGATCTCACATTTTATGAGGGACCACAGGTTCTCTATGGGGTTCAGATCAGGTGAACAAGGGGGCCATGTCATTATTTTTTCTTCTTTGAGACCTTTACTGGCCAGCCACACTGTGGAGTAGTTGGAGGCATGTGATGGAGCATTGTCCTGCATGAAAATCATGGTTTTCTTAAACGATACCGACTTCTTCCTGTACCACTGCTTGAAGAAGTTGTCTTCCAGAAACTGGCAGTAGGTCTGGGAGTTGAGCTTCACTCCATCCTCAACCCAAAAAGGTCCCACAAGTCAATCTTTGATGATACCAGCCCATACCAGTACCCCACCTCCACCTTGCTGGTGTCTGAGTCGGAGTGAAGCTCTCTGCCGTTTACTGATCCAGCCTCTGGCCCATCCATCTGGCCCATCAAGAGTCACTCTCATTTCATCAGTCCATAAAACCTTTGAAAAGTAAGTCTTAAGATATTTCTTGGCCCAGTCTTGACGTTTTATCTTATGTTTCTTGTTCAAAGGTGGTAGTTTTTCAGCCTTCCTTACCTTGGCCATGTCCCTGAGTATCGCACACCTTGTGCTTATTGTTACTCCAGTAACATTGCAGCTCTGAAATATGGCAAAAAGGGTGGCAAATGGCATCTTGGCAGCTACACGCTTGATTTTCCTCAATTCATGGGCAGTTATTTTGCGCCTTTTTTGGCCAACACGCTTCTTGCGACCCTGTTGGCTATTTTCCATGAAACGCTTGATTGTTCGGTGATCACGCTTCAAAAGTTTGGCAATTTCAAGACTGCTGCATCCCTCTGCAAGACATCTCACAATTTTGGACGTTTCAAAGCCTGTCAAATCTCTCTTCTGACCCATTTTGCCAAAGGAAAGGAAGTTGCCTAATAATTAAGCACACCTTATATAGGGTTTTGATGTCATTAGACAACACCCCTCCTCATTACAGAGATGCACATCACCTGATTTACTTAATTGGTAGTTGGCTTTCAAGCCTGAACAGCTTGGAGTAGGACAACATGTATAAAAAGTATCATGTGATCAAAATACAACTTGCTTAATAATTCTGCACACAGTGTATATAACAATCGGAATTCACCTTCGAGCAAATTGTACCCATTTTGAGCCAGAGAACTGCAAACAGAGCCTTTTTTATGCCTATGTGAGCTCAACCTATTGGCTAGGGGAAATAGATGGTATATAGTGGTAACAAACAGTCTATTTAACTACACGTAGCAGTTTCAGACTTTCTAGGCTACTTATATTGTATAAACGGCCTGAAAATTATCCCCTTTTGGGGTAAGGTGCATGCCTTGTTGTTGTTCATAAACAGATAGTGCAAACAAAAGAAGCTGGGCCATTTTCACAAAGTTAAATGCAAAAATTATTCATGTTTAGGGAGTTTTAGGAGCTTAGCACTTTGCCAAAGAAGCAATAGCTTTTCCACAAGCCATCCAAAAATTATCCCTATAATTAGGGAGGCAAAACAGATATTTTAAGTGTATGGTTTCTCAACTAGGTTTGAAAATATATTCATTTTTGGGACGTTCTTAACTGATTTGCTAATCACAAAATGATTAGGCAATCAGTGTGGTTGTTCAGCAATTAAGTAAAGGTACCTTCACACTAAACGATATCGCTAGCGATCCGTGACGTTGCAGCGTCCTGGCTAGCGATATCGTTTAGTTTGACACGCAGCAGCGATCAGGATCCTGCTGTGATATCGCTGGTCGTTGAACAAAGTTCAGAACTTTATTTGGTCATCAGACCGGCGTGTATCGTCGTGTTTGACACCAAAAGCAACGATACCAGCGATGTTTTACACTGGTAATCAGGGTAAACATCGGGTTACTAAGCGCAGTGCCGCGCTTAGTAACCCGATGTTTACCCTGGTTACCAGTGTAAAATGTAAAAAAACAAACAGTACATACTCACCTTCGCGTCCCCCGGCGTCCGCTTCCCACACTGACTGAGCTCCGGCCGGCCGTAAAGTGAAAGTGAAAGTACAGCACAGCGGTGACGTCACCGCTTTGCTGTAAGGGCCGGCGCTCACAAAGTGCAGGAAGCGGACGCCGGGGGATGCGAATGTAAGTATGTACTGTTTGTTTTTTTTACATTTTACGCTGGTAACCAGGGTAAACATCGGGTTACTAAGCGCGGCCCTGCGCTTAGTAACCCGATGTTTACCCTGGTTACCCGGGGACCTCGGCATCGTTGGTCGCTGGAGAGCTGTCTGTGTGACAGCTCTCCAGCGATCAAACAGCGACGCTGCAGCGATCGGCATCGTTGTCGCTATCGCTGCAGCGTCGCTTAATGTGAAGTTACCTTTAGTGTTTGCTGAAGTATGCAGGTTGTTGCAATGGCAGATAACACATTTTGTCCTTCCTGACAAATACAGTATACTGCAGGTGCTACTGCTGCCTTGGCGATTTGTTGGTGCCCTAATGCTAATAGGTGTGGGAATATTATTGATCGCAGACAAGTCTGATGGTCGTTCATAAGGGAGGCAGGCGTTCACTTGGCAAAATCTGCGCAGAGCAGGTAGCAGAGCTTTTCTTGGTAATAAGCCCATTTAGACTCCCTTTCGGAAGGTGTAAAATTTTCCTCCAATTTGCTTTTATAGCAAAAGGCAATCCAATACTCATCGTTTTGCTTAATGTTAAGAATATACCTGGCTTCCCACACATATTGCAGCAAACAGCATGCCATGCTCGCCAGCACAACCGAGCACATGGTTGTCTTATTGTCATCAACCCGCTGTGATGGTTAGTTGTCATGGGCAGCATCATTGTCATCAACATTTTCACTCTGCTAATCTGCCTCATTCCCTGCTTATGCCTGGTTCATGTCCGCCTCCACATCCACCAGCTGATGATCTGTGAGTTGCCTCCAAAACCTGCAGCATGTGACATAGACCTCGAGTGTCCCCAACAAACAGGGTGGTGCTAAACAGGTGCAAATTGGTGTTTGTTCTTCCTCCATCCCCTCTAACATGCTCATGTGTGTCTTTTCCTAGGGTAATTATTAGTGTGATTACATTATTGATTCCCTACTGGCAAATTTTGTCACCTGTTCAAAGAGCTTCAGTTTGCAACATGCATCCATCAGCTGCCAATATCAGATCTCAAAGTAGCACACACACCAGTTTGACTGCTGCATGATTTAGTCTGTCATCGCTTTACGCTGCTTGTTTGTGCAAACACTGCATCATATACTGCATTGAATTCCAGAGGGCTGCAATATTGCAATCAATGTGGCGTTCTGGAAGACCCTTTTTTTTTGCTAAGCCGGGAGGGTGTGCTTTTCTATATAAGATCTATTGAAATGGGCTTACACTTTGTGTAGTGCAAAGAAATGTTGCACTATTAATGATGTGGTTTATGCATGGAGTGTGAGTTACTTTCCCTGACTGTAAGGCAAGCAGAACGTTCTAGGCTTTCGGTGGTGCAGCTCATGGGAGCCAGCTAGAGTTTGAGTTGCAGATTGATGCACAAAAGCAACTTGTACACCTTCTGGCTTTTCTCCCTTAGGCTCTCAAGCTGTAAAATAACTTGGCAGTGCTTTGCCTTGCAAGAGTGAAAAGAATGGAGTTTATGAAATCTACCATGTGCTCTGTAGCTGCTGGGAATGGGGTCATGTCTTTTAAACAGAATCCAGAGAAGATGTAGCAGGAGACAGATAACTGCTGCCTAGTAGCGGAAATAGATGTAGCTCCCAGTCACGGAGACCTCTCTACTTATCCCAGATGGGGACATGCATTGCTGCAATTGAAAACATTCGCTAACACATGTATCGATCCTGACAATAATTGCTTCTTACGATATCTACAGTGCAGTGTATTTTGTAGTTCAAAGACAAGTCCACAAAGTCGTATACGTTCTCCCTGCGTATGAAAATGGAGAAGACAAGGTCAGACGGGAGCACCAGGATAACGGACGATTCTCTGGTGCGCCCGTGTCGTCAGCTGGCTCCCGAGCAGGACATAGAGAGGGCCCGCTAGTTTCAACTAAATGTGTGTCCAAGGACGCACATTCAGTTGAAATGTATTGTGGTGCAGAAAGTCTGCACCGCAATAGTTACATAGTTACATAGTTATTAAGGTTGAAGGAAGACTGTAAGTCCATCTAGTTCAACCCATAGCCTAACCTAACATGCCCTAACATGTTGATCCAGAGGAAGGCAAAAAAAAACCCATGTGGCAAAGAGTAACTCCACCATGGGGAAAAAAATTCCTTCCCGACTCCACATACGGCAATCAGACTAGTTCCCTGGATCAACGCCTTATCAAGGAATCTAGTGTATATACCCTGTAACACTATACTTTTCCAGAAAGGTATCCAGTCCCCTCTTAAATTTAATTAATGAATCACTCATTACAACATCATACGGCAGAGAGTTCCATAGTCTCACTGCTCTTACAGTAAAGAATCCGCGTCTGTTATTATGCTTAAACCTTCTTTCCTCCAGACGTAGAGGATGCCCCCTTGTCCCTGTCTCCGGTCTATGATTAAAAAGATCATCAGAAAGGTCTTTGTACTGTCCCCTCATATATTTATACATTAAAATAAGATCACCCCTTAGTCTTCGTTTTTCCAAACTAAATAGCCCCAAGTGTAATAACCTATCTTGGTATTGCAGACCCCCCAGTCCTCTAATAACCTTGGTCGCTCTTCTCTGCACCCGCTCCAGTTCAGCTATGTCTTTCTTATACACCGGAGACCAGAACAGTGCACAGTATTCTAAGTGTGGTCGAACTAGTGACTTGTATAGAGGTAAAATTATGTTCTCCTCATGAGCATCTATGCCTCTTTTAATACATCCCATTATTTTATTTGCCTTTGTAGCAGCTGCCTGACACTGGCCACTGAATATGAGTTTGTCATCCACCCATATACCCAGGTCTTTTTCATTGACGGTTTTGCCCAGAGTTTTAGAATTAAGCACATAGTTATACATCTTATTACTTCTACCCAAGTGCATGACCTTACATTTATCCCCATTAAAGCTCATTTGCCATTTATCAGCCCAAGCTTCTAGTTTACATAAATCATCCTGTAATATAAAATTGTCCTCCCCTGTATTGATTACCCTGCAGAGTTTAGTGTCATCTGCAAATATTGAAATTCTACTCTGAATGCCCCCTACAAGGTCATTAATAAATATGTTAAAAAGAAGAGGGCCCAATACTGACCCCTGTGGTACCCCACTGCTAAGCGCAACCCAGTCCGAGTGTGCTCCATTAATAACCACCCTTTGTTTCCTATCCCTGAGCCAGCTCTCAACCCACTTACACATATTTTCCCCTATCCCCATTACTCTCATTTTATGTAACAACCTTTTGTGTGGCACCGTATCAAAAGCTTTGGAAAAGTCCATATACACTACGTCCACTGGGTTCCCTTGGTCCAGTCCGGAACTTACACTCACCGGCCACTTTATTAGGTACACCTGTCCAACTTCTTGTTAACACTTAATTTCTAATCAGCCAATCACATGGCAGCAACTCAGTGCATTTAGGCATGTAGACATGGTCAAGACAATCTCCTGCAGTTCAAACCGAGCATCAGTATGGGGAAGAAAGGTGATTTGAGTGCCTTTGAACGTGGCATGGTTGTTGGTGCCAGAAGGGCTGGTCTGAGTATTTCAGAAACTGCTGATCTACTGGGATTTTCACGCACAACCATCTCTAGGGTTTACAGAGAATGGTCCGAAAAAGAAAAAAAATCCAGTGAGCGGCAGTTCTGTGGGCGGAAATGCCTTGTTGATGCCAGAGGTCAGAGGAGAATGGGCAGACTGGTTCGAGCTGATAGAAAGGCAACAGTGACTCAAATCGCCACCCGTTACAACCAAGGTAGGCCTAAGAGCATCTCTGAACGCACAGTGCGTCGAACTTTGAGGCAGATGGGCTACAGCAGCAGAAGACCACACCGGGTGCCACTCCTTTCAGCTAAGAACAGGAAACGGAGGCTACAATTTGTACAAGCTCATCGAAATTGGACAGTAGAAGATTGGAAAAACGTTGCTTGGTCTGATGAGTCTCGATTTCTGCTGCGACATTCGGATGGTAGGGTCAGAATTTGGCGTAAACAACATGAAAGCATGGATCCATCCTGCCTTGTATGGAGCATCTTTGGGATGTGCAGCCGACAAATCTGCGGCAACTGTGTGATGCCATCATGTCAATATGGACCAAAATCTCTGAGGAATGCTTCCAGCACCTTGTTGAATCTATGCCACGAAGAATTGAGGCAGTTCTGAAGGCAAAAGGGGGTCCAACCCGTTACTAGCATGGTGTACCTAATAAAGTGGCCGGTGAGTGTACCTCTTCATAGAAGCTGATCAAATTAGTCTGACATGAACGGTCCCTAGTAAACCCGTGCTGATACTGGGTCATAAGGTTATTCCTCTTCAGATACTCCAGTATAGTATCCCTTAGAATGCCCTCCAGGATTTTACCCACAGTAGAGGTTAAGCTTACTGGCCTATAATTACCGAGTTCAGTTTTTGCCCCTTTTTTGAATATTGGCACCACATTTGCTATACGCCAGTCCTGTGGTACAGACCCTGTTATTATGGAGTCTTTAAAGATTAAAAATAATGGTCTATCAATGACTGTACTTAGTTCCTGAAGTACTCGGGAGTGTATCCCATCCGGGCCCGGAGATTTGTCAATTTTAGTTATTTTTAGACGCCGCTGTACTTCCTGCTGGGTTAAGCAGGTGACATTTAATGGGGAATTTTTATCACTAGTCATTTTGTCTGCCATGGGATTTTCTTTTGTAAATACTGATGAAAGTCTGGGCGCCGGGCCCATTGGGTGTTATCCCCCCACATGCATTTTTACGCATTTAGCTGTAGTCGTTTTCAATTTTGTTAGATATACTTATTTTCCCCTTTCCTATGTGTTCTTCCCCTTGTTCGTCATACCTGTTTGTCTTTATTAATTCTGTTTATCTAAACCAGAGTTATAATTAATGCTTTGCTTATATCTGGGTTTTCATGGATATCTCTTGTGTTTGTTTTTTTTCTTCTTTGAGACCCGTTTGTATTACGTTGTATTCAACACTCTCAATAAAAATTTATTGAAACTAAATACTGATGAAAAAAAGTCATTTAGCATATTGGCTTTTTCCTCATCCTCATCCACCATTTCCCCCAGATTATTTTTAAGGGGGCCAACACTGTCATTTTTTAGTTTCTTACTATTTATATAGTTAAAGAATATTTTGGGATTATTTTTACTCTCTCTGGCAATGAGTCTCTCTGTCTCAATCTTTGCTGCCTTGATTTGCTTTTTACAGAATTTATTTAATTTTCTGTATTTATTTAATGCCTCCTCACTACCTACTTCCTTTAATTCTCTAAATGCTTTCATTTTGTCCCTTATTGCGCCCCTTACAGCTCTATTTAGCCATATTGGTTTCCTCCTATTTCTAGTATGTTTATTCCCATACGGTATATACTGTGCACAGGTCCTATCCAGGATGCTAATAAACGTCTCCCATTTTCTTTGTGTATTTTTATGTCTCAGGATATCGTCCCAGTTAATTGCACCAAGATCCTCTCTCATCCGTTGGAAATTTGCCCTCCTGAAGTATAGTGTCCTTGTCACCCCCCTACTACCCATCTTATTAAAGGTTACATGAAAACGTATTATTTTGTGATCACTATTCCCCAAGTGACCCCCAACCCTTATATTTGATATGCGGTCTGGCCTGTTGGTTAATATTAGGTCTAACAGTGCCCCCCTCCTTGTTGGGTCCTGAACCAGCTGTGAAAGGTAATTGTCTCTCATAGTTGTCAAAAACCGATTACCTTTGCTGGAACTGCAGGTTTCTGTTCCCCAATCTATTTCAGGGTAGTTGAAGTCCCCCATAATAATGACTTCTCCTTGAGTCGCAGCTTCATCTATTTGCTTTACGAGGATATTCTCCATTGCTTCCATTATTTTTGGAGATTTATAACAAATCCCTATCAGTAATTTATTATTTTTTCCCCCTCCCCTTATCTCCACCCACAGGGACTCTACATTTTCATTAGATTCACCTATATTATCACGCAGGATGGGTTTTAAGGAAGATTTTACATATAGACACACCCCTCCCCCTCGCTTATCTGTACGGTCATTTCTGAACAGGCTGTAGCCCTGCAAGTTAACAGCCCAGTCATGGCTCTCATCCAGCCATGTTTCAGATATCCCCACCATGTCATAATTATGCTCCAACAACATTAGTTCTAATTCATCCATTTTGTTGGCGAGGCTTCTGGCATTAGTATACATGCACTTGATGTTACTCTCTGTACCTCTATTCTTTCTTAAATTACTAACTATTCTAACCCCACCCCCCATGCCACCGCCACCCCCAACTTCCTTATTTGTGCCCAGGTCTCTATCTGCACTATCTTCCCCTCCTATAAAATGAATACCCTCCCCCCCAATCCCTAGTTTAAACACTCCTCCAACCTTCTAACCATTTTCTCCCCCAGCACAGCTGCCCCTTCCCCATTGAGGTGCAGCCCGTCCCTAGCGTAGAGCCTGTAGCCAACTGAGAAGTTGGCCCAGTTCTGCAGGAACCCAAACCCCTCCTTCCTACACCAATTCTTGAGCCACTTATTAACCTCCCTAATCTCCCGTTGCCTCTCTGGCGTGGCACGTGGTACAGGCAGTATTTCGGAAAATACCACGTTGGAGGTCCTTGCTTTCAGCTTGCAGCCTAATTGCCTGAAATCATCTTTAAGGACCTTCCACCTACCTCTAACTTTGTCATTTGTGCCAATGTGCACCATGACCGCTGGGTCCTCACCAGCCCCTCCCAGTAATCTGTCCACCCGATCAGCGATGTGTCGGACTCGAGCGCCAGGTAGGCAGCACACCGTCCGACGATCCCTGTCTTTGTGACAGATTGCCCTATCTGTTCCCCTAATAATTGAGTCCCCCACTACCAGCACCTGTCTGGCCTGCCCTGCTCTCTTATTTCCCTCCTTACTGGAGCAGTCACTCCTCCGGCTTTCAGAGGACATGCCTGGCTGCAGCAGTGCTACCCCTGTACTGGCACCCCCCTCATCTGCCAACTTAGCAAACTTATTGGGGTGTGAAAGATCAGGACTAGCCTCCCTGGCACTCTTCCCTCTACCCCGCCTTCTATCTGTCACCCAGCTAACTGCCACACTGTCCTGCAGCTCCATCCTACCATCCCCCTCCTCATCTATCCCATTGAGCGTCTGCTCTGTGAGCAGAAGACTCCTCTCCATATTGTCTATGGATCTCAGTGTTGCCAGCTGCACATTTAGATCCAGTATCTGGGTTTCCAAATGCACAATGTGCTCACATCTCGCCCGGCAGTATGCACCCTCGACCAGCTGGTCAAGGACTGCATACATGTGGCAAGATGTACACTGGATGGCATTAACAATTGTGGAGCATATTTCCTAATGGGGATTGCACCACACAGAAACGTTAATTAAAAATAAATACAAAGTATTAATTAAAAAAAAAAAAAAAAACAGAAGCAATTCCTCCCTTGGAAACTCCCTGATTCCAAAGTCACTGAATCACAAGTCACACACTTACCGCCGTTCACACTTACGCTCAGGTCACACTCAGCTCGCTCACACTCGCTGTGCTGAGGATTTATAGATTTTTTTTTTCTCTCTATCTCCCCTCAACAGCAATCCACCTTGCTGTTCAGATGCACTTCCAAAAAAAGTGGAACATGGCAGCTGACCTATCAGAGGCGTTTCTGTGCGCCTGTCACAGGCAGCCAATGTAAGTGACCTCGACAGGCGCCCTGATGTCAGCCACCAGCCTCTGATAGGTCATCAGCAATTTTAGCACGACTGCACCGGATCGGAAGTGAGAGTGCAGTGCCCCAGGGTCCTGGTCGTTGCAGTAATGTCGCTCTGCCACTAAGGGGAGTGATATTACGTCTGATTGCACTAAAGGAGTTTCTCTGACCAGGTAACACTCGCACTACACTTCACACTCCGGCCACCAGGGGGGGTGGTTCTATCTAATAGGCCACCCCTCACACTCTGGTAAAACTGGGGGTTGGACAGGAAGACAGGGAGAAGTAACTGGGAAGAGCCAGAGAGAGGACCTGTCAGGGATGGGATCCTGGCAGACTCCTAAGAGCAGAACTAACCAGTGAACTACGGGAATACAGTAAAGAGGAATTAGGACCAGAAGGAGTCGTGCTGTTAGACTGAGGCAACATCCTTCTGAGGCGCAAACAGTCGGTGGCCGGAACGCCGAGCAAGTAAGAGACTCTAAGTACTACTGCAAACCACGGCCGGACAGCCAATTCTAGGTTGGCTGTCCCACACAAATCACCTAAGCAGACACCGGAGGCAGCTGTGGGAGAGGGGCGACTCTAGGGTCCCGGAAGAACTCCAGGCCTACCCCGTCATACGGGTGCGTCCTACCATATCATCTGGGGAACGGAGAGAACGAACATTAGAGACAAACAGAATCAGTTGTGAGGACTATCCCGGGAGCTCAGCAGGGAAGGACTACAATACACAGCGCTAGAAGGTAGACACTGATTCCCACCTGTAAAGAGAACTCCTGATGTGCCTTTGGACCGGCCGGTCTCAGACAGCCCTGTTGACAGCGCTCTGGACTGAGGATTCTAAAACCTTCAGTAAAGAGGTAAAGAAACTGCAACCTGGTGTCCTTGTTATTACTACGACCTATGCGGCACCGCAACATTACCACCACCTTTCACTGGACGCCCCTCAGCAGGGTCACGGACCGGGTCTAGCCACCGTGACAACCCCAGAGCAGAGACTCAGAGGCCCGGTACCGGGTACCCCTCGGCCCTGCGGCAGTGGGGGCGCTACAAGAGTATTCCGCGTGACTCCAAGACCACAGTTAGGTAGGAAGATTTTTTTTCTCTTTTCCTGTGGATGCGGACCCAGTACCAGGGGCATGGGACCAGAGCATAAGGCCAGGGCATGGGGCCAAAGAATTAGGCCAGGCCAAGGAGCCAGAACATGAGGGCAGTACATGAGGCCAGGACATACTGTATATACACTATATACTACGTACAGGGCTGTGTATAATATCACTGGCGATCCCTTTTTTTACCTGTACACTACATACAGAGCTGTTCTGAGTATAATGTCATTGGTGAGTCACTGTATTACCTGTGCACTTACAGTACACACTATACTATATACAGAGCTCCTGTGTATAATGTAACCATTGGTAATACGTGTTGTTAGTATTGTGGTATTATTAATTATCATTTGGTCACTATGTGGTCTAACCAAAGCCAATTTCTTCTGTGGGCTCCAGACACCCCAGTCTGATGCTGAGAGCAGGTTCTCCTTTCTGCAATAAATATTGGCAGGTTGGTATCTTCCAACGAGGCTGATCGCACACCATCATTTCACAAAAGGCAGCATAATCCACAAGCTAAGAGTGCAGCGACTGTACCACTAACAGCTTGAAAAGGTACAATTTTTAGACGATAAACCAGCAGATTATTGGGAGAATAGGCTTGTTTCCTTGACACAATCAGGGATGGATATTTGCGGCTGCGACAGAGGAGGCATACTTGAAGTAGGAAATGCAGTAGAGGATGACAATGATGGTGGTGATTAGGGTTGAGCGAAACGGGTCGTTCATTTTCAAAAGTCGCCGACTTTTAGCAAAGTCGGCGTCTCATGAAACCGAGCCGATCCCAGCGTTGCATCGGCCATGCGGTACGCGACTTTCGCGCCAAAGTCGCGTTTCAATGACGCGAAAAGCGCCATTTCTCAGCCAATGAAGGTGAACGCAGAGTGTGGGCAGCGTGATGACATAGATCTCAGTCCCCACCATCTTAGAGAAGGGCATTGCAGTGATTGGCTTGCTTTCTGCGGCGTCACAGGGGCTATAAAGGGGCGTTCCCGCCGACCGCCATCTTACTGCTGCTGATCTGAGTGTAGGGAGAGGTTGCTGCCGCTTCTTCAGAAGCAGGGATAGTGATAGGCAGGGTACATAAAGCTGCAAACCGCTTGTGCTGTAGCGATTTCCACTGTCCAACACCACCTTTTGTTTGCAGGGACAGTGGAAGCTACATTTTTTTTTCCTCAGCGCTGTCGCTCATTGGGCTGCCCTAGAAGGCTCCCTGACACTGATAGCTGCGTTGCTGTGCCTGTGTGTGTACGACGCTGTGCAAACCAACTGCTTTTTTCAAAGCACAAATCCTCTTGTTCCTTCCTTTCTGCACAGCTATCTTTTTTGTTTGTCCACACTTTTTATTTAATTTGTGCATCAGTCCACTCCTTATTGCTGCCTGCCATACCTGGCTGAGATTACTGCAGGGAGATAGTAATTGTAGGACAGTCCCTGTTTTTTTTTTTTTTTTGTGGGAGATTAAGATTGGCATTTCTGCTAGAGTGCCATCCCTGTGTGTGCCATCTCTCACTCAGTGGGCCATAGAAAGCCTATTAATTTTTTTGCTTGATTTGGGTTCTAAAATCTACCTGAAAAAAAATCACTACATCAATCAGTGGGAGAAAAATATTGGCCTCAGGGCTTGTGTGCCACTCCTGACTCCTGTGTGTGCCATCTCTCACTCAGTGGGCCATAGAAAGCTTTTTTTTTTTTTTTTTTAATTGCTGGATGGGGCCTAATACCTCTGTTTGCTGCTCCCTGGTGTTTGTCCTCAACTGAATAAAGCTGAGCTTCTACCTTCTGGCTCTCATTAAGTGCTGTTTTTTAAAAGATTGGTGGTTCTGGCCTACTAACGGTGTCTGCCCCTGCCTGGTGTTGTCCTCAACTGAATAAAGCTGAGCTTCTACCTTCTGGCTCTCATTAAGTGCTGTTTTTTAAAAGATTGGTGGTTCCGGCCTACTAACGGTGTCTGTCCCTGCCTGGTGTTGTCCTCAACTGAATAAAGCTGAGCTTCTACCTTCTGGCTCTCATTAAGTGCTGTTTTTTAAAAGATTGGTGGTTCCGGCCTACTAACGGTGTCTGCCCCTGCCTGGTGTTTGTCCTCAACTGAATACAGCTGTGCTTCAACCTTCTGGCTCTCATTAAGTGCTGTGTTTTTAAAAATTGGTGGTTAGGGCCTACTAACGGTGTCTGCCCCTCCCTGGTGTTGCCCTCAACTGAATACAGCTGAGCTTCTACCTTCTGGCTTTCGGCCTATAGTATCAGATATTAAACTGCATTTGGCCTACTAGTGTGGTTGGGCCCTTAAAACAGTGTCTGCTGCTCTTGGGTTTGCTACTCCACTGAACAAAGCAGTGCCGCCTGTTTAGTCCTGTTACCAATTTTGAACTGCATTTAGCCTACTTTATTCTTTGGCCCTATATCTGTTTCCTCCTCATCCTGCCCATTGCCCAGCCACTGCTAGATGAGTCTGCTGGTACATTGACCCAGACCACTACATTTCCCTTGCACTCTACACAGCCAGAATCTGACCCTGCTGAAAGTAAGGTTCCCCTTCCCGCATGTTATACCACCTTACACAGGGACAAAGAGGAAGGTGCAGATGAAAGTGCAGGTTCCTTCATCAGGTGGGGGGGCATACTCGTTGGCGACGTCACTGGCACAGGGTCCCTCAGAGTACGCAAAAGTGTCGCTGCTGGTGGGAGGCTGTTATGACCCCAATGGCGAGGGTCTCAGAGGAACGTGGAAGTCTGCAGAATACAAAAAACCAGCTCATAGGGCAGTGGTAACTGGGTTGACCATATATCTACTCCTAACGCCAACACTAGAAGTAGCCGGGGATCATTCCTACGATGATTCTAGATGACACGCTCCAGCCGGAGAATCTAACTACCCCTAGTAGAGGAAAAACAAAGACCTTTCTTGCCTCCAGAGAAGGGGACCCCAAAGCTGGATAGAAGCCCCCCACAAATAATAACGGTGAGGTAAGAGGAAATGACAAACACAGAAATGAACCAGGTTTAGCACAGAGAGGCCCGCTTACTGATAGCAGAATAAAGAAAGGTAACTTATATGGTCAACAAAAACCCTATCAAAATCCACACTGGAAATTCAAGAACCCCCGAACCGTCTAACGGTCCGGGGGGAGAACACCAGCCCCCCTAGAGCTTCCAGCAAAGATCAGGATATAGATTTGGAACAAGCTGGACAAAAATACAAAACCAAAACAAATAGCAAAAAGCAAAAAGGCAGACTTAGCTGATATAACTGGAACCAGGATCAGTAGACAAGAGCACAGAAGACTAGCTCTGATAACTACGTTGCCAGGCATTGAACTGAAGGTCCAGGGAGCTTATATAGCTACACCCCTAACTAACGACCCAGGTGCGGATAACAGGAATGACAGAAAAACCAGAGTCAAAAAACTAGTAACCACTAGAGGGAGCAAAAAGCGAATTCACAACAGTACCCCCCCCTTAGTGAGGGGTCACCGAACCCTCACCACGACCACCAGGGCGATCAGGATGAGCGGCATGAAAGGCACGAACTAAATCGGCCGCATGAACATCAGAGGCGACCACCCAGGAATTATCCTCCTGACCATAGCCCTTCCACTTGACCAGGTACTGAAGCCTCCGCCTGGAGAGGCGAGAATCCAAGATCTTCTCCACCACGTACTCCAACTCGCCCTCAACCAACACAGGAGCAGGAGGCTCAGCAGAAGGAACTACAGGCACAATGTACCGCCGCAACAAGGACCTATGAAATACATTGTGAATAGCAAACGACACAGGAAGATCCAGACGAAAAGATACAGGATTAAGGATTTCCAATATCTTGTAAGGCCCAATAAAACGAGGTTTAAATTTGGGAGAGGAGACCTTCATAGGAACAAAGCGGGAAGAAAGCCATACCAAATCCCCAACGCGTAGTCGGGGACCCACACCGCGGCGGCGGTTGGCAAAGCGCTGAGCCCTCTCCTGTGACAACTTCAAGTTGTCCACCACATGATTCCAGATCCGCTGCAACCTATCCACCACAGAATCCACCCCAGGACAGTCAGAAGGCTCCACATGACCTGAAGAAAAGCGAGGATGGAAACCAGAGTTGCAGAAAAAAGGCAAAACCAAGGTGGCGGAACTAGCCCGATTATTAAGGGCAAACTCAGCCAACGGCAAGAATGTCACCCAATCGTCCTGATCAGCAGAGACAAAACACCTCAAATAAGCCTCCAAGGTCTGATTGGTTCGCTCCGTCTGTCCATTAGTCTGAGGATGGAAAGCAGACGAAAACGACAAATCAATGCCCATCCTACTACAAAAGGATCGCCAGAACCTGGAAACGAACTGGGATCCTCTGTCTGACACAATATTCTCAGGGATGCCGTGCAAACGAACCACGTTCTGGAAAAACACAGGAACCAGATCGGAAGAGGAAGGCAGCTTAGGCAAAGGAACCAAATGGACCATCTTGGAGAAGCGATCACATATCACCCAGATAACGGACATGCCCTGAGATAGCGGAAGATCAGAAATGAAATCCATGGAGATATGTGTCCAAGGTCTCTTCGGGACAGGCAAGGGCAAGAGCAAACCGCTGGCACGAGAACAGCAAGGCTTAGCTCGAGCACAAGTCCCACAGGACTGCACAAATGACCGCACATCCCTTGACAAAGAAGGCCACCAAAAGGACCTGGCCACCAGATCTCTGGTGCCAAAAATTCCCGGGTGACCTGCCAACACCGAGGAATGAACCTCGGAAATGACTCTGCTGGTCCACTTATCCGGGACAAACAGTCTGTCAGGTGGACAAGACTCAGGCCTATCCGCCTGAAATCTCTGCAACACACGTCGCAGATCCGGAGAAATAGCTGACAAGATAACTCCATCTTTAAGAATACCAACAGGATCAGCGACTTCAGGAGCATCAGGCACAAAGCTCCTAGAAAGAGCATCGGCCTTCACATTCTTTGAACCTGGTAAATACGAGACAACAAAATCAAAGCGGGAGAAAAACAATGACCAGCGGGCCTGTCTCGGATTAAGGCGTTTAGCAGACTCGAGATACATCAGATTTTTGTGATCAGTCAAGACCACCACACGATGCTTAGCACCCTCGAGCCAATGACGCCACTCCTCAAATGCCCATTTCATGGCCAACAACTCCCGATTGCCCACATCATAATTTCGCTCGGCAGGCGAAAACTTCCTAGAGAAAAAGGCACAAGGTTTCATAACAGAGCAACCAGGGCCTCTCTGCGACAAAACGGCCCCCGCTCCAATCTCTGAAGCATCCATCTCAACCTGAAAGGGAAGTGAGACATCGGGCTGGCACAAAACAGGCGCCGAAGTAAACCGGCGTTTCAACTCCTGGAAAGCCTCCACGGCAGCAGGAGCCCAGTTGGCTACATCGGAGCCCTTCTTGGTCATATCCGTCAAAGGTTTCACAATGCTAGAAAAATTAGCGATAAAACGACGGTAGAAGTTAGCGAAACCCAAGAATTTCTGAAGACTCTTAACTGACGAGGGCTGAGTCCAATCAAGAATAGCTCGGACCTTGACTGGGTCCATCTCCACAGCAGAAGGGGAAAAAATGAACCCCAAAAAGGGAACCCTCTGTACACCAAAGAGACACTTTGAGCCCTTGACAAACAAAGAATTTTCACGCAAAATTTTAAAGACCAACCTGACCTGCTCCACATGTGAATCCCAATTATCAGAAAAAAACAAAATATCATCCAGATAAACAATCAAAAATTTATCCAGATACTTCCGGAAGATGTCATGCATAAAGGACTGAAAAACTGAAGGCGCATTGGAGAGCCCAAAAGGCATCACCAAGTACTCAAAATGACCTTCGGGCGTATTGAATGCGGTTTTCCATTCATCACCTTGCTTAATGCGCACAAGGTTGTACGCACCACGAAGGTCTATCTTGGTGAACCACTTGGCACCCTTAATCCGGGCAAACAAGTCAGACAACAGCGGTAAAGGATACGGAAATTTGACAGTGATCTTATTTAAAAGCCGATAATCAATACAAGGCCTCAAAGATCCGTCCTTTTTTGCCACAAAAAAGAATCCCGCACCAAGAGGGGAAGAAGACGGACGAATATGTCCTTTCTCCAGAGACTCCTTGATATATGAATGCATAGCGGTATGTTCGGGTACCGACAGATTAAACAGTCTTCCCTTAGGAAATTTACTGCCAGGGATCAAATCTATAGCACAGTCACAGTCCCTATGAGGAGGCAGAGCACTGGACTCAGACTCACTGAAGACATCCTGATAATCAGACAAATACTCCGGAACTTCCGAAGGCGTAGAAGAAGCAATAGACACAGGCAGGGAATCCCCATGAATACCACGACAGCCCCAACTTGAGACTGACATAGCCTTCCAGTCCAGGACTGGATTATGAGTCTGTAACCATGGCAGCCCTAAAACAACCAAATCATGCATTTTATGTAAAACCAGGAAACGTATCACCTCGCGGTGTTCAGGAGTCATGCACATGGTAACTTGTGTCCAATACTGCGGTTTATTTGCTGCCAATGGCGTAGCATCAATACCCCTAAGAGGAATAGGATTTTCCAATGGTTCAAGAGTAAAACCACAGCGCTTAGCAAATGACAGATCCATAAGACTCAGGGCAGCACCTGAATCTACAAACGCCATGACAGGATAAGACGACAGTGAGCAAATCAAAGTTACAGACAGAATAAATTTAGGTTGCAAATTACCAACGGTGACAGGACTAACAACCTTAGCTATACGTTTAGAGCATGCTGAGATAACATGTGTAGAATCACCACAGTAGTAGCACAAGCCATTCTGGCGTCTATGAATTTTCCGCTCATTTCTAGTCAGGATTCTATCACATTGCATTAAATCAGGTGTCTGTTCAGACAACACCATGAGGGAATTTGCGGTTTTTCTATCACATTGCACCGAATTAGGTGTCTGTTCAGACAACACCATGAGGGAATTTGCGGTTTTGCGCTCCCGCAACCGCCGGTCAATTTGAATAGCCAGTGCCATAGTATCATTCAGACCTGTGGGAATGGGAAAACCCACCATAATATTCTTAATGGCTTCAGAAAGGCCATTTCTAAAATTAGCGGCCAGAGCACACTCGTTCCAATGTGTCAGCACGGACCATTTCCGAAATTTTTGGCAATACACTTCAGCCTCGTCCTGTCCCTGAGACATAGCCAGCAAGGCCTTTTCTGCCTGAATCTCAAGATTGGGTTCCTCATAGAGTAAACCGAGCGCCAGAAAAAACGCATCAATATCAGCCAATGCCGGATCTCCTGGCGCCAGCGAAAAAGCCCAATCCTGAGGGTCGCCCCGTAAGAACGAAATAATAATTTTTACTTGCTGAGCAGAGTCTCCAGATGAACAGGGTCTCAGGGACAAAAACAATTTACAATTATTCACGAAATTCCTAAACTTAAACCTGTCTCCGGAAAACAGTTCAGGAATCGGTATTTTAGGTTCTGACCTAGGATTTCTGATAACATAGTCTTGTATGCCCTGCACACGAGTAGCCAGCTGGTCCACACTTGTAATCAAGGTCTGGACATTCATGTCTGCAGCAAGCATAGCCACTCTGAGGTAAAGGGGAAGAAGAAAAAAAAAACTCAGAATCTTCTTTCTTATAATCCCTCTTCTGCAATGCATTAAACACTTAATACTGGCCTGGCAAACTGTTATGACCCCAATGGCGAGGGTCTCAGAGGAACGTGGAAGTCTGCAGAATACAAAAAACCAGCTCATAGGGCAGTGGTAACTGGGTTGACCATATATCTACTCCTAACGCCAACACTAGAAGTAGCCGGGGATCATTCCTACGATGATTCTAGATGACACGCTCCAGCCGGAGAATCTAACTACCCCTAGTAGAGGAAAAACAAAGACCTTTCTTGCCTCCAGAGAAGGGGACCCCAAAGCTGGATAGAAGCCCCCCACAAATAATAACGGTGAGGTAAGAGGAAATGACAAACACAGAAATGAACCAGGTTTAGCACAGAGAGGCCCGCTTACTGATAGCAGAATAAAGAAAGGTAACTTATATGGTCAACAAAAACCCTATCAAAATCCACACTGGAAATTCAAGAACCCCCGAACCGTCTAACGGTCCGGGGGGAGAACACCAGCCCCCCTAGAGCTTCCAGCAAAGATCAGGATATAGATTTGGAACAAGCTGGACAAAAATACAAAACCAAAACAAATAGCAAAAAGCAAAAAGGCAGACTTAGCTGATATAACTGGAACCAGGATCAGTAGACAAGAGCACAGAAGACTAGCTCTGATAACTACGTTGCCAGGCATTGAACTGAAGGTCCAGGGAGCTTATATAGCTACACCCCTAACTAACGACCCAGGTGCGGATAACAGGAATGACAGAAAAACCAGAGTCAAAAAACTAGTAACCACTAGAGGGAGCAAAAAGCGAATTCACAACAGGAGGCGCCCCCGCCGTGCAAACACACCGCTGTACTTTGAGGGGCCCTGTGCCAGTGCCAATGCCAACGAGTGGGCCCCCCTGCTTGCTTAGGATCACAGCACTTGCAAACTTGACATACTTACCTCTCACTGCTCCACCGCCGTGACGTAGTCCACATTTCCTGTGCCCACTAAAACCTTGAACCAGCCCTACCCCCCACAACTTTTGCCAAATGACCCCCAATTTCCAATGCCCAACTATTATTATAAAGTTAATTAAGATTGACAAGCTTCAGAAACAAGAATGGATGTTTTTGGCATTAAAATGGGCACTGTAGGTGTTTTCCTGGCCTCCACTCACTGCCGACTATGCTTCCCCATTGACTTGCATTGGGTTTCGTGTTTCGGTCGATCCCCGACTTTCAGCGATAATCGGCCGACTGCACTCGACTCGACTCTGGACAAAGTCGGGTTTCACAAAACCTGACTCGACCTTAAAAAAATGAAAGTCGCTCAACCCTAGTGGTGATGATGAAACCGACCAGGTACTACTTAAGGGTGTGCTTGGCTGACAGAAAGATGAGCGTTGTGTGAAGGGAGAAGAGGACAACTTGAAGATTGCGGATTGCTGGCTAACTTGACTTTCATGTGCTGACAGAGAGCTGTAGTTCCTAGTCTATAAAAGCCAGGACGTCCATGGCTTATTTACCTCTTGCAGAGCCTGCAAAATTTCAAAGAATCAACTGGTGGCACTGGCAATGTGAAAAAGAAAATACATGAGAAACCTGCAAGTAGGACTCACCACCACCATGACCATTCCTTGCAGGCGCTGTAGAGCCTCCTCCCTAACAACACATGTGGCATCACTTCATTCAGACCCGATAGCACAAAAAGCTGATTTGGCCCAGAGGAACTGTTTGATACACATCCCCTGCACTGTGCCTCTGATAACCTCACCACATCATCACCTCTTTGGTTTCCAGGATTTGATGAACACAAAATCATCATCATCTCTAATTCGGCTGACACATGCCTCCGTGTGTGAAATGGCCAGTGCTCCATATCCCTGTCTGATTCCTCTATATTTGCCCTGGCTCAGAGAGTTGATACCACTGACAGTGTCACTACTAGAGATGAGCGAATTTGTTTGACTCCCTCCTTATTCAGCAAGATATAGCGCTTAAAGCCCCCGTCTCACATAGCGAGGTCGCTAGCGAGATCGCTGCTGAGTCACAAGTTTTGTGACGCAACAGCGACCTCAGTAGCGATCTCGCTATGTTTGACACGTACCAGCGACCAGGCCCCTGCTGTGAGATCGCTGGTCGTGTCGGAATGGCCTGGACCTTTTTTTGGTCGTTGAGGTCCCGCTGACATTGCTGAATCGGTGTGTGTGACACGGATTCAGCGATGTCTTCGCTGGTAACCAGGGTAAACATCGGGTTACTAAGCGCAGGGCCGCGCTTAGTAACCCGATGTTTACCCTGGTTACCATCGTAAATGTAAAAAATAACAAACAGTACTTACTCACCATCTGATGTCCGTCAGGTCCCTCGCCGTCCGCTTCCTGCTCTGACTGAGTGCTGCCGTACAGTGAGAGCAGAGCGCAGCGGTGACGTCACCGCTGCGCTCTGCTCTCACTGTACGGCGGCACTCAGTCAGAGCGGGAAGCAGACGGCAAGGGACCTGACGGACATCAGATGGTGAGTATGTAGTGTTTGTTTTTTTTGGTAACCAGGGTAAATATCGGGTTACTAAGCGCGGCCCTGCGCTTAGTAACCCGATGTTTACCCTGGTTACCCGGGTGCTGCAGGGGGACTTCGGCATCGTTGAAGACAGTTTCAATGATGCCGAAGTCGTTCCCCTGATCGTTGGAGAGAGCTGTCTGTGTGACAGCTCCCCAGCGACCACACGACCACTTACCAACGATCACGGCCAGGTCGTATCGCTGGTCGTGATCGTTGGTAAATCGTTTTGTGAGACGGTACCTTAACGAATAAGCTACAGCGGGAACCCGGATACCTGGATCCCTCCTGTTGATCAGCTGTCCGGCACCGCAGCTGCATGTGTCGCGGCTGTTTCACTGTCACAGCACATGCATGGAGAGCCCAACAAACAGGCTATAACACACTCTGATCAGTAATATTAACCTTTTTTTATATGGCCCTAAGATGTCCACTGATAGTGCCACATTATGGTTTAGCGTACATTCCAGACACAATGATAATGTTTAATATCAACCAGAACTGCTAAGCACTGGCAGGGTACACAAGATGAACACAAAGGATAACTCAATATCAGCCTGCCTTTAATATCAGTGTGGCATGTATGTGTCTCCAATCTGACAATTTAAACCAGTGTGGTTAAACAGATTTACTGTAATAATTTCTTTCCAAATGTTGAATTTCCCTCTGGTCAGCGGACCATGTAAAGACTAATGCTGGGAGGTAGGTACGCTGCCTAAAAGTGCTGCAGCAGACTACAGTATAGTTATGTGGTACACCTTTAAAATGGAGTATTAAAAAGTAAAATGTGAGTAACTGTGTTTATATTTTTATACTGTAATTTTTTTTGGGGGGGTGGAAAGATATTTTTGGTTTAAAATTCTCACACCCTTAACAAAAAAATTCTTAACCCTAAATAAAGAGGTCGTTACTAGTGTTGAGCATTCCGATACCGCAAGTATCGGGTATCGGCCGATACTTGCGGTATCGGAATTCCGATACCGGGATTCCGATACTTGCCGCGTATCGGATACCGGAATCGGAAGTTCCCAGATTCAAAATGCAAAAATTCAGCCAATGAGAATGATTCCAAGTGTGGGCACATCCTGTTTAGCATGGAGGGCATGAAACTACTGGCAAGGCTGTGATTGGCTGCTGAAATGATGTCATGATGCAGTTTAAAAGTCGCTGGCGCCATTTTGCGATCACTCTGCTGTGAATTCAGTTAGTGACAGGACGCTGTTTGCTGACTGAGGGACAGTTTAGAGATAGCGATTTGCTTCTTTGTGCTTTCCAAAGGCTAATTTAGCAACCGCTGTGTTCACCTACTATTCACCTTGCTTTTGCCTTGTAGCGCTGTTTTCACAGCGATCTGCAAGGTCTGTGTGTGTGTGTGTGTGTGTGTGAGTGCAGCCCACTCTCTATTCTGAGTGCAGCCACATAGGCCATCCATAGCTGGTTGTATTCAGTTCAGGAAGGGTGGTTCATTGCCTCATACTGTTCTTTTTTTTTTTTTTTTTCAAGTAGTGTAGTCTGCTGCTAATTTATTCAAAAAAATCCTATTAGTGTCTTTCCACCCGTCTCCAGCTAATTTGTGGAAAAACACTACATAGGATAACGTAGAGGAGGGTTTTTGGGCCTTGCAGCGCCGTTTACGGCTGTCTGCACGGTCTCCGTGTGACTGCAGCTCTATCTGTTGTCAGTTCAGCCCCAAAAAAATAAATAAATAATAAAGTTCACCAAACACACCAGTTACACCACTTTACATTTGTGTAGGCCACATTAGCTCATATTAAAGTCTAGTCCACACTTTAGAAAATTAGTGTTTCTTATACCTGTTAGGAGGAGTTGCTCAGGAATAAGCACACAAAGCCGTTAGTACTTTTCTGCTTATCTTTATCAGTCAACCAAGATGAAGAAGGCAGTGAGTAAGGCACGTGGGCGTGGGCGCGGAGCAGGGAGGGGACGTGGGGATTCTGTGCCTGCTGCGGGCACCGGTGACTCATCAGCACCCACTTTCACCAGGCAACAGTCATTCATGCGCAGCTTTGTGTCAGAGCGCCGTACACCGCTGCTGCGTGAAGAACAAATTGAAGCCGTTGTCGGATGGATGGCAGCTAATGCATCAACTTCAATTAGTGCCACATCCTCTCAGACACAGAGCACTGGAGAGCAGCCATCTGTCTCTTCACCACCTGCCAAATTGCCCAGGCAGACAGAGAGCCCAGGACAGGAGCCGTCTCTACTTCTGTTCTCTGAATCTCTTGGCTTGGAAACAGGGGGCCAGCCAAGCAGCATTGGAGAAATGGAAGAAGAGGCAGGGTGCAGTGATGCCCAACAGCTTTTTCTCTCTTCCTCTGAAGAGGCGGGTGGGCCAGTGGCTCCGGTCACCACATTGCAGGCCGCATCAGCTGATGATGACACTCAGGTGCCACTTACTGGTGCGTGCTCTGCTGCTGAGACTACCCAGGAGGAGCAGTTGGGGGCAGAGGGTAGTGTAGATGATGAGGTCCTTGACCCATCTTGGCGTGAGGGACAGGAAGGTGGTGGGAGCAGCTCTGAGGAAGAGATTCCCCGTACGGCCCAAAGAGGGAGAGGGAGGGGGAAGACTGCGGATCCTGCAGCCTCCGCTTTGGCACCCGTTAGGAGCATGTCTCTTCCAAAAGCCAAAAAGGGTGCTCCCAAGACTTGCAGTGCCTGGTCCTTTTTTGACACAGTTGCAGATGACATTTGCTATGTCAGCTGCAAGGTGTGTCATCAAAAAGTCAAAAGAGGGAAAAATGTCAGCAACCTCAATACCTCCAACATGTGGAAACATGTGCGCACCAGGCACCCGGCGGAGTTAGAAAAACACACTGAAGAGCTAGGCCAACCAACAGCGGCAGCTACCACCTCTTCAGCTCGTGTTGCCTCTTCCTCCAGCTCACACGCAGCTGGTTCGGCTTCCTCCCAGGATCGCCGTGGAAGAACCTCTGGCCCTGTTGTCCAGAGACCCGCTGTAATTCCACCCGCAGCACCACTTTCCCAGTCATCCACACACTCCCAGCCCAGTCTACAGCCATCGGTAGTACAGGCATGGGAGAAAAGGCGGCCTTTCTCGTCAAACCACCCACGAGCACAGGCTCTGACTGCAGGCATTGCCAAACTTCTGTCACTGGAAATGCTGTCATTCAGGCTGGTGGAGACTGACAGCTTCCGTGACTTGATGTCATTGGCAGTCCCACAGTACAATGTGCCCAGCCGCTTTTACTTCAGCAGGCAAGCCGTCCCTGCCCTGCACAAGCATGTGGAGGGACACATAAAACACGCGCTACTGAACGCCGTCAGTAGCAAGGTCCACCTCACCACCGATGCGTGGACCAGTCAACATGGACAGGGGCGATACCTTTCCCTCACTGCCCATTGGGTTAATGTCGTTGAGCCGGGTACAGACCGTGCGAGTGGCGCAGGACGTGTCCTGCCCACTCCAAGGATTGCAGGAATCCATTCTGTACGCATTGACTCCTCCTCTTACACCAGTTCCTCAGAATCATCGCTGCAGGAGCCGTCACAGTCCACCTCCACATGGACCCGTGATGAACGTGTACCTGTTACGACCGACATGAGCACAGCCGTGGCCAAACGTCAACAGGCCGTCTTGAAATTAATTTTTTTGGGGAATCGTAGCCACACAGCGCAGGAGCTCTGGAATGCCATCAAGCAGGAGAGCGATGTGTGGTTTGTGCCAGCGAATCTCCAGCCAGGCATGGTAGTGTGTGATAATGGCCGAAATCTGGTGGCAGCTCTGGGCCTCGGCAACCTCACTCACATCCCATGTCTGGCACATGTGCTCAATTTGGTCGTGCAGAGCTTTTTGAGGGACTATCCGGATCTTGATGCACTGCTGCACAAGGTCCGCCTAGAGTGTGCTCACTTGCGGCGTTCCAGCACGGCAAAAGCGCGCATTGCGGCTCTGCAGCGCCGACACCGCCTGCCGGAACATCGCATCATATGTGACCTACCTACCAGGTGGAATTCCACGTTACATATGTTGGAGCGGTTGTGTGAGCAGCAGCAAGCTGTAATGGAGTACCAGCTGCTTCAGGCGCAAAGAAGTCGCAGTCAGCGCCGTACAGACTTCACAACCACAGAGTGGGCCACTATGAATGACGTCTGCCAGGTTTTGCGTCCCTTTGATTATTCCACGCAGATGGCGAGTGCAGATGATGCACTAGTCAGCATGACTGTCCCCCTTATCTGCCTGCTTGAAAAATCACTGCAAGCGCTAAGGGATGATGTTGTGGAAGAGGTGGAGGATGAGGATTCACCATTTCCATCATCTTCTGGACAGTCAGCGCCACGTGGTTCCTCACAAACGCGTAGGCAGGGGACAGTTTGTGAGGAGGATGAGGAGGAGTCAATGGAGGAGGAAGACATCTGTCCAGAGGAGGGAGTTACACAATTGTCCAGTACTCAGTGTGTACAGCGAGGGTGGGGTGATGACGAGCGGGCAGAGATCACGCCTCCAGCAGGGGACAGCGTTTCTTGGGCAGTTGGCAGTCTGCAGCACATGGTGGATTACATGCTGCAGTGCCTGAGAAACGACCGCCGCATCGCCCACATTCTCAACATGTCTGATTATTGGGTGTTCACCCTCCTCGATCCTCGCTACCGGGACAACGTAGAAAGCCTCATCACACCGTTGAACCGGGAGCGAAAAATGCGGGAGTACCAAGACACACTGGTCAATTCCATCATCTTCTCCATTCCAACTGAGAGAAGTGCTGCTAGTGCATTCCAAAGCAGCTCAGTGCGTCCAGGCAGTGGTGGAGGCTCTGCACAAAGAGGGAGCAGAAGCAGTGCCTCTGCCCAAGGCAAGACCAGTATGGCCCAACTGTGGCACAGTTTTCTGTGCCCCCCACAAAAGTCTACACCATCACAGACGGCTCCAGTCAGCAGGAGGCAACGGTTCCGTCAGATGGTGACAGACTACATGTCTTGCCCTCTTGCTGTACTCCCAGACGGCTCTTCCCCTTTCAAGTTTTGGGTCTCAAAGCTGGATACATGGCCAGAGCTAAGCCAGTATGCATTGGAGGTGCTGTCTTGCCCTGCGGCCAGTGTATTATCGGAACGTGTCTTTAGTGCTGCAGGTGGTGTACTAACTGACCGTCGCATGCGACTATCCTCCGATAACGTTGACCGGCTTACTTTCCTGAAAATGAACAAGGCCTGGATCTCGCAGGAATTTGCCACTCCTCCTCCTGATTAAATAATTAGGTCACTGTATACGTTATCCAGGTCTCCTGTTGTGTTCATCTTTCTACCACCTGAACTTAAATTCCTGGGCTCCAACACCGCCAGTTGAGGCTCAGAAGTGCCGTCTGCACAGTCAAAACATACGACCCAGTGTTATTGGGTTTCAGTAACGTCAGCTGATCCCCAGCTGTGTAGCCGGCAATGTGTCATGCGACCGCCACGCTGACACAACAACTGAAATGTAAGGGAATCCGTCCCCCCCCCCCAAAGGCGTTTGTTACTGAAAGAGCCACCTTGTGCAGCATTACTGCTGCACAAGGAAAAGGTAGCTATTTTGGTTTAGCTCCTTGCACACGCAGAACTTAACACTTATAAAATGTGTCCACTAATACCGTAAAACCGTCCCGGAGGTGGGACTTTCCTTCGTAATATGACGCAGCACAGCCGTCATTCATACCCCCCCGGCGCCGCGCCCCGGCTCCTCAGCGTTGTTTGATTCCATCCCGGAGCCTGCGCTGTTATGTTATCCCGTGGCCAGGCACACTTAGCGCTGCCCGTCTTCTGGCATCATTTGGTGTCAGGATGGCTGCGCCTGTGCGGCCGCGCTGGCCGAGAGCCCGCCTCGCAGTGTCTTCTGATTTAATCCCACTGGGGGCCTGGGATCCATGGACATGCGCAGTGCATATCTGAACCTCCACCTCTCACTCATCTCCCTATGGCTTCTTCAGACTGTTCGGTGTCAGCTGGTCCCTAATAGCATGCCACGGCCGTGACACCGCACAGTCTTAAGAAGCCGTAGGGAGGGGAGTGAGAGGCGAGGATATGCACTGCGCATGGCCATGGATCCCAGGCCCCCAGTGGGATAAAATCAGAAGACACTGCGAGGCGGGCTCTCGGCCAGCGCGGCCGCACAGGCGCAGCCAGCCTGACACCAAATGATGTCAGAAGATGGGCAGCGCTAAGTGTGCCTGGCCACAGGATAACATAACAGCGCAGGCTCCGGGACGGAATCAAACAACGCTGAGGAGCCGGGGCGCGGCGCCGGGGGGTAGGAATGACGGCTGTGCTGCGTCATATTACGAAGGAAAGTCCCACCTCCGGGACGGTTTCACGGTTTCAGGGGACACATTTTATAAGTGTTTAGTTCTGTGTTTGCAAGGAGCATGATGAAAAGAGCCACCTTTTCCTTTTGCATCTTTTGTGCTGCACAAGCTGGCTCTTTCAGCTACAAACGCCTTGGGGGGGTTAAAGGTTCCCTTTCGACTTTCTCAGGCTTCGGCCTACATTGTGTTCCTCTGCTTTTCCACCTGTCCCTGGGCTCCAACACCGCTAGTTGCCGTCCAGAAGTGCTGTCCGCACAGTCCCAACAGTCGCTCCTCTGTTATTGGGGTTCAGTAACGTCAGCTGTTCCCCAGCTGTGTGTGTGGCAATCCCTCCTACCTCCTCCTACCTCCTCCTCCTCCTCCACCTGTCCCTGGGCTCCAACACCGCTAGTTGTTGCCTGGTTGTGCTGTCCGCACAGTCAACAGTCCCTCCTCTGTTATTGGGGTTCAGTAACGTCAGCTGTTCCCCAGCCGTGTGTGTGGCAATCCCTCCTACCTCCTCCTACCTCCTCCTCCTCCTCCACCTGTCCCTGGGCTCCAACACCGCTAGTTGCCGTCCAGAAGTGCTGTCCGCACAGTCCCAACAGTCCCTCCTCTGTTATTGGGGTTCAGTAACGTCAGCTGTTCCCCTGCTGTGTGTGTGGCAATCCCTCCTACCTCCTCCACCTCCTCCTCCTCCACCTGTCCCTGGGCTCCAACACCGCTAGTTGCCGTCCAGAAGTGCTGTCCGCACAGTCCCAACAGTCCCTCCTCTGTTATTGGGGTTCAGTAACGTCAGCTGTTCCCCTGCTGTGTGTGTGGCAATCCCTCCTACCTCCTACACCTCCTCCTCCTGCTGTCCCTGGGCTCCAACACTGCTAGTTGTTGCCTGGTAGTGCTGTCCGCACAGTCAACAGTCCCTCCTCTGTTATTGGGGTTCAGTAACGTCAGCTGTTCCCCAGCTGTGTGTGTGGCAATCCCTCCTACCTCCTCCTACCTCCTCCTCCTCCTCCACCTGTCCCTGGGCTCCAACACCGCTAGTTGCCGTCCAGAAGTGCTGTCCGCACAGTCCCAACAGTCCCTCCTCTGTTATTGGGGTTCAGTAACGTCAGCTGTTCCCCTGCTGTGTGTGTGGCAATCCCTCCTACCTCCTCCACCTCCTCCTCCTCCACCTGTCCCTGGGCTCCAACACCGCTAGTTGTTGCCTGGTTGTGCTGTACGCACAGTCAATAGTCCCTCCTCTGTTATTGGGGTTCAGTAACGTCAGCTGTTCCCCAGCTGTGTGTGTGGCAATCCCTCCTACCTCCTCCTACCTCCTCCTCCTCCTCCACCTGTCCCTGGGCTCCAACACCGCTAGTTGCCGTCCAGAAGTGCTGTCCGCACAGTCCCAACAGTCCCTCCTCTGTTATTGGGGTTCAGTAACGTCAGCTGTTCCCCTGCTGTGTGTGTGGCAATCCCTCCTACCTCCTCCACCTCCTCCTCCTCCACCTGTCCCTGGGCTCCAACACCGCTAGTTGCCGTCCAGAAGTGCTGTCCGCACAGTCCCAACAGTCCCTCCTCTGTTATTGGGGTTCAGTAACGTCAGCTGTTCCCCTGCTGTGTGTGTGGCAATCCCTCCTACCTCCTACACCTCCTCCTCCTGCTGTCCCTGGGCTCCAACACCGCTAGTTGTTGCCTGGTAGTGCTGTCCGCACAGTCAACAGTCCCTCCTCTGTTATTGGGGTTCAGTAACGTCAGCTGTTCCCCAGCTGTGTGTGTGGCAATCCCTCCTACCTCCTCCTACCTCCTCCTCCTCCTCCACCTGTCCCTGGGCTCCAACACCGCTAGTTGCCGTCCAGAAGTGCTGTCCGCACAGTCCCAACAGTCCCTCCTCTGTTATTGGGGTTCAGTAACGTCAGCTGTTCCCCTGCTGTGTGTGTGGCAATCCCTCCTACCTCCTCCACCTCCTCCTCCTCCACCTGTCCCTGGGCTCCAACACCGCTAGTTGCCATCCAGAAGTGCTGTCCGCACAGTCCCAACAGTCCCTCCTCTGTTATTGGGGTTCAGTAACGTCAGCTGTTCCCCAGCTGTGTGTGTGGCAATCCCTCCTACCTCCTCCTACCTCCTCCTCCTCCTCCACCTGTCCCTGGGCTCCAACACCGCTAGTTGTTGCCTGGTAGTGCTGTCCGCACAGTCAACAGTCCCTCCTCTGTTATTGGGGTTCAGTAACGTCAGCTGTTCCCCAGCTGTGTGTGTGGCAATCCCTCCTACCTCCTCCTACCTCCTCCTCCTCCTCCTCCACCTGTCCCTGGGCTCCAACACCGCTAGTTGCCGTCCAGAAGTGCTGTCCGCACAGAGCCAAACACCTCGCCAATGTGTTAGTGGGGTTCAGCACCGCCAGCTGTTCCCCTGCTGTGCAGCCGGCAACGTGTACTGCGACCGCCACGCAGGCACAACAAGTTAAATTTAAGGGAACCTGTCCCCCCCCCCCCAGGCGTTTGTTACTGAAGGAGCCACCTTGTGCAGCAGTAATGATGCAAAGGGAAAAAGTGCCTCTTTTCGTGGTGCTCCTTGCACATGCTGATCCTAACACTTATGAAAAGTGTCCCCTCCTACCGTGATACCGTCCGGTTGGTGGAAATTTCCTTTGTGATGTGACGCAGCACAGCCGTCATTCTTACCCCCTTGGCGCCGTGCGCCGCCTCCGCAGCGTTGTTTGAATCTGTCCCGGAGCCTGCGCTGTTAGGTTAGCCCTTGGCCATGCACACATTTTGCGCTGCCCGTCTTCTGACATCATTTGGTGTCAGGCTGGCTGCGCCTGTGCGGCCGCGCTGGCCGAGAGCCCGCCTCGTACTGTCTTCTGATTTAATCCCACTGGGGGCCTGAGATCCATGGACATGCGCAGTGCATATCTGAACCTCCACCTCTCACTCATCTCCCTACGGCTTCTTCAAACTGTGCGGTGTCAGCTGGTCCCTAATAGCATGCCACGACCGTGACACCGCACAGTCAGAAGAAGCCGTAGGGAGATGAGTGAGAGGTGGAGGTTCAGATATGCACTGCGCATGTCCATGGATCTCAGGCCCCCAGTGGGATTAAATCAGAAGACAGTACGAGGCGGGCTCTCGGCCAGCGCGGCCGCACAGGCGCAGCCAGCCTGACACCAAATGATGTCAGAAGACGGGCAGCGCAAAATGTGTGCATGGCCAAGGGCTAACCTAACAGCGCAGGCTCCGGGACAGAGTCAAACAACGCTGAGGAGGCGGCGCACGGCGCCAAGGGGGTAAGAATGACGGCTGTGCTGCGTCACATCACAAAGGAAAGTTCCACCTACCGGACGGTATCACGGTAGGAGGGGACACTTTTTATAAGTGTTAGGTTCAGCATGTGCAAGGACCATAATTAAAAGAGCTAAGTTTACCTTTTCCAGCATTAGTGCTGTACACGATGGCTCTTTCAGCTACAAACGCCTGGGGGGGGGGTTAAAGTTTCCCTTTCAACTTGCTCCAGTGCAGGCTTCGGCCTACACTCTGCTCCCTCTCCTCCTCCTGCTGACCCTGGGCTCTAACACCGCCAGTTGGGGCCCAGATGTGCTAGCTGCACAGAGCCAAACACCAGCCAATGTGTCAGTGGGGTTCAGCACCGCCAGCTGTTCCCCTGCTGTGTAGCCGGCAACGTGTCCTGCAACAGCCACGCAGACACAAGAACTGAAATTGAAGGAAACCTGTCCCCCCTCCCCCAGGCGTTTTTACGTTTTACAGCCACCTTGTACGACAGTAATGCTGCATGTGTGCAAGGTGGCTCAGAAACTTATTCTCCTTGCCCATGTTGAAGTGAACACGTCTAAAAATGAGTCCTCTGCGACCATTAAAACGTCCCTCAGGTGTGATTTTCCTTTGTATTGACACGCAACAAGCTCCTTGGTAGCGCTGCCCGTCTTCTGATATCATTGTTTGGCTGCCTGCGCCTCTGCGGCCGCCTTGCCCCACACAACGCCCCTCGGTGTCTTATTTATTTGGACTGCGAGGGTGTGATTGATGGGCATGAACGGTGCATTTCTTCGCCTGTCCCTCATCTCCTTCCGCCTTCCTCAGACTGTGCGGCTTCATGGCCGCGGCATGCGATAAGGGATCAGCTGACGCCGCACAGTCTGAAGCGGGTGTAAGGACCCGAGTGTGAGAGGCGAACATATGTGCTGCGCCAGGCCATGAATCCCAGCCCCGCAGTGTTTTAACAATGTTAACACACTGGGGGGCTGGGATGCATGGTCATCGCAAACCGCAACAGCCGACATAACATGATGTCAGAGGATGGTCAGCGCTAACAGCCCAAGGCCAAGGGATAACACAAAAGCGCAGACTCCTGTGCAACAAATAACGATGCTCAGGAGGCCGCGCAAAGCACCAAGGTGGCATTTTTGCCAGCTGTACTGCGTCTCTTTATGAAGGGAACTCACGCCTCAAAATCAGTTTGACTGTGTAAGGGCCTAAATGTTATACGTGTTCCTTTCAGCGTGTGCAAGGAGCAAAATTAAAAGAGCAACCTTTGACTTGTGCAGCATTACTGCTGCATAAGCTGTGGCTCTTCTACTTTGTAACCCCTGAGGGGGGGTTAAAGGTTACCTTTGAAATTGGTTCAATTAGGCTTCGGCCTACACTCTGCTCCCCCTGCAGAGCCCGGGCTCCAACACCGCCAGTTGGGGCCCGGTACTGCTAGCTGCACAGAGAAAAACACCAGCCAATGTGTCAGTGGGGTTCAGCACCGCCAGCTGTTCCCCTGCTGTGCAGCCGGCATCGTGTCCAGCAAAAGCCACGCAGACACCAGAACTGAAATTGAAGGGAACCTGTCCCCCCTCCCCCATGCGTTTGTACGTTTTCCAGCCACCTTGTACAGCGGTAATGCTGCATGTGTGCAAGGTGGCTCATAAACGTATTCTCATCGCACATGTGGAACTGAAAACACGTCTGAAATGTGTCCTCTGTGTGACCATTTAACCGTCCCGGTGGTGTGACTTTCCTTTGTAATGACACGCTGCAACCCCCTTGGTAGCGCTGCCCGTCTTCTGGCATCATTGTTTGGCTGCCTGCGCCTCTGCGGCCACCCTGACCCACACAACGCCCCTCGGTGTCTTATTTATTGGGACTGCGAGGGTGTGATTGATGGGCATGATCAGTGCATCAGTTCGCCTGTCCCTCATCTCCTTCCGCCTTCTTCAGACTGTGCGGCTTCATGGCCGTGGCATGCGATAAGGGATCAGCTGACGCCGCACAGTCTGAAGCGGGTGTAAGGACCCGAGTGTGAGAGGCGAACATATGTGCTGCGCCAGGCCCTGAATCGCAGCCCCGCAGTGTTTTAACAATGTTAAGACACTGCAGGGCTGGGATTCATGGTCATCGCGAACCGCACCGGCCGACATTAAATGATGTCAGAAGATGGGCAGCGCTAACAGCGCTAGGCCAGGGGATAACACGACAGCGCAGACTCCTGTACAGCAAATAACAACGCTCAGGAGGCTGCACCCAGCACCAAGGTGGGATTCTTGACATCTGTGCTGCGTCTCATTACAAAGGGAACTCGCGCCTCCAACACAGTTTGACTGTATAAAGGGCTAAATGTTATACGTGTTTCATTCAGCGTGTGCAAGGAGCAAAATTAAAAGAGCAACCTTTGACTTGTGCAGCACTACTGCTGCATAAGCTGTGGCTCTTCTACTTTGTAACTCCTGAGGGGGGGTTAAAGGTTACCTTTGAAATTGGTTCAATTAGGCTTCGGCCTACACTCTGCTCCCCCTGCAGAGCCCGGGCTCCAACACCGCCAGTTGGGGCCCGGTACTGCTAGCTGCACAGAGAAAAACACCAGCCAATGTGTCAGTGGGGTTCAGCACTGCCAGCTGTTCCCCTGCTGTGCAGCCGGCAACGTGTCCTGCAACTGCCACGCAGGCACAACAGACCCAAAGCTGCCGCCAGTGCAGGCTTCGGCCTACACTCTGCTCCATCTCCTCCTCCTGCTGACCCTGGGCTCTAACACCGCCAGTTGGGGCCCGGTACTGCTAGCTGCACAGAGAAAAACACCAGCCAATGTGTCAGTGGGGTTCAGCACCGCCAGTTGTTCCCCTGCTGTGCAGCCGGCATCGTGTCCTGCAAAAGCCACGCAGACACCAGAACTGAAATTGAAGGGAACCTGTCCCCCCTCCCCCAGGCGTTTGTACGTTTTCCAGCCACCTTGTACAGCGGTAATGCTGCATGTGTGCAAGGTGGCTCATAAACGTATTCTCCTCGCACATGTGGAACTGAAAACACGTCTGAAATGTGTCCTCTGTGTGACCATTTAACTGTCCCGGTGGTGTGACTTTCCTTTGTAATGACACGCTGCAACCCCCTTGGTAGCGCTGCCCGTCTTCTGGCATCATTGTTTGGCTGCCTGCGCCTCTGCGGCCGCCCTGACCCACACAACGCCCCTCGGTGTCTTATTTATTGGGACTGCGAGGGTGTGATTGATGGGCATGATCAGTGCATCAGTTCGCCTGTCCCTCATCTCCTTCCGCCTTCTTCAGACTGTGCGGCTTCATGGCCGTGGCATGCGATAAGGGATCAGCTGACGCCGCACAGTCTGAAGCGGGTGTAAGGACCCGAGTGTGAGAGGCGAACATATGTGCTGCGCCAGGCCCTGAATCCCAGCCCCGCAGTGTTTTAACAATGTTAAGACACTGCGGGGCTGGGATTCATGGTCATCGCGAACCGCACCGGCCGACATTAAATGATGTCAGAAGATGGGCAGCGCTAACAGCGCTAGGCCAGGGGATAACACGACAGCGCAGACTCCTGTACAGCAAATAACAACGCTCAGGAGGCTGCACCCAGCACCAAGGTGGGATTCTTGACATCTGTGCTGCGTCTCATTACAAAGGGAACTCGCGCCTCCAACACAGTTTGACTGTATAAAGGGCTAAATGTTATACGTGTTTCATTCAGCGTGTGCAAGGAGCAAAATTAAAAGAGCAACCTTTGACTTGTGCAGCACTACTGCTGCATAAGCTGTGGCTCTTCTACTTTGTAACCCCTGAGGGGGGGTTAAAGGTTACCTTTGAAATTGGTTCAATTAGGCTTCGGCCTACACTCTGCTCCCCCTGCAGAGCCCGGGCTCCAACACCGCCAGTTGGGGCCCGGTACTGCTAGCTGCACAGAGAAAAACACCAGCCAATGTGTCAGTGGGGTTCAGCACTGCCAGCTGTTCCCCTGCTGTGCAGCCGGCAACGTGTCCTGCAACTGCCACGCAGGCACAACAGACCCAAAGCTGCCGCCAGTGCAGGCTTCGGCCTACACTCTGCTCCATCTTCTCCTCCTGCTGACCCCGGGCTCTAACACCGCCAGTTGGGGCCCGGTACTGCTAGCTGCACAGAGAAAAACACCAGCCAATGTGTCAGTGGGGTTCAGCACCGCCAGCTGTTCCCCTGCTGTGCAGCCGGCATCATGTCCTGCAAAAGCCACGCAGACACTTGCTCTTGTACCTTCTGCTCCCCATCCTGGTTCCAGTACCGTCAGCTGGTTCCGGGCAGAGCCTTTGGCTTAGGTGCCTCCCTCTGGGTATCCGAGTTCCACCAACGTCAGGTGGTCCTTGGTAGTGCTTTCAGGCACGGGTACCTCCTGCTTAGTAACCGGGTTCCAGTAACGTCAGCTGGTCCTCGGTAGTTCCATTGGCTCTTGGACCTTCGGCTACCCATCCGGGTTCCAGCACCGTCAGCTGGTTCTCGGCAGTGTCTTTTGCTCTTGTACCTTCTGCTCCCCATCCTGGTTCCAGTACCGTCAGCTGGTTCCGGGCAGAGCCTTTGGCTTAGGTGCTTCCCTCTGGGTATTCGAGTTCCACCAACGTCAGGTGGTCCTTGGTAGTGCTTTCAGGCACGGGTACCTCCTGCTTAGTAACCGGGTTCCAGTAACGTCAGCTGGTCCTCGGTAGTTCCATTGGCTCTTGGACCTTCGGGTAGCCATCCGAGTTCCAGTTCCATCAGCTGGTTCTCGGCATTTTCTCAGCCTTCTTGTACCTTCTGCTACATTTCCAAGTTCAAGAGACTAAACACGATGACCCGGAAGACCACCCCTAAGATGACGACGACACCAGAGACGACAACCACTGTGATGACGACGACCCTGGAGACGATGACCCTGAAGACCACCCCGATGACGACGACCCCGGAGACGACGACCCTGAAGACCACCCTGATGACGACGACCCCGGAGACGACGACCCTGGAGACGACGACGACCTGGAAGACCGAGAAGCAGAAGAACAAGAGGCTGCAGAACAAAGAGCAGAAGAACATTAAGCATAACACTAAATATCAGAGCAAAAAATATTATCTAAATTATAAGCAGAAGAAGACTAAGCAGTGTATGGGGGTGAGTCCGTTCCTCCTCGTGGTGCCCCTGGATAAAGCCTGATGCTGCAGGCCAAACTGAACGCGGACAAATGTAACTGTTTTGTGACAGGCAGAACGGAAGGTGTAATCTTCAAACTTTTATAGATAACAACTACGGGAATGCCTGTCACAAATAAGAATATGATGAAGAAGTAGAATATGATGAAGATAATAGTAAAATAAAAAGAATATGAACAATGTAACCAAAAAAATAATAGGTAGAAGATGAAGAAGAAGATGAATAAGGTGAAGAAGTTGATGTCAAAGAAGCTGATGATGAGGATAATGAAGAAGAAAGTGTGGGAGAAGTAAAAAAGAAGGTGAAGGGCGTGGAAAGAGTGAAACATCAATATCTGACAAAAAAAAAAAAAAATTAACATAGTCAAAATCTTTCTAACGCCGAACGTCATAAAAAAAAAAAAAAAATCCTGCTATTCTATTACATTGGGCTGAACCTCTGTCCCTTTAATGTCTCCGCCACGTCCCCCAATAGATCCTACATTATTCTTAGTTGTTTTCCTTCATGTAGAATGAACCTACAAGTTTATAAAGGGTTTATTTTAATTCCGATATTTTCCTCCCATTGACTTGCATTGGGATCGGGTATCGGTATCGGATTAGATCCGATATTTTGACGGTATCGGCCGATACTTTCCGATACCGATACTTTCCGATATCGGAAGGTATCGCTCAACACTAGTCGTTACATAAGCACACACATGGAAGGTAATTTGTGGCAACAGCCAGCAGTATTGTATGACACTTATAATTGTTAAATGTGGCTGGTCAAACAGTTGGAAAATCTTCAGCTTTTCTTTATTAATTTTTACATTTTTTTATTTTCTTTTAAATATTGATGATTCTCCCCCAACAGCCAAACTGAAACGTAATTTAAGGTAACACAAACTGCTAGCTTGAGAAGTTGCTGTAGGTTAGTGACTAGCAAAGGACATGCAACAAAAGTGGGCAGTATGGTTGTGGGTTATACGGTATCTAAAATAGACAATTAAAACAAATATTAAACAAATGAGAGACCTTTATATTAAAGGAGGAAAAAAAACCTACAGCCACATGTCTTTACAAAGTAGAATGAGACCAAAATATCTAGGCGGAATCACATTCCAGTAACAAATACGTGCAACTGGCTGCTATATTCAGATGGCGTGTGGACACATCTAATGTTAGACTATTAGAACAATGAAGTGGGCTATAAAATTATGTTAACTAATGTACACACATAAGTAAGTAATCACTTGTGTTTAGGTTTCAGGATTATAGAGATTGCTCTTAAAAAAAAAAATATTGGCTTAAAATATGGGAATCACAGTTTCAGTGACACACTAGCTTAGGATTCAGAATTTGGGTTTAGTTGTACAATTAGCAATGAGGGGTTTTGTACTGACCCTCCTTGCTTGCACTGCATGGAAAAAACAGCTATTAAGCTGCTGTTGCTGCAGTTTAACAAAGGGGCCCTGCAAATGCAGTCTGGTTCATATTTCAATTGCTGGTCCTGTAACGTCATGTATGCTGTTATTTGAAGTTGCCTTAAGGTGTACGTTGGTCAGACAACTCAGGAATTCCGACTTAGGATGCAGCAACACCATTTTTTGGCTTGAATCTTTATAAATAAATATTTATTATTTATACATGAACCCTTTTGTCTGGCATACTTCTTTTTCCTTTGTTTCTTGACTATGTTTGGTATACTTTAGGTTGATCCCTCTTACAGGGTGGTGCACTCAAGCTTTGACTGTGTACATCCTCATTACCAAAGAGGTGCTAAGCACAAACATGTTCCACATCACAGAGACAGACTGTTTGTGCTCTGGGGTGGCCTGTGGGCAGGTATTTCCTTGGTTTCTCTGGCTTAGAGCAGGAAGATAAGACTCTGCCTACAGTCCTGCCCCAAAAGCACTGGCATCTGATTAACTGAAAACTTCTAACACGGATTACACCAGAACCACAAGACTGATTTATTCACCCCTGGTATCATTTTAATCAGAGTAACAACGGCAACCTGACAATACCTGTAGTCTACTGTGATAGAAATATATATATCATGTAGATCTCACTTGCATGTATACTCCTCTATAATCATATACAGTTAGGTCCATATATATTTGGACAGAGACAACATTTTTCTCATTTTGGTTATAGACATTACCACAATTTAATTTTAAACAAAACAATTCAGATGCAGTTGAAGATCAGACTTTCAGCTTTCATTTGAGGGTATCCATATTAAACTGGATGAAGAGTTTAGGAGTTTCAGCTCCTTAACCTGTGCCACCCTGTTTTTTAAAGGGACCAAAAGTAATTGGACAATTGACTCCAAGGCTATTTCATGGACAGGTGTGGGCAATCCCTTCATTATGTCATTCTCAACTAAGCAGATAAAAGGCCTGGAGTTGATTTGAGGTGTGGTGCTTGCATTTGGAAGGTTTTCCTATGAAGTAAACATGCGGTCAAAAGTGCTCTCCATGAAGGTGAAACAAGCCATCCTTAAGCTGCGAAAACAGAAAAAAACAAGCCGAGAAATTGCTACAATATTAGGAGTGGCAAAATCTACAGTTTGGTACATCCTGAGAAAGAAAGAAAGCACTGGTGATCTCATCAATGCAAAAAGACCTGGGCGCCCACGGAAGACAACAGTGGGGGATGATCGCAGAATAATCTCCATGGTGAAGAGAAACCCCTTCACAACAGCCAACCAAGTGACCAACACTCTCCAGGAGGTAGGCATATCAATATCCAAATCTACCATAAAGAGAAGACTGCATGAAAGTAAATACAGAGGGTTCACTGCACGGTGCAAGCCACTCATAAGCATCAAGAATAAAAAGGCTAGACTGGACTTTGCTAAAAAACATCTAAAAAGCCAGCACAGTTCTGGAATAACATTCTTTGGACAGATGAAACCAAGATCAACCTCTACCAGAATGATGGAAAGAGAAAAGTATGGCGAAGGCTTGGTACAGCTCATGATCCAAAGCATACCACATCATCTGTAAAACACGGCGGAGGCAGTGTGATGGCTTGGGCATGCATGGCTGCCAGTGGCACTGGGTCACTAGTGTTTATTGATGATGTGACACAGGACAGAAGCAGCCGAATGAATTCTGAGGTATTCAGAGCCATACTGTGTGCTCAGATCCAGCCAAATGCAGCCAAACTGATTGGTCGTCGTTTCATACTACAGATGGACAATGACCCAAAACATGAAGCCAAAGCAACCCAGGAGTCTATTAAAGCAAAGAAGTGGAATATTCTTGAATGGCCAAGTCAGTCACCTGATCTCAACCCAATTGAGCATGCATTTCACTTGTTAAAGACTAAACTTCAGACAGAAAGGCCCACAAACAAACAGCAACTGAAAACCACCGCAGTGAAGGCCTGACAGAGCATCAAAAAGGAGGAAACACAGCGTCTGGTGATGTCCATGAGTTCAAGACTTCAGGCAGTCATTGCCAACAAAGGATTTTCAACCAAGTACTAAAAATGAACATTTTATTTAAAATTATTGAATCTGTCCAATTACTTTTGGTCCCTTTAAAAACAGGGTGGCACATGTTAAGGAGCTGAAACTCCTAAACCCTTCATCCAATTTTAATGTGGATACCCTCAAATGAAAGCTGAAAGTCTGAACTTCAACTGCATCTGAATTGTTTTGTTTAAAATTCATTGTGGTAATGTCTATAACCAAAATTAGAAAAACGTTGTCTCTGTCCAAATATATATGGACCTAACTGTATACTCATATACTCACAGCTAATATATACATTATAATCAATGGTTTAAAATGGCTGACATGAACTGATATAAGCCAGACAGATTGTATGGGGTTTTCCATCTCAAAAGCGGAACTTGGGCCAGATGTCCTGAAATAATGCCTAGAATATAGCTGAATCTTGCTGAAACGGCAGACCAACAGTGTCAGATGTATTAAGTGCTGATCAGATGTCTCAACTCTGTCCTGCATGCAGAGAGCTCAATTCTAGTTGCTTAATCAGCAGTCATATGAGCGTTAATCACAATATTCCATATATGTTTAGATAACCAATGACAGAGGAGCTAGACAATATGGTAATTAACTAACCACCCCTGACAACCCCTAACCACTCCTTTCTATATGCTATCATAAAAACTATGTATGTACAATAAAGTATCAGTATTGATGGAATGTTATTGACACAATGATGTTGCAGTCTCATTCCTTGAGCGCTCAAAATACTCAGTCTAATTTGGAGCGGCCGCAGCACACACAGGGATAAATTTATCCAACCCAAATTTCCATAACACTACCATGCAACATCTTGCTGACCGGTTCTCTTTAAAGAATAACTGCTTATGTTTTTTTCTGGTTACCACATATCCACTGTGAGGATATTGTCAGTTCACTTGCTCTTAGGACCATTTTGAATATGAATTCTATATATTGAGCATTGCACGGCGAATAAGCCTCCTTACCTTGACAAGCCAGCTGGTTTGTCACTCTCCACAAGGAGAAACCTTACCACATAGACCCCAGTCCAGAGCCTCTCACCTAGCCAAATCAGTTCTCATGCTTCGCACTGACCAGGGCCAACAATCCAAAACTCCATGCCTGCGAATTGAGATACGGATTTGGCTCTTATCCTAAGTCATATTGCACGACTCGTTAAAGGGTTGATTGTGTCTTGTATGATCGCTACTTCCAACAGGTGGCGCTATAGAGTTCAAGTCTTCTTTTTCTCTGAAGAGGCAATTTGCATATTAAATTTACCAGAGGAGCATTGCACGGCTAATAAGCCTCCTTACCCTGACAAGTCAGAGCTGGTATGTCACTCTCCACATGGAGAAACCTTACCCCTTAGACCCCAGTCCAGAGCCTCTCACCTAGCCAAATCAGTTCTCATGCTTCGCACTGACGAGGGCCAACAGCCTGAAACACCGTGTCTGCGAATTGAGATACTGATTTGACTCTTATCCCAAGTCATATTGCACGACTCGTTAGAGGGTTGATAGTGACTTGTAGGATCGCTACTTCCAACAGGTGGCGCTATAGAGTTCAAGTCCTCTTTTTCTCTGAAGAGGCAATTTGCATATATTGAGTTTAGATTACAAAGTGTCCACTGGTACTCATGAACATCAAAGTGAATTGCATAAGATGTATTTATATTTATTCTTTTTATATATTTTTGCACTGACTACTAAATAAGGCTGGCCAAAACAGCCTTTTTAACAAAAGAGTGCATCATTAAAAATAAATGGTTTGACATGTAAGCATGAAACATGAGTTTTATTGTGGATGATTGCTGGCAAAGAAGTATGTATATTAGGGTTGAACAATTAATAATAATGTTCAATTCTCTAGTTGCCTACTCCTGGCCTAATGGATATTGATCATGTGCACTAAAGAAATACACCAGACACAGTCAGCTGTAACTCTCCTTGATCAATGTGTGGCTCAGCTCCAAGAAGGGTATTTTATTAGTGAAAACACAATGTTATATATCTCCTGTAAGGGGGCTCGGTTAGCTCTAAAATGGGAGTGATCGGATGTATTCCATTGGTTAGTGGGTTGGGCATGAGCAAGTCCATGGGTGGATCTATGAGGTCATCAGGGTGGGTTGGTCCGTGAGGTCATCAGGGTGGGCGTCACTGTGGGTGGATCCATGAGGTCATCAGGGTGGGCGTCATCTTGGATACCAGACCACACGGCATGCTGAAACAGGAAATGGCGGCCATCTTCAGTGTCTTCATTGTTCATCTTGGATACCAGACCACACGGCTCTGATACAGGAGATGGCGGCCATCTTCAGTGTCTCACTTTGTCTGAGGAAAACTTGTAAGGTTAAACAATACATGTTATAGGTTGCTTCTCTCAATTACCTTATGTGTTGAGGTTAATTAAGTATTTGATCTTATGGCTCTCCTCAACAGTCCCCCCTAAATACTTTATTAACCTTTTCTTTTATCTTGATCCCACCGTGGTTCCCTAACCCATCGATGTTAAGTGTTATTATGACATCAGAAGCTTCATGACAATATGGATGCTATAGACACCAGAAAATGTGTGACCAATTATGGGTATACTGTGGAGGTATATCGGAGCGCGTTACCAGTGTCCTCGGGACTTCCCAACCTGCTGGATCTATTACTCTCCAATCTCCCATCTCCATGGTTACTTGGAGTAAAATACACATGTGCGACTAACCCTGTTGTACACATCCTAGATCTGACCGTCTTGCCCGGGAGGGGAATTGGAGTTTTCACCAGTTTGAGACAAGTTTTCCCTTGTGGAAAACCTCCCTTTGTAGCTGGACTTTGACAAGCAGGTCAGATCCTACTCTGTCCCTACCTGTCTAAGAAGTTTACAATGTGAGAGATGGATCCAGGAGGCGCTCAGCAACCCTGAGCGAAGTAGGCACAAACTTGCATACAGCTGCTCTGACTGCCTAGTTGTGGACTGTAAAAGACTGTAGAGGGCCTAGCTGTTCTATGTCTGCAGAATAACTCACCTCCTGAGCTAGGAAAATGGGCACTGATGTTTTTACTCCTCTCTCGATCATTTTCCTTACACAGGGAAGAACACAACAAACAATAATAGCTGCAATGATTAGGACGACGAGGATAACTACGCCTATCTGAGCTAGCCATCTCTGCCACCCTTTCATCCATGAAAAGTATTGGTCCCAGGGATCTTCTACACCTGAATTTTTCTTTTATTCTTTTTGTAGGGAATTCAGCTTTTTTATGGCTACTGTAACCTTTCCTGTGGGACCTGTATTATCTGGAATATAGGTACAGCATGCAGATTTCACCATTTTGCAAACACCTCCTTTTTCTGCCAATATCATGTCAAGGGCCATTCTGTTTTGAAAAGCCATTATTGATGTAGGGCCTAGTTGGTCTGCCAAACCTTGAAGAGCTTCTCTAGTGTAATTGACAAATCTCTGTTGATTATAATAGATGTAATTGATCCAGTCTACATTTTTATTTATAGTCACTAGGGGTAAGATAAACGATTCAAAACCTGCTTTGACTTGATCCCTGGCTTTAAATTCATCTGGTACCCCCCTTGGGACTCCTATAGCATCGACATAAATGTGGGGGTCAAAACTGCCTCTTGGTTCCAAATTTGTTTCCCGTTTTGTTCTGTGGAGATTTTCTGAAGTTAAGGCTTCCTCACCTTCTGCTGCTATGTAGAAAGGCATTATGGCTTTGGCTAGTGTACATTCTCCTATCCACTCTCCTTCTAAATGAGTTCTGATCTTCATGTCTCCACATATCCAGAAAACATCAGAAATAGACTGGGTTTGGTTAATCAGGTCCCCCCTGCTTGCATTACTGTATCTGCTGCAATATCCCTTTGTGAAATTACCCAAAAATATGCTCCCTTCAGTATTAGTGTAACAGGTGTACTTTCCTGGGTATATGGTGATGCCTTCACCTGGATTAGGTGTTTTTGTGACTATGGGATACTTCTTTTTCCAATTTTCGCAATTTGTTTCATCAAGGGATTTGTTAGTAAACACTCAGGAAACATTTTTCCACATCTGGGGGTAAGTCTAGAGGGACAGATCCTAAGTGGGGTCTCGCTCCTGCACAGACAAAGCAATTAGATTTATTATATTGATTGGCTGTATATTTCATCCACTCCAACCATAAGTTGGTCTCAGTGTATCCTGTTTCAATGGCAAGAATATCTTCAAATGTGGGGTTTGCAATGGCTGTCATCTTGTTAAGAGGGTTTGAATGCTTATTTTTATCTTTTGGGGACATTTCTTTTATATCTGCTAATATGAATTGACCTAGATGGGCACAACTGGCACACACACCATTTACATATGTACCCAGCAGATAGGTGCCATTATCGCCAGGTTGAGGGTTCTCCAGGTTGAGGACTAAAGGGTTGCATTGGCCAATGGTATCACAGGGTTTGAGGACTTTTGTACGGGAGAGTGTCATCCTAGTGAGTAGGGATTTGCCCTGTGAGTCCTGTTTTCTTGAGGCTGTGTTTGGTCTATACCCCCAATCTTCACCAGTGTTCCACCCGACCGCCCTCCATGAACTACATGTTCGTCCCCATCCATCACCTGTAAACACATATATATTGTTGTCCTGATCTCAGCTGTGCCGGTTGACTCATTGTGGAAGGTGAGGAAACCCACTTAGTGTCGCACTGTACTACATCACAATAATCAAATTTAAAAGAAGCAACGTGTGCAGTAGTATTGTACCAGAATGTGATCACCCCCCCAGTTTGGGTGATTGCGACCTGTTGTGCTCCTACAAAGGAGTATAGAATGGCACAACACACAAAGTAAAGGATATGCAACATTATGTAGAGGGTTCTGATGGTGGCACGAACTTCTTGCAGTGAGAGGCGTGTATCCACGTCGGTCTTCCTTCAAGTTTGACCGAAGTAGGAGTAGTCAGGAGCACTTGGTAGGGACCCTCAAATCTCAACTCCAGAGAAGTCTTTCTGACGAACTTCTTAACCAGCACGTAGTCACCGGGTTGGAAAGTATGGGTACCTTCAATGGAATCTGGATCTGGAATGGATGATAAAACTCGTGCATGTGTTACTGACAGTTCTTTAGTAAGGGCAATGACATATTTTACCAAAGTATCACTTCCTAAGGCTAGCTGTTGTGGAAAATATTGACCCAACCTTGGAGGCCCCCCAAAAAGAATCTCGTATGGTGTGAGTTTAGTGGGACCCCTTGGAGTGTTTCTGACTGAGTATAAGGCAATGGGCAAAATGTCTGTCCAAGGAAGTCTGACCTCCTGACTGGCTTTCAGTATTTTATTTTTCAAGGTGCCATTCAATCTCTCTACTTTCCCACTGCTCTGAGGGTGATATGGAGTATGTAAACCCAAATCCGCTCCCACCAGTGTCCATAGTTCCTTAGTCAGTGCTGCAGTGAACGCAGGTCCTTGGTCACTCTCAATAACCTCTGGGACCCCATATCTGCAGACTACTTCAGTCATCAGTCTCTTAACAGTCACTCCGGCAGTCATGTTTGTTACTGGATAGGCTTCGGGCCATCCTGAGAACATGTCAGTCACTACCAGTACATACTCGTACTTCCCTACTTTTGGCATTTGAATGTGATCAATCTGAATCCTCTGAAAGGGATAAAGTGGTTTAGCCAAATGTTTCTGAGTAACTTTCTGAGGCGGTGCTGGATTGCATGTTGCACACACAAGGCAGGACTTGCAATATTTTTGGGTAACAGTAGAGATTCCAGGTGCCATATAAGTCTTCCAAATTAGGTCATTCATCTGATTCTTGCCTCTGTGGGTGATACCGTGTGCCCATTCTGTCACTGAAGGGTACAGATTACGGGGTAGACAGACCTTTTTGTTCATCCTCCAGACTCCATCTTCATCCTTTTTAGCTCCTCCTTCTTGCCATGACTTCTTTTCATCATCTGATGTCTTGTCTTGATGTAGATGGATGATTCTCATAAGAGAGCCTTTAGTCCCTTCTTCAGTGTCTTGTGACACGTACACCGCTGCTTTTTCTTTCCCAAATGGATGCACAGCATAGGTTTTTGCTGTTTTGTCAGCAAAGAAATTCCCCCTTGCTTCTGGAGAATCCAATCTCCCGTGAGCTTTGATCTTGATTACTGCAACCTCCAAAGGTAGATCTAGAGCGGCCACAAGTTCTTGTATGATAGCAGCATGTTTTACAGGAGTTCCACTGGACGTTAGGTATCCTCTGGCTGCCCAGATACTGCCGAAGTCATGAGCCACTCCAAAAGCGTATCTTGAATCCGTGTAGATGTTGACCACCTTCTCCGTCGCTTCCTGACAAGCCAACGTCAAAGCTTTAAGTTCCGCTTCTTGTGCAGACATGTGCGGTGGTAGCGATCCAGCTGAGATGACCTGGTCATGTGTAACCACGGCATATCCCGTATGGAATCTTCCTGTTTCATCTGCAAATCTGGAACCATCAGTGAAGAACGTCAGGTCAGCATGTGGGAGTGGGTCTTCAGACACGTTTTTCTTGGAGGCTGCTTCTTCCTGCATTTGTTCGAGACAGTCATGATCCTCTGAGTGTGTAGAGGCATCTTCTCCGAGAGCATCAGTATCATCATCCACATCCCCCCTGGAAAGAGGAAGCAGCGTGGACGGGTTGAGGATGGTGCAGCGGACAAGAGTGACATTATCCGGAATCAAGAGGGAACATTGGAGTCTCATATGACGCTGTAGCGACAGGTGTTTAGGTTGAGTCTGGCCTAGAATAGCTTTTATGTCGTGAGGAGCCATTAAGAGAACCGGATGTCCTAAGATGATATCAGAAGTTTTGTCCAGAAGCATATGTGCAGCATGAACAGCTCTGAGGCAAGTCGGGGAAGCTTGAGACACAGAGTCCAGGCGGGCAGAGTAGTAGCCGATTGGTCTTGTTCTTCCCCCATGTTTTTGTGCTAGGACTCCGGAAGCATGTCCTGCTACTTCACTGACAAACAAGTAAAAAGGTAGTTGATAATTTGGGATTCCAAGAGCTGGTGCAGACTGTATGGCCTGTTTAAGAGCATAGAAGGCTTCAACAGATTTGGGACATAGTGGAAATGCTGACGTCTTAAGGTCATCGTACAACGGTTGCATCAGCTTGGAGGCGTCTGGAATCCATTGGCGACAATATGTGATAAGTCCCAAAAAAGCTTGTAACTGCTTAGGTCCTTTTGGTAGAGGAACGGTCTTAATAGCAAGCTTCCTTTAATCCGTTAGGTGTTTCATTTTCGGAGAGAGACAGTGGCCTAAAAACACGACTTTAGGCTGACACCACTGTACTTTGTTGAGGGACACCTTACAGTTTTGTTGTGCAAGATGAAGAAGAAGACTGAGACTTGACTCTTCAGCGGTCGCCTGATTAGGACAGCATAGTAGGAGATCATCCACATATTGAAGGAGGACAACTTGATGGTTAAGCTCTCTCCATGGCTGTAGACAAGTGGCAAGTGTTATGGTTCTCAATGGCGAGAGAACATAGCCCAGCATATATAAGAACTAGCTCTTGGAAGATGGAATCTAAACTGACCATGAACTAAACCTGCCGCACAATTAACAGTGGCCGGGTAGCGTGCCTACGTTTTATCCCTAGACGCCCAGTGCCAGCCGGAGGACTAACTAATCCTAGCAGAGGAAAATACAGTCCTGGCTCACCTCTAGAGAAATTTCCCCAAAAGGCAGACAGAGGCCCCCACATATATTGGCGGTGATTTTAGATGAAATGACAAACGTAGTATGAAAATAGGTTTAGCAAAATCGAGGTCCGCTTACTAGATAGCAGGAAGACAGAAAGGGCACTTTCATGGTCAGCTGAAAACCCTATCAAAACACCATCCAGAAATTACTTTAAGACTCTAGTATTAACTCATAACACCAGAGTGGCAATTTCAGATCACAAGAGCTTTCCAGACACAGTAACGAAACAGCAGCTGTGAACTGGAACAAAATGCAAAAACAAACAAGGACGAAAGTCCAACTTAGCTGGGAGTTGTCTAGTAGCAGGAACATGCAAAGAAAGGCTTCTGATTACATTGTTGACCGGCATGAAACTGACAGAGGAGCAAGGTTATATAGAGACTCCCACATCCTGATGGGAACAGGTGAACAGAGAGGATGATGCACACAAGTTCAATTCCACCAGTGGCCACCGGGGGAGCCCAGAATCCAATTTCACAACAGTACCCCCCCCTCAAGGAGGGGGCACCGAACCCTCACCAGAACCACCAGGGCGATCAGGATGAGCCCTATGAAAGGCACGGACAAGATCGGAGGCATGAACATCAGAGGCAGTCACCCAAGAATTATCCTCCTGACCGTATCCCTTCCATTTGACCAGATACTGGAGTTTCCGTCTGGAAACACGGGAGTCTAAGATCTTTTCCACAACGTACTCCAACTCACCCTCAACCAACACCGGAGCAGGAGGCTCAACGGAAGGCACAACCGGTACCTCATACCTGCGCAATAATGACCGATGAAAAACATTATGAATAGAAAAAGATGCAGGGAGGTCCAAACGGAAGGACACAGGGTTAAGAATCTCCAATATCTTGTACGGGCCGATGAACCGAGGCTTAAACTTAGGAGAAGAGACCCTCATAGGGACAAAACGAGAAGACAACCACACCAAGTCCCCAACACAAAGCCGAGGACCAACACGACGACGGCGGTTGGCAAAAAGCTGAGTCTTCTCCTGGGACAACTTCAAATTGTCCACTACCTGCCCCCAAATCTGATGCAACCTCTCCACCACAGCATCCACTCCAGGACAATCCGAAGATTCCACCTGACCGGAGGAAAATCGAGGATGAAACCCCGAATTACAGAAAAACGGGGACACCAAGGTGGCAGAGCTGGCCCGATTATTGAGGGCGAACTCCGCCAATGGCAAAAAAGCAACCCAATCATCCTGATCCGCAGACACAAAACACCTCAAATATGTCTCCAAGGTCTGATTAGTCCGCTCGGTCTGGCCATTAGTCTGAGGATGGAAAGCAAACGAAAAAGACAAATCTATGCCCATCCTAGCACAGAATGCCCGCCAAAATCTAGACACGAATTGGGTCCCTCTGTCAGAAACGATATTCTCCGGAATACCATGCAAACGAACAACATTTTGAAAAAACAGAGGAACCAACTCGGAAGAAGAAGGCAACTTAGGCAAGGGAACCAAATGGACCATCTTAGAGAAACGGTCACACACCACCCAGATGACAGACATCTTCTGAGAAACAGGCAGATCCGAAATAAAATCCATCGAGATGTGCGTCCAAGGCCTCTTCGGAATAGGCAAGGGCAACAACAATCCACTAGCCCGAGAACAACAAGGCTTGGCCCGAGCACAAACGTCACAAGACTGCACAAAGCCTCGCACATCTCGTGACAGGGAAGGCCACCAGAAGGACCTTGCCACCAAATCCCTGGTACCAAAGATTCCAGGATGACCTGCCAACGCAGAAGAATGAACCTCAGAGATGACTCTACTGGTCCAATCATCAGGAACAAACAGTCTACCAGGTGGGCAACGATCCGGTCTATCCGCCTGAAACTCCTGCAAGGCCCGCCGCAGGTCTGGAGAAACGGCAGACAATATCACTCCATCCTTAAGGATACCTGTGGGCTCAGAATTACCAGGGGAGTCAGGCTCAAAACTCCTAGAAAGGGCATCCGCCTTAACATTCTTAGAACCCGGTAGGTATGACACCACAAAATTAAACCGAGAGAAAAACAACGACCAGCGCGCCTGTCTAGGATTCAGGCGCCTGGCAGACTCAAGGTAAATTAAATTTTTGTGGTCAGTCAATACCACCACCCGATGTCTGGCCCCCTCAAGCCAGTGACGCCACTCCTCAAAAGCCCACTTCATGGCCAAAAGCTCCCGATTCCCAATATCATAATTCCGCTCGGCGGGCGAAAATTTACGGGAAAAAAAAGCACAAGGTCTCATCACGGGGCAGTCGGAACTTCTCTGCGACAACACCGCCCCAGCTCCGATTTCAGAAGCGTCGACCTCAACCTGAAAAGGAAGAGCAACATCAGGCTGACGCAACACAGGGGCGGAAGAAAAGCGGCGCTTAAGCTCCCGAAAGGCCTCCACAGCATCAGGGGACCAATCAGCAACATCAGCACCCTTCTTAGTCAAATCACTCAATGGTTTAACAACATCAGAAAAACCAGCAATAAATCGACGATAAAAGTTAGCAAAGCCCAAAAATTTCTGAAGACTCTTAAGAGAAGAGGGTTGCGTCCAATCACAAATAGCCTGAACCTTGACAGGATCCATCTCGATGGAAGAGGGGGAAAAAATGTATCCCAAGAAGGAAATCTTTTGAACCCCAAAAACGCACTTAGAACCCTTCACACACAAGGAATTAGACCGCAAAACCTGAAAAACCCTCCTGACCTGCTGGACATGAGAGTCCCAGTCATCCGAAAAAATCAGAATATCATCCAGATACACAATCATAAATTTATCCAAATAATCGCGGAAAATGTCATGCATAAAGGACTGGAAGACTGAAGGGGCATTTGAAAGACCAAAAGGCATCACCAAATACTCAAAGTGGCCCTCGGGCGTATTAAATGCGGTTTTCCACTCATCCCCCTGCTTGATTCGCACCAAATTATACGCCCCACGGAGATCAATCTTAGAGAACCACTTGGCCCCCTTTATACGAGCAAACAAATCAGTCAGCAGTGGTAACGGATATTGATATTTAACCGTGATTTTATTCAAAAGCCGATAATCAATACACGGCCTCAAAGAGCCATCTTTCTTAGACACAAAGAAAAAAACGGCTCCTAAGGGAGATGACGAAGGACGAATATGTCCCTTTTCCAAGGACTCCTTTATATATTCTCACATAGCAGCGTGTTCAGGCACAGACAGATTAAATAAACGACCCTTAGGGTATTTACTACCCGGGATCAAATCTATGGCACAATCGCACTCCCGGTGCGGAGGTAGTGAACCAAGCTTGGGTTCTTCAAAAACGTCACGATAGTCAGACAAGAATTCAGGAATCTCAGAGGGAATAGATGATGAAATGGAAACCAAAGGTACGTCCCCATGAGTCCCTTTACATCCCCAGCTTAACACAGACATAGCTTTCCAGTCGAGGACTGGGTTATGAGATTGCAGCCATGGCAATCCTAGCACCAAAACATTATGTAGATTATACAGCACCAGAAAGCGAATAATCTCCTGGTGATCCGGATTAATACGCATAGTTACTTGTGTCCAGTATTGTGGTTTATTACTAGCCAATGGGGTGGAGTCAATCCCCTTCAGAGGTATAGGAGCTTCCAAAGGCTCCAAATCATACCCACAGCGTTTGGCAAAGGACCAATCCATAAGACTCAAAGCGGCGCCAGAGTCGACATAGGCGTCCGCGGTAATAGATGATAAAGAACAAATCAGGGTCACAGATAGAATAAACTTAGACTGTAAAGTGCTAATTGAAACAGACTTGTCAAGCTTCTTAGTACGCTTAGAGCATGCTGATATAACATGAGTTGAATCACCACAATAGAAGCACAACCCATTTTTTCGTCTAAAATTCTGCCGCTCGCTTCTGGACAGAATTCTATCACATTGCATATTTTCTGGCGTCTTCTCAGTAGACACCGCCAAATGGTGCACAGGTTTGCGCTCCCGCAGACGCCTATCGATCTGAATAGCCATTGTCATGGACTCATTCAGACCCGCAGGCACAGGGAACCCCACCATAACATCCTTAATGGCATCAGAGAGACCTTCTCTGAAAATCGCCGCCAGGGCGCACTCATTCCACTGAGTAAGCACAGACCATTTACGGAATTTTTGGCAGTATATTTCAGCTTCATCTTGCCCCTGAGATAGGGACATCAAAGCTTTTTCCGCCTGAAGCTCTAAATGAGGTTCCTCATAAAGCAACCCCAAGGCCAGAAAAAACGCATCCACATTGAGCAACGCAGGATCCCCTGGTGTCAATGCAAAAGCCCAATCTTGAGGGTCGCCCCGGAGCAAGGAAATTACAATCCTGACCTGCTGTGCAGGATCTCCGGCAGAGCGAGACTTCAGGGACAAAAACAATTTGCAATTATTTTTAAAATTTTGAAAGCAAGATCTATTCCCTGAAAAAAATTCAGGCAAAGGAATTCTAGGTTCAGACATAGGTGCATGAACAACAAAATCTTGCAAATTTTGTACCTTCGTGGCGAGATTATTCAAACCTGTAGCTACACTCTGAAGATCCATTTCAAACAGGTGAACACAGAGCCATTCAAGGATTAGAAGGAGAGAAAGAGAGGAAGGCTGCAGTATAGGCAGACTAGCAAGTGATTCAATTATGAGCACACTCAGAACTAGAGAAAAAAAAAAAAAAATTTTCAGCAGACTTCTTTTTTCTCTCCTTTCTCAGCCAAAATTTAACCCTTTTGGGCCGGTCAAACTGTTATGGTTCTCAATGGTGAGAGAACATAGCCCAGCATATATAAGAACTAGCTCTTGGAAGATGGAATCTAAACTGACCATGAACTAAACCTGCCGCACAATTAACAGTGGCCGGGTAGCGTGCCTACGTTTTATCCCTAGACGCCCAGCGCCAGCCGGAGGACTAACTAATCCTAGCAGAGGAAAATACAGTCCTGGCTCACCTCTAGAGAAATTTCCCCAAAAGGCAGACAGAGGCCCCCACATATATTGGCGGTGATTTTAGATGAAATGACAAACGTAGTATGAAAATAGGTTTAGCAAAATCGAGGTCCGCTTACTAGATAGCAGGAAGACAGAAAGGGCACTTTCATGGTCAGCTGAAAACCCTATCAAAACACCATCCAGAAATTACTTTAAGACTCTAGTATTAACTCATAACACCAGAGTGGCAATTTCAGATCACAAGAGCTTTCCAGACACAGTAACGAAACAGCAGCTGTGAACTGGAACAAAATGCAAAAACAAACAAGGACGAAAGTCCAACTTAGCTGGGAGTTGTCTAGTAGCAGGAACATGCAAAGAAAGGCTTCTGATTACATTGTTGACCGGCATGAAACTGACAGAGGAGCAAGGTTATATAGAGACTCCCACATCCTGATGGGAACAGGTGAACAGAGAGGATGATGCACACAAGTTCAATTCCACCAGTGGCCACCGGGGGAGCCCAGAATCCAATTTCACAACAGGCAAGGGCCTGAGAGAAATGACTTGGTGAGTTCTGTGCTCCTTGTGGTAAGACCGTCCAGGTATATTGTGATCCTCTGTAAGTGAAAGCAAACAGGTACCAATCTTCTGAATGCAGTGGTATGCTGAAGAAAGCATTGGCCAGGTCTATGACAGTGAAACGTTCTGCATCTGATGGTATTTCCGACAGCAATGTATGTGGATTGGGCACAATTGGACTTTCTAGTACAGTTGCTGCGTTAACAGCCTGGAGATCTTGAACCATACGATACTTCGGAGCTTCTCCTTTTAATGTCCTCTTCTTTACTGGAAACAAAGGTGTGTTACAGGGAGAGTTACATTTGACTAGTGCCCCGTTCTCCAAGAGAGTCTTGATTTGAGTGGCCAAAGACTCTTCTTGGACAGATTTGAGTGGATATTGGGGCACCCTTGGAAGCTGAGCTCCAGGTTTAAGAATGACCCGCACCGGGGGCACAGCAAGACGTCCAATATCTTCAGGGCCAGTAGACCATAGAGTAGATGGAACTTGTGACATCACTTCTGGCGGAACACTCGAGACTGTTTTAGCAGCTTCATCCATCATCATAAGCAGAGGTGCAGCTTGAAGTTGACACTCTTCGCTCGGATCGAGCGGGTCAGTGATGGTGATGGTGAGACCATCTGATGAATAAGCTATAGTTGCTCTCAGCTTTTGGAGAAGGTCTGCTCCCAGAAGGTTGGTAGGACAAGTGGGGGACACTACTAGACACATAAACACATCTTCGTATGGTCCAACCTGTATCTTACGGGTGAGCTTGTTAGAAGTAGGCTTGCCATCCACTCCCACGCATGTCACGGCTTCCGAGGATATCAGATCGGGAAAAGGCAGGTCCTGTAATCTGATAACACTTCTGGCTGCACCTGTATCCACAAGAAACGGTAAGGGTTTGCCTTGAACGTTGATAGTTACTTTGGCTATAGGACTAGACATGGAAGCCAAAGTAGTGGACACGGGCTTGCCCTTGTCCTATCGGGTGCTTAGATCCATCAGAGCTGCGGTGTGATTGACATCGGGATGCATCTGAGCTTGTAGTGGTCGTTCGTAGTATTGGTCATTGTAACGAGGATAGTTGAATCTGCGATTATCCTCGTTGTAATTCCTGAATCTGCGTCTTGGAAAAGGGACCCTACAATCTCGTTTTTGGTGACCTGGGTTGCCACAATTGAAGCAGACGTCTTTGCTACGAGGTGATAGAAGTCGCTGGTTTTGATATTGCACATCAGTCCATAGAGTATGGGTCTTTTTGTTTGAGGTTATCGATTTCTCAGGGAGTGTTTTTTCGAATCCCTTAGCTATTGTTAAAACATCCTTAGGATCCAATGTAGCATATTCAGGTCTGATTGCTTGAAATTGCTTCCTCAGGGCTTCTCGAAGGCCTTCAACAAAAGAGGAAACGAGCAGTGTCCTTTGAACTTTTATCTGGTTACTGAAGCCAAGGTCATTAAACATTTGGGCTAAGCGAGCATGATATCTCTCCACCGATTCCCCTGGTTCCTGCGTGACATCCTTGAAAGATGTTGACTGATCAGCCAACTTATCCGAGGCCCATGTCTTAAGTTGTTGGCAGAACAAAATACAAGAGTCCCATGTGGTGTCACTGACAAGTGAGGCATCATTGAATGCGGCCTCCATAACAGGCCAATATGCATCGCCCGCTTTAAGATTTGCCAGGGAAATGAGATCTTGCCACGTGGCTGAGTAATTCCTTTGTATTTGAAGCATGCTTCTGTAGAAAGGCATCGGCTGTTTTTCTGGATCTGGAAGCTGGTTCAACAGAGTAGCAGCTTGCTGGGGTGTAAACTTGACATAGAGGGTGGGCTCTTCAGACATGAGCATCGGCACTGTTGGTGGTGGCACCTGAGGCGGGAGTAGAGATGGCACCGCGAGTACAGATGTAATCCCTTGTTTATGAGGAGCAGGAGGAGGCAACAGTCCTGGAATGATGGGCTCTATTTGGGCAGCTCCAGTATCATGGTGTGGGGTCCAGGTGATGCAGGCAGTCTTAAAAGCTTTAACAGTCCTGTCCTCATTACTAATTAACCTGATTTCAGAAAGGCAGCAAATGCTTGGGGGGCTACACTTGTTTATTATAATTTCAACGATTTCCCTTGTACATGCATGAACAGGGAAACCGAAAATGCCAACACCAATGGCGGGAATTGTCAAGGTCTCAATGTGCTCACTAATATTTGCATACTCTAAAATGCGAGTTATTGCTGCACGAAGTTGTTGAGCACTAACATCTGGATGAATAGGGTCATAAGTAGGGGTCACAGCATGTATGATCATTCTACATGGAAGATTGCCAGCTTTAGTCACCGCTATGTCCCCAACAGCTATCTGACCACGTGACTCAACAATGATTCGACTGTCAGCTTGAATAGTCACCCCTCCTGCTTCCACTATAGCTCTAGCTACACCTCCATTGTGCTCTAACCGAGAATTGGCAGCATTAACAATAGCGTCTGTCTCCATTGTTGTTATGTCACCCTTTCCCACCACTAACAAGGGTCCCTCAGGAAGTTCTTTTTCAAAAATAGGTTGCCAACATTCCCTCCCCTTTGTGCTTCCTGTGCTATTGGTATCCCCCTCCCACATTGAGCCCCCCCTTGATACAGTCGCCACCGTCCCATACAGGTGTGCGCTTGGCTGCGAGACAGCCTGTGAGGTACTGGGCATAGGGTTATGTAGGCTGCGTGAGAGTGCTGTTGTGGAAGCATTGGGAGGAGAGGCCGCTGCTTGGAGCATCTCATGTGGGTGTGCGGCTAAATTGGCAGTGGAAGTGACAGTAGAAAGGGTAGGTGCTGGGGACGATCCAGGTGGGAGGACTGCTGGATTCACAACAGGAGTGATAGAGGAAAGGGTTGGTGCCCCATTGGAAACAACTGAGATAGGAAACAAGGGTAAAGCCTGTTCACTTCCCGAAGGAATATAGTATTGGCCATTAGTGGTCATTACTGGGTAACAAGGATTTGGTGATGTGGCGTGTAGCCTTAATCTGAGATGTTCACCACCAGGAGCAGCACATTCGCCATCCACAACATGGCTGCCGTCAGAATTATTTTTACCACCAACAAAATGGCCGCCGTCAGAATTATTTTTACCACCAACAAAATGGCCGCCGTCAGAATTATATTTTACCACCAACAAAATGGCCGCCGTCAGAATTATATTTACCACCAACAAAATGGCCGCCGTCAGAATTATTTTTACCACCAACAAAATGGCCGCCGTCAGAATTATATTTACCACCAACAAAATGGCCGCCATTAGAATTATATTTACCACCAACAAAATGGCCGCCATTAGAATTATATTTAGCACCTGGCTCTGGGCCACCATTTTGGCTGCTATTACATTTAACACATTCGCCATCAACAAAATGGCCACCATTACATTTAGCACATGGCTCTGGGCCACCATTTTGGCTGCTATTACATTTAACACATTCGCCATCAACAAAATGGCCACCATTACATTTAGCACATGGCTCTGGGCCACCATTTTGGCTGCTATTACATTTAACACATTCGCCATCAACAAAATGGCCACCATTACATTTAGCACATGGCTCTGGGCCACCATTATACGGTGGTGGCCGCTCACAGGATATATTTTTGTAATACACATAGGTCAAAACTCTACCTCTTTTTTTCCTTTCCTCCTCTATCCAATTTTCTCTATACAGACTTTCAGAGACTCTTTCCCATGCCCTAGCAGTAGACAACAATCCATTATCTTCTAGGATACCTTTTCTTTCTTTCAAGACAAGCTTCCAGTCCAGGGGCTGCAACCTTCCCCCTTCTGGCATTCCACACAACTTCATAAGCTTTTTACATTGCTTAATATGACTCTTCCCTTCACGAGTCGCTACTAATGTGCATGAGTCTAACTTGCCATCTGAATTTGGCTTAGTGCCTATACGGCAGAACTGCATTAATTTCTCCATCTTTCTATAGATATACAGTATATATATCTATCTATCAAGATAACAAACACCAAACAAACAATAAGACGGGGGAGATGACTCAAACCTGAGATTCTTTTTGGGAACTGAGTCTGCAGTACTCAGTTCCTATTGCTTCTTGTCACGTGGTCCCTGTCTGACTTCCGTGCTCCGTACTTTACAAACCAATTATTCCCTACTTTGTCAAATTGCTCCCTAACTTACCGGTCCCCGTGCAGAGTCACTCACTCGATGTCACGGGGCAAAAAAAAAAAAAAAAGAAAAACTATAAATGTAATTGGCTCAAACTGAGTCAATCACTCCAAGCTTTGATGAGCCGCTACACAATTTATTATGCCCGAACTGAGCCAATTCGCTCCAAGATTTACCGGGCCCCCCTAGGCCGAGTCAATCACTCCAGGTCCTAGTCTCTCTTGTACAGAACTGAAAATCTTATCACAGGCGACAACCGTATACCACAGACAAAAATTATTATTATTTTTTTTTTTTCTACTTGCTTGCTTTCCTTCTCTAAAAACAAACTTGTTTTTCCCGTCCTACCACATGCTTTTCCTTCTGTAAACACTTGCTTATTCTTTCCTAGAAATCTGTCCTGTTCCAAACACAATGCTTTTCCTAACTACCAGTCATCTCCTTCTGTAAAAACCTGTTTTTCCTGTTTTATCACTTGCCTATCCCTCTGTAAGTGAAAAAAAAAAACCTTGCTTCTTTTTAACTACTAGTCATCTCCCCTCTTCACAACATGTAACAGGCAGCAGGCAACTAAAATATGTGACGGTTCTTGCAATTAAATGACCAGCAGCGGAGAGACCCTTCTGCCGTCTTACAGATACCAAGGAAACCGGACACGGTCAGGCAATCTGCACAGGATACCCCGAAGGACACAGGTAAAGACTACAGATTATAAAAATCAGCAGACTTACCGTGTTCTGTTAAGGAGTTGATCAGTCTCCAGGTTTGGGGTACTCAATGCGTCCAGCCGTTCCACTCGCCGGTTTTCAGGGTTCAGGGCTCTCCTCTGCTGGCCCCAGGTTGGGCGGCCAAATATTAGGGTTGAACAATTAATAATAATGTTCAATTCTCTAGTTGCCTACTCCTGGCCTAATGGATATTGATCATGTGCACTAAAGAAATACACCAGACACAGTCAGCTGTAACTCTCCTTGATCAATGTGTGGCTCAGCTCCAAGAAGGGTATTTTATTAGTGAAAACACAATGTTATATATCTCCTGTAAGGGGGCTCGGTTAGCTCTAAAATGGGAGTGATCGGATGTATTCCATTGGTTAGTGGGTTGGGCATGAGCAAGTCCATGGGTGGATCTATGAGGTCATCAGGGTGGGTTGGTCCGTGAGGTCATCAGGGTGGGCGTCACTGTGGGTGGATCCATGAGGTCATCAGGGTGGGCGTCATCTTGGATACCAGACCACACGGCATGCTGAAACAGGAAATGGCGGCCATCTTCAGTGTCTTCATTGTTCATCTTGGATACCAGACCACACGGCTCTGGTACAGGAGATGGCGGCCATCTTCAGTGTCTCACTTTGTCTGAGGAAAACTTGTAAGGTTAAACAATACATGTTATAGGTTGCTTCTCTCAATTACCTTATGTGTTGAGGTTAATTAAGTATTTGATCTTATGGATCTCCTCAACATGTACACTAATGTAATGTGTGAAAAGGAACATATAGCTACAATTCTTGGAATTGTGCCAGAGCAAGAGCAATTAAGTGGGGTTAGAAATAAAATACTGGGCTTAATGCTCTGGTTGCATTCAGTTGATTATAAGCAAGGGCTTATATCTATGGACACTTTTCTATATTGTGTGTTTATTAAAAATGGTTGCAACATAGAGCAAAATTAAGAAACATGTTCCATCAAAGCTTTAAGTACAATTTGTAGCATACTGGATTATTAAAGCAGATCTCCAGGGTCCGCCTTACAAAGGTTCGATTTGCTCCTTTTTAAGTGTGACAATTACCTGATAATCACGGTACCAGTTTTTAGTAACCTAATCATTTTATCTCGCTCATTGAAATGTTTACTTACTGTGGAGTTGTTTCAAATTTTTAACACATTTAATTTAGTAGCAATACTATTGTACAATGAAAGTGAATGGTATTTTACATAAATCCTTTCACATGTGGTGGAAAGAATCCATATGGATGCCGTGTAGATATAGAATGCAACATCATGGGTTTCCATTGCTGAGCAGCAGCATTCAAGCCTTACATTACAAAGCACAATGCCAAGCATCGGAATGAGTGGTGTAAGGCATAAGCATACTGACATTGAACTCTGGAGCAGCGGAAACATGTTCCGTGGTTTTATGAATCACACTTCTCTATCTTGCAGTCTCTGATGGACAAGTCTGGGTTGAGTGAATACTAGGAATACATTACCTTCCCAACTACATTGGGCCAATTATAAGGTTTGGTTGTGGAAGGATAATACTATGGGTAGTGATTCAGAGGATGGTTTAGGCTTTTTAGTTTCTTGAAGCACTAAGGGGTGGTGGTACCGCAGATCTGAGGTAACTACTTACCATCTTTATGTTCTTTTTACCAGTGGATACTTTAACTACTGCTTTTGTAAAGTCTACTAGTGGTCTTATTTCTTTTTAACACTGATCTAACATTCACCCGGTATGTAGATGAATCATAAACAGGCATCTTGAAACTACCTCTTTTTTCCTCTGACCTGGGGTTCCACTCTTTTGGTATTTTTCACTGTCTAATCACCTTTTGTTTTGGATTATAATACTTTTGTATATTTCTTAACATAATTTTGTTAAAACAATATTCTGGTTATTCCTGGTTCTTTTATGTGCATTCCTTTTCTTATATGTTTCACATGTTTCCATGCACTGGACCTCTTGATTTAATTCCCGTATAAGGTCATAAGGGTCAACTATTTATTTGACACTGTGCATTATTATCGATATCTGATTTAATAGTCCATGTATGTGTGATACAGTCTGAAGCATTCTTTCATACACAGACCAGGTTTGTCAGGGCAGGTGTCACATTGATAAATGGTGTCCTTGCGTATCCCTTTTCTGTAACACACTCGGCACCTCTTTTGCGACCTTCCTTTTTTTATTCTTTGAGGGACTTCTCGGTGGAAATGTTAACCTGGTACGATACGAGCACCTTCAGTTGTGGATGTACTGGGACCTACTTCTTTCCAACCTCCAAAGATTAGGGCCTTGATCACTACCCCCTGGAGCTGAAGGTATGACATACCGCTCTGGCCTGCACATCGTGATAGCACAAAAGCATTGTACATTGCCATCTGACAATGTGCACTGCCTGCTTCTTGTACCACACTTTCTCATGGCACTGTACGGCTGGAGGACTTGATCAGAGCAATCAACTCCCTCTCACGTTCTTGTTGTACCCCAGTACACAGTCCGGTTTGCAGACTTGTGTAGAGGTACACCGTACAGTGCTGGGGCGCTGCATTCGCCATGTATGGTGGCCAAGAAAATTACATCCCTATTGTCCTTGTACTTGACCACCATTATATTGTTGCTACATTGGGCTCTGCTTTCACCTTTTCTGAGCAGTTGCGCAATTAGCGTCTTAGGGAGGCCTCTCTGATTTTTGCAGACAATACCGCAGGCTGTGGTAGCTCGCGCAGAGATGGACTTGAACAATGGGATGCTGGTATGAAAGTTACTGTATCTACATAGAGGTGATAACCTTGATCTAGCAGTAGGTGCACCAAATTCCTCACAATTCTCCCACTCACTCCCAGAACAAGGAGACAATCAGGGGGTTGAATTCAGGTGTCATTCCCTACATAAACTTTAAACCTGTGTGTGTACCCTGAGGTACTCTGTTTTTAGAGCTTAATTCTATACCTGTCCCTCTTACTGGGCAGGTATTGTTGGGATTTGAGCCTCTCCTTGAAGTGAATTAGTGACTCATCCACATAGATGTCCCTTTGGGGCACATAGACTTTGAAAAAGTCTATTTCTGTGAGGCTGGTGGTGTCAAATTTGATTCCTGATTGCGCTACAAAATCAGGAATCAGTGGCTCGTAATCTTCAGGGGGTGAGGTTCATACAGGGTCAGAAACAGTGAGCGGTGGTTCAATTTCTATCCTGGGGCACCTATGTGGCGGTTCAGTGTCACTGGAGGAACATAAGGAGAAGTCGAAAAAATAAAGTGGGACCTCTCCCTCAGTGTCTGAGGCAAGGAAAGCGTATGCCTCCTCCACTGAATACCAGATTTCGGATGAGCGGGACATTTTTTAACGTATGTGAGGTTTGTGTGAGTACCAAACTTAATTCGTGTGTGAGTGCTTGGTGCAAACTTTTATCTTTTTTCTAAAGAAAAAAAGCAGCAACCCGAGGCCGGTCAGTGATATGTGTAGGAAGGAGGCATGGATGTACTGCAAAGGTAGGGTGGGGGGGGAGAAAAAAGTCAGTGGGGGGAGAAAAAAGTCAGTGGGGGGAAAATAAGTTGCAGAAAACAGCGAACAAGAGTGCAGATCAGTGATTGCGATTTGAGACGCTGATTAACGCTTATCGGTTGCTGGATGCACGTACACAAAAGGGGAGGAGGGGAGAAAAATGGACAGTTTGACAGGGTCACTGGCACCGTATGTGAGGGGGAATGTGTGTCACAAAAGCTTTTTATCCTGCATGATGTGAAATCGATATGTGCGGAGAGTAAATCAGTAGTTCCCAGGGTCTAGCTTTCATTGTGAGGTCAGAAATGGGCAGGAAGCCTACTCACCATATATCCACCTCAAGGGCGTGGTTGAAGGGATTTAAATGTCCAGCCAGTGCTTTTTTTTGGTCTGTGTTGTTTTGGAAGAATGAAGCCTCCAGGCTGAGCTCCAGAGAGCGCTGCCATGTGTTTGTCCCAGAAGGCGGGAGCCATAATGGGAAAGACTTTGTATTGACTTTTTATTTTCATTTGTGCCAGAAAGGCTGTGTTTATGTTACTATATTGGGCTTTATGGTTTATGAAGTAATAAACCACACAGAGACTTTGACCTAAAAGTGTTCCTGTGTCTACCTCAGGGAGCAGCTATGTGAGCTGACCTTCCACAAAGGGGACAAAAAAAAGGTCCTTGCCAAATATGAGCACTGGTGCTAGTCAGTGGTGTACATCTGATCAGCTTCTTGGCGGCTGTAGGACGCACACACGGAGTGGTGCAAAGAGGGGGGGAGGAAAAGTAGTCAGTGGAAAAAAAAGTTGTGGAAAACAGGGAGCATGAGCGCGGATCAGCGATTTGAGTCGCAGATCAACACTCTGCAGCTGATGGATGCACGAAAAAGAAAAAAATGCCAAAAATCAAGGGATCAAGTACTGATCAGCACTTAGCAGAGGGTGGATGGGGAGGGGGGAGAAGGGAAAAAGGGTGGAAATGTTGGGTGAAAGGAGGGGGAGAGGGGGATTGTCTCCACTTTTTCTTTACCCCATTTATGTAAAAAATCCTTAATGAAAACTAGTCTAACAAGAAAGGCACATGCTGTGTGCCCAAGATGCTATTAAACTGTGCAGGTTTGGTGCTTTTTTTTTTCTTTAGATGCTTCTATGTGGAACCTTAAAAAAAAATCATGTAAAAAGCTGCAGTTACTTTAACCCCTTTCTGACATCCGACGTACTATCCCGTCCATGTGGGCTGGGCCCATATGACCATGGACGGAATAGTACATCGAAGCCGTTCGGCTGTGCACACGGGTGGTGTGCGGCCGATCGGGGCCGGGTGTCAGCTGATTCTCACAACTGACACCCGACACCAAGTGCCAGCAGTGGTCACAGACTGCTGCCGGCACTTTAACCCCAGGAACACTGCGTTCAAACAAGATTGCAGCTCTCCGGTGGCATAGAGAAGCATTTGATCGCGTTGTTCTGAGGTTCTCCCTGCCTGCAGACCCCCAGATCCAAGATGGCCAGGGGGTCCTTCCAGGTCCTGCAGGGAGGTGGCCTTTCAGTGCCTGTTAAGAGCAGGACCTGAGAAGCCTCCTTCACTGCCTATCAGATCGCTGGGACAATGTAAAATAGTAAAAAAAAAAAAAAAATTATATGTAAAAATATATATTTTTTAAATTCCTAAATAAAGAAAAAAACATTGTTCCAATAAATACATTTCTTTATGTAAATAAAAAAACAATAAAAGTACACATTTAGTATCGCCACGTCCACGTAACGTAACTGTCCCACTAGTTAACCCCTTCAGTGAACACCGTAAAAAAATTAAAAATGAGGCAAAAAACAATGCGTTATCATCATACCGCTAAACAAAAAGTGAAATAACATGCGATCAAAAAAACGATATAAATAAACATGGTACCGCTGAAAACGTCATCTTGTCCCACAAATAAATGAGCTGCCATACAGCATCATCAGCGAAAAAATAAAAAAGTTATAGCTATCAGAATAAAGTGATGCAAAAACTATTTTTTGATATAAAAGTTTTTATTGTATAAAAGCGCCAAAACATAAAAAAATGATACAAATGAGGTATCTCGCTGTATTCGTACTGACCCAAAGAATAAAACTGCCTTATCAATTTTACCACACGCGGAAAACGGTATAAACGCCCCTCCCAAAAGAAGTTCATGAATTGCTGGTTTTTGTTCATTCTGCCTCACAAAAATTGTAATAAAAAGCAATCAAAAAATGTCATGCGCCTGAAAATGGTATCAATAAAAATGTCAACTCGTCCCGCAAAAAACAAGACCTCACATGACTCTGTGGGCCAAAATATGGAAAAATTATAGCTCTCAAAATGTGGTGTTGCAAAAACAATTTTTTTGCAACAAAAAGCGTCTTTTAGCGTGTGACAGCTGCCAAGCATAAAAACCCGCTATAAATAGTAAATCAACCCCCCCTTTGTCACCCCCTTTGTTAGGGAAAAATAATAAAATAAAAAAATGTATTTTTTTCCATTTTCCCATTAGGGTTAGGGCTAAAGTTAGGGTTATGGTTGGGGCTAAAGTAAGAATTAGGGATGAGGCTAAAGTTAGGATTAGGGTTGGGATTACGTTTACGGTTTGGATTAGGGGTGTGTCAGGGTTAGGGGTGTGGTTAGGATTATGGTTAGGATTAGGGTGTGTTGGGCTTAGGGTTGTGATTAGGGGTGTGCTCGGGTTAGGGGTGTGGTTAGCGTTATGGTTGGGATTAGGTTTAGGGGTGTGCTGGGGTTAGGGTTGGAGTTAGAATTGGGGGGTTTCCACTGTTTAGGCACATCAGGGGCTCTCCAAATGCGACATGGCGTCCGATCTCAATTCCAGCCAATTCTGCATTGAAAAAGTCAAACGTGCTCCTTCCCTTCCGTGCGCCCAGTGGTTTACGCCCACATATAGGGAATCAGCACACTCTGGACATATTTGACAACAACTTTTAAGGTCCAATTTCTCCTGTTACCCTTGTTAAAATAAAAATTTGGGGGCTAAAAAAATTATTTTTGTGTGATTTTATTTTCACGGCTCAGCGTTATAAACTTTAGTGAAACACTTGGGGGTTTAAAGTACTCACAACACATCTAGATAAGTTCCTTGGGGGTCTAGTTTCCAAAATGATGTCACTTGTGGGGGGCACATCAGGGGCTCTCCAAACGCAACATGATGCCTGCAGACCATTCCATCAAAGTCTGCATTCCAAAAGGTCACTACTTCCCTTCCGAGCCCTGCCGTGCGCCCAAACAGTAGTTTTCTCCATATATGGGGTACCAGTGTACTCAGGACAAATTGCACAACAACTTTTAGGGTCCAATTTCTCCTGTTACCCTCGGGAAAATAAAACAAATTGGATCTGAATGTCCATTTTAAAAAAAAAAATTCCAAAAATTCCTGTGAAGCACCTGAAGGGTTAATAAACTTCTTGAATGTGGTTTTCAGCATCTTGAGGGGTGCAGTTTTTAGAATGGTGTCACTTTTGGGTATTTTCTATCGTATAGACCCCTCAAAGTGACTTCAAATGTGATGTGGTGCTTAAAAAAAATGGTGTTAAAAAATGAGAAATCGCTGGTCAACTTTTAACCCTTATAACTCCGCAACAAAAAAATTTTTGGTTACAAAATTGTACTGATTTAAAGTAGACATGTGGGAAATGTTACTTTTTAAGTATTTCATGTGACATATCTGTGTGATTTAATGCCATGAAAATTCAAAGTTGTAAAATTGCGAAATTTTCCAAATTTTCGTCAAGTTTCCATTTTTTTCACAAATAAACGCAAGTCATATCAAACAAATTTTACAACTATCATGAAGTACAATATGTCATGAGAAAACAATGTCAGAATCACCGGGATCCGTTGAATCGTTCCAGAGTTATAACTTTATAAACGGACAGTAGTCAGAATTGTAAAAATTGGACTGGTCATTAACAAGCAAACCACCCTTGGGGTAAAGAGGTTAAGGGTATATTATGCCCATGATGCAGAACTGCATCGCTTATGACAGCACATGTTCGCTACGTCCAAAGCACTGCCATCTATTGAACGCAGGTGAATCTGCATGTGTTCACTGAACCGTGCGGATTCACCACGTCCAATACATTGTATGGGATACATTTCTCTTTCAGAGACTCGCGTCTCCGCAAGATAAATAAGCATGCTGTGGTCTGGAAAGACACGCCGCATGTCAGTATCGGCGGGTGAGCCGCAGGTGTCTGTGGACGCAGAGGGCATGGGATTTCTTGAAATACCATCTACTATGCTGTAACAGCTGGACGCTGCGGGTTGGACGCTGCACAAGTACGCAGCGTCCGACCCGCAGCATTTACCGATAGTTGACACATACTTTAATAAGTGCAGAATCAAAGCTTTTCTGTACTATATAAATCACATTAAAAACTCGGCTTCACATCTGCACCAAAAACACATCAAATAAGGGGGATAAGATTATTATTGTGTAGTTTGGTGCGGATTCTACAGAAAACCAAAAACACAGTATTTCTGCAACATGTGAACACGGCCTTAAAGACAGAAAAAAGCCAGATGTTATATAGTAAAGCTACATCAAGATGGGATTGTTCTGGTGGCAACTAGAGAGGAACAGGATGCACAGATGATGTCCCGCCAGCTCTGGCTAATTAAAAGCTACATTGGGGACGCCGGAAAGTAAGAGATTTGCGGCCTCCCATCCAGCCACCAAGTACCACAGACCTGCACTCTGGACTAGAGACCCATGAATCTATCCGCTCATCTCTGGTCCCAATTATCCCGGATACGGCAGACAGTCACGGATTTGGATCTACACCCTGCAGTCTTGGGTATCTGCTGAATTTCCCTCACTATCAGCACCCCTCTGACATCTCCTCCTGCCAAGGGAGAAATGGTAAATATGTGTGGATTGGGGTGTAGCCAGAGTTATAGCCAAAATTTGCCGCAGAACGCCATGCGCACCAAATGATCTGTTCCTCTTTCTGTTCTTCAAAAGTTGGGAGGTATGGCGCAATCACCTATCATAATATGCTGACAATGAGATAAACACCCCCCCAGCCAGTGCTTACATCTGTACCCCACTTTTTTGCTGCCATCACTTGCTGCTTTGATAGGCCAGCGAGATGCCGACACTGGGTCACACACTAGCACACATGCCACCCAGCTTTTCCAAGAACCTGATAGGTACTCTTCTTGCACTGTGGCACACACAGGCTAATACAACCCAGCTATTCTTACCCTCCTCAGGATTTGTGAGCATTGTGGAAAGCAGCAGGGAACAAATGTATTCAATTTTAGATTTAATATACAAAAAGATCTAATAAAAAAAAGATTAATAATAAAAAGGCAAATATTCAGAATTGAGAGTCCTCAGTGGTTGATACCTTTTAATGGCTAACTGAAAAGATCGTAAATTGCAAGCTTTCGAGACAACTCAGGTCTCTTCATCAGGCACAGACTAAAGCAAATTCTGAAGAATCACATATTTATACACAACACAGCACAGAACTGTCATTATGGGACAGTGATAAGTGATAAACAGTTGTGTCCATAAATATTGGAAAGTTCCTATATTAGGAGTGAATGTTTTGTTGTCCTCTGATTGGGGTCTGTTTTTTTGTCCTCTGATTGGCATACATTCAGGAAAAAACAGTATAAAATAAATGGGATAAAATACAGATACAGTAAGTCTTACGAATTGAACCCGTGACAGCTTCTGGTGGAAGAGTAGGCCATGGGAAATTGAACAGATCTGCAATACTCATTGCTTGTCCTTAAATCTGACCTTGATATTCAATAAAGGAGATAAAATAAAGGGGTCTATTAGATTCCCGAGCTGAGGTGGACAGCTGATTAGATGTGATTATAATCCAGTTTTAGGCCATAATTCTGCTGTCGGTAATATCCCCCAGGAACTTCCTAGAACAGAGCTGGGCAACGTTTGGACTGACGGCCATAGCCGGTCCTCTGGCTGTTCCAGTCCATCCCGAGACATCCGAAGGGCTGAAAACAGTGGCCCACAGCCCGTCTGCCGCTACGCACTTCCCAATTTCAATGCTGTCTGCATCCTCGGGATGCAGACAGAGGTGAATACTTTGGTGGAGGAGAGGGCCATTGGCTCCTTCTACCAATCAGCGTGTGAGACAGCAGGCACAATAACGCCACTTAATCGCGTCTACTGTACGAAGAGTCAGTACACTGGAGACCAGAGTAGTGCCGAGGGAATGAGAGTGAGGTACAGTTGTGGCCAAAAGTATTGACACCCCTGCAATTCTGTGAGATAATATTCAGTTTCTTCCTGAAAATGATTGCAAACACAAATTCTTTGGTATTATTATCTTCATTTAATTTGTCTTAAATGAAAAAACACAAAAGAGAATGAAGCAAAAAGCAAAACATTGATCATTTCACACAAAACTCCAAAAATGGGCCAGACAAAAGTATTGGCACCCTCAGCCTAGTACTTGGTTGCACAACCTTTAGCCAAAATAACTGCGACCAACCGCTTCCGGTAACCATCAATGAGTTTCTTTCAATGCTCTGCTGGAATTTTAGACCATTCTTCTTTGGCAAACTGCTCCAGGTCCCTGATATTTGACGAGTGCCTTCTCCAAACTGCCATTTTTAGATCTCTCCACAGGTGTTCTATGGGATTCAGGTCTGGACTCATTGCTGGCCACCTTAGAAGTCTCCATTGCTTTCTCTCAAACCATTTTCTAGTGCTTTTTGAAGTGTGTTTTGGGTAATTGTCCTGCTGGAAGACCCATGACCTCTGAGGGAGACCCAGCTTTCTCACACTGGGCCCTACATTATGCTGCAAAATTTGTTGGTAGTCTTCAGACTTCATAATGCCATGCACACGGTCAAGCAGTCCAGTGCCAGAGGCAGCAAAGCAACCCCAAAACATCAGGGAACCTCCGCCATGTTTGACTGTAGGGACCGTGTTCTTTTCTTTGAATGCCTCTGTTTTTCTCCTGTAAACTCTATGTTGATGCCTTTGCCCAAAAAGCTCTACTTTTGTCTCATCTGACCAGAGAACATTCTTCCAAAACGTTTTAGGCTTTTTCAGGTAAGTTTTGGCAAACTCCAACCTGGCTTTTTTATGTCTCGGGGTAAGAAGTGGGGTCTTCCTGGGTCTCCTACCATACAGTCCCTTTTCATTCAGATGCCGACGGATAGTACAGGTTGACACTGTTGTACCCTCGGACTGCAGGGCAGCTTGAACTTGTTTGGATGTTAGTTGAGGTTCTTAATCCAACATCTGCACAATCTTGCCTTGAAATCTCTTGTCAATTTTTCTTTTCCATCCACATCTAGGGAGGTTAGCCACAGTGCCATGGGCTTTAAACTTCTTGATGACACTGCGCACGGTAGACACAGGAACGTTCAGGTCTTTGGAGATGGACTTGTAGCCTTGAGATTGCTCATGCTTCCTCAAAATTTGGTTTCTCAAGTCCTCAGACAGTTCTTTGGTCTTTCTTTTCTCCATGCTCAATGTGGTACACAAGGACACAGGCAGAGGTTGAGTCAACTTTAATCCATGTCATCTGGCTGCAAGTGTGATTTAGTTATTGCCAATATCTGTTAGGTGCCACAAGTAAGTTACAGGTGCTCTTTAATTACACAAATTAGAGAAGCATCACATGATTTTTCGAACAGTGCCAATACTTTTGTCCACCCCTTTTTTTATGTTTAGTGTGGAATTATATCCAATTTGGCTTTAGGACAATTATTTTTGTGTTTTTTCATTTAAGACAAATTAAATGAAGATAATAATACCAAAGAATTTGCGTTTGCAATCATTTTCAGGAAGAAACTGAGTATTATCTGACAGAATTGCAGGGGTGTCAATACTTTTGGCCACAACTGTAAGTCTGTGCTTTTTTTTTTTACATGTGTATAGTATGTTTGAATGTATATTGGAGCCTATGTGGGGGCTAATACTGTATTTAGGAGGCTATGTGAGGGCTCATACTGTATTTGGGGGCTCATACTATAAATACAGTGACATGTAAAAGTTTGGCCACCACTGGTCAGAGTTACTGTTATTGTGAACACGTTACAATAACAGTAATTAATTTTTACTAGGGGTGCCCAAACTTTTACATGCCACTGTAGGAGGCTATGTGGGGGTTCATGTTGCATATAGGAGGCTATGTGGGGGCTCATTCGGTATATAGGATGCTATGTGGGGGCTCATACAGTATTTAGGAGGCTATATGGGGGCTCACACTGTATATAGGAGGCTATGTGGGTGCTCATACTGTATATGAGGTTATGTGGGAGTTCATATTGTATTTAGGAGGCTATGTAGCAGGGCTGTGGAGTCGGTATGCCAAACCTCCGACTCTTCAATTTCCATGACACCGACTCCACGACTCCCTCATACATGGCTCATGTTTAAGTTTAAGTGATAAATTTACTGTAGTAAAATGGTAACATGAGGCTTTAAATCATTATTATGATACAATAATCAAGCCATTTAAATAGAACATAAAATATATTTATTGGAATACAACTTTAGAACAAAAAAACTTTAGCATATTTACAAACTATACACTATGCAGTAAGTGGAAAAAAAACAGGTTTCAACAAAAACGTACTGAATAACATTTGTGCAGTCTATGAATTTGTTCTGAGAAATTGTATTGCCTCAATCAGATCCTCCTTCATAGATTACCTCAAATCTGACCTAATTATTCTAAAGGGAATCTGCCACCTTTTTCGTATATAAGCTGCGGCCACAGACATCAGGGGCTTATCTACAGCATTCTGTAAGGCCATGTGCACACGTTCAGGATTGTTAGCGTTTTTTTCGCGTTTTTTCGCTATAAAAACGTGATAAAAACGCGAAAAAAAACGCTTACATAAGCCTCCTATTATTTACAGGGTATTCCGCATTTTTTGTGCAAATGTTGCGATTTTTTCCGCGAAAAAATCGCATAGCGGAAAAAAAAGCAACATGTTCATTAAAAATGCGGAATTGCAGGGATTCCGCACACCTAGGGGTCCATTGATCTGCTTACTTCCCGCACGGGGCTGTGCACACCATGCGGGAAGTAAGCAGATTATGTGCGGTTGGTACCCAGGGTGGAGGAGAGGAGACTCTCCTCCACGCACTGGGCACCATATAAGTGGTCAAAAAATAAGAAATTAAATAATAAACAGTCCTATACTCACCCTCGATGTATTCCCGCCTCCTCGCACGCTGCCGTTCGGTTCCTGTAGCTGGTGTGCGCTGAAGGACCTCGCCGAATGACGTCACTGTCCTGTGATTGGTCGTGAGCGGTCATGTGACCGCTCACGTGACCGTGACGTCACGGGAGGTCCTGTGCGCACAGACCAGCTAGAAGAGGAGCCGGACGGCCGCTGAGGAGATGTCTGGGTGAGTATAAGCATTTTTTTATTTTTTTTATTATTTTTAAACATTCTATCTTTTACTATAGATGCTGCATAAGCTGCATCTATAGTAAAAAGTTGGTCACACTTGTCAAACAGTATGTTTGACAAGTGTGACCAACTTGTCAGTCAGTTTTCCAAGCGATGCTACAGATCGCTTGGAAAACTTTAGCATTCTGCAAGCTAATTACGCTTGCAGAATGCTAAAAAAACGCGAAAAAAACGGAAAAAAAACGCAAAAAAAAAAATGCGGATTTCTTGCAGAAAATTTCCGGTTTTCTTCAGGAAATTTCTGCAAGAAATCCTGAACGTGTGCACATACCCTAATGCTGTACATAAGCCTCCCCCCCCCGATGTAACCTGAAAGATAAGAGAAACATACTAGATTATACTCACCCAGGGGCGGTCCGGCGCCTCCCATCTTCATGAGATGATGTCCTCTTCCTTGCTTCCTGTCGCAGCTTCTGCGCAGGCGTACTTTATCTGCCCTGTTGAGGGCAGAGCAAAGTACTGCAGTGTGCAGGCGCCAGGTACTTTGTGCTGCCCTCAACAGGGCAGATAAAGTACGCCTGCGCAGGAGCCGCGACAGGAAGCAAGGAAGAGGACGTCATCGCATGAAGATGGGAGGTGCTGGGCCCGGACCGCAACGCCCATCGGACAGGACCGCCATCGGACAGGTGAGTAAAATATAACTTGTTTTTCTTATCTTTCAGGTTACAAAGGGGGCTTATCTACAGCATTACAGAATGCTGTAGATAAGCCCCCTGATGGCGGTGGCTGCAGCTTATATACGAAAAATTAGGTGACAGATTCCCTTTAAGGCTAGAGAACAACCGCTCTACACTAACTTAGGTTGGTTGCAAAGCAGTAGCCACATAGGCAACATTTCTAACAATTTCAGGGTATAAAGGAGTTAACTCGTGCACTGTCAGTTTTGCTGAACAATTGAACTCTTCTACTACTTTGAGAGCAAGTGAAAAATTTAGCTGAAATATGGTCAATCTGTTTTCTATGGGAGTGGAATCTTTTTCCCTGTGTCAACGCTTTGCCTGGTCCATGTAGTCCAAATACTTTTCAAAATTAAACTCCTCATCTGATGAGGATGAAGAAACGGCAGCTTGCTCCTGGCTGTCCTGTAGCCCACTCATCCTAACTGCTATCTCAATCAGAGCTTCTTTTCCTTTAGTAAGCTGTTGCTCATCCAGCCATATACGATGACTTGGGTCCACAAACAGCTGCCAGAAGAATTTTATTTTCTAATAGCAGTGTCTCTCTACGTTTCATTGAAGCAGCAATGCCATCTGTGATTAAACCTCCGCTTTTGGACAGACAAAACCACAAGTTCTTCCACTGCTTCATAAAAATGCCAGGAGTTAAATCCTCATCTTGTAACTATTTAGTCACTGTAAATGAGTGATGAAACAATGCCTTCAATTCACCTGTGTCCATTGACCTTCATGTAGTGTTACCTGAGGGTTGGCCATATCTACAAGGAAGGGTTTCAGCTCAAGCAATTGCTCAATCATTAAATAGGTGCTGCCCCACCAGGTGGCTTGATCCACAATTGCACCTTTTCCAGCACGTCTCTTCAAGATGGAATCAATTTTAGGGGTTCTGGCAGCAATAGCCAATTTCCTCACTTTGCTAATCAGAGTTTGAACATGTCTCTCTTGCAAACTATATCGTATTGGCAGCTGCAGCATGTGCACAACACAGCGCATGTGATGAATAGGATAGAGGCGTAAAGGAGCTTCAACAAGATCATTTTGCTGTTCTTCTGTAGTAATATATGTTTGCTCCTCCGTTATGGTAACAGGACTGTGGCCTTCCAACTCCAACATACTGAATGTGAAATGTTCTTCTAGCTGCTGTTTATCTTCATTATTCTCATTCATCAGTTTAATTGTACTTATGGTTGAAGCATTACAAGCAGTTACAATAGCAAGAACCTGTTCTTTTTTGAGTTGGTAATCTTGCAGAACTTTTTCCACTAAAGTCTGGAGAAACTGGCTGCTGTGATGAACTTTAGTATCTTTTTCTGTCAGCGTCTTAGTAACAATTTTTGTTGTTGTCACAAACATATCGAACGTTGATAGCAAAACAGTTCACTCTGTGACGTGTGCAGGCATCCACTTTAAGAAACACAAAAAGTCTCTTGAGAGTCTTTTTAAGATCTTCCTTTTGGTTAAGGGCTTCATCAATCACTAATTTTGTAATACTTTCTCTTTCCAGAGAAAAACAAAGTTTGCGGGCAATTTCGCCATTAAGAGCTGGTCATGCAAATAATGATAATGGTACACTGTCCTTCACAACAAGCTTGATGAGCTGTCTTTTAAACACATTTGCTGTCATGGTTACAGTAACTTTTTGTCACTTACAAAATATCTTGTAACTGATGTTTGAGATGCTCTTTCCTCCACTTTTGCCTGGTGGGAAGTGCTAGTCTCTGGTTTCTTGGTGCTGCTGTGGTCTTTTTCAATCACAGCTTTGTAAACTTCTGGGTGACAGCGTTGTAAATGTCTTTTTAGATTGAAAGCTCTTGACGGAGCATTTTTATCACTGCCTGAGTATTCACTGATTTTGGCATCACAGCATTTGTTTTCATCTGGGTCACTTATATAGTGACACACAAAATGTTTTTTTTTTATCTTGAGTCACTGTGAAATGCTCAAATACAGCTGACTTCATAAGATGCTTCTTAGACATTTTGAAATTATATAAATTGCCCTTAAAATAATTTTGTCCTGTAAAAAAGTAAGGTATATTGTAATTCTTGCAAGAATATTGAATCATGCACTGTATAATTTAGGATAGACATAAAACAATCTTTGCATAAATCAATAGGACAGATGATAAGTATAAAGTTTGTAAAATATGTTGTTAGATGGCTTTACTCTGAACAGGCTTGTCTCAGTACAGCTTACTAAATGCTTCACATCATATTTCTTCACAGTCTATGAAGAGGGGAGGAGGGAGGGATCATAATTGTGCTGAATCATATTCCAGAATACATACACACACACACATGTCCTCATCGATCCTGTTACTGTATTTCCGAATTTGAGATGTTAGAAAACAGTTTTTCCCATTATATTCTATGTATAGTGTATATAAGTAATTAGAGCATCTAATTTCTCGAAACATGAACCGAGAGGAAAAATAGGGATTTTTGTGTACTCACTATAAAATCCTTTTCTCCGAGCCATTCATTGGGGGACACAGACCGTGGGTGTATGCTGCTGCCACTAGGAGGCTGACACTAAGTGATACAAAGAAAGTTAGCTCCTCCTCTGCAGTATACACCCTCCTGCTGGCTCTCCGCTAACCAGTTTGGTGCAAAAGCAGTAGGAGATCAATAACATATGAGCGTATAGCATGACACATTATATATGAGAGTATAGCATGTCAAATTATAAAACAAGCACAAGCTAATAACAGGGTGGGAGCCGTGTCCCCCAATGAATGGCTCGGAGAAAAGGATTATACGGTGAGTACACAAAAATCCCTACTTCTCCTTCGCCTCATTGGGGGACACAGACCGTGGGACGTCCCAAAGCAGTCCCTGGGTGGAGACATCAGATCAGGCCCTGTGTAACCGCTACTTACAAGTGCGCCACTGCGGCCTGCAGAGTCCGCCTGCCCAGACTGACATCTGTGAAAGTCTGGGAATTATAGTGCTTCAAGAATGCATGCGGACTGGACAAACCCACAAGCTTGCAGGCGTGCTTTGCCGATGCCTGGTGGCTAGAACCCATGAAACCTCGATAGACAGAGAGATAGGCTGACATCTAATCCGGAAGGACTCCTGGATGTGTAACGAATCCACTAGGCTAACATGGCCAATGAAATGGCTAAACCCTTCTTGTAACCATCAGGAAGCCTTCTTCTTACCATCAGGAAGCCCAAATAAAGCGTCCAACCTTCGGAAGGACGCCGTCCTCGAGACGTACCTTCTCAGAGCACTCACTTAGTCCAGAATATGGGGAACCCATTCCATTTTGTGGACTGGTGCTGAAAGAGATGAGGGAAGAACGATGCCCTCATAACAGTGGGAATACAATACCACCTTGGTAACAAGGGACGGGGATGGCCTGAGGACAACCTTGCCTTGAAGGTAATAAGGGAAAAAAAGTCTGAAAGAACAGAGCGGCTAGCTCCGAAGTGTCATCAGGATGACGAGATTGCAGAGAAAAAAAGGCGACCTTCCTTGATAGTAAAGTCTGTCCGGCTCAAAAGGAGTCTACTGTAAGACTCCCAGGACCATTAAGGTCTCAAAGATCTAACGGTATGCGATAGGGAAGAACCACATGTGAAAACTCCCTGCGAGGAAGTCCCTACTTGCAGTTTTGTTGCAATAAGACGGAAAAATACTAGTTCCGCAAACAAAAAAACCTGACGTGGTCAGTGCGGATCTCCCAGGATCACTGGGGCCCTTCCTGCTTCCGAAAGGCTCTCAGAAGTAGTGGAAGAGGGGTTATGGAAACTGGTACCATTGAAGAACCAGAGCATGCACTGCGATAGCTTTTGGATCTCGAGGCCGAACCAAGAACTAGAGTACATTGGTGTTCAGTCTGGACGCCATCCGGCCTACATCTGGAGTGCTCCAGAGAAGGCAGATCTGATGAAACACTTCCGGGTGAAGTTCCCACTCACTGGAGGAGGGACCCTGACGGCGTCCGCCGTCTAGAGTTGTACTCCTGGGATGTGTAGTGCCGAGATCACCTGAATTATAGATCTCGGCCCATCAGAGACTGTGAGGTACGTCGACCATGACGCCTGACCATGGGTACCTACTAGATGATTGATGTATGGCACCGCCGTGGCATTGTCCGATTGAATTCGGATGGGGTGACCCGCCAGAAGGCAGTGGATCTGCTGTAAAATTAGCCATACCGTTTGGATCCCCAGAACAATGCTCAGAGACTACCCTCTGAAAGCCTGTTTGACCTGCATAAAACGAGAGGAGCGAAGGAAACCACTTCCACTGTCTTCACCATTTTCCCTCGGAACCCTCCTAGCAAATTGAATGGAATGAAGGGATGAGTGAACAAGTACGCGAGCTCCCCGTTGAAGGGCCACGGCCTTGTCTCAAGAGAGAATTACCAACTTTCTGGAAGTGTCCAGGATCATCCTCAAAAAGGATATCTGCTGGGCTGGAAATGAGGAAAAATTTGTCTAAGATTAGCTGCCAGCCCGGTTGAGAAAGGGTATTGCAAGAGATATAGACGACTCAGCGCAGTCCTGGAAGAGCGGCTAAAAAGTCGACCAGATAGGGCAGGACGACCATGCCTCTAGGGTGCAAGAGGAACATGACAGCCGCCATAACCCCTGCGAACACTCTGGGTGCGGTAGCAAGGCCGAAGGACAAGGTCGTGATTTGAAAATGCTGTTCGCAAAAGGAAAAGCGAAGGAATTTTTGAAGAAGGAAAAAATAGGAATGTGAAGGTAAGCATTCCGAATTTCGTTGGATACCAGAAACTCCACCTTTTCCCGTTGAAGTAGTGGCTGAGCAGAGGAACTCCATCTGAAGAAGGGGGACCTTGTCAAGCTTGGTAGAAGTTTGAGGTCCAGGATCGGACTTAAATTCGGTCCCCTTTTTGGAACCAAGATCCCATAGATCTAGACTGTCCTGGTCAACTCATCCATTGCTAGTTGGGTCTATAGGTAACATGCGATCCTTTGTTCCTGTGTGGGGAACGCTCCCAACTTCTCACCAAATAACCGATCACTCTGGTAAGGGAGTGATGTCAGAGGCTTTTTGAACGCAGAGTACGCTTCCATTCTCTGAGCTATAAAGTCCTTCTGAGTGTAATGGCATTTGCTTCTGACATCGCCGCGCAAATAGCCGCATCAGAGAGGTGTGAAGCAGCTAGTCTCCCACTCAAGAAATTTGATTTACCAGCTGTACAGTCTTCGGGAGAAGGTTACTGTTGTGAATCAAGCAAGTTAAGGTTTCCGACCAGGAGACCATTGCTGTAGCAACCCATGCGGCGGCTAAGGAAGGGTAGAGGGCTGAACCCGAGGCCGCAAGACGGAACTAACCAGATTTGCTATCTGACAGTCCATGGTATTTTTAATTGATGACCCATTGGGCAGGGATACTGGAAGGTATACCCCAGGAGATTGTACATGGTTAATCTGCCAAGTGGCAGAATGCGCGGCTGCATCCGGAAGGTCAGGAATAGCGGTCTCTTGCAATCGCCACTCTCTTTTGACGGTGCGGAGTTAAAATGATGAACCCTCAATCCACCATCCTCTTAACAGGGAAGTGGAGAGGGATCGTCCGCCTTCTTGCATCATCTGCTAGGGGACAGGGCTGGTTATCCGGCGTTAGGCCTGGCTGCTGAAGAGGATACATGGAGGCGACACTCCATGTGCTCGTCTATTGATGGTGTGGGGAGATCGGTGCCCTTTAAAAGGACCCGCTGCCCCTAAGAATCAGACCAGGCATGGCATCCCACGTACTAGTGGGGTATACGTGGAGGGGACACCCCACGTGTTCGCATATTGGCTGAAAAAAGGATACTGCGCTTGCAGAGGCTTCTGTCCAGTGAATTGCTTATTCAGACGCTCCCTGTCTGGGTGAATGGCAAATGCTCTGCTGGGAGTTTAGTCTCCTTATGAGGGACACTGCGTGATCTAGAGTAGTACCGAAGTCCTCGTCAATCTGCAGGGATTGGTTGATGATATAAATAGGCGAATCCATCCTTTTCAGAAGTTCTGATTAGTCCAGAACCAAGGCAATAGCCGATCCATATTCAGAGTCTTGTTGTCAGCAAATCATTGGTGAGGGATCAGGAAATGACACTTCAGTTTTCTAGACGCCTGTACGATTCTAGAATACTTGCGGCCCCTGCTAGCCGACGGCTCGCATGAAGGAGAGGGACCATCTATATCGGTCCTGCGAGCACTCCGAGCCAGAGGGTTCACGGACTGATTCAATCTCTTGGTCAGAGAAGCCATGGGTTGCGGCAGTAACAAAGCCCACTGAGGGGAACTAGGTACTCTGGGATAAGCTGGGATCAGCGGTGGAGGGCGGCTGAGCTCATTTAGGGTGACTGGTTTGGACTGGTCATGTGCCTTTAAGACAGGAAATATTGGTCATGAGCCTTTAAGACCAGGGGATACTGGTTCTGTGCCTGTAAGACCAGGTAATACTGGTTATGTGCCTTTAAGACCAGGAAATGCTGGTCATGTGCCTTTAAGACCAGGGAATGCTGGTCATGTGCCTTTAAGACCAGGGAATGCTGGTCATGTGCCTTTAAGACCAGGGAATACCGGTCATGTGCCTTTAAGATGACGACATACTGGTCATCTGCCTTTATGACCAGGGAATACTGTTCATGTGCCTTTAAAGATCGGGAAATACTGGACATGTGCCTTTAAGACCAGGGAATACTGGTCATGTGCTGTTAAGACCAGGAATACTGGTCATGTGCCTGTAAGATTAGGGAATACTGGTCATGTTCCTTTAAGACTAGGGAATACTGGTCGTGTGCCTTTAACCCCTTTCTGAACTCGGACGGGATAGTACGTCCGAGGTCAGATCCCCCGCTTTGATGCAGGGCTCCGGCGGTGAGCCCACATCAAAGCCGGGACATGTCAGCTATTTTGAACAGCTGACATGTGCCCGCAATAGCGGCGGGTGAAATCGCGATTCACCCGCCGCTATTAACTAGTTAAATACCGCTGTCAAACGCTGACAGCGGCATTTAACCGGCGCTTCCGGACGAAAATTAGCGCATTGCTGACCCCCGTCACATGATCGGGGTCGGCGATGAGTCAGGTTGATAACCATAGAGGTCCTTGAGACCTCTATGGTTACTGATCCCGGCTAGCTGTGAGCGCCACCTTGTGGTCGGCACTCATAGCAAGCCTGTTATTAAGCTACATAGCAGCGATCTGATGATTGCTGCTATGTAGCAGAGCCGATGGAGTTGTGCCAGATTCTAGCCTCCCATGGAGGCTATTGAAGCATGGCAAAAGTAAAAAAAAAAAAAAAAAAATTAAAAAAATGTGGAAAAAAATATATATAAAAGTTTAAATCACCCCCCTTTCGCCCCATGCAAAATAAATCAATAATAAAAAAAAAAAAAAATCAAACCTACACATATTTGGTATCGCCGCGTTCAGAATCGCCCGATCTATCAATAAAAAAAAAGGATTAACCTGATTGCTAAACGGCGTAGCGAAAAAAACATTTGAAAAGCCAGAATTCCGTTTTTTTGGTCGCCGCAACATTGCATTAAAATGCAATAACGGGCGATCAAAGGAACGTATCTGCCAAAATGGTATCATTAAAAACACCAGCTCGGCGCGCAAAAAATAAGCCCTCAACCGACCCCAGATCATGAAAATGGCACAATTGTTTTTTTTTTAGCTAAGTTTGGAATTTTTTTTCACCACTTAGATAAAAGAGAACCTAGTCATATTTGGTATCTATGAACTTGTAATGACCTGGAGAATCATAGTGGCAGGTCAGTTTTAGCATTTAGTGAACCTAGTAAAAAAGCCAAACAAAAAACAAGTGTGGGATTGCACTTTTTTGCAATTTCACCGCACTTGGAATTTTTTTCCCGTTTTCTAGTACAGGACATGCTAAAACCAATGATGTTGTTCAAAAGTACAACTTGTTTCGCAAAAAATAAGCCCTCACATATTGACAGAAAAATAAAAAAAGTTATGGCTCAGGGAAGGAGGCGAGCGAAAAACGAACCCGGAAAAACGGAAAATCCCAAGGTCATGAAGGGGTTAAGAACAGGAAATACTGGTCATGTGCCTTTAAGCACAGGGGGAAGATGCAGGGAGGGAGAGCAGTACTTTCTTACCCGGTTGCATGTGCCCCTTCAATGCAAAACCATCGCCCCTGTGACTTCCATGAATAGAAGTGCCAACTGTATTAGAAGAAATGCAGCACTCACCCACAGTCTTCAACAAAACGTGTGTCCTTTATTTAGCATAACAAGCCATTGTGGACATAACGCGGCATCGGCAGGAATGTACAGGGGAGCGGGAGAGTGCAGAGACGGGACGACGGCCGTTTCGCGCGCCTGCGCTTCTACGGGTCCATGTGAGTAATGCTGGTGATGTCATTTCCTTTTAGAGGATTAAACTCACCTCTTTTTACAAAACAATATATACAATTAAAAACAAGTAAATCTCCCATTTACTGACTGCATATTACATACAATATTAGATGAAAATTGCCATGTCTAGTTTATCATTAAGACCCCACGGCCCTTGGGCATTTGTTTTTAGAATCCATCTGGCTTCGCGTTGTAATAGTAATCTATTATGATTACCGCCTTGCTGTGGTAATTTAACCACTTCTAACCCTGCAAAGCGCAACTGGCTAGGATCGCCGCAATGTACATCTTGCATGTGTTTCACAAAGCGTACACGTCCTTTGCCTGTCAAAACTGAATTAAAATGCTCGCGAAACCGGACCATCAAGGGTCTTATTGTTTTACCGATATAAAAACGATTACATGGGCAAAAAATTACATACACTATGAACTTGCTTTTGCACGTGATAAAATCCTTTACGAAATGCTCTATCGTGCCAACTATTAGGGGATTATCAATTTTATGCAGATGACACACACTGCAATTGCCACATTTGAAATTGCCTTGTGGCATCGTTTTATTAATCCAATTATTGCTGGTTGGCTGCAGCCGATTTTTCACTACTAGGTCCCTTATATTTACAGAGCGCTTATAAGTGAATAACGGGGCAGACACCGACAAATCTCTAAAATCCACATCTTTTTGAAGAACGTGCCAATTTTTGCGTATGGCAGCATGGATATCTCTATCAAGAGGACTATGTTTGAATGTAAAAGTGAACCTGCGGTTTTTATTGCGGTTTTCTGCCCTGTTTTTTATTTTACTTTTACCTTTTCTGCCCTTTTCTAACAGATTGATCTGCGATAAATTGGCTGCCCTTGATTCTGCCCGTTGTAGTATATGTTCCGGATAACCCCTATTTGTAAAGCGTGTTTTTAATTCGCGAATCTGATTTTTATAACTATCTTCATTGTTGTTGATTTTCTCAGCCTTACCATTTGGCTGTATGGGATACTATATTTAGTATGGTTGGGATGGGCACTTTGAAAATGCAAAATATTATTCGTGGCAGTTATTTTTCTATGAACACTAGTTCTAATCATTTCTTCCTTAATCTCCACTTTTACATCTAAGAATTCTAATTCTTTATTTCCAAACACAGCAGTAAATTTCATATTTTCGTCATTATTCTTGTTCAAAAAGACTAAGAATTCATTAAAGATCTGCTCACCGCCGTCCCACACTATGAAAATATCATCGGCAAATCTCAAGTACAATCGTATATGCTTGAGATATAGGTTTTGGGGCCCGGTGACATGTCTCTCATCGAACGCTGCCAAAAACAGATTCGCGAAGACACATGCCACTTCCATGAATAGGCCCAAGCCGGGGCCTAAATTTCTGCAGCCGGCAGGAGCAATACCGGTGTAGAAGAGAGGGGGCGTTGGTGGTGGCCGAGAAAAGCGAGCGTTCCCGTTCTAGGTGAGAAGCGCCAGAAAAGGTGGGCGGGACCGCAGCTTCCAGGATGAGGCCTACACATCGGCCGAAGCCGGGGGCTAAATTTTTGCAGCCGGCCGGAGTGTTACCTCAGGGAGGTGGCTCACAGGGAAGCTGAGCCTGCCTGTCAGCATGTGAATATCCTGCTGCAGAGGCCCATCGCTGACTGGATCCACTCACCATCGGTGCGTATCCCGGCATGGAACCACCACAATGACTGGGTTTCAGCACCGAGGAAGGCGCACGCACTCTATTGTTCTGCTGCAGGTCAGGTATTGCAGCGTGGATGGTGCAGGGATAGAGGGATAAACCTCAATCCACCATCCCTTTGTTAGGGAGGTGGAGAGGAACCGTCCGCCTCCTTGTGCCATCCGCTTTAACAGAGGTGGTACAGTGGGGGCTGGTTGGATGCCGAAGAGAGGAGGGGGCCTCTGTACATCCACGGAGTTCAGCCCACGGGTGGACAGGGCCAGTAGTCCGGCATTAGGCCAGGCTGGGGAAGAGGGTACGTGGAGGCGACACTCCATGTGCTCATCTGTTGATGGTGCAGGGAGATTGGTGCTTTTGTCGGGACCCGTCGCCACTAAGAATCAGCTCAGGCGTGGCACGTCGCAGGAGAGGATACAGAGAGGCGACACTCTCCGTGCTCGCCTATTGATGGTTCGGGGAGATCGGAACCTTGAAAGGATCCGCCGCCCCTTTGTTGTCAAAAGTAAAATCAAAAATGCAAAAGGTAAAAATAAAATAATAAAGAGTTTTGGGTCTGAATAGCAGACCCGTCCGCGTGCCTCCTACGGATACTAAGCAAGAACTGGTTAGCTGAGAGCCAGCAGGAGGGTGTATACTGCAGGGGAGGAGCGAACTTTCTATCACTTAGTGGCAGCAGCATACACCCACGGTCGGTGTCCCCCAATGAGGCGAAGGAGAAACAAACTAAAACATCAAGCATACAGAGACAACATATACTGGACTATTGATTTATGCACAGTTTATTGAAAGCTCAGATGTGCTTTAAGAAGTACTTCCCTTCCTTAATCCTGCTTTCCTGTTCACTCCAGAACTTCTGAGATGAATGTAAGCTTTCCTTCCCTGTGTGTTTGTTATTTTTTTTCCCGTTATCTGTAGAGGAGGAGCCTCACTACTTATCATGAACATAAACTGCAGCACAGATTCATCTCAGCTAAAAGTCTAGACCTTAGATGAGGAATAGGACAGACATTTATAGGAAATTTCTTAACTTTCCCAAATTTTTATGAAAAAAATATTCAACAAACTGCATTGAACTTCTTTACCCAATTTATTAAATATTTTAGGTGTCGGAGTTGGTCCATTTTAACTCCAAGTTCACCAAAATGGGCTCTGACTCCACAGCCCTGCTATGTAGGGGCTCAGACTGTATTTTGGAGGCTATGTTTGGACTCATGCTGTATATAGAAGGCTATGTCGGGGCTTATACTGTATATGGGAGACTATGTGGCTGATCATACTTTATATAGGAGGCTATGCAGTGGCTCACACTGTATATAGATCATATGGGGCTCATACTGTACTTTGAAGGATATGTGGAGGCTCACACGGTACATAATTGGCTTTGTGTGGCTTCTACAATATTTAGGAAGTTTTGTGGGAGCTCATATGGTATATATGAGGAAATGGAGGGATTATACTATAGGGGCTATGTTGGGGCTCATATTGTATATAGAAGGGCTATGTGGGGGCTCATACTGTATATAGTGGGCAGTGCAGGGGCTCATACCTTAAATAGAGGGCTGTGACTCATACAGTATATATGGAGGGTGTATATGGGCTTTTGCGGTATTAAAAGGGGCTGTGTGAGGGCTCATATTATATAATAATATATCAGTCTACTTAATTCTTCTCAACATTAAGTGATATATTAATATAAAATAATGACAATTAATGATAATATTTATATGCTGCAGATTTAAACCTGCACCAAATCTGAAAAGGAAAAAATAAGCAACATGAGACTTGAAAGATCAGCTGTCATGTACCTGAAAATATGATGGCTCAGTGCCAGAGCCCGCATTAAGGAGGGGGATGTGAACATTGACGTATCTGTAAATCATAGTCTGTAATAGGGTTAAAGCTAACTGATCATAAATCTAAGTTGATATTTTAATCTGAGAGACAGGGAAGTATGTCTGTAATTATGCTACAAGAATGGGAGTAGCGACTGCACACAAATGATTTTCTGAGTTTAAAAATAAACAATCAGAACTCTAAAAAGTTAATTAATGAAAATGTTGCATACATTTTAATTTAAAAAGACAATTTTACATGTACAAGCCAAAGCGATAGTGGCTTTTACTAAACAAAAGAGAAATGGAATAAAGGATTGCTAATCTGATAAAAGAAAAACAGAATGGAGCATCTGGAAAAATGAATTATATTAAAGGAGTCCTTGGCGTTTCAAGTCTTCATAAGTCTTTTTATTGACAACATTCCCGCTTGAGTCTTCATATTCCTCCTGCAAGAAAAATAATTAGTGGATATTAACATGTGGACTATAGGTAAATGTGATAAAAAAGCAACTACGTGAACAAATACAAGTTCATGTGTTTCAGGGAAGATAGACCTCGGTAAAGATTTTTTACATCATGCATATACCATATTATTAGAGGATTTGCAGCTGCAGGGCCCAAATATTCTTGACTATTTAATACAAGTTGTAGTTTTATCTCTACAATACTACCTTTGTATACATTACAGACCAAAAGTTTGGACACACCTTCTCGTTTAAAGATTTTTCTGTATTTTCATGACTATGAAAATTGTACATTCACACTGAAGGCATCAAAACTATGAATTAACACATGTGGAATTATATACTTAACAAAAAAGTGTGAAACAACTGAAATTATGTCTTATATTCTAGGTTCTTCAAAGTAGCCACCTTTTGCTTTGATGACTGTTTTGCACACTCTTGGCATTCTCTTGATGAGCTTCAAGAGATAGTCACCGGGAATGGTTTTCACTTCACAGGTGTGCCCTGTCAGGTTTAATAAGTGGGATTTCTTGCCTTATAAATGGGGTTGGGACCATCAGTTGAGTTGTGCAGAAGTCTGGTGGATACACAGCTCATAGTCCTACTGAATAGACTGTTAGAATTTGTATTATGGCAAGAAAAAAGCAGCTAAGTAAAGAAAAACGAGTGGCCATCATTACTTTAAGAAATGAAGGTCAGTCAGTCCGAAAAATTGGGAAAGTGTCCCCAAGTGCAGTTGCAAAAACCCATCAAGCGCTACAAAGAAACTGGCTCACATGAGGACCGCCCCAGGAAAGGAAGACCAAGAGTCATCTCTGCTTCTGAGGATAAGTTTATCCGAGTCACCAGCCTCAGAAATCGCAGGTTAACAGCAGCTCAGATTAGAGACCAGGTCAAGGCCACACAGAGTTCTAGCAGAAGAAATCTCTACAACAACTGTTAAGAGGAGACTTTGTGCAGCAGGCCTTCATGGTAAAATAGCTGCTAGTAGGAAACCATTGCTAAGGACAGGCAACAAGCAGAAGAGACTTGTTTGGGCTAAAGAACACAAGGAATGGACATTAGACCAGTGGAAATCTGTGCTTTGGTCTGATGAGTCCAAATTTGAGATCTTTGGTTCCAACCACCGTGTCTTTGTGCGACTCAGCAAAGGTGAACGGATGGACTCTACATGCCTGGTTCCCACTGTGAAGCATGGAGGAGGAGATGTGATGGTGTGGAGGTGCTTTGCTGGTGACACTGTTGGGGATTTATTCAAAATTGAAGGCATACTGAACCAGCATGGCTACCACAGCATCTTGCAGTGGCATGCTATTCCATCCGATTTGCCTTTCGTTGGACCATCATTTATTTTTCAACAGGACAATGACCCCAAAAACACCTCCAGGCTGTGTAAGGGCTATTTGACCAAGAAGGAGAGTGATCGGGTGCTACGCCAGATAACCTGGCCTCCACAGTCACCAGACCTGAACCCAATCGAGATGGTTTGGGGTGAGCTGGACTGCAGAGTGAAGGCAAAAGTGCTAAGCATCTCTGGGAACTCCTTCAGGATTGTTGGAAGACCATTTCCGGTGACTACCTCTTGAAGCTCATCAAGAGAATGCCAAGAGTGTGCAAAGTAGTCATCAAAGCAAAAGGTGGCTACTTTGAAAAACCTAGAATATAAGACATATTTTCAGTTGTTTCACACTTTTTTGTTAAGTATATAATTCCACATGTGCTAATTCATAGTTTTGATGCATTCATTGTGAATTTACAATTTTCATAGTCATGAAAATACAGAAAAATCTTTAAATGAGAAGATGTGTCCAAACTTTTGGTCTGTACTGTATGAAGTTTACAATGCTTTAAAAAAGGTTTGCCACTAAGATTGTCATTACTGTCAGCCGGTGTTCCCACAATGTTTACAGGCCTTTTCCGCAAACTATAGATCAGCTCCTTTTAATCTGAGTATTAGCTGAGCTGCAGTACCCCACAGAGGCCACTAAGCAGTGTGTGGAGTAGTGATATTCTGCTCCTCCATAAACGGTTTACACCTGGCTGCCAATCATTTGAGGTGCTGGACCCAACTAATCTGATATGGATAACCCAATCCCTTTAACGTTTTATACGCATTTTTCAGCACTACAGATTTTTTTTTCAATATTTCCAGATAAAATGCTATCTGCACTGTTTTAAAAATCCGTTATGCACTATAGATCGTCTACATATATTTGTGCTTACAATTTTTTCTTCATAATTTCCAATTTTCTTTAAATTTATGAAATAGAAAAACTAACAGTGGTTACCTGCAAACTTATAAATGCAGACTGGAAAGCGTGATCATGAACTAGCCCGCTTGTTGTGTACATGTATTATGTTCCCCAGCCCTGCGCTGTTGTGACATCAGTTGTTGGGTTACCAAGTTAGAGATGAGCACAGCAGGCACATCAGAGCCTGTCCTAGAGACCAGTTAGCCATAGACCTGGGAGATTTCTACCAAATCCCAACAGTATTTATTTCTTATAAATGATGAAGTGAAAGTAGATCTGCAAGAATAACTAGCTTGTATTCTGTTCATCACATGCAACGTACAATAGTCATTTATTCCTGCTTGATATTGGCTTACCTCTGTGTCAGGCTGCCACCTCTCTGACGCTTTCTGATGCTTGAGTTTTGACCACACTATAAAAAAAAAAAAACACGGCAAAAATGAACATATTGAATGAAGGATTTCATGCAAAAGCAACAAAAAGAAATTGTAAAAAAATAACAGAACAAACATTATGTATTAGCAGAAAGCAATACTTTTCTGTGCGAGTGCCTGTAGCAGTAATGCAATAAGGAATAACTAGCAAAACTATCTAGTCCAGTGGTGCATAACCTTATTTTTATTTGAAGGCTGCATTGTCATTTTTTTCTACTAGTGGGCCACAATAAAACTTAAGACGTTATCCACTTTTTCATTGATGACCTATCCTTAGGATAGCTGCAACACATGCAGGGATTGCCGAACAAACGGGGGGGGGGGGGGGGGGGGGGAATTCTCGAGAGAGATTTAGGGGCAGTTTTTTTTTTACAATTTTTTCCCACTACAGTAAACACTAGGGATGGGCGGACATCTCTCTCTCAACTAGCCATTTAGTTTTAGTCATATGAAAAAGCGTTTAGATTGTATATGAAATAACTATATGGTACCAAACTGGAAAAATGAAAAAGCCTTTTATCTGTTACTGACTAAACTTACTAAACAACTAAATGACTGTCCGTGGCTACTGTACCACTATCATTATGAAACGCATGCAGAGCACAATGAAACAGTAAATCTTACATTTAACTCAATCCCACCTCTTCCCTCCCTCATCCTCCCTTCTTTTGAAGTCCACTCTGTCCGCAACCTCCAAGTAGCTGTCGTATACCGACCTCCAGGCCCGGCCACTGCCTTTATTGACAAGATCTCCACCAGGCTTTTTCACTTTCTCTTTGCTGACATTCCCACCATCATCATGGGTGACTTCAATATTCCCATTGACACCTGCCAGTCAGCAGCCTCCAAACTCCAGTCGCTCACTTCATCCTTTGGACTTACTCAGTGGTCCTCCTCAGCCACCCACACAGACGGACATGCATTAGATCTGATCTTCATCTGTCTCTGCTCCCTAACGTCACAACCTTTCCTTTCCCACTATCTGACCACCATCCACTCACATTCTCATCACTGTCCTCCTCACCTGTTACCCATGTCCAACAAATAGCGCACCCCAGCAGAAGCCTTGCACATCTAGACACACACACTCTAATGACTATTCTACCACTGTCCTCTATATCTTCACTCCACAACACAGTCACTGCCACTAGTTTCTACAATACCACTCTCACATCGGCTATCGACTTGGTCGCCCCTCTCATGCATAGTAGAGTGCGACGAATCAATAGAAAACCCTGGCACAACAACATCAGAATTGCAGAGCGGCGTTGGAAGAAAACACATTCGCACAACGACTTCACTGCATTCAAACAAGCAACACTCGCATTCAAATCAGCCCTCACCTCTGCTAAACAGGCCTACTTTACATCTCTCATCTCTTCCTTATCCTACAGCCCCAAACAGTTAATCAACACTTTCAACTCCCTCCTCTGCCCACCACTGCCCCCTCCAACTTCCCTAATCTCTGCTGAGGACTTTGCCACACACTTCAAAAATAAGATAGACCAAACAAGACAAGTCTTTAATGTCCCACCACCACAACCCCTTGGTATACCAGACCAATGCCCTAACCCCATAACTTCCCTCTCCAAAATCACTGAAGGAGAGCTTACTCATCTCCTCTCCAAATCACACCTCATCACTTGTGCACTTGACCCCATCCCATCTCACCTCCTCCCCAACCTCACAACCACACTTATCCCATCCCTAACCCATCTCTTCAATGTATCATTAACTTCTGGTACCTTCCCCTCTGCTTTTAAACATGCCACAATCACACCTATCCGCAAAAAGCCATTTCCTTGACCCGAGATTTTTGTCCAGCTATTGCCCCGTAGCTTTGCTCCCATTTACTTCCAAACTCCTTGAGCAGCAAGCACATCCATGCTGAACTTTCCTCTCACTTTGCATCTAACTCACTCTTCGACAACATACAATCTGGCTTCCTTCTCCACCATTCCACTGAAACTGCCTTGACCAAACTTACTAAAGACTTACTTACAGCCAAAGATATCAGACAATCTAATATATAATTGCCTAGAATACTACTTCCTGCAATTTGTGCCAACTTCCGTGGCTTTGTCCGGAGCTATTGTCCGGAGCTATTGTCCGGAGCTAATGTCCGGAGCTAATGTCCGGAGCTAATGTCCGGAGCTAATGTCCGGAGATAAGTGACGTCACCAGTGTCCTACACCCAGGCAGAGCACAGTGGCCCCAGGCAGAGCACAGGGGCCCCAGGCAGAACATGGGGCCCCAGGCAGAGCACAGGGGCCCCAGGCAGCATATGGGGCCCCAGGCAGCATATGGGGCCCCAGGCAGAGCACAGTGGCCCCAGGCAGAGCACAGTGGCCCCAGGCAGAGCACAGTGGCCCCAGGCAGAGCACACACCAAATCGGAGGCCGAGGGGCCCCGCCAACCAAATCGGAGGCCGAGGAGCCCCGCCCACCAAAGCGGAGGCCGAGCGGCACCGCCCACCAAAGCGGAGGCCGAGGGGCCCCGCCCACCACAGCGGAGGCCGAGGGGCCCCGCCCACCACAGCGGAGGCCGAGGGGCCCCGCCCACCACATCGGAGGCCGAGGGTCCCCGCCCACCAAATCGGAGGCCGAGAGTCCCCGCCCACCAAATCGGAGGCCGAGGGGCCGGGTCCCCGCCCACCAAATCGGAGGCCGAGGGGCCCCGCCCACCAAATCGGAGGCCGAGGGGCCCCGCCCACCAAATCGGAGGCGGAAGGTCCCCGCCCACCAAATCGGAGGCCGAGAGTCCCGCCCACCAAATCGGAGGATAAGGGGGTGCGGCCCCAAAAGTAAGTGCGCCCCCGGGTGCAAAAGTAAGTGCGCCCCCGGGTGCAAAACTAAGTGCGCCCCCGGGTGCAAAACTAAGTGCGCCCCCGGGTGCAAAACTAAGTGCGCCCCCGGGTGCAAAACTAAGTGCGCCCCCGGGTGCAAAACTAAGTGCGCCCCCGGGTGCAAAACTAAGTGCGCCCCCGGGTGCAAAACTAAGTGCGCCCCCTGGTGCAAAACTAAGTGCGCCCCCGGGTGCAAAACTAAGTGCGCCCCCGGGTGCAAAACTAAGTGCGCCCCCGGGTGCAAAACTAAGTGCGCCCCCGGGTGCAAAACTAAGTGCGCCCCCGGGTGCAAAACTAAGTGCGCCCCCGGGTGCAAAACTAAGTGCGCCCCCGGGTGCAAAACTAAGTGCGCCCCCGGGTGCAAAACTAAGTGCGCCCCCGGGTGCAAAACTAAGTGCGCCCCCGGGTGCAAAACTAAGTGCGCCCCCGGGTGCAAAACTAAGTGCGCCCCCGGGTGCAAAACTAAGTGCGCCCCCGGGTGCAAAACTAAGTGCGCCCCCGGGTGCAAAACTAAGTGCGCCCCCGGGTGCAAAACTAAGTGCGCCCCCGGGTGCAAAACTAAGTGCGCCCCCGGGTGCAAAACTAAGTGCGCCCCCGGGTGCAAAACTAAGTGCGCCCCCGGGTGCAAAACTAAGTGCGCCCCCGGGTGCAAAACTAAGTGCGCCCCCGGGTGCAAAACTAAGTGCGCCCCCGGGTGCAAAACTAAGTGCGCCCCCGGGTGCAAAACTAAGTGCGCCCCCGGGTGCAAAACTAAGTGCGCCCCCGGGTGCAAAACTAAGTGCGCCCCCGGGTGCAAAACTAAGTGCGCCCCCGGGTGCAAAACTAAGTGCGCCCCCGGGTGCAAAACTAAGTGCGCCCCCGGGTGCAAAACTAAGTGCGCCCCCGGGTGCAAAACTAAGTGCGCCCCCGGGTGCAAAACTAAGTGCGCCCCCGGGTGCAAAACTAAGTGCGCCCCCGGGTGCAAAACTAAGTGCGCCCCCGGGTGCAAAACTAAGTGCGCCCCCGGGTGCAAAACTAAGTGCGCCCCCGGGTGCAAAACTAAGTGCGCCCCCGGGTGCAAAACTAAGTGCGCCCCCGGGTGCAAAACTAAGTGCGCCCCCGGGTGCAAAACTAAGTGCGCCCCCGGGTGCAAAACTAAGTGCGCCCCCGGGTGCAAAACTAAGTGCGCCCCCGGGTGCAAAACTAAGTGCGCCCCCGGGTGCAAAACTAAGTGCGCCCCCGGGTGCAAAACTAAGTGCGCCCCCGGGTGCAAAACTAAGTGCGCCCCCGGGTGCAAAACTAAGTGCGCCCCCGGGTGCAAAACTAAGTGCGCCCCCGGGTGCAAAAGTAAGTGCGCCCCCGGGTGCAAAAGTAAGCGCGCCCCCGGCCCCGGGTGCAAAAGTAAGCGCGCCCCCCAGTCCCGTGTGTGAAAAGTGCTGCTGTAAAGCTGGTAGCGCTGTTCAAGCACCATGTATTTCCTTCAGGAAATGCCCATCTAATATATAATTGCCTAGAATACTACTTCCTGCAATTTGTGCCAACTTCCGTGGCTTTGTCCGGAGCTAATGTCCGGAGATAATGTCCGGAGCTAATGTCCGGAGCTAATGTCCGGAGCTAATGTCCGGAGCTAATGTCCGGAGCTAATGTCCGGAGCTAATGTCCGGAGCTAATGTCCGGAGCTAATGTCCGGAGATAAGTGACGTCACCAGTGTCCTACGCCCAGGCAGAGCACAGGGGCCCCAGGCAGCATATGGGGCCCCAGGCAGAGCAGTGGCCCCAGGCAGAGCACAGGGGCCCCAGGCAGCATATGGGGCCCCAGGCAGAGCACAGTGGTCCCAGGCAGAGCACAGGGGCCCCAGGCAGCCTATGGGGCCCCAGGCAGAGCACAGTGGCCCCAGGCAGAGCACAGGGGCCCCAGGCAGCATATGGGGCCCCAGGCAGAGCACAGGGGCCCCAGGCAGAGCACAGGGGCCCCAGGCAGCATATGGGGCCCCAGGCAGAGCACAGTGGCCCCAGGCAGAACATGGGGCCCCAGGCAGAGCACAGTGGCCCCAGGCAGAGCACAGTGGCCCCAGGCAGAGCACAGGGGCCCCAGGCAGAGCACAGGGGCCCCAGGCAGAGCACAGGGGCCCCAGGCAGAGCACAGGGGCCCCAGGCAGAGCACAGGGGCCCCAGGCAGCATATGGGGCCCCAGGCAGAGCACAGTGGCCCCAGGCAGAGCACAGGGGCCCCAGGCAGCATATGGGGCCCCAGGCAGAGCACAGGGGCCCCAGGCAGAGCACAGGGGCCCCAGGCAGCATATGGGGCCCCAGGCAGAGCACAGTGGCCCCAGGCAGAGCACAGGGGCCCCAGGCAGAACATGGGGCCCCAGGCAGAGCACAGGGGCCCCAGGCAGAGCACAGGGGCCCCAGGCAGCATATGGGTCCCCAGGCAGAGCACAGGGGCCCCAGGCAGCATATGGGGCCCCAGGCAGAGCACAGGGGCCCCAGGCAGAGCACAGTGGCCCCAGGCAGAGCACAGGGGCCCCAGGCAGAGCACAGGGGCCCCAGGCAGAGCACAGGGGCCCCAGGCAGAGCACAGGGGCCCCAGGCAGAGCACAGGGGCCCCAGGCAGCATATGGGGCCCCAGGCAGAGCACAGGGGCCCCAGGCAGCATATGGGGCCCCAGGCAGAGCACAGTGGCCCCAGGCAGCATATGGGGCCCCAGGCAGAGCACAGGGGCCCCAGGCAGCATATGGGGCCCCAGGCAGAGCACAGGGGTCCCAGGCAGAGCACAGGGGCCCCAGGCAGCTTATGGGGCCCCAGGCAGAGCACAGTGGCCCCAGGCAGAACATGGGGCCCCAGGCAGAGCACAGTGGCCCCAGGCAGAGCACAGGGGCCCCAGGCAGAACATGGGGCCCCAGGCAGAGCACAGGGGCCCCAGGCAGCATATGGGGCCCCAGGCAGCATATGGGGCCCCAGGCAGCATATGGGGCCCCAGGCAGCATATGGGGCCCCAGGCAGAGCACAGGGGCCCCAGGCAGCATATGGGGCCCCAGGCAGAGCACAGTGGTCCCAGGCAGAGCACAGGGGCCCCAGGCAGCCTATGGGGCCCCAGGCAGAGCACAGTGGCTTCAGGCAGAACATGGGGCTCCAGGCAGAGCACAGGGGCCCCAGGCAGCATATGGGGCCCCAGGCAGAGCACAGTGGCCCCAGGCAGAGCACAGGGGCCCCAGGCAGAACATGGGGCCCCAGGCAGAACATGGGGCCCCAGGCAGAGCACAGGGGCCCCAGGCAGAGCACAGGGGCCCCAGGCAGAGCACAGGGGCCCCAGGCAGCATATGGGGCCCCAGGCAGAGCACAGGGGCCCCAGGCAGCATATGGGGCCCCAGGCAGAGCACAGCGATATTTTGGACCACTGTGCGGTGTTTCAGACCCCCTGTGTGATGTCTGGGGCCCTGTTCTTAAGTATATTAAAGATTAAAGTAACGTATATTAAAGTATATTATAGATCAAATTTGACACGTTTATGAGCACCATTGAGTGATATACTCAAGAATGACATAATTTTTCAACATTTTATGGTTTCAAACTGTAAACACTCAGTTTTTTTTACTTCAACCAGAAAACCTTAACGGTTCATAAAAAACTTGACTGTTCAGGATATGATAAAAGTCATAGTATTCTGAATCTTTAACTTATAAAGATACCTTTACATGGGGTGATTATTGGTTCCAGAGAGGCTTTCGGCCGATAATCGTACACATGGCTGGTGACAGGACAATACAATATAAACGTTCAAAGGTAAACACTGATAACATTAAAATCTAATATATAATTGCCTAGAATACTACTTCCGGCAATTTGTGCCAACTTCCGTGGCTTTGTCCGGAGATAATGTCCGGAGATAAGTGACGTCACCAGCGTCCTACACCCGCTCAGGGTGGACAAAGATATATGCCTTCGTGGTGCGCGGCACTTTTCTGATTGGTTGCCACCTGCCGCGAGCGACCAATCAGAAATGTGCCGTACTGTCAAGAATTGTCAAGAGCTGGTGAGTGCAGCCATTTTTTGTTCTTTCTTACTATTATTTATTAATTGTATTATTCTTACATTTGAATAAATAAAGTATATATGGATTCTAGACTCCCGATTCTTTAGAATCGGGCTGCCATCTAGTTCTCTATACTCCTCCTTCTAGACCTGTCCTCTGCCTTGGATACAGTTGACCACTGCCTCCTACTACAGGATCCTCTCTTCCTTTGGCGTCAAAGACCTTGCCCTATCCTGGATTTAATCATACCTTACCAACTGTACATTTAGCGTTTCCTACTCCCACACCACCGCCTCATCTCACCCTCTCTCAAGGCTCTGTCCTAAGACCCCTACACCCTTCTCCATCTATATCCTTGGCCTGGGACAACTCATAAGGTCCTATGGCTTCCAGTAGCATCTATATGCTGATGACACTCAGATCTATCTCTCTGGCCCAGATGTCACCTCTCTGCTGTACAGAATCCCAGAGTGTTTATCAGCCATATCCTCCTCCTTCTCACTTCCTCAAACTTAATGTGGACAAATCTGAACTAATTATCTTTCCTCCATCACGCATATCTTCCCTACCCGATCTACTTCTTACAATAAATGAATTCACCCATTCCCCCGTACCAGAAATCCGTTGCCTCGGAGTAACCCTTGACTCTGCTCTGTCCCTCAAACCGCACATCCAATCTCTAGCCACCTCCTGTCGCCTCCAGTGCAAAAATATTTCCAGAATCCGTCCTCAACCCTCACTCAACCAAAATGCTTGTGTAATCATCTCCTGCCTTGACTACTGCAACATCCTTCTCTGTGGCCTACTTTCTAACACTCTTGCACCATCTGTCCTTAACTCTGCTGCCCGAATAATTAATCTCACTCTTCTTTACACTCCTGCTTCCCCCCTTTGCAAATCCCTTCAATGGCTCCCAATTTCCCAGCGTATCCAGTTCAAACTACTAAAAAATGACCTAGAAAGCCATCCATAACCTTTCTCCTCAATATATCTCTGAACTAATCTTCCAATATCTTCCCTCACGTAATCTCCGGTCCTCCCAAGACCTCTTTCTCTCCTCCACACTTAATCGCTCCTCATTCAATCGCCTCCAAGACTTCTCCCGAATATCCCCCATCCTCTGGAATGCTGTGCCCCAACACGTCTGACTATCAACCACATTTGGATCCCTCAGACGGAACCTGAAAACCCATCTCTAAGGCTGGTTTTACATTTGCGTTGGGCAGAGCTGCGGAGGGCTGCGTAGTTCCTCCATTAAGCCCCGCCCACTGTCGAACCTCTTCCATTCAGCTCCGCCTACGTCGGCATGCGTGCTGCGTATTTATCTTTAACATTGGGTACGCAGGCCATGCGAATGTATGCCGATGCCTCCGCATGCGTCGTTTTGACGCTGTGTCGAGCGAACGCAACATGTTGCATTTTGTTGCGGTCGGCGCAGCGTCAAAACGAAGCATGCGGAGGCATCCACATGGCCTGCATACCCAATGCTAAAGATAGGTATGCAGGACGCATGTCGACATAGGCGGAGCTGAATGGAAGAGGTGTGGCAGTGGGCGGGGCTTAACAGAGGAAATACACAGCCCTCTGCAGCTCTGCCCAAGGCAAATGTGAAACAGCCTTAGAAAACCTACAATCTGTAATAATGATGCTGCCACATCAACACCACCGGAGCTGCTGCAACCACTGAGCTACTGTCTCTTTCCCTATCATCCTGTAGAATGTAAGCTTGCAAGGGCAGGGTCCTCTTCCCTCTGTACCAGTCTACCTTTGTTGGTTTGTCTACTGTAAGTGATATTTGTATTTTTATGTAACCCCTTCTCATGTACAGCACCATGGAGTCAATGGTGCTATATAAATAAATATTATTATGTATTTCTCCGCTCTCTAGTGCTACTTTTGGAATGGGCATATCCTCAAATTCCTGTGTTACCGGACGGTGTTAACGTTGAGAAAATATAAATAACTTACATGAAACTGCATCCTCAATCTGTGTGACGTTGGCGAAATGAGCAGTATTCGGGATTCCCAGACACCTCATGCCATGAGCATGTCTCCATTCCTAAGTATTATTGACAGGATGAAATTAGTCAAAGGTTAGTCATGGATGATGAGCAAACAACATGCCATACTGGAGATGGCATTACTGTATCATTTGTGAGGGGTTCAGGATTACAGAATCATGATCAATTCATAGGTTGTGTTGGATATTGCAGCTCTGCTTCATTGAGATGAAAGGAGCTAAGCAGAAATACCACAACAAACGTGTGGACAGTTGTGGGCGGTTTTTGCAAGAAAGCAGTGAAAGTTTTCTAAGCCATAGACAGGGATCTAAATAAATCTGCAAACTGAATAAGTGGGTATATCATTAAATCCACAATTTATTTTTCTAAATAAAAATATTATAATACAAAAAAGTCTCAAGAATAAAGAGATTCTTACTGCAAAGTGGCGCTGAAAAGCCTTGGGCCCTCGGTAGGTGTAGTTTCCACAAATCTCACAGTTGTAGTTTATGTTCAGTCCATGCAGCTTATATAACCAGTATGGAATAGGCTGCAGAAGAAAAGGTGAAGAATGAGGAAGATACGCAACCAGCGCTGGAATCACCTAGTGGACACACAGCGACCCTTATGGCTTCTACACACCGACATGTACGCATGTTACAAAGTTAATCCTGGTACTGGAAAAGTCTGCAGTACATTGCTACATGATGCTGAAATACTTGTTTTTATAACTATTCTTACCTTGCCATCCCACCCAAGAGGAAGATTTTTGGGGTTATAAATTATTTCATTTTCCTCATCATCGCTCTCACTCTCACTGATCTGTTCTTCCTCCTCCTCTTCCCGTTCTTCCCCAGTCCGAGCTTGCTTGCGCTGTACATTTTCATGTGTTAGGTGTCTCTGTTCCTACAGATTGAAGAAAATATTGATTCCACTACCATGAATACATTGAAAGAATAAATAGCAACAGCAAAGTTTTACGCGTTTAACACAAAAACTGTATAACTAAATTCTTAATTTTTATCTTATGCAAAATAAGCAGAGGAATTAAGTAAATCATCTGTTTTTTTCCTTTGACGTTTAATGTTATTTATTTGACCAGGGATCCCCCCACTTTTCCACTGATATTAGGTTGGTGGGTTTTTAGGTTGTGAAAATTGAATTTTAATGTAGGGACTAGCAAGTATGAGAACCTTTGATGTAGCTTGCGAGCTGGCATATTTTGGTCAAAATATCGACCAACGCCCCAGATATATATTTATTTTTATTCCAGATGCAGTCAAGCCCATCAATATTGTCATTGTAAACTAGGGTGTCTGTCCAAGTCGGTTGCACGTATGTAATGCTGAGCAGCCCACCTAAGGTAATAGTATGTGCGTCACTAACAGGCTCTAAGCCAGACATTGAACACCACCTGTGTGTGACCAGTACCCTATACAAGCCTTTTTTGTGTGCAATTTTAATACTAAGCAATCACCCTATCCATGAATTGGTAGGTTGTGTTTGTCTCATCAGTATTTTACACCTGTGTTGCCGCCATCTTTATTACTGGGTTTGCTGCATCCTGACAGTGCATTAGTTTCTGTCACCTGGCTGGTAAATACTGCTGCACTTTTTTTGGCGCGTTATTTCTTAAAGGGAAGGTGCCATCAAAAAAATATTTTTTTTTTTCATCAACTGAAAAAAATGTAAAGAATTAATGTTTAAATTTTGTTAAAAAAATATTACCATTAGCTTTTAATTTAGTAAAATATGAAAAATAATTTAAAAAGGTTTGGTATCTCCACTTTTAAACACTAGGGAGAGCAGCTACTGAAATTTGACACAAAAACCTAGTGTACAACCAGCTCACATTACTGCACTGCAGTAAATATGGGCTGAATCTGCTGACATGGGTGTGATGTCTCCTCTCCTGCCCTTCTGGGTGTTTGCTAAGGGATAAGAGAGGATGATATTTAGGCACATAGTGCGGAGCCCATTTTGTTGGTGCAGAGTTATACTGACAAGTAGACGGTCACCGAGGATGGCAGGCAGCAAGGATTCTGTTAGTTGGTGCTGCTCGCTGTATCAAACTGGGAAATACACATGCACGCTCACACACAGGAAAATACCAACGCTCGCGCACTCACACACGCTCGCTTAGGTCATGGTTGTGGTGCCTTCTTAACAGGGCTGTGGAATCGGTAAGCCAAACCACTGACTCCAAGTCCTCAATTTCCCCAACCTCCGATGCCACGATTCCGACTCCACAGCACTGCCCCAATAATGAGCATGTACATAAAGTGCAGCACAGATTAAACTCCGTCGAAATCCTTAGATCAGTAACAGAACAGACATTTATAGGACATTTTAGAACTTTCCAAAATAATGAAAACATTTACTTCACATTCTGCATTGTACTACTGATCCCACTTTATTATATATTTTAGGAGTCGGTGCATTTTATACTGACTCCACAGACCTGTTTCTTAACTCCAGAGACTCCTGATCTAGTTATGCCATTTTCACATATTGAGAATAACTTCTGCGGATTTGGCCATAGATCTGTGATAACTACACAAAAATATCCACAAACAGAACCTCAAGCCAGATTTGTTTGCTTAACTCCTTTCTAAATTTACCCTGTTTCACATATCACCCAAGAAAGAAGGCCACGCTGGGCCCTATTTGCTCTCTAATTGCCATTGGATCTGTGCTGATGTAGTTCCAGTGCTCCTGGTTGATCATGTGCTATGCAGTCTCTCTCAGCTGACTTTGTTACCATAGCTCGGCCTCCACCTCTGACAGAGTATTCTAAAGGTGGAATAAACTATGACTGTGCACAACTCTGCCTTGCTGAATTAATCTTTGCCATAAACATCAGCATTGCTGCTCTTTTCCCATTGTTGCTCTGTTAGCTCGTTTTCAACACAGCTCAACTATCCTGCACTTCTCCACAATTCGCTCAGCAGAAATGAGACATAAGCAGAGCTGAGCCGTGTTAGATACCTACATCAGACATCTGAGTGATGCCAAGCTGCAAATGCAGCTATGTTGCTGCAAATAGCATAGAATTATCTAGATTAAATTCATGATATCTCGAATATCTGTGGTGGATGCAGCCGAGCCATCAACTCAGAGGGGTGAGGCAAGTCAATAACATAAAGGAGCGTGAGGGAGGGGACTGCGGCACTAGGAGAAGCAGGGCGCTGCTGGCAAAGTACTTTTAGCAGGATGATAGAAGTGCAAATAGACAATAGCAAAAGAAAAACAATGCTGGGCTTAGCCTGTATATTACCAATACGTATGCATTTACTGTGATTTGTGAAAAATAATGTGATTTTGGGGAATAACCTGTTAGTATGATCTGTTTTGGTAATTGTCAGAAGTCACAAAGTAGCATTACATGTGAGTCTTTTAAATTAATGTCCGTCTGTATGAACATACCAAATCAGAAAGATTTAGAGCCACTTGTGTACAGTTGAACTTTTATTGTCCTAGATAACTCCATATGAGTTGAGAGATGTACCAGCCCAACCTGAAAATATGCTTCATTATGACATTAAAGAAAAAAAATCTTTATTTTTACAGGACTAATCGCCTGATAAATTAATCAAAACATAAAAAAAACTAATGGAGTTGATGTGAAATAATTTGCACATCGTATTCCATCAACCTTGACACAGGACTAGGAGCACCGCTCTTATGCTCTGTCATGCCTCGATCATCTTTTGATTAACCGGCCCTGGCGCGACGTCACATGTGCATCACACAACGAGGACACTGTGCCAGGCCAGGTTCCCCCTCTTCCGTACCGCACAACACTGTCGTGCCCAAAGTACTGAAACGTGTGACTAAATTCACATCAACTTGAATGTTTAGTGTAATAGTTAACAAAAGCTTTCAAAGACTTGGAAGATGTGAAAAAAAGGCACTCTTCTATAATGAAACAAAAAAATGGTTTCTAATATTAATTTTTCTCATTTGAATTTGTTGACAAAGCTTTTTCCCCATTTACATTCACTGTAGCCCATGGAATTGCTCTATTCGTAACGATCGGCATTTCCATCCATCAGATGGAAGCATGTCCTTTTCGCCTAGGTTCAATACAGAAAAAGTCAGCGTGCCTTTTTTCAGCTTTATTGTTTAGCATAGTTGACTATGTATCTAAGTACAGAAGAATTTGGTAAAAGGTACCTAGGTTTCTGAAATACAAAAGACTCTGGGTTACATACTGAGCAATGTGGTATACAGTTACACCCCTTGAGGGCAGTGGCTATTTTAACCTGTTAGTGACAGAGAGCCAATTTGTTACTTAGAGGGAAGGCGCCGCAATTTTTTTTTACATTAAAAATGATTGTTTATATAAAAAAGTATTTATAATACAAAATTATTTTTTTTTTACTTTAATATCTTTTTTATTATTAATTATTTTTGCAGCCACTGGGTGCCGCCATTTTGCTTTGCAGGAGTGTAAGCGTCCCAGCACGACACTTACGCTCTGCAAATACGGCTACCCTGGGCATAGGAGTCAGCGGTCGGATGCCGACCCTATACTTTGTATTGAGCTGCTGCCTGTTGTGATCTGGGCCGTCCACATCACAGCAGAGGGAGGAGGTAGGCGCTATCTTTCTGGAGCATCTGTGAGCTCCACTTGAGAGCTGTGCTGTTGGGAGGGGCAGCTCTATCACCCCTTTCACACTATCAGCGGGCATTCCCTGTCCTCTTCTGTTACCTGCTGCGCTGGCTGTAATCTCTAGAGAGGATGAAGAGCTGCGGTCTAATGTCGTTATTATGAGCTACAGAGGTAGTAACACAGAGACAGGCAGAGGGGGAGGCTCTGTGCTGCTTCCATCCTGCCTCTCACTGCAGCTCCTGATCAGGACATTAGACCGTGGTGTATCTATTCCTATACTGTGTGATACTGACTGCTGAGCCGTGTATCTAATCCTCTCCTGTGACACTGTCTGTTGAGCCGTGTATCTAATCCTCTCCCCCCTGCATGTCTTTCCCCATTGCACAGCTCAGTGTGTGCAATAACAGGAGCTGCGGGGGTCATGCTGTATTATGGCATTATGTGTGATCTATATTACGGTATTATATGTGATCTGTATGGTGGTATTAGGTTTGAGGTTATTATGTTATTGTATTGACGGTATTATATGAGAACTATATGGTGGGATTATGTGTGATCTATGTGGCAGTATTATGTGAGAATTATGGTAGTATTGTGTGTGATCTATATGGTGGTATTATGTGAGACATATGTGGCAATATTATGGATAACTATTTGACGGTATTATGTGACATCTATATGGCGGTATTATGTGAGAAGTATATGGTGGTATGTGAGAACACTATGGCGGCATTATGTGTGATCTATATGGCGGTATTATGTGTGATCTATATGGCGGTATTGTGTGATCTATATGGCGGTATTATGTGAGAACACTATGGCAGTATTATCTTCAGAAAGGGGACCTATTCTAGGGTGGTTCTGACTGAGAACCTGCACACGGGTCTGAGGTAATAGAGGGGGCAGCATGACCTCCAGTTAGGTGCAGTCAGGGGAGGGCTGGTGAGGCAGCTCAATAGAAGGGTCTCATTTTTATCGTTACTACGTGGCTACATTTCCCCCCAGCGTCACCCCAGACTGCGCCTGTCGCCTCGCTTTCACACATCGCCAGGACAGGATCTGAGGAGGGGAATGGGGTCTTTGCATGCAAAGTCTGGATCAGAACAGGCCATCAATCAGCAGAAATGTTTCCTGGATTTCTGTGGAGCAGACGGTCCATCCATGTGTATAAACGACAGCGCTCTATGTACAAACCCTGGCTGCTCCGCGCACTGAACATAGTGCCTCCATACACCAGCACACTGCTCTCCTGAAATACTCTGTGCTGCTGTCTCCCTGCTCCCTCCACCATATATCTCCCAGAATCCTTGCTGCCTGCCATCCTCGGTGACTGTCTACTTGTCAGTATAACTTTGCAGTCACGAACAAAATGGCTGCTAACTGGGTTCCTAAATATCATCCTCTTTTCCTTTAGCAAACACCCAGAAGGGGAGGAGAGGAGACATCACACATTTCAGCAGACTCCGCCCATAATTACTGCAGTGCTGTAATGTGAGCTAGTTGCACACTAGGTTTTTGTCAAATTTCAGTAGCTGCTCCCCCTAGTGTTTAAAAGTGGAAATGCCAAACTTTTTCAAATTATTTTTCATATTTTACTAAATTATAAACAAATGATAATATGTTTTGAGAAAATGTAAACATTAATTCTTTACATTTTTTCAATTGCTCTAAAAAATTTTTTTTAGATGGCACCTTTCCTTTAATGACCAAGCAAATTTTTACAATTCTGACCACTGTCCCTTTCAGGTTATAGCTCTGGAACGCTTCAATGCATCCACTGATTCCGTGACACTTTTTTGGCGACATATTGTACTTCATGTTAGTTGTAAAATGTATTCGGTATAACTTGCGTTTATGAAAAAAACGGAAATTTGGCAAACATTTTGAAAATTTTGCAATTTTCAAACTTTTAATTTTTGTAACCTTAAATCAGAGAGTGGTGTCACACAAAATAGTTAATAAAGAACCCTGATGAAGAAGGCCGAGCACCTTCGAAATGCGTTGGTTTAGTCATTCTCTTTTGGCCCCAACGCCGCTCCGTACCTTGTGTGACGTCACAGTTCAGGCACTCGCGAGCCGGCGCCAGCAGCCATCTCTCTCCTCGCGGTTACCAGGGACGCCTTCGGCCGGGGCTCCCAGGTATCGCGTCAGCTGCTACACGCCCTCCCGCTCTCCCCTTCTGTCCCCCTCTGACTCCGCAACAACCAGCAGCGGTGACCGGATCAGACTACTCCTTGGGGCTTTGCAGCGGGACGATCAACGCATCTGCACATAGGGTAAGCACCCTCTCACCACGCAACTATTGCGCAGTTTATTTTGATATCGGCGATCTGCAACCCATTAGTACATAGTATTTACCCCTAAGTGCGGCATCACTCTGCCCGTTTGTGGCACTTTTTCTATAGTTAATAAATAACATTTCCCACATGTCAACTTTACATCAGCACAATTTTGGAAACAATTTTTTTTTTTGCTAGGATGTTATAAGGGTTTAAAAGATCTAATTTTTCCAACAAAATTTACAAAACCATTTTTTTACGGACCACCTCACATTTGAAATGATTTTGGGGGTCAATATAACAGAAAATACCCCAAATCGGCACCATTTTAATGCTGGGGGGCGCAATACACTTATTTCTTAGCGCCGTTAAAAAGCAGCGCTGAGGAATAAGTACCCTTAACTGCCACAGTTGAAAGGCGTATCGGCAGTTGTTAAGGGGTTAAGCATACATATTGTTTATTGTTAACACATTTTAGAAGATATCTGTTATACTTGATGAATACATAAGATGACAAAGCCTTCATCTTTCCATTATTGAGACATATCAAAGCCATAATAATGAAACATGGTAAACACGCTATGGTTCACACATTTATCGAACCTTTCAATGCAAAATAATGCCCCACCTGTGGGGTTTGATTACTGCAGAATCAAGAGTATATATTTCATTGTGACTGGCACAAATTTCAACCCATCCAAGAAAGGTAGTATGTATTTGAAGTATAAAACTTACCCCAAGAATTTCAACATATTCATAAATTTGTGCTTCAAGAAAAGCAATGTCTCTGTTCTTTTCTGTGTCCCTGAAAACATAGAAATATAGTAATGTGAATGTATACCCCTAAAGAGAGATTAGATGTTAAAGGTAATCTGTCAGCAGGATCAACCCTCCTAAGTCATCTAATATGGGCATGCAGGTCCTAGAAAGTTGAATAAAATGATACTTTGATATCTGTGATCTGATGTCTCATTCCAGAGAAATCCACATCATTCTTAATATGTAAACAAAATGTTAAGATCTATGGGCTGGAAATAGATCTCTCCACAAAGGTTCCTCTGGAACTTATTATAAATTAAATAGAGCATTCCTAGTGTGAGGCATATAATGACTGATAGTTTGCTCTGCTGATCTCACTGCAGCGCTGTGTGTGTGCTTACAACTGACACAGTACAGCAGACTGAACTTTGTCTCATCACAATCAAATCTGCATCTCTCCTCTTCTGATATCAGCTTAGCTGCAGAGCTATGCCCGATTACCACTTAGGCGGTGTGCACATAGTCCGTTTTTTCCCACACGGAATTGGCCCAAAATGCTAGGGAATCCTTATTACAGAAAAGTCAATGAGAAATCTGAAGTACTGTGCACATAATCAGTATTTTCCTTTCAGGATTCAGGGTCACGGTGTCAGATGTCAACGTGAGCCTGCAGCTGTGACTGGCAGTAAAAAGCTTACTGCCAGTCACAGGCTTCTGGCTGATGAGAAACTACTATTCCCATCAGCCTATGCCTGCTGTCACTGATAACGGCAAGAGCAGGTGCTGCTGATGGGCTTAGCCATCAGCCGATGCCTGTATTCAAAGTAAAACAAACAAACAAAAAAGTTAAAATATTGAAAATCACAGTTATAATCATCTAACAGCTAATCCCTGAAGCCCTTGTCCCCTGTAAACAAAAACACACCAATACTCACCGTAATGCCTAATACCCGATGCCCATGTCACCTGTTAAAGAGAAAAAATAATAAACCACCATATCCCTCTCACCTATCAGTCGTAATCCATACAGTCCGACAACGCTTCGGATCACTTGTAGAGCTGTCACATCAGCTGATGCGACTGGTCTACCCGGCTACACATTGACAGTAGCCTGTAATTGCTCCTGGAGTGTATAGCGCTGAGCTGTAGTGTGAAAAGTCATCAAAGTTCATCTGCTGATGAGACCAGGTGATCTCACTTATGTCACCACCGCTGTGTGAGAACGTTCTCAAGCAGCAGTGAATTCATCGGGGTTCATCAGCTGATGAACTCCGGTGAACTTTCTCACCACAGCTCAGTGCTACTCACTGACACAGGAGCGTTTACCTCCTGTTTCAATGTGAGCCTGCTGTCCTCGAAAGCAGTCACATCAGTCATCAGGATTGTCACGGGACATTGTGGATTATCTGTTCACTTCGGACAGGTGAGTATTTTGGTACTGGGGATTAGGTGTTAAGGTGAGTATAATGTGTATTTTATTTTTAAATAAATGTGTAAAACGTGTGGTCATTTATTTCAAATAAAAAAACACCCAGAATAAATTCCTTTATTTACAATTTGAATATAGGGTTAGTAATGATGGCGTCTTACAGAAGCCTTTCCATTACTAACCCCTGGGCTTCAGGTCAGCTGCCTATACAAGGCTGACATGCTTGAGAAGGAATGGAGGAGATCCACGTCTGGCTCATAGATCTTAACAGTTATTTTACATGTTAAGAAAAACGTGGATTTCTCTGGAATAAGACATCGAATTGCAGATATCAAGGCATAACTTTATTCAGCTTCCCATGAAGACTGCTTAAGAGGGTTTATCCAACTGACATATTCCCTTTAAGAGAAAATAGGAGCCTGTAACAGGAAAAAGCACATTGCTTGGTGGATGTAAAAAGCGTGAACAGAAACATTCAAAAGGAACCAGTACTTCAGAGTCTCGTCCCCTTTATTCTACCAAGGAATAAGCCATCACTTGCTATAGCTCGAATATTAATTTGAATTCAAATTTGGTGGAACGGTCAATTATAACTAATCAGGTCTCAAGTTTAAAATCCATTTGTAAATCTGAAACTAGCAATATGTTTGTCTTAAAAAGAGCGGCCAATACATTTTTTTTCCGTTGGGAACCCAGCCACTAGTGGTACAGATGAGAAACTTGGGATAATAGAAGCTTTTTTTTTTGGTCTTTTACATACTGTGCCAGTTGATATCATACAAAAAGAAATGGATATCCCCCTTAAGGAAAACCCTCTACTAGTTTGGGAAATCTTCCCCAAAGTATTGAAATTATAGCGCTTTCACCAGTTTAAGCATGTTAAACTGGCCATATCATGGAATAGTGGCTAAAGAGCAATGCAGTTTTCTTTCACCTTTCTGGTGAAGAGATATTAGCTTGTCAGGTTTAGGTGATATAATTTATGTTTAAAGGGGCATTTCCATCTCCCAGATGCTATCCCAATATATTATAGGTGTAATAATAACAATATTAGCAAATGCCTCCAATTAGGAATGTAGTATTCTTCTGATTCACTATGTCTCTTTCCTCATGTGTAGGCACTGCAGTAGCAGAGAGGGGCCATGGATATTTGCACCCCCCCGGCTACAAATACCAGCCCCCAACTGCCCCAGAAATGGCGCATCTGTAAGATGCGCCAGTTCCGGCACTTAGCCCCCCGTAGCGGTGGGATATGGGGTAATAAGGGGTTAATTTGACCTTGCTAATGTAAGGTGACATTAAGCCCGGTTAATAATGGAGAGGCGTCAATAAGACACCTATCCATTACTAATCCTATACTAGTGAAAGGGTTTAAAAAAAAAAATAAAGACACAGCCAGAAAAAAAGTATTTTAATATTCTTAATTTACCCATACTTACCATACTCGATCGCCTGCAAAAAAATTAAAAATAATAAACCGTATACTCCGTCCAACGCAGTCCAATTAATAACGAGTGTCCCATGACGATCTCCCCTATAGAACAGTGACATAGGGTGATGTCACTGCTCTATAGGACCTCCAGTGACACACTGACAGGAGACAATGGCTCCTGCAGTGCATCACTGAAGAGGCTACCTTAGTTCAGGGTCTCACTTTATGGCAAAGCTGTGTGGGAATTTCCCCACACAGCAGTGCTACAAGTGAGACTAGGGACTATTTTTTACAGTGGTGGAGGAATACATTGCGGAAGGATACCTTCCGTCATTGTATTCCTGGAGCCACTGGAGAGCGGTCGCATCAGCTGATGTGGCTGCTCTGCACGGGAGATCGTCGTGGGACACTCGATTTAATTGGATATCTGCGGACACAGGGAGTATATTGTTTGTTATTTTAATATTTTTTACAGGTGACAATGGCTTCGGGGATCAAGGTGACAAGGTGATGGTGAGTATGTACTCTATGTTGTATGTACTGTATGTATGTATGTATGTACTGTATGTATGTATGTATGTTTTGTTATATGTTGTATGTACTGTTGTATGTACTGTTGTATGTACTGTTGTATGTACTGTTGTATGTACTGTTGTATGTACTGTTGTATGTACTGTTGTATGTACTGTTGTATGTACTGTTGTATGTACTGTTGTATGTACTGTTGTATGTACTGTTGTATGTACTGTTATAGGTTTGTGTCTTTTTTTTTACATTCAACACATTAGCCGGACAATGGGACTACTACTGTCCCATCATTGGCTAATGTGTCAATCACTGTCACTGCAGCAGGCATAGCCCGTTGGGACTTGTAGTCCCATTGGACGATGCCTGCACCCCCCCCCCCCAACAGCCCACACAGACCCCCGACAGCTCTGCACAGAGCCCCGACAGCCCCGCACAGACCCCCCGTCAGCCCCGCACAGACCCCCCGACAGCCCCGCACAGACCCCCCGACAGCCCCGCACAGACCCCCCGACAGCCCCGCACAGACCCCCCGACAGCCCCGCACAGACCCCCCGACAGCCCCGCACAGACCCCCCGACAGCCCCGCACAGACCCCCCGACAGCCCCGCACAGACCCCCCGACAGCCCCGCACAGACCCCCCGACAGCCCCGCACAGACCCCCCGACAGCCCCGCACAGACCCCCCGACAGCCCCGCACAGACCCCCCCCCCCGACAGCCCCGCACAGACCCCCCCCTCGACAGCCCCGCACAGACCCCCTCGACAGCCCCGCACAGACCCCCTCGACAGCCCCGCACAGACCCCCCGATAGCCCCGCACAGACCCCCCCCGACAGCCCCGCACAGACCCCCCCGACAGCCCCGCACAGACCCCCCCGACAGCCCCGCACAGACCCCCCCCGACAGCCCCGCAGACCCCCCCCGACAGCCCCGCATAGACCCCCCCCCCCCGACAGCCCCGCACAGACCCCCCCCCGACAGCCCCCCCACACACGCAGACCCCGCCCGCACACAGACACGCACAGTCTCCGCCCACACACTTCTCTCCTCCCGATCTGCAGCGTTTTCCCTGCAGCTAAACTGCAGATCTTTTTTACATCTTTGGTTTTGCTGCAGATGTGCCCGACTCAATGCAAGTCAATGGGTGCAGAAACGCTGCAGATCCGCACAGAGAATTGACATGCTGCAGCATGTGCATAGCGGATTGGGTTTTCCATAGGTTTACATGGTACTGTAAACCACATAGAAAACTGCTGCAGATCCGCAGCGTTAAAAACGCCGCGGATCCGTGGTAAAATCTACAACGTGTGAACATGGCCTTAACCCTTCCAGATCTCATCTTACAGCAGTCAGTGTGGGTGAAGAGTGAGAGCTAAAAGCACTCAAATTATATCTGGAAATAATTGTAGTGATACATAACTCAGCTTTGCTGTATTTTTACACCGTAGCTGCAGAGTTATGCATCATGCATCATTAGAAACGCTTCTAGATCTCATATCACAGTACTGTCAGCTCTCACTAACCACCAACACTGACTGCCATGAGATCTGCAAGGGTTTGTAATGATACATAACTCATATCTGCTGTAACTCTACACAGTAGCGGAAGAAATCAGTAAGAAGGGAGTGTGCCCTTTGTGCCCCTGTGTGTTGCTGTCTGATTTGTCTTTGGGGGGCATGTACTTGTTCCTCTGTATAAGGTTGACCAATCTTTGGTAAAGCCCACTTAAACCACAACATAAAGTATAACCTAAAACTTTACAAGCCAGTATCTCGGGAGAGTAGAAATTAAAAAACAAAAAGTATGTTTTACTAGCTCTGCAGCCACTATTTCATGATGTGGTCAGTTTAACTTGTACAAAATAGTGAAATGTCTTTATTAAAGTGCTTGATATAAAACATGATTATTCTAATGGAAAGTATTATGTGTTGAGCCTCCAAATATTAAAAATTAATGTATGACTCCAATCATTATTTTCATTCCAGGCTTTTAAACAATGTCCATCACGCAGCTGAATAACTGTACAAGAGACCGCAAAAATTTATTTAAACCAAAAGCATCTCCATTCCACTTAAAAGGTAAGATAACTGTACCTTCGGACCCCTTTTGCCTTTGGATTCTTGGCAAACAATGAAGGTTCTAGAGATTCCAGAGATTTTCCTTTTGTACCAAAAAGTCTCTGTGCCCGTTCTTCTAATGTTCTAAAAATAAATGGAGATTGGTTTAATACTACACTGTATATAGAAAATGTTCTAAAGGTATCAGAAAAAGACATCTTATTACAACAAAGTGGTTTTTACTAAGTCTAGAACTACAGTTGTCGGTGCATGCGAGCTCACATCTAGAAATCATCGAATTTACGCACGATTTGTGGATGCAACCGTGCATGCGCCGCTGGCGCCATTTTACTGGGGGCCTTTACTTTACTTAGCAAAATCTTGCTGACAGGTTCTCTATTATTTCATATGGGTGATTAGAAAGCTGCCTCGCAGGATATTACCTGGAAGCTGTCATAACTAAGTACTTGATAAAAACGTATAGCCACGACTGAAATCTTGTACCAGTCAATAAGTATACTGTAAATAATAAATCACTTTGTCAAGAGCTGTCAGTTCTCATATTTAAGGCTGAGAATATATTACTTTTACATTGGTCAAGAAGACAATGGGGCACATTACTGATAAATGTGCCCCATTGTCTTCTTGACCAATTTAAAAGTAGTGTTGTAGAGACATCTTATATACTTATTACCACAGATCAAACATTTTTACACATGTTAAGGCTTAAAATAACAGCATGGGTGACATGGCTAAGATAGGGAGCAAATGCTTTAAACATTTTTGTACTGCATGTTGGAGCTATGAATCTGTATTAAACTTCATAACCATACTGCCCTTTGTCGAGTCGTAAGAACATACGTTTGATAAACCTTAAGACAACAACTTTGGGTAGATTTTCCACTTACCCTCCACATTTAAGACCTAATGCAAGTAATGCAGACTTCAATCTATCCAACCCAAGAGAAGCCAATTCCTGACAAAACAATAAAACACAAAAATCATCATGTTACGGACTACCAAAAATATTAAAAGGTTAGTCAGATAAGCTTTCAAGTCATGTATGAATATAGCAGAATTAACTTGGAATAAAAGAGAGCCTGACAGCTTGCCCAGACCTCCCAAACCGCCAGTGTGTATTTACTGCTATGTAAATACTATTTCTAACAATCCCCTTTTATTGTCTAAAGGATTATTCCATATTGCCAAAAATTTTAGAACTGTGGTGGATATTTGCTAATTACGGTATCTGGTTACTAATCATGGGGGTGTGGTTTTCCTCAGAAAAATCATTCCCTCTTAATCATGCTATCAATAGCGATTTTCTATTTTTTCCTCCCCTTCTTCCAAGAGTCATAACTTTATTTTTTGATCATTCTAGTCTTATGAGGGCTTGTTTTTCGTGGAACGAGTTGTACTTTTGAAAGACACCATTGATTTGACCATATAATGTACTGGAGAACAGGAAGAAAAAATCCGAAGTGCGGTGAAATTGGTAAAAGTGCAAATCCACAATTTTTTTTTATTAACCATTTTCACTATATTGTAAAAGAGATTTAGCAATGATTCACCATAGTAAAACAAATATGCAAATACCAAACTTGTATCGGTTCTTTTTTATTTACCATACTTTTTGGACTAGAAGATGCACTTTTCCCCCCAAAAAAATGTGGGATGAAAATGGGAGCAGTGGAGCTGGGTCACAGGAAGCAAGATTGCGGCTGCAGAAAGTCATGGAGTGGGGTCATGCTGCGAGGAGGGGGTGGCATGGAAGTGCGAAGCAGGACCCGAGTCCCCACAGCGCAAATTGATCTTCTGGCGGTGGGCTATAGGAAAATGGCACCCGTATTGGCGCATGCACCTTATCAGATCTCGGCCCAATGACGAGCCGAGATCTCAGTCTGCGCATGTGCCATCTCTGGAGTCATGTTCCTGATACCCATTGCTGGGAAATCAATAGCTCCTGCCTTGCATCGCCAACACACCATCCCAAGGCTCACAGCATTGCCACACTTCTGCCGCCGCCAGCTTCCTGCAAAAGCAACCCTGCTCCTGACCCCCCATCCCCGGTAAGCTAAATTGAGACTAAAACGAACCCCAATTTTCACATTAAAAATTCTTTTTTGTTCCTATTTTCCTCCTCTAGTCCAAAAAAAAAGTCAAAGATTTGTATGAAAAATACCTGTAGAATTTCCATTTTTCAGGATTCTTGGGCTGGGTGAGGTCTTATTTTTTAAGCTTGATGTGATGTTTGGATCGTCTCTTATTGCAATGTTGCAGTGATATAAAAAATGTAATTCTGTTTTTTTTTCTCATTACGCCGTTTACTGATCAGATTAATTTACTTAAACTAAATTGATTGATCGGACCTTTCTGAACGCAGCAATATCAAATGTGTATTTTTTATTGTTTTACTTTTAATGGTGCAAAAGGGGGGTGAATTGAACATGTTTTTTAAAATGAAAATATTTTTTAAAACTTCATTTTCCAGGACGTTCCTCCTGACTGTTCCATCAGGAGGTTGTCCTTCTTATCCTTGATAGGGACAGGAACACACAAGAGGTTAAAAGGCCCCTCCCTCCACCACCCCTCAGTGTTTTTCTTGTTCCTATCAGGGACAGAAGCAAAAGAGGTATTGCTTACAACTTCCAGCAAGCAGGAGCTCCTGATGCCGGACGCGGGGGGGGGGGGGGGGGGGGGGAGAATCGGGACGGGGTCCTCACCATCTCTCCCCTTCCACCTGCTGGAGGTCTGGAGGCTGACACCCCTCCAAACAAGGGGTCCCTCAGCCTGCCCAGGTGAGCGGTGGCTCCTGGAGTGAGCCGCTTCCCCTTCAAAGGGGCTCTCCGCTCACCCCAACACGTGGCTCCAACACACATCGAAGAACTTCCGGTTACAGAGGGATGACGCGCGTTCCACCGTGGAACGCACTTCCGGTAGATTTGAAAAAAAAAAAAAAAAAAAAAAGGCGCCGACTCCTATTTTGAAGGAGTACCACCTTTTGACAATTCAGATGGAAGACAAGTGAGGCAATACTATTTAAAGTATAGACGGAGAGGAGCTGAGAAACGGAAATACAGCAAGATGAGCAATATGGCTGAAAACTTGCTCAGGGGACTGTAACTCTAAAAATAAATTGTGCTCCATCCCCTTTTCGGGCCTTCGAGTGTTTGGTCCAGTACTTTGGTCCAGGACATCGGATGACAAAAAAGGATTCCCAGGAGAAAAACCTAAGAAAGTTTTGTCCTTTCGGAGGCCTTATTTCCATCAGAAACCTGAATACAAAGGGAAAGGAAAGACCAGTAGATGGAGCTACCCGAAAAGCAGTAAAGGAAGAAGTGCCTTTTCCAGTTCGGCAAATAGTTCACGGAAACAATGACGCCAGGAAAGTAGGGGGAAGACTACAAAATTTTCTTCCAGCATGGGCAGAGGTATCCAGAAATCCGTAGATATTGCAAAAGGTAGCAGAAGGTTACAAGATTCAATTCCTGCAGATACGCTAAGGAAGATTCCACCCGACAGCTGTCCAGTCTCCCCAGGTCACAAAAAGACTGCTGGCAGACGTAAAAAAATTGGTGTTTGGGAGCAGTGATTCCGGTGCTAGAGGCAGAGAAGGGTCTCGGCTACTATTCGGGCCTATTCTCAATCAAGAAACCAGGGGGAGACTATCGCACCAAAATAAATATGAAATTACTAAACAGATGGGTTTCATACAAAAAATTCAAAATGGAGTCTATAAGATCTACGACTCCAATAATCAAAGAAAATATGGTGATTTGCACGCTAGATTATTGCCTGTTCATCCTCACAGCCAACAATATCTGAGATTTACGGTGATGGAGGGGGAAAAAGTTCAACGTTATCAGTTCAGATGCCTCCCATTTGGTCTTACCTTGGCACCACTCATATTTGCCAAGCTGGTAGCAGAAATTATGGGCTTTCTCAGGGAACAAGGAATATTGACTGTCCAGTATCTGGACGACTTCCTGTTGATGGCAGAGTCCCCCCAGCAACTGAGAGCCAGTTTAACGTCAACCATCTTATTGATAAACAACCTAGGGTGGATTATAAACTGGGGAAAGTCAAATCTAGTGCCAGGAAGACGAAAGGTCATTCTAAGAATTCTCTTGGACACCGAGCAACAGATGTCCCTCTGCCAGAGAACAGGAGGAACTCAGGGACAAGGTCTTAGACTTCAGAAGGAGATCTCAGGTGTCCATCAGGAAGGCTATGAGGATTCTGGAACTGATGACTTCTATTGCAAGGGTCCGGTGGTGTCAATTCCACTCAAGACAACGGCAAAATCAAGTCTGATCGACCTGGAACAGAAGGACGGATGGGCTAGACAAGAAAGTAAGACTGTCAGCAGTAACAAGAGGGTCTTTAACCTGGTGGACGTCCATGAGCGACCTGAGGAAGGCGATTATGTGGAGACGGTCCCCATTTGTATTGATCACCACGGACGCAAGCGGCAGAGGCTGGGGGGGCCCAGGTGCAGGATCAGTTTATACAGGGCACCTGGCGGAGTTCAGATCCTCCCAGATCATCCAACCTCCGAGAACTTCAGGCAGTCTGGAAAATACTGAAGCGATGTGGGCCAAGACTAAAAAACAGACACATCCGGATTCTATCAGACAATGTTACCCACAGTGGCCTTCCTCAAGCATCAAGGGGGTCCAAGACACCACATTTTACAATCGGTAGCATAAAAAAATCTTCCTTTGGGCAGAGGGGACGGTGCTAACAGTGACCACAGTACATCTGAAGGGGTCCCAGAATGTGGTGTCAGATGTTCTCAGTCAGGAAACAATTCAGCAGTGGGAATGGGAGCTGGACTGGAAAGAATACAATGATAATACGCTGATGGGGTACCCCCCCAAGTACCCCCCCTGTTCGCTACCAGAAAAAAATCAAAAGCAGAGAATTTTTTTTCCTTCAATCAGGGAGACAGACCGACAGGAGTGGATGCCCTATCTCAGGAACAGAACATGGACCTAGCGTATGCCTTTCCCCTTTTTCCCCCTAATCTGAGAAGTGCTGACGAAGATACGGGAGGATCAAGCCACGGTAATCATGATATTACCATTTTGGCCCAGAAGGAGTTGGTTTCCCCTAAGGAAGATGGCCATAAAAGATCCTATCATCCTTCCAGAAAGGCACGATCTACTGTTCCAGGGACCAGTACACCATTCCAAGGTGAAGATCCTACAGTTGGCTGCCTGGATCCTGAGCAGCAGATCTTGAGGTCTCTCAGATTCGGTCATAACAACTATTCAGAATAGTAGAAAACTTCAGCAATATATACAAAAATATGGAGGAAATTTTGTACACGATATCCTGAGGCGACAACAGTACTATCTGCTGAGTGCGGGCGGCTGTGCTGAGTGCGGGCGGCTGTGCTGAGCGGTGCTGAGTGCGGGCGGCTGCGCGTGGCGGTGCTGAGTGCGGGCAGCTGTGGTGAGTGCGGGCGGCTGTGTGGCGGTGGTGAGTGCGGGCGGCTGCGCGTGGCGATGCTGAGTGCGGGCGGCTGCGCGTGGCGGTGCTGAGTGCGGGCGGCTGAGCGTGGCTGTGGTGAGTGTGGGCGGCTGTGCGTGGCGGTGGTGAGTGCGGGCGGCTGTGCGTGGCGGTGGGGAGTGCGGGCGGCTGTGCATGGCGGTGGTGAGTGCGGACGGCTGTGCATGGCGGTGGTGTGTGCGGGCGGCTGTGGTGAGTGCGGGCGGCTGTGCGTGGCGGTGGTGAGTGCGGGCGGCTGTGCGTGGCGGTGGTGAGTGCGGGCGGCTGTGCGTGGCGGTGGTGAGTGCGGGCGGATGTGGTGAGTGCGGGCGGCTGTGCGTGGCGGTGGCGAGTGCGGGCGGCGGCGAGTGCGGGCGGCTGTGCGTGGCGGTGGGGAGTGCGGGCGGCTGTGCGTGGCGGTGGCGAGTGCGGGCGGCGGTAGCGAGTGCAGGCGGCTGTGGTGAGTGCGGGCGGCTGTTCGTGGCGGTGGTGAGTGCGGGCGTTTGTGCGTGGCGGTGGTGAGTGCGGGCGGCTGTGCGTGGCGGTGGTGAGTGCGGGCGGCTGTGCATGGTGGTGGTGAGTGCGGACGGCTGTGCGTGGCGGTGGTGAGTGCGGGCGGCTGTGGTGAGTGCGGGCGGCTGTGGTGAGTGGCGGTGGTGAGTACGGGTGGCTGTGCGTTGCGGTGGTGAGTGCGGGCAGCTGTGCGTGGCGGTGGTGAGTGCGGGCGGGTGTGCGTGGCGGTGGTGAGTGCGGGCGGCTGTGCGTGGCGGTGGTGAGTGCGGGCGGCTGTGCGTGGCGGTGGTGAGTGCGGGCGGCTGTGCGTGGCGGTGGTGAGTGCGGGCGGCTGTGCGTGGTGGTGGTGAGTGCGGGCGGCTGTGCGTGGCGGTGGTGAGTGCGGGCGGCTGTGCGTGGCGGTGGTGAGTGTGGGCGGCTGTGCGTGGCGGTGGTGAGTACGGGCGGCTGTGCGTGGCGGTGGTGAGTGCGGGCGGCTGTGCGTGGCGGTGGTGAGTGCGGGCGGCTGTGCGTGGCGGTGGTGAGTGTGGGCGGCTGTGCGTGGTGAGTACGGGCGGCTGTGCGTGGCGGTGGTGAGTACGGGCGGCTGTGCGTGGCTCTGGTGAGTGTGGGCGGCTGTGCGTGGCTCTGGTGAGTGTGGGCGGATGTGCGTGGCTCTGGTGAGTGTGGGCAGCTGTACGTGGCTCTGGTGAGTGTGGGCGGCTGTGCGTGGCTCTGGTGAGTGTGGGCGGCTGTGCGTGGCTGTGCTGGGCGCCGAGTGCTGGCGGCCTGAGCAGGCGGGGACACCGGCGCGCTGGGGGGGTCAGGTGCCGGAGTCGCCGCTAGCTCAGGCCCCCGGCACTTGCTATATTTACCTGTCCAACATTCCACTGCTACGCGCCGCTCCATCTTCCGGGTCCTCTGCCTGTTCAGTCAGAGGGCGGCGCGCATTAAGCGCGTCATCGAGCCCTCTGAACCGTTAAGTTCAGAGGGCGCGATGACGCGTTAATGCGCGCCGCCCTCTGACTGAACAGTCGCAGGCGGAGGATGGAGCAGCGCGCATCACTGGAACAGGGACAGGTAAATATCACATTCTCACCCTCCTGGCTCGTCCCTGCTTCTCCGTTGGAGATCGCGGTGTGCGTTCACTGCTTACGCATACCGCGATCTCCTCCTGGGAGCGTCACTCTGTGGGGTCCAGACTGCGCCGGCGCTTGCGCAGTCTATAAAGGCTTCGGACAGAGTGACGCTCCCAGCGTTATATTATAGATGTCTGCAACATATTAAGATAACACCTTTGATGACAGTGAACAAAGTAATCATTACCTATTTACATGAGCACCAATTCAAAAACACGGTCTCAAAAGGAGAGGCGGAAAAGAGCTAATATCCCTCTCCCTCTCTATCTTTTACAGGCAGCCATAATTTTATATCTGAGTCTTGCAGCAGAGCCAGATAGAACAGGGCTAAGTCTGCAGGATTTGAATAGATGCGCTTGCCTAGCTTTTTACTAGGACCAGGGTCTATGTTCACTAGAAGTCTGTTAGTCTGCTAGATGGAGCAGAGTCTAGCGTGCTGCTGGTGAGTGACCAGACAAAATGCGAGCTGTAGATGAGAGAGACGTGCAGGGGTCTCTCTCTGATTGGAGAACCATGTGGAAAATGCAGCCTGTTCAGTGTGAACTGTGCATGGAATTGAACACACTTCTGTTTGGCGCTGGAGCTCTGGCTGAAGGTGATACTGCAACTAGTGGGATCGGGCCTCTTCTGTGTATAAAGTTTGCTTCGTAAAAAAAGTACTGTAATCTGTTCAGGGAAGCCTGCACTGACATGTATGTTACTGCAGAATGAACGGTTTCTTAGCTATGATACCTTTGTGCCCAGAAAAGGCTTTTGCTTTTGAATCCCTTGGGAGTTTTATGAAAGCAATTAAAACTGCACCTGTTTGGACCAAACTGCACTGCCTGTGTGAACGCTACCTATTGCCTACCTGAGAGAGTGAACCCTTACAGTCTATACTGTGAACTTGTATACCAGAACACTTGCACTCTGCCAAGGAAGTAAATGTGGATGCTCATTTTAAATGGGTTATTGGACAAACCACATCATCAATATCCATAGGATAAATAACTGCATAATCAGTGGTGGGTGGGGTCCCTGTTGTGATTACCGTGTGTGATAACTGTTCTATTCACTGTTTACAGGAGCTCTGGTCAGGTGCTTACACAAATGCTCTTATAGTGTATACAGCAATGACCATGTATATATACTACCACTTGACATGTAACTTTGGGACCCTTGTTATTAGGATTGGGAGGGGAGGGGGGCCAACAGTTGAGCCCTGTGAATTATGCATTTATTGCTATTAATAATGCTCAAAGTAGGATAACCCTTTTAAGTTTAGTTTAATTTTGACTAGCTGAAGAGCCCGGCATTGCCCGGGCGTAGTAACTAACTGTGGTTAGTTATAACACATTATAATGATTATCCTCCATCCCATAGTCCCGTGCCCATATACCCATCACACATATCCTCCATCCCATAGTCCCGTGCCCATATACCCATCATTCATATCCTCCATCCCATAGTCCCGTGCCCACATACCCATCATTCATATCCTCCATCCCATAGTCCCGTGCCCACATACCCATCACACATCCCCCATCCCATAGTTCCATATACCTATTATGACATCATCTTCTATGGCAACCATTCTGACATCGTCGCCATGGCAACTTATGACATTGTCATCATGGCAACCATTATGACATAACCATCACAACCTATTATGACACTGTCACCATGGCAACCATTATGACATCACCATTGCAATCCATGACAGCATCGTCGCCATGGCAAACATTATATCATCGCCATGGCAACTATCGTCGATACACACATACACTCATGTGTATATATAGATAGATAGATAGATAAATAGATAGATAGATAGATAGATAGATAGATAGATAGATAGATTTACATAAACTTCGATTGCTGCTTAAATTACACCATACCTCCCATGATGAAAATGCAGATAGGTCTAAATGAGCTCCTGCATGAGTAAGCGCGCTGCTGGTTTCTTTCTGTAAGACATAAAAACTTTTCATTTATATTTTCAAAGAAAAGAGTTCTAGAAGCTGCAAAGAAAAACACTGAACATGTCTGGTCATGGTGACTTCAGATCTTAAATGACAAGTAGTAGTCATATGTACATAGGTGGTCACACTTCATTGAGAGATTTAATCCATGGCAGCTCAGAAAACATCTTCCCTTTTTGTTTTAGCGTTTCCGTTTTTTCACTCATTCTTCCCAGAGCCATAACTTTTTTATTTTTACTAAGATATGGCCATGCGACGGCTTGCATTTTGCGTGACGAGTTGTACTTTTGAACATCATTATTGGCTTTACCATGTTGTATGCTCGAAAATGGGGGAAAAAAAATTCCAAGTGCGGTGAAATTGCAAAAAAAAAAAAAAAAAATAGGCATTAGACCTACCGGTAATTATGTCTCCAGGAGTCCATCCTGACAGCACCCTGGAGGACGTCCTCCTCCCCTTGCTGGGACAGGAAACACAGGAGAGTTTAAAAGGTCATGTCCCACCCCCAATCCTCAGTGTTGTAACAAGAACCGCCTCATGGAAATGCAAAAAGTGCTTTAATGATAAATAGAACATATTACATCATATGCCAGGAACATATTACATCATATGCCAGGAACATATTACATCATATGCCAGGAACATATTACATCATGCATATAAATATCAAACCAGGGAGGGAACAACCAGTGCTGTCAGGATGGACTCCTGGAAACATAATTACCGGTAGGTCTAATGCCTATTTTCCAGAACGTCCCTCCTGGAGAGTACCAAAGCACCTCCTTAGGGTGGGATTACCGCTTGGAGAACTTTTCTCCCAAATGCAGTGTGTTGACCAGACAAAACATCAAGTTTATATAGTGTTTACAAAAGGTTTTGTATTGGCACTAGCCCATGTTGCTGCCTTGCAAATCTGCTCCAGAGAGGCGCCTGCCCTCTCAGCCCACGAGGCAGATATCCCTCGTGTAGAGTGTGCATGAAGACCCTCCGGAGGTCAGACTCCTTCAGACTGGTAGGCCTCAGAGATTACAGACGTGATCCAACAAAAGATAGAGGCCTTAGAGGCCTTCCTTCCCTTATTCTTTCCCCCAAACAGAATGAACAAGTTTGGGTCTATCCGCCATGAGCTGGTGTCTGCTAGGTAATCTAAGACTGCCTGTCTGACGTCAAGGGAATGAAGGGCTTTTTCTTTTGCGTTGGCAGGCTTATTACTAAATGAAGGTAAAACAATTTCCTGATTTCTGTTCTTTGCAGAGCCTACTTTCGGAATAAACGAGGGATCTAGTTTAAGGATTAAACTATCCTCTCTTATCTGTAGGTACGGGTCCCTAGTACCCAGGGCCTGAATTTCCCCCACCCTTTTGGCCGTGGTGACTGCCACTAAAAACGCTGTTTTCCGTGTGAGGATTGATATGGGCATATCAGCCGAGGCGTATGCGTCTCTACATAGGAATCTGAAGACCAAGTTGAGGTCCCAGGGAGGCGTCAATTGCCTAATGGTGGGGCGTAACCTCTGAGTAGCTCGGATAAATTTGACCACCACGGGTGAGATGCAAGGGGATAGTGCAAAAAAGAGCTAAGTGCCTAGATCTGCACTTTCAAGGTGCTTGGTCTAAGACCCTTGTTGAACCCAGCCTGCAGAAAATTTAGGATTCTAGGTATGTCAGGAGTGTCTGCCGCAACCTCAGACCTGCCACCCTCCAGACAGAAACGCTTCCAGATCTTTAAATAGATTGCCGATGTGACTGGCTTCCTTCTGGATTTAATAGTGGCTATCCCTTGATCTGATAAGCCTCTTGCCTTCAAGATGTCCCGACTTCAGGATCCATGCTGAGAGATGGAGTTTCCCTGGATTCGGGTGGAAAACTGGACCTTGGTGGATTACATCCTCCCTGAGAGGAAGCTCTATTGGGTTCTCGATCGCCAGGTCCGCTAGCAGAGAGAACCAGCTCCTTCTTGGCCAGTATGGAACGATCAAGATAACCTGAGCTCGAACCTCCTTGATCTTTCGGAGAACGGCTGGGATCAGTGCCAGAGGTGGAAACGCGTATGAGAGGTTCCGTCCAGTCCTGGCTCAGTGCGTCTACCCCTTCCGGGAGGTCCAGTGGGTTCAGAGAGAAGAATCTTGAGACCTTCGAGTTTCTTCTGTTTGCAAACAGGTCTATACTGGGAGTTCCCCAACAAAGACATAAATCCTGGAAGATATCCTGGCTGAGTTCCCACTCTGTTGCGAACACCCGCCTTCTGCTCAGATAGTCTGCTATCACGTTCTGAGAGCCTTCTAGGTGAATTGCGGAAATGGATAGGACCGAATTATCTGCCCAGCAAAATATTCTTCCAGCTAGATCCTGGAGCAGATGGTGTCTTCAGCCCCCCTGAGGTTTCAGGAAAGAGACCGTTGTCACATTGTCGGATAGTATCCTGACGTGACAATTTGCAAGAGTGTCGATTTCTTCTTAAGGCCCCCCAAACAGCATAGAGCTCCTTGAAGTTGGAGGAGCTGTGAATTACATCTGCTGGCCACCTTCCCTGTAGGATCTTGCCTTTTAGATGGGCTCCCCAGCCCCATGCACTGGCGTCTGTAGTGACTACTACGTAGGGGGAGGTAGACCATAGTACTCCGACTCTTAGGTTCTCTGGCTGTGTGCACCAGAGGAGAGACCTTCGTACTGGATTCATTAGCTTCAAAATATTGTCCAGTGAAGACTGGCGACCGTCCCATTTGGAGAGAATTAATCTCTGCAGAGGTCTTGAATGAGACTGTGCCCATCTGATTTACGGTATGCAAGCCATCATTAGACCTAGTACTCTCATGGCCTTCCTTATTGAGGCTCTGTGCTGTAATAGGAGCCTGATCTGAGTCTGGATTGCCTCCAGCTTGTTCTCGGGCAGCAGGGATTTCCTGCTTCTGGAGTCTAGACACACTCCCAAGAAGGTCTTCCTGTATTCCGGAGTCAGGTCGGACTTCTGCCAGTTTATGACCCATCCTAATTGTTCCATTACCGATACTGTCCGGCTCCTGTGGGCTGACAGTGTCTCTGGCGATCTTGCTACAAGGAGAAAGTCGTCGAGAGATGGAACTATTATGATACCCTGGTTTCTCAGGAAGGCGATGATCTCAGACACCAGCTTTGTGAATATATGAGGTGCTGAGGCAAGCCCGAAGGGAAGGCATTGAAACTGGTAGTGACAGGTCCGGGCCGGCAGAGCTACAGCAAACCTCAGAAGCCTCTGGGATGACGGGTGGACGGGGACCTGATAATAGGCACTCTTCAGGTCGAGAGTGCACATCACAGCGTCCCGATCTATGAGGTGAATTGCCGATCGTATGGACTCCATACGGAACCTTTTGTACCTGACCCAGGCATTCAAAGGTTTCAGATTTATCGTGCGGTAGTCGCCAGATAGTTTTGAGATGGAGAATAGGGAAGAGTAGTGTCCCTGGCCTACTTCTAGTGGTGGGACCGGAATTATGACTTCTGAAGAGAGCATATCTTGCAAATCTATCAGCATGGCCGAGCCCTGCGTGACCACCGTAGGTGCAATGTATCTCTCTGGAGGAGGGGAATAGAGCTCAATGCTGTATCCCTCTGCCACAGTCCGGAGGACCCACTGATTCTGAGTGATTCGGGCCCAATTCTCTGCAAAGTGGCGGAGCCTTCCCCCGATATATGTGGCGTCATTGTGTCTTGGACTTAGAGGAGGGGCTGAAGAAGGAACTCTTGTTCTTAGTGCCCTGGCTACGGGAACCCCTATAAGATCCTCTATTGGATCTACCCCCTCTGAAATCGTACTGTCTCCTGAAGGGGAATCCTTTCCGAAAGGACCGAGACCTTTTAGGTTTGTCCTCTGGAAAACCTTTCTTTTTATCAGAGGCAGATTCTAGAATAGTATCTAGAGAAGAACCAAATATTCTTGACCCTGAAAAGGGGATTGAGTAGAGCTTGGTCTTAGAGGCATTATCTCCTGACCAGGATCTTAGCCAAACCGCCCTTCTAGCCGCGTTAGATAACGAGCCGCTTCTAGCTGAAAATCTAACCGACTCTGCTGTCATATCGGACAGAAAAGCCATAGCTGATTTCATAATAGGAAGGGAGCTCAAAATGTCGGACATCAGGGTTTTATTGGACAGATGCTCTTCCAATTGCCCCATCCATAGGTACGTAGATCGGGCCACCGAAGTGGCTGCTATGTTAGTCTTAATTAAGGCCGCAGACGATTCCCAGGCCCTTTTAAGAAGTATGTCAGCCTTTCGGTCCATGGGATCGTGCAAATTGGATGAGTCCTCAAAGGGTATGGCTGTCTTTTTGGCAACCTTTGCCACCGGAAGGTCTGTTTTGGGTATCTCTTCCCATAGCTTGACTTCCTCAGGCTCGAATGGTAAGCGAGCCTTAAAGTCACGAGACAGTACCAGCCGACGTTCAGCCTCCTTCCACTCTTCCAGTATCATAGCTTTAATATGTTAACTAACGGGGAAGACTGTCTGTCGACGTTACATAAGTCCCACGAACATCAGGTCCTGTCTGGATTGTGGCTTAGATGTCTCTTCTATCTGCATCGTGCTTCGCACTGCCTGCACGAGTTCATTCGTCTCTTCAGCCTGGAAGAGGTATTTTCTATGGTGGTCCTGGCTCCCTGAGGGGAGCTCCCCCTCTTCTTGCGACCGAGTCCTCTGGGTCAGACCTGTCGTCAGAACTAAACTCCGGCTCTCTCAGGTCTCGCTCCCGTCTGGCTCTTTTGCGGCCAGGGATAGGGCTGGACTGCCCTGAAATACTGGACAAGGAAGCATGAACTTCTTCCCGGATTGGGGACCTCATCTCTGACAAAAGTGAAGATTGTTCGTCCCTCATAACCTTAGATGTGCAAGATGCACACAAGGTCTTCCCATGGGAGTCCGGGAGCTTCATGTGGCATATAGGGCATCTGTTGGACTTTGTAGAGACCTTGCCGGGTTTCTTAGCTGGAGTGGGGGGAACAGTGGGGGTTCCCTTATCCTTAAATGACATAAGATAGGGAGTAAAAATAGGATAGGCCTGCCTGTGCGTGCAGTGAGGGAAGTCTGCGCTATGCGCACTTACCCCTTCCTCGCCTGGCATGCCTCCTTCCATGGCACTGAGGCAGAAGGTTCCCCACGATTCCGAGGCTGGATAGGAGCGCCCTTGCTGCTATGCGTTCCAACGCTGGAGCGCACGCACTTCCCCGCCTTTACAACGTCACCGGAAGTGACGGTTACCGGAAGTCGCTATACCGGAAGTGATGCGGTTCCCTCGGAGTTCCGGAAGATGCCGTGCCGGGTGAGACGCCGCTCTGGATGCCGCGACTCCCTGCCACGTGGAACCGCATCCGCAGCCGAGAGCCGCTGCCACCAGGAGTCTCGTCCCGCTTCTGGTCTTTGGAGCAGAGGGACTCCCCACCCGGAGAGTTTCTACCCTGAGCCACTTGACAGGGGTAAGGGTATTGGCAAGCTGCATGATCCCCCTGAGCTCCGGTAAGCCTGCACAGCTTCTCTCGTGCATCCCTCCTTGCAGGGGACAGGAAAAACACTGAGGATTGGGGGTGGGACATGACCTTTTAAACTCTCATGTGCTTTCTGTCCCAGCAAGGGGGAGGAGGACGTCCTCCAGGGTGCTGTCAGGAGGGATGTCCTGGAAAAATGCAATTCCACAACTGTTTTTTGGAATTTTTTACCATGTTCACCAAATGCTAAAACTGACCTGCCATTATGATTCTCCAGGTCATTATGAGTTCGTAGACACCTAACATGTACAGGTTGTTTTTATTTAAATGGTGAAAAAAATTCCAAAGTTTGTTGCTGAGCTGATATTTTTAATGATACCATTTTGGTGTGGATACGATCTTTTAATCGCTCATAGCTAAATTTTAATCCAATGTTGCGATGACCAAAACTCTGGCGATTTGACTTTTTTTCGCGCCGTTTACAGATCGGATTAATTCTTTTTTAGCTTGATAGATCAGGCGATTCTGAACGCATCAATACCAAATATGTCTATTTTTAAAAAAAAATTGTTTTATTTTGAATAGGGTGAATGAGTTGTGATTTGAACGTTTATATTTTTTTATCTTTTTAATATACCGTATATACTCGAGTATTTGCCGACCCGAGTATCAGCCGAGACCCCTAATTTTACCACAAAAAACTGGGAAAACTTATTGACTATGGTGGGAAATGCAGCAGCTGCTGGTAAATTTCAAAAATAAAAATAGATACCAATAAAAGTAAAATTAATTGAGACATCAGTAGGCTAAGTGTTTTTGAAAATCCACATTGAATCAGGAGCCCCATATAATGCTCCATACAGTTCATGATGGGCCTGGTAAGATGCTCCATACAAAATACGTCCCATATAATGCTCCATAAAGTTCATGATAGGCCCCATAAGATGCTCCATATTAAAATATGCCCCATATAATGCTGCACAAAAGGTTAATGATGGCCCCTTAAAATGCTCCATAGAATATATTATGCCCCATATAATGCTGCACAAAGGTTGATGGCCCCATAAGATGCTCCATAGAATATTATGCCCCATATAATGCTGCACAAAGGTTGATGGCCCCATAAGATGCTCCACAGATTATGCCCCATATAATGCTGCACAAAGGTTGATGGCCCCATAAGATGCTCGATTATGCCCTAAATAATGCTGCACAAAGGTTGATGGCCTCATAAGATGCACCGTAGATTATGCTGCAATGAAAAAAAAAAAAAAAAATGTCATACTCACCTCGTCACTCAGGCCCCCGGGACTAGCGATATTCACCCGTCCCCGTTCCACCGCCTTGCGCCGCTAACCACATCATCACGCCCTCTGACCTGAACGTCACAGCCAGAGGACGTGGAAGACGGAGCCCGGCGGTGGAACGGGAACAGGTGAATATCGCAATGCTTCCCCTCCTCCGTTACACTCACCCTCCCGGCGCAGTTCCTGCTTCTCAGTCGTCCCAGGCTGGCAGCGTGTTCCTGTGTTCAGCGGTCACTGGTACCACTCATTAAAGTAATGAATATACGCTCCACACCTATAGGAGTGGAGTCGCGTCCATATTCATTACTTTAATGAGCAGTACCACGTAACCGCTGAACACAGGAAGAGCTGCCGCAGCCTGGAGACCATCGCATCGGATAGGCAGGGACCGCGCCAGGAGAAGGTGAGTATGATGTGACAGCCGCCGCTCCCCCGCCAACCCCCTGGGAATGACTCGAGTATAAGCCGAGAGGGGCACTTTCAGCCTAAAAAAATGGGCTGAAAATCTCACCGTATATACTCACTCGAGTATAAGCTATTTTTTTTTACCTGCTTCAATAGTCTCCAGAGACTAGAAGCTGCAATAACCCAATCGCCTCTGCTACTCACAGGCGATGATCAGATCGCCTGTATGTAGCAGCAATGCTCACCTGCTATAATCACCATCCACCGGGCGGCGCTTATAGCAATCCGGCAATGACAACCATAGAGGTCTGCTGGAGACCTCTGGTTGTCATGCTGACCCATCAGTGACCCGCGATCATGTGACTGGGTCACCGATGGGATGGATTAGTGACGCGCTTCTGGCACAATCACATTAAATGCCGCCAACAGCGATTGACAGCAGCATTTAACGGGGTTAACAGTCGTTGGTGGATCGTGATTCCACCTGCGGCTGTTAGAGGCACAGCTGTTCAAATGACATGTGCTGGGAAAGATGTAGGCTTAGCACCAGAGCCCACATCAAAGGTAGAGGATACGATATGTGCAGTACTAGTACGGAGCACGTTGTGAATGGTTAAATAGCCCAATCTACTGCTTGAGGCAAAGCAGTTTAAAAAATAGAAAATAGTTTTGAAGGTGTTGGAAAATAAAAAAGTGGTGCTTAATCCTTTTTTTTTTTTTTTTTTTTTTTTTTAGCACTAACGCAATATTATTCAACATATTTATGCCAGAAAACAAGCGTAAATATTCTGATTAATCTGTCCATCTCCTTGGCTTCTATACTGAAAGCAGTTTGTGATGAGACAGCATTTAATCTTAATTATCCAGATATCTATTTTTCAGTAGGCCAGAAGAACAACACAGATTTGACATTCTACGGGATATCAGCTTAAGATAATGGCCCAAGCTGAAAGAATACAGATCAGCTCCAATGACTATCACTGAACCCATTGATAGGTTTGGAGAAGCCAGGTTGTGACCCTCCAGTCCCCTGGAATCCGTGGATACATTTGAGGAAGCTAGGAATGAATATGTTTTGAGAAGCCAGGTTGGGACCATCTGGTCACATGCCTCAATGTACTGTCAGCTTCCTAGGCTTGTCGTTACCTCCTCTCTGTGGGTGCCAAAAAGCAGGGTGCCACTGGTGGGGGTAGTCGGCCCTGGAAGCTCAAAGTCGCAGCTGCTCTAATCCCGGCGAGTCAGCGGAAGGGTGAAACTCTATAATTTTACACCATCTTGGGTATCTTGCTGGGACTGTTCTGTATGTTATTGTTTGTTGGTGGTTCAGTCAATTATTGTCACGCTGTTTTACCCTCACCGTGTAATCTGAGTAGTATTGTGTCCACGGGAAAACAGCGGGAGTTCAGTGGGATTAGATCTGGTCCATGTAATCTCAAACCAGAGGATGAGAGCATCTATTGAGGCCTCGGAGCCTCCACACTGTTCCTACTCTAAAAATACATTTGTGAGCATTTTGTGGACAAAGATGACCCACAAATGAATAGAAGCCCTGATTTTAGGATACTGTCTAATTTCCCAGTATTCACTTGATCAAATGGGAAACTATAGTTTTCCCATTGCTTACTTTCTTCAAAGCCTGAATCCAATGAGGCGTGGAATCACTGAATTCATACTGCTATGGGGCTTGTGAGCCCCAATGGGGACAATAATGATTAGGTCTGTCTAGCGTTGCAGAATATGTTGGCGCTATAAAAGCATAACATTATATACTAGATGGTGGCCCGAATCTAACGCATCGGGTATTCTAGAATATGTATGTAGTTTATTTATGAAGATTTAAGAATAACGCAATGAATACACAGCATTTTCCGGGTAAAATTTATACATTATCAGCGAAGCGGTGTTTAAATTCCGCGCCAATATTGCTGATTGATCGCGGCCAGCCGGGTGCGACCAATCAGCTTAGCGTGGTTCAAATCCCGCACCAATTCGCGGCCGGACTGCGCCTGTCGCTGATTGGTCGCCGGCAGCTGGCGAGACCAATCAGCGACGCAGGATTTCCGTTACAGACAAAATTAGATGATTATATAGTAGATACCCGATGCGTTAGAATCGGGTCACCATCTAGTATTCATATAAACATTGGTGCTTACATTTATGTTTTAACCCATTGGACACACTGCCATTGTTTTTCTCCTGTCTTTATTTTAAGAGTCAAAACTTTATTAGTCATCTATCGCTGTATGACAACTTGTTTTCTACGGGATGACATAGTTTTCAAAGACACCATTTATTTTACCATATGATAAACTTAAAAACGGTGAAAATTTAAATTTTTCTTCTCTCCCTTACACACTGTCCTCCATGTTGTTCTCTCCCTCACACACTGTCCTCCATGTTATTCTCTCCCTCACAGACTGCACAGCTATGTAGTATATTGGTCAGCCAAGTAGTATATAGCAGAGCCACGTAGTATATAACATAGCCACGTAGTATATTGTAGAGCCTCATAGTATATTGCACAGGCACGTAGTATATTGCACAGCCACGTAGTATATTGCACAGCCACGTAGTATATTGCACAGCTACGTAGTATATTGCACAGCCACGTAGTATGTAACAGTCACGTAGTGTATTGCAGCTACGTAGTATATTGCACAGCTATGTAGTATATTGGTCAGCGACGTAGTATATAGCAGAGCCACGTAGTATATAACATAGGCATGTAGTATATTGTAGAGGCACGTAGTATATTGCATAGCTACGCAGTATATTGCACAGTCTACGTAGTATATAACAGAACCGACACAGCCACATAGTATATTGCACAGCTACGTAGTATATAACACAGAGCACGTTGTATATTGCACAGCCACGTAGTATATTGGACAGCCACGTAGTATATTGGACAGTCACGTTGTATATTGCACAGCTACGTAGTATATTGCACAGCCACGTAGTATGTAACAGTCACGTAGTGTATTGCAGCTACGTAGTATATTGCACAGCTATGTAGTATATTGGTCAGCGACGTAGTATATAGCAGAGCCACGTAGTATATAACATAGGCATGTAGTATATTGTAGAGGCACGTAGTATATTGCATAGCTACGCAGTATATTGCACAGTCTACGTAGTATATAACAGAACCGACACAGCCACATAGTATATTGCACAGCTACGTAGTATATAACACAGAGCACGTTGTATATTGCACAGCCACGTAGTATATTGGACAGCCACGTAGTATATTGGACAGTCACGTTGTATATTGCACAGTCACATAGTATATATCACAGAGATGTAGTATATAACACAGCCCACGCAGTATGTAACACAGCCCACCTAGTATATAGCAATGTGGCCACTATACGCGTGGTTAAAAAAGACTTAAAGTAAAAAATAAACACATACTCACCTTCCGAAGGCCCCTTGAAGTCCTGACGCCTGTGTACGGTGCACGCGGCAGCTTCCAGTCCCAGGGTTGGTATGAGCGCAGGACCTGTGATGACGTCACGGTCACATGTCACCGTGACGTCATGGCAGGTCCTTCTCGCATAGCATCCTTGGCACCGGAACCTGCCGCTTGCACTGCCGGGGACAGCACGCGACGTCAGAAGGTGACAATAACCTTTTTTTTTTTTTAAATTATTATTATTATTTCTAACATTAGATCTTTTTACTATTGATGCTGCATAGGCAGCATCAATAGTATAAAGTTGGTCACACAGGGTTTATAGCTGCGTTAACGGAGTGCGTTACACCGCGGCTTAACGCGGTCCGTTAACGCTGCCATTAACCATGTGTGTGGGCTATTCTAGAATATGTATGTAGTTTATTTATGAAGTTTTAAGAATAATGCAATGAATACACAGGACTTTCCGGGTAAAATATATACATTATCAGTGAAATTTAAATCTCGAGCCAATATCGCTGATTGGTCGTGGCCGGCCAGGCGCGACCAATCAGTGAAGCGTGGTTCAAATCCCGTGCTAATTCGCGGCTGTACTGCGCCTGTCGCTGATTGGTCGCAGGCAGCTGGCGAAACCAATCAGCGACGTGGGATTTCCGTGACAGAAAAACAGACAAATAGACGGAAGTGACCCTTAGACGATTATATAGATAGATAATATACTGCTGTCACTCCCCTGTTGACAAAACATACAGCGGTCACTTACTGACCAATTCCGGTTTAACATTTACAAGAAATTCAGAGAATTTATGTTTTATCAATGCTATTCATTACATACCGGCCATCCTGGAAAGCTCCCAGTCTCCCATTTCTTTTCAAATTCAATCTGTATCTTTCCAAATAGTTCATTTTGATCCAACAAAGGCTTTACTCTGTCAGCGTAGTCTTGGAGGTATTCTAAAAGCACTTCCAAGTACCTGTGTGAATATAGTTATAAAAACAAACAAAATTCCAAGTAACTATGGAATCTACGTAGAACAGCATTACACATACGCAAGTATCTAAATTACACACCAAAACACTATATAATGAATTACAATTTTAAGTACCCCAAAATGCATTAAACTTTTACCTTTTGTATTCTGCATTTTTCCGCTCTTTGGGAATGTCAAAGAGTTGGTCAAAAGATGATAAATATGTTATGTAGTCCAGTTTCTGAAAAAAAGAAAGTCAAATGTTTGTGTTACAGAAGGCATAAATTTATAATATACGCTCACATTATCATAAAGCTCTTGTAGCATCAGAGGATAAATCTCTGCAGTACATCATTATTTCTTTACATGAAAACAGATACAAAAATAAGGGCTAAATTCAATAACCCCTTGGGCTATGTGCACACGTAGGAAAAGAAGTGCAGAATTTTCTGCACAAAATCCGCATCTCCTGGCAGAATCCGCAGCCGTGCATTTGCCGCGGTTTTTATGCAGGTTTTGTGCGGTTTATATGCGGAATTGATGTGGATTTTGTGCGGATTTTTTGCGGTTTTTGCCAATGCGGATTTTTAACATGGAGCGGTGCAGAAACACTGCAGATCCGCACAAAAGAAGTGACATGCACTTCTTTGAAATCCGCAGCAATTCCGCACTGATTTTTCCGCACCATCTGCACAGCTTTTTTTTTTTTCCCCATTGAATAACATTGTACTGTACATCACAGTGCGGTTCTGCAGCGTTTCTGCGCGGAAAAATCCGCTGCGGATACGCAGCAAATCCGCATCGTGTGCACATAGCCTTAAGGACCGAGCCTATTTGTGCCATTTTTTACATCGGACCACTTTCACTTTATGTTGTAATAACTCTGGAACGCTTCCGTGGATCTCACTGATTCTGAGTGACATACTGTCCTTCAAGATATTGGTAAAATTTCTTCAATATGACTTGCGTTTACTTGTGAGAAAAAAACAATTTGGCAAAAATTTTGAAAATTTCACAATTTTCAAACCTAGAATTTTTATGCCTTTAAATCAATAATGTAACACAAAACAGTGGATAAGTAACATTTCCCACATGTCTACTTTACATCAGTACAATTTTTTTTTAAAAAATTTTTTGTTAGGGAGTAAAAAGTTGACCAGCAATTTCTCTTTTTTCCAACGTAATTCACAAAACCATTTTTTTAGGGACCAAATCACATTTGAAGTGACTCTGAGGTGTCTATATGACAGAAAATACCCAAAAGTGACACCACTCTAAAACTGCACCCCTCAAGGTGTTCAAAACCACATTCAAGGGGTGTTTCACAGTAACTGAAGCAATGTGGATGGAAAAATATAACATTTAACTTTTTTTTTTCCACAAAAATGTTACTTTAGACCCAATTTTTTTTTTATTTTCACAAGGCTATTAGGAGAAAATGGACCCAAATATTTGTTCTGAAATTTCTTCTAAGTACGCAGATACCCCATATGTGGGGAAAAACAACTGTTTAGGCGCACAGCAGGGCTCAGAAGGGAATAAGCATCATTTGACTTGGCTGGAAGTGAATGCCATGTCGTGTTTGGAGAGCCTCTGATGTGCCTAAACAGTAGAAATGTAAGTGACACCATTTTGGAAACTAGACCCCCTCAAGAAATTTATCTAGATGTGTGATGAGCAACTTAACCCTAATGTTCTGTTCGGGTCATAGTGACCCGAACAGACTTTTGCGGCCCTGTAGATTTTTTTCTGTAAGTCTATAAAACTTGAGACTCCTTGACTTTTCCTCATTTGGGGGGACCTACCTATGAGTATTTTTTTTTTTTCGTTTACTTTTTGCTACGCGCAAAAAGTTACACTTGTTGTGTTCGGGTCATAGTGACCCGACATCGTTTTTTACAGCTGTGAGGCCATATTTTCAGTGAAATAAAGGAGTTATAACCTCAGTTGGGTCTATTTATTGCATCTACTATTGTATATCAATTGATTTATTTCCTAAATTATTTCAATGGGGTCGTACACGCGCTCTACCGGGGGTATGCATTGAGATCTGCGCACCATAAAAATGGCTTTATATTGATTATTTTTGGTGCGCAGTCTATTCTAAAATGTAGAGTGCATCCGGAGAGATCACTAGGTGTGCACTACACGTGTATATTATGCGCAGAGCGGACTGCTCAGAACGCGCTGTCTAAGACGTTTTTTTTTTGTAAAGCTGAGCTGTAAAGTCTTGCAAATAATTTTTTTTTGCTAAGTAAGTCTGTCTTCCTGGCTTATCTGCTTGTTTTCAGAAGGGTTCTTATCTTCTCTTATCAGTACACGTTTTGTTTTTGTTTTTTTACAAAATATGTGTAGTTTTCTATTTTCGTTTTGCTCATTGATCTGTTTTTTCAGAATAAAAACAAAAAAAAAAAAGATTTCTAGTTCATTTTTCTTTTTTTTTTACTACCAAACATGTTCACAAACAGTCTAGTAAGCAAAAAGTATTAAAAAAAAAATGGAGTTAGAGTGTCTAAAATCAAGGTTTAATAAGCCGGGTCATAGTGACCCGGAACACTACAAGTGTATAGTAAATGCGAACAAAACAGCAGGGTTAAACCCCCAGGTGCTCTGCAGAAGTTAATAACGTAGAACCAATAAAAATCACATTTTTCCACAAAAAATTTATTTTAGCCCCAAATGTTTTATTTTCACAACGGTAACAGTAGAAAATGGACTCCAAAATTTGTGGTGCAATTTCTCCTGAGAGTGCCAATACCCTGTGTGTGTGGGAAAACTATTTTTGAGGCACAGCGCAAAGCTCAAAAGGGAAGAAGCGCCATATTGGAGTTCAGAGTTGGCTGGAATGGTCCGAGGCTGCCGTATCACACTGGCAGAGCCCCTGAGGTGCCAGACCAGCAGAAACCCATTATCTCATTTTAGTAACTACACCTCTCAATGAATTCATCTAGGGGTGCAGTGAGCATGTTGATACCACATGTGTCTCACAGAAATTTATACCATTGTGCGATCAAGAAAGAAAAATATTTTTTTCCACTAAAATGTTGTTTAAGCCCCAAATTTTAATAAGGGCTAATAGGGAAAAATGAACCTCTCAGTTTGTTGTTCAATTTCTTCTGATTGTGCCAATACCCTGCATGTAATAGGGAACTTTTAATGCACAGTGAAAAAGTCAGAAGGGAAGGAGAGCCATATTAATTTGCAGATTTCCTTACCGCTTCATTGGGGGACACAGGTAACCATGGGGTGTATGCCGCTGTCGCTTGGAGGCTGACCCTAGGCAAAAAAGGAAAATAGCTCCTCCTCAGCAGTATACATCCACCAACAGGCACAAAATACCTCAGTTTAAGCTTAGTGTCTGTAGGAGGCGGACCTGAATCTGATCCTAGATATGTATTTTTTCCTTTTCGGGTTTCTTGTTGTGTTTTATTAATCTTTTCCATTTGCTTTCAGGTTCTTCTTCCTTAGGGTAACAGGGTGTAATTTCTCACCTTGTTTTCCCGTACGTACCTATGCGACAGAGTGGTGTCACCCACATCGCCCACTCTCGGACCCGCAGGCAGGACGTAATCCCCTGTCACCTTTATGGGTGTTTCAGGGTGATTCCCGGTGGCTGGTCCTTGTCTTTTCCCCACCCTTCTCCTCGGAGAGGGCTGGGAGGAAGACTATGGTCACCAGCGGTCTTCTGCATCATCAGGATATGGTGCGGGAAGGAGGATCTATCACACCAGGACCCCCATCCATCGAGGATGCCTTCACAAGCTCCCAATCAGTGAAGAGGAACCGTGGACCCACAAGCCCACAGTGCAGGTATTTATGTTTCTCCCCCTACAGTGGCGCACGTCAATTTTTCGCCCCATTCAGTCATAGGGCAGGGCGGCTTTAAAGGGAGTCTGTCACCCCAAAAATCGTATCTGAGCTAAGCCCACCGGCATCAGGGGCTTATCTACAGCATTCTGTAATGCTGTAGATAAGCCCCCGATGTAACCTGAAAGATGAGAAATAAAGGTTCTATTATACTCACCCAGGGGCGGTCCCGCTGCGGTCCTGGTCCGATGGGAGTCGCGATCCGGAGCCTCCTATCTTCATTCGATGACGTTCTGTTCTTGCAGCGGCTTCGGCGCAGGCGTACTTTGTCTGCCCTGTTGAGGGCAGAGCAAAGAACTGCAGTGCGCAGGGGCCGGGAAAGGTCAGAGAGGCCCGGGGCCTGAACTGCAGTGCTTTGCTCTGCACTCAACAGGGCAGACAAAGTACGCCTGCGCTGGAGCCACTGCAAGAAGACAAGAAGAGGACGTCATCGAATGAAGATAGGAGGCGTCGGACCCGGATCGCGACTGCCATCGGACCCGCAACCGCAGCGGGACCGCCCCTAGGTGAGTATAATATAACCTTTATTTCTCATCTTTCAGGTTACATCGGGGGCTTATTTACAGCATTACAGAATGCTGTAGATAAGCCCCCGATGCCGGTGGGCTTAGCTCAGATACGATTTTTGGGGTGACAGATTCCCTTTAATGCAATAATCCCTGCACAGCCCATGACCATTTCTCTCTCCCAGACCTTGGGGCCATCCTCATTTCTTCCTGGCCGCACCTCCTCCCTAGCTTCCCTGGCCACTCTCCACCGCGCGTTTGAATTGCGTGCTCTTTTTACACCTATCAGGTCTCGATAGGTCAGAGATTCTACTGCACTGAACTGTCCAAACCCCGTTTTGCGCACATATCCTCGACGCTTTTGCTCAGACAATCATATTTAAGTCACATGCTGTCCATTTCCTTGAGATGGTTCTACTCCTTCACTGCAGGCCAGCTGTGTTTAATGAAACTGATATGACTTGATTTGGAAAGGCACACACCCGTCTATATAAGACCTCACAGCTCACAGTGGATGTCAGACCAAATGAGAATCATGAGGTCAAAGGAACTTGCCAAGAATGTCAGAGACAGAATTGTGGCAAGGTACAGATCTGGCAAAGGTTAAAGCAAACTTTCTCCAGTACTCAAGGTTCCTAAGAGCACAGTGGCATCCATAATCCTTAAATGGAAGAAGTTTGGGACCACCAGAAGTCTTCCTAGACCTGGCCGTCAAGCCAAATTGAGCAATCGTGGGAGAAGAGCCTTGGTGAGAGAGGTAAAGAAGAATCTGAAGATCACTGTGGCTGAGTTCCAGAGATGCAGTAGGGAGATGGGAGAAAGTTCCACAAAATCAACTATCACTGCAGCACTCCACCAGTCAGGCCTTTATCGCAGAGTGGCCGGATGGAAGCCTCTCCTCAGTGCAAGACATAAGAAAGCCCGCATAAGAGTTTGCTAAAAAAACACATGAAGGACTCCCAGACTATGAGAAATAAGATTCTCTGGTCTGATGAGACGAAGATAGACCTTTTTGGTGATAATTCTAAGCGGTGTGTGTGGAGAAAACCAGGCAATGCTCATCACCTGGCCAATACAATCCCAACAGTGAAACATGGTGGTGGCAGCATCATGCTATAGGGGTGTTTTTCAGCTGCAGGGACAGAACGACTGGTTGTCATTGAAGGAAACATGAATGTGGTCAAGTACAGAGAATCCTGGATGAATACCTCTTCCAGAGTGCTTTGGACCTCAGACTTGGCTGAAGGTTCACCTTCCAACAAGACAGACAATGACCCTAAGCACACCGCTAAAATAACAAAGGACTGGCTGCAGAACAACTCTGTGACCATTCTTGACTGGCCCAGCCAGAGCCTTGACCAAAACCCAATTGAGCATTTCTGGAGAGACATGAAAATGGCAGTCCACCAACATTCATCATCCAATCTGACGGAACTGGAGAGGATCTGCAAGGAAGAATGGCAGGGGATCCCCAAATCCAGGTGTGAAAAACTTGTGGCATCCTTCCGAAGAAGACTCAAGGCTGTACTAGCTCAAAAGGGTGCTTCTATTCAATACTGAGCAAAGGGTCTGAATACTTATGACCATGTGATATTTCAGTTTTTCTTTAATAAATTAGCAAAAATTTCTACATTTCTGTGATCTTCAGTCAAGATGGGGTGCAGAGAGTACATTAATGAGGAAAAAAATGAACTATTTTGAATTTACCTAATGGCTGCAATGAAACAGAGTGAAAAATTTAAAAGGGGTCTGAATACTTTCTGTACCCACTGTATGCCCAGCCCTGGAGAGGCTTCTCATTGACCCTGTAAGCCTACTGCAATTCATTACGCCTGTGCCCTCTGCAAAAGAAAGTGGTCTTCAGGTCAATCTTCTCTTTTCCGCCCATCCTGCAGTCATTCCACCATGTCTGCCCCACAGGAGCACCCTAACGCACGGGATGAGAGCACACCCCCCCCCCCTCCCTCCTGAGTGGGCTGTTACCATGTCACAGTCGGTCTCTGACCTGACAAAAGTATCTCAGTCCCTGGTCCAGGTCCTGGAGCATCTTCCACATTTGTCTGCCGCCACCAGTACTCCGAATGCCTCTCATGATGATTCGCATGCACCTAACCAAGATCTTTGCAGGGACAGATCGGGTACAAAGTAAAGGAAGTGGGCTCTTTCCAGTTCCTCCTCCAGTTCCACGGGTCCCTCTGCATCCTCTAGAATGCCCTCTTCTCCCCATGCCCCTCCTCGGAGGCAGCTTTTGGGTCAGATGCAGATTCCCAGTCTGAGTCTGATACGGACCAGGTCTCAAAAATGCAGGATATGGTTAATTGCCTTATCTTGGCAATTACCCAAACTCTTAACCTAAAGGAGGATGAGGCACCAGCTCAGGAGCACTCTTTCCTTTAAATGGGTAAAAAGTCTTTCCCGGACTTTTTCAAAATCACAGGGAATTTGAGGCGATTATGGCTAAATACTGGGAACATCCTGAGAGGCGCTTCCCGGGAAGGAAGCAGCTAGACATCCTTTATCCCTTTAGTCCAGATCTTGTTGGTAGATGGGCAGAGTCGCCTAATGTGGACCCGCCGGTTTCTCGCCTGTCCTCCAAGACAGTCTTGTCTCTGCCTGACGGTGCATCTCTTACGGATGCTACGGATAGGCAGATTGAGTCCTTGGCTAAATCAGCCTTTGAAGTGGCTGGCACCTCGCTCTGCCCCATTTTTGCCTCCACCTGGGTGACAAAATCCATGTCTGCCTGGTCAAGAATGCTTCGCCAAGGTATCCCAGCTCCCCAGGATGAGATGGCAGATTTGGCAGACCAGATTTGCTCATGCCGGTAAATATCTTCTAACCGCCTCCTTGGATGCGGCTGGCTGTTCCGCCAGGGCAAACGGCAACATCATTGCTATATGTTGCATTATCTGGTTGAAAGCGTGGAATGCAGATCCAACCTCAAAAGTGTCTCTCACTAACCTAGCCTTTCAAGGATCTAGACTATTTGGGTCCAAACTGGATCAAATAATTTTGAAAGCTACCGGCGGGAAAAGTACCTCTGTTCCCCAGTCCAAGCCTAAACGTTTTTTCAATAGGAAAAGGTTGCTTCAATTCGTTCCTTTTGGCCCTTCTATTCTTCAGGGACCCTCCTCTCAGCAGGACCGCTCTTCTGCCCAAAGGGAAAGGAAGCCGTCCGTCAAACCAGCTCCTCACTGGCAACCAAAGGGTCGCTCTTCCAATCCTTCAGGGTCACGCGACAACAGACTCTCCTTGACGTGATGGGTCACCCCCACCCGGGAATCTCTCCAGGGTGGGAGGCCGGTTTCTCTTCCAGGAAGCATGGTTGTCGGTGGTTGACGATGTTACGTCCGGTTACAAAATCGACTTTTATCCCCCCCCCGGAAAACATTTCTTTTTGTCTCGCCCGCCAAGACTCCCATCTTAGGGCCCAGGGATTCTTTAGGCCGTCTCTACCCTACTACGCACAGAAGTAATTGTACCCGTTCTCCAGAATGAACGGTTTTCAGGGTTCTACTTGAATCTTTTCGTAGTCCAGAAGAAAGACGGATCGCTCCGTCCGATTCTGGACCTTAAGTGACTGAACCGTGAAGTTCGGATCAGTCATTTCAGAATGAAGTCCCTACGTTCAGTAGTCGCCTCCATGGAACGGGGAAAATTTATTCGCTTTGTAGACATTCAGGATGCTTATCTTCACAGCCCTATTTGTGTTCAGCAACAGAGATTCCTGCGGTTTGCAATCCAGGAGGACCACGATCAGTTCACGGTTCTTCCCTTCGGCCTGGCCTCTGCCCCCAGAGTATTCACGAAGATAATGGCAGCAGTCATGGCCATCCTTCGTTCCAAGGGGATTCTCATAATCCATTACTTGGACGATCTTCTGATCAAGGGGCAGTCCCGCCAAGACTGAGACCTGAGTCTCCAGATCACCTGGGACATTCTGGTCCGCCTCGGCTGGATTGTTAACAGAGAGAGGCTCTCCCTGATCTCAGCTCAGCACCTGGTGTTTCTGAACATGAGGTTTGACACGGCCCTAGCCCGTGTCTTCCTTCCAAAGGAAACGTATCTCTCTCTCTGCCAGGGGATGAGCATTCTAAAGCGACCAACTCCTCTCCCCCACGGTCCTGCATGAGAGTTCTGGAGAAGATGAGAGTTCAGCTGGCCCTTGGTGCACTTCTTTTGAGCCCACTGAAGACATTCCATCTTCTCTAATGTCATGGAAAGTGGCCTATTGAGTTGCCATTACGTCCATCAGGAGAGTTTCTGAGTTAGCGGCACTGACCTGCCGTTTTCCGTTCCTGATTCTCTATCAGGACAAGTTAGTTCTCAGACCAGTTCCTTCCTTCTTGCCTAAGGTGGTTTCTTCATTTCACATAAATGAAGAAATTGTCCCTTCCCTCTCTATGTCTCTCTGGCTCATCCCCTGGAGAAGACGCTCCACAACTTGGATCTGGTCAGAGCTATCAGAGTTTACCTCCCAAGTATTGTTCTTTCGCCTCTCGGATACCCTTTTTGTCATCTTTGAAGGTCGTCGTAAGGGGTTTCCAGCTTCCAAATCTACTATTGCCTGTTGGATTCATTCAGCAATATTGGAGGCATACTGCGTTCAGGACAAACAGCTTCCTCCGGGGGTAAACTCTCACTCCACACGGGCGGTGGGAGCTTACTGGGAAGTTCGTCACCAGGCTTCAGCTTTACAGATTTGTAAAGCTGCGACCTGGTCATCTCTGCACACTTTCGTGAGGTTTTACAGGGGTCCTACCCATGCCTCGTCTGATGCAGAACTGGGAAGGAAGGTTTTGGAGGCAGCGGTTACACACCGGCTGATCTAAGTCTGTTTTTCTTTGCTTTCTTTTTGTTTCCCACCCTTGGGACTGCTTTGGGACATCCCATGGTTACCTGTGTCCCCCAATGAGGCGATAAAGGAGGGATTTTTGGTACTCACCATAAAATCTCTTTCTTGGAGCCTTCATTGGGGAACACAGCACCCCTAACTGTTTGTACCGCTTTGGGCCTACATGTGCCTTTGTTGTTGGGTTGGTACAGATGTTGAGTTTTGGTTGCTACTCCTACTGCTTTAACACTAACCGAGGTACTTGGTGCCTGTCGGCGGGTGTATAATGCTGAGGAGGAGCTATTTTCCTTTTTTTTGCCTAGCGTCAGCCTCCTAGCGACAGCAGCATACACCCCATGGTTACTTGTGTCCACCAATGAAGAAGAAGAAAGAGATTTTAAGGTAAGTACCAAAAATCCCTCTTTTAATGTTACGGTTTGCAGGTGCCATGACACACTGGGAGAGCCCCTGAGGTGCCAGAATACACATAAGTGACCTCATTTTACAAACTACACCGCTCAATGAATTCATCTAGGGGTGCAGTGATCATATTGATAACAGGGGTGTGTCACAGAATTTTATACCATTGAGCAATGAAGAAAAAAACATTTTTACCACCAAAACTTTGTTTCAGACCCAGATATTACACTTTCACGCTGGGAAAGGGGTAAAAATGGTGCCAAAATTTGTAAAACAATTTCTGCTGAATGTAGCAATACCCCATATGTGGCTGTACAGTACTGCTTAGCCATATAGTGAGACCCGGGAGGGACAGAGTGCTATTTGCCTCCCGGAGTGCAGATTTTCCTAGAATAGTTTACTGACTTCATATACAGAACTCGTAAGTGCTAGGAGAGCAGAATTCCCCTTCAAGTGACCCCATTTTGGAAATTATACCCCCGCCCAACATGTGAACGCTAAATGTGGTTTAGGCACACTGTGGGGGCTCAGAAGGGGGGGGGCTTTTGGATTTGGGAGCGTAGAATTTAAATTTTTTTTTTTTTTGGGGGGGGGGGGGGGGGGGGGCAAGGAGTCACAGCGCTATTACAGAGCCTTTTATTTTATACTACCAGTAACGAGGAAGCCCGCTATATTTCTGTTAAGAGATGACAGACCTGAGTAGGGGCTTGCTTTTTTTGAACGATTGAGTTGAAGCTTTTATTGGGAACATTTTACATAACATTTGGGGTCACATTTATCCTGCTCTCCACGCTGAGCACTAACTTTGAGGTTTCCATCTAAATCTCTGAGTGACGTAATTCAGATTAAGCCCCTGAAGGATCCATCTATATCTATCTATCTATATATATATATCTATAATCGTCTAAGGGGCACTTCCATGTTTGTCTGTCTGTCTCTCTGTCACGGAAATCCCACGTCGCTGATTGGTTGCGAATTCGCCCCTTCCTACTCTGTCAGTGCCCCCTCCAGTCAGTGCTCACACAGGGTTAATGGCTGTGTTACACCGCGTTATGCCGCGGTGTAACGCAGTCCGTTAACGCTGCTATTAACCTTGTGTGACCAACTTTTTACTATTGATGCTGCCGATCTAATGTTAAAAATAAGAAAAAAAAAATCATTATATACTCACCTTCCGGCGCCTTTCCCGCTTATCGCGATGCTCCGGGCCTTGCATTGCGGTCTCGCGAGATGATGACGTAGCGGTCTCGCGAGACCGCTAAGTCATCTGGGTAATTTTGCAATGCATCGCTGGGAACGGAAGCTGGCGGCCGCATCGCGCGCATAGGGACAGCTTCGCTGGACGCCGGAGGGTGAGTATATAACTTTTTTATTTTCATTCTTTTTTTTATAACAGGGATATGGTGCCCACAGTGTTATACACTGCGTGGGCAGTGTTATACACTGCGTGGGCAGTGTTATACACTGCGTGGGCAGTGTTATACACTGCGTGGGCAGTGTTATACACTGCGTGGGCAGTGTTATACACTGCGTGGGCAGTGTTATACACTGCGTGGGCAGTGTTATACACTGCGTGGGCAGTGTTATACACTACGTGGGCAGTGTTATACACTACGTGGGCAGTGTATATACAGATTTACAACTGATTTTTTGTTTGGCTGTTGTCACACACTAAAAGACGCTTTCTATTGCAAAAACTGTTTTTTTGCATTGCCATATATTGAGAGTAATTTTTCTAGATTTTGTCTGACAGTCATGTGAGGGCTTGTTTTTGCTGGACAAGTTGCCGTTTTTATTGGTACCTTTTTTTGGACACATGACTTTTTGATCGCTTTCTATACCGATTTTTGGGGAGGCCGAATGAAGAAAAAGCAACAATTCAGGAATTGTTTTTTGGAATTTTTTTATGCTGTTTCACATGTGGTAAAAATGATAAGGCAGCTTTATTCCTCGGGTCAGTATGATTACAGCGATAGCACATTTATATTTTCTCCTTCGCCTCATTGGGGGCCACAGACCGTGGGTGTATACTGCTGCCACTAGGAGGCTGACACTAAGTGATACAAAGAAAGTTAGCTCCTCCCCTGCAGTATACACCCTCCTGCTGGCTCTCAGCTAACCAGTTCTTGCTTAGTGTCAGTAGGAGGCACGCGGACGGGTCTGCTATTCAGACCCAAAACTCATTATTTTATTTTTACCTTTTACATTTTTGATTTTACTTTCTACAACGAAGGGGCGAAGGATCCTTTCAAGGTTTCGATCTCCCCGAACCATCAACAGGCGAGCAGAGTATCGCCTCTCCGTATCCTCTCCTGCGACGTGCCACGCCTGAGCTAAATCTTAGGGGCGATGGGTTCCTTCAAGGGCACCTATCTCCCCACACCCTGAACGGACGTGCACATGGAGTGTCGCCTCCACGTACCCTCTTCCCCAGCCAGGCCTATTGCCGGACAACTGGCCCTGTCCACCCGGGGGCTTGAAGTCCGTGGATGTACATAGGCCCCCTCCTCTCTTCGGCATCCGAGCAGCCCCCACTGTCCCATCACTGTAAAAGAGGATGGCACAAGGAGGCGGACGGTTCCTCTCCACCTCCCTAACAAAGGAATGGTGGATTGAGGTTTTTCCCTCTATCCCTGCACCGTCCACGCTACAATACCTGACCTGCAGCAGAACAATAGAGTGCGTGCGCCTTCCTCGGTGCTGAAACCCAGTCATAGGCGGCAGCTCCATGCCGGGACGTGCACTGATGGTGAGTGGATCTAGTCAGTGGTGGGCCTCTGCAGTGGATATTCATATGCGGACAGGCAACCTCAGCTTCCCTGTGGCCCACCTCCCTGAGGTAACGCTCCGGCCGGCTGCAAAAATTTAGCCAATGTATAGGCCGCATCCCGGAAGCCGTGCCCGCGCTAAGGTGGCTCTGCCCGTCTTTTCTGGCACTTCTTCCCTGGCACGGGAGCAATCGCTTCTCTCGGCAACACCCCACTATTCTACCACTGGTATTGATCACGGTGGCTGCAGAAATTTAAGCCCCAACTTGGGCCTATTCATGAAAGTCACTAGGATCCGCCTCCCAAATTTTCGCCTCTCGCTCTCTGCGAGACTTAACCACCTCTGCAACTCCAGGTGGCCATCTTGATCCACCCTGCCAACACACACACACACACACGAGCTATGGTTTTGCATTAAAGGGGCACAATGACTCTGCAACCAGGTAAGGAAGTACTGCTCTCTTCCCCTGCATCTTCCCCCTGTGCTTAAAGACACATGACCAGTATCTCCTGCCTGGTCTTAAAAGGTACACGACCAGTATTCCCTAGTCTTAAATACACACGACCAGTATTCCCTAGTCTTCAATACACATGCAGTATTCCCTGGTCTTAAGGGCACATAACCAGTATTACCTAATCTTAAAGGCACAGAACCAGTATCCCCTTGTCAAAGGCTCATGACCAATATTCCCTGTCTTAAAGGCATATGACCAGTCCGAAGCCAGTCACCCTAAATGAGCTCAGGAGCCCTCCGCCGCCGATCCCAGCTTATCCCAGAGTACCTAGTTCCCCGAGTAGGCTTCGTCACTGCCGCAACCCATGGCTTCTCTGACCAAGAGATTGAATTAGTCCGTGAACCCTCTGGTTCGGAGTGCTCGCAGGACCAATATAGATGGTCACTTTCCTTCATGCGAGCCGTCGGCTAGCAGGAGCCGCAAGTTTTCTAGAAACGTACAGGCGTCTAGAAACGTACACGCGCCTAGAAAACAGAAGTTTCATTTCCTGATCCCTCACCAATGATTTGCTGAGAACAAGTCTCTGAATATGGATCGGATATTGCCTTGGTTCTGGACTCACCAGAAATTCAGAAAACTATGGATTCGCCTATTGATATCATCATCCAATCTCTGTAGATTGACTAAGACTTCGGTTCTAATCTAGATCACGCAGTGTGTCCCTCATGAGGAAACTAAACTCCCAGCAGAGCATTTGCCATTCACCCGGACAGGGAGCTTCCGGATAAGTGATCCACTGGACAGAAGCATCTGCAAGCGCGGTATCCTTTTTCAGCCAATATGCAAACACGCGGGGTGTTCCCTCCACGTATTCCCACCTAAGACGTGAGATGCCATGCCTGGTCTGATTCTTAGGGGCGGCGGGTCCTTTTAAAGGGCAGCGATCTCTCCACACCATCAATAGACGAGCACATGGAGTGTCGCCTCCATGTATCCTCTTCTGCAGCCAGGCCTAACGCCGGACAACCAGCTCTGTCCACCCGGGGACCTTAACTCTGTGGATGTACAGAGGCACCCTTTTTTGGCGTCCAAGCACCCCCCTCCCCCTCAGCATCTCCACTATTTAGCAGATGATGCAAGAAGGCGGACAATACCTCTTCACTTCCCTGCTAAGAGGATGGTGGATCGAGGGTTCATTTTAACTCCGCACCGTCAAAAGAGAGCGGCGATAGCAAGAGACGGCTTTTCCTGACCTTCTGCATGCAGCCGCGCATTCTGCCACTTGGCATATTACCTATCAGTATCCCTGCCCGATGGGTCATCAATTAAAAATACAACAGACTGGCAGATAGCAAATCTGGTTCGTTCCTTATTGCGGCCTCCGGTTCAGCCCTCTACCCTTCCTTAGCCGCCGCATGTGTTGGTAGAGCAATGGTCTCCTGGTCAGAGACCTTAACCCCTTCATGACCCAGCCTATTTTGACCTTAATGACCTGGCCGTTTTTTGCAATTCTGACCAGTGTCCCTTTATGAGGTAATAACTCAGGAACGCTTCAACGGATCCTAGCGGTTCTGAGATTGTTTTTTCGTGACATATTGGGCTTCATGTTAGTGGTAAATTTAGGTCGATAATTTTTGCGTTTGTGAAAAAACGGAAATTTGGCGAAAATTTTGAAAATTTCGCAATTTTCACATTTTGAATTTTTATCCTGTTAAACCAGAGAGTTATGTGACACAAAATAGTTAATAAATAACATTTCCCACATGTCTACTTTACATCAGCACAATTTTGGAAACAAAAGGAAGTTATAAGGGTTAAAATTTGACCAGTGATTTCTCATTTTTACAACAAAATTTACAAAACCATTTTTTTTAGGGACCACCTCACATTTGAAGTCAGTTTGAGGGTTCTATATGGCTGAAAATACCCAAAAGTGACACCATTCTAAAAACTGCACCCCTCAAGGTGCTCAAAACCACATTCAAGAAGTTTATTAACTCTTCAGGTGCTTCACAGCAGCAGAAGCAACATGGAAGGAAAAAATGAACATTTAAATTTTTAGTCACAAAAATGATCTTTTAGAAACAATTTTTTTATTTTCCCAAGGGTAAAAGGAGAAACTGGACCACGAAGGTTGTTGTCCAATTTGTCCTGAGTACGCTGATACCTCATATGTGGGGGTAAACCACTGTTTGGGCTCACGGCAGGGCTCGGAAGGGAAGGAGCGCCATTTGACTTTTTGAAGGAAAAATTGGCTCCAATCTTTAGCGGACACCATGTTGCGTTTGGAGAGCCCCCGTGTGCCTAAACATTGGAGCTCCCCCACAAGTGACCCCATTTTGGAAACTAGACCCCACAAGGAACTTATCTAGAGGCATAGTGAGCACTTTAAACCCCCAGGTGCTTCACAAATTGATCTGTAAAAATGAAAAAGTACTTTTTTTTCACACAAAATGTTTTTTAGCCTCAATTTTTTCATTTTCACATGGGCAACAGGAGAAAGTGGATCCTAAAATTTGTTGGGCAATTTCTCCTGAGTACGCCGATACCTCATATGTGGGGGTAAACCATTGTATGGGTGCACGGCAAGGCTCGGAAGGGAAGGCGTGCCATTTGACTTTTTGAATGGAAAATTAGCTCCAATCGTTAGCGGACACCATGTCGCGTTTGGAGAGCCCCTGTGTGCCTAAATATTGGAGCTCCCCTACAAGTGACCCCATTTTAGAAACTAGACCCCCCAAGGAACTTATCTAGATGCATAGTGAGCACTTTAAACCCCCAGGTGCTTTACCGAAGTTTATACCGCAGAGCCGTGAAAATAAAAAATAATTTTTCTTTCCTCAAAAATGATTTTTAGCCCGGAATTTTTTATTTTCCCAAGGGTAACAGGAGAAATTGGACCCCAAATGTTGTTGTCCAGTTTGTCCTGAGTACGATGATACCCCATATGTGGGGGTAAACCACTGTTTGGGCGCACGGCAGGGCTCGGAAGGGAAGGCACGCCATTTGGCTTTTTGAATGGAAAATTAGCTCCAATCATTAGCGGACACCATGTCGCGTTTGGAGAGCCCCTGTGTGCCTAAACATTGGAGCTCCCCGACAAGTGACCCCATTTTGGAAACTAGACCTCCCAAGGAACTAATCTAGATCTGTGGTGAGCACTTTGAACCCCCAAGTGCTTCACAGAAATTTATAATGCAGAGCCATGAAAATAAAAAATAATTTTTCTTTTCTCAAAAATGATTTTTAGCTCTCAATTTTTTATTTTCCCAAGCGTAACAGGAGAAATTTGACCCTAAAAGTTGTTGTCCAGTTTCTCCTGAGTACGCTGATACCCCATATGTGGGGGAAAACCACTGTTTGGGCACATGCCGGGGCTCGGAAGGGAAGTAGTGACGCTTTGTATTGCAGACTTTGATGGAATGGCCTGCGGGCATCATGTTACGTTTGCAGAGCCCCTGATGTGCCTAAACAGTAGAAACCCCCCACAAGTGACCCCATTTTGGAAACTAGACCCCCCAAGGAACTTATCTAGATATGTGGTGAGCACTTTGAACCCCCAAGTGCTTCACAGAAGTTTACAACGCAGAGCTGTGAAAATAAAAAATCATTTTTCTTTCCTCAAAAATGATTTTTTAGCCCGCAATTTTTTATTTTTACAAGGGTAACAGGAGAAATTGGACCCCAATAGTTGTTGCCCAGTTTGTCCTGAGTATGCTGGTACCCCATATGTGGGGGTAAACCACTGTTTGGGCGCACGTCAGGGCCCGGAAGGGAGGGAGCACCATTTGACTTTTTGAACGCAAGATTGGCTGGAATCAATGGTGGCGCCATGTTGCATTTGGAGACCCCTGATGTGCCTAAACAGTGGAAACCCCTCAATTCTAACCCCAACACACCCCTAACCCTAATGCCAACTCTAGCCATAACCCTAATCACAACCCTAACCCCAACACACCCCTAACCACAACCCTAACCCCAACACAACCCTAACCCTAATCCCAACGCTAATCCTAACCCTAACCACAACCCTAACCCCAACACACCCCTAACCATAACCCTAACCCCAACACAACCCTAACCCTAATCCCAACGCTAATCCTAACCCTAACCACAACCCTAACCCCAACACACCCCTAACCACAACCCTAACCCCAACACAACCCTAACCCTAATCCCAACGCTAATCCTAACCCTAACCACAACCCTAACCCCAACACACCCCTAACCATAACCCTAACCCCAACACAACCCTAACCCTAATCCCAACGCTAATCCTAACCCTAACCACAACCCTAACCCCAACACACCCCTAACCACAACCCTAACCCCAACACACCCCTAACCCTAATCCCAACGCTAATCCTAACCCTAACCACAACCCTAACCCCAACACACCCCTAACCATAACCCTAACCACAAGCCTAATCTTAACCCTATTTCCAACCCCGGCCCTAATTCCAACCCTAACTCTAATTCCAACCCTAACCCTAAGGCTAAGGCTATGTGCCCACGTTGCGGATTCGTGTGAGATTTTTTTCGCACCATTTTTGAAAAATCCGCAGGTAAAAGGCACTGCGTTTTACATGCAGATTTACCGCAGATGTCCAGTGTTTTTTGTGCGGATTACACCTGCGGATTGCTATTGAGGAACAGGTGTAAAACGCTGCGGAATCCACACAAAGAATTGACATGCTGCGGAAAATACAACACAGCATTTCTGCGTGGTATTTTCCGCACCATGGGCACAGCGGATTTGGTTTTCCATAGGTTTACATGGTACTGTAAACCTGATGGAACACTGCTACGAATCTGCAGTGGCCAATCCGCTACGGATCCGCAGCCAAATCCGCACCATGTGCACATAGCCTAATTCTAAGGGTATGTGCACACGCTGCGGAAAAAGCTGCGGAAAACGCTGCGGATCCGCAGCAGTTTCCCATGAGTTTACAGTTGAATGTAAAGCTATGGGAAACAAAAAACGCTGTGCACATGCGGAAAAAACTGCGTGGAAACGCAGCGGTTTACATTCCACAGCATGTCACTTCTTTCTGCAGATTCCGCAGCGGTTTTACAACTGTTCCAATAGAAAACGCAGTTGTAAAACCGCAGTGAAATCTGCAGAAAAACCGTGGTAAATCCGCGGTAAATCCGCAGCGGTTTTGCACTGCGGATTTATCAAATCCGCTGCGGAAAAATCCGCAGAGTACCAGAATACGTGTGCACATAGCCTTACCCTAGCCCTAACCCTACCCCTAACCCTACCCCTAACTCTACCCCTAACTCTACCCCTAACTCTACCCCTAACTCTACCCCTAACCCTAGTGGAAAAAAAAAATAAAAATATTTTCTTTATTTTATTATTGTCCCTACCTATGGGGGTGATAAAGGGGGGGGTTCATTTACTATTTTTTTTATTTTGATCACTGTGATGGGTTATATCACAGTGATCAAAATGTACATTGAACGAATCTGCCGGCCGATTCGGCGGGCGCACTGCGCATGCGCCCGCCATTTTGGAAGATGGCGGCGCCCAGGGAGAAGACGGACCGACTCCGGGAGGATCGGTAAGTATGAAGGGGTGGTGGGGGGGTGAATCGGAGCACAGGGGGGTGCGGACACTAGGACGGGGGAGCGGACAGGCAGACGCAGGGGAGTACCGGACTGAACGGAGGACCGGGGAGCAGATCGGTGGCAGTGGGGGGGGGGGCAGATCAGGATTTCCAGCCATGGCCATGATATTGCAGCATCGGCCATGGCTGGATTGCAATATTTCACCATTTTCATAGGTGAAATATTGCAAATTGCTCTGATTGGCTGTTGCACTTTCAACAGCCAATCAGAGCGATCGTAGCCACGTGGGGGCAAAGCCACCCCTGGGCTAAAGTACCACTCCCCCTGTCCCTGCAGATCGTGTGAAATTGGAGTTAACCCTTTCACCCGATCTGCAGGGACTCGATCCCTCCATGACGCATACGGTGCGTCACAGGTCGGATTGGCACCGACTTTCATGACGCAGCGTATGCGTCAAAGGTCGGGAAGGGGTTAAAGGTAAGGTGCCATCAAAAAATTTTTTTTCCAGCGATTGAAAAAATGTAAAGAATTAATGTTTCAATTTTCTTTAAAAAAATTGGCATTTGTTTATAATTTAGTAAAATATGAAAAATAATTTGAAAAGGTTTGGCATTTCCACTTTTAAACACTAGGGGGAGCAGCTAATGAAATTTGACAAAAACCTAGTGTACAATTAGCTCACATTACTGCACTGCAGTAATTATGGGCAGAGTCTGCTGACATGGGTGTGATGCCACTCCTCTCCTTCCCTCCTGGGTGTTTGCTAAGGGATAAGAGAGGATGATATTCAGGAACCCAGTGAGCAGCCATTTTGTTGGTGACTGCAGAGTTATACTGACAAGTAGACAGTCACAGAGGATGGCAGGCAGCAAGGATTCTAGGAGACATATGGTGGAGGGAGCAGGGTGACAGCAGCACAGAGTATTTCAGGAGAGCAGTGTGCAGGTCTATGGGAGGCATCATGTTTGGTGCGCGGAGCAGCCAGGGATTGTACATAGAGCGCTGTCTTTTATACACATGGATGGGTCGACTGCTTGTCTCCTCCACAGAAATCCAGGAAATATTTCTGCTGATTGATGGCCTGTTCTGACCCAGACATTGCATGCAAAGACCCCATTCCCCTCCTCAGATCCTGTCCTGGCGATGTGTGAAAGTGAGGCGACAGGCGCAGTCCGGGGTGACGCTGGGAAGGAAATGCAGCCATATAGTAAAGATAAAAATGAGACCCCTCTCTTCAGCTGCCTCACCCGACCTGACTGCACCTAACTGGAGGTCATGCTGCCCCCTCTATTACCCTAGACCCGTGTGCAGGTGCTCAACGAGAACCACCCTAGATTGGGTCCCCTTTCTGAAGATAATACTGCCATAGTGTTCTCACATAATACCGCCATATTGATCACACATAATACTGTCCTATAGTTCTCACATAATACCATCATATAGATTGTAAATAACGACGCCATAGTGTTCTCACATAATACTGACATATAGATCTCACATAATACCGCCATATAGAGCACACAATACCGCCATATAGAGCACACAATACAGCCATATACTTCACACATAATACCGCCATATAGAGCTCACATAATACTGCCAGTATTCTCACATAATACCGCCATATAGATCACACATAATACCGCCATATAGATCACACATAACGGGGGGGGGGGGGGGGGGGGGGAGGAGTGCATAGGAGAGGATTAGATACACAGCTCAGTCACACAGGAGAGGATTTGATACACGGCTCAGCAGACAGTATCACACAGGAGAGGATTAGATACATGGCTCAGTCAGTATCACACAGGACAGGACTAGATACATGGCTCAGCAGACAGTATCACACAGGTAGGATTAGATACATGGCTCAGCATGCAGTATCACACAGGAAAGGATTAGATACACATATCAGCACAGTATCACACAGGGTAGGATTAGATACATGGCTCAGCAGACAGTATCACAGGAGAGGATTAGATACACAGCTCAGTCAGTATCACACAGGACAGTATTAGATACATGGCTCAGCAGACAGTATCACACAGGAGAGGATTAGATACACGGTTCAGCAGACAGCATCACACAGGAGAGGATTAGATACACGGCTCAGCAGACAGCACCACATAAGAGAGGATTAGATACACGTCTGAGCACACAGTATCACACAGGACAGGATTAGATACACATCTCAGCACAGTATGGCTCAGCAGACAGTATCACACAGGAGAGGATTAGATACACGGCTCAGCAGACAGCTTCACACAGTAGAGGATTAGATACACGGCTCAGCAGACAGTATCACACAGGAGAGGATTAGATACACGGCTCAGTCAGTATCATACAGGACAGGATTAGATACATGGCTCAGCAGACAGTATCACACAGGACAGGACTAGATACACATCTCAGCACAGTATCACACAGGGTAGGATTAGATACATGGCTCAGCAGACAGTATCACACAGGAGAGGAGTAGATACACAGCCAGCACAGTAACACACATGGGAGGAGATACATTGCTCAGAGTCAGCATCACAAAGGATAAAATTAGATTGCCGCTCCCCCTCTCCCACTGATACTTACTTCACTGCTTCGCTGCCAAGTCCTTTCTCCCTCCCGTCCTTGGTCTCCTCCTCCTCCCATAACCACAGGGCTCCTGCGATTATACTGGGAAACTGGAGCTCACAGATGCACTGTGAGCTCCAGAAAGATGGCGCCGATCTCCTGCCTCTGCTGTGGTGTGGACGGTTTAGGGGCCGTGGCCAGATCACGGCAGGGAGCAGCTCAATATAAAGTATAGGGTCGGATGCCAACCGCAGATGTCTCGGCACCAGTCCACAAAACGGAATGGGTTCCCCATATTCTGGACGAGGTGAGTGCTCTGAATGGTACGTCTCGAGAACGGCGTCCTTCCGAAGGTTGGACACTTTATTTGGACTACCTCACGGTAAGAGGACGGCTTCCTGACGGTTACAGGAAGGGTTTAGCCGTTTCATCGGCCATGTTAGCCTTGTGGATTCATTACACCATTCAGGAGTCCTTCCATGTTAGATGTCAGCCTACCTCCCTGTCTATCGAGGTTTCTTGGGTTCTAGGCACCAGGCGTCGGCAAAGCACATCTGCAAGCTTGCGGGTACGTCCAGTCCGCATGCATTCTTGAAGCACTATAATTCCCAGACTTTCACAGATGTCAGTCTGGGCAGGCGGACTCTGCAGGCCGCGGTGGCGCACTTGTATGTAGCAATTTCACAAGGCCTGATCTGATGTTGTCCCTACCCAGGGACTGCTTTGGGATGTCCCACGGCCTGTGTCCCCCAATGAGGCGAAGGAGAAATAGGGATTTTTGTGTACTCACTGTAAAATCCTTTTCTCTGAGCCATTCATTGGGGGACACAGCTCCCACCCTATTAGCTTGCGCTTGTTTTATAATTTGACATGCTATACTCTCATATATAATGTGACATGCTTTTCGCTCATATATTGTTATTGATCTCCTACTGCTTTTGCACCGAACTGGTTAGCTGAGAGCCAGCAGGAGGGTGTATACTGCAGGGGAGGAGCTAACTTTCTTTGTGTCACTTAGTGACAGCCTCCTGGTGGCAGCAGCATACACCCACGGTCTGTGTACCCCAATGAACGGCTCGGAGAAAAGGATATTACGGTGAGTACACCGTACACCGTATGCTTTCACACAAAAACTTTTATAGAAAATTTTTTTGCATTGCTTTATTCTGCGAGCTATAATTTATTTTTCTGCTAATGGAGCTATATGGCGGTTTGTTTTTTGAGGCACAAGATGATGTTTTCAGTGATACCATTTTTATTTATACTCATCTTTTTGATAGTGTTTTATTCCACTTTTTTCCAGCGGTATGATGAAAAAGCATAGTTTCCTACGTTTTGGTTTGTTTTTAAGGGGTTGACAGAAGGGTTGACTAGTGAGACACTTTTATAGGCGGGTTGTTCCAGATACAGCAATACTAAATGTGAACTGTTTTTTTTTTTCCTTTTTGTACATAAGTGTGTTTTTATTAGTGTAATATTTTTTGTTTTAACTTTTTTACTTAGTCCCTTTATGGTACTTTGACTTTGATCACAGGCATAATGCATTGCATTATACCTATATTAAAAGCTTCTTAGACCATGCTGTGAGCATGATCTCAGAAGCTTTCCGTAGCTTGGTAACCTGAGGGTCATCATGACGATCCCCAGGTCACCATGGCACCGTTCTGAGGGCATAGGGAGCTCCTGTCCCTGAGCCTATCTCCTGAATGTCACGACTGATCGCAGCATTTAGGAAGTTAACTGTCAAGGGCTCAGCCGACACTGCTCCTGGCTGTTAAGTGCAGAAGCTCAGACACTGGCAGTGCTGAGCTCCTGCTCTGATCGGGCAGGAGGTGCTGATATTTCAGATTGACTGACCAATCATAGCGATCTGGGTGCGGGGACCGATGGCATAGGTGTGGGGACCGATGGCATAGGTGTGGGGACCGATGGCATAGGTGTGGACTCCTTCCTGTGCTGCTCAGTTGTCGGCACTGAAATACATGCAGTGACAGTTCAAAGTCCTGATGGGCATAGAACGTCATGGTGTGGAAACTGACACCTGCTCATGAAGTGCTATGTCCGTCATTTGTCATTAAGGTACTTATTCACTTAAGTGGTTAACACTGCAGTTGCAGAAAAATATTGCGACTTTTGGCATTTGCAATATGGCTGACATGGGCGGATCTGGTCAGGTCACGCACGCCTGTGAAATTTATAAGATACGCCACTAAAGTGGCATAACTTACTCCACAACTGTACGCTAACCTATGGCTTGCATACATTTATTGCGCCGGTAAATGCTGGGTATCACACTGGTAATAGTAATGTACTAATAGGGGTGGGGATGCTTTGTGATTATGGCGTTAATGGATAACCCCTAGAGGACTGGTCTTTTTGCTATAGTGGTAATAGCCTATTGTTATTGTAAACGGCCAGGTATCAGTATTATATACTTAGTGGTGTGTGTCCAGGGATCCGTGCTCCCCTACTTTTTGCACAGTATTCCTTTATGGTTATGGCTTATTTTTTTCATTCCTGTCCACGTGTCTGTAAGCTTTTAAATAATAAAGAAATGTTTGTACTTTTTGACTTAATTGGGACTTGAGTATCATCTTTTTTGTGGTGGTGTTGGGTATCACACATGCCTAATTCATTGGGTGGTTAACAACGCTTAATGAATCATGTCTGTATACTACAGCAAACGCTTCATTAAGATAGACGTGCACTACATCAGTCATAATGGAATTGCCCCCCAAAAAATTATAGTAGAGTTGTACAGCCACCATGTGTACGGAGATATTCTCCCCAAGGAGAATGTGACTGAGAAAGAAAGTTGCCAGTGTTTGCTCTTATTTTATTCCTGTTGTTCCAAAGTATCCTTTTTTTTTCATAAACTCTGCCATTCGGTTCCACAGACTTTTTATTTTGTGCTAATTCTGGCTTTTACTAAAAGGGCATAGCGAATATGATTTTTGGGGAGAGTGTCTTTTGGCTGCACTGAATCATTACTCTGTGAGCCACACCACATTGTTAAGACCATAAAATTAGTGCTACATAAAAAAAACCCATAGCTCTGAAATTGTATGGTGAATTTGAAAAAAAAAAAAAAAAGAAAACTGAACACTTAGGGGATCATAGGGAATAAAACATGGACACTTGACCTGGTGACTGGTTCGCTTCAAAAATAATTTGCATGTTACCTTACCTCTGATGATTTGAGATTGATATATTTTAAGTAACAGTCATGGAGATCCATGTAACGACCATAACCTTCCTCATCTGTAAACTCCACCAGATCTGTGAAAAGCATTATATGGTCAAACAGAGGAAAAAAAATCAAGTTTTCACTGCAAAATAAGTGTTAAATGTACCTTAATCACTGGAATTGCACTAGCTTTTAGGCATAATTGTCTTTAAAGGGAAACAGTCATCAATTGTTTTGTATCCCTACAAATCCCACCACCTTTTTCCATTGCCGTTAAGCATTTCACAAATTATTACATTGCTATGGTATTTGAGGTGTAGGGGGAGTCAGAAAGCAATGTAATCATTTGTGAATAGCATACCAGCAGAAAAAGGTGGTGGCTTTTGTTGGGATAGTAAAAAACTGTTGCCAGGTTCCCTTTAACCCCTTAGTTACAGAGCCAATTTGGTACTTAATGACCAGGCCAATTTTTACAATTCTGACCACTGTCACTTTATGAGGTTATAACAACTCTGGAACGCTTTAACAGATCCTGCTGATTCTGAGACTGTTTTTTCGTGACATATTGTACATCATGTTAGTGGTAACATTTCTTCGATATTACTTGCAATTATTTATGAAAAAAATGGAAATATGGCGAAAATTTTTAAAATTTTGCGATTTTCAAGCTTTGTATTTTTATGCCCTTAAATCAGAGAGGTATGTCACAAAAAATAGTTAATAAATAACATTTCCCACATGTCTACTTTACATCAGCACAATTTTGGAAACAATTTTTTTTTGTTAGGGAGTTATAAGGGTTAAAAGTTGACCAGCAATTTCTCATTTTTACAACACCATTTTTTTTTTTTTAGGGACCACATCACATTTGAAGCCATTTTGAGGGGTCTATATGATAGAAAATAACCAAGTGTGACACCATTCTAAAAACTGCACCCCTCAAGGTGCTCAAAACCACATTCAAGAAGTTTATTAACCCTTTACGTGCTTCACAGGAACTGAAATAATGTGGAAGGAAAAAATGAACATTTAACTTTTTTTTGCAAACATTTTACTTCAGAACCATTTTTTTTTATTTTCACAAGTGTAAAAACAGAAATTTAACCATAAATTTTGTTGTGCAATTTCTCCTGAATACGCGGATACCCCATATGTGGGGGTAAACCACTGTTTGGGTGCACCACAGAGCTTGGAAGAGAAGGAGCACCGTTTGACTTTTTCAATGCAGAATTGGTTGGAATTGAGATCGGACGCCATGTCACAATTAGAGAGCCCCTGATGTGCCTAAACAGTGGAAACGCTCCACAAGTGACACCATTTTGGAAACTAGACCCCTCAAGGAACTTATCTAGATGTGTGGTGAGCAATTTAAACCCCCAAGTGCTTCACAGAAATTTATAAAGTAGAGCCGTGAAAATAAAAAATCTTTTTTTTTTCCCCTCAAAAATGATTTTTTTAGCCTGCAGTTTTTTATTTTCTCAAGGGTAACAGGAGACATTGGACCCCAAAATCTGTTGACCAGTTTGTCCTGAGTACGCTGATACCCCATATGTGGGGGGGCACTGTTTGGGCACCCATCGGGGCTCAGAAGGGAAGGAGCGCCACTTGGAATGCAGACTTTGATGGGATGGTCATGCTGCATTTGCAGAGCTCCTGATGTACCTAAACAGTAGAAACCCCCCACAAGTGACCCCATTTTGGAAACTAGACCCCCCAAAGAGCTTATCTAGATGTGTGGTGAGCACTATGAACCCCCAACTGCTTCACAGAAGTTTATAAAGTAGAGCCATGAAAATAAAAAAAATCATATTTTTTCCACAAAAATTATGTTTTCACCCCCAAATTTTTACTTTCACAAGGGTAACAGGAGAAAGTGGACCCCAAAATGTATTGTGCAATTTATGCTGAGTTGGCTGATACCCCATATGTGGGAGTAAACCACTGTTTGGGCGCATGGCAGAGCTCGGAAGGGAAGGAGCGCAGTTTTGGAATGCAGACTTTGACAGAATGGTCTGCGGGCGTTATGTTGCGTTTGCAGAGCCCCTGATGTGCCTAAACATTGAAACCCCCCACAAGTGACCCCATTTTGGAAACTAGACCCCACAAGGAACTTATCTAGATGTGTGGTGAGAACTTTGAATGCCCAAGTGCTTCACAGAAGTTTATAATGCAGAGTCGTGAAAATAAAAAATGTTTTTTTTCCACAAAAAAGATTTTTAAGCCCCCACGTTTTTATTTTCACAAGGGCAACAGGAGAAATTGGACCTCAAAGGTTGTTGTCCAATTTATCCTGAGTACGTTGATGCCCCATATGTGGGGGTAAACCACTGTTTGGGCGCACGGCAGAGCTCAGAAGGGAGGGAGCACCATTTGACTTTTTGAGCGCAAAATTGGCTGTGGCGTTTAGAGACCACCTGATGTACCTAAACAGTGGAAACCCCCCAATTCTAACTCCAACCCTAACCCCAGCACACCCCTAACCCTAATCCCAACCCGATCCATAATCCTAATCACAACCCTAACGATAATCACAACCCTAACCCCAAAACAACCATAACCCTAATCAGAACCCTAAATCCAACACACCCCTAATCCTTATCTCAACCCTAACCTCAAACCTAACCCTAATCCCAATACACCCCTAACCCTAATCCCAACCCTAACCTTAACCCTAATCCCAAACCTAACCCTAATCCCAAACGTAGCCCTAATGCCAACCCTAATCCAAACCCTAACCCTAATCCCAACTCTAACCCTAACTTTAGCCGCAACCCTAGTCCTAACTTTAGCCCCAACCCCAACTTTAGCCCCAGCCCTAACCCTAAATTTAGCCCCAACCCTAACCCTAAATTTAGCCCTAACCCTAAATTTAGCCCCAACCTTAACCCTAAATTTAGCCCTAACCCTAAATTTAGCCCTAACCCTAAATTTAGCCCCAACCCTAACCCTAAATTTAGCCCCAACTCCTCTAGCTGCCGGCCGATCATGGCGGGCGCACTGCGCATGCGCCCGCCATTTTCTTACCGGAGGAAGAAGCCGACGGCCAGGAGGGGGACACAGGAGGACCCAGGGACACCGGTAAGTATAACAGGGTCCAAGAATCCCACTATTTCTCTGTTCTCTGATGTGCGATCACATCAGAAGAGAGAGAATTACACATCGTTTGGTTTTTTTTGCGGTCGCCGATGAACAGTTAATTACCGGTGATCGCAAAACAGTGTTCGGTGAAAACCGACCCCGATCATGTTCTTTGGGGTCTCGGCTACCCCCGGCAGGTGAGTATCGGGAGGGCGATCGGGGACCCCATTTCTCTGTCCTCTGATGTACGATCACATCGGAGGACAGAGAAATTAAATAGGAAAACGCGTATTGGTTTTTTTTGCGACCGCTGGTAAACGGTTAATTACCGGCGATCGCAACCCGGGGGCCAATAAACCCCCAAATCATGTTCTCGGGGGTCTCGACCCCAGAGAAAATCCGACTCTGGGGGGCGCTATTCACTTTTTCCACAGCGTCCCAATACATAGGACGGTGATATTTATCGTGCGGAGACTGAGCGTCTCTGCAAGATAAATAGACATGCTGCGGTGTAGAAAGACGTGCCGCATGTCTGTCTCCGCAGGGAAGCCGGAGGCATCCACACACGCATAGTGGAGATGGGATTTCATAAAATCCCCTCCACTATGCTGTAACATCTGGACGCTGGGGATGTACGCAGAGTCCAATCCACAGCGTTTATTGAATGTGGAAACATACCCTTAATGGTTTTTTTAAAATTATTGTTTACTGAAGCCACTGTGGGCTGCCATACTTTGCAGGTCTGTAAGGGTAGCTGCACAACACTGGCAGCCCCTGGGCATAGGAGACAGCGGTCAGACCCTGATTTCCTCTCTTACATTATAGCCACATCAGCCGTGAACTGGGCACGCCTCTTTGGCCAGGCGTCACTTTATTGTAGTCCAGCACTACGTGCTAAGCTCTCCTTACCCTCTATCGCCAGCACCGGTAACAGGAAGCTGTACTGTTCACTTCCTGTATAACAGGTCCTAGGTTGCAAGGAGACCAGAGGAGCAGCAGACAACAATGAAGCTTGTGGACCATAGGAGCAAAAATGTCTTAATTCATTGGAAAGTATCAGGGCTGCGGTGGAGAAGGGCCAGACATGGTGCTTTTGCACAGAGGCAAAAGTTTAACCCCTTTACCCCCAAGGGTGGTTTGCACGTTAATGACCGGGCCAATTTTTACAATTTTGACCACTGTCTCTTTATGAGGTTATAACTCTGGAACGCTTCAACGGATCCCGGTGATTTTGACATTGTTTTCTCGTGACATTGTACTTCATGTTAGTGGTAAAATTTCTTTGATATTACCTGCGTTTATTTGAGAAAAATGGAAATTTGGCAAAAATGTTGAAAATTTCACAATTTTCCAACTTTGAATTTTTATGCCCTTAAATCACAGAGTTATGTCACACAAAATACTTAATAAGTATCATTTTCCACATGTCTACTTTACATCAGCACAATTTTGGAACCAACATTTTTTTTTTTGTTAGGGAGTTATAAGGGTTAAAAGTTGAACAGCAATTTCTCATTTTTACAACACCATTTTTTTTTTAGGGACCACATCACATTTGAAGTCACTTTGAGGGGTCTATATGATAGAAAATACCCAAGTGTGACACCATTATAAAAACTGCACCCCCAAGGTGCTCAAAACCACATTCAACAAGTGTATTAACCCTTCAGGTGTTTCACATTAATTTTTGGAATGTTTAAAAAAAAAAAAAAAAAATGAACATTTAACTTTTTTTCACAAAAAATTTACTTTAGCTCCAATTAGTTTTATTTTACCAAGAGTAACAGGAGAAATTGGACCCCAAAGGTTGTTGTACAATTTGTTCTGAGTATGCTGATACCCCATATGTGGGGGTAAACAACTGTTTGGGCGCATGGCAGAGCTCAGAAGGGAAGGAGTGCCATTTGACTTTTCAATGCAAAATTGACTGGAATTGAGATAGGACGCCATGTTGCATTTGGAGAGACCCTGATGTGCCTAAACATTGAAACCCCCCACAAGTGACACCATTTTGGAAAGTAGACCCCCTAAGGAACTTATCTAGATGTGTGGTGAGCACTTTGATCCACCAAGTGCTTCACAGAAGTTTATAATGTAGAGCTGTAAAAATAAAAAATCATTTTTTCACAAAAATGATCTTTTCGCCCCCAATTTTTTGTTTTCCCAAGGGTAACAGAAGAAATTGGACCACAAAATTTGTTGTGCAATCTGTCCTGAGTACGCCGATACCCCATATGTGGGGGTAAACCACTGTTTGGGCGCATGGCAGAGCTCGGAAGGGAAAGAGCACCATTTGACTTTCCAATGCAAAATTGACTGGAATTGAGATGGGACGCCATGTCACGTTTGGAGAGCCCCTGATGTGCCTAAACATTGAACCCCCCCCAAAAGTGACACCATTTTGGAAAGTAGACCCCCCTAAGGAACTTATCTAGATGTGTTTGGAGCACTTTGAACCCCCCAAGTGTTTCACTACAGTTTATAACGCAGAGCCGTGAAAATAAAAATTCTTTTTTTTTTCCACAAAAATTATTTTTTAGCCCCCAGTTTTGTATTTTCCCAAGAGTAACAGAAGAAATTGGACCCCAAAAGTTGTTGTCCAATTTGTCCCGAGTACGCCGATACCCCATATGTGGGGGGGAACCACCGTTTGGGCGCATGGCAGAGCTCGGAAGGGAAGGAGCGCCGTTTGGAATGCAGACTTAGATGGATTGGTCTGCAGGCGTCACGTTGCATTTGCAGAGTCCCTGATGTACCTAAACAGTAGAAACTCCCCACAAGTGACCCCATATTGGAAACTAGACCCCCCAAGGAACTTATCTAGATGTGTTGTGAGAACTTTGAACCCCCAAGTGTTTCACTACAGTTTATAACAGAGCCGTGAAAATAAAAAATCTTTTTTTTTTTCCCCACACAAATTATTTTTTAGCCCCCGGTTTTGTATTTTCCCAAGGGTAACAGGAGAAATTGGACCCCAAAAATCTTTGTCCAATTTGTCCTGAGTACGCTGGTATCCCATATGTTGGGGTAAACCCCTGTTTGGGTGCACGGGAGAGCTCGGAAGGGAAGGAACACTGTTTTACTTTTTGCATGTGCCTAAACAGTGGAAACCCCCCAATTCTAACTGAAACCTTAACCCAAACACCTTAGCCCTAACCCCAACTGTAGCCCTAACCCCAACAGTAGCCCTAACCCCAACTGTAGCCCTAACCCCAACTGTAGCCCTAACCCCAACTGTAGCCCTAACCCCAACTGTAGCCCTAACCCTAACTGTAGCCCCAACCCTAACTGTAGCCCCAACCCTAACTTTAGCCCCAACCCTAACTTTAGCCCCAACCCTAACCCTAGCCCAAAACCTAACTTTAGCTCCAGCCTTAGCCCCAACCCTAATGGGAAAATGGAAATAAATGCATTTTTTAAAATTTTATTATTTTTCCCTAACTAAGCGGGTGATGAACGGGGGTTTGATTCACTTTTATAGCGGGTTTTTTAGCGGATTTTTATGATTGGCAGCCATCACACACTAAAAGACGCTTTTTATTGCAAAAAATAGTTGTTGCGTCTCCACATTTTGAGAGCTAAAATTTTTCCATATTTTGGTCCATAGAGTCAAGTGAGGTCCTGTTTTTTGCGGGACAAGTTGACCATTTTTGGGCACGTGACATTTTTTGATCATTTTTTATTCCGATTTTGTTGAGGTAGAATGAACAAAAAACAGCTATTCATGAATTTCTTTGGGGGGGCGCTTATACCGTTCCGCGTTTGGTAAAATTCATAAAGCAGTTTTATTCTTCAAGTCAGTACGATTACAGCAATACCTCACTTATATCATTTTTTTATGTTTTGGCTCTTTTATACGATGAGAACTATTTTATATAAAAAAAATTATTATTGCATCGCTTTATTCTGAGGACTATAACTTTTTTAGTTTTTCGGTGGTGATGCTGTATGGCAGCTCGTTTTTTGCGGGGCAAGATGACGTTTTCAGCGGTACCATGGTTATTTATATCCGTCTTTTTGATTGCGTTTTATTCCACTTTATGTTTGGCGGTATGATAATAAAGTGTCGTTTTTTGCTTCTTTTTTTACGGTGTTCACTGAAGGGGTTAACTAGTGGGACAGTTTTATAGGTCGGGTCGTTACAGACGCGGCGATACTAAGTATGTGTACTTTTATTGTTTTTATTTAGGTAAAGAAATGTATTTATTGGAACAACATATATATTTTTTTCTTTATTTAGGAAATTTTTTTTTTTTTTTTACACATGTGATGTGTGGCGCTTGAGAGCCACCTCCCTGTAAAAAAGAAATTAAAAGGGCTATTCACAAAAAAACTAAACATCTTTTCAATTATCAAAAGTGAACCTTTAAGCAAAAAGCCAACTCGTATTCTCACATTAAAAGATTGGCTAGCTTGGGAATTTTAGAGACATGGAATGGACTAAGACTTACTCTGAGCTTCCTCACTTGGATTCTCCCTGGATTTCAGCAGCTCATCAAACTCGACTGACATAGGAACACATATCTTTCAAAAAAGTAAAAAAAAAAAAAAAAAAGTTACAACTACAGAGAAATTCCTTTTATGGATTTTTCATAATTAAAAATCTAATCTGGTGTGCAAGAAATAAATCATAAGTAAGCCGTCCGATATAGCAAGTTATGGAATAGCACTAAGGCAAATTCTTCCCTCTCTCAAGAACAAAGATAGATTTTTATAGTAGATGTGTACTCTACATTTTGTGGTGTACAGTCAGTATAACATACCGTACTATTTTATAGTATTGTATAAAGATATATATCACACACCCATACACAATATATAGGCTACATCACTCTACACAAAAACAAACTAGTCGCTTAGCTATTCGGCATACACTGCACCTACAGAGGCCCATAGGTACAACACATCCCCACGTGTCCTATTACGCTAATGCCACTCCATCTTGTACTCACCTCATTTGGATGCTTCCGATGAAATTCTTTTATTAATTTGAGTCTGTTATAAAATTCACTAAACTCATTGGGCCCAGAAATTGCATTCAGTTCTTCTTTCCTTAACCTGAAATACAAACACAACCATGTTACGTTAAACCATTCAGTACATTGCATTTATATACAATAGTCTGTATTAGGTCTGAGGTTGACTTTGCTGTAGACTTGCACAAGATTTAGCCTTTTCCATTGAAAAAGTCAAAATCCATCGCAACTTGCATGCTGAAAAAATAAAAATGCACAGAAAATCCTGCAATCAGGTGGATGGATGCTTCGGCACTCACAGGAATGACTGGAGACGTTCCTTACAGTGTACAGCTATATTTACCATGGGTTCATATAAAAAGGGCATGAAAATATAAACTCCTTACCCATCTTTATCTTCATATAAATCTCTGGCATTGGAGCTTACGTCCATATATCTCTACAAATATAAAGAAAAAAGTGTAACCGAACAGATTTTCCCACCATTTGATCTTCCCTCACTATAAGAGTCCAATACTTACATCGAGCACTGCTCTGGCTCTGTGATCTGAATTTATCTGCTCTCGTAACTGTAGAAATAGAAATTATATTTTAGATATAGAAAAAGCACATTTAACCTCTAAACGACCCACTATTTGTAATATTTTTATGCTTTTCCTCTCTCCTCCACCACTTCCAAAAGTCCTAACTTTTTTTTTATGTTTCCACTGCTTGTTTTCTGTGGGCCGAGTTGTAGTTTTGAACGACACCATTCATTTTACCATATAATGTACTGAAAAGCAGAAAAATATTCCGAAAGTGGTAAAATAGTGAAAACAAAAATGCAATTCCACCTCTGTCTTAACAGCGTTCATTGTGCAGAAAATGACCTGGCAGCATGAATCTCCAGGACAGTTCTATTACGGCCGTATCAAACATTTCCAGCTTTTTGATATTTTAAGTGGGGTTTTTTTTAGAGATTCGAGAAAAAAAAAATTATTTTTTTTTGCAGGGATGGCTTTTTTTTAAATTACCGTATTTTCGCTTTATAAGACGCACCTGATTATAAGACGCACCCCCAAATATGGTGAAGAAAAAGAGAAAAAAAATATTTTTTTATGTTAAATGGGGGTCTGTCTTATAATGCCAGTGTACGTCTTACAAATCATATGTCCCTCATCCTGGTATCTATATAACCCCCATCCTTGTGCTGGCACATGCCCCCCTGTGCTGCTGTCAGGCACATGCCACCCTGTGCTGCTGTCAGGCACATGCCACCCTGTGCTGCTGTCAGGCACATGCCCCCCCTTGGTCACTATTATGCCCCCCTGTGCTGCTGGCAGGCACATGCCCCCCTAGTCATTATATGCCCCCCTGTGCTGCTGGCAGACACAGACCCCCCCCCTGGGTCACTATATACCAATCTGTGCTGGCAGGCACATGCCCCCCCCCCCCCCCCCTGTACTGCTGGCAGACATGTCCACTCTGTGCTGCTGGCAGACAGATGCCCCCCCTGTGCTGCTGGCAGGCACATGATAAAACACTTAACTCACCTTCTGATGATGGCTCTGTGCTCACAGCTCCTCGGTTGTGCTTCCTGTTTCCCAGGCATCAGATCATGTGACCTGGGCACACAATGATGTCATCACTGTGCTGTGCCGATCACATGATCGGATGTCAGCACAGACCCAGGACGCACAACCGAGGAGCTGTGAGCACGGAGCCATCATCAGAAGGTGAGTTAAAGGGAACCTGTCACCCAGTTTTTTTCCGTATGAGATAAAAATACCGTTAAATAGGGCCTGAGCTGTGCGTAACTCGGCTTCAGGAAAATGTCCGCCGCGATCTCCATCTGCACACGCGCGGCATCCCGCGGCCATTTTCCTGAAGTCCCGGGCAGCAGAGCGCTCCATCTGCGCACGCGCGGCCTCAGGATGATGGCCGCCCCCACTGATCACCAGGGGAATAGCGCAGATCGCGCTCTTTTTCCTCACCTATGCAGTGGAGTCGGCGAAAACCACTACGCCACCAACGGAAAAATAAGCAAGATCTGGGGAAAGAAACAGCGATGTCACCACGCCCATTTGACCAGACCAGCCTGACTGACAGGCGAAAACGTCGACTTTGGTAACGTATTTCGGCAGCATAGGTGGGGAATCAGGGTCCACAAAATACACTATTGTAACGCACAGCTCAGGCCCTATTTAACAGTATTTTTATCTCATACGGAAAAAACGGGGTGACAGGTTCCCTTTAAGTGTTTATTTTATCATGTGCCTGCCAGCAGCGCAGGGGGGGGCATCTGTCTGCCAGCAGCACGGGGGGGGGGCATATCCATGATGGGAGGGGGAAGATGCAGGCACATGTAATATTCCCTGCTCCCCTGTGAATCAAATCGGCACAGGTTCAGCACCAAGGTGATGGACAGCAGGTGCAGTGAATATTACATGAGGCTAATGAGCGGGAGCACAGGACCTCCTGCTGTCTCTGCAGCCAGCCCCCTGACACCACTCCAGAGCCACCCCCCTCCTCTACAGCACATCACACAGATTCGGATTATAAGACGCACCCCCAACTTTCCCCCAAAATTTGGGGGAACAAAAGTTCGTCTTATAATCCGAAAAATACGGTATATCATTTTGGAGTACATTACATTTTTTGGGGAAGTGCAGAGATAAAAAGAAAAAAAGTACCAGAATTCAGTTTCCTTTTGGCATTATAACGTATCATTTTCAATAACTTTATAACATTTTCATAGAATGGACTTTTTGGTAAATGATAATAAATGTTTGAAAAGAGGGGCGAATTTAATTTTTATATAAACATATGACAATCTGCTGTGTTTAAAGCCACAGAAGTGCATGAGTTTTATCACATCTCATACACAGGCTGCGAAATATCTCCACAATGAAGAGGTACAGGAGCCATAAGGGGGGGTCGGGATGCCTTGCGCGGCCAAAAACGGGGGGACGGGATGCCTTGCGCGGCCACAAACGGGGGGGGGGGGGGGATGCCTTGCGCGGCCACAAACGGGGGGGGGGGGGGGATGCCTTGCGCGGCCACAAACGGGGGGGGGGGGGGGGGATGCCTTGCGCGGCCACAAACGGGGGGGGGATGCCTTGCGCGGCCACAAACGGGGGGGGGGGGGGATGCCTTGCGCGGCCACAAACGGGGGGGGGGGGGATGCCTTGCGCGGCCACAAACGGGGGGGGGGGGGATGCCTTGCGCGGCCACAAACGGGGGGGGATGCCTTGCGCGGCCACAAACGGGGGGGGGGATGCCTTGCGCGGCCACAAACGGGGGGGGGGGGGGGGGATGCCTTGCGCGGCCACAAACGGGGGGGGGGATGCCTTGCGCGGCCACAAACGGGGGGGGGATGCCTTGCGCGGCCACAAACGGGGGGGGGGGATGCCTTGCGCGGCCACAAACGGGGGGGGGGGGATGCCTTGCGCGGCCACAAACGGGGGGGGGGGGGGATGCCTTGCGCGGCCACAAACGGGGGGGGGATGCCTTGCGCGGCCACAAACGGGGGGGGGATGCCTTGCGCGGCCACAAACGGGGGGGGGGATGCCTTGCGCGGCCACAAACGGGGGGGGGATGCCTTGCGCGGCCACAAACGGGGGGGGGATGCCTTGCGCGGCCACAAACGGGGGGGGGGATGCCTTGCGCGGCCACAAACGGGGGGGGATGCCTTGCGCGGCCACAAACGGGGGGGGATGCCTTGCGCGGCCACAAACGGGGGGGGGGATGCCTTGCGCGGCCACAAACGGGGGGGGGATGCCTTGCGCGGCCACAAACGGGGGGGGGATGCCTTGCGCGGCCACAAACGGGGGGGGGATGCCTTGCGCGGCCACAAACGGGGGGGGGATGCCTTGCGCGGCCACAAACGGGGGGGGGATGCCTTGCGCGGCCACAAACGGGGGGGGATGCCTTGCGAGGCCACAAACGGGGGGGGGGATGCCTTACGCGGCCACGTCACCTTCATACATGCACACCGGCTGTGGTGTGCGGGTGATGACACCCCCATCCTACAGACATCCTGCAGTCCTGCAGGCACACACCTTACACTGCCCAGATGTGCACTGGAAGGAGCCTGTACCAGGGAAAGCCATCACCCACAGGTGGGATACCGAACATTACTATGTACGTGTAACAGGCAGAGACACCGGGAATGGCCGCACGGGGCTCTGTACGGAAAGTCATTGTGCGCGGCCGGTCACGTGCTCTCTCACCGTAGGTTTCTTCGCCATCATCTCCTTGGTCATTACGTCCATGAGCCGCTCTTTCTCCTCATGGTAGCGCCGCTGTTGCTCCAGTATAGTCTCCATCTTTGGAAGGCCCGAACCGGAAATAGCAAGTGCAGCGCAATACTGTATCCCCTCGTCTCAGTGGACTAGAATCAAAGTTCCGTGCTGTTCAGTGACTCAGTGTAACTACCGGAGTAAGGACTGGACGGCGCGGAAATAGCGCCCCCTTGTGGTGCTCGCTGTCCAGTTTTCACTCGCTCAGCGAGGCAGAGGTGGTGTAATGGTATGTGGAGCTTGTGGTTCAGCCAGCCATAGTAACGCGAGATAACAGCTCCCTCACGTGGTGCTCAGTGAGTCGGTGTAGCGCAGTGAAAACTGGACAGCAAAGCAAATGCGCCCCCTTGTGGTACTCTGTGAGTGTTAGCGCCAACGAGAACTGGACGGCGTGAAAACAGCGCCCTCTCATGCCTCCAATGACACCGTGCAGCGCAAGGGAGGACTGGTAGCAGCTCCCCCTTGTGGTGGGCAGTGAGTCATTGCAGTGTTCGGCTATGAGCACACACTGCAGATTTGACTGGAATTTTCTGTGCAGATTTTGCATTTCTTGGCAGAAAACGCAGGTCAGAATCTGCGCCTTTTTGTTGGTATGTGCACATGTTGCAGATTTTTGTGCAGATTTCTTCCTATTTTACCCCTGCGGATTTCTATTATGGAATGGGTGCAGAAACGCTGCAGATCCGCAAAAAGAAGTGACATGGTCCTTTTTTTGAATCTGCTGCGTTTTCCGTGCAGAGTTTTCTGCACCATTAGGCTACTTTCACACTAGCGTCGGTACGGGGCCGTCGCCATGCGTCGGCCCGACACATGCTCTGAAATAAATACACAAACGGGGGCAGCGGATGCAGTTTTTCAATGCATCCGCTGCCCCATTGTAATGTCCGGGGGGAGGGGGCGGAGTTTCGGCTGCGCATACGCCATCGAAAATGACGCACAAAAAAACGTTACATGGAACTTTTTTTGTGCCGACGGTCCGCCAATATACAGTGCATTCGTCACAAAGCGTCGCTAATGTAAATCTATGGGGAAAAGACGCATCCTGTGGACAACTTTGCAGGATGCGTTTTTTCTTTAAAACGACGCATTGCGACGTCCGCCTGATAACGCTAGTGTGAAAGTAGCCTTAGCACAGCATTTTTATTTTACCATTGATTTACATTGTACTGTAAATCACTTGCGGATCTGCAGCGAATCTGCTCGGGAAAAAAAAGCTGCAGAAATGCAGGAAATCTGCAACGTGTGCACATAGCCTAAGGCTATGTGCACACGTTGCGGATTTTGCTGCAGATCGGCAGCGGATTGGCCACTGCAGATTCGCAGCAGTTTTCCCTGAGTTTACAGTACCATGTAAACCTGTGGAAAACAAAATCCACAGTGCACATGGTGCGGAAAAAAACACGCAGAAACACAGCTTTGTATTTTCCGCAGCATGTCAATTCTTTGTGCGGATTCCGCAGTGGTTTACACCTACTCTTCATTAGGAATCTGCACAAAAACCGCGGTAAATCCACGGCAAATCCGCAGGTAAAACGCAGTGCGGTTTACCTGCGGATTTTGCAAAAACAGTGCAGAAAAATCTGGAACGTGTGCACATAGCCTCAGACTGGACAGTGAGGCAAAAGTTCCTCTTAATGCTGCTCATGGCTGATGCTCCCCCATCTGGTGCTCAATGAAACAGCAGCGCATGTTGGGACAGAGGTAGCAGCTCCCTCTCTCTGGTGGCCTTCAGGGAGAGACAGTGAAGCACTTGTAAACACTGGTCGGCGTGGTAATAGCTCCCCCTTGTGGTACTCAATGAGCCAGGGTAGCGCTGGTGAAAACTAACCCTCTTGTGGAACTCATGATAATAGCTCCCCCTTGTGGTATTCATGGTAACAACCCCACCTTGCGATGCTCGTGGTAACGGCTCCCTGATTTGGTGCTTGTGGTAACAGCTCCTCCTTGTGGAGCTCATGGTACCAGCTCCTCCTTCTGGAGCTCATGGTACCAGCTCTCTTGTGTAACTAATGGTGATAGCTCCAACTTGTGGTGCTACTGCTTATGGTAACAGCCCTCTCGTGTTCATACGGTAACAGCACCCCCATGTGGAGCTTATGGTAACAGCTCTACCTTGTGGAGCTTATGGTAACAGCTTCCCCTTGTGGAGCTTATGGTAACAGCTCTAGCATGTGGTGATTATGGTAACAGCTCTACCATGTGGTCATTATGGTAACAGCACCCCCTTGTGGAACTTATGGTAACAGCTCTCCCATGTGGAGCCTATGGTAAGAGCTCCTCCATGTGGAGCTTATGGTAACAGCTCTCCCATGTGGTGATTATGGTAACAGCACCCTCTTGTGGAGCTTATGATAACAGCTCCCTCGTTTGTTCATAGTAAGAGCACCCCTGTGTTGATCTTATGGTAAGAGCTCCCCATGTGGAGCTTATTGTAGCAACTCTCCTATGTGGAGCATATGGTAAGAGCTCTCCACATTGAGCTTATGATAAGAGCTTCCCCATGTGGTGCTTATGGTAACAGCTCCTCCTTCTGGTGTTCAGCCATCATTGACATTCACAGAAACGGTTTTGTGAAAATCTTTAGTAATTACTCCATGGTAATGTAAAGCAGCAACCCACAGCATTAGGCCATGTTCACACATTCAGTATTTGGTCAGTATTTTACCTCATTATTTGTAAGCCAAAACCAGGAGTGGGTGATAAACACAGAAGTGGTGACGTGTTTCTATTAGTAAGCGCTGTGGGTTGGACGCTGTGTACTTGTGCAGTGTCCAACCCTCAGCAGCCAGATGTTACAGCATAGTGCCCAGACACCTGCGGCTCTCCCGTTGCGATGGACATGCGGCGCATCTTTCCAGACCGCAGCGTGTCTATTTATCTTGCGGAGATACAAGCCTCCACAAGATAAATATCATCCATACAATGTATTGGACACAAAGATTCGTACGGTTCAATGAACACAAGCGGAATCACCTGCGCTCAAAAGCCAGCAGCACTTTGGAGGCAACAGACATGTGCTGCGTTCAAAGGGCTGCCAATTTCGGAATGTGTGCACATACTCATACTTTTCCTCTGATTTTTCCACTCCTGGCTTTGGCTTATAAATACTGAAGTAAAATACTGACCAAATACTGAACGTGTGAACACGGTTTTACAGGATTTCTAGAAGTACATGGATTGTCAAGTGGCTTCTGATATTCACAAGTATGGATGTGGGTTTTGAGCTTGTGTATTTTGGCCAAAATGTCAACCAATACCTTATGTAAGTTTTCATCTTTTTATTGCACATGCTTCCATTTTTATGCAGGATGCAGTGAGGCCCTTTAGTGCTGGTTGGTTGAATTGAGGTGTCTGTCTTGTGGGGTGCCCTTATATATTGCTGGGCATCCCGCCTGACCTCATAGTATAGGTGCTCTCAGTAACCTGTGCATGACGCGTACCTGTGTGACTGGTGCCCTCTACTAGTCTGTGTGCATTTCTAGGCCACCACCCCCTCCTGCTGGGTAGATTTGTGAGTGGTTCTAGTTTGCACCTGTGCTGCCCCCACCTTTATCAGGAGGGTTTCCTGCATTCTGTCAGTGCTTTGGTAATCTGGCCTGGTGGTGGTAAGACTGCTTCTTTTTCAGAGATGGGTTTTTTTTTTTCCGTGTGAGACACTCTGGTTATTCTTACCATTAGGCCACGTTCATATGTTCTGTATTTTACCTCAGTATTTATAAGCCAACATCAGGCGTGAAACAGAGGAAAAGTATAATAGAAACACGTCATCACCTCTGTATTTCTCACCCACTCCTGGTTTTGGCTTACACATACTGAGGTAAAATTCTGAACTTATCCATAGGTCAGTCTATCTATCTATCCTTAAAGACTAAAATACCTATACTAAGACACATGACTGAAAATTAGATTAAATATTAGTTTATTAGCATGATGGCACATATAAGGACAGTAAGAATTAAAATCTCTTAATAGAGCATGATACAGGAGATTAACAATATATAATAAAGTAACGTAGCAGTGTGAGGTGTAATTATACAGTAATGCCCAATAGGAGAAATAATAAAGCTGAGGTTCACTAGAGGATATAACCGTAATGATTTAAAATTATTTCATGACGCAAAAGATCAGATCCCTAGTGTTGACGTTTGATGACCATTCAGTATTTGACTCTTTAGTGAAGTAACCTACTGCAGAGCATAATACAAGTACATATACAGCACCAGGCTGTGAGGAATAATTACGGTAAATATGTAAAGTAACTAGTGCTAAAAGGATGGCAATGTAAAGGTGCCAGATAGTGCAATGGACTGCTTACCTTCTCTCACCACCTTGCCCAACGCGCGTTTCGCCACAGCTCAGGGACAAGGAAACAGAGGGAGTGGACTATTTAAGGCATGGACAGCCAATCGGAGATGCGGTCTGCAAATTACGAGTTCACCAGAGGTAGATGTGAGACCGTGATACCATGCATGGTACTTCTCAATCAACTTCCGGTGCCACAAAACACGCATCACACAGACCGGAGGTGTGAGGAGACTGCATTGCACAGAGGAACGCAAGTGTGATGGTGTCCAGTGTGAGGGTAAAGCGGAAAGGGAGGAGAGTGACAATGCTTTCCACCGTGGAACGCATGGGTGAAAAACGATGCTGAGCCGAGTGAGTGCTAAGGGGGTGAGTACCAATGGGAAAGAGGGATTATGTATGTAGAATGGTGTAAGACTAAATTAATGTGAGTGTGAGATAATAAAAGGTGAGTTGAATGAGTGAATTAAAAGGACAAGTGAAGTGGAATTAACCCCTTAAGCCCCGAGGGTGGTTTGCACGTTAATGACCAGGCCAATTTTTACAATTCTGACCACTGCCCCTTTATGAGGCTATAACTCTGGAACGCTTCAACGGATCTTGGCGATTCTGACATTGTTTTCTCGTGACATATTCTACTTCATGATAGTGGTAAAATTTATTTGATATTACCTGCGTTTATTTGTGAAAAAAAAAAATGGAAATTTGGCGAACATTTTGAACATTTCGCAATTTTCCAACTTTGAATTTTTATTCCCTTAAATCACAGAGATATGTCACCCAAAATACTTAATAAGTAACATTTCCCACAAGTCTACTTTACATCAGAACAATTTTGGAAACAAATTTTTTTTTTTTTTGTTAGGGAGTTATAAGGGTTAAAAGTTGACCAGCAATTTCTCATTTTTACAACAAAATTTACAAAACCATTTTTGTTAGGGACCACCTCACATTTGAAGTCACATTTAGGGGTCTATATAGCAAAAAATACCCAAAAGTGACACCATTCTAAAAACTGCACCCCTCAAGCTCATCAAAACCACATTCAAGAAGTTTATTAACCCTTCAGGTGCTTAATGAGAGCTAAAGCAATATTGAAGGAAAAAATGAAAATTTAACTTTTTAGTCATGAAAACTATCTTTTAGCAACAATTTTATTTTCCCAAAGGTAACAGGAGAAATTGGACTGCAAAAGTTGTTGTCCAATTTGTCCTGAGTACGCTGATACCCCATATGTGGAGGGGAACCACTGTTTGGGCGCATGGCAGGGTTCGGAAGGGAAGGAGCGCCGTTTGATTTTTTTCAACCTAAAATTGGCTGAAATTGACAGGAATCCATGTCGTATTTGGTGAGCCCCTGATGCCTAAACAGTAGAAACCCCCCCACAAGTGACCCCATTTTGGAAACTAGACCCCCTAAGGAACTTGTCTAGATGTGTGGTGAGAACTTTGAACCCCCCAAGTGTCTCACTAAAGTTTATAACGCCCGGGTGTGAAAATAAAAAATCCTATTTTTTGCCCACAAAAATGATCTTTTGGTCCTCAATTTTTTAATTTCCCAAGGGTATCAGGAGAAATTGGACCGCAAAAGTTGTTGTCCAATTTGTCCTGAGTACGCTGGTACCCCATATGTGGGAAAAAACTGTTTGGGCACACGTTGGGGCTCGAAATGGGAGTACTGATGTTTTGGAATGCAGACTTTGATGGAATCGTCTGCGGGCGTCATGTTCCGTTTACAGAGCCCCTGATGTGCCTAAACAGGAAAAAACCCACAAGTGACAACATTTTGGAAAGTAGGCCCCCAAAGAACTTGCGTAGATGTGCCTCCTTTGGAATAAATCTGTTTCCTGTAAATTAGTAGTGCATGGAGGTGTGGTACAATTTAAAGCAATCCTTCATACACTGGCCAGGTTTTTCGGGGCAGGTGTCGCATTGATAGATGGTGTCCTTGCGTATTCCTCTTTTGTAGCACACTCTGCACCTTTTTTGCGGCTTACCTTTTCTTCCAGTTGGCGGGACCACCCCCGGAAAATGCTGACCTGGTACGATACGTGTACCTTCAGTTCTAGAAGTACTGGGGCCCGCTCCTTCCCTCGTGCCAAACATCAGGGACTTAACCACTACCTCCTGGAAATGAAGGTACGACATATCGGTGTTGTGTGCACATCGTGACAGCAGGAAAGCGTTGAGCATTGCCATATGTATAATGTGCACGGACAGCTTTTTGTACCACACCCTGGCCTTTCTCAAAGCACTGTACGGTTGGAGGAGTTGATCAGAGAGATCAACGCCCCCCATGTTTTTGTTGTACCCCAGTACACAGGTCGGTTTGCTGACCTCTGTAGAGGTACCCCTTAAAGTGCTGAGGGAGCTGCCATCACCGTGTATGGTGGTCAATAGAAGGACATCCCTTTTATCCTTGTACTTGACCACCAGCAGGTGGTCGCTACATTGGGCTTTGCTCTCACCTTTTCTGAGAGTCTGCCCAAGTAGCGTCTTCGGGAGGCCTCTCTGATTTTTGCGGACAATACCACAGGCTGCGGTACCTCACGCAGAGAGAGATTTATAGAGTGGGATGCTGGTGTAAAAGTGATCGGTATAGAGGTGATAACCTTTATCCAGCAGTGGGTGCACAAAATCCCACACAATTTTCCCACTTATTCCCAAGATAGAAGGACACTCAGGCGGCTCAATCCTGGTGTCCTTCCCTTCGTAAACTCTAAAGCTGTGGGTGTACCCTGAGGTACTCTCACACAGCTTGTAGAGTTTGATTCCCTACCTGGCCCTTTTGCTGGGCAGGTATTGACGGAATTTGAGCCGCCCCTTAAAATGAATTAAGGACTCATCCACGCAGATGTCCCTTTGAAGCACGTACACTTTAGCAAACTTTTTGTTGAAGTGTTCGATGACCGGCCGAACTTTGAACAGACGGTCAAAGTTGGGGTCATCTCGTGCGGGACACCGTGCATTATCGTTGTAATGCAGGAACTTTATGGATGGCCTCAAAACGCGTCCGGGTCATGACCATTCGGAACACTGGAGTGTTATATAAAATATCAACACTCCAATATTGCCGAAGTTCAGGCTTCTTCAGGATCCCCACATGGAGGACCAGGCCCCAAGACTGCATCATTTCAACTGCATCTTCAAGAAACCAGTTAGAATATGATGAACCCGAGTTTTGGTCCAAGAATTGCCGAGCATACAAGTTAGTTTGCTCCACCATGAGGTTAACGAAATCCTCAGAGAAAAAGACTTTGAAAGTCTAGTTCTAAGAGGCCAGTGGTGTCAAACTTGATTCCTGATTCTGCCACAAAATCAGGAATCAGTGGCTCATAATTTTCGGGTGGCGAGGTCCATATGAGGTCCGCAGTGGGGTGCGCTGGTTCGTCATCAGTAATGGTGGGCGCTTCATCTTTATCAATGATGGGCCTTGCCTCATCTTCTGTCCTGCGGCGTCTGCGTGGTGGTTCCGCAGGGCCGGAGGAGGAAGATGAGGAGTGGGAAGAGGATGAGGAAGAATCGGAAAAATAAAGAAAAGTGGGATCCTCTCCCTCGCTATCAGTGTCGGAGGCAAGAAAATAATATGCCTCCTCCGCTGAATAGCGCTGTTGGGATGAGCGGGACTTTTTTTTATAAGTGTGGTGCTTGGGTGTACTTTATTGGTAACTATGTGTAAGTGTGGGGGGGATAGTGCTTGGTGCAAACTACTCTGAAAAGAAAAAGCTAAAGGTAAAAAAAAAAGCAAATGGGGGGGAAAAAAATACCTGTGAAAGAAAAGTCTAAAACAGCAGGCCCTAGCTCTGATAAGTGAACCGCGTCACTTATCAAAGTTCAGCGGCTGCTGGGTGTGCGAACGGAGATGTGAAGAAAAAAAAAAAAGAAAAGGAAGGCACGGGTTAGACGCGGCGGCTGGGTGAGCGCACGTAGATGTGAACAAAAACGGCAGGCACGAGAGCTTTGATAAGTGAACCGTGTCACTTATCAAAGTTCAGCGGCTGCTGGGTGTGCGAACGGAGATGTGAAAGTGGAGCACCCCCAGACGCAGGGCCGCGGGGTACTCGGTACCGGGCCTCTCTGTCTCAGTTCTTGGGTTGTCACGGTAGCTAGACCCGGTCCGTGACCCTGCTAAGGGGCGTACAATGAAAGATGAGATGATGGTGCGTGATGCAGGTCGCGATGAATAACGAGCACACAGGGTTGCAGTCTCTTTACCTCTTTACTGAAGGCTTCAGGATCCTCAATCCAGAGTACTGCTAACAGGGCTGGCTGAGACCGGCTGGTCCGAAGGCACCTCCAGAGTTCCCTTTGCACGTGGAAATCAGTGCCTACCTTCTAGCGCCTGTGTGTTGTAGTACTTCCCTGCTGAGCACCACGGGATAGTCCTCACAACTGTTGTGTCTGTTTCTGATGTTCTTCTTTCTCACAACTCGTATCTATTCTGATGTTCTTCTCCGTCCCCCAGATGATATGGATAGGACGCACGAGTATGACGGGTAGGCCTGGAGTTCTTCCGGGACCCTAGCGTCGCCCCTCTCCCACAATTGCCCCCTATGTCTGCTTAGGTGATTTAGGTGAGACAGCCAACCTATAATTAACTGTCCTGCCGTTGGTTTGAAGTAATGCGTGGAGCCCAATACTTCCTCGGCGTTCCGGCCACCGGCTATGCGCCTCAGTAGGATGTTGCCTCGATCTTACGGCACGACTCCTACTGGTATTATCTCCTTTTTGCTGTGATCTCATTTCTCACTTCTCCACAATAAACCTCGCTTCTTGTCCTTTCTTGAGTTACCGCCGCAATGAAGTGCAGGCGCGGTTCCTTAACGTTCTGTCTTGTTCGCTAGGCCTCTGTCAGGATCCCACCCCTGACAGGGACCCCCCTGAATCTTTCCCCGCAACACCCTCTGCCACAGGATGTTGCCTGGTTCCAACCCAGTCAGCTTCTGACTAACTTCCTATCCAACCCCCAGTTTTACCAGATTGTGAGGAGTGGCCTAATACATAGCACCCTTTGCTCCCCCTGGAGGCCAGACTGTGAAGTGTATTGGTGTCTGTGATACCTGGTCAGGTGAACTCCTTAAGTGCCATCGGACATACCATCACTCCCCTTAGTGGCGGAGCAACAGTACTGCAACGACCAGGACTCTGGCCTTTTCAGCTAATTAGCATGTCTCAGCTTCCTGATTGAGGGCTAGGCACATTTCCTGCCACCTGGCGATGTCTGGCGTATTTCTCGCAAGTCACACTGCTGGTCCGTGTGTAATCTGTATTTTTTGCGCACCCATAGACTTTCATTGGCGGATTTTTTGCACAATACGCTGACAGACGCAACATGCTGCGATTTTCTACGCCCGTAAAATACGGCTGCGAAATATACGGCAGATAGGAGCTGCCCCATACAGAATTATTGGTCCGTGTGCAATCCATTGTTTTTGCGCCTCTCATACGTCCGTAAAACTCTCTAGCATGACGCTGGCCTAACACATCGACACTGCAGGATAGACAGCTATCATCATGCATTGACACCAGTAGCGTAGGTACCGGGGGGTCAGAGGGGGCCATCGCCCCGGAGCTCCCTGCTCTGCCGCCCGCTATGGGGCTCCTGAGCAGGCCCGGGAGGGCCCGGTGCCAGTAGTGGGGCCCCTGCCCGTCGCCGCACTGATGAAGGAAGGAGCGCTGCGCTCCTTCTCCCATTATCCCCCTGTCAGCGTCTGGCGTCACCGACGCTGACAGTGGGCGCGATGACGTCACCACCCGGCGCCCGCTGTCAGAAGATGATCTGGAGGTCGGAGCACTGCTGGAACAAGGATGAAGAGAGGTGAGTATTTTTGTTTTTTTTTATGGGGACTGCCTTATACTTTAGTATCTTCCTATAAGGGTGCTGCCTTATACTTCAGGATCTGCCTATAGGGGGCTGCCTTATGCTTCAGGATCTGAGGATCTGCCTATATGGGTGCTGCCTTATACTTCAGAATCTGCCTATGGGGAGGCTGCCTTATACTTCAGGATCTGCCTATGGGGGGCTGCCTTATACTTCAGGATCTGAGAATCTGCCTATATGGGAGCTGCCTTATACTTCAGAATCTGCCTATGGGGAGGCTGCCTTATACTTCAGGATCTGCCTATGGGGGGCTGCCTTATACTTCAGGATCTGCTTATAGGGGGGCTGCCTTATACTTCAGGATCTGCCTATAGGGGGCTGCCTTATACTTCAGGATGTGCCTATAGGGGGCTGCCTTATACTTCAGGATCTGCCTATGGGGGGGCTGCCTTATACGTCAGGATCTGCCTATGGGGGGGCTGCCTTATACTTCAGGATCTGCCTATATGGGTGCTGCCTTTTACTACAGGGTCTGCCTATGGGGTGCTGTCTTATACTACAGGGTCTGCCTATGGGGTGCTGTCTTATACTACAGGGTCTGCCTATCGGTGCTGCCTTGTGCTATAGAGTCTGCCTATGGGGAGTTCTTTATACTATATGGAGTCCTATGGGGAGTGCATTATACTATATGGAGTCCTATGGGGAGTGCATCATACTATATGGAGACCTATGGGGAGTGCATTATACTATATTTAGGATGATCTGGTACATTATACTATATGGAGGCCATCATGCAGTGTGGAGATTAGTGAAGGGGCCATCTTACAGTGGAGCCATCAAACAGTTTGGGGGCTACTAAGGGGTCAGTATACTGTGTGGATGGTACTATATAGTGAGGGGGCATTATACTGTATAGGGGAGCTGTACAGGGGAGAGACTCAGGACATTATTAAATGTAAAGTGGGCACTTCTTGTTATAGGAGATCTCAGGTTACTATGACAATCAAAGGGGCACACATGGCAATATTACTTTCTAGGGAGCAAAATGTGGGCATTGTTTTCTAGGGCACTTGCACCTGGCATTACTATATTATAGAGGGGTGCTTTAAAATTTAGAAGGCACAGAGAACCGCACAGCAGGTGTAGTACTAGGGACACATACGGCAGCAGCGGCTCAGTATTGGGGTATCAGGGGCAGTAATAGGGGCACATACAGCAGCAGCGGCTCAGTATTGGGGTATCAGGTACAGTAATAGGGACACATACGGCAGCAGCGGCTCAGTATTGGGGTATCAGGGGCAGTAATAGGGACACATACGGCAGCAGCGGCTCAGTAGTGGGGTATCAGGTGCAGTAATAGGGACACATACGGCAGCAGTGGCACAGCATTGGGGTATCAGGGGCAGTAATAGGGACACATACGGCAACAGCGGCTCAGTATTGGGGTATCAGGTGCTGTAATAGGGACACATATGGCAGCAGCGGCTCAGTATTGGGGTATCAGGTGCAGTAATAGGGACACATACGGCAGCAGCGGCTCAGTATTGGGGTATCAGGGGCAGTAATAGGGACACATATGGCAGCAGCGGCTCAGTATTGAGATATCAGCAGGATGAGGAGTTTGTGCAGGTTGGGAATAGATGGTGATGGGGCTGGAATATGAGAATTGAAATGTGTCTTTGTTGTATTCTCTGCAGACGAGTCCTGGCTGGAAGAAGTTGTCATGTCGGTCTGGGCCAGATGGAAAAGACGGGAAAAAGTGAACGATTCCATCAGAGAACATCAGCAGTAAGACATTATCTGTAACTGTGCTGTGATCTCTTCTATGTTCTATAGGACTGGTATTTACCACTGACCATATGGTGGTAATATCTATGTTGGTCGTTATATCTTCAATAATAGCACGGTCATCATAAGAGGTTCTCCTCCACTATTAGGGCGCATCACTGAATTGTAATGAAGGTTACCTGGTTAAGGGCCCACTCAGAAGCTTCGCCCCCCCCCCCCGAACCAAAACCCTAACTACGCCTCAGATTGACACTAACATGTCACCACTTCTGTATTTCTCACCCACTCCTGGTTTTGGCTTACAAATACTGAGGTAAAAAAATAGTGATAAGTGAATGTGCTCGACACTCGATCAAGTGCTCCAGGACGCTCGTTACTAAATCATTGCGGGTGCTTGAGCGCCATGCCCAAGTCCCTGCCCCACATGTTTGGTGACTGTTAGACAACCAAGGAACAAGTGGGGATTGCCCGCCATGCATGGTAATCTCATACAAAAACCGAAAGAAATGTACTGGAATATAAGTTGGTGTGCATGCAGCGTGTAGGCGCATGTTCACATTGGCCACTAAAAAGACAAAAACTAAGTGAGCAAATACCCTTCAGTCAGTAAATAAATGGCAATAATGCATGAAAATAATTATTTTTCTTTGAGTTGGGCATTACATTTGTACTGGGTGTCCAATAGTCAAGGCTCCAGGCCTTCTCAGTCCTTATTCACATTTTCGCTATTTTAATGCTGGAGGTTAGGACTGTTCTGAAAAGGGTCACCGAGATGTGATGGCTTAAGTGTGGTTTTGTTTTTTATCAAAATGATGTTGGCTTAGTACCCTGCATTATTACTTTCTATTTTCTTACTGCCGGGTATTTGGTCACTTTGATTTTCTTAGGTTTTGACACTAATGCTGTAGCATTACTGTGGCCGGCCACATTGCATCATGATTGTATTTAAACCTGATGACGTGATGACACACTGTGTTCAGGGAAAGTTGTCCTAAGGCCGGTTTCACACGTCAGTGGCTCTAGGACGTGTGGTGCCAGTTTCCTCACGTACCGGAGACACTGACACACGTAGACACATTCAAATAAATGTGTCTCTGCAGATGTCAGTGTTTTCACGGACCGTGTGTCAGTGTGCAAAACACGGAGACATGTCAGTGTTCATGGGAGCACACGGACCCATTAAAGTCAATGCGTGCATGTAAACACGTACCGCACACGGATGCCGTCCGTGTGTTTTTTTTAAAGTCATGGGGTTAAAATTGAAACAAATTGTTTCAATACACGGGCACACGGACAGCAAACACGGACACACAGCACACGGATGGCCTACGTGCACACACTGACACGGATAGGTCCGGGACCGTTTCTTACGGTACCGGAAATATCTGGACCTGTGAGACTGGCCTAAGAGGGAGAGTGTAGTCCAGAGCAGGAATATAGTGAGGGTTTAACCCCTTAATGACCGCCAATACATCTTTTTACTGACATGAGATAAAAGCGAAAAGCATCCCCATAAAGGTGACAATCCAGCAGCTGTCGGCTCTACACTATAGCTGACAACTTGCTGCTGGCACCATCCATATCTGTTTAACCCCTTAGATGCTGCTGTCAATAGTGACTGCATCATGTAAATGGTTAACAGTGTGGGGGCTCCCTTTTTAACCCCATCGGCACCCTGAGATCATGATCATGTGGTCCTGATGTTTGCGATGGCAATTCACAGCCAAATAGCGGCCTTAGAGTCTGCCAGCTATAGCGGCCTGTTCAGAAGTTAGCGACATTTAGGTGATAAAAATACACTTTTTCATTCCTGTCATGTCACTTTGCATAAATTCCTAAAAATCACCTGAAGAGTTAATAAACTCGGTGACGGCAATTTTCAATATGTCGGAGTGCTGTTTTTCAAATGGTATCACTTTTGGGTTTTTTGCAATATTAGAACCCCTAAAGTCACTTCAAACTTGGATAAGTAGCTTAAAAAATAAATTTTGAAAATTACCATTAAAAAACAAAAAAAACCGAGAACTTACTGCTACATTTGTAACCCCTTTCTGACATGGGGCATAAAAGTTCGCCGATGTATGACACCCTCCCTTTGATGTGAGCCCACATCTTTTCAGGCACTTGCCAGCTGTTTTGAACAGCTGACATGTGCACGCAATAGCCGCAGGTGGAATCGCCAACCAGTGGCTGTTAACCCATTAAATACCACTGTCAAACTGACAGCGGCATTTAACACGCGCTTCTGGCAATCACGCCAGAAATCCCGCCAATCGGCGCCCATGTCACATGACTGCGGGTCACTCTTGGGTTGGCATGACAATCGGAGGTCTCCAGCAGACCGCTATGGTTGTAACCAGTATGTCTTTGGAGTGTGGGAGGAAACCGGAGTACCCAGAGGAAACCCACGCAAACACGGAGAGAACATACAAACTCTTTGCAGATGTTGTCCTTGGTTGGGTTTGAACCCAGGACTCCAGAACTGCAAGGCTGCAGTGCTAACTACTGCACCACCGTGCTGCTTCCATATAGGTTAGGACACAAACCCGTATGACAGGTAACTCGAGCCTTTTTACAGGGTCTCTATCACGACCCAGACTCTGTGTCACTGTGCCTCCTGGGTGTTAGGGAGAACAGGTGATGTATAATCCAGCTGTCCTGATGGCTTCTGCTATGTATCTTAGAGTCCCACAAAAGCCTCAGCCTTCCGGCTACCGGAGTCTGCGCTCTGCCAGGGAGGTAGCCCAGTCACAGCTGTCCTCCCCAATTGTCACTCTCCTGTGCTTCGCTCTCCTGCACGCTCACTAAACGCTGTTCTTCCTTCTTAGTTTCTCTGTTCATGAGCTGCAGACTCCCACGTCTGCTCAGCTATTCTCTCCGTTCCGTGACAAGCTCCTCTCTGGCTTTCTCTGACTCATGAATTTCTAGGAGCTGCAGCACTTTCTCGTGGCAGCATGGCCCCTCTGCTTCCTTCTCCTTGGTGTAAAAGAGTAAATATTAAAATATTATTATTAATTATTAATCCTATTAAGCTATAACTAGGTTAGCTAAAGATGGGGTATTTAGCCCCTAAAGACACACCTCTGCATTGCAGACTACAAGATTGGTCAAAAGTGTAAAAAAACAAACAAACAACCCCCCCCCCAAAAAAAACAAAAAACGGATGTACGCTTCCCTGCTTCACTTCACTTGCTTGGTTCCGGCTGTTCTTTGGCTCCTCGGTGTATGTCTGTCTTCTGAACTTCCGGTCCTTCGCAGTGCGCCTCTGAAGCAGGGAAGCGTACACCCAGCTACAGAGGCCAAAATGAGTGGCCAGTGGAGCGCCCCACCCAGGGCAGTGGGGTACTCGGTACCGAGTCCGGTCTCAAGGGGGAGGGATGTCACGGTGGCTGTGACCTGGCCCGTGGCCCTGAGGCTCAACGTTAAAGGGTTACGGTCTTTAAAGGGGAAAATGTTTGAGTCTGTCGTGACGCCACCTGTAGTGTTCGGTCAGCAGTGGGACAGACGCTGCATTGAAGGGGTCCTCTGGGGTATGTTATTGCAGCACTGATGGTACACTTCCTACAGGTGAAGCGGGGTCCCCAGGCGTCCTAAGGTTTATGGTGTTGATGACGATGGTATGTGCCGATGAATAAATGGAGGAGACAAGTAGTAAGTCTTTACCTGGTTTACTGTAGTTAGCAGGCCACAGTCCAGGGTACCAGGCACGGATGATGGTATAGCCCGGCTGGCCCAGAGGCAATGGTGGGTTTCCTTGTTCCAGTAGAGGTCCATGAGACTTTCCAACTAGTTAAAGGTGAGGTCCCTGCTGCCTGAAGTCCTGCAGAGTCCTCTATTCCCCCTGTCCTGAGACAGGTACCTGCATGACGGGCAGCTTGAGCCTTTTTACAGGGACTCTATCATGCCCCTGGCTCCTCAGGTGTGGGCCAATCACATAAAGTTCTTAGTCCTTCGGTACTGCCAAGTGTCATACAGTTCCACTAAGGCCTCGGGCTCCCGGTTCCAGGCTACTGTGCTCTGGCTCTTAGGGCGTCCTATCGCTGTTCCCTTCTGATCCCTGTTCCTCTCTTTTGCTCCTTCCCTTCTGGCTACTCCACATACAACCCTTCAGATCTTCCTCCTTCCAGAGGCTGCAGCTTCCTCATGGCTGCCAGGCCCCTCTGTCTGCTCTACGCCTCTCCTAGACGTCTGCTCTGCTTGGTCTCCCTGGACCAACGGTCTAGCTCCTCCTCCAGGTCAGGATACATATAGCTTAGGGAAGCTCCCCTGAATCCGGGTTTGAGCTCCTCCCCTCCTGGCCTGGATTCAGAATGTGTTGCATGTGTGTGCCTTACCTGGTGAAGAGAACTCCATTGCCTCTGAGCATGACATTACCTTCCCCGAAGGAAAAGCAACATCACTGCAGCAACCGGTCACCTGGGCTGCTGCACCAGCATGCGAGAGAATTACAGGAGCTTGCAATGATGTTGGCTCACACAAATTATCATGCCCACTGGGGTGTAATAACATGGAAAGAGGGCTGACTAGTCTGAGGAAACTAACGCCCCATCAACTAGTTAAAGCCCTAATTAGCATAGGAAAAGCAGACCTTTTATAAATTATTTTTCTTTTTTTTTTTTTAAACATTGATTTAACTGAGTAACATTATACAGGGCTGGTTAGGCAGAGAATTTAGTCACACATATGTGAATGCTACTGGGTTGGAGGGCACGTGGGACCTGACGGGCCCTTTTAAGCTTACCGATGCAGAATGTCTCGCCAACCTCAATTGTCACATGTTTAATTTCTCCTTCAGATAAAGATGGCTTCTTCTGGTCTAAGTGAAGAGCTAAGCTGTTCTATCTGCCTTAACATATACACCAACCCTGTAATACTAAACTGTGGCCATAACTTCTGTGAGGTCTGCATTACAATTTTATGGATCAGGCAGAAGGTATCTGGAGTTTACTCTTGTCCTGAATGTAGAGCGGAATTTGAAACTCGTCCTATTCTGCAGAAGAACCTAAAGTTGTGCAATATTGTTGAACATTATCGCTCTACTCAGGAAAATACATCAGATACCAAGATCTTCTGTACATATTGTGCTCCTTCTCTAGGTCCTGCGATTAAAACCTGCCTACGCTGTGAAGCTTCTTTTTGTGAACTTCATCTGAAGAACCACAGTAAGTCTACAAGCCACACCTTGATTGAACCTTATAATTCTCCAGAGGACAGAAAATGCCCTGTCCATAATGAACTTCTAAAATATTTTTGTGTTCGGGATTCTTCATTGCTGTGTACCAGCTGTACTATGAACTGGAAGCACAAAGACCATGAAACAGAACTGCTCAATGAAGCAAGCGAGAAAGAGAAAATGCGACTGAAAGCGTTCATTCCAGAGTTGTCTTCAAAAACGGATGCAGCAGAAAAAAAATTCTGGTCCCTAGAAAAAGATAGAAATGACTTTCAGCAAAAATCAGTTGGCCTAAAGAAAAGAGTCACATGTCTTTTTGGAGATATCAGAACTGAACTAAATGATCTTGAAAACATCGTCCTTGCAGAAATCACTAAGCAGGAAATCTGCATTTCCGCATCCTACTCTGAATTCATTCAGAAGTTGGATAAGCAAATACAAGACATGTATAGGAAAAAGCATCACATCGAAGAGGTATGTAAAATCACAGATCCATTGATGTTTCTGAAGCAAGATGCCATAAAAACTGACTTTGAGCAAGAGTCTCCATTTTATGTTGGCAATTTGAATATGGAGTTAATAACTGTGACTTTGATGAGTGCATTGTACAAGTTGTCTGAAGTCATTCTTAAGGGGAAGAAAAAGTATGACTTTAATCTAGGAGACTCTGCAGATCTGATCTTGAATGTCAATACAGCAAACAATTATATTGCTCTTTCACACGATCTGAAAACAGCCACCGATACTGACCAAGAAAAATCTCGGCCCCATCACCCTGAGAGATTCTTCACTCAGCAAGTTTTATCCACCAAAAAGATTACTTCTGGAATACATTATTGGGAAATTCAAACCAGTGATTATGGAGACTGGAGAGTTGGTGTCACTTATAACAATGTGAAGCGAAAGGGTGATAACTCGCTTATTGGGGCAAACTCCAAGTCCTGGTGCTTGAGATGGTGTGAAGAAGAACTAACAGCAGATGAAGATGATGTATCGTATGGCGTGAATTCTTCTCTACCAAGCCCAGATATTGGAATATACCTAGATTATGATTTTGGAGTGCTATCCTTTTACGAGTTGTCTGACTCTGTTAAACACCTCTATACATTTTATTCTGATTTCCACAAACCTCTTTATGCAGGATTCTATCTAAACGATGATGCCTGGATTAAAATTGCAAAATAAAATGTGACTAAGGAAGAAAAGCATCGGTATTTAAATTTTTAAAGGGGGTTGTCCTGTATTTTGTGAAGTCTGCTCTCACTCGCTCTATGAATCATTTTTATAGTGTGCATACCGCATGCAGTAAGGATTCTCTCGTGTCTGCATCAAGAGTATGTGTGTGGTGACATCACTGCAAGTATGGGATTTAAATACTTACAGCCATATTCCTAATAGACTTGCCTAGCTTCTCTTAACACACTTGTACTGAGAGTGGCTGAGCCTGTCTATTCAGAATGGGGCCTGAAGTATGTGAATCGCATACTTGTGATCACATGACCATCCACTCTCTGCTGATACTGAAGAATACTAACTGCGTGCAGTGCATATGCTGTGAAGATTCAGAAGTCAGCAATCACACGGAGTGACTGCAGACTTATAGCAAAACAGACAAACCCTTTTGAAGAGAACCTGGCAGCATTATGCATGTTCAAAATAAAAGCGCTGTTATACTGATTCAATAGATGCCTTCAGTGAAGAAATTCCACAGCGTTGTTGTTAATCATCATTGAAAGTCTGGATTTCCAAAGCCTTGCTAACATTGGTGTGGGACTGTGGGTAGGGTCTTTGACTCTGCCCTGGCCCCCCTACTGCCTCTGGTGTCTATATTCTGGTCATAAATTATCTGCCATCTTAACTGTGAGCAAAGCTTGCACAGATTAATCTTGCGGCGGCATTCAGGAAAATGTCTGCGGTCGAGGCGCATGCCCAAACTGACCTCTGGTGGTCTTCAGTAAAATGGTGGTGTATGAGCAGATTGAGATCTCTGCCCTTCATTAACCATTTTCCTGAAACCCATTGGGAGCTAAATATGTGCAAGCTCCACCTGTGGTTAGGACAGCCCCAGCCTGAAATTTAAATGGAACCTGTCACCCCCAAAACTGAAGGTGAGCTAAGCCCACCGGCATAAGTAGCTTATCTACAGCTTTCTGTAATGCTGTAGATAAACCCCCGATGTACCCTGAAAGATAAGAAAAAGGTTAGATTATACTCAACCAGGGGTGGACCGATCCAATGGGCGTCGCCGTCTGTTCCGGGGCCTCCCATCTTCATAGGATGACGTCCTCTTCCTGTCTTCACTCTGCGGCTCCAGCGCAGGCGTACTTTGTCTGTCCTGTTGAGGGCAGAGCAAAGTACTGCAGTGCGCAGGCGCCGAGCCTCTCTGACCTTTCCCGGTGCCTGCGCACTGCAGTACTTGCTCTGCCCTCAACAGGACAGACAAAGTACGCCTGCGCCAGAGCCACAGCGTGAAGACAAGAAGAGGACGACATCGTAAGAAGATGGGAGGCCCCGGACCGGACCGCAACGCCCATCGGACCGGACCTCAGCGGGACCGCCCCTGGGTGAGTATAATCTAACCTCTTTTTCTCATCTTTCAGGTTACATCGAGGGCTTATCTACAGCATTACCGAATGGTGCCGGTGGGCTTAGCTCACCTTCAACTTTGGGAGTGACAGGTTCCCTTTAAAACAGGATGAAGATGCAAGCAGCGGAGGGGATAGGGCAGAGTTGGAGATCCTATCTACAGTCCTTCCCCAATGCACTGAAACTTTAGGAAACCCCACAATCTACTGAGGAATAATCAACAACCAGGCTGCACATTGCTTCACTGAATGTGAATCCGTATAACAGCACCATTATGGCCAGAATTTATTTTAACATGCATTAACCTGATAACTGCTTACTTGTTTAAGGCTTAAAGAGAAGCAGACCAGTAACCCTAGCTTTATTATGGTTCACTTTCTGATTGTTCCCATTCTAAATGAAAGACTAATGCTTAACCTTGAATTCTGGCAAAATTTAGATCTTTTTTTCATGATTTTGTCCAGTGTAAATAGCTGTTGGTGTATTTGTATGGAAATCTGTCTCTTTGTACAACTTTCAAATATTATATAATGCATTTTCCATTATTGTGCAAGAGCTTTTTTTTTCTGGTCACAAAAAAAGATTCCTCAGGCTGGCAAACCCCTTTTACTCCTATTACAAGCACCCTACTAGGATTTACTCAGGTAATGGAGAAGGCGCTCACTCTTTCCCAGAGTAATTTTAAAAAGTTACCGCTGTAAAATTTTAAAATGATTTTGCAGCAGTTTTCAAATCGAAGTGGACAAGTGCGAACTATAGAAGACCTTGCACAGCAATACATTATTTAACAATTCAAACAAGAAGAGTGAGGGTCCTGCTTGCAATCTATAAGACATAGTGGGATACAAGGTGCGTGTCGTTCCTGGTCCAGTGATGTTTATATTAAATTCCAATAAAGTTGCATGAACTAGTCATCAGCCAGTATCTGTACAAGTCCAGATACAAAGTGCTGTTAAGTGCATGGAGGTGTGGGTGGAAACAAATGATGTATAGGACCAGATTCTGATGAAACTTTGGGAATGGAGAACTGGGAATTAGGGTTGAGCGAAACGGGTCGTTCATTTTCAAAAGTCGCCGACTTTTGGCTAAGTCGGCGTCTCATGAAACCCGATCCGACCCCTGTGCTTGTCGGCCATGCGGTACGCGACTTTCGCGCCAAAGTCGCGTTTCAATGACGCGAAAAGCGCCATTTCTCAGCCAATGAAGGTGAACGCAGAGTGTGGGCAGCGTGATGACATAGGTCCTGGTCCCCACCATCTTAGAGAAGGGCATTGCAGTGATTGGCTTGCTGTCTGCGGCGTCACAGGGGCTATAAAGGGGCGTTCCCGCCGACCGCCATCTTACTGCTGCTGATCTGAGCTTAGGGAGAGGTTGCTGCCGCTTCGTCAGAAGCAGGGATAGCGTTAGGCAGGGTCCACTAACCACCAAACCGCTTGTGCTGTAGCGATTTCCACTGTCCAACACCACCTTCGGTGTGCAGGGACAGTGGAAGCTATTTTATTTATTTTTTTCCTTCAGCGCTGTAGCTCATTGGGCTGCCCTAGAAGGCTCCGTGATAGCTGTATTGCTGTGTGTACGCCACTGTGGAAACCAACTGCTTTTTTCAAAGCACATATCCTCTTGTTCCTTCCTTTCTGCACAGCTATCTTTTTTGTTTGTCCACACTTTTTATTTAATTTGTGCATCAGTCCACTCCTATTGCTGCCTGCCATACCTGGCTTACATTACTGCAGGGAGATAGTAATTGTAGGACAGTCCCTGTTTTTTTTTTTTTGTTTTTTTTTTGTGGAAGATTAAGATTGGCATTTCTGCTACAGTGCCATCCCTGTGTGTGCCATCTCTCACTGAGTGGGCCATAGAAAGCCTATTTATTTTTTTCCTTGATTTGTGTTCTAAAATCTACCTCAACACAAAAACACTACATCAATCAGTGGGAGAAAAATATTGGCCTCAGTCAGGGCTTGTGTGCCACTCCTGTGTGTGCCATCTCTCATTCAGTGGGCCATACAAAGCCTATTTATTTTTTTGTTTTTTTTAATATTATTGGGTTTCTAAAGTCTCCGTGAAAAAAAAAAAAATACATAAAAAAACAGTGGGAGAGTAATATTGCCCTTTCAGCTTGTGTGCCAGTCTTGACTCCTGGGTGTGCCACCTCTCTCTCTCTAATTGTGGGCCATAGAAAGCCTATTTATTTTTTTCCTAGATTTGTGTTCTAAAATCTACCTCAACACAAAAACACTACATCAATCAGTGGGAGAAAAATATTGGCCTCAGTCAGGGCTTGTGTGCCACTCCTGTGTGTGCCATCTCTCATTCAGTGGGCCATACAAAGCCTATTTATTTTTTTGTTTTTTTTAATATTATTGGGTTTCTAAAGTCTCCGTGAAAAAAAAAAAAATACATAAAAAAACAGTGGGAGAGTAATATTGCCCTTTCAGCTTGTGTGCCAGTCTTGACTCCTGGGTGTGCCACCTCTCTCTCTCTAATTGTGGGCCATAGAAAGCCTATTTATTTTTTTCCTAGATTTGTGTTCTAAAATCTACCTCAACACAAAAACACTACATCAATCAGTGGGAGAAAAATATTGGCCTCAGTCAGGGCTTGTGTGCCACTCCTGTGTGTGCCATCTCTCATTCAGTGGGCCATACAAAGCCTATTTATTTTTTTGTTTTTTTTAATATTATTGGGTTTCTAAAGTCTCCGTGAAAAAAAAAAAATACATAAAAAAACAGTGGGAGAGTAATATTGCCCTTTCAGCTTGTGTGCCAGTCTTGACTCCTGGGTGTGCCACCTCTCTCTCTCTAATTGTGGGCCATAGAAAGCCTATTTATTTTTTTGCTTTTTTTAATATTATTTGGTTTCTAAAGTCTCCCTGAAAAAAAAAAAAAAAACATAAAAAAACAGTGGGAGAGTAATATTGCCCTTTCAGCTTGTGTGCCAGTCTTGACTCCTGGGTGTGCCACCTCTCTCTCTCTAATTGTGGGCCATAGAAAGCCTATTTATTTTTTTCCTAGATTTGTGTTCTAAAATCTACCTCAACACAAAAACACTACATCAATCAGTGGGAGAAAAATATTGGCCTCAGTCAGGGCTTGTGTGCCACTCCTGTGTGTGCCATCTCTCATTCAGTGGCCCATACAAAGCCTATTTATTTTTTTGTTTTTTTTAATATTATTGGGTTTCTAAAGTCTCCCTGAAAAAAAAAAAAATACATAAAAAAACAGTGGGAGAGTAATATTGCCCTTTCAGCTTGTGTGCCAGTCTTGACTCCTGGGTGTGCCACCTCTCTCTCTCTAATTGTGGGCCATAGAAAGGCTATTTTTTTTTTTATTTTTTTTTATATTAGTATTTGGTTTCTAAATTGTCCCTGAAAAAAACATTTTATCTTATTTGGTTTCTAAAGTCTCCCTGAGAAAAAAAAAAATAAATTAGGTGGGAGAATAATATTGACATTAGTGCTTGAGTGACAGTCCTGCGTGTGTGTCATCTCTGTGATTTTGTGCCACAGAAAACAGAGTGTGTAACATTGTGCCTGATTTTCCTTGTGGTCTCACCAACCTGTTAAGGGATATAGAAATCATACTGAAGTTATAGCTCACCGTGTAAGTTGTTTGACAGCAACAAATAAAGTTACTTTGGTTAATTTTTTAAAACAATGAGGAAGTCTGGTGCAAGAGGTCGTCGTGGGCGTTCATTGTCAGATGGTAGTGGTAGTGGAGCATCAGGTGGTCGTGGGGATAAAAATATTCCACCTAAGTCTGGAGCTGTGGAGCCAGTTTCGTCGTCTGGCTACACAAGGCCTCGAACGCTCTCTTTTCTGGGAGTAGGAAAAACGCTTTTAAAGCCGGAGCAGCAACAGCAAGTTTTGGCTTACATTGCAGACTCAGCCTCTAGCTCTTTTGCCTCCTCTTCTGAAACTGGTAAATGTAAAAGCAGCGCGTCGCTTGTGGATGTTCACGGTCAGGGACAAGTCGCTTCCTTGTCCTCCTCAGCAAAAACTACAACAAGAGAGAAGGATGCAGCAGGCGACACAACGGGTCACTCCATGGAGCTCTTTACACATACCGTCCCTGGCTTAGAAAGTGAAACATTTAACAGGCCATGCCCATTCCAAGTAGATTCTGACATGGAGTGCACTGATGCACAGCCACAGCCAGAGTACTATGCTGCTCCTTTGACTCAGACCACCACATTGCCCTCTCAGGGTACAGATCCACAATCAGACCCTGATGAGACTATGTTGCCCCGCCACGAACGCTATACCACAGACCGACACAGTGACACAGACGAAGTTGCACACGAGCTCGAAGAGGAGGTAATAGATGACCCGGTTGTTGACCCCGATTGGCAGCCATTGGGGGAACAGGGTGCAGGCAGCAGTAGTTCAGAAGCGGAGGTGGAGGAGGGGCCGCAGCAGGCATCAACATCGCAACAGGTTCCATCTGCTGGGCCCCTATCTGGCCCAAAACGCGTGTCAAAGCCAAAACCTGTTGGAGCACAGCGTTGCCATCTGGTTAAAGCTCAGTCTGCAATCCCTGAAAAGGGATCCGATGCTAGGAAGAGTGCAGTCTGGCATTTTTTTAAACAACATCCAATTGATCAGCGCAAAGTCATCTGTCAAAAATGTTCTACTAGCTTAAGCAGAGGTCAGAATCTGAAAAGTCTCAATACTAGTTGCATGCATAGACACTTAACCACCATGCATTTTCAAGCCTGGACTAACTACCAAACGTCCCTTAAGGTTGTAGCACCCTCGGCCAATGAAGCTAGTCATCAACGCAACATCCCTTCCGTCACTGTAAGGCCACCATTTTCCGCACCACCGGCAGTATCTGTGCAGGTTTCTTTGCCAGCCAAAAGCAGTCAGGGTCAGGGAATCACCAGTTTTGTAGGCGGAAATATTGCATCTAGGGCACCGGCGGAAACAATACCGTCTCCAACCGTCTCTCAGTCTGCCATGTCCACCGGCACACCCGCAAGTTCCACGATCTCCATCTCTCCAGTTCAGCTCACACTACATGAGACTCTGGTTAGAAAAAGGAAGTACTTATCCTCGCATCCGCGTACACAGGGTTTTAACGCCCACATAGCTAGACTAATCTCGTTAGAGATGATGCCCTACCGGTTAGTTGAAAGCGAAGCTTTCAAAGCCCTGATGGAGTACGCTGAACCACGATACGAGCTACCCAGTCGACACTTTTTTTCCAGAAAAGCCATCCCAGCCCTGCACCAGCATGTTAAACAGCGCATCGTCCATGCACTCAGGCAATCTGTGAGTACAAAGGTGCACCTGACTACAGATGCATGGACCAGTAGGCATGGCCAGGGACGTTATGTGTCCATCACGGCACACTGGGTGAATGTGGTGGATGCAGGGTCCACAGGGGACATCAATTTAGGGACAGTTGTGCCTAGCCCACGGTCTAGGAAACAGTTGGCTGTAGGCGTTCGCACCCCCTCCTCCTCCTCCTCCTCGTCCTCCTGCAGAAGCTACAGCTCTTCCACAGACCGCAGTCGGCCAACCACTCCATCGGCAGATGACACTGTTGCACACCAGTTGTCCCATTATGGGCCAGCTACTGGCAAGCGTCAGCAGGCTGTATTGGCTATGAAGTGTTTGGGCGACAACAGACACACCGCGGAAGTTCTGTCCGAGTTCTTGCAACAAGAAACGCAGTCGTGGCTGGGCACAGTAGATCTTGAGGCAGGCAAGGTAGTTAGTGATAACGGAAGGAATTTCATGGCTGCCATCTCCCTTTCCCAACTGAAACACATTCCTTGCCTGGCTCACACCTTAAACCTGGTGGTGCAGTGCTTATTGAAAACTTATCCTGGGTTCTCCGACCTGCTCCTCAAAGTGCGTGGACTTTGCTCACATATCCGACGTTCGCCTGTACACGCCAGCCGTATGCAGACCTATCAGCGGTCTTTGAACCTTCCCCAGCATCGCCTAATCATAGACGTTGCAACAAGGTGGAACTCAACACTGCACATGCTTCAGAGACTGTGCCAACAGAGGCGGGCTGTTATGTTTTTGTGGGAGGATACACATACACGGGCAGGCAGTAGGATGGCAGACATGGAGTTGTCAGGTGTGCAGTGGTCGAAGATACAAGACATGTGTCAAGTCCTTCAGTGTTTTGAGGAATGCACATGGCTGGTTAGTGCAGACAATGCCGTAATAAGCATGAGCATCCCCCTAATGCGTCTGCTGATGCAAAGTTTGACGCACATAAAGGAGCAGACGTCTGCACCAGAGGAAGAGGAAAGCCTTGATGACAGTCAGCCATTGTCTGGTCAGGGCAGTGTACAGGACGAGGTAGCGGGCGAAGAGGAGGTGGAGGACGAGGAGGATGATGGGGATGAGTATATTTTTAATGCGGAACCTTTCCCGGGGGCACTGGAAATTGGTTGCGTGTCAAGGCCGGGTTCTGGTTTTTTGAGGGACACAAGTGACGTAGATTTGCCTGCAACTGCCCCTCACCCAATCACAACCGGAGATTTGACAACTGGAACTTTGGCCCACATGGCGGATTATGCCTTACGTATCCTAAAAAGGGACACACGCATTACGAAAATGATGAACGATGACGATTACTGGTTGGCCTGCCTCCTTGATCCACGCTATAAAGGCAAATTGCAAAATATTATGCCACATGAGAACTTGGAACTAATATTAGCAACCAAACAATCAACTCTTGTTGACCGTTTGCTTCAGGCATTCCCAGCACACAGCGCACGTGATCGTTCTCACACGAGCTCAAGGGGGCAACAGACTAGGAGTGTTAGGGGTGCACACATCAGAAGTGGCGTTGGACAGAGGGGTTTTCTGACCAGGTTGTGGAGTGATTTTGCTATGACCGCAGACAGGACAGGTACTGCTGCATCAATTGAAAGTGACAGGAGACAACATTTGTCCAGTATGGTTACTAACTATTTTTCATCCCTTATCGATGTTCTCCCTCAACCGTCATTCCCATTTGATTACTGGGCATCAAAATTAGACACCTGGCCAGAATTGGCAGAATATGCATTGCAGGAGCTTGCTTGCCCGGCAGCAAGTGTCCTATCAGAAAGAGTATTCAGTGCTGCAGGTTCAATATTAACCGAAAAAAGGACTCGTCTGGCTACCCAAAATGTTGACAATCTAACATTCATTAAAATGAACCACAACTGGATTTCGAAATCTTTTGCCCCACCTTGCCCGGCCGACACCTAGCTTTCCTATGAAAAGCTCTTGCCTGTGGACTACTGTGAATTACTTTTCTAATGTCTAATTTGCTGCAGCTGATTGTCCAGCATACGATATGTTTACACCTCCCTAAATGGCCAAACTCCCCACACGGGGCCGTGGTATCGCGACTTGGCGCAAGCACCCGTGAGACTGCTGTTTGTCTGAAGAGGTGGGTGTACTCGCTTTTGGTCGACGGCATTGCTACTGGGTTCCTCATAGTACAATAAAGTGTCTCTGGCGGTGGTGGTGCGCACCCAACGTCAGACACACTGTTGTAACATGAGGGGCCTTGGGCCTGTAACGCCGGCCACAAGAGAGTTCACCCACCCCCAGGTCAAACATTGCTCTACCACTTCCACAGTTATCTCTCACACTTCCACCAATGTTAAGTCTATGCGCTGACATCCTTCCATACCTGCCACTAACAATACCATTGTGTTGACATGTATGATGGTACTTAACATAGTCAGGGGCAGTGTCCTCTATTTACCACAGTAAATACTTTGCGCAAAATTAGTAGGTCTGAAACAACGCAGAGGATCCCACTCCTGAACCTAATGATTGCACCCTTTAGTGTTTTTGTTTTGTTTTAATGCGAGACATTCACATTTAGTTGTTGTTTTGGACTACTAACTGGCAGACACTCATTACAATCGGCCTCCGTTGACCAGACCACTGCTGCCCGTGTACCCCTGTAACTAATAATAAAGTGCCTACAGCCAGCCCAATTTAATTATATTAGGCCTTCGAAGCCTGTCTGCGGTCCCTCCTTCCACTAGGCCTCCACTGACCAGACCACTGCTGCCCGTGTACCCCTGTAACTAATAATAAAGTGCCTACAGCCAGCCCAATTTAATTATGTTAGGCCTTCGAAGCCTGTCTGCGGTCCCTCCTTCCACTAGGCCTCCACTGACCAGACCACTGCTGCCCGTGTACCCCTGTAACTAATAATAAAGTGCCTACAGCCAGCCCAATTTAATTATGTTAGGCCTTCGAAGCCTGTCTGCGGTCCCTCCTTCCACTAGGCCTCCACTGACCAGACCACTGCTGCCCGTGTACCCCTGTAACTAATAATAAAGTGCCTACAGCCAGCCCAATTTAATTATATTAGGCCTTCGAAGCCTGTCTGCGGTCCCTCCTTCCACTAGGCCTCCACTGACCAGACCACTGCTGCCCGTGTACCCCTGTAACTAATAATAAAGTGCCTACAGCCAGCCCAATTTAATTATGTTAGGCCTTCGAAGCCTGTCTGCGGTCCCTCCTTCCACTAGGCCTCCACTGACCAGACCACTGCTGCCCGTGTACCCCTGTAACTAATAATAAAGTGCCTACAGCCAGCCCAATTTAATTATATTAGGCCTTCGAAGCCTGTCTGCGGTCCCTCCTTCCACTAGGCCTCCACTGACCAGACCACTGCTGCCCGTGTACCCCTGTAACTAATAATAAAGTGCCTACAGCCAGCCCAATTTAATTATGTTAGGCCTTGGAAGCCTGTCTGCGGTCCCTCCTTCCACTAGGCCTCCACTGACCAGACCACTGCTGCCCGTGTACCCCTGTAACTAATAATAAAGTGCCTACAGCCAGCCCAATTTAATTATGTTAGGCCTTTGAAGCCTGTCTGCGGTCCCTCCTTCCACTAGGCCTCCACTGACCCGACCACTGCTGCCCGTGTACCCCTGTAACTAATAATAAAGTGCCTACAGCCAGCCCAATTTAATTATGTTAGGCCTTCGAAGCCTTTCTGCGCTCCCTCCTTCCACTAGGCCTCCACTGACCAGACCACTGCTGCCCGTGTACCCCTGGAACCAATTATAAAGTGCATAGAGCCTATTTTTTAATTTAATTTAATATTAATAAAGCCAGGATGAACTACGATATACCACGCTATGAGCTACCCAGTTGACAATTCTTTTGCGAGAAAAGCCATCCCACCCCTCCACCTGCATGTTAAAGACCGCATTGTCCTTGCATTCTGTCAATTTGTCAGTCCAAAGGTATACCTGACAACAGACACATGGACCTGTAGGCCTGGCCACGGAAGGTTACGTGTCCTTTGTGGCTCAATGGGTTAATGTATTGGATGCATGGTCCACACAGGGGACAGCCTGCAAAGTCTGTCTGCAGTCCCTAATTCAAGTTGGCCTCAACTGAATAAAGCTGAGCTTCTACCTTCTGGCTCTGATTAACTGCTGTTTTTAAAAAAATTGGCTTTTCCGTCCTTCTAAAGGTGTCTGCCCCTGCCTGGTGTTGTCCTCAACTGAATAAAGCTGAGCTTCAACCTTCAGTTCCAAACATACAACAAAAAACTGGTACAATACAAAAAGTGGCCTCCAGCTACAAAAACTTTCTCCTACAAGTAGTTAACTGACAGTTTTTTTTCCAGTGAAAACACAGATATGGCATCCAACGAGTGTTGTCCTGTCTCGTCTTCTTTATATTATTGCCAAGAAGCTGCAACTGAATAAAGCTGTGCTTCAACCTTCTGTTCCAAATTACCATTTTTAAAAATGCAATTGGCTGTTCCGGCCTACTAAAGGTGTCTGTCTGCCCCTGCCTGGTGTTGTCCTCAACTGAATAAAGCTGAGCTTCAACCTTCAGTTCCAAATTACCATTTTTAAAAATGCAATTGGCTGTTCCGGCCTACTAAAGGTGTCTGTCTGCCCCTGCCTGGTGTTGTCCTCAACTGAATAAAGCTGTGCTTCAACCTTCAGTTCCAAACATACAACAAAAAACTGGTACAATACAAAAAGTGGCCTCCAGCTACAAAAACTTTCTCCTACAAGTAGTTAACTGACAGTTTTTTTTCCAGTGAAAACACAGATATGGCATCCAACGAGTGTTGTCCTGTCTCGTCTTCTTTATATTATTGCCAAGAAGCTGCAACTGAATAAAGCTGTGCTTCAACCTTCTGTTCCAAATTACCATTTTTAAAAATGCAATTGGCTGTTCCGGCCTACTAAAGGTGTCTGTCTGCCCCTGCCTGGTGTTGTCCTCAACTGAATAAAGCTGAGCTTCAACCTTCAGTTCCAAATTACCATTTTTAAAAATGCAATTGGCTGTTCCGGCCTACTAAAGATGTCTGTCTGCCCCTGCCTGGTGTTGTCCTCAACTGAATAAAGCTGAGCTTCAACCTTCAGTTCCAAACATACAACAAAAAACTGGTACAATACAAAAAGTGGCCTCCAGCTACAAAAACTTTCTCCTACAAGTAGTTAACTGACAGTTTTTTTTCCAGTGAAAACACAGATATGGCATCCAACGAGTGTTGTCCTGTCTCGTCTTCTTTATATTATTGCCAAGAAGCTGCAACTGAATAAAGCTGTGCTTCAACCTTCTGTTCCAAATTACCATTTTTAAAAATGCAATTGGCTGTTCCGGCCTACTAAAGGTGTCTGTCTGCCCCTGCCTGGTGTTGTCCTCAACTGAATAAAGCTGAGCTTCAACCTTCAGTTCCAAATTACCATTTTTAAAAATGCAATTGGCTGTTCCGGCCTACTAAAGGTGTCTGTCTGCCCCTGCCTGGTGTTGTCCTCAACTGAATAAAGCTGTGCTTCAACCTTCAGTTCCAAACATACAACAAAAAACTGGTACAATACAAAAAGTGGCCTCCAGCTACAAAAACTTTCTCCTACAAGTAGTTAACTGACAGTTTTTTTTCCAGTGAAAACACAGATATGGCATCCAACGAGTGTTGTCCTGTCTCGTCTTCTTTATATTATTGCCAAGAAGCTGCAACTGAATAAAGCTGTGCTTCAACCTTCTGTTCCAAATTACCATTTTTAAAAATGCAATTGGCTGTTCCGGCCTACTAAAGGTGTCTGTCTGCCCCTGCCTGGTGTTGTCCTCAACTGAATAAAGCTGAGCTTCAACCTTCAGTTCCAAATTACCATTTTTAAAAATGCAATTGGCTGTTCCGGCCTACTAAAGATGTCTGTCTGCCCCTGCCTGGTGTTGTCCTCAACTGAATAAAGCTGAGCTTCAACCTTCAGTTCCAAACATACAACAAAAAACTGGTACAATACAAAAAGTGGCCTCCAGCTACAAAAACTTTCTCCTACAAGTAGTTAACTGACAGTTTTTTTTCCAGTGAAAACACAGATATGGCATCCAACGAGTGTTGTCCTGTCTCGTCTTCTTTATATTATTGCCAAGAAGCTGCAACTGAATAAAGCTGTGCTTCAACCTTCTGTTCCAAATTACCATTTTTAAAAATGCAATTGGCTGTTCCGGCCTACTAAAGGTGTCTGTCTGCCCCTGCCTGGTTTTGTCCTCAACTGAATAAAGCTGAGCTTCAACCTTCAGTTCCAAATTACCATTTTTAAAAATGCAATTGGCTGTTCCGGCCTACTAAAGGTGTCTGTCTGCCCCTGCCTGGTGTTGTCCTCAACTGAATAAAGCTGTGCTTCAACCTTCAGTTCCAAACATACAACAAAAAACTGGTACAATACAAAAAGTGGCCTCCAGCTACAAAAACTTTCTCCTACAAGTAGTTAACTGACAGTTTTTTTTCCAGTGAAAACACAGATATGGCATCCAACGAGTGTTGTCCTGTCTCGTCTTCTTTATATTATTGCCAAGAAGCTGCAACTGAATAAAGCTGTGCTTCAACCTTCTGTTCCAAATTACCATTTTTAAAAATGCAATTGGCTGTTCCGGCCTACTAAAGGTGTCTGTCTGCCCCTGCCTGGTGTTGTCCTCAACTGAATAAAGCTGAGCTTCAACCTTCAGTTCCAAATTACCATTTTTAAAAATGCAATTGGCTGTTCCGGCCTACTAAAGATGTCTGTCTGCCCCTGCCTGGTGTTGTCCTCAACTGAATAAAGCTGAGCTTCAACCTTCAGTTCCAAACATACAACAAAAAACTGGTACAATACAAAAAGTGGCCTCCAGCTACAAAAACTTTCTCCTACAAGTAGTTAACTGACAGTTTTTTTTCCAGTGAAAACACAGATATGGCATCCAACGAGTGTTGTCCTGTCTCGTCTTCTTTATATTATTGCCAAGAAGCTGCAACTGAATAAAGCTGTGCTTCAACCTTCTGTTCCAAATTACCATTTTTAAAAATGCAATTGGCTGTTCCGGCCTACTAAAGGTGTCTGTCTGCCCCTGCCTGGTGTTGTCCTCAACTGAATAAAGCTGAGCTTCAACCTTCAGTTCCAAATTACCATTTTTAAAAATGCAATTGGCTGTTCCGGCCTACTAAAGGTGTCTGTCTGCCCCTGCCTGGTGTTGTCCTCAACTGAATAAAGCTGTGCTTCAACCTTCAGTTCCAAACATACAACAAAAAACTGGTACAATACAAAAAGTGGCCTCCAGCTACAAAAACTTTCTCCTACAAGTAGTTAACTGACAGTTTTTTTTCCAGTGAAAACACAGATATGGCATCCAACGAGTGTTGTCCTGTCTCGTCTTCTTTATATTATTGCCAAGAAGTTGCAACTGAATAAAGCTGTGCTTCAACCTTCTGTTCCAAATTACCATTTTTAAAAATGCAATTGGCTGTTCCGGCCTACTAAAGGTGTCTGTCTGCCCCTGCCTGGTGTTGTCCTCAACTGAATAAAGCTGAGCTTCAACCTTCAGTTCCAAATTACCATTTTTAAAAATGCAATTGGCTGTTCCGGCCTACTAAAGATGTCTGTCTGCCCCTGCCTGGTGTTGTCCTCAACTGAATAAAGCTGAGCTTCAACCTTCAGTTCCAAACATACAACAAAAAACTGGTACAATACAAAAAGTGGCCTCCAGCTACAAAAACTTTCTCCTACAAGTAGTTAACTGACAGTTTTTTTTCCAGTGAAAACACAGATATGGCATCCAACGAGTGTTGTCCTGTCTCGTCTTCTTTATATTATTGCCAAGAAGCTGCAACTGAATAAAGCTGTGCTTCAACCTTCTGTTCCAAATTACCATTTTTAAAAATGCAATTGGCTGTTCCGGCCTACTAAAGGTGTCTGTCTGCCCCTGCCTGGTGTTGTCCTCAACTGAATAAAGCTGAGCTTCAACCTTCAGTTCCAAATTACCATTTTTAAAAATGCAATTGGCTGTTCCGGCCTACTAAAGGTGTCTGTCTGCCCCTGCCTGGTGTTGTCCTCAACTGAATAAAGCTGTGCTTCAACCTTCAGTTCCAAACATACAACAAAAAACTGGTACAATACAAAAAGTGGCCTCCAGCTACAAAAACTTTCTCCTATAAGTAGTTAACTGACAGTTTTTTTTCCAGTGAAAACACAGATATGGCATCCAACGAGTGTTGTCCTGTCTCGTCTTCTTTATATTATTGCCAAGAAGCTGCAACTGAATAAAGCTGTGCTTCAACCTTCTGTTCCAAATTACCATTTTTAAAAATGCAATTGGCTGTTCCGGCCTACTAAAGGTGTCTGTTTGCCCCTGCCTGGTGTTGTCCTCAACTGAATAAAGCTGAGCTTCAACCTTCAGTTCCAAATTACCATTTTTAAAAATGCAATTGGCTGTTCCGGCCTACTAAAGGTGTCTGTCTGCCCCTGCCTGGTGTTGTCCTCAACTGAATAAAGCTGTGCTTCAACCTTCAGTTCCAAACATACAACAAAAAACTGGTACAATACAAAAAGTGGCCTCCAGCTACAAAAACTTTCTCCTACAAGTAGTTAACTGACAGTTTTTTTTCCAGTGAAAACACAGATATGGCATCCAACGAGTGTTGTCCTGTCTCGTCTTCTTTATATTATTGCCAAGAAGCTGCAACTGAATAAAGCTGTGCTTCAACCTTCTGTTCCAAATTACCATTTTTAAAAATGCAATTGGCTGTTCCGGCCTACTAAAGGTGTCTGTCTGCCCCTGCCTGGTGTTGTCCTCAACTGAATAAAGCTGAGCTTCAACCTTCAGTTCCAAATTACCATTTTTAAAAATGCAATTGGCTGTTCCGGCCTACTAAAGATGTCTGTCTGCCCCTGCCTGGTGTTGTCCTCAACTGAATAAAGCTGAGCTTCAACCTTCAGTTCCAAACATACAACAAAAAACTGGTACAATACAAAAAGTGGCCTCCAGCTACAAAAACTTTCTCCTACAAGTAGTTAACTGACAGTTTTTTTTCCAGTGAAAACACAGATATGGCATCCAACGAGTGTTGTCCTGTCTCGTCTTCTTTATATTATTGCCAAGAAGCTGCAACTGAATAAAGCTGTGCTTCAACCTTCTGTTCCAAATTACCATTTTTAAAAATGCAATTGGCTGTTCCGGCCTACTAAAGGTGTCTGTCTGCCCCTGCCTGGTGTTGTCCTCAACTGAATAAAGCTGAGCTTCAACCTTCAGTTCCAAATTACCATTTTTAAAAATGCAATTGGCTGTTCCGGCCTACTAAAGGTGTCTGTCTGCCCCTGCCTGGTGTTGTCCTCAACTGAATAAAGCTGTGCTTCAACCTTCAGTTCCAAACATACAACAAAAAACTGGTACAATACAAAAAGTGGCCTCCAGCTACAAAAACTTTCTCCTACAAGTAGTTAACTGACAGTTTTTTTTCCAGTGAAAACACAGATATGGCATCCAACGAGTGTTGTCCTGTCTCGTCTTCTTTATATTATTGCCAAGAAGCTGCAACTGAATAAAGCTGTGCTTCAACCTTCTGTTCCAAATTACCATTTTTAAAAATGCAATTGGCTGTTCCGGCCTACTAAAGGTGTCTGTCTGCCCCTGCCTGGTGTTGTCCTCAACTGAATAAAGCTGAGCTTCAACCTTCAGTTCCAAATTACCATTTTTAAAAATGCAATTGGCTGTTCCGGCCTACTAAAGATGTCTGTCTGCCCCTGCCTGGTGTTGTCCTCAACTGAATAAAGCTGAGCTTCAACCTTCAGTTCCAAACATACAACAAAAAACTGGTACAATACAAAAAGTGGCCTCCAGCTACAAAAACTTTCTCCTACAAGTAGTTAACTGACAGTTTTTTTTCCAGTGAAAACACAGATATGGCATCCAACGAGTGTTGTCCTGTCTCGTCTTCTTTATATTATTGCCAAGAAGCTGCAACTGAATAAAGCTGTGCTTCAACCTTCTGTTCCAAATTACCATTTTTAAAAATGCAATTGGCTGTTCCGGCCTACTAAAGGTGTCTGTCTGCCCCTGCCTGGTGTTGTCCTCAACTGAATAAAGCTGAGCTTCAACCTTCAGTTCCAAATTACCATTTTTAAAAATGCAATTGGCTGTTCCGGCCTACTAAAGGTGTCTGTCTGCCCCTGCCTGGTGTTGTCCTCAACTGAATAAAGCTGTGCTTCAACCTTCAGTTCCAAACATACAACAAAAAACTGGTACAATACAAAAAGTGGCCTCCAGCTACAAAAACTTTCTCCTACAAGTAGTTAACTGACAGTTTTTTTTCCAGTGAAAACACAGATATGGCATCCAACGAGTGTTGTCCTGTCTCGTCTTCTTTATATTATTGCCAAGAAGCTGCAACTGAATAAAGCTGTGCTTCAACCTTCTGTTCCAAATTACCATTTTTAAAAATGCAATTGGCTGTTCCGGCCTACTAAAGGTGTCTGTCTGCCCCTGCCTGGTGTTGTCCTCAACTGAATAAAGCTGAGCTTCAACCTTCAGTTCCAAATTACCATTTTTAAAAATGCAATTGGCTGTTCCGGCCTACTAAAGATGTCTGTCTGCCCCTGCCTGGTGTTGTCCTCAACTGAATAAAGCTGAGCTTCAACCTTCAGTTCCAAACATACAACAAAAAACTGGTACAATACAAAAAGTGGCCTCCAGCTACAAAAACTTTCTCCTACAAGTAGTTAACTGACAGTTTTTTTTCCAGTGAAAACACAGATATGGCATCCAACGAGTGTTGTCCTGTCTCGTCTTCTTTATATTATTGCCAAGAAGCTGCAACTGAATAAAGCTGTGCTTCAACCTTCTGTTCCAAATTACCATTTTTAAAAATGCAATTGGCTGTTCCGGCCTACTAAAGGTGTCTGTCTGCCCCTGCCTGGTGTTGTCCTCAACTGAATAAAGCTGAGCTTCAACCTTCAGTTCCAAATTACCATTTTTAAAAATGCAATTGGCTGTTCCGGCCTACTAAAGGTGTCTGTCTGCCCCTGCCTGGTGTTGTCCTCAACTGAATAAAGCTGTGCTTCAACCTTCAGTTCCAAACATACAACAAAAAACTGGTACAATACAAAAAGTGGCCTCCAGCTACAAAAACTTTCTCCTACAAGTAGTTAACTGACAGTTTTTTTTCCAGTGAAAACACAGATATGGCATCCAACGAGTGTTTGTCCTGTCTCGTCTTCTTTATATTATTGCCAAGAAGCTGCAACTGAATAAAGCTGTGCTTCAACCTTCTGTTCCAAATTACCATTTTTAAAAATGCAATTGGCTGTTCCGGCCTACTAAAGGTGTCTGTCTGCCCCTGCCTGGTGTTGTCCTCAACTGAATAAAGCTGAGCTTCAACCTTCAGTTCCAAATTACCATTTTTAAAAATGCAATTGGCTGTTCCGGCCTACTAAAGATGTCTGTCTGCCCCTGCCTGGTGTTGTCCTCAACTGAATAAAGCTGAGCTTCAACCTTCAGTTCCAAACATACAACAAAAAACTGGTACAATACAAAAAGTGGCCTCCAGCTACAAAAACTTTCTCCTACAAGTAGTTAACTGACAGTTTTTTTCCAGTGAAAACACAGATATGGCATCCAACGAGTGTTGTCCTGTCTCGTCTTCTTTATATTATTGCCAAGAAGCTGAAACTGAATAAAGCTGTGCTTCAACCTTCTGTTCCAAATTACCATTTTTAAAAATGCAATTGGCTGTTCCGGCCTACTAAAGGTGTCTGTCTGCCCCTGCCTGGTGTTGTCCTCAACTGAATAAAGCTGAGCTTCAACCTTCAGTTCCAAATTACCATTTTTAAAAATGCAATTGGCTGTTCCGGCCTACTAAAGGTGTCTGTCTGCCCCTGCCTGGTGTTGTCCTCAACTGAATAAAGCTGTGCTTCAACCTTCAGTTCCAAACATACAACAAAAAACTGGTACAATACAAAAAGTGGCCTCCAGCTACAAAAACTTTCTCCTACAAGTAGTTAACTGACAGTTTTTTTTCCAGTGAAAACACAGATATGGCATCCAACGAGTGTTGTCCTGTCTCGTCTTCTTTATATTATTGCCAAGAAGCTGCAACTGAATAAAGCTGTGCTTCAACCTTCTGTTCCAAATTACCATTTTTAAAAATGCAATTGGCTGTTCCGGCCTACTAAAGGTGTCTGTCTGCCCCTGCCTGGTGTTGTCCTCAACTGAATAAAGCTGAGCTTCAACCTTCAGTTCCAAATTACCATTTTTAAAAATGCAATTGGCTGTTCCGGCCTACTAAAGATGTCTGTCTGCCCCTGCCTGGTGTTGTCCTCAACTGAATAAAGCTGAGCTTCAACCTTCAGTTCCAAACATACAACAAAAAACTGGTACAATACAAAAAGTGGCCTCCAGCTACAAAAACTTTCTCCTACAAGTAGTTAACTGACAGTTTTTTTTCCAGTGAAAACACAGATATGGCATCCAACGAGTGTTGTCCTGTCTCGTCTTCTTTATATTATTGCCAAGAAGCTGCAACTGAATAAAGCTGTGCTTCAACCTTCTGTTCCAAATTACCATTTTTAAAAATGCAATTGGCTGTTCCGGCCTACTAAAGGTGTCTGTCTGCCCCTGCCTGGTGTTGTCCTCAACTGAATAAAGCTGAGCTTCAACCTTCAGTTCCAAATTACCATTTTTAAAAATGCAATTGGCTGTTCCGGCCTACTAAAGATGTCTGTCTGCCCCTGCCTGGTGTTGTCCTCAACTGAATAAAGCTGAGCTTCAACCTTCAGTTCCAAACATACAACAAAAAACTGGTACAATACAAAAAGTGGCCTCCAGCTACAAAAACTTTCTCCTACAAGTAGTTAACTGACAGTTTTTTTTCCAGTGAAAACACAGATATGGCATCCAACGAGTGTTGTCCTGTCTCGTCTTCTTTATATTATTGCCAAGAAGCTGCAACTGAATAAAGCTGTGCTTCAACCTTCTGTTCCAAATTACCATTTTTAAAAATGCAATTGGCTGTTCCGGCCTACTAAAGGTGTCTGTCTGCCCCTGCCTGGTTTTGTCCTCAACTGAATAAAGCTGAGCTTCAACCTTCAGTTCCAAATTACCATTTTTAAAAATGCAATTGGCTGTTCCGGCCTACTAAAGGTGTCTGTCTGCCCCTGCCTGGTGTTGTCCTCAACTGAATAAAGCTGTGCTTCAACCTTCAGTTCCAAACATACAACAAAAAACTGGTACAATACAAAAAGTGGCCTCCAGCTACAAAAACTTTCTCCTACAAGTAGTTAACTGACAGTTTTTTTTCCAGTGAAAACACAGATATGGCATCCAACGAGTGTTGTCCTGTCTCGTCTTCTTTATATTAGTGCCAAGAAGCTGCAACTGAATAAAGCTGTGCTTCAACCTTCTGTTCCAAATTACCATTTTTAAAAATGCAATTGGCTGTTCCGGCCTACTAAAGGTGTCTGTCTGCCCCTGCCTGGTGTTGTCCTCAACTGAATAAAGCTGAGCTTCAACCTTCAGTTCCAAATTACCATTTTTAAAAATGCAATTGGCTGTTCCGGCCTACTAAAGATGTCTGTCTGCCCCTGCCTGGTGTTGTCCTCAACTGAATAAAGCTGAGCTTCAACCTTCAGTTCCAAACATACAACAAAAAACTGGTACAATACAAAAAGTGGCCTCCAGCTACAAAAACTTTCTCCTACAAGTAGTTAACTGACAGTTTTTTTTCCAGTGAAAACACAGATATGGCATCCAACGAGTGTTGTCCTGTCTCGTCTTCTTTATATTATTGCCAAGAAGCTGCAACTGAATAAAGCTGTGCTTCAACCTTCTGTTCCAAATTACCATTTTTAAAAATGCAATTGGCTGTTCCGGCCTACTAAAGGTGTCTGTCTGCCCCTGCCTGGTGTTGTCCTCAACTGAATAAAGCTGAGCTTCAACCTTCAGTTCCAAATTACCATTTTTAAAAATGCAATTGGCTGTTCCGGCCTACTAAAGGTGTCTGTCTGCCCCTGCCTGGTGTTGTCCTCAACTGAATAAAGCTGTGCTTCAACCTTCAGTTCCAAACATACAACAAAAAACTGGTACAATACAATTAGTGGCCTCCAGCTACAAAAACTTTCTCCTACAAGTAGTTAACTGACAGTTTTTTTTCCAGTGAAAACACAGATATGGCATCCAACGAGTGTTGTCCTGTCTCATCTTCTTTATATTAGTGCCAAGAAGCTGCAACTGAATAAAGCTGTGCTTCAACCTTCTGTTCCAAATTACCATTTTTAAAAATGCAATTGGCTGTTCCAGCCTACTAAAGATGTCTGTCTGCCCCTGCCTGGTGTTGTCCTCAACTGAATAAAGCTGAGCTTCAACCTTCAGTTCCAAACATACAACAAAAAACTGGTACAATACAAAAAGTGGCCTCCAGCTACAAAAACTTTCTCCTACAAGTAGTTAACTGACAGTTTTTTTTCCAGTGAAAACACAGATATGGCATCCAACGAGTGTTGTCCTGTCTCGTCTTCTTTATATTATTGCCAAGAAGCTGCAACTGAATAAAGCTGTGCTTCAACCTTCTGTTCCAAATTACCATTTTTAAAAATGCAATTGGCTGTTCCGGCCTACTAAAGGTGTCTGTCTGCCCCTGCCTGGTGTTGTCCTCAACTGAATAAAGCTGAGCTTCAACCTTCAGTTCCAAATTACCATTTTTAAAAATGCAATTGGCTGTTCCGGCCTACTAAAGGTGTCTGTCTGCCCCTGCCTGGTGTTGTCCTCAACTGAATAAAGCTGTGCTTCAACCTTCAGTTCCAAACATACAACAAAAAACTGGTACAATACAAAAAGTGGCCTCCAGCTACAAAAACTTTCTCCTATAAGTAGTTAACTGACAGTTTTTTTTCCAGTGAAAACACAGATATGGCATCCAACGAGTGTTGTCCTGTCTCGTCTTCTTTATATTATTGCCAAGAAGCTGCAACTGAATAAAGCTGTGCTTCAACCTTCTGTTCCAAATTACCATTTTTAAAAATGCAATTGGCTGTTCCGGCCTACTAAAGGTGTCTGTCTGCCCCTGCCTGGTGTTGTCCTCAACTGAATAAAGCTGAGCTTCAACCTTCAGTTCCAAATTACCATTTTTAAAAATGCAATTGGCTGTTCCGGCCTACTAAAGGTGTCTGTCTGCCCCTGCCTGGTGTTGTCCTCAACTGAATAAAGCTGTGCTTCAACCTTCAGTTCCAAACATACAACAAAAAACTGGTACAATACAAAAAGTGGCCTCCAGCTACAAAAACTTTCTCCTACAAGTAGTTAACTGACAGTTTTTTTTCCAGTGAAAACACAGATATGGCATCCAACGAGTGTTGTCCTGTCTCGTCTTCTTTATATTATTGCCAAGAAGCTGCAACTGAATAAAGCTGTGCTTCAACCTTCTGTTCCAAATTACCATTTTTAAAAATGCAATTGGCTGTTCCGGCCTACTAAAGGTGTCTGTCTGCCCCTGCCTGGTGTTGTCCTCAACTGAATAAAGCTGAGCTTCAACCTTCAGTTCCAAATTACCATTTTTAAAAATGCAATTGGCTGTTCCGGCCTACTAAAGGTGTCTGTCTGCCCCTGCCTGGTGTTGTCCTCAACTGAATAAAGCTGTGCTTCAACCTTCAGTTCCAAACATACAACAAAAAACTGGTACAATACAAAAAGTGGCCTCCAGCTACAAAAACTTTCTCCTACAAGTAGTTAACTGACAGTTTTTTTTCCAGTGAAAACACAGATATGGCATCCAACGAGTGTTGTCCTGTCTCGTCTTCTTTATATTATTGCCAAGAAGTTGCAACTGAATAAAGCTGTGCTTCAACCTTCTGTTCCAAATTACCATTTTTAAAAATGCAATTGGCTGTTCCGGCCTACTAAAGATGTCTGTCTGCCCCTGCCTGGTGTTGTCCTCAACTGAATAAAGCTGAGCTTCAACCTTCAGTTCCAAACATACAACAAAAAACTGGTACAATACAAAAAGTGGCCTCCAGCTACAAAAACTTTCTCCTACAAGTAGTTAACTGACAGTTTTTTTTCCAGTGAAAACACAGATATGGCATCCAACGAGTGTTGTCCTGTCTCGTCTTCTTTATATTATTGCCAAGAAGCTGCAACTGAATAAAGCTGTGCTTCAACCTTCTGTTCCAAATTACCATTTTTAAAAATGCAATTGGCTGTTCCGGCCTACTAAAGGTGTCTGTCTGCCCCTGCCTGGTTTTGTCCTCAACTGAATAAAGCTGAGCTTCAACCTTCAGTTCCAAATTACCATTTTTAAAAATGCAATTGGCTGTTCCGGCCTACTAAAGGTGTCTGTCTGCCCCTGCCTGGTGTTGTCCTCAACTGAATAAAGCTGTGCTTCAACCTTCAGTTCCAAACATACAACAAAAAACTGGTACAATACAAAAAGTGGCCTCCAGCTACAAAAACTTTCTCCTACAAGTAGTTAACTGACAGTTTTTTTTCCAGTGAAAACACAGATATGGCATCCAACGAGTGTTGTCCTGTCTCGTCTTCTTTATATTATTGCCAAGAAGCTGCAACTGAATAAAGCTGTGCTTCAACCTTCTGTTCCAAATTACCATTTTTAAAAATGCAATTGGCTGTTCCGGCCTACTAAAGGTGTCTGTCTGCCCCTGCCTGGTGTTGTCCTCAACTGAATAAAGCTGAGCTTCAACCTTCAGTTCCAAATTACCATTTTTAAAAATGCAATTGGCTGTTCCGGCCTACTAAAGATGTCTGTCTGCCCCTGCCTGGTGTTGTCCTCAACTGAATAAAGCTGAGCTTCAACCTTCAGTTCCAAACATACAACAAAAAACTGGTACAATACAAAAAGTGGCCTCCAGCTACAAAAACTTTCTCCTACAAGTAGTTAACTGACAGTTTTTTTTCCAGTGAAAACACAGATATGGCATCCAACGAGTGTTGTCCTGTCTCGTCTTCTTTATATTATTGCCAAGAAGCTGCAACTGAATAAAGCTGTGCTTCAACCTTCTGTTCCAAATTACCATTTTTAAAAATGCAATTGGCTGTTCCGGCCTACTAAAGGTGTCTGTCTGCCCCTGCCTGGTGTTGTCCTCAACTGAATAAAGCTGAGCTTCAACCTTCAGTTCCAAATTACCATTTTTAAAAATGCAATTGGCTGTTCCGGCCTACTAAAGGTGTCTGTCTGCCCCTGCCTGGTGTTGTCCTCAACTGAATAAAGCTGTGCTTCAACCTTCAGTTCCAAACATACAACAAAAAACTGGTACAATACAAAAAGTGGCCTCCAGCTACAAAAACTTTCTCCTACAAGTAGTTAACTGACAGTTTTTTTTCCAGTGAAAACACAGATATGGCATCCAACGAGTGTTGTCCTGTCTCGTCTTCTTTATATTATTGCCAAGAAGTTGCAACTGAATAAAGCTGTGCTTCAACCTTCTGTTCCAAATTACCATTTTTAAAAATGCAATTGGCTGTTCCGGCCTACTAAAGGTGTCTGTCTGCCCCTGCCTGGTGTTGTCCTCAACTGAATAAAGCTGAGCTTCAACCTTCAGTTCCAAATTACCATTTTTAAAAATGCAATTGGCTGTTCCGGCCTACTAAAGATGTCTGTCTGCCCCTGCCTGGTGTTGTCCTCAACTGAATAAAGCTGAGCTTCAACCTTCAGTTCCAAACATACAACAAAAAACTGGTACAATACAAAAAGTGGCCTCCAGCTACAAAAACTTTCTCCTACAAGTAGTTAACTGACAGTTTTTTTTCCAGTGAAAACACAGATATGGCATCCAACGAGTGTTGTCCTGTCTCGTCTTCTTTATATTATTGCCAAGAAGCTGCAACTGAATAAAGCTGTGCTTCAACCTTCTGTTCCAAATTACCATTTTTAAAAATGCAATTGGCTGTTCCGGCCTACTAAAGGTGTCTGTCTGCCCCTGCCTGGTGTTGTCCTCAACTGAATAAAGCTGAGCTTCAACCTTCAGTTCCAAATTACCATTTTTAAAAATGCAATTGGCTGTTCCGGCCTACTAAAGGTGTCTGTCTGCCCCTGCCTGGTGTTGTCCTCAACTGAATAAAGCTGTGCTTCAACCTTCAGTTCCAAACATACAACAAAAAACTGGTACAATACAAAAAGTGGCCTCCAGCTACAAAAACTTTCTCCTACAAGTAGTTAACTGACAGTTTTTTTTCCAGTGAAAACACAGATATGGCATCCAACGAGTGTTTGTCCTGTCTCGTCTTCTTTATATTATTGCCAAGAAGCTGCAACTGAATAAAGCTGTGCTTCAACCTTCTGTTCCAAATTACCATTTTTAAAAATGCAATTGGCTGTTCCGGCCTACTAAAGGTGTCTGTCTGCCCCTGCCTGGTGTTGTCCTCAACTGAATAAAGCTGAGCTTCAACCTTCAGTTCCAAATTACCATTTTTAAAAATGCAATTGGCTGTTCCGGCCTACTAAAGATGTCTGTCTGCCCCTGCCTGGTGTTGTCCTCAACTGAATAAAGCTGAGCTTCAACCTTCAGTTCCAAACATACAACAAAAAACTGGTACAATACAAAAAGTGGCCTCCAGCTACAAAAACTTTCTCCTACAAGTAGTTAACTGACAGTTTTTTTCCAGTGAAAACACAGATATGGCATCCAACGAGTGTTGTCCTGTCTCGTCTTCTTTATATTATTGCCAAGAAGCTGAAACTGAATAAAGCTGTGCTTCAACCTTCTGTTCCAAATTACCATTTTTAAAAATGCAATTGGCTGTTCCGGCCTACTAAAGGTGTCTGTCTGCCCCTGCCTGGTGTTGTCCTCAACTGAATAAAGCTGAGCTTCAACCTTCAGTTCCAAATTACCATTTTTAAAAATGCAATTGGCTGTTCCGGCCTACTAAAGGTGTCTGTCTGCCCCTGCCTGGTGTTGTCCTCAACTGAATAAAGCTGTGCTTCAACCTTCAGTTCCAAACATACAACAAAAAACTGGTACAATACAAAAAGTGGCCTCCAGCTACAAAAACTTTCTCCTACAAGTAGTTAACTGACAGTTTTTTTTCCAGTGAAAACACAGATATGGCATCCAACGAGTGTTGTCCTGTCTCGTCTTCTTTATATTATTGCCAAGAAGCTGCAACTGAATAAAGCTGTGCTTCAACCTTCTGTTCCAAATTACCATTTTTAAAAATGCAATTGGCTGTTCCGGCCTACTAAAGGTGTCTGTCTGCCCCTGCCTGGTGTTGTCCTCAACTGAATAAAGCTGAGCTTCAACCTTCAGTTCCAAATTACCATTTTTAAAAATGCAATTGGCTGTTCCGGCCTACTAAAGATGTCTGTCTGCCCCTGCCTGGTGTTGTCCTCAACTGAATAAAGCTGAGCTTCAACCTTCAGTTCCAAACATACAACAAAAAACTGGTACAATACAAAAAGTGGCCTCCAGCTACAAAAACTTTCTCCTACAAGTAGTTAACTGACAGTTTTTTTTCCAGTGAAAACACAGATATGGCATCCAACGAGTGTTGTCCTGTCTCGTCTTCTTTATATTATTGCCAAGAAGCTGCAACTGAATAAAGCTGTGCTTCAACCTTCTGTTCCAAATTACCATTTTTAAAAATGCAATTGGCTGTTCCGGCCTACTAAAGGTGTCTGTCTGCCCCTGCCTGGTGTTGTCCTCAACTGAATAAAGCTGAGCTTCAACCTTCAGTTCCAAATTACCATTTTTAAAAATGCAATTGGCTGTTCCGGCCTACTAAAGATGTCTGTCTGCCCCTGCCTGGTGTTGTCCTCAACTGAATAAAGCTGAGCTTCAACCTTCAGTTCCAAACATACAACAAAAAACTGGTACAATACAAAAAGTGGCCTCCAGCTACAAAAACTTTCTCCTACAAGTAGTTAACTGACAGTTTTTTTTCCAGTGAAAACACAGATATGGCATCCAACGAGTGTTGTCCTGTCTCGTCTTCTTTATATTATTGCCAAGAAGCTGCAACTGAATAAAGCTGTGCTTCAACCTTCTGTTCCAAATTACCATTTTTAAAAATGCAATTGGCTGTTCCGGCCTACTAAAGGTGTCTGTCTGCCCCTGCCTGGTTTTGTCCTCAACTGAATAAAGCTGAGCTTCAACCTTCAGTTCCAAATTACCATTTTTAAAAATGCAATTGGCTGTTCCGGCCTACTAAAGGTGTCTGTCTGCCCCTGCCTGGTGTTGTCCTCAACTGAATAAAGCTGTGCTTCAACCTTCAGTTCCAAACATACAACAAAAAACTGGTACAATACAAAAAGTGGCCTCCAGCTACAAAAACTTTCTCCTACAAGTAGTTAACTGACAGTTTTTTTTCCAGTGAAAACACAGATATGGCATCCAACGAGTGTTGTCCTGTCTCGTCTTCTTTATATTAGTGCCAAGAAGCTGCAACTGAATAAAGCTGTGCTTCAACCTTCTGTTCCAAATTACCATTTTTAAAAATGCAATTGGCTGTTCCGGCCTACTAAAGGTGTCTGTCTGCCCCTGCCTGGTGTTGTCCTCAACTGAATAAAGCTGAGCTTCAACCTTCAGTTCCAAATTACCATTTTTAAAAATGCAATTGGCTGTTCCGGCCTACTAAAGATGTCTGTCTGCCCCTGCCTGGTGTTGTCCTCAACTGAATAAAGCTGAGCTTCAACCTTCAGTTCCAAACATACAACAAAAAACTGGTACAATACAAAAAGTGGCCTCCAGCTACAAAAACTTTCTCCTACAAGTAGTTAACTGACAGTTTTTTTTCCAGTGAAAACACAGATATGGCATCCAACGAGTGTTGTCCTGTCTCGTCTTCTTTATATTATTGCCAAGAAGCTGCAACTGAATAAAGCTGTGCTTCAACCTTCTGTTCCAAATTACCATTTTTAAAAATGCAATTGGCTGTTCCGGCCTACTAAAGGTGTCTGTCTGCCCCTGCCTGGTGTTGTCCTCAACTGAATAAAGCTGAGCTTCAACCTTCAGTTCCAAATTACCATTTTTAAAAATGCAATTGGCTGTTCCGGCCTACTAAAGGTGTCTGTCTGCCCCTGCCTGGTGTTGTCCTCAACTGAATAAAGCTGTGCTTCAACCTTCAGTTCCAAACATACAACAAAAAACTGGTACAATACAATTAGTGGCCTCCAGCTACAAAAACTTTCTCCTACAAGTAGTTAACTGACAGTTTTTTTTCCAGTGAAAACACAGATATGGCATCCAACGAGTGTTGTCCTGTCTCATCTTCTTTATATTAGTGCCAAGAAGCTGCAACTGAATAAAGCTGTGCTTCAACCTTCTGTTCCAAATTACCATTTTTAAAAATGCAATTGGCTGTTCCAGCCTACTAAAGATGTCTGTCTGCCCCTGCCTGGTGTTGTCCTCAACTGAATAAAGCTGAGCTTCAACCTTCAGTTCCAAACATACAACAAAAAACTGGTACAATACAAAAAGTGGCCTCCAGCTACAAAAACTTTCTCCTACAAGTAGTTAACTGACAGTTTTTTTTCCAGTGAAAACACAGATATGGCATCCAACGAGTGTTGTCCTGTCTCGTCTTCTTTATATTATTGCCAAGAAGCTGCAACTGAATAAAGCTGTGCTTCAACCTTCTGTTCCAAATTACCATTTTTAAAAATGCAATTGGCTGTTCCGGCCTACTAAAGGTGTCTGTCTGCCCCTGCCTGGTGTTGTCCTCAACTGAATAAAGCTGAGCTTCAACCTTCAGTTCCAAATTACCATTTTTAAAAATGCAATTGGCTGTTCCGGCCTACTAAAGGTGTCTGTCTGCCCCTGCCTGGTGTTGTCCTCAACTGAATAAAGCTGTGCTTCAACCTTCAGTTCCAAACATACAACAAAAAACTGGTACAATACAAAAAGTGGCCTCCAGCTACAAAAACTTTCTCCTATAAGTAGTTAACTGACAGTTTTTTTTCCAGTGAAAACACAGATATGGCATCCAACGAGTGTTGTCCTGTCTCGTCTTCTTTATATTATTGCCAAGAAGCTGCAACTGAATAAAGCTGTGCTTCAACCTTCTGTTCCAAATTACCATTTTTAAAAATGCAATTGGCTGTTCCGGCCTACTAAAGGTGTCTGTCTGCCCCTGCCTGGTGTTGTCCTCAACTGAATAAAGCTGAGCTTCAACCTTCAGTTCCAAATTACCATTTTTAAAAATGCAATTGGCTGTTCCGGCCTACTAAAGGTGTCTGTCTGCCCCTGCCTGGTGTTGTCCTCAACTGAATAAAGCTGTGCTTCAACCTTCAGTTCCAAACATACAACAAAAAACTGGTACAATACAAAAAGTGGCCTCCAGCTACAAAAACTTTCTCCTACAAGTAGTTAACTGACAGTTTTTTTTCCAGTGAAAACACAGATATGGCATCCAACGAGTGTTGTCCTGTCTCGTCTTCTTTATATTATTGCCAAGAAGCTGCAACTGAATAAAGCTGTGCTTCAACCTTCTGTTCCAAATTACCATTTTTAAAAATGCAATTGGCTGTTCCGGCCTACTAAAGGTGTCTGTCTGCCCCTGCCTGGTGTTGTCCTCAACTGAATAAAGCTGAGCTTCAACCTTCAGTTCCAAATTACCATTTTTAAAAATGCAATTGGCTGTTCCGGCCTACTAAAGGTGTCTGTCTGCCCCTGCCTGGTGTTGTCCTCAACTGAATAAAGCTGTGCTTCAACCTTCAGTTCCAAACATACAACAAAAAACTGGTACAATACAAAAAGTGGCCTCCAGCTACAAAAACTTTCTCCTACAAGTAGTTAACTGACAGTTTTTTTTCCAGTGAAAACACAGATATGGCATCCAACGAGTGTTGTCCTGTCTCGTCTTCTTTATATTATTGCCAAGAAGTTGCAACTGAATAAAGCTGTGCTTCAACCTTCTGTTCCAAATTACCATTTTTAAAAATGCAATTGGCTGTTCCGGCCTACTAAAGATGTCTGTCTGCCCCTGCCTGGTGTTGTCCTCAACTGAATAAAGCTGAGCTTCAACCTTCAGTTCCAAACATACAACAAAAAACTGGTACAATACAAAAAGTGGCCTCCAGCTACAAAAACTTTCTCCTACAAGTAGTTAACTGACAGTTTTTTTTCCAGTGAAAACACAGATATGGCATCCAACGAGTGTTGTCCTGTCTCGTCTTCTTTATATTATTGCCAAGAAGCTGCAACTGAATAAAGCTGTGCTTCAACCTTCTGTTCCAAATTACCATTTTTAAAAATGCAATTGGCTGTTCCGGCCTACTAAAGGTGTCTGTCTGCCCCTGCCTGGTTTTGTCCTCAACTGAATAAAGCTGAGCTTCAACCTTCAGTTCCAAATTACCATTTTTAAAAATGCAATTGGCTGTTCCGGCCTACTAAAGGTGTCTGTCTGCCCCTGCCTGGTGTTGTCCTCAACTGAATAAAGCTGTGCTTCAACCTTCAGTTCCAAACATACAACAAAAAACTGGTACAATACAAAAAGTGGCCTCCAGCTACAAAAACTTTCTCCTACAAGTAGTTAACTGACAGTTTTTTTTCCAGTGAAAACACAGATATGGCATCCAACGAGTGTTGTCCTGTCTCGTCTTCTTTATATTATTGCCAAGAAGCTGCAACTGAATAAAGCTGTGCTTCAACCTTCTGTTCCAAATTACCATTTTTAAAAATGCAATTGGCTGTTCCGGCCTACTAAAGGTGTCTGTCTGCCCCTGCCTGGTGTTGTCCTCAACTGAATAAAGCTGAGCTTCAACCTTCAGTTCCAAATTACCATTTTTAAAAATGCAATTGGCTGTTCCGGCCTACTAAAGATGTCTGTCTGCCCCTGCCTGGTGTTGTCCTCAACTGAATAAAGCTGAGCTTCAACCTTCAGTTCCAAACATACAACAAAAAACTGGTACAATACAAAAAGTGGCCTCCAGCTACAAAAACTTTCTCCTACAAGTAGTTAACTGACAGTTTTTTTTCCAGTGAAAACACAGATATGGCATCCAACGAGTGTTGTCCTGTCTCGTCTTCTTTATATTATTGCCAAGAAGCTGCAACTGAATAAAGCTGTGCTTCAACCTTCTGTTCCAAATTACCATTTTTAAAAATGCAATTGGCTGTTCCGGCCTACTAAAGGTGTCTGTCTGCCCCTGCCTGGTGTTGTCCTCAACTGAATAAAGCTGAGCTTCAACCTTCAGTTCCAAATTACCATTTTTAAAAATGCAATTGGCTGTTCCGGCCTACTAAAGGTGTCTGTCTGCCCCTGCCTGGTGTTGTCCTCAACTGAATAAAGCTGTGCTTCAACCTTCAGTTCCAAACATACAACAAAAAACTGGTACAATACAAAAAGTGGCCTCCAGCTACAAAAACTTTCTCCTACAAGTAGTTAACTGACAGTTTTTTTTCCAGTGAAAACACAGATATGGCATCCAACGAGTGTTGTCCTGTCTCGTCTTCTTTATATTATTGCCAAGAAGTTGCAACTGAATAAAGCTGTGCTTCAACCTTCTGTTCCAAATTACCATTTTTAAAAATGCAATTGGCTGTTCCGGCCTACTAAAGGTGTCTGTCTGCCCCTGCCTGGTGTTGTCCTCAACTGAATAAAGCTGAGCTTCAACCTTCAGTTCCAAATTACCATTTTTAAAAATGCAATTGGCTGTTCCGGCCTACTAAAGATGTCTGTCTGCCCCTGCCTGGTGTTGTCCTCAACTGAATAAAGCTGAGCTTCAACCTTCAGTTCCAAACATACAACAAAAAACTGGTACAATACAAAAAGTGGCCTCCAGCTACAAAAACTTTCTCCTACAAGTAGTTAACTGACAGTTTTTTTTCCAGTGAAAACACAGATATGGCATCCAACGAGTGTTGTCCTGTCTCGTCTTCTTTATATTATTGCCAAGAAGCTGCAACTGAATAAAGCTGTGCTTCAACCTTCTGTTCCAAATTACCATTTTTAAAAATGCAATTGGCTGTTCCGGCCTACTAAAGGTGTCTGTCTGCCCCTGCCTGGTGTTGTCCTCAACTGAATAAAGCTGAGCTTCAACCTTCAGTTCCAAATTACCATTTTTAAAAATGCAATTGGCTGTTCCGGCCTACTAAAGGTGTCTGTCTGCCCCTGCCTGGTGTTGTCCTCAACTGAATAAAGCTGTGCTTCAACCTTCAGTTCCAAACATACAACAAAAAACTGGTACAATACAAAAAGTGGCCTCCAGCTACAAAAACTTTCTCCTATAAGTAGTTAACTGACAGTTTTTTTTCCAGTGAAAACACAGATATGGCATCCAACGAGTGTTGTCCTGTCTCGTCTTCTTTATATTATTGCCAAGAAGCTGCAACTGAATAAAGCTGTGCTTCAACCTTCTGTTCCAAATTACCATTTTTAAAAATGCAATTGGCTGTTCCGGCCTACTAAAGGTGTCTGTTTGCCCCTGCCTGGTGTTGTCCTCAACTGAATAAAGCTGAGCTTCAACCTTCAGTTCCAAATTACCATTTTTAAAAATGCAATTGGCTGTTCCGGCCTACTAAAGGTGTCTGTCTGCCCCTGCCTGGTGTTGTCCTCAACTGAATAAAGCTGTGCTTCAACCTTCAGTTCCAAACATACAACAAAAAACTGGTACAATACAAAAAGTGGCCTCCAGCTACAAAAACTTTCTCCTACAAGTAGTTAACTGACAGTTTTTTTTCCAGTGAAAACACAGATATGGCATCCAACGAGTGTTGTCCTGTCTCGTCTTCTTTATATTATTGCCAAGAAGCTGCAACTGAATAAAGCTGTGCTTCAACCTTCTGTTCCAAATTACCATTTTTAAAAATGCAATTGGCTGTTCCGGCCTACTAAAGGTGTCTGTCTGCCCCTGCCTGGTGTTGTCCTCAACTGAATAAAGCTGAGCTTCAACCTTCAGTTCCAAATTACCATTTTTAAAAATGCAATTGGCTGTTCCGGCCTACTAAAGATGTCTGTCTGCCCCTGCCTGGTGTTGTCCTCAACTGAATAAAGCTGAGCTTCAACCTTCAGTTCCAAACATACAACAAAAAACTGGTACAATACAAAAAGTGGCCTCCAGCTACAAAAACTTTCTCCTACAAGTAGTTAACTGACAGTTTTTTTTCCAGTGAAAACACAGATATGGCATCCAACGAGTGTTGTCCTGTCTCGTCTTCTTTATATTATTGCCAAGAAGCTGCAACTGAATAAAGCTGTGCTTCAACCTTCTGTTCCAAATTACCATTTTTAAAAATGCAATTGGCTGTTCCGGCCTACTAAAGGTGTCTGTCTGCCCCTGCCTGGTGTTGTCCTCAACTGAATAAAGCTGAGCTTCAACCTTCAGTTCCAAATTACCATTTTTAAAAATGCAATTGGCTGTTCCGGCCTACTAAAGGTGTCTGTCTGCCCCTGCCTGGTGTTGTCCTCAACTGAATAAAGCTGTGCTTCAACCTTCAGTTCCAAACATACAACAAAAAACTGGTACAATACAAAAAGTGGCCTCCAGCTACAAAAACTTTCTCCTACAAGTAGTTAACTGACAGTTTTTTTTCCAGTGAAAACACAGATATGGCATCCAACGAGTGTTGTCCTGTCTCGTCTTCTTTATATTATTGCCAAGAAGTTGCAACTGAATAAAGCTGTGCTTCAACCTTCTGTTCCAAATTACCATTTTTAAAAATGCAATTGGCTGTTCCGGCCTACTAAAGGTGTCTGTCTGCCCCTGCCTGGTGTTGTCCTCAACTGAATAAAGCTGAGCTTCAACCTTCAGTTCCAAATTACCATTTTTAAAAATGCAATTGGCTGTTCCGGCCTACTAAAGATGTCTGTCTGCCCCTGCCTGGTGTTGTCCTCAACTGAATAAAGCTGAGCTTCAACCTTCAGTTCCAAACATACAACAAAAAACTGGTACAATACAAAAAGTGGCCTCCAGCTACAAAAACTTTCTCCTACAAGTAGTTAACTGACAGTTTTTTTTCCAGTGAAAACACAGATATGGCATCCAACGAGTGTTGTCCTGTCTCGTCTTCTTTATATTATTGCCAAGAAGCTGCAACTGAATAAAGCTGTGCTTCAACCTTCTGTTCCAAATTACCATTTTTAAAAATGCAATTGGCTGTTCCGGCCTACTAAAGGTGTCTGTCTGCCCCTGCCTGGTGTTGTCCTCAACTGAATAAAGCTGAGCTTCAACCTTCAGTTCCAAATTACCATTTTTAAAAATGCAATTGGCTGTTCCGGCCTACTAAAGGTGTCTGTCTGCCCCTGCCTGGTGTTGTCCTCAACTGAATAAAGCTGTGCTTCAACCTTCAGTTCCAAACATACAACAAAAAACTGGTACAATACAAAAAGTGGCCTCCAGCTACAAAAACTTTCTCCTATAAGTAGTTAACTGACAGTTTTTTTTCCAGTGAAAACACAGATATGGCATCCAACGAGTGTTGTCCTGTCTCGTCTTCTTTATATTATTGCCAAGAAGCTGCAACTGAATAAAGCTGTGCTTCAACCTTCTGTTCCAAATTACCATTTTTAAAAATGCAATTGGCTGTTCCGGCCTACTAAAGGTGTCTGTTTGCCCCTGCCTGGTGTTGTCCTCAACTGAATAAAGCTGAGCTTCAACCTTCAGTTCCAAATTACCATTTTTAAAAATGCAATTGGCTGTTCCGGCCTACTAAAGGTGTCTGTCTGCCCCTGCCTGGTGTTGTCCTCAACTGAATAAAGCTGTGCTTCAACCTTCAGTTCCAAACATACAACAAAAAACTGGTACAATACAAAAAGTGGCCTCCAGCTACAAAAACTTTCTCCTACAAGTAGTTAACTGACAGTTTTTTTTCCAGTGAAAACACAGATATGGCATCCAACGAGTGTTGTCCTGTCTCGTCTTCTTTATATTATTGCCAAGAAGCTGCAACTGAATAAAGCTGTGCTTCAACCTTCTGTTCCAAATTACCATTTTTAAAAATGCAATTGGCTGTTCCGGCCTACTAAAGGTGTCTGTCTGCCCCTGCCTGGTGTTGTCCTCAACTGAATAAAGCTGAGCTTCAACCTTCAGTTCCAAATTACCATTTTTAAAAATGCAATTGGCTGTTCCGGCCTACTAAAGATGTCTGTCTGCCCCTGCCTGGTGTTGTCCTCAACTGAATAAAGCTGAGCTTCAACCTTCAGTTCCAAACATACAACAAAAAACTGGTACAATACAAAAAGTGGCCTCCAGCTACAAAAACTTTCTCCTACAAGTAGTTAACTGACAGTTTTTTTTCCAGTGAAAACACAGATATGGCATCCAACGAGTGTTGTCCTGTCTCGTCTTCTTTATATTATTGCCAAGAAGCTGCAACTGAATAAAGCTGTGCTTCAACCTTCTGTTCCAAATTACCATTTTTAAAAATGCAATTGGCTGTTCCGGCCTACTAAAGGTGTCTGTCTGCCCCTGCCTGGTGTTGTCCTCAACTGAATAAAGCTGAGCTTCAACCTTCAGTTCCAAATTACCATTTTTAAAAATGCAATTGGCTGTTCCGGCCTACTAAAGGTGTCTGTCTGCCCCTGCCTGGTGTTGTCCTCAACTGAATAAAGCTGTGCTTCAACCTTCAGTTCCAAACATACAACAAAAAACTGGTACAATACAAAAAGTGGCCTCCAGCTACAAAAACTTTCTCCTACAAGTAGTTAACTGACAGTTTTTTTTCCAGTGAAAACACAGATATGGCATCCAACGAGTGTTGTCCTGTCTCGTCTTCTTTATATTATTGCCAAGAAGCTGCAACTGAATAAAGCTGTGCTTCAACCTTCTGTTCCAAATTACCATTTTTAAAAATGCAATTGGCTGTTCCGGCCTACTAAAGGTGTCTGTCTGCCCCTGCCTGGTGTTGTCCTCAACTGAATAAAGCTGAGCTTCAACCTTCAGTTCCAAATTACCATTTTTAAAAATGCAATTGGCTGTTCCGGCCTACTAAAGATGTCTGTCTGCCCCTGCCTGGTGTTGTCCTCAACTGAATAAAGCTGAGCTTCAACCTTCAGTTCCAAACATACAACAAAAAACTGGTACAATACAAAAAGTGGCCTCCAGCTACAAAAACTTTCTCCTACAAGTAGTTAACTGACAGTTTTTTTTCCAGTGAAAACACAGATATGGCATCCAACGAGTGTTGTCCTGTCTCGTCTTCTTTATATTATTGCCAAGAAGCTGCAACTGAATAAAGCTGTGCTTCAACCTTCTGTTCCAAATTACCATTTTTAAAAATGCAATTGGCTGTTCCGGCCTACTAAAGGTGTCTGTCTGCCCCTGCCTGGTGTTGTCCTCAACTGAATAAAGCTGAGCTTCAACCTTCAGTTCCAAATTACCATTTTTAAAAATGCAATTGGCTGTTCCGGCCTACTAAAGGTGTCTGTCTGCCCCTGCCTGGTGTTGTCCTCAACTGAATAAAGCTGTGCTTCAACCTTCAGTTCCAAACATACAACAAAAAACTGGTACAATACAAAAAGTGGCCTCCAGCTACAAAAACTTTCTCCTACAAGTAGTTAACTGACAGTTTTTTTTCCAGTGAAAACACAGATATGGCATCCAACGAGTGTTGTCCTGTCTCGTCTTCTTTATATTATTGCCAAGAAGCTGCAACTGAATAAAGCTGTGCTTCAACCTTCTGTTCCAAATTACCATTTTTAAAAATGCAATTGGCTGTTCCGGCCTACTAAAGGTGTCTGTCTGCCCCTGCCTGGTGTTGTCCTCAACTGAATAAAGCTGAGCTTCAACCTTCAGTTCCAAATTACCATTTTTAAAAATGCAATTGGCTGTTCCGGCCTACTAAAGATGTCTGTCTGCCCCTGCCTGGTGTTGTCCTCAACTGAATAAAGCTGAGCTTCAACCTTCAGTTCCAAACATACAACAAAAAACTGGTACAATACAAAAAGTGGCCTCCAGCTACAAAAACTTTCTCCTACAAGTAGTTAACTGACAGTTTTTTTTCCAGTGAAAACACAGATATGGCATCCAACGAGTGTTGTCCTGTCTCGTCTTCTTTATATTATTGCCAAGAAGCTGCAACTGAATAAAGCTGTGCTTCAACCTTCTGTTCCAAATTACCATTTTTAAAAATGCAATTGGCTGTTCCGGCCTACTAAAGGTGTCTGTCTGCCCCTGCCTGGTGTTGTCCTCAACTGAATAAAGCTGAGCTTCAACCTTCAGTTCCAAATTACCATTTTTAAAAATGCAATTGGCTGTTCCGGCCTACTAAAGGTGTCTGTCTGCCCCTGCCTGGTGTTGTCCTCAACTGAATAAAGCTGTGCTTCAACCTTCAGTTCAAAACATACAACAAAAAACTGGTACAATACAAAAAGTGGCCTCCAGCTACAAAAACTTTCTCCTACAAGTAGTTAACTGACAGTTTTTTTTCCAGTGAAAACACAGATATGGCATCCAACGAGTGTTTGTCCTGTCTCGTCTTCTTTATATTATTGCCAAGAAGCTGCAACTGAATAAAGCTGTGCTTCAACCTTCTGTTCCAAATTACCATTTTTAAAAATGCAATTGGCTGTTCCGGCCTACTAAAGGTGTCTGTCTGCCCCTGCCTGGTGTTGTCCTCAACTGAATAAAGCTGAGCTTCAACCTTCAGTTCCAAATTACCATTTTTAAAAATGCAATTGGCTGTTCCGGCCTACTAAAGATGTCTGTCTGCCCCTGCCTGGTGTTGTCCTCAACTGAATAAAGCTGAGCTTCAACCTTCAGTTCCAAACATACAACAAAAAACTGGTACAATACAAAAAGTGGCCTCCAGCTACAAAAACTTTCTCCTACAAGTAGTTAACTGACAGTTTTTTTCCAGTGAAAACACAGATATGGCATCCAACGAGTGTTGTCCTGTCTCGTCTTCTTTATATTATTGCCAAGAAGCTGAAACTGAATAAAGCTGTGCTTCAACCTTCTGTTCCAAATTACCATTTTTAAAAATGCAATTGGCTGTTCCGGCCTACTAAAGGTGTCTGTCTGCCCCTGCCTGGTGTTGTCCTCAACTGAATAAAGCTGAGCTTCAACCTTCAGTTCCAAATTACCATTTTTAAAAATGCAATTGGCTGTTCCGGCCTACTAAAGGTGTCTGTCTGCCCCTGCCTGGTGTTGTCCTCAACTGAATAAAGCTGTGCTTCAACCTTCAGTTCCAAACATACAACAAAAAACTGGTACAATACAAAAAGTGGCCTCCAGCTACAAAAACTTTCTCCTACAAGTAGTTAACTGACAGTTTTTTTTCCAGTGAAAACACAGATATGGCATCCAACGAGTGTTGTCCTGTCTCGTCTTCTTTATATTATTGCCAAGAAGCTGCAACTGAATAAAGCTGTGCTTCAACCTTCTGTTCCAAATTACCATTTTTAAAAATGCAATTGGCTGTTCCGGCCTACTAAAGGTGTCTGTCTGCCCCTGCCTGGTGTTGTCCTCAACTGAATAAAGCTGAGCTTCAACCTTCAGTTCCAAATTACCATTTTTAAAAATGCAATTGGCTGTTCCGGCCTACTAAAGATGTCTGTCTGCCCCTGCCTGGTGTTGTCCTCAACTGAATAAAGCTGAGCTTCAACCTTCAGTTCCAAACATACAACAAAAAACTGGTACAATACAAAAAGTGGCCTCCAGCTACAAAAACTTTCTCCTACAAGTAGTTAACTGACAGTTTTTTTTCCAGTGAAAACACAGATATGGCATCCAACGAGTGTTGTCCTGTCTCGTCTTCTTTATATTATTGCCAAGAAGCTGCAACTGAATAAAGCTGTGCTTCAACCTTCTGTTCCAAATTACCATTTTTAAAAATGCAATTGGCTGTTCCGGCCTACTAAAGGTGTCTGTCTGCCCCTGCCTGGTGTTGTCCTCAACTGAATAAAGCTGAGCTTCAACCTTCAGTTCCAAATTACCATTTTTAAAAATGCAATTGGCTGTTCCGGCCTACTAAAGATGTCTGTCTGCCCCTGCCTGGTGTTGTCCTCAACTGAATAAAGCTGAGCTTCAACCTTCAGTTCCAAACATACAACAAAAAACTGGTACAATACAAAAAGTGGCCTCCAGCTACAAAAACTTTCTCCTACAAGTAGTTAACTGACAGTTTTTTTTCCAGTGAAAACACAGATATGGCATCCAACGAGTGTTGTCCTGTCTCGTCTTCTTTATATTATTGCCAAGAAGCTGCAACTGAATAAAGCTGTGCTTCAACCTTCTGTTCCAAATTACCATTTTTAAAAATGCAATTGGCTGTTCCGGCCTACTAAAGGTGTCTGTCTGCCCCTGCCTGGTTTTGTCCTCAACTGAATAAAGCTGAGCTTCAACCTTCAGTTCCAAATTACCATTTTTAAAAATGCAATTGGCTGTTCCGGCCTACTAAAGGTGTCTGTCTGCCCCTGCCTGGTGTTGTCCTCAACTGAATAAAGCTGTGCTTCAACCTTCAGTTCCAAACATACAACAAAAAACTGGTACAATACAAAAAGTGGCCTCCAGCTACAAAAACTTTCTCCTACAAGTAGTTAACTGACAGTTTTTTTTCCAGTGAAAACACAGATATGGCATCCAACGAGTGTTGTCCTGTCTCGTCTTCTTTATATTAGTGCCAAGAAGCTGCAACTGAATAAAGCTGTGCTTCAACCTTCTGTTCCAAATTACCATTTTTAAAAATGCAATTGGCTGTTCCGGCCTACTAAAGGTGTCTGTCTGCCCCTGCCTGGTGTTGTCCTCAACTGAATAAAGCTGAGCTTCAACCTTCAGTTCCAAATTACCATTTTTAAAAATGCAATTGGCTGTTCCGGCCTACTAAAGATGTCTGTCTGCCCCTGCCTGGTGTTGTCCTCAACTGAATAAAGCTGAGCTTCAACCTTCAGTTCCAAACATACAACAAAAAACTGGTACAATACAAAAAGTGGCCTCCAGCTACAAAAACTTTCTCCTACAAGTAGTTAACTGACAGTTTTTTTTCCAGTGAAAACACAGATATGGCATCCAACGAGTGTTGTCCTGTCTCGTCTTCTTTATATTATTGCCAAGAAGCTGCAACTGAATAAAGCTGTGCTTCAACCTTCTGTTCCAAATTACCATTTTTAAAAATGCAATTGGCTGTTCCGGCCTACTAAAGGTGTCTGTCTGCCCCTGCCTGGTGTTGTCCTCAACTGAATAAAGCTGAGCTTCAACCTTCAGTTCCAAATTACCATTTTTAAAAATGCAATTGGCTGTTCCGGCCTACTAAAGGTGTCTGTCTGCCCCTGCCTGGTGTTGTCCTCAACTGAATAAAGCTGTGCTTCAACCTTCAGTTCCAAACATACAACAAAAAACTGGTACAATACAATTAGTGGCCTCCAGCTACAAAAACTTTCTCCTACAAGTAGTTAACTGACAGTTTTTTTTCCAGTGAAAACACAGATATGGCATCCAACGAGTGTTGTCCTGTCTCGTCTTCTTTATATTAGTGCCAAGAAGCTGCAACTGAATAAAGCTGTGCTTCAACCTTCTGTTCCAAATTACCATTTTTAAAAATGCAATTGGCTGTTCCAGCCTACTAAAGATGTCTGTCTGCCCCTGCCTGGTGTTGTCCTCAACTGAATAAAGCTGAGCTTCAACCTTCAGTTCCAAACATACAACAAAAAACTGGTACAATACAAAAAGTGGCCTCCAGCTACAAAAACTTTCTCCTACAAGTAGTTAACTGACAGTTTTTTTTCCAGTGAAAACACAGATATGGCATCCAACGAGTGTTGTCCTGTCTCGTCTTCTTTATATTATTGCCAAGAAGCTGCAACTGAATAAAGCTGTGCTTCAACCTTCTGTTCCAAATTACCATTTTTAAAAATGCAATTGGCTGTTCCGGCCTACTAAAGGTGTCTGTCTGCCCCTGCCTGGTGTTGTCCTCAACTGAATAAAGCTGAGCTTCAACCTTCAGTTCCAAATTACCATTTTTAAAAATGCAATTGGCTGTTCCGGCCTACTAAAGGTGTCTGTCTGCCCCTGCCTGGTGTTGTCCTCAACTGAATAAAGCTGTGCTTCAACCTTCAGTTCCAAACATACAACAAAAAACTGGTACAATACAAAAAGTGGCCTCCAGCTACAAAAACTTTCTCCTATAAGTAGTTAACTGACAGTTTTTTTTCCAGTGAAAACACAGATATGGCATCCAACGAGTGTTGTCCTGTCTCGTCTTCTTTATATTATTGCCAAGAAGCTGCAACTGAATAAAGCTGTGCTTCAACCTTCTGTTCCAAATTACCATTTTTAAAAATGCAATTGGCTGTTCCGGCCTACTAAAGGTGTCTGTCTGCCCCTGCCTGGTGTTGTCCTCAACTGAATAAAGCTGAGCTTCAACCTTCAGTTCCAAATTACCATTTTTAAAAATGCAATTGGCTGTTCCGGCCTACTAAAGGTGTCTGTCTGCCCCTGCCTGGTGTTGTCCTCAACTGAATAAAGCTGTGCTTCAACCTTCAGTTCCAAACATACAACAAAAAACTGGTACAATACAAAAAGTGGCCTCCAGCTACAAAAACTTTCTCCTACAAGTAGTTAACTGACAGTTTTTTTTCCAGTGAAAACACAGATATGGCATCCAACGAGTGTTGTCCTGTCTCGTCTTCTTTATATTATTGCCAAGAAGCTGCAACTGAATAAAGCTGTGCTTCAACCTTCTGTTCCAAATTACCATTTTTAAAAATGCAATTGGCTGTTCCGGCCTACTAAAGGTGTCTGTCTGCCCCTGCCTGGTGTTGTCCTCAACTGAATAAAGCTGAGCTTCAACCTTCAGTTCCAAATTACCATTTTTAAAAATGCAATTGGCTGTTCCGGCCTACTAAAGGTGTCTGTCTGCCCCTGCCTGGTGTTGTCCTCAACTGAATAAAGCTGTGCTTCAACCTTCAGTTCCAAACATACAACAAAAAACTGGTACAATACAAAAAGTGGCCTCCAGCTACAAAAACTTTCTCCTACAAGTAGTTAACTGACAGTTTTTTTTCCAGTGAAAACACAGATATGGCATCCAACGAGTGTTGTCCTGTCTCGTCTTCTTTATATTATTGCCAAGAAGTTGCAACTGAATAAAGCTGTGCTTCAACCTTCTGTTCCAAATTACCATTTTTAAAAATGCAATTGGCTGTTCCGGCCTACTAAAGATGTCTGTCTGCCCCTGCCTGGTGTTGTCCTCAACTGAATAAAGCTGAGCTTCAACCTTCAGTTCCAAACATACAACAAAAAACTGGTACAATACAAAAAGTGGCCTCCAGCTACAAAAACTTTCTCCTACAAGTAGTTAACTGACAGTTTTTTTTCCAGTGAAAACACAGATATGGCATCCAACGAGTGTTGTCCTGTCTCGTCTTCTTTATATTATTGCCAAGAAGCTGCAACTGAATAAAGCTGTGCTTCAACCTTCTGTTCCAAATTACCATTTTTAAAAATGCAATTGGCTGTTCCGGCCTACTAAAGGTGTCTGTCTGCCCCTGCCTGGTGTTGTCCTCAACTGAATAAAGCTGAGCTTCAACCTTCAGTTCCAAATTACCATTTTTAAAAATGCAATTGGCTGTTCCGGCCTACTAAAGGTGTCTGTCTGCCCCTGCCTGGTGTTGTCCTCAACTGAATAAAGCTGTGCTTCAACCTTCAGTTCCAAACATACAACAAAAAACTGGTACAATACAAAAAGTGGCCTCCAGCTACAAAAACTTTCTCCTATAAGTAGTTAACTGACAGTTTTTTTTCCAGTGAAAACACAGATATGGCATCCAACGAGTGTTGTCCTGTCTCGTCTTCTTTATATTATTGCCAAGAAGCTGCAACTGAATAAAGCTGTGCTTCAACCTTCTGTTCCAAATTACCATTTTTAAAAATGCAATTGGCTGTTCCGGCCTACTAAAGGTGTCTGTCTGCCCCTGCCTGGTGTTGTCCTCAACTGAATAAAGCTGAGCTTCAACCTTCAGTTCCAAATTACCATTTTTAAAAATGCAATTGGCTGTTCCGGCCTACTAAAGGTGTCTGTCTGCCCCTGCCTGGTGTTGTCCTCAACTGAATAAAGCTGTGCTTCAACCTTCAGTTCCAAACATACAACAAAAAACTGGTACAATACAAAAAGTGGCCTCCAGCTACAAAAACTTTCTCCTACAAGTAGTTAACTGACAGTTTTTTTTCCAGTGAAAACACAGATATGGCATCCAACGAGTGTTGTCCTGTCTCGTCTTCTTTATATTATTGCCAAGAAGTTGCAACTGAATAAAGCTGTGCTTCAACCTTCTGTTCCAAATTACCATTTTTAAAAATGCAATTGGCTGTTCCGGCCTACTAAAGGTGTCTGTCTGCCCCTGCCTGGTGTTGTCCTCAACTGAATAAAGCTGAGCTTCAACCTTCAGTTCCAAATTACCATTTTTAAAAATGCAATTGGCTGTTCCAGCCTACTAAAGATGTCTGTCTGCCCCTGCCTGGTGTTGTCCTCAACTGAATAAAGCTGAGCTTCAACCTTCAGTTCCAAACATACAACAAAAAACTGGTACAATACAAAAAGTGGCCTCCAGCTACAAAAACTTTCTCCTACAAGTAGTTAACTGACAGTTTTTTTTCCAGTGAAAACACAGATATGGCATCCAACGAGTGTTGTCCTGTCTCGTCTTCTTTATATTATTGCCAAGAAGCTGCAACTGAATAAAGCTGTGCTTCAACCTTCTGTTCCAAATTACCATTTTTAAAAATGCAATTGGCTGTTCCGGCCTACTAAAGGTGTCTGTCTGCCCCTGCCTGGTGTTGTCCTCAACTGAATAAAGCTGAGCTTCAACCTTCAGTTCCAAATTACCATTTTTAAAAATGCAATTGGCTGTTCCGGCCTACTAAAGGTGTCTGTCTGCCCCTGCCTGGTGTTGTCCTCAACTGAATAAAGCTGTGCTTCAACCTTCAGTTCCAAACATACAACAAAAAACTGGTACAATACAAAAAGTGGCCTCCAGCTACAAAAACTTTCTCCTATAAGTAGTCAACTGACAGTTTTTTTTCCAGTGAAAACACAGATATGGCATCCAACGAGTGTTGTCCTGTCTCGTCTTCTTTATATTATTGCCAAGAAGCTGCAACTGAATAAAGCTGTGCTTCAACCTTCTGTTCCAAATTACCATTTTTAAAAATGCAATTGGCTGTTCCGGCCTACTAAAGGTGTCTGTCTGCCCCGGCCTGGTGTTGTCCTCAACTGAATAAAGCTGAGCTTCAATCTTCAGTTCCAAATTACCATTTTTAAAATGCAATTGGCTGTTCCGGCCTACTAAAGGGGTCTGCCCCTGCCTGGTGTTGTCCTCAACTGAATAAAGCTGAGCTTCAACCTTCAGTTCCAAACATACAACAAAAAACTGGTACAATACAAAAAGTGGCCTCCAGCTACAAAAACTTTCTTCTACAAGTAGTTAACTGACAGTTTTTTTTCCAGTGAAAACACAGATATGGCATCCAACGAGTGTTGTCCTGTCTCGTCTTCTTTATATTATTGCCAAGAAGCTGCAACTGAATAAAGCTGTGCTTCAACCTTCTGTTCCAAATTACCATTTTTAAAAATGCAATTGGCTGTTCCGGCCTACTAAAGGGGTCTGCCCCTGCCTGGTGTTGTCCTCAACTGAATAAAGCTGAGCTTCTACCTTCTGCCTCTTATTAACTGCTGTTTTTTTAAAAAATTGGCTGTTCCGGCCTACTAAAGGTGTCTGTCTGCCCCTGCCTGGTGTTGTCCTCAACTGAACAAAGCTGAGCTTCCACGTTCTGGCTTTCGCCCTATACTATCAGATATTAAACTGCATTTGACCTACTAGTGTGGTTAGGCCCTTGAAACAGTGTCTGCTGCTCTTGGGTTTGCTACTCCACTGAACAAAGCAATGCCGCCTGTTTAGTCCTGTTACCAATTTTGAACTGCATTTAGCCTACTTTATTCTTTGGCCCTATATTTGTTTCCTCCTCATCCTGCCCATTGCCCAGCCACTGCTAGATGAGTCTGCTGGTACATTGACCTAGACCACTACATTCCCCTTATACTCTACACAGCCAGAATCTGACCCTGCTGAAAGTAAGGTTCCCCTTCCCGCATGTTATACCACCTTACACAGGGACAGAGAGGAAGGTGCAGATGAAAGTGCAGGTTCCTTCATCAGGTGGGGGGGCATACTCATTGGCGACGTCACTGGCACAGGGCCCCTCAGAGTACGCAAAAGTGTCGCTGCTGGTGGGAGGCGCCCCCGCCATGCAAACACACCGCCGTACTTTGAGGGGCCCTGTGCCAGTGCCAATGCGAACGAGTGGGCCCCCCCTGCTTGCTCAGGATCACAGCACTTGCAACGTTGAAATACTTACCTTTCCCTGCAACACCGCCGTGACGTAGTCCGCATTTCCTGGGCCCACGAAAAACTTGAGCCAGCCCTACTCCCCCCACAACTTTTGCCAAATGACCCCCAATTCCCTATGCCCAACTATTATTATAAAGTTAATTAAGATTGACAAGCTTCAGAAAGAAGAATGGATGTTTTTGGCATTAAAATGGGCACTGTAGGTGTTTTCCTGGCCTCCACTCACTGCCGACTATGCTTCCCCATTGACTTGCATTGGGTTTCGTGTTTCGGTCGATCCCCGACTTTTAGCGATAATCGGCCGACTGCACTCGACTCGACTCTGGACAAAATCGGGTTTCACAAAACCCGACTCGATCTTAAAAAAATGAAAGTCGCTCAACTCTACTGGGAATAGTTTAGTGATGATGTGATAGGCCAGTCTAAAGAAATATGTTTTTAGAGCACACCTACAAATGGTGAATACTGGGAATTAAAGCGAACCTGTCAGCAGGATTTTGCTAAGTAAACTACAGACCTTGTCATGTTGCTGCTGTTATAGTGATTAAAATGATACCTGTGTTAAAGAAATCCATCCTGCAGTTCTTGTGAAATCAGTGTTAAGGTACCTTCACACTGAACAACTTAACAACGATAACGATAGCGATCCGTGACGTTGCAGCGTCCTGGATAGCGATATCGTTGTGTTTGACACGCAGCAGCGATCAGGATCCTGCTGTGACATCGTTGGTCGGAGCTAGAAGGCCAGCACCCGCTGACATCGCTGAGTCGGCGTGTGTGATGCCGATTCAGCGATGTCTTCACTGGTAACCAGGGTAAACATCGGGTTACTAAGCGCAGGGCCACGCTTAGTAGCCCGATATTTACACTGGTTACCATTGTAAATGTAAAAAAACCCAAACACTACATACTTACATTCCGGTGTCTGTCGCGTCCCCCGGCGTCCGCTTCCCTGCACTGTGTCAGCGCCGGCCAGCCGTAAAGCAGAGCACAGTGGTGATGTCACCGCTCTGCTTTACGGCCAGCGCTTACACAGTGCAGGGAAGCGGACGACGTGGGACGCGACAGACACCGGAATGTAAGTATGTAGTGTTTGTTTTTTTTTACATTTACACTGGTAACCAGGGTAAACATCGGGTTACTAAGCGTGGCCCTGCGCTTAGTAACCAGATGTTTACCCTGGTTACCCGGGGACTTCGGCATCGTTGGTCACTGGAGTTCTGTCTGTGTGACAGCTCTCCAGCGACCACACAATGACAAAACAGCGACGCTGCAGCAATCGACATCGTTGTCTATATCGCTGCAGCGTCGCTTAATGTGACGGTACCGTTAGAAGTTTTCAGTTAATGAAATGCCTGTGCTAAGGGCAGGGACTATATACAGAGTCTGATCTCCCTGCTCTAGGCCAGAGAAACCAAGGAAAGACCTGCGCACAGGCCCGCCCGAAGCACAAACATGTTCCTCATCAGAGACAGACTCTGCAAGGGCATCTCATTAACTGAAAACTTCTAAAACTGATTACACAATAAATACAAGACTGATTTCTTGACACCAGGTATCATTTTATCAGTATAACTGCTGCAACATGACAATGTCTGTAGTTTACTTAACAAAATCCTGCTGACAGGTTCACTTTAATTCCCAGTATTCATTATTTGTAAGTGTGCTCTAAAAACACTGAATGCTGACTGGTTCGCTTTAACTGGATTGTCTGGAATAGTGCAGCACAAAAGTTTTGGAGACCGGAGACTGCGGTTTGAATTATAGAGGATTTGAGGAGAATAGACAGCAAGAGTAGGGTGATAGATGGCGATATATGGTGTTGCAGAACTGTGGAGAGCTTTGCGGTGAGTGATATGTTAATATTGAACTCTGGTGGATGGGCAGCCAGTGCAATGACTGGTACAGGGAGGAGGCATCAGTGTAGTGACTGGATGGTAATATTGTCCTCCGTTGTTGCATTCAGGATAAATTGGACAGGGGAGAGTTTAGTAAAAGGGAAACCAATTAATAGAGAGTTGCAGTAGTCCAGGAGAAGATGAATCAGAGCAACAGTAAGATTTTGCAGTTCCATTGGAAAGAAAAGGTCGAATTCTCAAGATTATTTTGAGGTGCAGGTTACATGAGTCAGTAATTGAATATAGGGAGTGAAAGAAAGATTGTTTTTTTTTTTGTTTGTTTTTTTTTTTAAATCGCCAAACACCAAAACAGTTAGCATGCTGTTTGTAAGTTATGGTGGAAATTCACAAAGGGGAAAAATGTATTTGTGGTGTGTGTATATATAATAAACTCCTCCCCATTCACATAGTCAAAAATACCCCTAAAATAATTCTTTATTTCATATTGGTCAACATATCTGATAAAAAAAGCTTATTTTAGGGGCATATTTTTTACTGAATGGTCAGGAGTTATGGTAGAACCTACTATGAAAATGACAATTTGGGGTTTAGAGAGGTTAGTAGAGGGGGGTGAAAACAATTCAAATCAATTTTCGACAGATTCAGTTTCGGAAGATTAGTATTTTGTTGTACTGCAATAATGTAGAATGGTATAGTAAAGGGGGCCTTTCACTCAAGAGTATTGTTCCCAACCTGTGGCTCTCTAGCAGGCTATTATAACATAAGAACTACAGATGGGAGAGCATGGGCGGAGCATGCTCTACAGCAAGAATCCCCAACCTGTAGCTTGGGAGCCACATGTGGCTCGCGGTCCCATGAATTGTGGGTCGTGGCTGTCTGCTAGGTTGGTGCATTAGCTCCAGGTCTAGTAAAAAGCTATGAAGAGCGCATTTCAAAATGGTAATTTTGTGAGTAGTCCAGCACAAAAGAGCTGATCTTGGATGCACATATACTGGTCTTAGGGGTTTAGAGAATTTAAGGATATGGTGTGCTGGAGACAGGATGATACTACCTGTCAGAGGAGGTGATTGAAGCTGGATACGACAGTGTGGTGGTGGGAGTGCTGGATGGGAGAATACTGAAGGGGGGGATTGTGGGAACCCTTGGTTCTTGGTATACTGCTTCTGTAGGGAAAAATTTGGCTGTCATTATACCCATAATAGGTGCTTTGGATGCCACTAATGTGAGGGAGTGTGAGAGCCAGATGTGGCTCGCAACCATCTCTCAAAGCTGAACATGGCTCGCAACCCTCTCTCAGAGCCGGATGTGGCTCTCAAGATCAGAAAGGTTGGGGACCACTGCGCTGGAGCATGAGTGAATGATTTATGAATTTAACATGGTTGCTGTATCACATGGCAACATTCTGCATTATACTCAAGGCCAAACTGGCAAATGCCAGGTCCAGCTGTGGGTGGCATTGTCTGCTACACTGTTAACAGTATTGGCATCCTCGGGGCGTCAATACTGTTAACAGTTGAGACTGAGCACAGAGCCTCTGTCTTCATGCTCCATCACGTTCTCTGGCAGGCCACAGGCTTTTATGCCTGCCGCCTACCAGCGGCCAGTGATGCGTATGTGATGTCGGTGAGGTGATGACGTCGCTGAATTGCATTTCCCGCGTTCACTGTGGGAATGGATAGAAGAGGAGATGGAGGCAGTGGAGGACGAGGTGTCTGGGTTTAGTGAGTATAAGGTTTTTTACTTTCATTTTTTGGGGGCTGAGAGAGACAATCATACTATATAGGGAACTGTTGGGGAGACCATCATAGTGTATAAGGTGCTGTAAGATGGACCATCATTCTATATAATGGAGCTGTAAGGTGGACCATCATAGTAATATAACATGCTGTGGTTGAAACCATCATACTATATGGTGGGTTGTAGGGGATCATCATACTGTATGTATTATACTGTGTGAATGACTATGGGAGGACCATAATATTGTGTGGTGTGGCTGTAGTGGACATTATACAGTGTAGTGGCTGTGGAGGCCAACATACTATGTAGAGGTCTATGGTGGTTATTGTACTGTGTGGGGTGGCTGTGGTGACCGTAATACTGTATTAGGTGGTTATGAGGGACACCATACTGTATGGGCACTTAGCTAGACATGCTTGATTGGGGCTGTTGTGAATACCATACTGTATGGGGGACTGTAGTGGCCATATTTTGTGGGGTGCTATGTGGCATCACAGTTTGTTTGGCATGGAGTAGACAAAAGTGTGCTTGGTAGTCAGGATCACATCATTTTGTTAAATAACAAAAAAAACCTTTATTCACAAAACAGACATGCACGATAAAAACATTTTAAAAAGTCAAAAAGACTTGTATACAACCATGGGTGTATCCATGTAAGGGATTTAAAAAAAAAAAAAAAAAACCTTCTCCAATGTACATGTTTGAGGTAACCCAAGAAATGATTAATGTGAAAAGCCTGGAAAGAGATGACAATTGGCTAATAGGGTTGAGTGACTTTTATTTTTATAGGATCGGGTCGGGTTTCACGAAATCCGACTTTCTCAAAAGTCGGGTCGAGCGAAATCGGCCGATCCTATAAAAAAAGTCGGGGTCGGCCGAAACACGAAACCCAATGCAGTGCAATGGGATACTATGGTTCCCAGGGTCTGAAGGAGAGGAAACTCTCCTTCAGGCCCTGGGATCCATATTAATGTTTAAAATAAAGAATTAAAATAAAAAATATTGATATACTCACCCGTCCGGAGGCCCCTGGACATCACCGCTGGTAACCGGCAGCCTTCTTTGCTTAAAATGAGCGCGTTCAGGGCCTTCCATGATGTCACAGCTTCTGATTGGTCGCGTGCCGCTCATGTGACCGCCACGCGACCAATTACAAGCCGTGACGTAATTCTCAGGTCCTAAATTCCTCATTCTAGGAATGACGTGACGTCATCTAAGGCCCTGAACGCGCTCATTCTTAGGAAGGAAGGCTGCCGGAAAGAAGCCGAGGGTGAGTATATTCCTATTAGGTATATACTCACCCTCGGACGCGCCCTGCTTCTTTCCGGCAGCCTTCCTTCTTAAGAATGAGCGCGTGAAGGGCCTTAGATGATGTCACGGCTTGTGATTGGTCGCGGCCGCCCATGTGACAGCTCACGCGACCAATCACAAGCCGTGACGTAATTCTCAGGTCCTAAATTCCTAGAATGAGGAATTTAGGACCTGAGAATTACGTCACGGCTTGTGATTGGTCGCGTGGCGGTCACATGAGCGGCACGCGACCAATCAGAAGCCGTGACGTCATGGAAGGCCGTAAACGCGCTCATTTTAAGCAAAGAAGGCTGCCGGTTACCAGCGGCGATGTCCAGGGGCCTCCGGAGAGGTGAGTATATCAATATTTTTTATTTTAATTCTTTATTTTACACTTAAATGTGGATTCCGATACCGATTTCCGATATCACAAACATATCGGAACTCGGTATCGGAATTCCGATACCAGATTCAGAAGATCGCCGACCTCATGGCCGACCCCACACAGGGGTCGGGTCGGGTTTCCTGAAACCCGACTTTGCCAAAAGTCGGCGACTTCTGAAAATGGCCGACCCATTTCGCTCAACCCTATTGGCTAATAGTGTTGAGCGATACCTTCCGATATTCGGAAATATCGGTATCTGATTGGATCGGCCGATATCCCAAAAATATCGGATATCACCGATACCGATACCCGATACCAATGCAAGTCAATGGGACATAAATATCGGAATTAAAATAAACCCTTTCTTTCCTTGTAGGTTTATTCTACGTGAAGGAAAACAACTAAGAATAATGTAGGATGTATTGGGGGAGGTGGCGGAGACATTAAAGGCATAGAGGTTTAGCCCAATCAAATGGAATAGCAGGAATTAATTTTTTATTTTTTTTTTAAGACGTTGGGAGTTACAAAGATATTGACTGTTAAGATTTTTTATATTTTGTCGGATATTTATGTTTCACTACTTCCATGCTCTTCACCTTCTTTTTTTACTTCTCCCACACTTTCGTCTTCATCATCCTCAGCAGCAGCATCTTTTCCATCAACTTCTCCTTCACCTTATTCATCTTCTTCTTCTTCACCACCTTCCTATTATTCTTTTTTTTTTTTTTTTTTTACATTCTTCATATTATTTTTATTCAACTATTCTTCTTCATATTCTACTTCTTCATCTTCTTCATATTCTTCTTCTTCATCATATTCTTATTTGTGACAGGCATTCCTGTAGTTGTTATCTATCAAAGTTTCAAGATTACACCTTCCGTTCTGCCTGTCACAAAAGATTTACAACAGGATTTGTCCACATTCAGTTTGGCCTGCAGCAGCAGGTTTTTTACAGGGGCACCACGAGGAGGAACGGACTCACCCCCATACACTGCTTAGACTTCTTCTGCTTATAATTTAGATAATATCTTTTGCTCTGATTTTTAGTCTTATGCTTAATGTTCTGCTTTTTGTTCTGCAGCTTCTTGTTCTTCTGCTTCTTGGTCTCCAGGGTCTTCGTCTTCAGGGTCGTCGTCTTCTTCGGGGTGGTTTTCAGGGTCGTCGTCTCCGGGGTCGTCGTCTTCTTCGGGGTGGTCTTCAGGGTCATCGTCTTTAGGGTCGTTGTCAGGGAGATCCAGAGTGATTAGCAAAAACCATTTCCAAGAGCTTGAACTTGGAAATGTAGCAGAAGGTACAAGAAGGCTGAGGAACTGCTGAGAACCAGCTGATGGTACTGGAACCCGGATGGCTACCGAAGGTACAAGAGCCAATGGAACAACCGAGGACCAGCTGACGGTACTGGAACCCGGTTACTATCAGGAGGTACCCATGCCAGAAAGCACTACCAAGGACCACCAGACGTTGGTGGAACTCGGATACCCAGAAGAAGGCACCTAAGCCAAAGGCTCTGCCCGGAACCAGCTGATGGTACTGGAACCAGGATGGGGAGCAGAAGGTACAAGAGCCAAAGACACTGCTGAGAACCAGCTGACGGTACTGGAACCCGGATGGGTAGCCGAAGGTACAAGAGCCAATGGAACTACTGAGGACCAGCTGACGGTACTGGAACCTGGTTACTAAGCAGGAGGTACCCGTGCCAGAAAGCACTACCAAGGACCACCAGACGTTGGTGGAACTCGGATACCCAGAAGGAGGTACCTAAGTCAAAGGCTCTGCCTGGAACCAGCTGATGGTACTGGAACCAGGGGGACCTATTCAAGATTGTCTTCCAAAGAACCAGCTAATGGTGCTGGAACTCAGGCAGCAGAAGATCCACATGAAAAAAAAAATTGCTAGGCCGCGAGCAGGCTGGAGTTACCGAAAACCCACAGTCGTACAGGGGGAGCTTGTCCTATGGGCACTACGGAACCAGCCTTAATTGCCAGTTCCCGCAGCCCACATAGGAAGCACCTAAACTGCAGGCACCATAGAGTTGGCTAACCCGACCGCAACCCGACAGGACAATGTGACCTTGACACTTCCTGGAAACAGCTGGCGTGCTGGAACCAGGCTGGGCAGGAGGGAGTACCCATGCCAAAGACACTTCTGAGCAGCAACTGGCGGTGTTGGAGCCCAGGGATTACAGGAGAAACAGATTGTAGGCTGAGGCCTAATTGGAGCAAGTTGAAAGGGAACCTTTAACCCCCCAGGCGTTTGTAACTACAGTAAAAGAGCCACCTTGTGAAGCACTAATGCTGCATAAGGAAAAGGTGGCTGTGCTGTCTGCACAGTCAACACCTGCTCCAGTGTTATTGGGGTTCAGTAATGCCAGCTGATCCCCTGCTGTGTGTGCAGCAATTTCTCCTGCTCCCTCCACACTCACACTACTACAGAAATTAAAGGGAACCTGTCCCCCCTCAGGTGTTTGTAAGAGCCACTTTGTGCAGCACTAATGCTGCACAAGGGAAAGGTGGCTCTTTTACTTATGCTCCTTGCACACGCTGAAGTTAACAATTATAAAATGTTCCCCCTCATACCGTGAAACCGTCCCGGAGGCGGGACTTTCCTTCCTAATCAGACTCAGCACAGCTGTCATTCATACCCCCTTGGCGCTGTGCGCCGCCTCTTGAGCGTTGTTTGAATCTGTCCCAGAGCCTGCGCTGTTATGTTATCCCTTGGCCATTCGCAGTCAGCGCTGCCCGAGATCCCGCCCCGCAGTGTCTTCTGATTTATTCACACTGCAGGGCTGGGATTTATGGGCATGCGCTGTGCATATCTTCGCCTCTCACTCATCTCCTTCCGCCTGCTTCATACTGTGCGACATTGCGACATTGCCCTGTTGTTTCGTCTTCACTTTTTGAATAAAATTTTCACGTTAGCAAAAACGAACAGGATGAGTGCGGTGATTTGATTTTCTCTCTATTACAAAGAGGGCTTCTGGCTCCGTTCACCTGCACCATCGAAACTTCACCTATAGTCGAGTGCTAGCTCTTTGTCTTTTCCAGTATCCAGTTTTTTTTGAGCTTTGAGCACCGACCGAACTCATGTCAGCTGAGACCTACGTTTACGATGACATCACCGGCTCTACGATTCTGTCTAAAATAAAGACCAAAACGGACTTTCTACATATCCCCAGCAAGGACATCAAAACTAGGGATTGGGAAAGAGAAAGAAAAAGACTAATTTCATTTGATCTACATTGTGCCACATTGGGCGAATACCATCGTCAAGGGAAAATACCTCGAGGCTTACGCTGCAATCTGCGCCCCACCCTCTTTGCCGACAACGAGAAATACTGTGCCACATTCCAGAAAATCCTGAATAAATGCTCCCTCGACATTATTCTGTTAACCATTGAGTACCTTCAGGAGGCCATAATAACTACTGAGGAAAAAATTGCATCTATCGAGACCCAGCTCACTACAACTCTGAACAGTACTGAATTCTCCACTCTGAAGGGGAAAGTGGACTCTATACTATCTACCCATCAGAAAACATTGGAAGAAAGAAAAAGGACTAAGTTCCAGAGGGACACTGAAGATTATCTCACTAATAAAGTATACAAATGGGAGGACCCATTTCCCCGACAATCACGACAACGATACCGTCGCACTCAAAGAGGCAACTATCGCTCAGGGGGGTCCTCACCAGCAGAAGGTTCCTCAGCAGGATCCGGGAGCGAAGGTCCATCATCAATACCTCGTTTTTTAGGACCAAACGGACGCCCACCAGGAGGTCAAGGAGGAAGAATTCCAGATCGCCACATGACCCTCAGATCCCAGGTAGGAGTCCAAACTCGGTAGTTAATATATCTGATTATTCCCTGTCTCCCCTTGAGTTGAAAGTCCTTAACATGGGTTTGTCTTTTTGTCCTACACCAAGGTGGGACACATTTCAACTAGAAAAAGACCTTCAACGTTTCTATAGAAACATTAGGTTGAAGGTACATTTTGATGCCAACACCACAAACAGGGACATCACCCCAGGTACTATATCGGACCAGGCCACATCAAAAATCTCCATTGATTCTCTGGGACTCAGAAACCCTAGCACGTTTATGCCACCAAAATCCCACCATGCAGTAGAAACGTTTATCAGTTTACTGGATAGGGACATTAAGAGTACCATACATGATCAACGTCTAGGTTTCCTCCCGGTCCGTCACAATCTCAGCACTTCTGAAAAACAGGCATTGGATTCACTAAGCAGGAATAAAAATATTATCATAAAACCAGCGGATAAGGGTGGGGCCACAGTTGTTATGAATAGGAATCACTATATTGCCGAAGTTAGACGCCAACTTTCTGATTCTAAGACCTACAGGAAACTACCCACTGACCCAACTTTTAGCATACGACAGAAAATCAATACTATTTTGGATAAACATCTACAACTCAAAACTATTGATACCAAAACAAGATCATACCTCATTAATCACCATCCAATAACCCCAGTACTCTACATCCTTCCCAAAATTCACAAGGATCTTCATAACCCTCCTGGCCGTCCTATAGTGGCATCCACTAATTCTATTCTTAATCCACTGTCAATTTTTCTTGAGAAAGTCCTCACCCCTTATGCTCGTTCCACAAGGTCCTACATTCTAGACACTGGTGATTTTCTCAATAAAATCCGTAACATTAATAATGTCCCTCCTGCAAGTACTTTATGTACCCTTGATGTAAATAGTTTATATACATCCATCCAACACGACAGGGGTATAGAGGCAGTGGCACAGACCCTCCACAGAGCCAACATTGACAATGACTCACGGAACCTATGTATCGATCTACTCAACCTCGTTTTGAGGGAAAACTTTTTCATGTTCGAGGATGATTTCTTCCTACAGACCTGCGGGACCGCCATGGGGTCCAATGTGGCCCCGGCGTACGCAAATATATACATGGACCATTTTGAACATACACATGTCTATTCAAACCCCATCTTCCAGCAAAATGCCTTGACATGGTATAGGTACATAGATGACATCTTCTGCATCTGGAGAGGGGATCAAACCAGCCTACACGAGTTTTTCACCACCATCAATACAGCTAGACCGGAGTTGACATTTACCTTGGTACATCACCAAGAGGAGATTTCATTTCTTGACACTAAGGTCCTAAAAGATATATCTGGAAATTTGAGTACAGATCTATACATTAAACCTACAGATTGCAATAGTTTATTGCTGTACAACAGCTGTCACCCCAAATCGACCAGGGACAGCCTCCCTAGATCACAGTTCAAGAGGGTTACACGGATTGTTTCCAACCCAGAGACCAGAAACACTAGACTGAGCGAAATGGCCGACAAATTTAAGGCACGCAATTATCCAACTGAGCTCCTCGAGCTGGAGGCTTCCAGGGCCCTAATCAACACGGATAATACAGCCATAGCCACACACAAGAATCCCAGACTTCCTTTTGTCCATAACCATCACCCTACCATGCGTAGAATCCACAACCTTATTCGTGGACACTGGCCCCTCTTGACAAAGGCCTACCCACAAATCCAAATTTTTAAAGATCCTCCTCTAATGAGCATGAGACGGCCACAGAATATAAGAAACAAAGTGGTGCGGGCTGATTTGGGTACGGCCAAAATACCTACACCCAGGACCCTAACAGGACAAAGGAGGGTTGGCACATTCCCTTGTCTCAATTGCAGGTGTTGCTCCAACATTATCAAGGGTAGTGAAATACTACATCCTCGCACAGGTAAAGCTTTTCCCATTAAAGAATATTACACGTGTGAGACAAATTTTGTGGTCTATATAATCAAGTGTCCGTGTGGATTACTCTATGTAGGCGAGACCACCCAGGCCATTAAGGATAGGATCTCAAGCCACAAATCCACCATAAGGTGCAATAAGATCTGGTTGCCTCTTCCCTTACATTTTAAAGAAGCACAACATAGTGTCGCCCAATTAAGATTTCAAATCATAGAAAAAGTGCATCGCCCGAGGAGGGGGGGGTAATCACATCCAGCTGTTGAAACAGAGAGAGACATACTGGATTTATACGCTTGATACACTCCACCCTAGAGGTCTTAACAGGGAACTTGAATGGCTTATCTAACCAAGCTTTTATTTTCCGTAGGCGAATTGACCCACCGCACTTGTAGACAGGATGGTAAGACCCCTACCCTTTAATACTTTGTAGTATTTTTCAAGTTTCAGTTTTCATTTTTCATTTCATTTCAATTTTTATCTCGTTTCATTTTTTCATCTTTTCATTTTTCCATCATTTTCTTCATTGTTTTCATTTTTTTCATTCTTTTCACTTTTTTAATTTTTTCATTTTTTATTCATTTTTTATTTATTCATTTTTTCTAGTTTTATTCATTTCATTCGTTCATTTCATTTCATCATTTATTCCATTCTTTTTACCCATTTTTTCCTTCAACTCAAGGTTTTCCTTTCAGTCTGAATAATCATGTTTAGTTTGGACTCCTACTTCCATATGTTTATGACGTCATGATGTTGATATTGTTTTGCATTATCCTGTATAGTGTGATGTACTTCTTTCCTCCAACTAACGAACTGAGCCATTATTATACCCTGCTACTATATAGCAGTACCTTCCGGGCACATAATCATTCATATCCCTCTGATTATTAGTTCCTATTGGGCCCCGTTGTTATGCACCAGTTCCTAACATTATGCTTCCTCTTTTTTTACTACCCACGACGCTGATAGGTAGGCGCTTCCGGTACGCAGGCACTGAGTGGGTGCGGCTGTACTGCCGCTACACAGCTTGTGTTGGCGCCGGTCCCCCCCGCCCTGCTCTGCGCAAGCGCCGGCTGTGCCCCTTCTGCGCAGGCGCTCATCACCGGGACTTTAACTCCATGCGTCTGGACTACCGCTACACAGACTGTAATGGCGCCGGTCCCCCCGCCCTGCTCTGCGCAAGCGCCGGCTGCTCCTTCTGCGCAGGCGCACATCACCGGGACCTTACTCCATGCCCAACGCAAACGCCGGCGTCCACAGTACTTCCGGTCTCATGACCGGTTTGAACACTATTTAGAGCAGCATCTTGTAGCTGCTTACACCACTGCCCTCGCAGCCAAGACACTGTTTGTGTCGGCGTCTCCCACTTCTCCACCAACGCAGACTCCAGGCCCTCGGTGTGCACTCTCCTAGGCGCTCTATGTGAGACAACGGACCATTTACAGATAAGTTCCATACATATTGTGCGGATTTCAATACAATCATGTATTTTTACAGATCGGAGCAGACTCCTCCACTCTAAGTGGACCCACAATGCTGGGATCCGATTTGCTCCTGTAAATAAAACCATTCTTTTTACCTGCCCAGGACCCGATGGTCTAAATAAGGCGTATAGTCAAATATTAAGGTATTACCACCCTTTACATGTAACCCTATAACTGCATCTAACACCCAGGAGCTATAGATATATTCAATTGTATCTCTGTTGTAGTCTACCTGATTTGTGTCAGATGTCCCAGAGGCCTATATACATTGTCCCTGTTTAAAACATATATTGGACTTAAAGCCGTACTCCATCATTTTTGGTAAATACTTCCTCCTTCTTTGATATATACGTTTAAACCCATATGTACCTCCCACTACGTTACGCTCATAGACTTCTTTGGTCTATATACATTTTATTATGGTGGTCTCAAAGTCGGGGTGATCGAATGCAATAAAAGTGTACTAAAACATATGTATATATTTTTTATCTCATGTTCTCTTATCACTCCTGTATAGGGATTAAGTGGGCCTTCTCCCCTCAGGATTAGTATAAAACAACCTTATCTCCCATGACGTTATACAAACAACCATAAAGGGTATGTGTGTCCATTTTTACCATTTTTTACCTCCTGTACCATACCATATTTAGCCGTTTTTCTGATCTATACTCAACCCTTGGCCAAACCAGGCCACGTCTGGTGGCTCATTATCGAAACGTAGTCCTACATAACTGTATCGTTTTTTTCTCTGCTTGCCTGCTATTTATATGCCTGACATTTGTTCTTTATAAATGTATATTATGTATATTGCTCTTGGAGCGGTTTATTGTATATTTTGTATAGTTGAGCACTGTATATATTATGTGTTCACACATTTTCTTTCTCTATTTTGTTACAGCATTTATTTTTGTGACCAAGGCCACGGGGTGGCCGAAACGTTATAATAATACCATTGCCCTGTTGTTTCGTCTTCACTTTTTGAATAAAATTTTCACGTTAGCAAAAACGAACAGGATGAGTGCGGTGATTTGATTTTCTCTCTATTACAAAGAGGGCTTCTGGCTCCGTTCACCTGCACCATCGAAACTTCACCTATAGTCGAGTGCTAGCTCTTTGTCTTTTCCATCATACTGTGCGACGTCAGCTGATCCCTAAGCGCATGCTGTGGCGATTAGGGATCAGCTAACGCCGCACAGTCTGAAGAAGGCGGAGGGAGATGAGTGAGAGGCGAAGATATGCACTGCGCTGGGCCATGAATCCCAGCCCCACAGTGTGAATAAATCAGAAGACCGTGCGGGGCGGGATCTCGGGCAGCGCAGCCGCACAGGTACAGTCAGCCCGACATCAAATGATGTCAGAAGATGGGCAGCGCTAACTGCGCATGGCCAAGGGATAACATAACAGCTCAGGTTCTGGGACAGATTCAAACAACGATCAGGAGGCGGCGCACAGCGCCAAGGGGGTATGAATGACAGCTGTGCCGCATTTGATTAGGAAGGAAAGTCCCGCCTCTGGGACTTTCACGGTATGAGGAGACACATTTTATAAGTGTTTAGTTCAACGTGTGCAAGGAGCATAACTAAAAGAACCACCTTTCCCTTGTGCAGCATTAGTGCTGCACAAGTGGCTCTTACAAACACCTGAGGGGGGACAGGTTCCCTTTAATTTCTGTAGTAGTGTGAGTGTGGAGGGAGCAGGAGAAATTGCCACACACACAGCAGGGGATCAGCTGGCGTTACTGAACCCCAATAACACTGGAGCAGGTGTTGACTGTGCAGACAGCACTTCCGGGCAGCAACTGGCGGTGTTGGAGCCCAGGTTCAATGCTAGAAACTGATGGCAGAAATTGCCGCACACATAGCAGGGGAGCAGCTGGCGTTACTGAACCCCAATAACACTGGAGCTGGTGTTGACTGTGCAGACAGCACCTCCGGGCAGCAACTGGTGGTGTTGGAGCCCAGGGTCAATGCTAAAACTGATGGCAGAAATTGCCGCACACACAGCAGGGGAGCAGCTGGTGTTACTGAACCCCAATAACAGAGGAGCAACTGTTGACCGTGCAGATGGCACTTCTAAGCAGCAACTGGCGGTGTTGGAGCCCAGGGTCAATCAGGGTGTAGGCCGAAGCCTAATTGGAGCAAGTTTAATATCTGAAGTAGTGTGAGTGTGGAGGTAGCAGGAGCAAATGCCGGATACACAGCAGGGGAGCAGCTGACGTTACTGAACCCCACTAACACAGGTGCCAGTGTTTTTCTCCGCGCCGGATACACAGCAGGGGATCAGCTGACTTTACTGAAACCCAATAACACAGCAGCAAGTGTTGACTGTGCAGATGGCACTTCTGAGCAGCAACTGGCAGTGTTGGAGCCCAGGGAATGCAGGAGAAGCAGAGTGGAGGCATTGCCGCACACACAGCAGGGGATCAGCTGATGTTACTGAAACCCAATAACACTGGGTCATGTGTTGACTGTGCAGACGGCACTTCTGAGTAGCAACTGGCAGTGTTGGAGCCCAGGGATTGCAGTTCAAGTGGTAGAAACATGAACACAACAGGAGACCTGGATACTGTTGCCAACCAATTATTTAATCTGGAAGAGGAGTGGCAAATTCCTGCAAGATCCAGGCCTTGCTCATTTTCAGAAAAGTAAGCTGGTCAACGTTATCGGAGGATAGCCGCATGCGACGGTCTGTTAGTACACCACCTGCGGCACTAAAGACGCGTTCCGATAGTACACTAGCAGCAGGGCAAGCCAGCACCTCCAATGTATACTGGCTAAGCTCTGGCCATGTATCCAGCTTAAAGACCCAAAACTTGAAGGGGGAAGAGCCATCTGGGAGTACACTGAGAGGGCTAGACATGTAGTCTGTCACCATCTGACGGAAACGTTGCCTCCTGCTGACTGGATCCGTCTGTGATGGTGTAGACATTTGCGGCAAGCACACAAAACTTTGCCACAGTTGGGCCATACTGGTCTTCCCTTGTGCTGAGGCACTGTTTCTGCTCCCTGTTTGGGCAGAGCGCTTACTCCACTGCCTCGACGCACTGAGCTGCTTTATAAAGCACTAGCAGCACTGCTCTCGGTTGTACTGGAGGAGATGATGGAATGCACCAGTGTGTCTCGGTACTCCTGCATTTTACGCTCCCGGTTCAACGGTATTATGAGGCTTTGTAAGTTGTCCAGGTAGCGAGGATCTAGGAGGGTGTACACCCAATAATCAGCCGTGTTGAGAATGTGGGCGATGCGGCGGTCGTTCCTCAGGCACTGCAGCATGAAATCAACCATGTGTTGCCGACTGCCAACTGGCCAAGAAACGCTGTACCCTGCTTGAGGCGTGATCTCTGCCTGCTTTGCATCACCCCCACCCTTGCTCTACATACTGACTACTGGAGCATTGTGTAACTCCCTCCTCTGGACGGATGTCTTCCTCCTCCATTGACTCCTCCTCATCCTCCTCACAAAGTGTCCCCTGCCTAGGCCTTTGTGAGGAACCACGTTGCGCAGACTGTCCAGAAGCAGATGGCATTTGTGACTCCTCATCCCTTAGCGATTGCAGTGTTTTTTGAAGCAGGCAGATAAGGGGGATAGTCATGCTGACTAGTTCATCATCTGCACTCGCCATCCTTGTGGAATCATCGAAGGCATGCAAAACCAGGCAGATGTCCTTCATAGTGGCCCACTCAGTGGTTATGAAGTCTGAACGGCGCGCAGTGCGACTTCTTTGCGCCTGATGCAGCTGGTACCCCATTACTGCTGCCTGCTGCTTTCACAACCTCTCCAACATATGTAACGTTGAATTCCACCTGGTGGGTAGGTCACATATGATGCGATGTTCCGGAAGGTGGAATCGGCGCTGCAATGCGCAATCTTGCCATTCTGGAACGCCGCAGGTGAGCACACTCTAGGCGGACCTTGTGCAGCAGTGCATCAAGATCCAGATAGTCCCTCAAAAAACTCTTCATGACCAAGTTGAGCACATGTGCCAGACATGGGATGTGAGTGAGGTTGCCTAGGCCCAGAGCTGCCACCAGATTTCGGCCATTGTCACACACTACCATGCCTGGCTGGAGATTCGCTGGCACAAACCACACATCTCTCTCCTGGTTGATGGCAATCCAGAGCTCCTGCGCTGTGTGGCTTCGATTCCCCAAAGAAATTAATTTCAAAACGGCCTGTTGACATTTGGCCACGGCTGTGCTCATATCGGTTGTAACAGGTAAGTGGAGCGCCCCCACTGCCGCAGGGCCGAGGGGTACCCGGTACCGGGCCTCTGAGTCTCTGTTCTGGGGTTGTCACGGTGGCTAGACCCGGTCCGTGACCCTGCTGAGGGGCGTCCAATGAAGGGTGTGGATGGTGATGAGGTTGTGGTGGTGCGGTGCAGGTCGCAGTAAATAACGAGGACACCAGGTTGCAGTCTCTTTACCTCTTTACTGAAGGCTTCAGGATCCTCAGTCCGGAATACGGTTAACCGGGCTGCGCAAGTCCGGCCGGTCCGATGGCACCTCCAGAGTTCCCTTTGCAGGTAAAAATCTGTGCCTACCTTCTAGCGCTTGTGTGTTGTGGTCCTCCCCTGCTGTGCTTACGAGGTAGTCCCCACAACTGTTGTGTCTGTTTCTGAAGTTCCCTCACAACTCGATTATTATGATCTGCTTCGTCCCCCAGATGATATGGCTAGGACGCACCCGTATGATGGGTAGGCTCGGAGGTCTTCCGGGACCCTAGAGTCGCCCCTCTCCAAATGTTGCCCCCTATGTCTTCTTAGGTGATTTGAGTGAGACAGCCCGCCTATAACTGACTGTCCTGCCGTAGGTTTGAAGTAAGGCCTGGAGCTCTATACTTCCTCGGCGTTCCGGCCACCGGCTGCGCGCCTCAGTAGGATGCTGCCTCGACTTACAGCATGACTCCTACTGGTGTTTATCCTTGTTGCGTTGATCTCGTTTCTCACTCAGCACAATAAACCTCGCTTCTTGTCCTTTCTTGGGGTACCGCCGCAACGAAATGCAGGCACGGTCCCGTAACGTTCTTTCTGTTTGCTAGGCCTCTGTCAGGATCCCACCCCTGACAGGGACCCCCCTGAATCTTCCCCTGCAACACCCTCTGCCACAGGATGTTGCTTGGTTCCAACCCAGTCAGCTTCTGACCAACTTCCTATCCAACCCCCAGTTTTACCAGATTGTGAGGAGTGGCCTAATACATAGCACCCTTAGCTCCCCCTGGAGGCCAGACTGTGAAGTGTATTGGTGTCTGTGATACCTGGTCAGGTGAACTCCTTCAGTGCCATCAGACGTACCATAGCCCCCCTTAGCGGCAGAGCATCGGTACATTCTTTGGAATGCACTACCTAGGTTACTACGATTAATCCCCAATCCCCACAGTTTTAAGCGTGCCCTAAAAACGCATTTGTTCAGACTGGCCTACCGCCTCAACGCATTAACCTAACTATCCCTGTGTGGCCTATTAAAAATAGAAAAAAACCAAACAAAAAAAAAACAAACACATAATCAGGTTCCTTGCATCATGTTTTCATACACTTTATACAGTTAATAGCCCTCTGTGTCTGTACTGCTACATACTTAGGCTGTTAACTGGTTCATGCAGCTTTGCATGAACACCCGAGCCTTACACTATGGCTGGTCCCAATAACTAAAGCAATTGTTACCATCCACCTCTCGTGTCTCCCCTTTTCCTCATAGTTTGTAAGCTTGCGAGCAGGGCCCTCATTCCTCCTGGTATCTATTTTGAACTGTGATTTCTGTTATGCTGTAATGTCTATTGTCTGTACAAGTCCCCTCTATAAGTTGTAAAGCGCTGCGGAATATGTTGGCGCTATATAAATAAAAATTATTATTATTATTATTACTGCAACGACCAGGACTCTGGGGCACTGCACTCCCCCCCCCCCCGGTTAAACCCAGTATTCCTGGACTGGGAAGAAAACAACAATACATGTCAGCAAAAAGACATACAATTTTGAAATGCAATAACAATAAGTGAATTTGAACAGAGCTTCCCTTTATGGGAGGTGAGGACACTTGAACGTTACAAACATAGTTAAATACTTTAAATAACATACTATAAATAACTTTTTCTTACCCAACCGGGTATTCTACTAAGTGCAAATTTTTGAACAATAAATTAACGTTGCCTTTAAGGACGTACACACTGAATCCACTAAAGACCTTCTTATAAAACACTATAAGGCTAATCAACTTATCTTAATTTTCCACCTTTACATCTGCAGGACCGCCTGTCTATCTGCCCCAGGCCTACTGCCTCTCGTTCTGTTGCAGGACCACCCCTTTCCGCCCGGGCCTACTGCCTTTCTGCTACTATACACAGTATAGAACTTATCAACCTTCTCTCAGTTCAAGATCACTGAGCCATCTCTGTATGGCTCCTAGGAGGACTCACCGACTAACCCCATACGAGTTCACTTCCTGTCCTCATTCTTCTAGCAACACCATTAAACATTTCTCACAATTAACTAGCTCACTACATATAACTTTTATATGTAAGCATTATTAGTACTTTCTTTTAAAGCATCATCATTCTTTAAGTGCTATTGATGAACGTTCCCATTAAGAAGGGACCAAGTCTCTATGAGGTAGTGCAACTTCTCAAGCTGCAAGTCCGTATGCAGCAAGGACTCCGGTACTGCTTCCAGGAACAGTTTCTTCGCAAAGAGTCCTTTTCTTTGTAAAACCAGTAGAGGGCACCTTTAAGAAGGTGAAAACTATTTACAATAAGTTTGTAATCATGCAGTGTTCATGATCCAGCAGTTCTTTTTCAACAATGATGAACAAGAAACAAAAACAAAAGCAGAAGGGATCCCGGGTAAACAAAGGGATCCCTTTAAGAGTAACCCTAGACGGGTTGTAGCAGCAAAGAAACACATAAAAGGACGAACAGTTAACTATATACAGCTTTGTCGAACGTTAGGGCTTCATAGTATGTTACAAGACATCAGCCGGTAATGGACATCTCCTGACCGTGACGGCTTCGGTCCCTGGTCTCCGGCTGATACGGTATCAGTATCGGTGGTTGGTCTCTCAGGTGCAATCAGGTCACCCGGTGTCTGGATTCGAAGGCTATCCCTAGCTGCGAGCTCAGTAGCCGCAACAAGGCGTACGGTGGCGATAGTAGCAAGATCTGTCAAGTCTGGTTCAATCGTGGTCGAGGTAACAGGTGACACCCCCTCAGGCCCACATAATTGGACGTTCTGAGCGCACCATCCTTGTGCACTCCGGTGGCGGGTGTAGGTCACCTGATCCCCCCTTTGCAATAGTGGGTCACCATATCGGTTGCGAAAAGGAGTCTTCACATCGTGACTAGTAACGAAGACGTCAGTCGGTAGTCCCGGTTCCTGTATGGAGCCCCGACCCCGCTTTGGGTGAAAGGCCAGCACAGTTCCCCGCTTTACCACGTCTTTCCTGCCGTGCGCAGGCTTTGGGTGTCGTACTTTTGGCATATCAGTCTGTTCAGTCTCTTTTCGTTTTTTCCAATGTAGGATCAGGCATTGTTTATATTGTTCCCAAGTGAGCACAGCAAGGGTGAGGCCTTCCTCCCGAGCTCCATCCGGCCTGATCCAGGGGGTGTCTCACTGGAGGATCACCCCGTCTGAGCTCACGTCTATGGGTTCCCCCATCTTGGTCGGTAATGGAGGTACCAGCTTCCCCATCGTGTCGGGGTGAGGATCACCCGCTCCACCGAGAGGAAACGGTTATTGTCGTTGGGGTGAGGAGCGGTCGCGGGAGCGGGATCGGTCGGGAGAGCAGGATCGGTCGGGGGAGTAGGGGCGCCTTCGATACCTGCGCCTGATGTGATTCCACTGATGTCGATCCGTTCCGCTGACAAGGACACTGGAATCGGCTGCAGCCCGGACCGCGGCTTCTCCAAGGTGGCCTCCCGATGTGGCTCCGCTCTCCATGGCTCCGCATCTACTGGCCCCGTGGTCGGGATAGGTAGGCTCGGCTCCTCCGCCGGCAGCTCCAAGGAGTTCAGATCCTTCAGCTGCGGTGGACGCAGGTCTGCCTCCCGTGAGGGAGGACAAGCCGGAATCACTTCGCCATCGCTCGGGCACCTGCTGATCATCATCGCTGTCCGGCATTCGGCGGCAACGCATGCACCTGGCTCCGCCATTTCTCCAAGGTCGAGCTCCCTCTTCACCTCCCTCCCGCCGTTGCAAATCAGGGGGCGGTTCTCCTCTGCTGCTGGGCAGGTCGTCATCTTGCAGCAGAAGTCGGAGGGGCAGTCGCTACTTTTGGCGCCGCTTTGGTGGTCTCCTCCCATGGCACGCCCTTCTTCTTCCTCTGCGCTCCCTGTGGCACTGCAATGGCGGCGGGTCTTGGCGGGAACCTTTGGCGGCAAGTGGCAATACACAGTCTAAGCAATAAGTCACAGTCCAAGTATAATAAATCACAGTTCCAAGGCACACATGACCTGATTCTTCAGCCTTAAGTAGATCCTGTTCGTGACGCCAAGTTGGAGCGCCCCCACTGCCGCAGGGCCAAGGGGTACCCGGTACCGGGCCTCTGAGTCTCTGTTCTGGGGTTGTCACGGTGGCTAGAACCGGTCCGTGACCCTGCTGAGGGGCGTCCAATGAAGGGTGTGGATGGTGATGAGGTTGTGGTGGTGCGGTGTAGGTCGCAGTAAATAACGAGGACACCAGGTTGCAGTCTCTTTACCTCTTTACTGAAGGCTTCAGGATCCTCAGTCCGGAATATGGTTAACCGGGCTGCGCAAGTCCGGCCGGTCCGATGGCACTTCCAGAGTTCCCTTTGCAGGTGGAAATCTGTGCCTACCTTCTAGCGCTTGTGTGTTGTGGTCCTCCCCTGCTGTGCTTAGGGGGTAGTCCCCACAACTGTTGTGTCTGTTTCTGAAGTTCCCTCACAACTCGATTATGATGTTCTGCTTCGTCCCCCAGATGATATGGCTAGGACGCACCCGTATGACGGGTAGGCTCGGAGGTCTTCCGGGACCCTAGAGTCGCCCCTCTCCAAATGTTGCCCCCTATGTCTTCTTAGGTGATTTGAGTGAGACAGCCCGCCTATAACTGACTGTCCTGCCATAGGTTTGAAGTAAGGCCTGGAGCTCTATACTTCCTCGGCGTTCCGGCCACCGGCTGCGCGCCTCAGTAGGATGTTGCATCGACTTACAGCACGACTCCTACTGGTGTTTCTCCTTGTTGCGTTGATCTCGTTTCTCACCCAGCACAATAAACCTCGCTTCTTGTCCTTTCTTGGGGTACCGCCGCAACGAAGTGCAGGCGCGGTCCCGTAACGTTCTTTCTGTTCGCTAGGCCTCTGTCAGGATCCCACCCCTGACAGGGACCCCCCTGAATCTTCCCCTGCAACACCCTCTGCCACAGGATGTTGCCTGGTTCCAACCCAGTCAGCTTCTGACCAACTTCCTATCCAACCCCCAGTTTTACCAGATTGTGAGGAGTGGCCTAATACATAGCACCCTTAGCTTCCCCTGGAAGCCAGGCTGTGAAGTGTATTGGTGTCTGTGATACCTGGTCAGGTGAACTCCTTCAGTGCCATCAGACGTACCATAGCCCCCCTTAGCGGCGGAGCATCGGTACTGCAACGACCAGGACTCTGGGGCGCTGCATAAGCGTTCACGGGTCCATGTGGAGGTGGACTGTGACGGCTCCTGCAGTGCTGATTCAGAGGAACTGGAGTATAAGGAGGAGTCAATGTGTACAGACTGGATTCCTGCAATCCTGGGAGTTGGCAGAACACGTACAGCGCCACTCCCAAGATCTGTACCCTGCTCCACAACATTTACCCAATGGGCAGTGAAGGAAAGGTATCATTCCTGTACATGGTGACTGGTCCATGCATCGGTGGTGAGGTGGACCTTGCTACTGACGGATTTTAGTAGCACATGTTTAATGTTTCCCTCCACATGCTTTTGCAGGGCAGGGACGGCTTGCCTGCTGAAATAAAATCGGCTGGGCACGTTGTGTTGTGGGACTGCCAATGCCATCAAGTTACGGAAGGTGTCAGTCCCCACCAGCCTGAATGACAGCATTTCAAGGGACAGTAGTTTTGCAATGCCAGCATTCAGAGCCTGTGCTTGGGGGTGGTTTGCCAAGAATGGCCGCCTTTTCTCCCATGCCTGTGCTACCAATGGCTGTAGACTGGGCTGGGAATGTGAGGATGACAGGAAACGTGGTGCTGTGAGTGGAATTACACTGGGTCTCTGTACAACAGTGCCAGAGGTTCTTCCATGGTGATCCTGTGAGGAAGCCGAACCAGCTGCGTGTGAGCTGGAGGAAGAGGCTACAACACGAGCTGAAGAGGTGGTAGGTGCAGCTGTTGGTTGGCCTAGGTCTTCAGTGTGTTTTTGTAACTCCACCACGTGCTTGGTCCTCACATGTTTCCACATATTTGTGGTATTGAGGTTGCTGAGACTTTTCCCTCTTTTGACTTTCTGATTACACAGCTTACAATTGACAAAGCAAATGTCATCTGCAACTGTGTCAAAAAAGGACCAGGCACTGCAAGTCTTGGGAGCGCCTGTTTTGGCTTTTGGAAGAGGCATGCTCCTAATGGATGCCGAAGTGGAGGCTACAGGCAACGCAGTCTCTCCCTTCTTTTTGGCCGTTTGGGGAATCTCTTCCTCAGAGCTGCTCCCACCACCTTCCTGTACCTCACGCCATGATGGGTCAAGGACCTCATCATCTACACTACCCTCTTCCAACAACTGCTTCTCCTGGGTAGTCTCGGCAGCACAGTACGCACCAGAAAGTGGCACCTGAGTCTCATCATCAGATGTGTACTGAGGTGTGCTGACCGGAGGCACTGGCCCACCCGCCTCTTCAGATTCAGAGAGACAAAGCAGTTGGGCATCACTGCATACTGCCTCTTCTTCCATTTCTCGAATGCTGCTTGGCTGGCCCCCTCTTTCCAAGCCAAGAGATTCAGAGAACAGAAGTAGAGATGGCTCCTGTACAGGGCTCTCTGACTGCCTGGGCAATTTGGCAGGTGGTGAAGAGACAGATGGGTGCTCTTCAGTGCTCTGTGCCTGATAGGATGTGGCACTAATTGAAGTCGATGCGTTAGCTGCCATCCATCCAACAACGGCTTCAATTTGTTCGTCCCGCAGCAGTGGGGTATGGCGAGCTCCTACAAAGCTGCGCATGAAGGACTGTTCCCTGCTAAAACTGGGGGATGATGACGAGTCACCGGTGCCCGCAGCAGGCACAGAATCCCCACATCCTCTCCCTGCAGAAACTCCACGACCACGTGCCTTACTCCCTGCCTTCTTCAACTTGGTAGACTGATAAAGATAGGCAGAAAAGTACTAAGGGCTTAGTGTGCTTATTCCTGAACAGCTGCTAACAGGTATAAGAAACACTAATTTTATAAAGTGTGGACTAGACTTTAATATGAACTAATGTGGCCTACACAACTGTAAAGTGGAGTGTTTGGTGAACTTTATTAACTTTTTGTTTTTTTCGCAGAACAGGCTACAGCGTGAGCTGCACTCACACAGAGACCTTGCAGACAGCCGTGAACAGCACTGCAAGGCCAAAAAAGCTCCTCTATGTAATCCTATATAGTGTTTTTCCACAATCTAGCAGGATACGGATGGAAACCCACTAATAGGATAAATCTGAAAAAATGTGCAGCAGGCTGCACTAATTGAAAAAAGGACAATGGAACAGTATGAGGCAGTGACGCATTCTGAGCTGACTACAACCAGCTCTGGCTGCAGAACAGACTACAGAGTGAGCTGCACTCACACACAGACCTTGCAGACAGCCATGAACAGCGGTGCAAGGCAAAACAAGGTTCTCACACAGCCGTTGCTAAATTAGCCTGGGTAAAGCACAATGAAGCAAATCGCTATCTCAAACTATCCCTCAGTCAGAACAGTAGCGTCGTGTCCCTAACTGAATTCACAGCAGAGTGAACCCAAAATGGCGGTGGCTGCTTTTATAGTGCATCATGACATCATTTCAGCAGCCAGTCACTGCCATGCCCTTACTTACATGCCTAACATGCATAACACGATGTGCCCACACTTCTTAGGATTCCTCATTGGCTGAATCAAATCAAACTGGCTAATTGAATTATGGGAACTTCCGATTCCGGTATCCGATATTGAGAAAGTATCGGAATTCCGATACCGCGAACATCGGCCGATACCCGATATTTGCAGTATCGGAATGCTCAACACTATTGGCTAATCCAATAAAGGAGATAACATGTGATGTTCCCAAGTGTGTGTGTGTGTGTGTGTGTGTATGTATGTATGTATGTGTATATATATATATATATATATATATATACATATATATATATATATATATATATATATATATATATATATATATGCAGCGCCCCAGAGTCCTGGTCGTTGCAGTACTGGAGCTCCGCCGCTAGGGGGGGCTATGGTACGTCTGATGGCACTGAAGGAGTTCATCTGACCAGGTATCACAGACACCAATACACTTCACAGTCTGGCCTCCAGGGGGAGCTAAGGGTTCTATGTATTAGGCCACTCCTCACAATCTGGTAAAACTGGGGGTTAGGCAGGAAGTTAGAGGAGAAAGCTGACTGGGTTGGAACCAGGCAACACCTTGTGGCAGAGGGTGTTGTAGGGGGAAGATTCAGAGGGGTCCCTGTCAGGGGTGGGATCCTGACAGAGGCCTAGCAACCAGAAAGAACGTTACGGGACCGCGCCTGCACGATATAGCGGCGGTACCCCAAGAAAGGATAAGAAGCGAGGTTTATTGTGCTGAGTGAGAAACGAGATCAACGCAACAAGGAGAATACCAGTAGGAGTCGTGCTGTAAGACGAGGCAACATCCTACTGAGGCGCATAACCGGTGGCCGGAACGCCGAGGAAGTATAGAGCTCCAAGCCAAACTTCAAACCTACGGCAGGACAGTCAGTTATAGGCGGGCTGTCTCACCCAATTGACCTAGGAAGACACAGGGGGGTAACAACAGGAGTGGGGCGACGCTAGAGTCCCGGAAGAGCTCCGAGCCTCCCCGTCATACGGGTGCGTCCTAACCATAAGATCTGGGGGACGTGGAAGAACATCAGAATCGAGTTGTGAGGGAACACGAGAAACAGACACAACAGTTGTGGGGACTATCCCGAGAGCACAGCAGGGGAGGACCACAACACACAAGCGCTAGAAGGTAGGCACAGATTTCCACCTGCAAAGGGAACTCTGGAGGTGCCATCGGACCGGCCGGACTTGCGCAGCCTGGTTAACCGTATTCCGGACTGAGGACCCTGAAGCCTTCAGTAAAGAGGTAAAGAGACTGCAACCTGGTGTCCTCGTTATTTACTGCGACCGGCACTTCACCACACCTTTTATTGGGCGCCCCTCAGCAGGGTCACGGACCGGGTCCAGCCACCGTGACAACCCCAGAACAGAGACTCAGAGGCCCGGTACCGGGTACCCCTCGACCCTGCGACAGTGGGGGAGCTGCATATATATATCTGTATATATACAGTACAGACCAGAAGTTTGGACACACCTTCTCATTTAAAGATTTTTCTGTATTTTCATGACTATGAAAATTGTACATTCACACTGAAGGCATCAAAACTATGAATTAACACATGTGGAATTATATACTTAACAAAAAAGTGTGAAACAACTGAAATTATGTCTTATATTCTAGGTTCTTCAAAGTAGTCACCTTTTGCCTTGACTGCTGTCATCAAATATATACTGTATATATTTGATGGAGAGATGAATAGAAAAAAAGATGTAAATTCATGTGCCGCGTACAGTAAACTCACTGACAGGTTAGAATAGATAGAATGGAAATATACACATAAAATACATAGATAAATAGGTGTCAGTGATATATATATATATATATATATATATATATATATATATATATATATATATATATATATATATATATATATCAATTGCACGTTTTGTTATGCATATGCTTATTCCTTTGTGTGCATTGGAACAACACAATCAGAATAGAGAAAAAAGGGCAAGTTGGACAGAATTTCAAACAAAACCCCAAAAATGGGCAGGACAAAATTGCTGGCACCTTTCCAAAATTGTGCTTAAAAAAAATTACTTTGTTTCAAGCATGTGATGCTCGTTGAAACTCACCTGTGGCAAGTAACAGGTGTGGGCAATATGAAAATCACACCTGAAAGCAGATACAAAGGGGAGAAGTTGACTCAGTCTTTGCATTGTATGTCTGTGTGTTCCACCCTAAGCATGGAGAACAGAAAAAGGAGAAGAGAACTGTCTGGAGGACATGAGAACCAAAAATTGTTGAAAAATATCAGCAAGCTCAAGATGAGAAGTCAATCTCCAGAAATCTTAATGTTCTTTTGTCCATGGTGGGCAGCATAATAAAAAAAGATTACAACCCATGGCACTGTAGATAATCTCCAAGATGTGGCTGACAAAGAAAAATTGATGAAAGATTGCTATGCAAGATAATCTGGATAGTGGATAAACAGCCCCAATCAAGTTCCAAAGAAATCCAAGCTGTCCTGCAGGCTCAGGGTACATCCGTGTCAGCGTGATCTATCCATCAACATTTTAATTAAATGAAACGCTATGGCAGGAGGCCAGGGAGGAGCCCACTGCTGACACAGAGACACAAAAAAGCTAGTCTGCAGTTTGGCAAAATCCTTCCGAGAAGGCATCTTGTGAACAGATGAGACCAATGAAGAGCTTTTTGGTAAAGCACATCATTCTACTGCTTCCTGAAAATGGAGTGAGGCCTGCAAAGAAAAGAACACTGTACCTACAGTCAAGTATGGTGGAGGTTCAAACATGTTTTTGTACCAGTTAAGACTTGTATTGTTCAAGATTATTGTACCTGTTTTTATTATGTATACCCCTCCTCACATGTAAAGTGCCATGGAATAAATGGCGCTATAATAATAAATAATAATGTTGTTTTGCTGCCTCTGGCACTGGGTGCCTTGACTGTTTACAAGGCATCATGAAATCTTAAAATTACCAACAGATGTTGGGTCTCAATGTAGTGCCCAGTGTTATAAAGCTGGGTTTCTGTCCTAGGTCATGGGTCTTCCAGCAGGACAATGACCTGAAACATACTTCGAGAAGCAACAAAGCACCCTGAAAAGGATGGAAACAAACTGCTGGAGCGTTCTGAAGCATCCGGCAATGAGTCCAGATCTAAATCCCATTGAACACCTGGGGAGAGATCTTAAAATTTATGTTGAGAGAAGGCACCGCTTAAATATGAGAGATCTGGGACTGTTTGCAAAAAAAGAGTGCGCCAAAATTCCAGTTGAGACGAGTAAGAAGCTTGTTGATGGTTATAGGAAGCGATTGATTGCAGTAATTTGTTCCAAAGGGTGTGCAACCAAATATTAAATTGAGGATGTCAACAATTTTGTCTGGCTCATGTTTGTGGTTTGCGTGAAATTATTTTTTAAATCTTTTTTTTTTGTTATTCTAGTACACACAAATGAATTAAACATGTGTATAACAAAACTCGTAATTTCAATTATTTTCTGTAAGAAATCCTTCATTTTGTGGAACAGTTTCAAGGGTGCCAAAACTTTCGGCTATGACTGTATATTGTTATTTTTTTATTTTAGTTTTATTACAGGAGATCGAGAGCTTCGGTGGAATTAGGTGAGGTCGTAAGTATGGTTTAATTAAGAACATTAAAGGAGTCTTTGTCATTCTTTCATTAAAATACTTATTTCTGACGTCTGTGTTTTCTTACAATGTGACTATGGGGTTAGTAATGGTTGAGTCTGGTTGACGCCGCTCCATTACTATCCTTGGGGCTTGATGTCACCTGACAATACAAAGGTGGCATCAACCCCACAACTATCACCCCACTTGCCACCACTACACATCAAGTGGGAAGAGCGAGACAAAGTGCCAGAATTGGCGCATCTCTAAGATGCGTCTTTTCTGGGATGGCTGAGAGCAGATGTTTTTAGCCTATGGAGGGCCAGTATTCATGGCCCCTCCCTAGGCTATTAATATCAGCCCACAGCTCTCTGCATAGCCTTTGCTGCTTATTAATTATAGGGGGACTCTATGTCATTTTTTTTAGGGTCCCCCATTTTAATAGACAGTAAAGGCTAATTATACTGCTGTGAACTGATCTGGGAAGTGCCATGGGTATTACCCATTTAACAGCCGATAAACATCTGCCCCCAGCCGTCGGTTTTTCCTCTGCTGGTTACTAAAATTGTGCAGAAGCCCACGCCATTTTTTTAAAAAATATATCTTGTATTAACCCCTTCCCGACACAGCGTATGCGTCATGAAAGTCGGTGCCAATCCGACTTGTGACGCATATGCTGTGTCACAGAATGATCGCGTACCTGCAGATAGGGTGAAAGGGTTAACTGTAATTTCACCCCCCTGCAGGGACAGGGGGAGTGGTACTTCAGCCCAGGGGAGGTGGCTACGATCGCTCTGATTGGCTGTTGCAAGTGACTGTTTTCACTTTCACTGTCAATCAGAGCAATCGTAATATTTCACCAATGAAAATTGGTGAAATATTACAATCCAGCCATGGCCGATGCTGCAATATTATCGGCCATGGCTGGAGACCACAATCTGCCACTGCCACCGACCTCCCCTACGTCCTGTCCTGTGCTCCGCTCCCCTCCATCCTCCTGTCCGCTCCCCCGTGATCCGATCCCACCCCCCATACTTACCGAGCTCCGGTGTCCCTCCCGGTGTCCGTCCGTCTTCTCTATGGGCACCGTCATCTTCCAAAATGGCGGGCGCATGCGCAGTGCGCCCGCCGAATCTGCTGGCAGATTAAACACAGGTACATTTTGATCACTGTGATAAAACCTATCACAGTGATCAAAATAAAAAAAATAGTAAATGAACCCCCCCTTTATCACCCCCATAGGTCCCTACCTATAATAATAAAATAAAGAAAATATATTTACTTTTATTTTTCAACTAGGCTAAGGGTTAGAACTAGGGTTAGGGTTAGAATTGGGCTATGTGCACATGGTGCGGATTTGGCTGCGGATCCGCAGCGGATTGGCCGCTGCGGATTCGTAGCAGTTTTCCATCACGTTTACAGTACCGTGTACACCTATGGAAAACCAAATCCTCTGTGCCCATGGTGCGGAAAATGCCGCGTGGAAACGCTGCGCTGTATTTTCCGCAGCATGTCAATTCTTTGTGTGGATTCCGCAGCGTCTTACACCTATCCTCAATAGGAATCCGCAGGTGAAATCCACACAAAAAACACTGGAAATCTGCAGTAAATCCGCAGGTAAAACGCAGTGCCTTTTACCTGCGGATTTTTCAAAAATGGTGCGGAAATATCCTTACACAAATCTGCAACGTGGGCACATAGCCTTAGGGTTAGGGTTGGAAATAGAGTTAAGATTAGGGTTAGGGGTGTGGTTAGGGTTATGGTTAGGGTTGGGATTAGGGTTAGGGGTGTGCTATGGTTAGGGTTGGGATTAGGGTTAGGGGTGAGTTGGTGTTAGGGGTGTGTTGTGGTTAGGGGTGTGTTGGGGTTAGGGTTGTGATAAGGGTTATTTCTAAAGTTGGGATTAGGGTTAGGGGTGTGTTGGGGTTAGTGTTGGAGTTAGAATTGAGGGGTTTCCACTGTTTAGGCACATCAGGGGTCTCCAAACGCAACATGGCGCCACCATTGATTCCAGCTAATCTTGCGTTCAAAAAGTCAAATGGTGCTCCCTCCCTTCCGAGCCCAGACGTGCGCCCAAACAGTGGTTTACCCAAACATATGGGGCATATGCGTACTCAGGAAAAATTGCACAACAACTTTGGGGGTCTAATTTCTCCTGTTACCCTTGAGAAAATAAAAAATTGCGGGCTAAAAAATAATTTTGGAGTAAAGAAAAATGAGTTTTTAATTTCACGGTTCTGCGTTATAAACTTCTGTGAAGCACTTGGGGGTTCAAAGTGCTCGCCACACATAGAACTCATGTAGGATAAAATATAACTTTTACTACATCATTTAAAAACCAAAACTAACAATGAAAGTGCAAGGTGCATAACACAGACAAACATACAAACAAACGTGTGGATAGCGCTATAGATCCCCACCAGATATCAATACAGTACTCAGTTTCTGATATGCTATCCTGTCCTATTCAAAGACACTCAATAGGGTCTAACAGCGCAAAAACCACTATGGTTACCAATAACTCATACCATAGGTGTGGAAAACCACTTTAGATAACCTACTAAGTATGGTAACTTATAGCACCACTAAAAGATTTTATGGCCCCAGTGCAACAGCGGAAACCGTACACATATATACACTGCAGCCTGGGGTAAACCAATGAATTCAAGCTTGCCAAAGATGCATAGTATTCAGTCTACCTGAGACTGTTCATCAACCTTATTAGGCCTATTTAAGAATCCATCAGTATGGCTGGTATGGAAAAATAATATAGAACGATCTCACCCGCCTCGAACCATATTACACCGTTACATTCGGTTACAATGGTGGCGGTAGACGTCCTCCCCTACTGTCCCACTGGAAGTTATATTTTATCCTATATGAGTTCTATATATGCAAATTTTGGGATTACACCACCGGCTGATATAATGCTCGCCACACATCTAGATAAGTTCCTTGGTGGGTCTAGTTTCCAAAATGGGGTCACTTGTGGGGGGTTTCTACTGTTTAGGCACATCAGGGGCTCTGCAAACGTAACATGATGCCAGCAGACCATTCCATCAAAGTCTGCATTCCAAAACGTCACTACTTCCCTTCCAAGCCCCGAGGTGTGCCCAAACAGTGGTTCCCCCCCCACATATGGGGTATCAGCGTACTCAGGACAAACTGGACAACAACTTTTGGGGTCCAATTTCTCCTGTTACCCTTGTGAAAATAAAAAATTGCTTGCTAAAAAACAATTTGAGGAAAGAAAAATGATTTTTTATTTTTACGGCTCTGCGTTATAAACTTCTGTGAAGCACTTGGTGGTTCAAAGTGCTTGCCACACATCAAGATTAGTTCCTTGGGAGGTCTAGCTTTCAAAATGGGGTCACTTGTGGGGGAGCTCCAATGTTTAGGCACACAGGGGCTCTGCAAACGCGATATGGTGTCCGCTAACGATTGGAGCTAATTTTTCATTCAAAAAGTAAAATGGCACGCTTTTCCTTCTGAGCCCTGCCGTGTGCCCAAACAGTGGTTTACCCCACATGTGAGGTATCCGTGTACTCAGGAGATATTGCCCAATAAATTTTAGGATCCATTTTATCCTGTTGCCCATGTGGAAATGAACAAATTGAGGCTAAAAGAATTTTTGTGTGAAAAGAAAATGTACTTTTTCATTTTTACGGATCAATTTGTAAAGCACCTGGGGGTTCAAAGTGCTTACTATGCTTCTAGATAAGCTCCTTGGGGGGTCTAGTTTCCAAAATGGGGTCACTTGTGGGGGAGCTCCAATCTTTAGGCACACAGGGGCTCTCCAAACGCGACATGGTGTCCGCTAAAGATTGGAGCCAATTTTTCATTGGAAAAGTCAAATGGCGCTCCTTCCCTTCCGAGCCTTGTCGTGCACCCAAATAGTGGTTCCCCCCACATATGGGGTATTGGCGTACTCAGAACAAATTGTACAATAACTTTTGGGGTCCAGTTTCTCCTTTTACCCTTGGGAAAATAAAAAAATTGTTGCTAAAAAATCATTTTTGTGACTAAAAAGTTAAATGTTCATTTTTTCCTTACATGTTGCTTCTGCTGCTGTGAAGCACCTGAAGGGTTAGTGCAGCGCCCCAGAGTCCTGGTTGTTGCAGTACTGATGCTCCGCCGCTAAGGAGGGCTATGGTACGTCTGATGGCACTGAAGGAGTTCACCTGACCAGGTATCACAGACACCAATACACTTCACAGTCTGGCCTTCAGGGGGAGCTAAGGGTGCCATGTATTAGGCCACTCCTCACAATCTGGTAAAACTGGGGGTTAGATAGGAAGTTAGGGAGAAGCTGACTGGGTTGGAACCAGGCAACATCCTGTGGCAGAGGGTGTTGCAGGGGAAGATTCAGGGGGGTCCCTGTCAGGGGTGGGATCCTGACAGAGGCCTAGCGAACAGAAAGAACGTTACGGGACCGCGCCTGCACTTCATCGCGGCGGTACCCCAAGAAAGGACAAGAAGCAAGGTTTATTGTGCTGAGTGAGAAACGAGATCAACGCAACAAGGAGAAACACCAGTAGGAGTCGTGCTGTAAGACGAGGCAACATCCTACTGAGGCGCGTAGCCGGTGGCCGGAACGCCGAGGAAGTATTGAGCTCCAGGCCTTACTTCAAACCTACGGCAGGACAGTCAGTTATAGGTGGGCTGTCTCACCCAAAATCACCTAAGCAGACACAGGGGGCAACATCTGGAGAGGGGCGACTCTAGGGTCCCGGAAGACCTCCGAGCCTACCCGTCATACGGGTGCGTCCTAGCCATATCATCTGGGGGACGAAACAGAACATCATAATCGAGTTGTGAGGGAACTTCAGAAACAGACACAACAGTTGTGAAGACTATCCCGTAAGCACAGCAGGGAAGGACTACAACACACAAGCGCTAGAAGGTAGGCACAGATTTCCACCTGCAAAGGGAACTCTGGAGGTGCCATCGGACCGGCTGGACTCACGCAGCCCGGTTAACCGTATTTCGGACTGAGGATCCGGAAGCCTTCAGTAAAGAGATAAAGAGACTGCAACCTGGTGTCCTTGTTATTTACTGCGACCGACACCACATCACAACAGCATCACCCTCCACCTTCATTGGACGCCCCTCAGCAGGGTCACGGGCCAGGTCTAGCCACTGTGACAACCCCAGAACTGAGACAGAGAGGCCCGGTACCGGGTACCCCTCGGCCCTGCGGCAGTGGGGGCGCTTCAACTTGGCGTCACGAACAGGATCTACTTAAGCCTGAAGAATCAGGTCATGTGTGCCTTGGAACTGTGATTTATTATACTTGGACTGTGACTTATTGCAAAGACTGTGTATTGCCACTTGCCGCCAATAGTTCCCACCAAGAACCGCCACCATTACAGCGCTAAGGAGAGCGCAGAGGAAGAAGGGCGTGTCATGGGAGGAGACTACCAAAGCGGCGCCAAAAGCAGCGACCGCCCCCTCCGACTTCTGCTGCGAGATGACAACCTGCCCAGCAGCAGAGGAGAATCGCCCCCTGATTTGCAACGGCGGGAACGAGGTGAAGAGGGAGCTCGACCTCGGAGAAATGGCGGAGTCAGGTGCATGCACGGCTGCCGATCTCAAGACAGCGAAGATGATCAGCAGGTGCCCGAGCGACGGCGAAGTGATCCCGGCTTGCCCTCACCCACCAGAGGTGGAACCGCATCCACCGCAGCTGAAGGATCTGAACTCCTTGGAGCCGCCGGCGGAGGAGCCGAGCCTACCTATTCCGACCACGGAACCAGCAGGTGCGGAGCCATGGAGAGCGGAGCCACATCGAGAGGCCACCTTGGAGGAGCCGCGGTCCAGGCTGCAGCCGATTCCAGTGTCCTTGTTAACGGAACAGATCGACATCGGTGGAATCATATCAGGTGCAGGTATGGAAGGCGCCCCTACTCCCCTGGCCGATTCTGCTCCCCCGACCGATCCTGCTCTCCTGACCGATCCCGCTCCCGCGACCGCTCCTCACCCCAACAATAACCGTTTCCTCTCGGTGGAGCGGGTGATCCTCACCCCCGACACGATGGGGAGGCTGGTACCTCCGCTACCGACCAAGATGGGAGAACCCATAGATGTGAGCACAGAAGGGGTGATCCTCCAGTGGGACACCCCCTGGATTGGACCAGATGGAGCTCGGGAGGAGGGCCTCACCCTTGCTGTGCTCACTTGGGAACAATATAAACAATGCTTGATCCTACATTGGAAAAACCGAAAAGAGACAGAACAAACTGACGCGCCAAAAATGAAACACCCAAAGCCTGTGCACGGCAGGAAAGACGTGGTAAAGCGGGGAACTGTGCTAGCCTTTCACCCAAAGCAGGGTTGGGGCTCCATGCAGGAACCGGGACTACCGACTGACGTCTTCGTTACCAGTTGCAACGTGAAGACTCCTTTCCGCAACCGATATGGTGACCCACTACTGCAAAGGGGGGATCAGGTGACCTACACCCGCCACCGGAGTGCACAAGGATGGTGCGCTCGGAACGTCCAACGATGTGGGCCCGAGGGGGTGTCACCTGTTGCCTCGACCATGATTGAACCAGACTTGACAGATCTTGCTACTATCGCCACCGTACGCCTTGTTGCAGCTACCGAGCTTGCAGCCAGGGTTAGCCTTCGAATCCAGACACCGGGTGACCTGACTGCACCCGAGAAACCAACCACCAATACCGACATCGCATCAGCCGAAGACCAGGGACCGAAGCCGCCACGGTCAGGAGATGTCCACTACCGGCTGATGTCTTGCAATTTACTATGAAGCTTTAAAGTGCTTTGCAAACTGTACATAGTTAACTGTCTGTCTTTTATGTGTCTTCTTGCTGCTGCAACCCGATTAGGGTTAACTCTTAAAGGGATCCCTTAGTTTACCCGGGATCCCTACTTTTGCCTTTTTGCTTTTGTTTCTCGTTCATCATTGTTGTAAAGAACTGCTGGATCATGAATACTGCATGATTACAAACTTATTGTAAATAGTTTGCACCTTCTTAAAGGTGCCCTCTACTGGTTTTACAAAGAAAAGGACTCTTTGCGAAGAAACTGTTCTTGGAAACAGCACTGGAGTCCTTGCTGTATACGAACTTGCAGCTTGAGAAGTTGCACTACCTCCAAGAGACTTGGTCCCTTCTTAAAGGGGATGTTCACCAATAGCACTTAAAGTCGAATAATGCTTATATGTCAAAGTTATATGTAGAAAGCTAGTTAATTGTAAGAAATGCTTAATAATGTGTTAGAGAATGAGGACAGGAAGTGAACCCGTATGGGGTTAGTCGGTGAGTCCTCTTAGGAGCCATACCGAGATGGCTCAGCAATCTTGAACTGAGAGAAGGATGATAAGTTCTATACTGTGTATAGTAGCAGAAAGGCAGTAGGCCCGGATGAGAGATGGGGCGGTCCTGCAACAGAGCGAGAGGCAGTAGGCCTGGGGCAGATAGACAGGCGGTCCTGCAGATGTAAAGGTGGAAAATGAAGAAAAGTTGATTAGCCTTATAGTGTTTTATAAGAAGGTCTTTAGTGGATTCAGTGTGTACGTCCTTAAAGGCAACGTTAAATTATTGTTCAGAAATCGCACTAAGTAGAATACCCGGTTGGGTAAGAGAAGTTAATTATAGTATGTTATTTAAAATATTTAACCATGTTTGTAACGTTCAAGTGTCCTCACCTCCCATAAAGGGAAGCCTTGTTAAAGTTCACTTGTTATTGCATTTCAAAATTGTATGTCTTTCTGCTGACATGTATTGTTGTTTTCTTCCCAGTCCAGGAGTACTGGGTTTAACCGGGGGGGAGTGCAGCGCCCCAGAGTCCTGGTCGTTGCAGTACTGATGCTCCGCCGCTAAGGGGGGCTATGGTACGTCTGATGGCACTGAAGGAGTTCACCTGACCAGGTATCACAGACACCAATACACTTCACAGTCTGGCCTTCAGGGGGAGCTAAGGGTGCTATGTATTAGGCCACTCCTCACAATCTGGTAAAACTGGGGGTTAGATAGGAAGTTAGGGAGAAGCTGACTGGGTTGGAACCAGGCAACATCCTGTGGCAGAGGGTGTTGCAGGGGAAGATTCAGGGGGGTCCCTGTCAGGGGTGGGATCCTGACAGAGGCCTAGCGAACAGAAAGAACGTTACGGGACCGCGCCTGCACTTCATCGCGGCGGTACCCCAAGAAAGGACAAGAAGCGAGGTTTATTGTGCTGAGTGAGAAACGAGATCAACGCAACAAGGAGAAACACCAGTAGGAGTCGTGCTGTAAGACGAGGCAACATCCTACTGAGGCGCGTAGCCAGTGGCCGGAACGCCGAGGAAGTATTGAGCTCCAGGCCTTACTTCAAACCTACGGCAGGACAGTCAGTTATAGGCGGGCTGTCTCACCCAAAATCACCTAAGCAGACACAGGGGGCAACATCTGGAGAGGAGCGACTCTAGGGTCCCGGAAGACCTCCGAGCCTACCCGTCATACGGGTGCGTCCTAGCCATATCATCTGGGGGACGAAACAGAACATCATAATCGAGTTGTGAGGGAACTTCAGAAACAGACACAACAGTTGTGAGGACTATCCCGTAAGCACAGCAGGGAAGGACTACAACACACAAGCGCTAGAAGGTAGGCACAGATTTCCACCTGCAAAGGGAACTCTGGAGGTGCCATCGGACCGTCTGGACTCACGCAGCCCGGTTAACCGTATTTCGGACTGACGATCCGGAAGCCTTCAGTAAAGAGGTAAAGAGACTGCAAATTGGTGTCCTTGTTATTTACTGCGACCGACACCACACCACAACAGCATCACCCTCCACCTTCATTGGACGCCCCTCAGCAGGGTCATGGGCCGGGTCTAGCCACCGTGAAAACCCCAGAACTGAGACAGAGAGGCCCGGTACCAGGTACCCCTTGGCCCTGCGGCAGTGGGGGCGCTCCATTAATACACTTCTTAAATGTGGTTTTGGGCACCTTGAGGGGTGCAGTTTTTAGAATGGTGTCACTTTTGGGTATTTTCAGCCATATAGACCCCTCAAGCTGACTTCAAATGTGAGGTGGTCCCTAAAAAAAAATGGTTTTGTAAATTGTGTTGTAAAAATGAGAAATCACTGGTCAAATTTTAACCCTTATAACTTCCTAGCAAAAAAAAATTTTGTTTCCAACATTGTACTGATGTAAAGTAGACATGTGGGAAATGTTATTTATTAACTACTAGCTGTACTACCCGGCTTCGCCCGGGTTAATGACTGCTGTTAGCAAAATAGAATGTGTTAACAAAAATTTATTCTGCACACAAAAACCACAAAACAAATAGATAGAAATGTAATTATTAAAAGGCAAAAACTAAGCAAATAGAAGCATTTCACAACATATATTAGCTTTGTTATACTGAGAATGTCTTTGTTGCCTATATTAACCAATCAGAGCTCAGGTTAATTAACTGTAGCAAAATAGAAGCTGAGCTGTGATTGGTTGCTATTGGCAGCCTGATAAATCCCCAGCCAACAGGAAGCCCTCCCCCCTGGCAGTATATATTAGCTCACACATACACATAATAGACAGGTCATGTGACTGACAGCTGCCGTATTTCCTATATGGTACATTTGTTGCTCTTGTAGTTTGCTTATTAATCAGATTTTTATTTTTGAAGGACAATACCAGACTTGTGTGTGTTTTAGGGCGAGTTTTATGTGTCAAGTTGTGTGTGTTGAGTTGCGTGTGGCGACATGCATGTAGCGACTTTTGTGAGATGAGTTTTGTGTGGCGACATGCGTGTAGCAACATTTTGTGTGTTGAGTTGCATGTGACAGGTTAGTGTAGCAAGTTGTGTGCAGCAAGATTTGTGCATGGCGAGTTTTGCGCGTGGCGAGTTTTATGTGTGGTGCATTTTGAGTATGTGCAAGTTTTGTGTGAGGCAACTTTTGCATGTGGTGCAACTTTTGTACATGTGGCAATTTTTCTGTGTGTGCAAGTTTTGCATGAGGTGAGTTTTCCATGAGGTGAGTTTTGCACGTGTGGCGAGTTTTGCGTGAGCCTAGTTTTGCATATGGCGAGTTTTGCATGTAGCGAGTTTTGAGTGGTGACTTTTGTGTTTCGACTTTTATGTGGCGAGGTTGGTGTGTGTGTGTGGTGAAATGTGTGCTGAGGGTGGTATATGTGTTCAAGCACGTGGTAGTGTGTGGCGCATTTTGTGTTTGTGTTCATATCCCCGTGTGTGGTGAGTATCCCATGTCGGGGCCCCACCTTAGCAACTGTACGGTATATACTCTTTGTCGCCATCGCTCTCATTCTTTAAGTCCTCATTGTTCACATCTGGCAGCTGTCAATTTTCCTCCAACACTTTTCCCTTCACTTTTTCCCCATTATGTAGATAGGAGCAAAATTGTTTGGTGAATTGGAACGCGCGGGGTTAAAATTTCACCTCACAACATAGCCTATGACGCTCTCGGGGTCCAGACGTGTGACTGTGCAAAATTTTGTGGCTGTAGCTGCGACGGTACAGATGCCAATCCCGGACATACACACATACATACATACACACATTCAGCTTTATATATTAGATATACCTGTATGTAATCTCCTGTATATAGTATATACCTGTGTGTCATCTCACCTATATATAGTATATATCTGTGTGTCATCTCCTGTATATAGTATATACCTGTATGTCATCTCCTCCTATACATAGCATATACCTGTGTCATCTCCTCCTGTATATACTATATACCTGTAGGTAATCTGCTCCTGTATATAGTATATACCTGTGTGTCATCTCCTCCTGTATATAGTATATACCTGTATGTCATCTCCTCCTGTATGTAGTATGTACCTGTATGTCATCTCCTCCTCTATATAGTATATACCTGTGTGTCATCTCTCCTGTATATAGTATATATCTGTGTGTCATCTCCTCCTGTATATAGTATATACCTGTGTGTCATCTCCCCTGTAAATAGTATATACCTGTGTGTCATCTCCTGTATATAGTATATAGCTGTATGCCATCTCCTCCTGTATTAGCCCTCGTTCACACGTTATTTGGTCAGTATTTTTACCTCAGTATTTGTAAGCTAAAATGGCAGCCTGATAAATCCCCAGCCAACAGTAAGCCCACCCCCTGGCAGTATATATTAGCTCACACATACACATAATAGACTGGTCATGTGACTGACAGCTGCCGGATTCCTATATGGTACATTTGTTGCTCTTGTAGTTTGTCTGCTTATTAATCAGATTTTTATTTTTGAAGGATACCAGACTTGTGTGTGTTTTAGGGCGAGTTTCGTGTGTCAAGTTGTGTGTGTTGAGTTGCGTGTGGCGACATGCATGTAGGGACTTTTGTGAGATGAGTTTTGTGTGGCGACATGCGTGTAGCAACTTTTTGTGTGTCGAGTTGCATGTGACAGGTTAGTGTAGCAAGTTGTGTGCAGCAAGTTTTGCGCATGGCGAGTTTTGCGCGTGGCGAGTTTTATGTGTGGTGCCTTTTGAGTATGTGCAAGTTTTGTGTGAGGCAACTTTTGCATGTGTTGCAACTTTTGTGCATGTGGCAATTTTTCTGCGTGTGGCAATTTTTCTGCGTGTGCAAGTTTTGCGTGTGGCGAGTTTTGCACGTGTGGCGAGTTTTGCATGTGGAGAGTTTTGCGCGTGGCGAGTTTTGAGCGGCGACTTTTGTGTTTCTACTTTTATGTGGCGAGGTTGGTGTATGTGTGGTGAAATGTGCACTGAGGGTGGTATATGTGTTCGAGCACGTGGTAGTGTGTGGCGCATTTTGTGTGTGTGTTCATATCCCCGTGGTGGTGTGATTATCCCATGTTGGGGCCCCACCTTAGCAACTGTACAGTATATACTCTTTGGTGCCATCGCTGTCATTCTTTAAGTCCCCCTTGTTCACATCTGGCAGCTGTTAATTTGCCTCCAACACTTTTCCTTTCATTTTTTCCCCATTATGTAGATAGGGGCAAAATTGTTTGGTGACTTGGAAAGCGCGGGGTTAAAATTTCACCTCACAATATAGCTTTGACGCTCTCAGGGTCCAGACGTGTGACTGTGCAAAATTTTGTGCCTGTAGCTGCGACGCCTCCAACACTTTTCCTTTCACTTTTTCCCCATTATGTAGATAGGGGCAAAATTGTTTGGTGAATTGGAAAGCGCGGGGTTAAAATTTCACCTCACAACATAGCCTATGACGCTCTCGGGGTCCAGACGTGTGACTGTGCAAAATTTTGTGGCTGTAGCTGCTACGGTTCAGATGCCAATCCCGGACATACATACATACATACATACATACACACACACACACATTCAGCTTTATATATTAGATTTTGTGTCACATAACTCTCTGGTTTAACAGACTAAAAATTCAAAATTTGAAAATTGTGAAATTTTCAAAATTTTTGCCAAATTTCCATTTTTTCACAAATAAACGCAAAAATTATCGACCTAAATTTACCAATAACATGAACCCCAATATGTAACGAAAAAACAATCTCAGAACCGCTAGGATCCGTTGAAGCGTTCCTGAGTTATTACCTCATAAAGGGACACTGGTCAGAATTGCAAAAAATGGTCAGGTCATTAAGGTCAAAATAAGCTGGGTCATGAAGGGGTTAATTAAATACATGTCCAGTAATTTGCACACACACTGCACTAATTGTATTTGTCACTGACAATATGTGTATTTACTATATGTAATCCATGTCTTCTACCTTGTCGGCTCCTGCAGTGATTTTACAGAAGACGGCAGATGAATTACTGCATTTTCTTCTATTTATGTAAAATATATATCACTGATATCTATATATCTATGTATTCTATGTGTATAAAGCTATTCTATTCCAACCTGTCAGTGTGATTTTACTGTATGCGGCACATGAATTGCCGACACCGGTGCATAAAAATTGGACAGCACTCGCATGGTCCAAGTGCTGTGCGATTTTTTTTTTTTCCTCTCACATGCATTGACTTGTATTGGTGAGTCTTGTCCGAGATACGCAGCAAATCGCAGATGAAAAATTGCAGATGAGATGTAACTTATACAATAACATTGGTCAGAGTGCAGTCTGATTTTCTTTTTCTCGGATTGTACTCGTCCGTTTTTCTCGCAAATGAGTATGAGCCCTAAAAATGAACAGAGTTGTGTTGCACATGATCTATCTCTGCTCCATTCAGCTGGGGCTCTGAAGCCCTGATTCTTGGGATTAGTGGGGGGCCTTGGCAGTCGGATCCGAGAGATCTGAAAATTATCCTGTGGATGAGTGACATCTTCTAATCTTGAGAACCCCCTTGACCAGTGATGTCTGAGCTAAATATAATATTGCATGGCAGCTTTGATTCACTAGAAATAATGAAAAGAATGATACATGCGGTCACTGATCAGGATCCTGCACAGGCTGCTCTGTCACCAAGAGTAATGATGTCACTGATCGCTAGTGCCAGGACAACTGCGTTCTGTAAAAGGCTGCAGCAGTCCGGTGATCTGAGCAGAGCGCCATTATGAAAACATACGATGATACATGGTACACGTCACCTGACTGATGCAGATTATGGGCTTGCTTACAATAGCGTATAAAACGGCCGAGTGCTATGTGATGTTTTATCGGATAGCACTCGACCTAAAGTTGTACTGTGGGGCAGTGCAGATCTGCATAAGACTATGGCAGCGTGCTGCGAGTGGCTCTGCAAACTGGACCATTTGCACCTATACAAGTCTATGGGTGTATATAAGACATCGGACTGCACTCAGATGTTATCTGAGTGCAGTCTGATGTATGCACACAGAGACAATGCAGAAGATGGATAAATAATAAATTAAGTACTCAGTCTTTAGTGCACACCCTGTCTCCATCCTGCCCTGTGTCTTCCATCCTGCCACCTGTCTTCCATTCTGCCCCATGTCTCCATCCTGCCCTGTCTCCCATCCTTCCCCCTGTGTCTCCATTCCTGCCCCCTGTGTCTCCATTCTGCCCCATCTCATTCCTGCCCAAGTCTCCAGACTCCATCCTGCCCCCTGTGTCTCCTATCCTGCCCCCTGTGTCTCCATTCCTGCCCCTGTGTCTCCATTCCTGCCCCTGTGTCTCCAATCCTGCCCCCCTGTCTCCATTCTGCCCCATCTCCATCCTGCCCCATGTCTCCAGACTCCATCCTGCCCCATGTCTCCAGACTCCATCCTGCCAACTGTGTCTCCCATCCTGCCCCTTGTGTCTCCCATCCTGACCCAGTGTCTCCAATCCTGCCCCATGTCTCCATTCTGCCCACGTGTCTCCTTCCTGCCCCCATGTCTCTCATTCTGCCCCATGTCTACATTCTACCCCGATGCAGAATGGAGACCCATGGTCCATGTGTCTCCATCCTGCAGGTGAAACATATTGCATCTTGCCGCTTTCAATAAAAATAATAAAAAAAAAAACCTTTCTCCATACCTGGCTGCGCTCCTGTGGCGATGATTCCTCCAGGCGTTTCAAGCTCGCACTCGTCGGCGAATGACAATGTTGTCATATGCCCGTGGCGTGCGTGCTGACATCAGCTGCCAGCCTCCGACTGGCTGGCGGCTTTAACTATTGCCGTGCGATAGAGTAACTGAACCTGCGTCTCGGACGCAGGTTCAGTTACTGCGCAGGCAGAAACCTGCTGCTGGGGCCTGGAGCAGAAGAGACTGGGCCCAATGCGGTGTCAAGTGTCATAAGGATAATCATCGCAATTCTCTTGCATGAGAGAATATACACTAGTGTGAGTGACCCCTATTACAGAACGCAGTGGTCCTGTGGCTAGCGATCAGTGACATCATCACTCCTGGTGCCAGCGCACACCGCAGAGCAGCCTGTGCAGGATGCTGACGAGTGACAGTAGGTATCATTCATTTTTTTACATCACTTTTTTTTTTTCATTTCTTTTTACGTTAATTACATTGGAGCTTTGGTTGCTGTGCAGACTGCAGTGTGTGATTGGTGTGGTAGTGCAGATGAAAAAACTCACCAGTGAGCAGTGATGATGAAGTGTCTATATGGGAACACTTCTCCTGGGTGGCAGCACAGCTACTGTACTGTGTCCTGATAGGCACTGCTGTGCAGCGTCAGGACAAGGTCAGCGTAGGAAGGTCCTGCCGCTGAACAGCAGCTGCCAGCCCAGGACACAGTATAAATGATAACCCTGAAGCATGATGCAGAGTGAGGATGGACGGCCATAGCAGAAGAACAGGAGAACATGCAGAGCACAGGTCAGGTCAGTATAACACGCCTGACTGCTTCTGCCTCCGGAATTGCAGCCGAGAGCCGACATTACAATCGATAACACAAGGCAGTGCAGCGCCGCAAAACCAAACGCTCGCATTGCGGAAAAGATAAGACATAGATATGGTGCGCCCCCTTAGAGCTATGGGGTACTCGGTACCGGGTCCTTCGGTTCTCAAGGGGAGGTCACGGTGGCTGACCCGGTCCGTGGCCCTAGGGACGTCCGTTGTAAAAGGGGGGATAGGTCTTTAAAGGGATATGTTCGTGACGCCACCTGTGGTATTCGGTCAGGGTGACCGACGCTGCTGTAAGGGGTCAGCTGGGGTGATGTTATTGCAGCTAGATGGTATACCTTCCCACAGGCGAAGTATGTCCCCAGGGCTTCCCAGTGTGTAGATGGTGAATGGTGAAAGGTGCAGTGAAGAACGAGGACACAAGGTTGCAGTCTCTTTACCTTTACTGAAGGCTTCAGCATCCACAGTCCAGAGCACAGACCACAGGGCAGGCAGAGTCCGGCCGGTCTGAAGGCAAATCCAGAGTCCCCTTATCCAGGTGGAAGTCAGTAGCCTTCCTCTAGCACCTGGATGTTGTAGTACCTTACTACTGAGCCTCTCATAAGGTCCTCACAACTGTTGTAGATGTTCTAGATGTTATGTCTTTCTCTTTGTCCCCCAGATGGATAGGAAAAACCCATAGGACTCTAGCACGCCCCAGCCCCCACAAGTTGCCACCGTGCCTCCTGGGTATAGGTCAGGCAGGTAACGTGGAATTATCTGTCCTGCCTGTCTCTGGAGCAAGGCTTGGAGACGATTGCTCCCTCAGTGTTCCAGCTACCGGATCCTGCGCCTCAGAAAGGAGGCAGCCTTTGCAGGGCAGAACTCCTTCTGGTTTCCTCTCCTCTCGCTATGACTTCGTTTCTCACCCTCTACAATACAATTCGCTGTTCGTGTCTCTTTCTTAGGATGCTGCTGCACGCCGGGCCGACACAGCTCTGTGGCCTTCTGTCTAGGCCTCTGACAGGATCCCACCCCTGTCAGGGACCACTCTGTCTGAAGCTCTTAGATGTTCCTCCTTCCCCTCTGGCTGCCTGACAGGTGCTGCCTGGGTAAAGCCTAGTCAGCTTCTGCCTAACTTCCTATCCAGACCACTAGTTTTACCTAATTGTGAAGAGTGCCCTAATAAATAGGAGAATAGCTCCCCCTGCTGGACTGGAGTGTGAAGTGTGTTGTATGGTTTGTGATACCTGGTAAAGAGATCTCCTTTATTGCCTTCAGACGTAACATCACTCCCCCTGGTGGAAGAATGACATTACTGCAACGACCAGTACCGCTGGGGCGCTGCACTCCCGCCCCCCCCCCCCCACGTTAAATCCAGCACTGGGAAAAGAAAACAACGATACATTAGCAAAAATACATGCAAATTTTTGAAATGCTATAAAACAAATTAATTTAACTAAGCTTCCCTTTTTGGGATGTGAGGACACTTGAACGTTACAAGCAAGAACATATTTACATTGCTGATCAATAACAGATGTACTAACTAACTATGAAATACAATTACCTGTACAGGTATACTATCTATGACATGCAAAAGCATTTTATTTTATTTAAGTGCAAAACAGTATTTCTCTCTAAGTGCAAACTTTCAAACTAACCCCCCATACAGCCCCCCATAGAATCTAATACAGCCCCCCACAGAATATAACACAACCCCCCATAGAATATAATGTAGGTCCCATAGAATCTAATACAGCCCCCCATAGAATCTAATACAGCCCTCCCATGGAATATAATGTAGGCCGCCATAGAATATAATACAGCCCCCCATGGAATATAATACAGCTCCCCCATAGAATATAATACAGCCCCCCATAGAATATAATATAGCCCCCATAGAATATAATACAGCCCTCCCATGGAATATAATGTAGGCCGCCATAGAATATAATACAGCCCCCCATAGAATATAATACAGCTCCCCCATAGAATATAATACAGCCCCCATAGAATATAATACAGCCCCCCATAGAATATAATACAGCCCCCATAGAATCTAATACAGCCCCACAGAATCTAATACAACCTCCATAGAATATAATATAGGCCCCCATAGATAATTCAGCCCTCCCATAGAATATAATGTAGGCCCCCATAGAATATAATACAGCCCCCCATAGAATATAATACAGCCCTGTTGTGAACTCCGTTTTCAGGCTCCCTCTTGTGGTCACAGATGGTATTGTGTGACTTTGGTTTTTTGGCTCCCCCTGGTGGTTTGGTTTATTATCCTGTGGGTCTGCTGGATCAGCTGCCTCGTTATTCACCAGGGAGGCTCCTATTTAGCTCTGCTTCACTTCCACTTGTTGCCGGCTGTCAATGTATTCAGTGCTATTCTGATTACTCCTGATTATCTCGTTTTCTGCCTCTTCAGGATAAGCTAAGTTCTGTTTGAATATTTTTTGCTCATCTGCCTGCAATATGATTTCTGTGTATGATGAGTCTAGTCCAGCTTGCTAACATGTCATTTCTTTTTGCTGGTAAGCTCTGGGGTACGGATTTGCTTCCCCCGCACCGTTAGTTGGTGCGGGGGCTCGAGCAATCTCTGCGTGGATATTTTGAATAGGGTTTTTTATTGACCGCACAGTTTCCTTCCTATTTTCTGCTATCTAGTGTTAGTGGGCCTCATTTGCTAAATCTGATTTCATCTCTGCGTTTGTGCTTTCCCCTTAACTCACCGTTAATATTTGTGGGGGGCTATTCTATATCTTTGGGGTCTTCCACTGAGGCAAGTGAGGACACTTTCCCTCCAGGAATAGTCAGTTTCTCAGGCCGTGAAGAGACGTCTAGGATTTTTAGGTAACGTTCCACGGCTGCCTATAGTTGTTTGCGGATAGGATCAGGTTGCGGTCAATCTAGTTACCACTTCCCCAGAGCTAGTAGTCTGTTCAGTTACTTAGCTAGTCCGACCTGCGATCCTTGCCACTAGGATCATAACATTACAGCCGGCCTATAAAGTGTTAATTGCATGGCAGAAGCAGGAGAAAAGAAGCTTGGAGATATTTTTATTTTTTTTGCTGCCGTGTGTCTAGCTGCTGTGTGTCTGGCTTCTCTCCTCCTCTTAATCTTGGTGTGGCTCTGAGTTCAGCTGCTGATATGGATATCCAGAGTTTAACCTCCAGTGTAGATCATCTTGCTGCAAGGGTACAAAGTATTCAGGATTTTGTTGTGCACAGTCCTATGTCAGAGCCTAGAATACCTATTCCGGAGTTGTTTTCTGGAGATAGATCTAGGTTCCTGAATTTTAAGAACAATTGCAAGTTGTTTCTTTCTTTGAAACCTCGTTCCTCTGGGGATTCTGTTCAGCAAGTTAAGATTATTATTTCTTTCTTGCGTGGCGATCCTCAAGATTGGGCTTTCACATTGGCTCCAGGGGATCCTGCGTTGCTCAGTGTGGATGCGTTTTTTTCTGGCCCTTGGATTGCTCTATGAGGAACCTAATCTTGAGAACCAGGCTGAAAAAGCGTTGTTGGCCCTCTCTCAGGGGCAAGATGATGCAGAGGTGTACTGCCAGAAATTTCGGAAATGGTCGGTGCTTACTCAATGGAATGAGTGTGCCCTGGCTGCAAATTTCAGAAAAGGTCTTTCTGAAGCCATTAGGAATGTCATGGTGGGGTTCCCTATGCCTGCAGGTCTGAATGAGTCAATGACTCTGGCCATTCAGATTGATCGGCGTTTGCGGGAGCGCAAACCTTCGCACCATTTGGCGGTGTCTTCTGAACAGACACCTGAGTCTATGCAATGTGATAGAATTCTGACCAGAAGTGAACGGCAAAATTATAGACGGCAAAATGGGTTGTGCTTTTACTGTGGTGACTCAGCTCATGTTATCTCAGCATGCTCTAAGCGCACAAAAAAGATTGATAAATCTGTCACCATCGGTACTTTACAGCCTAAGTTTATTTTGTCTGTTACCCTGATTTGTTCCCTGTCATCTTACCCGGTTATGGCTTTTGTGGATTCAGGTGCTGCCCTGAGTCTGATGGATTTGTCATTTGCCAGGTGCTGTGGTTTTGTTTTGGAGCCTTTAAAATTCCCTATTCCACTAAGGGGAATTGATGCTACACCATTGGCTACGAATAAACCTCAGTACTGGACACAAGTGACCATGTGCATGACTCCTGTTCATCAGGAGGTGATTCGCTTTCTTGTATTGCATAATTTGCATGATGTTGTCGTGTTGCGCCTGCCATGGTTGCAGACGCATAATCCAGTCCTGGATTGGAAAGCAATGTCTGTGTCCAGTTGGGGTTGTCAGGGAATTCATGGCGACGCTCCTGTGGTGTCAATTGCTTCATCCACTCCTTCTGAGGTCCCTGCGTTTTTGTCAGATTACCAGGATGTATTTGATGAGCCCAAACTCAGTTCTCTACCTCCTCATAGGGACTGTGATTGTGCTATAAATTTGATTCCTGGTAGTAAGTTTCCTAAAGGACGACTTTTCAATTTGTCAGTGCCGGAGCATGCTGCTATGCGGAGTTATATAAAGGAGTCTTTGGAGAAAGGACTTATTCGCCCCTCCTCCTCCCCTCTTGGTGTGGGGTTCTTTTTTGTGGCTAAGAAGGATGGTTCCTTGAGACCTTGTATTGATTATCGCCTTCTAAACAAAATCACGGTCAAATTTCAGTATCCTTTGCCATTGTTATCTGATCTGTTTGCTCGCATTAAGGGGTCTAGTTGGTTCACCAAGATAGATCTTCGTGGTGCGTATAACCTTGTGCGTATTAAGCAGGGTGATGAATGGAAAACTGCATTTAATACGCCCGAAGGCCATTTTGAGTACTTGGTGATGCCTTTTGGACTTTCTAACGCTCCTTCTGTCTTTCAGTCCTTTATGCACGACATCTTCCGCGAATATCTGGATAAATTTATGATTGTGTATCTGGATGATATTCTGGTTTTTTCGGATGATTGGGAGTCCCATGTTAAGCAGGTCAGGATGGTGTTTCAGGTCCTGCGTGCCAATGCTTTATTTGTGAAGGGCTCAAAATGTCTTTTTGGAGTCCAGAAGGTCTCTTTTTTGGGTTTCATTTTTTCTCCTTCTGCTATTGAGATGGACCCAGTCAAGGTTCAGGCTATTCATGACTGGACTCAGCCTACATCTGTTAAGAGTCTTCAGAAGTTCTTGGGTTTTGCTAATTTTTACCGTCGCTTCATCGCTAATTTTTCTGGTGTTGTTAAGCCATTGACGGATTTGACCAAGAAGGGTTCTGATGTTACTAATTGGTCTCCTGCGGCTGTGGAGGCCTTTCGGGAGCTGAAGCGCCGGTTTTCTTCGGCTCTGGTCTTATGTCAGCCAGACGTCTCCCTTCCTTTCCAGGTCGAGGTTGATGCTTCTGAGATTGGAGCGGGGGCTGTTTTGTCGCAGAGAAGCTCTGATGGCTCTGTGATGAAGCCATGTGCTTTCTTTTCAAGAAAGTTTTCGCCTGCCGAGCGGAATTATGATGTTGGTAATCGGGAGTTGTTGGCTATGAAGTGGGCATTGGAGGAGTGGCGACATTGGCTCGAGGGAGCTAAGCATCGTGTGGTGGTCTTGACTGATCACAAGAATTTGATTTATCTCGAGTCGGCCAAGCGGCTGAATCCTAGACAGGCTCGTTGGTCGTTGTTTTTCTCTCGTTTTGATTTCGTGGTCTCATACCTGCCTGGTTCGAAGAATGTGAAGGCTGATGCTCTTTCTAGGAGTTTTGTGCCTGACTCTCCTGGTGATTCAGAGCCAGCTGGTATCCTCAGAGAAGGGGTGATTTTGTCTGCCATCTCCCCAGTTTTGCGACGAGTGCTGCAGGAGTTTCAGGCGGATAGACCTGACCGTTGTCCACCAGAGAGACTGTTTGTCCCGGATAGATGGACCAGCAGAGTTATTTCCGAGGTTCATTCTTCGGTGTTGGCAGGCCATCCTGGGATTTTTGGTACCAGAGATTTGGTGGCTAGGTCCTTCTGGTGGCCTTCCTTGTCGCGGGATGTGCGTTCCTTTGTGCAGTCTTGTGGAATTTGTGCTCGGGCTAAGCCTTGCTGTTCTCGTGCCAGTGGCTTGTTGTTGCCTTTGCCTGTCCCGAAGAGGCCTTGGACGCACATTTCCATGGATTTTATTTCAGATCTCCCTGTCTCTCAGAGAATGTCGGTCATTTGGGTGGTGTGTGATCGTTTTTCTAAAATGGTCCATTTGGTGCCCTTGCCTAAGTTGCCTTCCTCCTCCGAGTTGGTTCCTCTGTTTTTTCAAAATGTGGTTCGTTTGCACGGGATCCCTGAAAATATTGTTTCCGACAGAGGATCCCAGTTTGTGTCTAGATTTTGGCGGACCTTTTGTGCTAAGATGGGCATTAATTTGTCTTTTTCGTCGGCCTTCCATCCTCCGACGAATGGCCAAACCGAGCGCACTAATCAGACTTTGGAAACCTATTTAAGATGTTTTGTTTCTGCTGATCAGGACGACTGGGTGACTTTTTTGCCATTGGCCGAGTTTGCCCTTAATAATCGGGCTAGTTCTGCTACTTTGGTTTCGCCTTTTTTTTGTAATTCAGGGTTTCATCCTCGTTTTTCCTCGGGTCAGGTGGAGTCTTCTGACTGTCCTGGAGTGGATGTTGTGGTGGATAGGTTGCATCAGATTTGGAATCATGTGGTGGACAATTTAAAGCTGTCACAAGAGAAGGCTCAGCGCTTTGCCAACCGCCGTCGCTGTGTGGGTCCCCGACTTCGCGTTGGGGATTTGGTGTAGTTGTCTTCTCGCTTTGTTCCTATGAAGGTCTCCTCTCCTAAGTTTAAGCCTCGGTTTATCGGTCCTTATAAGATTTTGGAAGTCCTTAACCCTGTGTCATTTCGTTTGGACCTCCCGGCATCGTTTGCTATTCATAATGTGTTCCATCGGTCGTTGTTGCGGAGGTATGTGGTGCCTGTGGTTCCTTCGGTTGAGCCTCCTGCCCCTGTGCTGGTTGAGGGAGAATTGGAATACGTGGTGGAGAAGATCTTGGATTCTCGTATTTCTAGACGGAGGCTTCAGTATTTGGTTAAGTGGAAAGGCTATGGTCAGGAGGATAATTCCTGGGTTGTCGCCTCTGATGTTCATGCAGCCGATTTGGTTGCCCTGGGGGTTTTGATGAGGGTTCGGTGACCCCTCCTCAAGGGGGGGTACTGTTGTGAACTCCGTTTTCAGGCTCCCTCTTGTGGTCACAGATGGTATTGTGTGACTTTGGTTTTTTGGCTCCCCCTGGTGGTTTGGTTTATTATCCTGCAGGTCTGCTGGATCAGCTGCCTCGTTATTCACCAGGGAGGCTCCTATTTAGCTCTGCTTCACTTCCACTTGTTGCCGGCTGTCAATGTATTCAGTGCTATTCTGATTACTCCTGATTATCTCGTTTTCTGCCTCTTCAGGATAAGCTAAGTTCTGTTTGAATATTTTTTGCTCATCTGCCTGCAATATGATTTCTGTGTATGATGAGTCTAGTCCAGCTTGCTAACATGTGATTTCTTTTTGCTGGTAAGCTCTGGGGTACGGAGTTGCTTCCCCCGCACCGTTAGTTGGTGCGGGGGCTCGAGCAATCTCTGCGTGGATATTTTGAATAGGGTTTTTTATTGACCGCACAGTTTCCTTCCTATTTTCTGCTATCTAGTATTAGCGGGCCTCATTTGCTAAATCTGATTTCATCTCTGCGTTTGTGCTTTCCCCTTAACTCACCGTTAATATTTGTGGGGGGCTATTCTATATCTTTGGGGTCTTCCACTGAGGCAAGTGAGGACTTACTTTCCCTCCAGGAATAGTCAGTTTCTCAGGCCGTGACGAGACGTCTAGGATTTTTTAGGTAACGTTCCACGGCTGCCTATAGTTGTTTGCGGATAGGATCAGGTTGCGGTCAATCTAGTTACCACTTCCCCAGAGCTAGTAGTCTGTTCAGTTACTTAGCTAGTCCGACCTGCGATCCTTGCCACTAGGATCATAACACAGCCCCCCATAGAATATAATACAGCCCCCATAGAATATAATACAGCCTACATAGAATATAATACAGCCCCCTCATAGAGTAAAATGAAGCGCCCATACGATATAATCTAGCCCCCATAGAATACAATGTAGCCCCTTCATAGAGTATGATGCAATCACCCCTCATAGAATAAAATCGATTTAATACATAGAATACATTTAATACATAGAATATAATTTAGCCCCCCAGAGAATATACAGCCCACCTTCCCATAGAATATAATGTAGCCCAATCAAAGAATTTGATGCAATCCTCCCCATAGAATATAATACAGCCCCCCATAGAATATAATACACCCCCATAGAATATAATGTAGGCCCCCATAGAATATAATGCAGCCCCTCATAGAATGTAATTTTATCCCCCCTCCCCTCACTCATTGATATATTAAAAAAAAAAACAATCCTCACCTCTCCTCGTGCCCCGCGCTGCTCCCAGCTCAGGTCTCAGCAGCTGCACTCTGCCCGGCACACAGCAGCTACGCGATCAAGTGACATCATCGCACACCTGCAGTGTCAGAGGCATAGGGGAATGATGGGAGAGGGAGTGTCAGCTGACGCGCTCTCTCTCTCCATCATTGCATTGAACTGTACCGGCGTCTATGACGCCAATATAGTTGAATGAGTCGGCGCTGGTGGGGGCAGTCGGTGCTGGCGGCAGGCGACTGGATGGGGGCCCGTGGGGAAGCGAGGGCCCTAGGCAGCTGCATGGTCTGCTAACGCCGGCCCTGCCTCTGCTGTATTACATGGTGCTTGCATTTTCCTGCTGACAGGTTCTTTTTAAGGTCATCTGCACACGTTCTGTATTTGGTCAGTATTTTACATCAATATTTGTAAGCCAAAATCAGGAGTGCAAGGTGTCCCTTTATTGAAAGAAGGCAGGGGTTTCTCCTTTGAAGTCTGCTTATTTCAAAATGTTTTTGTCTAGCAGCAGAGATTTCTGGTCTTCCATGGCTGTGTAGGGGGGAGACTGGGACAAAGAAAACGTTGTAGCAACAAAGGGGTTGTTAGGATGTTGTGTGAAGTTTTATATATTTGTGTGATAAAAGTAATGTTACATTTTATCCCTATGGTTCGGTTCACCTAAAGGCTATGCCTAAGGCCGTCCCTGGGAATGCGGGAGGTCTGTCCACTAGGGAAGCCATACCGTAGATGGAGATACAGTTTGCACTACACTAGGCATTAGATGGTTTTATAGAAAATGTTTCCAGATTACAGCCAAGGACAAGTGCAAGTTCTGGGTGGAGTGAAGAGCAAGGCTAAACATAGCAGAGTTAGCAGGTTCTAGTGCAGTGAAGGTGCAGCCGAGAAGAACAAGTCCATTCAGTGCAAGTTTCCTCGAAGAATTTGACCACGTCTGGGTGCCAGGACAGTCTTCGGCCTAAGGTCCAGAAGATGTATAGAGTCATGTGAAGATGTCAACCGGGTCGTGGAGTGGGGTGAAGATGGTGGGTCTTAGGAGAAGATGGGGACTCGGACTGATGGATCACAAAACCAAGGGAACATCACTAAAGAGATTTTGTCTTAATCTGTATGCGACAGCCAAGTGTAAATGAATTCCACAGTAAAATCGGACCTGTTAACCCTAGCCTAAAGTCTTCTGTCTTGTTTGTTGCCGGATCCAGTCCTATGGACGGGGAGGTAACGAGGGCTCCTGAAGCAAAAGTAAGGAATGTTCTCCACCAAACCACACTCCAGCCAGACATCCATTTAGAAGAGGGGCTGCAGGGCAACCAGAACTCCGTTCCGGCCAACAGCAAAAATGCCCTGGTCCCCACTTCACACACATGAGAAAAAAATTAATGAAACTCGTCCAGGTGTTGTCACAGGTTCACTTAAGGCTATGGAAGTAGCCTTTGCTGGCACCATGGGATAAACCCAAATATGTTGATTTATCAAAGCTTTGTTGCCAGGTTTCTGGTGTAAAAATGCTTTGAAAAGTCACTTTTTTCTTGCGCAATGCGATGTTACACAAAAGTGTCTTCTGGTGTTATGCCTTTCTCGCCCCAATTCAGACAAAGTGGGCGGCAGATCTGGAAACTGTATCGTTCGCTACAGATCTAATTCCAACACATGCCACTACGTGGCTCGCTTGATTCTTTTAGAGGCTGTATTTCTGTATAAAGTGCAAGCTATCTGATTACAGGTTCTAATCCCTTATGGGTAAAAACAAAAATAGTATAAAGTAAAACAAAAATTCAAATCTCTCTATTCTCTCACCATTAGGCCTGTCCCACACATCCAGATAATTCCGGTACCGGAAAAATTGGTACCGGAATTATCCGTGTCCATGTGCCCGTGCGTTTCTGTGGCACATCAGTGTGGCACACGTGTGGCGACTGGGTACCACACGCACTGTGCAGGAGACAGCGCTAGAGATAAGCGCTGTCCCCCCCACGTGGTGCTGAAGCCGCCATTCATATCTTCTCTGCAGCAGCGTTTGCTGTAGAGAAGATATGAATAATCCTTTTTTGGGGGGGTTTCTCATGTTTAACATAAAGATCCATGTACCCACCCCCCTCCCACCCCCTGTGCGCCCGCCCGCTGTTATTAAAATACTCAGCCGGCTCCCTCACTGGTGCTGCTTCCTGTCCTGGCCGCACCTTCTAATGTATGAGCGGTCACGTGGGGCTGCCGATTACAGTCATGAATATGCAGCTCCACCTCCCATAGGGGTGGAGCCGCATATTCATTTCTGTAATGGGCGGCCCCACGTGACCGCATACAGTAGAAGCTGTGGCCAGGACAGGACACTGCGAGGGAGGCGGGTGAGTATATTAATAACAGCGGGCGGGCGCACAGGGGGTGGGAGGGGGGTGGGGACATGGATCTTTATGTTAAACACGAGAAACAACAAAAAAAAAGGATTATTCATATCTTCTCTACAGCAAACGCTGCTGCACAGAAGATATGAATGGCGGCTTCAGCACCATGTGGGGGGGACAGCGCTTACTGTAGCGCTGTCTCCTGCACGGCACACGGACTGCACACGGACAACGTCCATGTGTGGTACGTGTTTTACACGGACCCATTGACTTTAATGGGTCCGTGTAATACGTGGGCTCCCACGAACACTGACATGTCTCCGTGTTTGGCACACAGAGACACGGTCCGCAAAAAATCAATGACATCTGCACAGATGCATTGATTTCAATGTGTCTACGTGTGTCAGTGGCTCCGGTACGTGAGGAAACTGTCACCTCACGTACCAGAATCACTGACTTGTGAAACCGGCCTTAAAAATATGCTTGTTTTATTGTTATGCATATTAAAACTTTGATCTATCAAAATATAAAACCTAATTAGTAAACACTGCAAAGAGAAATACAAATGTTAAAAACCGCAATGAAAACATCACATCTGCCTCAAAATGGTATCCATAAAAGTGTCAGTTTGCCTTGCAAAACACGGGGCTCACAAAGCTTTATGGACCTAAATATGAAAATATTACAAGTATTGGAAAATGGTGACACAAAAATAAAAAAAACTTAACAATTTTGTATAGCTGTAATCGCACTGATGTGGTGAATCATGTTACCTGGTCAGTTATACCGCACAATGAATGCTGTAACAAGAAACGCCAAAAAACAATGGCAGAATTGTGTTTTTTATTTTTGCAACTACACCACATTTGGCTGTGTTCTGACGTTTATTTTTTGATGACTTTTTAACGCTGTGTATTTTTTCTGTATCAATAATAGTTTGATCCAATATTCGGATTGCATTCAGTCATGCAAGTCAATGAGTGCGTTGAAATCATCGGACTGCACTTGAATGACATCTAAGTGCAGTCCAGTTTCTGTGCACTGACACAATGGCTCTCTAACTCGAGAAAATTGATTCGCACTATGCTGACACCCTTATCAAACGCTGACCAGAGATGATCAGTGTAATTTGCATAATGAGCATCTATGGACATCTGCCCCTGCCCTGAAAAAGGTAGGACAGCGGGCATCCCTGCTCTACAGCATTACATTGCTTGTAATACTAGCATTTTACCAGTAGATGTCGCTCTATATCTCCTGCTGGCCTTCATTAACACACTATGATTTTATATATTTACTATAAAGAGACAAAAAAGATAGTAACAAATAGGAAGTTTTCCAAACAACTCAAGTCTCTTCATCAGACATAGTTTAACCAATTCAAGATCAGACCATTTATCCCATACCTGACCAGGCACATTTTTAGGTTCTTGTTTTCAAACATGCAGTTTAAAGAGTTGCAAAAAAAGATGTTCTCTGATATTCTAGTAATTTTTTGCATATTTGTTTTTCATGCAATATGCCATGGGGCTTCATTTTTATGTCACTGTCCTGTCTCACCAATATTGCTCGAGAACATGAGGGAAATAATTGTGTTTTTCCAAATTTTTTTTATGACCACAGAATTACTAAAATAAACTTCTGTAACAGATATTTTTTTGTTTTATGGACACTTTTTTTTTTCTGAAAGGGACTGGACTAGTAATAGGAATTTGAATGGACATTGGCGTTTTTTTTCTTCCTGTTTCCTTTTTATTTTTTTTGCATTTATTTTACACAAAGGCTTTTTGGGGGCATGTAAATATCGAATCATTTTAATGTAATTTCCCTTGTCACTAGGGCTGGTACATACCAGAGTTGTATGGGTCTCCTATGAGTCAGCAGCTCCTGTTCCCTTCCTATACACAGCAACCATATGACGCCTGTGTATGGGGGAGGATATGCTGTCAGCTTGTTTAGCACTGTGTATTCAGCAATTGAGAAAGCACAGACGGTAATAAACCTTTTCTGCCTTCTCTTGGTGGACTCTGGCTGTCTAAGGGTATGTCTCCACGGTCCGTCTGGGGGCCGGTATCGGCGCAGCGGCGAAGCCGCTCGGCGATAAGCCCCGCCCCCTTAATGGGACGCGATCATGCCGGATGTGTTAACTCTTCACATCCGGGATGATCGCTCGCTCCCATAGGGCCCTGTGATATGCCTTGCGGGGACGCTGCGTCCCCGCAAGGTGTACGGGCATGCTGCGATCTGAAAAGACGCGCAGCATGTCCGTAGTCGCAGGGCCGCCGCGTGCGGGTTTCCACGCATAGTGGAGACAGGATTTCATCAAATCCCCTCCACTATGCAGGAACATCTGGACGCTGCTTGTTTGACGCTGCAGCGCTGCGCAGCGTCAAACAAGCAGCGTTTCCTGAACGTGGAAACATACCCTTAGGGTATGTGCACACGTAATCTGGAGGATTGCGGATTTTTCCGCAGCGGATTTATCACGGTTTCTATTGCGGTTTCCGCTGCGGGTTTACACCTGCGGTTTTCTATTGGAGCAGGTGGAATCCGCACAAAGAATTGACATGCTGCGGAATGTAAACCGCTGCGTTTCCACGCGGTTTTTTCCGCAGCATGTGCACTGAGGATTTCGTTTCCCATAGGTTTACATTGTACTATAAACTGCTGCGGATCCACAGCTAAATCCGCAGCGTGTGCACATACCCTTAGACATCCAGATCAATGCTCCCACAGCCACATGATCACGTGCAGCTGTGCTACTCTGCAGTGACGTTCTAAAACGTCACTGCAGAGTAGAGGCAGGACCACCTGGACATTTAACTTAGATAGCGCCATTAATTCCACAGCGCTTTACACACATTATCATCGCTGTCCCCATTGGGGCTCACAATCTAGATTCCCTATCAGTATGTCTTTGGATGGGAGGAAACCCACCCAAATATGGGGAGAACACGAAAAATCCTTGCAGATGTTGTCCATGGTGGGATTCGAGCACTGGACCACAGCGCTGCAAGGCTGCAGTGCTAACCACTGAGCCACCGTGCTACTCTTTTAGAAGTTTATCCTGTCACTTTCCCTGTCTATCTCCCCACCTCTGATATCAGTAACCCCTCTCTTCTTCCTCCTGAGCCAGTGTATGTCAGGCAAAACTGGCAAAATCGGCAGCGTATCAAATACTTATTTTCCCCACTGTCCCGGTGAGGATCATCTCTATCCATCTCTGGTTCACAATAGTCTTTTTTTCTTTTTTTTTTTTACACCCAATGCTGCTGTAATTTGTGCATAACTGCAAGAATTCAGCTTGAAAGTAAACCTTCTTCTGGAATCTTTATACACGTCCCTGCAGTGGAGTCAAGCTATCTGATGACATTTTTGTGGGAGTACTGGTTGATAGAGACATCCGCAGAAGCAGTGTGTCAAGAGACCCACATTCACAGCCTAGTTATGGAGTCGGAATAAAAAGCATCAACCACTGAGTGCTCTCAATTTTTAATATGTATTTACTGTTAAATTGCAAATAAAGCATTCATATTTTAGTTGGCATGGTGTATTTTTGGTATAGATATTTTAATATTGTTGCCTATAATAAAACTTTTGAAATGTTTAAAGCACCACTAGAGCATTTTTTTAATTTTAACATTGGAGTGGTGCCAGTGATCTAAGTTCCCTTACCCTAGTATTATACTTTACTGTGCTGCTCCGTTCCTAAACCATCATCTTTTGACTGAAACTTCTGACTGACGTAAAGTAAAAATTAATGGTCATAAGTTTTCAACCAAAGCAGCATTGAGAAAAGAAGATGGTGACTGGTAAATATAATACTAGGGGCTGGGAACTTAGATGACGCCACTCCAGCGGTAAAATAAAAAAAAAATGCTGGAGCTGTGCTTTAATGATTGGTCCCCATGAATTGAGAATCTATTATTACAGACCTGGGTAAATTGTGTCTGATAGGCCACATCATGCTTTTTAATTGTTCCTGTCTGGTCGGTGGACTGGAACATGCAAAGGGCTGAAAATTACATGCAGGTAAGTGACAGTGCAGTCTGTTTGGATGCAAATCGGGTGCACATGCAGCATTGGAGAATGAAGGGAAATAGAGTGGGAACATGAGCAAGATAGAAGAGAATATGTGAGGGTGTGACTGGGATTGTCATATACTATATTGTCATTTTTTTATGGTATAGTGTAAAATGTATAGAGTGCGCTAAGTACTGATGCTGCTGTGTGGGTACTGTATTACTAATGCCTAACGTAACCTGGTATATTCAGTTCAAGGGTAGGAATAGTATAGAACATAGTTTAGTGCTTAGTGGTGGTGGGTCTTATTAGTGTACAGAATAGGAAACAGTTAAATGTTTGGGACCAGCCCAGCATGGGAGATGGCAGGTCAAGCAAAAGGAGGAGGGATTTCCTGGTTTTAGTCAGTCTGAGTTAGTGTTTGCGTTTGTGTCAAGTTGGAGTTCAAGTGGCAGTGGGCTGGAGGCACATGAAGTACATAGCGTTCTGGCAGCATAGGGTTGTACCAAATTTCTTGTGGACACTCCTGTAACGTCTGGGGCCTATGGCCTGAACTAGGCATTGGGAAGTGTGCTTTAATCCGTTCCATAAAGAGGAAGGTGGATGAAAAAAAGGTGTCAGGGAAATGTAACAGATCTCGGGAGTGCTGTGGTGCCTGACGAGAACTCCCTCGGCTGACAGGAAGATCAAACGTAGGGTAAGTCTGAGCTGAACATGAGCAGAGGCTTAAATGTAAAGTATTGATGAAAATAGGACTGAAAGGTGCTGTGCCTGATACTGCATGTTAAGGACTGATGTACTTGAACTGTCCAGTAAAGTTGAATTTGTTATAATGAACCGGGTGTCCCCTGGAGTTTGTGCGGCTGATCCTGGACTTAAGGATCCAGTCTACAAGTGAGTACACTGCATTGAACACAGGACAACAGTAATGAACTGGGACACTGTGTGTGTGTTTGTGGGGTGCCAGGGAGTGGAGAAGCAGCCCTGGGCACCTTACATTTGGACCATGGGAGAGATCATATTCAGGATCACAGCTAATCAAGGTACATCTATATGAATTATATTAAAAAGGGGTGTACAGTCTAAGCAAGTTCTCGCCTACTGTTGGATAGATGATAACTGGTTGAGTTTCGACCATTGGGAGCAGCAACGATCAGCAGAATGTAGCACTTTTATCCCTGTAAGAATGGTGCGGGAGTGCGCATGCTCTATTAGTGCTCCATCTATTTATTATGAGGTTGCCAAATGCTGCACTCAGCTTTATACGGCAGCCCCATAAAGAATGAATGGAGTGGTGGTCGTGCATATCTAAGTACTGGTACTTGCCCCCACCCCTTTAAGAACTGACCTGGTTCTCCTTATAATATGTGGACGTTTTATATTATTGTAATTGCTATTTTGTTCCTGTATGCTGCTATGTATATCCATTGTGTCTTGTTATGTATCATAGGAACAGTGTAGTATTGACGTTTGCACACTAGATGGGCTACCTAAAAATAGTGTACATAGCTTGCTAATAGGAGGGGCCAGCTGTGGTTAAGACAGGAGCATTTCCTGAAAGTGTACAGAAGAGAAGACAGGGAACTGGTACAGCTCAGAGGGGCCAGGGAGCCCCAGGCGTCCAATAGGGCTTAAGAGCCCAGGACAATGCAGCAGCTCCACAAAGTTTGATGCAAAGGGCCCAGCCGTTCAGTGCCAGTGGGTCAGAAGGTTACAGCTAAAGAATTGCAGCAGTAATAGGATGCAGGTCGCTCCAAATGTGGCAACTTATCGCATGGGCTGATGCCCTCAGATCTGGGGTTAAACGGCTGAGGGAACTCCAAGCACTGTGAGTTTGTACAGGGAGGACGCTGCATTACCAAATGGGTCGGTAACTCCCGGGGATACCCTTGGAGGAATAAGTGAACACACAGGGAAAGTAAAGGATCTAACATATGTCGTACTCTGTGTTGATGATGTAACTGATGTGGATGTGCTGCGATTGGAATCCAGTAAAGTTCTTTGTTTAAAGTTTGAATTGGACTCTGTCTCTTTGTGCTCAACACCAGCAGCCGAACTTTAGCAGCCCCTATGGGACCCTAACGGTGCAGAGGGTGCAGCAGAAGGCATGCAAGAAATGGGACATTGTTTTTATATGGCGGGAGGCCAGGGCGCACCTAAACAGATATACTCAGACACGGCTAAGGCCCTGGCAAGTTTGTAATGGAGATCCAAGTACTCCATCAGGAAGAAAAAAATCTCTCTTCCAATCTGTGTGGATCTTGTATACTCCAATAAGAGTGTGTATGACGTGATGATGAGCCACCCAGGAGACCTGGTTCACCCAGTCTTACTGAGCCAATGCTGGGCCCCACAGCCTGGGGCAAAGTATCCTGTAGTGGCCCCTCCTGTACGAGACTGAGGACCATCGTACACCACAGGGTGGTACAAAGGGGGAGAATCAGAAATAATTGGGGCTTTCTGAAGTTGTGGCTGCCTGTGGTGACCGCTAGCTGTCTGTGGGGACTGCTGGCTGTAGAGACCACCGTCTGTCTGTGGCGTCTGCCCGCTGTCTGTGGTGACTGCCGGCTGTCTGTGGTGACTGCCTGCTGTCTGTGGTGACTGCCCGCTGTCCGTGGTGTCTGCTGACTGTCCGTGGTATCCAGTGGCTGTCAGTGGTGTCCACTGGCTGTCTGTGGCGTCCGCCGGCTGTCTGATGACTGCCTGCTGTCAGTGGTTACCGCCAACTTTCTGTGGTGACTACCTGCTCTCCATGGTATCTGATGACTGCCAGTTGTGTCTGCCAGCTGTCAGTGGTGACCAGTACACTGTTTTAGTGCCCACTGAGTGAGACGTCCCATCAGCGTCGGACTGGAGCACCTTGGGCCCACCAGAGAAAATCATTCTTAGGGCCCACTATGTAGCTACATAGAAATAAATACAAGAACACCAATTGTGTTGTAAAAATGTGTTAATATCAGCGCATACCTGATCTATCAATTATGGTAAATGGCATCACTCTCTCTCCCGCACCTGAAATCCGCTGCCTCGGGGTAACTCTCGACTCTGCCCTGTCCTTCAAACTGCACGTCCAATCTCCTGTTGCCTCCAACTCAAAAATATTGCCAGAATCCATCCCTTCCTCAGCCCACAATCTACCAAAACTCTTGTGCATGCCCTCATCATCTCCCGCCTCGATTACTGCAGCACCCTCCTCTGCGGCCTCCCCGCTAACTCTCTTGCACCGCTCCTGTCTGTCCTCAATTCTGCTGCCCGGCTAATCCACCACTCTCCTCGCTACTCCCCTGCTTCACCCCTCTGCAAATCCCTCCACTGGCTCCCAATTCCCCAATGAATCCAGTTCAACCTACTAACACTGATCTACAAAGCCATCCACAACCTGTCCCCTCCCTATATCTCTGAACTAATCTCCCAATATCTTCCCTCACGTAATATTCGATCCTCACAAGACCTACTACTCTCCTCCACACTTATTCGTTCCTCACACCACCGCCTCCAAGATTTCTCCCGAATATCCCCCATCCTCTTGAATTCCACGCCTCAACATGTCTGATTATCCACCACCCTCAGATCCTTGAGACGGAACCTGAAAACCCATCTCTTCAGGAAAGCCTACAACCTACAGCCTGCAATAACCATTCCGCTGCCTCACCACCACCCAAGCTGCCGCCTCACCACCACCAGAGCTGCCGCACCCCCGACCTTCTGTCTCTTCCCCATTATCCCATAGAATGTAAGTCCGCAAGGACAGGTTCCTCTCCCCACTGTACCAGTCTGTCATTGTAAATTTGTTTACTGTTAACGATATCTATAACCCTGTACGTAACCTCTTTCTCATGTACAGCACCATGGACTTAATGGTGCTATATATATAAATAATAATAATAATAATCTTAGCAGTTAGACCCCAACCGATCAACAAGTTATCACCTGTCCTTAGGCTAGTATTCACCGGACAACCATTTTTAAAGGTGAATAATAGGAGCAGTCTAATTTTTATAAACTTTATAGAGCAGTAAATTAGATGGCTTTGATTAGCTACTACATGTAATAAATAATACATGTTACAATAATTCATATTGTAACACGTAGTAGCACCTAGTCAGCATACTTAATTCTGCCCAATATTAAGTGATAGGCTGAACTCGATTCTGCTCAAAGTTAATTCTATCTGCCCGCCACAACAGAATATAGTTTGTCATGTTTCCCCTTGGGAAAATTAATTGACCACCCCTGCATTATTAGTTTTTCTGCTATTGTTTGTATTTAATTACTTACTTAATTTGTATCTGTGTTATTGGGAACTGTCATTTGTGAATATTCCTCAGCTACACAACAATATCCTGAAGACATTTCTACATATTTTGCCTTCACACACATCTGGAAATTTTCTGCTCCACTAGTTAGTGGCATAGGCTTTCACAATGATTGCCTCAGTACAATCCTGAGGTGGTTGCTTGGCAAGAAGACCTACGATTGAAAATCAACGCTTGACTGCTGGACACAATCTGGCAAGTTATCCATTCAAGTACAATCTCCTTGGGAATATGAATAGAAAACCAGAAAAGTAATCTTTCATTGCTAGCAGGAAGAAACACCAATGCATTCCTGAGATGTATGAATGAGAAGTGTCACTCCCTCCCTTTCCTTCAGCTTCTCCTTTTTAGTTCCCTTTACAATCTAATATACAGTTATATGAAAAAGTCTGGGCACCCCTATTAATCTTAAGCTTAATGTTTTATAAAAATTGTTTTTTTTTGCAACAGCTATTTCAGTTTCATATATCTAATAACTGTTGGACACAGTAATGTTTCTGCCTTGAAATGAGGTTTATTGTACTAACAGAAAATGTGCAATCTGCATTCAAACAAAATTTGACAGGTGCATAAGTATGGGCACCCTTATCATTTTCTTGTTTTAAATACTCCTACCTACTTTTTACTGACTTACTAAAGCACTTTTTTTGGTTTTGTAACCTCATTGAGCTTTGAACTTCATAGCCAGGTGTATGCAATCATGAGAAAAGCTACTTAAAGTGGCCACTTGCAAGTTGTTCTCCTGTTTGAATCTCCTCTGAAGAGTGGCATCATGGGCTCCTCAAAACAACTGTCAAATGATCTGAAAACAAAGATTATTCAACATAGTTGTTCAGGGGAAGAATCCAAAAAGCTGTCTCAGAGATTTAACCTGTCAATTTCCACTGTGAGGAACATAGTAAGGAAATGGAAGAACACAGGTACAGTTCTTGTTAAGGCCAGAAGTGGCAGGCCAAGAAAAACATCAGAAAGGCAGAGACGAAGAATGGTGAGATCAGTCAAGGACAATCCTCAGACCACCTCCAGAGAGCTGCAGCATAAACTTGCTGCAGATGGTGTCACTGTGCATCGGTCAACTATACAACGCACTTTGCACAAGGAGAAGCTGTATGGGAGAGTGATGCGAAATAAGCCGTTTCTGCAAGCACACCACAAACAGAGTCAGCCGAGGTATGCAAAAGCACATTTGGAGAAGCCAATTTCTTTTTGGAAGAAGGTCCTGTGGACTGATGAAACCAAGAATGAGTTGTTTGGTCATACAAAAAGGCATTATGCATTGCGGCCAAAGAACACAGCATTCCAAGAAAAACACTTGCTACCCACAGTAAAATTTGGTGGAGGTTCCATCATGCTTTGGGGCTGTGTGGCCAATGCCGGCACCGGGAATCTTGTTAAAGTTGAGGGACGCATGGATTCCTCTCAGTATCAGCAGATTCCTGACAATAATGTTCATGAATCAGTGACAAAGTTGAAGTTACGCAGGGGATGGATCTTTCAGCAAGACAATGATCCAAAACACCGCTCCAAATCTACTCAGGCATTCATGCAGAGGAACAATTACACTGTTCTGGAATGGCCATCCCAGTCCCCAGACCTGAATATCATTGAACATCTGTGGGATCATTTGAAGAGGGCTGTCCATGCTCGGCGACCATCAAACTTAACTGAACTGGAATTGTTTTGTAAAGAGGAATGGTCAAAAATACCTTCATCCAGGATCCAGGAACTCATTAAAAGCTACAGGAAGCGAATAGAGGCTGTTATTTTTGCAAAAGGAGGATCTACTAAATATTAATGTCACTTTTCTGGTGAGGTGCCCATACTTATGCACCTGTCAAATTTTGTTTGAATGCAGATTGCACATTTTCTGTTAGTACAATAAACCTCATTTCAAGGCAGAAACATTACTGTGTCCAACAGTTATTAGATATATGAAACTGAAATAGCTGTTGCAAAAAAAAAAACAATTTTTCTAAAACATTAAGCTTAAGATTAAAGGGCCACTGTCACCCCCTCCAGCCATTATAAACTAAAAGAGCCACCTTGTGCAGCAGTAATGCTGCAGTCTAACAAGGTGGCTCTTTTAGTTTTTGATTCATTTATTACCTCAATAAAGCGTTTTAAAAATTGGCCACAAATACCAGATATTGTACCTGGAGGCGGTCCGAATCGTCCTCTATGAATCTCCCAACTGCCGTCACTCTTCTCTTCTGGGGCGATGGTCGCCGCCCCCTTCGCGCTGTTGCTTCTTAAATCCGGCGCCTGTGCTGTGCGTGCCTGCCTGGGGCAGGCGCAGACTTCATTGTCAGTCACAGCTCAGACGCAGGGTGCCTGACTGCGCCTGTGCGGGCAGTGTGGCCTCCCTGTTCCTGAATCCCCGCCCCGCACTGTGTTATTCATTATGCACAGTGCGGGGCTGGGGTTCCTGGGCATGCGCACTGCGCTTGTCAGACGCTCCCCCGGTCCCCCGCCTTCCAGCATTGCCGGAATATCCAGGTTTCATTGCCGACGTTTTGAACAGCCACAAAGAACAACGCTGGAAGGCGGGGGACCGGGGGAGCGTCTGACAAGCGCAGTGCGCATGCCCAGGAACCCCAGCCCCGCACTGTGCATAATGAATAACACAGTGCGGGGCGGGGATTCAGGAACAGGGTGGCCGCACTGCCCGCACAGGCGCAGTCAGGCACCCTGCGTCTGAGCTGTGACTGACAATGAAGACTGCGCCTGCCCCAGGCATGCACGCACAGCACAGGCGCCGGATTTAAGAAGCAACAGCGCGAAGGGGGCGGCGACCATCGCCCCAGAAGAGAAGAGTGACGGCAGTTGGGAGATTCATAGAGGACGATTCGGACCGCCTCCAGATACAATATCTGGTATTTGTGGCCAATTTTTAAAACGCTTTATTGAGGTAATAAATGAATCAAAAACTAAAAGAGCCACCTTGTTAGACTGCAGCATTACTGCTGCACAAGGTGGCTCTTTTAGTTTATAACGGCTGGAGGGGGTGACAGTGGCCCTTTAATAGGGGTGCCCAAACTTTTTCATATAACTGTATAAAGCTGAATGTGTGTGTGTGTGTGTGTGTATGTCCGGGATTGGCATCTGCACTGTCGCAGCTACAGCTACAAAATTTTGCACAGTCACACGTCTGGACCCCGAGAGCGTCATAGGCTATGTTGTGAGGCGAAATTTTAACCCCGTGCTTTCGAATTCACCAAACAATTTTGCCCCTATCTACATAATGGGGAAAAAGTGAAAGGAAAATGTTGGAGGCAAATTGACAGCTGCCAGATGTGAACAAGGGGGACTTAAAGAATGAGAGCGATGGCGCCAAAGAGTATATACCGTACAGTTGCTAAGGTGGGGCCCCGACATGGGATATTCACCACACAAGGGGATATGAACACACACACAAAATGCGCCACACACTACCACGTGCTTGAACACATATATCACCCTCAGCACACATTTCACCACATATACACCAACCTCGCCACATAAAAGTCGAAACACAAAAGTCGCCACTCAAAACTCGCAACATGCAAAACTAGGCTGATATAAATTTTTAAGCGGGCACCATCCAACAATATACTTGTAAATAACGTGGGTTCACTACCAAGCATGCTACCTATAGTGTAAACCTACTTAAGGGGATGGATGAAATAGGACAAACTTTGGAATTCAGCCCCCTACAATGAAGACTCTAGAAGAAATCATTGAGAAAATTCCACATGAATCACAGTGGACCTCTAATCCTGTGTTTTTTTGTTTTTTTTTGAACTTGCAGATAAAACATCGGGAATAAATAGTCAGGAGGGGATGTGTGACATATATACGTAACTCCACGACTTTATAACTCTCGTAAAAGAGGCTTTGAAATTTTATAGTATATTAAGGAATCTGTGTATAAACTAACTATCTAGCACAGGAATATATGCTTTTTCAGCTTTATCTTTTAGGATATTCAGCTTTATTATAAAATTGAATATGATCAAAAACACAGAAGGTTGTAGATCCGCATGTGATATATGCAACATATAAAGTACTTGGACTGGTGCTACATAGCAACCAACTTCCAAAGTATAACTGGGTATGTGTGTGGGCTACGCACACAACCAGGTGTACAATGAAAGGGTACCAGTAGAGCACCAAATGTATAGGCGAGTGTGTTTGAGTTCTGGGGTCACAATAACAATAAATTGCAGTCGCGCAGATATATATAAGGATACTGACTTTGTAATTCAGATATACAAGCGCATATATTTTTTGAGATAAAACAAGAGGCATAGATTAGACATGCAACTTGTTTTGTAAAAACGTTATCCCGGACTCATGCGCAAGCGCATAAAGATAAAATCCGAGCACCCAGTACGCAGGCGTGGTTACAATACCTACAAGCGCAGGCGTATATGAATATACTCTCCTGGACCTAGACGCGCCTGCGCACTCTAAAGGAAAAAGTGTAGCAGACTAATGCGCAAGCGCTCTGCAAGGAGACAACCCCAGACTTACACTTCTGGGTTGGGGCCGGACACGCTGAATGTTACTGCCATTTCCCGCTTCTCACACCTGGAACAAGGGTAAATGCGATTTAGATAGCTTAAATAGATAGATTTCCACACAAAGGATACACTCACCTTGAAAAAGACACCGTGTGTGTCGGAACGCGTGGGCTTCTCACTCCATCACATTCTGGCTGCACCACTGCTTAAGGGACCAGGGGGCGACCGTAGAGGACTGGCTAGGGTGAAGTATACAGCTCTTGCCTGTTATGTTGGTTGGCAAATAATGCCTTTATATTGGTATCTATGATCTGTGATGTTGTTGATGTTGATGTGAACATCTCTGTAGACCAAATATCAGGCCAAGCAATATCAATGTACTTGAATGTAGTGGCAGTATGCCATTTGCAGGCAAAATTGTTACAATCCATGAGTCTGCCATATCATTTGTGATTTTCTATCCAGAGGCATTTATTTGCTTATGTATGATATATTCCTCTTGTATATAAAATGTCGCTGACCTAAGGGTTCCGCATATTGGAATTATCTTTGTATAATATTCGATGCAGCAATTGTGTTACATATAATTAAATTTGGTGCAAAAAATTTCTCTAAGCCAGGCAATATTCATATGATTAGGCAAATTCTTGCATGAAATATTTGTTTTTTGGACTATTGGAGCTGTTTACTCTTTGGAGTATTTTTAAATGTTTTTAAATTGTGTGCAGTATCTTTATGTGGAAATAAACTTTTGTAATTTTGAAACAAAACCTTTTTGTGGAGTTCCAACCTTTTTTGGCATGTGCTTTCTTCTCTAAATTGTGACATATATATTACATGCTTGGTAGTGAACCCACGTTATTTACAAGTATATTGTTGGATGGTGCCCGCTTAAAAATTTATATCTACGTATGAGTTGTTGGACCCTTTTTTTGTAAAGAGTTTTTTCCATAAGTGTAGGCACAGCGGGTATTTATAAAATGGATTTAAAAGCTAGGGAAGCAGCCTGGCAGGAGCAAATGAAGGACATATTTGGACCAGCAGATGGAGCTGCTGCTGGGAGTAGTGGTATTAATGATGGGGAATTTCAAAGTTTAACGCAGGATTTAATTAATCTACACAAAAAATTGACAAAAACATGGTGGAACATGACAAGTTTGATTGAATATAAGAAATTAGGATTGGTGCCACGGGGCCTCAGGGTTCAAATATTCCCAGCTTGGGAAGTAGACCAGGAGTTTAAAACTACCTGGGAGAATGGTCTGCAGAGATGCTCATATATTATCATTGACATGTTGATAGATCAAGATAAATCAGTATCATTGAAGATCAAAAAGGACATAAAAAAGAAAGAAAGGGATTTAGAGACTTTCGACAGCAAAACCCAAATAGAGCCGTTCAAAATTCATCTCAAGGAAATAACTGATAAATATGAAAAATATATAATTAGAGGTAAAAAGAACAAGTTCCAGCGAGACAGACTAGACATGGAGAAACAGAGGGTGTATAGATGGACTCACAAAGGTAATGGGAGAACTTCCACCAAAACAACAGACAAAGGGGAGGGGCCAACTAAGATCGGAATAGGACCTAGCGTTAGCAGTGATTTTTTATCAACAGACACAAGCGACAGAGAAAGCAGCATAGAAGGGGGCGAAGAAGACCTAAACACCCGTGTCAGAAAAAAACACAATCTGAGACACTGGTCCCCGAGTTCGAAGCGAACCACGCGCCTCAACAACCGGAAACGGTTTTAAATATTCACCATCCCTTAGAAAACATAGGTAAACATACAAATGAGTTCCGTATTATTAACCTATCAACATATCAATTAACACAAACAGAAACTAATCTACTTACAAAGGGTTTGTCTTTTTCACCTATGAGTGGCCTAGACAAATTCGAACTAACCAAAGACATTTACCTTTTCTGTAGACAATTAACATTTAAAATGTTATACCATCAACCATCACTAGTGGATGAGCTACCAGACCAAGATAGACAAACCTTCAGGGACCTACTGGACTTATTGACTGAGAACGACGGATATCAGGGTAGGAGACGCTTTATTGGCAGATTGCCATCTCAAGCAACCCCCACATTTTCAATGTTCCCAACCATACAGATATTTTTCGAGACCACGTGTAGAGATATCAAAAGACTCCAATTAGACAAATACGGCCAAAATAATCTTACAAAGGAGGAAAAATCAGCATTATCAAACTTGAGGAATAATGATCTCATTGAAATTAAAGAATCAGACAAGGGTGGGAACATCGTGTTGTGGCCCAAAGATATGTATCTTCAGGAAGCAAGACGCCAACTGGACAATGTCCAATATTACCAAAAACTACCATGTGATCCAACATCAATATTCAAAAATCAATTGGACAATTTGATTGCAGGAGCTTTTTCCTCAGGCACGATAAATAAGAGAGAACGAGACTATTTAATAACAACTCATCCGGTTATTCCCACGTTCTACCTTGTGCCAAAGGTTCACAAATCCATCGACAGGCCACCAGGTAGACCGATTATCTCTGGGCTAGGGGATTATATGAGAAACCATGCTCCTATTTGGATTTTTTCTTACAGCCATTGGTGAAATCCTTGGACTCACATGTGCGAGACTCATCCCATCTCATAGAAATCTGTGAAAGCTTGGAGGTTCCTGACAATGCAATCCTAGTAACCCTAGACGTGGAGGCGTTATACACGAACATTGGACATGATTTGGGTATAATAACAATATCTTACTTCTTAAGTAAACAATCTACAGGGGATAGGGCCCACGATACATTCATCCTGAAACTACTCAAATTTGTCCTGGAAAAAAAACTCTTTTGTATTTGATAGGAATTTTTACAAACAAACCTCAGGCACAGCCATGGGGGCAAAATGTGCGCCCTCTTACGCTAACCTCTTTATGGGGTGGTGGGAGGAGACATGTACAGAGACTGGAGGATTTTTCTACACACGTGGTAAAATGGCTACGGTATATAGATGACATTGTCATAGTTTGGTCAGGGACAACTGAGGAATTGCATACCTTTATAGAGGGGCTCAACAATAATGATTGGAATATTAAATTAATGTCTTGTTTTTCTACTATCTCTGTTGAATTTCTAGATTTAAAACTAATGATCGACCAAAACCGGATCATTACCACACTATTTCGAAAATGGACAGCAACTAACAACCTTCTCCACTTCGAAAGTTTCCACCCAATGCACTTAAAAAAAGGCATTCCAAAAGGACAATTCCTTAGACTGAGGATTAATTGCAGCCGTATAGACGACTTTGTTGAAGAGTCTCGCCATTTGACCAACAGATTTCGTGAACGGGGGTACCCTCGTAGGACCATTTCAGGAGCATTTGAGTCATCAAGAGAGAAGACAAGAGAGGAGGCCCTTGTTGTGAATTTGCGTTTTGCTCCCTCTAGTGGTCATTAGTGAATTGACTCTGGAGCTTCTGTCTTCTCCTATATGCTCACCTGGGCCGTTGGTTCAGGGGCGTTGCTGTATGGGCTCCCTGGACCTTCGGTTCAGTGCCTGGCATCGTTGAAATCAGAGCTAATCTGTTGTGCTCTAGACTACTGATCCTGGTTCCTGCTTGTTAAAGCTAAGTCCGCTTCCTTGCTTTTTGCTTTTGTTTTGTTTTGTATTTTTGTCCAGCTTGTTCCAATCTGTATCCTGACCTTTGCTGGAAGCTCTAGGGGGCTGGTGTTCTCCCCCCGGACCGTTAGATGGTTCGGGGGTTCTTGAATCTCCAGCGTGGATTTTTATAGGGTTTTTGTTGACCAGATAAGTTATCTTGCTATATTCTGCTATTAGTAAGCTGGCCTCTCTTTGCTGAACCTGGTTCATTTCTGTGTTTGTCATTTCCTCTTACCTCACCGTTATTATTTGTGGGGGGCTTGTATCTTGCTTTGGGGTCCCTTTCTCTGGAGGCAAGAGAGGTCTTTGTTTTCTTCTCCTAGGGGTAGTTAGATTCTCCGGCTGGCGCGAGTCATCTAGCGATCACCGTAGGCATGATCCCCGGCTACTTCTAGTGTTGGCGTTAGGAGTAGCTATTTGGTCAACCCAGTTACCACAGCCCTATGAGCTGGATTTTTGTATCTCGCAGACTTACACGTTCCTCTGAGACCCTGTCCACTGGGGTCATAACAGTATGCCAGGCCAGTATTAAATGTTTAATGCATTGCAGAAGTGGGATTATAAGAAAGAAAATTTTGAGGTTTTTTTTCCCTCTCTTTTTTTTTTTTTTTTTCTTTTCCCCTTTACCTCAGAGTGGCTTAAGCTTGCTGCAGACATGAATGTCCAGACCTTGATTACAAGTGTGGACCAGCTTGCTGCTCGTGTGCAGGGTATACAAGATTATGTTATCAGAAATCCTAGGTCTGAACCCAAGATACCGATTCCTGAACCGTTTTCAGGAGACCGATTTAAGTTTAGGAATTTCAGGAATAATTGTAAATTGTTTTTGTCCCTGAGACCCTGTTCATCTGGAGACTCTGCTCAACAAGTAAAAATTGTTATTTCATTCTTACGGGGTGACCCTCAAGATTGGGCTTTTTCGTTGGCGCCAGGAGATCCGGCATTGGCTGATATTGATGCGTTTTTTCTGGCGCTCGGTTTACTTTATGAGGAACCCAATCTTGAGATTCAGGCAGAAAAAGCCTTGCTGGCTATGTCTCAGGGCCAGGACGAGGCTGAAGTGTATTGCCAAAAATTTCGGAAATGGTCCGTGCTGACACATTGGAACGAGTGTGCACTGGCTGCTAATTTTAGAAATGGCCTTTCTGAAGCCATTAAGAATGTGATGGTGGGTTTTCCCATTCCCACAGGTCTGAATGATACCATGTCCCTGGCTATTCAAATTGACCGGCGGTTGCGGGAGCACAAAACCGCAAATTCCCTCATGGTGTTGTCTGAACGGACACCTGATTTGATGCAATGTGATAGAATCCTGACTAGAAATGAGAGGAAAATTCATAGACGCCAGAATGGCTTGTGCTACTACTGTGGTGATTCTACACATGTTATCTCAGCATGCTCTAAGCGTCTTTCTAAGGTTGTTAGTCCTGTCACCGTTGGTAATTTGCATCCTAAGTTTATTCTGTCTGTAACTTTGATTTGCTCACTGTCATCTTATCCTGTCATGGCGTTTGTAGATTCAGGTGCTGCCCTGAGTCTTATGGATCTCTCATTTGCTAAGCGCTGTGGTTTCATTCTTGAACCATTAGAAAATCCTATACCTCTTAGGGGTATTGATGCTACGCCATTAGCAGAAAATAAACCGCAGTATTGGACACAGGTTACCATGTGCATGACTCCTGAACACCGCGAGGTGATACGTTTTCTTGTTTTGCATAAAATGCATGATGTGGTTGTTTTAGGGCTGCCATGGTTACAGACCCATAATCCAGTCCTGGACTGGAAGGCTATGTCAGTGTCTAGTTGGGGCTGTCGTGGTATTCATGAGGATTCCCTGCCTGTGTCTATTGCTTCTTCTACGCCTTCGGAAGTTCCGGAGTATTTGTCTGATTATCAGGATGTCTTTAGCGAGTCCAGGTCCAGTGCATTGCCTCCTCATAGGGAATGTGACTGTGCAATAGATTTGATTCCTGGCAGTAAGTTTCCTAAGGGAAGACTGTTTAATCTGTCGGTACCTGAACATACCGCTATGCGTTCATATATCAAGGAGTCTCTGGAGAAAGGACACATCCGTCCGTCTTCTTCCCCTCTTGGTGCGGGATTCTTTTTTGTGGCTAAAAAGGACGGATCTTTGAGGCCTTGTATTGACTATCGGCTTTTAAATAAGATCACTGTCAAATTTCAGTATCCTTTGCCGCTGTTGTCTGACTTGTTTGCCCGGATTAAAGGTGCCAAGTGGTTCACCAAGATAGACCTTCGTGGTGCGTACAACCTTGTGCGCATTAAGCAAGGTGATGAATGGAAAACCGCATTCAATACGCCCGAAGGTCATTTTGAGTACTTGGTGATGCCTTTTGGGCTCTCTAATGCCCCTTCAGTTTTTCAGTCCTTTATGCATGACATTTTCCGGAACTATCTGGATAAATTTTTGATCGTTTATCTGGATGATATTCTGTTTTTTTCTGATAATTGGGACTCGCATGTGGAGCAGGTCAGGATGGTCTTTAAAATTTTGCGTGAGAATTCTTTGTTTGTCAAGGGCTCAAAGTGTCTTTTTGGTGTACAGAAGGTTCCCTTTTTGGGGTTCATTTTTTCCCCTTCTGCTGTGGAGATGGACCCAGTCAAGGTCCGAGCTATTCTTGATTGGACTCAGCCCTCGTCAGTTAAGAGTCTTCAGAAGTTCTTAGGTTTCGCTAACTTCTACCGTCGTTTTATCGCTAATTTTTCTAGCATTGTGAAACCTTTGACGGATATGACCAAGAAGGGCTCCGATGTGGCTAATTGGGCTCCTGCGGCCGTGGAGGCTTTCCAGGAGTTGAAACGTCGGTTTACTTCGGCGCCTGTTTTGTGCCAGCCTGATGTCTCGCTTCCTTTTCAGGTTGAGGTGGATGCTTCAGAGATTGGAGCAGGGGCCGTTTTGTCGCAGAGAGGCCCTGGTTGCTCTGTTATGAGACCTTGCGCCTTTTTCTCTAGGAAGTTTTCGCCTGCTGAGCGAAATTATGATGTGGGCAATCGGGAGTTGTTGGCCATGAAATGGGCATTTGAGGAGTGGCATCATTGGCTCGAGGGTGCTAAGCATCGTGTGGTGGTCTTGACTGATCACAAAAATCTGATGTATCTCGAGTCTGCTAAACGCCTGAATCCTAGACAGGCCCGCTGGTCATTGTTTTTCTCCCGTTTTGACTTCGTTGTCTCGTATTTACCAGGTTCAAAGAATGTGAAGGTCGATGCTCTTTCCAGGAGCTTTGTGCCTGATGCTCCTGGAGTCGCTGAGCCTGTTGGTATTCTTAAGGATGGAGTTATCTTGTCAGCTATTTCTCCAGATCTGCGACGTGTGTTGCAGAGATTTCAGGCTGATAGGCCTGATTCTTGTCCACCTGACCGACTGTGCCTGATAAGTGGACCAGCAGAGTCATTTCCGAGGTTCATTCCTCGGTGTTGGCAGGTCACCCAGGAATTTTTGGCACCAGAGATCTGGTGGCCAGATCCTTTTGGTGGCCTTCCTTGTCAAGGGATGTGCGGTCATTTGTACAGTCCTGTGGGACTTGTGCTCGAGCTAAGCCTTGCTGTTCTCGTGCCAGCGGGTTGCTCTTGCCCTTGCCTGTCCCTAAGAGACCTTGGACACATATCTCCATGGATTTCATTTCTGATCTTCCGGTGTCTCAAGGCATGTCTGTTATCTGGGTGATATGTGATCGCTTCTCTAAGATGGTCCATTTGGTTCCTTTGCCTAAGCTGCCTTCCTCTTCCGATCTGGTTCCTGTGTTTTTCCAGAACGTGGTTCGTTTGCACGGCATCCCTGAGAATATTGTGTCAGACAGAGGATCCCAGTTCATTTCCAGATTCTGGCGATCCTTTTGTAGTAGGATGGGCATTGATTTGTCGTTTTCGTCTGCTTTCCATCCTCAGACTAATGGACAGACGAAGCGAACTAATCAGACTTTGGAGGCTTATTTGAGGTGTTTTGTCTCTGCTGATCAGGACGATTGGGTGACCTTCTTGCCGTTGGCTGAGTTTGCCCTTAATAATCGGGCTAGTTCCGCCACTTTGGTTTCGCCGTTTTTCTGCAACTCTGGTTTCCACCCTCGTTTTTCTTCGGGTCATGTGGAACCTTCTGACTGTCCTGGGGTGGATTCTGTGGTGGATAGGTTGCAGCGGATCTGGAATCTTGTGGTGGACAACTTGAAGTTGTCACAGGAGAGGGCTCAGCGCTTTGCCAACCGCCGCCGCGGTGTGGGTCCCCGACTACGTGTTGGGGATTTGGTGTGGCTTTCTTCCCGCTTTGTTCCTATGAAGGTTTCCTCTCCCAAATTTAAACCTCGTTTTATTGGTCCTTACAAGATATTGGAAATCCTTAATCCTGTATCCTTTCGTCTGGATCTTCCTGTGTCGTTTGCTATCCACAACGTGTTTCATAGGTCCTTGTTGCGGCGGTACGTTGTGCCTGTAGTTCCTTCTGCTGAGCCTCCTGCTCCGGTGTTGGTTGAGGGCGAGTTGGAGTACGTGGTGGAGAAGATCTTGGATTCTCGTCTCTCCAGGCGGAGGCTTCAGTACCTGGTCAAGTGGAAGGGCTATGGTCAGGAAGATAATTCCTGGGTGGTCGCCTCTGATGTTCATGATTTAGTTCGTGCCTTTCACGCCGCTCATCCTGATCGCCCTGGTGGTCGTGGTGAGGGTTCGGTGACCCCTCACTAAGGGGGGGGTACTGTTGTGAATTTGCGTTTTGCTCCCTCTAGTGGTCATTAGTGAATTGACTCTGGAGCTTCTGTCTTCTCCTATATGCTCACCTGGGCTGTTGGTTCAGGGGCGTTGCTGTATGGGCTCCCTGGACCTTCGGTTCAGTGCCTGGCATCGTTGAAATCAGAGCTAATCTGTTGTGCTCTAGACTACTGATCCTGGTTCCTGCTTGTTAAAGCTAAGTCTGCTTCCTTGCTTTTTGCTTTTGTTTTGTTTTGTATTTTTGTCCAGCTTGTTCCAATCTGTATCCTGACCTTTGCTGGAAGCTCTAGGGGGCTGGTGTTCTCCCCCCGGACCGTTAGACGGTTCGGGGGTTCTTGAATCTCCAGCGTGGATTTTTATAGGGTTTTTGTTGACCAGATAAGTTATCTTGCTATATTCTGCTATTAGTAAGCTGGCCTCTCTTTGCTGAACCTGGTTCATTTCTGTGTTTGTCATTTCCTCTTACCTCACCGTTATTATTTGTGGGGGGCTTGTATCTTGCTTTGGGGTCCCTTTCTCTGGAGGCAAGAGAGGTCTTTGTTTTCTTCTCCTAGGGGTAGTTAGATTCTCCGGCTGGCGCGAGTCATCTAGCGATCACCGTAGGCATGATCCCCGGCTACTTCTAGTGTTGGCGTTAGGAGTAGCTATTTGGTCAACCCAGTTACCTCAGCCCTATGAGCTGGATTTTTGTATCTCGCAGACTTACACGTTCCTCTGAGACCCTGTCCACTGGGGTCATAACAGGCCTTAGAACCTCGGGTAAGACCAGTTTCAAACACAGTTAATCTGATTACTAAATTCAGCAACCAGTGGAGTGATATATACCGCATTTTAAATGCCATCTGGGGTATCCTGAGGAGTGAACCAAAATTAAGATCTTATATTGGGGATCGGCCTAAGGTAGTAACAAGAAGGGCAAAAAATTTAAAAGATTATCTGTCCAATAGCCATTACAGACGCCCAACCACAAAACTAAGGACTAGCCACTCGAACAAGGGATCCTATCCCTGTGGTAGCTGCTCCATTTGCCCAAACATGATTGCCAGCAGGGGGATTACAGTCAAACATTTGCCTACACAGATACAATCTAAAACACATTTCAATTGCCGTTCACGCAATGTGGTTTATGCATTGTTCTGTGGTTGTGACAAAATCTACGTCGGTCAGACGACCCAGGAGATACGACGTAGAATACAGCAACATCTGTCCAACATAGCTACTGCTAGATCAGATAAATCAAAAGGAAAAGCGATAACATCAGTGGCATCGCACTTCTTAGAAGCCCATGCTGGTTCGGGGGATTCCCTCAAGGTTATGGGCTTAGAAGGAGTAAGTACAAACATAAGAAGTGGCAATGTAACGGAGGAGCTTTTGCGTCGAGAAGCTAGATGGATATACGATCTAGATAGTCTTACACCTAATGGTCTCAACGAAGAGTTGTTATATTCCGGCTTCTATAAAAAGAAATGACCTGAACAACTCCTCTCCACTGACCATAGGGGAGTGAGCCTCTTCTTGTACATATATTCCATCTATATGCATGGTTTATGCATTAAGAAACGTTTTCTCTCTTTCTCCCTTTTCTTTCCCATGCTACCTATAGTGTAAACCTACTTAAGGGGACGGATGAAATAGGACAAACTTTGGAATTCAGCCCCCTACAATGAAGACTCTAGAAGAAATCATTGAGAAAATTCCACATGAATCACAGTGGACCTCTAATCCTGTGGTTTTTTTTGAACTTGCAGATAAAACATCGGGAATAAATAGTCAGGAGGGGATGTGTGACATATATACGTAACTCCACGACTTTATAACTCTCGTAAAAGAGGCTTTGAAATTTTATAGTATATTAAGGAATCTGTGTATAAACTAACTATCTAGCACAGGAATATATGCTTTTTCAGCTTTATCTTTTAGGATATTCAGCTTTATTATAAAATTGAATATGATCAAAAACACAGAAGGTTGTAGATCCGCATGTGATATATGCAACATATAAAGTACTTGGACTGGTGCTACATAGCAACCAACTTCCAAAGTATAACTGGGTATGTGTGTGGGCTACGCACACAACCAGGTGTACAATGAAAGGGTACCAGTAGAGCACCAAATGTATAGGCGAGTGTGTTTGAGTTCTGGGGTCACAATAACAATAAATTGCAGTCGCGCAGATATATATAAGGATACTGACTTTGTAATTCAGATATACAAGCGCATACATTTTTTAAGATAAAACAAGAGGCATAGATTAGACATGCAACTTGTTTTGTAAAAACGTTATCCCGGACTCATGCGCAAGCGCATAAAGATAAAATCCGAGCACCCAGTACGCAGGCGTGGTTACAATACCTACAAGCGCAGGCGTATATAAATATACTCTCCTGGACCTAGACGCGCCTGCGCACTCTAAAGGAAAAAGTGTAGCAGACTAATGCGCAAGCGCTCTGCAAGGAGACGACCCCAGACTTACACTTCTGGGTTGGGGCCGGACACGCTGAATGTTACTGCCATTTCCTGCTTCTCACACCTGGAACAAGGATAAATGCGATTTAGATAGGTTATATAGATAGATTTCCACACAAAGGATACACTCGCCTTGAAAAAGACACCGTGTGTGTCGGAACGCGTGGGCTTCTCACTCCATCACATTCTGGCTGCACCACTGCTTAAGGGACCAGGGGGCGACCGTAGAGGACTGGCTAGGGTGAAGTATACAGCTCTTGCCTGTTATGTTGGTTGGCAAATAATGCCTTTATATTGGTATCTATGATCTGTGATGTTGTTGATGTTGATGTGAACATCTCTGTAGACCAAATATCAGGCCAAGCAATATCAATGTACTTGAATGTAGTGGCAGTATGCCATTTGCAGGCAAAATTGTTACAATCCATGAGTCTGCCATATCATTTGTGATTTTCTATCCAGAGGCATTTATTTGCTTATGTATGATATATTCCTCTTGTATATAAAATGTCGCTGACCTAAGGGTTCCGCATATTGGAATTATCTTTGTATAATATTCTATGCAGCAATTGTGTTCATATAATTAAATTTGGTGCAAAAAATTTCTCTAAGCCAGGCAATATTCATATGATTAGGCAAATTTTTGTATGAAATATTTGTTTTTTGGACTATTGGAGCTGCTTACTCTTTGGAGTATTTTTAAATGTTTTTAAATTGTGTGCAGTATCTTTATGTGGAAATAAACTTTTGTAATTTTGAAACAAAACCTTTTTGTGGAGTTCCAACCTTTTTTGGCATGTGCTTTCTTCTCTAAATTGATGCAAAACTAGGCTCACGCAAAACTTGAGCTAATGTATACTGCCAGGGGGGAGGGCTTCCTGTTGGCTGGGGATTTATCAGTCTGCCAATAGCAACCAATCACAGCTCAGCTTCTATTTTGCTACAGTTAATTAATCTGAGCTCTGATTGGTTAATATAGGCAACAAAGGTCATTCTCAGTATAACAAAGCTTGTGAGAAGTATTAGCATGTCAGTTAGGTGGAAATGCTGATGTCAGTCACATTACCTCTATGTGAGAGGATATAGAAACTGCCAGTTACAGACTATTTTTACCACAATAATGCCTCATAAGAAAAGGAATTCCATGGCACGAATGTCAGCTGATGCGAAAAGAAAAGCTGCATTATGGGCCAATGAAAAATGTGAAGACCGAGAAACAAGGCTGACACATATGAGAACAGCAGCTGCTTCCTCAAGAGCCAATGAACTTTCTGAGGAGAGGGAAGCGAGGCTTGCAGACATGAAAACAAGAGCTGCTTCCCCAAGAGCCAATGAACTTTCTGAGGAGAGGGAAGCGAGGCTTGCAGATATGAAAACAAGAGATGCTTCCTCAAGAGCCAATGAACTTTCCGAGGAGAGGGAAGCGAGGCTTGCAGACAAGAGAACAAGAACTGCTTCCTCAAGAGCAAATGAACTTTCTGAGGAGAGGGAAGCGAGGCTTGCAGATAAGAGAAGAAGGGCTGCTTCCTCAAGGGCCAATGAGTCATCTCAGCAGAGAGAAGGCCAACTTGCCACTAAGAGAATTGCTATTTCTTCCACCAGGGCACAGGAAATAGTTGGAGATTTGAAACATGCTGCCTTTTGTTACCAGTCAGACATAAACTATCAGGATAATCCTAAAGTTCAGATAGGAAAAATGGATGTGGTCTGCATGTACTGCAGTTCCCTGAAATGGAAAGATGAACCGCCAGGTTTATGCTGTGCAAATGGCAAGATAAAACTTCCACCACTCCTGTCACCACCAGATCCCCTAAAGTCTCTGATGACAGGTACCAGTACAATATCAAAGCATTTCTTGGACAACATCAGGAAGTACAACTCCTGCTTCCAAATGACAGCATTTGCTGCAACAAAAGAAATGTTTACAACAGGATTTATGCCGACATTTAAAGTTCAAGGACAGGTTTACCACTCAATTGGCTCACTGCTTCCATTACAAGGAGAAGAACCTCAATTTCTTCAACTCTTCTTCATGGGAAATGCAAAAGCAGAGGCTCAACGGAGATGCTCTTTAATTCCTAACACTCGCCTTGATATTGTCACTATTTTGCAGCAGTTCCTTCACTCCAACAATCCATATGTTCAACTTTTCAAGACTGCACTTGAATGCATGCCAAATGACGATTACAAGGTTGTCATTCGAGCTGACAAATCACCACAAGGTGAACATCAGCGGCGTTTCAATACTCCCACATTTGATGAGGTAGTCATCTTGATTGTAGGTAATGATTTTCAAAGCCGTGACATTGTGCTTCAGAAAAGGAACAATAGTTCGCAACGAGTAGCAGAAACTCACAGGTCCTATGATGCACTGCAATATCCAATCATCTTTTGGCAGGGACAGGATGGCTATCACTTTGGAATACCTCAGACAGATCCTACAACAGGCAAACCTACAGGAAAAAAAAGTGTCTGCCATGGACTTCTATGCATGTAGGATCATGACAAGATTTGCAGAGGAAAATCACATCTTGAAATGCAAACACCTCTTCCACCAATTTATTGTTGACATGTATGCAAAGACTGAAAGTGAACGTCTTTTTATATATCCAACTAAATCAAAAGAAGCTCAGGGCTGAGGAATATATTCATCTTAGAGATGCTGTTGCAAATGATGCTGATCCAAAAGAGTTGGGGAAAATGGTTATTCTTCCATCAACTGTCACTGGAAGCCCACGACACATGCATGAATGCACACAGGATGCAATGATTATATGAGAAAGTATGGCCATCCGGATCTTTTCATCACCTTTACTTGCAATCCTGCCTGGGAGTAAATTGGAGGGCACCTGTTGCTGGACCAAAAGGAGCATCTATTCTGCTATTGAGAAATTCGGATCCACCAAAGCTGTGTAATGGAACAAGATTCTTGATTAAGAACCTGTTTCCACATGTAATTGAGGCAACAATTTTGACTGGATGTGCAACAGGAGAAGATGTTTTCATTCCAACAATTCCTCTCATTCCATCTGATTTGCCTTTTGATTTTAAATGCCTCCAGTTTCCTGTTCGACTGGCATTTGCTATGTCCATCAACAAGGCTCAGGGACAGTCTTTGAAAGTAGTTGGAATTGATTTACAATCTCCATGCTTTTCTCATTGTCAACTTTATGTGGCCTGTTCAAGAGTTGGAACAGCCAAAAATCTGTTCGTCTTTGCACCTGAAGGAAAAACTAAGAATGTCGTTTATCAAAAGGCTCTTGAATAAGTAGTAGAAGATTACTTCACATTACTTGGCCTTTTTAGTTAAATCTGTGTGGAATATCTCTGGTGTTGAAATATATGTTGTGAAATGCTTCTATTAGCTTAGTTTTTGCCCTTAAAATAACATTTCAATCTATTTGTGTTGCGGTTTTTGTGTGCAGAATAAATTTTTGTTAACACATTCTATTTTGCTAACAAGAGTTATTAACCCAGACAAAGCTGGGTAGTACAGCTAGTATATTTATAATCAGGTACAAATGTGAGCTCTTATTGCCAGCATATTGCATATAGAGTTTGAGCTGGTCTTCTCCAAAGACTTAACGTAATCCTGTCACGTCCCAAGTAGATAGTGAGCGGTGGCTGTAACCACGCCCCAGTAATGACTGAAAGCCGTCTCTTCAGTGCATCAGTATAGAGCAGGCTGTTAGTTAGTGCAGGATTGTGGTTACAACCGCTGCTATGTATTGAGCAGTGAGTGAAGCCACGCTGCCGTGCATTTATGACTGGAAGCCGGATGCTACTGAGAGTAAGAAAGTTTATTTCCTCCTGGCAGCTGGGCTTTCAGTGCACCAGCCGAGCAGCTTTGGTACACTATTAATCTGCAAGTTAATAACATTTTGGAGCGTAACAGGTTTCCTTTAAATATCAATTAAAGAGTACCTACCACTAATTTTTTTATTGAGCAAAAGAGTTGACAGCCCTAGACAGGTGATTTTCCTAAATATTAGTAACAAGAGTGAGCAGAAGTCTCTCTAACGCCCTCCAACCAGCAGTGCCACATTGCTTACTGAGTGGTAACCAAACAGTAATACCCTTAGATGGGTTAGTGCAAAGAGCATCATGACAACACACAAGATTTCACATTTTCACTGTGAACGGCTCCTGAGTGTTGTAGAATTCCTTTCTACATGCTAGGATCCCACAAAGCAGAAATTTGGGCACAACTTTTGCTATAAAGTCTTGCTTTGTCTTGGGGACATTAGGGGCTTTCCTGGGTACATTTGTAAGTAACTCATTAAAGGTGTTCTTCAGAAATAGACTATCAATATATACGACACCAATCAGCTGTTAGCTAAAAGAAAGGCCATCAGTGTAATATATTATCATACCCGGAGAACATCTTCGAGGACCCTGATAACTGATACAGGTTGCCTCAACCATGGGCAGCAGGAATCAGACACTGGTTCTGTTATTTCAGGCAGGTATGTTTTACCATGAAACATTGCAGCTGTCACTGATGGGTTTTTTTCATCTGCTCCCCTTGAGTGACTGGTTTCTCTTTTTGTATATGCATAAGGAGAGACCTGTCATTTAGGGACTTTCTGTTGTATTGTCTCCTATACACAGTACATGCAGAAATGTGGATTCAAGCTCTTCTTTTTCTGTATCACAAAGACAGAAGCTGCAAAAAGCAGTACTGAGCTGTGCGGTTGAGAATCCAGCACTGAGGTGAAATAAATTTACTAGATGCTCCAGCACTGTTTTCTTATGGTGTTCAATACTCCTCCTCTCTCCAGAGGACTGACCGAGATAATTTAAAATTCTGCTGAAGAAAACCCAGTGTCCACGTTCTCCATATTTAATTCATTTAATTAAATTAAGCTATTGTAGGTGTTACTTTGCCCTTTATCTATATGGACCACATTGAATGTTTTCGGGCTGGGGCAGCATTCAGTATCTGCTTCCTCTCATACGCAACAGTATGAGAGTAAGTGGACCCGTGGAAGCGTGAAATGGCTGTAGTCCTCCGTTGTCTCCACCTCTTCTCCCGTGCCGCTATGTGTGCATCTGCTCTTGAATAAAGAACAAATGACCGGTATGGTGAGTGCTGCCTCTTCTTTTCATTGGACATTCTTCTGCACTTTCTATCTGGCTGCCACCCCGATTACCGTACGCCTTTATACCGGACCCTCCAGGAGTTGTCTCAGTCAGGTGCAATGGGTCACGACACGTCCTCTACCCATTGACTATATAATTGTTTAGGCCTACTTCTCGCTAGAGCATCTTAGTATGGAGTTCAATGGAAGCTATGTACACTTGTGTGAAATAACAACCCTAGTGGTGACTGCAGGTATTCAGAATTTTATTTTCTAATTGTATTGTGCAAAAGGAAGCAGGATCTCCGTATCAGAAAAAGAGGTAATACGACTGTAGAGTTTTCTTGTAAAATTACTTTGCATAAAAGGATAGTCTTAACCAATTTTTGTGAAGCATAAGGATTGCACACAAGAACACTTTGCTGAGTCGAAGGCTTCTGTGCCATGGGGAAATCAGGAGAGATAGCTGTCAACTGAAGAATAGTTCATTTTACAGCTGTCTAAAATGCATGGTTAGCATAAGGCCCAGCAAATGTAATACTGTCCTTAATTCAAACCCATTAATTCATTTTACTAGTGACTCATAAATTCTTTTTATGTCATGCCATAAAAAGGGGAACAAAGTGTCTGTTACACAGCAGTTTAAGACATATTTCACATCCTGTTTGTGCAGTCGCAGAAGCCAGATGGCACATAAGTTGGTTAAGCAGAAAATGACAGAAGCTAAATTCTGCAAATAGTTGAGACTTTCTAACTAATCACTTGATTTGGCTGTGTTCTGCAATTACATGAGACTTTCTAGGGGCAGACACTGACAGCTTCGGACATCCATGCAAGAAGTGTGTCTTTGCCTCTCTCACTCTATGGCAACAAAGCTAGAAATGATAATATATATATATATATATATATATATATGTATATATATATATATATAATATGTATATACAAATAGCACTATTCATAACGAGATAACACTTTGCAAAAATTGGATGGTGCTATACATTACAAGAAAAAAAGGGGTTTGTTATAGTGTTAGCCAGATGATAAAGTAATTCTCTCAGTGTGAAAAACAAGATAATCTTGTAGCTATGATACCTTTTAATGGCTAACAAAGATAAAATAAATGTTGCTGTGTAACATCATTTATTTAAATTTTGTTAGCCATTAAAAGGTATCATAACTACAAGATTATCTTGCTTTTAACACTGAGAGCACATTACAAGAAAGAACACTATGTAAGAAAGGACAGTGCTATAAATAACTAAAAATGATCCTACGAAAAAGGGGATGATGCTATACATAACAAGAGAGGATGCTATGTATTAAGGGACCATGCTATACATACTAAGAGACGTTAATATGTAAAAAGGGACAGCACTATACATAACGAGTAGCCAATGTAATAAGGAACAGCAATAGACATAATAAGGGAAGGTGATTATGTAATAAGGAACTCTGCTATGTATAAAAGGGAGGAACCTATGCAATAAGGGACTGCACTATTCATAATTAAAGAAGATGTCTAATAAGGGACGGTGCTATACATAATGTGTTCACTATATGCTAAGGGATGGTGCTGTACATAATGAGTACGCTATATACTATGCATAATACATTGATGCATAATGAGGGGGTTGTTTTTCAAACAAGCGTTGCTCTCATCTGCTCACTGCAAGTTATAAAGTATAGATACAAAATAAATATTTACATCCAGTAATTTACTGCTGTTGTCTCATTTGATAGCGTAATTTCCATTTATTTTATTTTCCATCTGGTTAGACCTTCATGTCAACAGCTACTAGCCGTGACTCACAGTGATCACCGTGACCATGAAAATAACAAAGTTACATATACTGTATATATTTGCCTCCTGGATAAAATATCCCCCACACTATATCCCTAAATATAAGTGTTCTACCAGTCCATGAGACTTTCTAGCTAATCATCAGGTTTGGTCGTGTCTTTGACATTTTGATTTTAAAACATTCACATGAAATAATAATAATAATCTTTATATTTATATAGCGCTAACATATTCAGCAGCGCTTTACATTTTGCACACATTATTATTCCTCTGAAAGCTGGAGGAGTGACTGCTCCAGTAAGGAGGGAAATAGGAGAGCAGGGCAGGCCAGACAGGTGCTGGTAGTGGGGGACTCAATTATTAGGGGAACAGATAGGGCAATCTGTCACAAAGACAGGGATCGTCGGACGGTGTGCTGCCTACCTGGCGCTCGAGTCCGACACATCGCTGATCGGGTTGACAGGTTATTGGGAGGGGCTGGTGAGGACCCAGCGGTCATGGTGCACATTGGCACAAATGACAAAGTTAGAGGTAGGTGGAAGGTCCTTAAAGATGATTTCAGGGAATTAGGCTGCAAGCTGAAAGCAAGGACCTCCAACGTGGTATTTTCCGAAATACTGCCTGTACCACGTGCCACGCCAGAGAGGCAACGGGAGATTAGGGAGGTTAATAAGTGGCTCAAGAATTGGTGTAGGAAGGAGGGGTTTGGGTTCCTGCAGAACTGGGCCGACTTCTCAGTTGGCTACAGGCTCTACGCTAGGGACGGGCTGCACCTCAATGGGGAAGGTGCAGCTGTGCTGGGGGAGAAAATGGCTAGAAGGTTGGAGGAGTGTTTAAACTAGGGATTGGGGGGGAGGGTATTCATTTTATAGGAGGGGAAGATAGTGCAGATAGAGACCTGGGCACGAATAAGGAAGTTGGGGGTGGCGGTGGCATGGGGGGTGGGGTTAGAACAGTTAGTAATTTAAGAAAGAATAGAGGTACAGAGAGGAACATCAAGTGCATGTATACTAATGCCAGAAGCCTCGCCAACAAAATGGACGAATTAGAATTAATATTGTTGGAGCATAATTATGACATGGTGGGGATAGCTGAAACATGGCTGGATGAGAGCCATGACTGCGCTGTTAATTTGCAGGGTTATAGCCTTTTCAGAAATGACCGTACAGATAAGCGAGGGGGTGGGGTGTGTCTGTATGTAAAATAGACCTTAAAACCCATCCTGCGTGATAATATAGGTGAATCTAATGAAAATGTAGAGTCCCTGTGGGTGGAGATAAGGGGAGGGGGAAAAAATAATAAATTACTGATAGGGGTTTGTTATAAATCTCCAAAAATATTGGAAGCAATGGAATATCCTCGTAAAGCAAATAGATGAAGCTGCGACTCAAGGAGAAGTCATTATTATGGGGGACTTCAACTACCCTGAAATAGATTGGGGAACAGAAACCTGCAGTTCCAGTAAAGGTAATCGGTTTTTGACAACTATGAGAGACAATTACCTTTCACAACTGGTTCAGGACCCAACAAGAAGGGGGGCACTGCTAGACCTAATATTAACCAACAGGCCAGGCCGCATATCAAATATAAGGGTTGGGGGTTACTTGGGGAATAGTGATCCCAAAATAATAAGTTTTCATATATCCTTTAATAAGATGTGTAGTAGAGGGGTGACAAGGACACTAAACTTCAGGAGGGCAAATTTCCAACGGGTAAGAGATGATCTTGGTGCAATTAACTGGGACGATATCCTGAGGCATAAAAATACACAAAGAAAATGGGAGACGTTTATTAGCATCATGGATAGGACCTGTGCACAGTATATACCATATGGGAATAAACATACTAGAAATAGGAGGAAACCAATATGGCTAAATAGAGCTGTAAGGGGCGCAATAAGGGACAAAAAGAAAGCATTTAGAGAATTAAAGGAAGTAGGTAGTGAGGAGGCATTAAATAAATACAGAAAATTAAATAAATTCTGTAAAAAGCAAATCAAGGCAGCAAAGATTGAGACAGAGAGACTCATTGCCAGAGAGAGCAAAAATAATCCCAAAATATTCTTTAACTACATAAATAGTAAGAAACTAAAAAATGATAGTGTTGGCCCCCTTAAAAATAGTCTGGGTGAAATTTTGGATGAGGATGAGGAAAAAGCCAATATGCTAATTGACTTTTTTTCATCAGTATTTACAAAAGAAAATCCCATGGCAGCCAATATGACTAGTGATAAAAATTCCCAATTAAAGGTTACCTGCTTAACCCAGCAGGAAGTACGGCGGCGTCTAAAAATCACAAAAATTGACAAATCTCCGGGCCCGGATGGGATACACCCCCGAGTACTGCAGGAATTAAGTACAGTCATTGATAGACCATTATTTTTAATCTTTAAAGAGTCCATAATAACAGGGTCTGTACCACAGGACTGGCGTATAGCAAATGTGGTGCCAATATTCAAAAAGGGGACAAAAACTGAACTCGGAAATTATAGGCCAGTAAGTTTAACCTCTACTGTGGGTAAAATCCTGGAGGGCATTCTAAGGGATGCTATACTGGAGTATCTGAAGAGGAATAACCTCATGACTCAATATCAGCACGGGTTTACTAGGGACCGTTCATGTCAGACTAATTTGATAAGCTTCTATGAAGAGGTAAGTTCCGTACTGGACCAAGGGAGCCCAGTGGATGTAGTGTATATGGACTTTTCAAAAGCTTTTGATTCGGTGCCACACAAAAGGTTGTTACATAAAATGAGAATAATGGGGATAGGGGAAAATATGTGTAAGTGGATTGAGAGCTGGCTCAGGGATAGGAAACAAAGGGTGGTTATTAATGGAGCAGATTCGGACTGGGTCGCGGTTAGCAGTGGGGTACCACAGGGGTCAGTATTAGGCCCTCTTCTTTTTAACATATTTATTAATGACCTTGTAGGGGGCATTCAGAGTTGAATTTCAATATTTGCAGATGACACTAAACTCTGCAGGGTAATCAATACAGAGGAGGACAATTTTATATTACAGGATGATTTATGTAAACTAGAAGCTTGGGCTGATAAATGGCAAATGAGCTTTAATGGGGATAAATGTAAGGTCATGCACTTGGGTAGAAGGAATAAGATGTATAACTATGTGCTTAATTCTAAAACTCTGGGCAAAACCGTCAATGAAAAAGACCTGGGTGTATGGGTGGATGACAAACTCATATTCAGTGGCCAGTGTCAGGCAGCTGCTACAAAGGCAAATAAAATAATGGGATGCATTAAAAGAGGAATAGATGCTCATGAGGAGAACATAATTTTACCTCTATACAAGTCACTAGTTCGACCACACTTAGAATACTGTGCACAGTTCTGGTCTCCGGTGTATAAGAAAGACGTAGCTGAACTGGAGCGGGTGCAGAGAAGAGCGACCAAGGTTATTAGAGGACTGGGGGGTCTGCAATACCAAGATAGGTTATTACACTTGGGGCTATTTAGTTTGGAAAAACGAAGACTAAGGGGTGATCTTATTTTAATGTATAAATATATGAGGGGACAGTACAAAGACCTTTCTGATGATCTTTTTAATCATAGACCGGTGACAGGGACAAGGGGGCATCCTCTACGTCTGGAGGAAAAAAGGTTTAAGCATAATAACAGACGCGGATTCTTTACTGTAAGAGCAGTGAGACTATGGAACTCTCTGCCGTATGATGTTGTAATGAGTGATTCATTACTTAAATTTAAGAGGGGACTGGATACCTTCCTGGAAAAGTATAATGTTACAGGGTATATATATTAGATTCTTTGATAGGGAGTTGATCCAGGGAACTAGTCTGATTGCCGTATGTGGGGTCGGGAAGGAATTTTTTTTCCCCAATGTGGAGCTTACTCTTACCACATTTTTTTTTGCCTTCCCCTGGATCAACATGTTAGGGCATGTTAGGCTATGGGTTGAACTAGATGGACTTAAAGTCTTCCTTCAACCTTAATAACTATGTTACTATGTATTATCATCACTGTCCCCGATGGGTCTCACAATCTAAACTCCCTATCAGTATGTCTTTGGAATGTGGGAGGAAACCCACACAAACATGGAGAGAACATACAAACTCTTTGCAGATGTTGTCCTTGGTGGGGTTGTGCTAACCACTGCGCCACCGTGCCGCCAACAAACTGCTTACTAGTTGCTCCTTTTAAGAAATCTAGCCTTAAACTGTGTAGCTAACTGCTGCACTGAAACCCACGATGGACAGAAGAATCATGCTTTTGATCCTTCCATTCCTTTGCAATAATTTTTAATCTTATTTTTATTGCTATATTGTATCCACTATCCAGACCTCAAATACTATGTGCACAGAGGCTTTTTTCAACAAGTTGGACAAACCATGCCCTTGAGTAAAATAGATGGAAGCAACACTACAGGTAGACCCATGTTCTATAAAATATATGCAATATCTAATAATTGAATAATATAGAAATTATATTTTGTTAATGTTTGATAATGAGTGCCTCATTCATATACTTTGAATTTAAGGACAGAATCTGCATGGAGTTTGTATGTTTTCCCATGTTTACTTGATAGTTCCTTTTAAACAAGTCCAATCATTAGGCTCCAATTCATTAAGAATGGCATTTTGCATACTAGTCTTAATGCTAGGCATGCAGAATTAAGACCCCTCTAATTCATTAAGAGGCATATGAATTCAGCACATCTTATCAGTGAAGAGCGCCTGGCATGAAAATGTCAAAAGGCACATTATTTTTGCACAACTTTGTGTTATGTAAAAATGCTGTGGCATTTGAAGCATATTACAATTTGATAGTCTTTAGTGATTGATACCTTTTAATGGCTAACAGAAAAAGATGGCAAAAAATGTCAAGCTTTCGAGACTACTCAGGTCTCTTCATCAAACATACTGTATGCTTGATGAAACGACCTGAGTAGTATCAACCACTGAGGACCCTCAAATGTTAATATTTTTCTATCTACTGTCTAACATGGTACAAAGATATATGTTACGTGCACGCCACTGGGTTCAGATAGTGATGGGACAGGTCTCATGAATTCTTTGGAACTCTGGGGGAACTTTTACTCAGGGTGGCCATACACTGCAGCTTCCTCAGGCACAAGATGGATCCACTTGCTCACACAGACACAATTGATAGAGTCCTCAAGAACAGATGAATGGTGTAGTTTAATATCACAGCACATCCACTGCAATTCAAGTCTCTTAAGCACGGGCTTCATAAACAGTACAGCTGCCTCTTAAAGGCACATTGACTAACAGTCTCTTTAGATAGCACAGTTCAGCACAGATCAAGACTCTTTACAAAAGCACAGGAGTATGCAGCATTCTTTCTAGCACAGTGAGATGGAGGAGGGGGCAGGGTTTGCTGAGAGAGATGATCCGTGACACAATTCCTTCCAGTCCTTATCTTCGTGCTCATGATAGACTTTCTCATCCAGCAGTATAGAGGTTAGCCCAGCTTCACGCTTTAATGGAATCCTGTGTCCCTATGGTTCACTTGCCTGAACGTTTGTGAGAGACAGATCACACACCACTCATCCCTTCAGCTGCTGCCAGACTAGTAAACAAGTTCCCACAATCCCCCTGGGGCTCTGCTAACCACTCTCCTGTGACTGTGTTAAGCCCTCTATTTGCTGGATGCCTTTGAAGCAACAGCACTCACCACTACTTCTGCATGTCACATATATATTTTTCCTACAGCAACATTTGTAGGTGATTGACATAAGAATCCTGGTGTAACTACTATGATGAATCAGTGCCTTAGTGTATAACTGGATGTGATCATTTGACACTCACTTGGCAATCACTAAAGTGTGCAGCAGATGTATTACTCGTAATATGCAGTAGTATGCATTATGAATATACTGTATGTATTACTGGCAACAAGAATACATCACATAAATTTAAAGCTGCAACATCATTAATATTGGTACTTAATTTTCATGTTTTTTTTTTGTGAAACTCTTATTTTGGTTTCTTTTTTTTTCTTGAATCAAAGCCCAAAGTTGTTACTAGTTTCGAATTCCAACATTACTATGTTGTTTTCCTTTTCTGCCAGAAAATATAAGTGCTTGGCAATCACAAGCATATTGCATTATTTTGCTGTATCTAAAGTGATACTAGGTTACAGACACTGTGACTATGTGATACCTTTTGTGCACCGATCCTGCGCTGTACTATATGCCCCTCTACTTGTATGGGCTTATTCCGGTCCACCACTGGGGACGTTAGTTCCCGGGTGACTAGTTTCTGTCATGTTGCTTTAGGCATATTTTCCATCTACTGGTCTCACCATATACCGTTTGGTCTTCTATTTGTGTAATTTTATTGATTATTAATAAAATTTGGTTTTTATTGGATTATATGACTGCATTTTTTTGCTCCTAGTTTACTAGGAGTTAAGTACAGTCATTGATAGACCATTATTTTTAATCTTTAAAGACTCCATAATAACAGGGTCTGTACCACAGGACTGGCGTATAGCAAATGTGGTGCCAATATTCAAAAAGGGGACAAAAACTGAACTAGGAAATTATAGGCCAGTAAGCTTAACCTCTACAGTGGGTAAAATCCTGGAGGGCATTCTAAGGGATGCTACACTGGAGTATCTGAAGAGGAATAACCTCATGACCCAATATCAACATGGGTTTACTAGGGACCGTTCCTGTCAGACTAATCTGATCAGCTTCTATGAAGAGGTAAGTTCCGGACTGGACCAAGGGAACCCAGTGGACGTAGTGTATATGGATATGGTGCCACACAAAAAGGTGATACATAAAATGAGAATAATGGGGATAGGGGAAAATAAGTGTAAGTGGGTTAAGAGCTGGCTTAGGGATAGGAAACAAAGGGTGGTTATTAATGGAGCACACTCGCACTGGGTCGCGGTTAGCAGTGGGGTACCACAGGGGTTAGTATTATAATAATAATAATAATTTTTATTTATATAGCGCCAACATATTCCGCAGCGCTTTACAACTTATAGAGGGGACTTGTACAGACAATAGACATTACAGCATAACAGAAATCACAGTTCAAAACAGATACCAGGAGGAATGAGGGCCCTGCTCGCAAGCTTACAAACTATGAGGAAAAGGGGAGACACGAGAGGTGGATGGTAACAATTGCTTTAGTTATTTGGACCAGCCATAGTGTAAGGCTCGGGTGTTCATGTAAAGCTGCATGAACCAGTTAACTGCCTAAGTATGTAGCAGTACAGACACAGAGTGCTATTAACTGCATAAAGTGTATGAGAACATGATGCGAGGAACCTGATTATGTTTTTTTTTTTTTTTAATAGGCCACACAGGGATAGTTAGGTTAATGCGTTGAGGCGGTAGGCCAGTCTGAACAAATGAGTTTTTAGGGCACGCTTAAAACTGTGGGGATTGGGGATTAATCATATTAACCTAGGTAGTGCATTCCAAAGAATCGGCGCAGCACGTGTAAAGGCTTGGAGACGGGAGTGCGAGGTTCTGATTATTGAGGATGCTAACCTGAGGTCATTAGTGGAGCAGAGGGCACAGGTAGGGTGGTAGACTGAAACCAGAGAGGAGATGTAGGGTGGTGCTGAGCCATGGAGTCCTTTGTGGATGAGGGTAGTAGTTTTGTACTGGATTCTGGAGTGGATGGGTAGCCAGTGTAATGACTGGCACAAGGTAGAGGCATCAGTGTAACGGTTGGTGAGGAATATGATCCTGGCAGCAGCATTCAGGACAGATTGGAGCGGGGAGACTTTGGTAAGAGGGAGGCCGATTAGTAGAGAGTTACAATAGTCCAGACGAGAATGAATAAGTGAGACAGTAAGAGTTTTTGCAGAGTCGAAAATAAGAAAATGGCGAATTCTAGAAATGTTTTTGAGATGCAGATAAGAAGAGCGAGCCAGTGATCGGATGTGGGGGGTGAATGAAAGCTCGGAATCAAGGATGACCCCAAGACAGCGGGCATGTTGCTTTGGAGTAATGGTGGAACCGCACACGGAGATGGCAATGTCAGGCAAAGGTAGGTTAGTAGAGGGAGAGAACACGATGAGTTCAGTTTTTGACAGGTTCAGTTTCAGATAGAGGGAGGACATGATGTTAGAGACAGCGGTAAGACAATCACTGGTGTTTTCTAAAAAGGTCGACGTGATAACAGGAGCAGAAGTGTATAATTGGGTGTCGTCAGCATAGAGATGGTACTGGAAACCAAATCTACTGATTGTTTGACCAATGGGGGCGGTATACAAAGAGAAGAGGAGGGGGCCTAGGACTGATCCTTGAGGAACCAAAACAGTAAGGGGAAGGTGAGAGGAGGAGGAACCAGCAAAACGTACAGTGAAGGATCGGTCAGAGAGATAGGAGGAGAACCAAGAGAGAACGGTGTCCTTGAGGCCTATGGAGCAGAGCTTAGTGAGGAGGAGCTGATGATCCACAGTATCGAATGCTGCAGAGAGATCCAAGAGAATTAGCATGGAGTAGTGACCATTAGATTTAGCTGTTAATAGATCATTAGAGACTTTAGTGAGGGCAGTTTCAGTAGAGTGTAAAGAGCGGAAACCAGATTGAAGAGGGTCGAGAAGAGAGTTATCTGAGAGATAGCGGGTAAGACGGGAGTGGACCAGGCGTTCAAGGAGTTTAGAGATGAAGGGAAGATTAGAGACAGGTCTATAATTAGCAGCACAATTTTGGTCGAGGGAGGGTTTTTTAAGTAATGGATGTATGATGGCATGCTTTAATGAGGAGGGAAAAATACTGGAAGTGAGGGAAAGGTTGAATATTTTTGTTAGGTGAGAGGTGACAGCCGGGGAAAGGGACTGGAGGAGATGTGACGGAATGGGGTCACTGGTGCAAGTGGTCGGGCGAGAAGATGCAAGGAGCCTGCTTACTTCTTCTGTAACTGGTTCAAAGTCAGAGAGTGAACTAGATGCAGTGGGAGAGGGAGGACAGTGCATGGTATGAAGAGATTGGGAGATGATTTCCTGTCAAATGTGGTAAATTTTTTCTTTGAAGTAATTGGCCAGATCATCAGCGCGGAGATCTGTGGTTGGGGCCTGCTCTCTTGGGTTGAGTAGGGACTGGAAAGTGTCAAAGAGACGTTTAGGGTTATTTGACAGTGAGGTGATGAGGGTGTTGAAATAGGTTTGTTTGGAGAGGTGAAGGGCAGAGTTGTATGTTTTTAGCATGAACTTATAATGGATGAAATCTTCGGGTAGATTAGATTTTCTCCACAGACGTTTGGCGCACCTGGAGCACCACTGCAGGAAACGTGTTTGCAGCGTGTGCCACAGTTGTCGCCGTCTGTGCCGAGTTGTTCTATGTATAGGAGGTGCAGCTTCATCCAGGGCACTTTGCAGGGTTTAATTGTAATGCTTCAGAGCAGAATCAGGACATGAGATGGAGAGGATTGGGGCCAATGAGGACTGCAAGTTCTTTATAAGTTTCTGGGTGTTAGTGGCCTGTATGTTTCTATAAGTGTGGAAAGTGGGGGTGACCTGAGCGGGATGGCAGTTCTTGATAGAGAATGAAAGAAGGTTGTGGTCAGAGAGCGGGAGAGGGGAGTTTGTGAAATCATCCACTGAGCAAAGCCAGGAGAAGACCAAGTCAAGGGAGTTTCCATCTTCATGAGTTGGAGAGTTAGTATGCTGCGAGAGGCCGAAAGAGGAGGTTATAGATAAAAGGTGAGAAGCAGATGGGGAGAGGGGAGAAGCAATGGGAATGTTAAAATCACCCATGATAAGGGTGGGGGTGTCACAGGAGAGAAAGTGTGGAAGCCAGGTGGCAAAGTGATCCAGGAACTGATGAGAGGGGCCGGGAGGACGATACACCACTGCCACTCGCATGGAGAAGGGGACATAGAGTCTGACAGCATGGACCTAAAAGGAAGGAAATACAAGTGAAGGTACTTGGGGGATAACTTGGAAGGTACATTTGGGTGAAAGGAGCAGACCAACGCTCCACCTGCTCTGTTGTCTGATCTTGGGGTATGAGAAAAGTGTAGTCCACCATATGAAAGAGCAGCAGCAGCAGCGGTGGTGTCTGACTGCTGGATCCAGGTTTCAGTAAGAGCCAGGACATTAAGAGAATTAGAAAGGAAGAAGTCATGGATGAAGGAGAGTTTATTACACACAGAGCGAGAATTCCAAAGGGCACAATTCAAAGAGACAGAAGGCATGCATGGAATATTAATAAGGTTAGAGGGGTTTCTGGGTGTAGCAATTGGGAGGTTTGACTGGCTATAACATGGGGGGCCGGGGTTGGGAGAGATGTCTCCAGCGACTAGGAGAAGGAGGATAGAAAGAGTGAGCAGATGGTTAAGTGATTTGTGAGAGCGTCTCTTGTCTTGGATGGTGGGACTGAATGGATCTGCGCTGTTAAGCAATGTGAACAGAGCATGAGTGCTATACATAGGAGAGGCAAGGACAGAGGGGCCGATATGGATGGAGTGTAAAGAGTTTATGCAAGGGCGGTGAATGTGAGTGAATGCAGCAGCCAGGATATAGATTATACAAATACAGTTATATGAAAAGTTTGGGCACCCCTATTAATCTTAAGCTTAATGTTTTATAAAAATTGTTTTTTTTTGCAACAGCTATTTCAGTTTCATATATCTAATAACTGTTGGACACAGTAATGTTTCTGCCTTGAAATGAGGTTTATTGTACTAACAGAAAATGTGCAATCTGCATTCAAACAAAATTTGACAGGTGCATAAGTATGGGCACCCTTATCATTTTCTTGTTTTAAATACTCCTACCTACTTTTTACTGACTTACTAAAACACTTTTTTTTGGTTTTGTAACCTCATTGAGCTTTGAACGTCATAGCCAGGTGTATGCAATCATGAGAAAAGCTACTTAAAGTGGCCACTTGCAAGTTGTTCTCCTGTTTGAATCTCCTCTGAAGATTGGCATCATGGGCTTCTCAAAACAACTGTCAAATGATCTGAAAACAAAGATTATTCAACATAGTTGTTCAGGGGAAGGATACAGAAAGCTGTCTCAGAGATTTAACCTGTCAATTTCCACTGTGAGGAACATAGTAAGGAAATGGAAGAACACAGGTACAGTTCTTGTTAAGGCCAGAAGTGGCAGGCCAAGAAAAACATCAGAAAGGCAGAGAGGAAGAATGGTGAGATCAGTCAAGGACAATCCTCAGACCACCTCCAGAGAGCTGCAGCATCAACTTGCTGCAGATGGTGTCACTGTGCATCGGTCAACTATACAACGCACTTTGCACAAGGAGAAGATGTATGGGAGAGTGATGCGAAAGAAGCCGTTTGTGCAAGCACGCCACAGAGTCGGCTGAGGTATGCAAAAGCACATTTGGAGATGCCAATTTCTTTTTGGAAGAAGGTCCTGTGGACTGATGAAACCAAGATTGAGTTGTTTGGTCATACAAAAAGGCGTTATGCATGGCGGCCAAAAAACACAGCATTCCAAGAAAAACACTTGCTACCCACAGTAAAATTTGGTGGAGGTTCCATCATGCTTTGGGGCTGTGTGGCCAATGCCGGCACCGGGAATCTTGTTAAAGTTGAGGGACGCATGGATTCCCCTCAGTATCAGCAGATTCTTGACAATAATGTTCATGAATCAGTGACAAAGTTGAAGTTACGCAGGGGATGGATCTTTCAGCAAGACAATGATCCAAAACACCGCTCCAAATTTACTCAGGCATTCATGTAGAGGAACAATTACACTGTTCTGGAATGGCCATCCCAGTCCCCAGACCTGAATATCATTGAACATCTGTGGGATCATTTGAAGAGGGCTGTCCATGCTCGGCGACCATCAAACTTAACTGAACTGGAATTGTTTTGTAAAGAGGAATGGTCAAAAATACCTTCATCCAGGATCCAGGAACTCATTAAAAGCTACAGGAAGTGACTAGAGGCTGTTATTTTTGCAAAAGGAGGATCTACTAAATATTAATGTCACTTTTCTGGTGAGGTGCCCATACTTATGCACCTGTCAAATTTTGTTTGAATGCAGATTGCACATTTTCTGTTAGTACAATAAACCTCATTTCAAGGCAGAAACATTACTGTGTCCAACAGTTATTAGATATATGAAACTGAAATAGCTGTTGCAAAAAAAACAATTTTTCTAAAACATTAAGCTTAAGATTAATAGGGGTGCCCAAACTTTTTCATATAACTGTACATGTGGTGAGTATTTATTCTATTTCAAGTGAATAGGGAATAGATTTAGATTGTCTTACCTGTCTCCTGCCCTGTCTAACTGCCATGTTATAACTGCCGAATATTTAGAAAAAAAGTACTTTGAATAAAAGTACACGAATAATAGTGCACGAATGCACCCCTGCACGAATGCATCCCCAAGCTATGTCTACATTTATAGAAGGCTAAGGCTATGTGCACACTTTGCGGTTTTTGCTGCGGATCCACAGCGTTTTTGGATGCTGCGGATCCGCAGCATTTTTCCATGTGGTGTACAGTACAATGTTATCCTATGGAAAACAAAAAACGCTGTGCACATGCTGCGGAAAAAACCGCGCGGAAACTTAGCGGTTTTCATTCCGCAGCATGTCAATTCTTTGTGCGGAATCCGCAGCGGTTTGGCACCTGCTCCATGTTAAAAACCCGCAGGTGTCTAAAACCGCAGTGGAAACCACACAAAAAAAGCGATAAATCCGCAGTACTTTTTGCACTGCGGATTTCATCAAATCCGCTGCAGAAAAATCCGCAGCAGAATCCGCAAAGTGTGCACATAGCCTAACTCTTAGATCTCACTTTTTTTAATTTTTACATTTTTTTTTCTCTCCCCCTCTCGTTAACAATCAATCTAACTCAGTTGGGACAGCAGGACACAATAAATGTAGTGATCAGATAAACAAATGTCCAGGTCTACATGGATCATAAACCCCTTTGAAACAGTTATGTGATCTCTCTGCATAAGGACAAGCAGAAGTGAGTTAAATATCTATAAACACAAACAAATGCATAATAAGATGACTAACATATATAGATATATGCAGGATTCAATGCCGAAGATAGAATGACTCAGATAGCATTCAGGCTGCTTGCTGTCAGGGAATGGAGCAATAGACATGCAGGATATTTCAGTTCAGAGAATGAATGATATGTTTACTATGGTTGAGCGACTTTTATTTTTATAGGATCGGGTCGGGTTTCACGAAACCCGACTTTCTCAAAAGTCGGGTCGAGTGAAATCGGCCGATCCTATAAAAAAGTTGCGGTCGGGGTCGGCCGAAACACGAAACCCAATGCAGTGCAATGGGATACTATGGTTCCCAGGGTCTGAAGGAGAGGAAACTCTCCTTCAGGCCCTGGGATCCATATTTAAGTGTAAAATAAAGAATTAAAATAAAAAATATTGATATACTCACCTCTCCGACGCAGCCTGGACATCGCCGCTGGTAACCGGCATCTTCCGTTCCTAAGAATGGCGCTTGAAAGACCTTTCGATGACGTCACGGCTTGTGATTGGTCGCGGCCGCCCACGTGACCACTCAGCGACCAATCACAAGCCGTGACGTAATTTTCAGGTCCTCATTCTAGGAATTTAGGACATGAGAATTACGTCACGACTTGTGATTGGTCGCTGAGCGGTCACGTGGGCCGCCGCGACCAATCACAAAGCCGTGACGTCATCTAAGGCCCTGAACGCGCTCATTCTTAAGAAGGAAGGCTGCCGGAAAGAAGCCGAGGGTGAGTATATTCCTATTAGGTATATACTCACCCTCGGACGCGCCCTGCTTCTTTCCGGCAGCCTTCCTTCTTAAGAATGAGCGCGTTCAGGGTCTTAGATGATGTCACGGCTTTGTGATTGGTCGCGGCGGCCCACGTGACCACTCAGCGACCAATCACAAGCCGTGACGTAATTCTCATGTCCTAAATTCCTAGAATGAGGACCTGAAAATTACGTCACGGCTTGTGATTGGTCGCTGAGCGGTCACGTGGGCGGCCGCGACCAATCACAAGCCGTGACATCATCGAAAGGTCTTTCAAGCGCCATTCTTAGGAACGGAAGATGCCGGTTACCAGCGGCGATGTCCAGGCTGCGTCGGAGAGGTGAGTATATCAATATTTTTTATTTTAATTCTTTATTTTACACTTAAATGTGGATTCCGATACCGATTTCCGATATCGCAAACATATCGGAACTCGGTATCGGAATTCCGATACCAGATTCAGAAGATCGCCGACCTCATGGCCGATCCCACACAGGGGTCGGGTCGGGTTTCATGAAACCCGACTTTGCCAAAAGTCGGCGACTTCTGAAAATGGCCGACCCGTTTCGCTCAACCCTAATGTTTACCATTCAAGCTGCTTGCTGTCAGGCCCTCTTCTTTTTAACATATTTATTAATGACCCTGTATGGGGCACACAGAGCAGAATTTCAATATTTGCAGATGACACTAAACTCTGCAGGGTAATCAATACAGAGGAGGACAATTTTATATTACAGAATGATTTATGTAAACTAGAAGCTTGGGCTGATAAATGGCAAATGAGCTTTAATGGGGATAAATGTAAGGTCATGCACTTGGGTAGAAGGAATAAGATGTATAACTATGTGTTTAATTCTAAAACTCTGGGCAAAACCGTCAATGAAAAAGACCTGGGTGTATGGGTGGATGACAAACTCATATTTAGTGGCCAGTGTCAGGCAGCTGCTACAAAGGCAAATAAAATAATGGGATGCATTAAAAGAGGCATAGATGCTCATGAGGAGAACATAATTTTACCTCTATACAAGTCACTAGTTCGACCACACTTAGAATACTGTGCACAGTTCTGGTCTCCGGTGTATAAGAAAGACATAGCTGAACTGGAGCGGGTGCAGAGAAGAGCGACCAAGGTTATTAGAGGACTGGGGGGTCTGCAATACCAAGATAGGTTATTACACTTGGGGCTGTTTAGTTTGGAAAAACGAAGGCTAAGGGGTGATCTTATTTTAACCCCTTCCCGACATGTGACGTAATAGTACGTCACATGTCGGGACCCCCGCTTTGATGTGCGCTCCGGCGGTGAGCGCACATCAAAGTCGCGACATGTCAGCTGTTTTTTACAGCTGACATGTGCGCGCAATAGCGGCGGGTGAAATCGCGATCACCCGCCGCTATTAACTAGTTAAATGCCGCTGTCAAACTCAGACAGCGGCATTTAACTACCGCATCCGGCCGTGCGGCCGGATATGAGCGCATCGCCGACCCCTGTCACATGATCGGGGGTCGGCGATGCTTGTGCATTGTAACCATAGAGGTCCTGGAGACCTCTATGGTTACTGATTGCCGGTGGCTGTGAGCGCCCCCCTGTGGTCGGCGCTCACAGCACACCTGCATTTTAGCTACATAACAGCGATCTGATGATCGCTGTTATGTAGCAGAGCCGATCGGGCTGTGCCTGCTTCTAGCCTCCCATGGAGGCTATAGAAGCATGGTAAAAGTTAAAAAAAAAAGTAAAAAAAAATGTGAAAAAAATAAAAAAAATATAAAAGTTTAAATCACCCCCCTTTCGCCCCAATCAAAATAAATCAATAAAAAAAAAGCCCAACCTACACATATTTGGTATCGCCGTGTTCAGAATCGCCCGATCTATCAATTAAAAAAAAGCATTAACCTGATCGCTAAACGGCGTAATGAAAAAAAAAATCGAAACGCCAGATTTACGTTTTTTTGGTCGCCACGACATTGCATTAAAATGCAATAACGGGCGATCAAAAGAACGTATCTGCACCGAAATGCTATCATTAAAAATGCCAGCTCGGCACGCAAAAAATAAGCCCTCACCCGACCCCAGATCACGAAAAATGGAGACGCTACGGGTATCGGAAAATGGCGCAATTTTATTTATTTATTTTTTTGCAAAGTTTGGAATTTTTTTTCACCACTTAGGTAAAAAAGAACCTAGTCATGTTTGGTGTCTATGAACTCGTACTGACCTGGAAAATCATAATGGCAGGTCAGTTTTAGCATTTATTGAACCTAGCAAAATAGGCAAGCAAAAAACAAGTGTGGGATTGCACTTTTTTTGCAATTTCACTGCACTTGGAATTTTTTTCCCGTTTTCTAGTACACGACATGGTAAAACCAATGATGTCGTTCAAAAGTACAACTCGTCCCGCAAAAAATGAGCCCTCACATGGCCAAATTGACAGAAAAATAAAAAAGTTATGGCTCTGGGAAGGAGGGGAGCGAAAAACGAAAACGGAAAAACGGAAAAAGCTCCGGGGGTGAAGGGGTTAATGTATAAATATATAAGGGGACAGTACAAAGACCTTTCTGATGATATTTTTAATCATAGACCTGAGACAGGGACAAGGGGGCATCCTCTACGTCTGGAGAAAAGAAGGTTTAAGCATAATAACAGATGCGGATTCTTTAGTGTAAGAGCAGTGAGACTATGGAACTCTCTGCCGTATGATGTTGTAATGAGTGATTCATTACTTAAATTTAAGAGGGGACTGGATGCCTTTCTTGAAAAGTATAATGTTACAGGTTATATATGCTAGATTACTTGATAGGGCGTTGATCCAGGGAACTAGTCTCATTGCCGTATGTGGAGTCGGGAAGGAATTTTTTTCCCCAATGTGGAGCTTACTCTTTGCCACATGGTTTTTTTTTGCCTTCCTCTGGATCAACATGTTAGAGCATGTTAGGTTAGGCTATGGTTTGAACTAGATGGACTTAAAGTCTTCCTTCAACCTTAATAACTATAACTTAAACTTGATTTTTTTTACTTAAAAAATGTATTATTTGACCCAAGTCTATATATGTCTGTTCTCAAAGAGGGAAAAGGAAAAACAAACAAAACTGACACTTGTTTTCTTTGTGTTTTTTTTTCTGTGTGGGTTATTTTTTTCTTTTGCTGTGTTCATGGATCCCATTTCTGTGCTGGCAGAGCAGCTGTGCAGAGGTTGCCACTAGAGGTGACTGACCTTCGTTCTGAGGTTTAGCAGCAACGGCAGCGGCTAGAGGCTCCTATTGTGGGGGACTCTTTGTGTAGGCCGTTCCAGCTTGAATCCAAAATTGCTTTCCCGGACAGGTTTTTTGGGGGTAGGGACAAGTTTTTTTGTTTAAGGAGGTATGCAAATTTTACTTTAAACTTCATCCTTACTCCTCTTGAGATGAGGAGGAACAAGTAGGAATTATTATTTCACTGTTGAAGGGGGAACCTCAGTCCTGTGCTTTTTCTCTGCCACAGGTATCTATGTGTCTCCAGTCTGTGGAAGAGATTTTCAAAGCCCTAGCCCTGATCTATGATGATCCTGACCGTATTTCCTTGGCTGAGTCCAGGCTGTGTCACATTTAGCAAAAGAATAGTTCAGTGGAGACTTATAGCTCTGAATTCCGCAGGTTGTCAACTGATACTAAATGTAATGACCCGGCTCTCAGAATACAATTTCTTCAGGGTCTCACTGAAAGGTTAAAGGATGCATTAGTAGTGTACGAGACTCCTTAGTCTTTGGAGGCTGCCATGTCCTTGGCTATTCGGGTGGATAGACGCCAATACCCCGATGTCAGAGGGAATATCTGGGGGTGAACCTATACTTGTGGAGTTAGAGGAACCCATGCAGTTGGAGGGTGCATTCACATTGTATGTTTCCCCTGACAATTGCAAGAAAAAGAGTGTATGTTTTTTGTGGGAAGAAGGGATATTTTATTGGGGCATGTCCTGTATTTCAAAAGCAAAAAAAGACTTGATTAACCCTTTGGAGCCTGGAGCTTGATAATCAAGGGGTGTGTTCATCTCCAGCCTGCAATTCTCGGTTTGCAAGTAGAAAAGCCGCGGAGACACCATCACGTGTTTCTCAACGCAAGCAATGAATAGCCAGGTCTTTCACCGGGAAGGAACAACCACGGGAAGGGCAGCATCCAATAAAGGAAAACCACCTTTGCCAAAACATGGTATCCATCCACAGACAGCTGTTTCGGGGTATTTGCCCCTCATCAGTGTGGAGTAGGAAACTGGCTATTAGGAGCAGTGCCTAGTGAAAGGACTATAAACATAAGGATGAATGACGTCAGGGAGATCAAAACATCCAACACCGCGGAGACACCATCACGTGTTTCTCAACGCAGTGATCCAGAACACTGCCCCCATCCCTGAATTGAGAAACATGTGATGGTGTCCCCGCTGTGTTGCATGTTTTGATCTCCCCGAGGTCATTCATCCTTATGTTTATATTGCAATTCTTGGTTTGTCCTGACAGAAAAAGTGGTGCTAGAGGAACACGTGTGAAAAAATGTCTGTGTTTGTGGACAGTGGAGCTGGTGGAGTCAGTATGATGGATGTGGAGTTTGCTAGAACTCATGGTTTTGTCTGCTCTATCTTGGCTAAACCTATTCCTATTAGCGCCTTTGACTCAGCACCACTTGCACAGAGAAAAATGACACAAATTGTATATAACATAAAACTGAAGGTGGGATCTTCGCATTATGAAATAATCCCTTGTTATGTCCTGAAGGTTCTTCACACTCCAATGGTTCTGGGTTTGCCTTGGTTGGTAAAGCTTAATCCAACTGTGGATTGGCAATCCAGAGAGATTGTAAAATTGGGAGATTACAGTCATGGTAACTGCCTAAACGTTTCCTTTTCTACAATATCTACGAGGACATTGCCACTTTTTTGTCTGGCTTTGAGGACCCTGCCCCAATTTTGCAGAAGGGGATAGGCATCTCTGCCTTGTACCCTGACCTGAAGGGTGAGATGTAGGAGGCTCTGGGGGACACCCCTGCCTCCTGCCCTTCGGGGAGGTTATTTGTGCAGTCTAATTTGAGCTGCAAAGTAACTATGGAATTTCATGGCTCTGTACTTGCTAGTCACCCAGGTGGTAAGGCAACCGCGTACCTCCTTTCTCGTCATTTTTTGTGGCCGGGTTGCATCGGGATGTGGTTGAACAGATGTCTGCTTGTGGAGCGCCCGTCAGGGCAGCAGGGTACTCGGTACCGGGTCCTTCGGTCCACAGGGGGATGTCCCGGTGGCTGACCCGGTCCGTGGCCCTGGGACATCCGTGTAAAAGGGAAAGGTCTATAACGGGGAAATGTTTGTGACGCCACCTGTGGTATTCGGTCAGGGTGACCGACGCTGCTTAAGGGGTCTGCTGGGGTGATGTTATGGCAGCTAGATGGTATACCTTCCCACAGGTGAAGTATGTCCCCAGGGCTTCCCGGTGTAGATGGTGGATGGTGAGTGGCGCAGAGAAGAACAAGGACACAAGGTTGCAGTCTCTTTACCTTTACTGAAGACTTCAGCATCCACAGTGCAGAGCACCAGACCACAGGGCAGGCAGAGTCCGGCCGGTTTGGAGGCAAGTCCAGAGTCCCCTTGTCCAGGTGGAAATCAGTAGCCTTCCTCTAGCGCTGCAATGTTGTAGTCCCTTACTGCTAAGCTTCTCATAAGGTCCTCACAACTGTTCTAGATGTTACGTCTCTCTCTCTGTCCCCCGGATAGGATAGGACAAACCCATATGACTGGTGGCTTGAGGCGGTTTATAGGGACTCTATCATGCCCCAGCCTCTAAGGGGTGCCACCGTGCCTCCTGGGTGTAGGGCGGACAGGTAACGTGAAATTAGCTGTCCTGCCGGTCTCTGGAGCAAGGCATAAAGATGATTACTCCCTCGGTGTTCCGGCTACCAGGCTTCTGTGCCTCAGAAGGAGGCAGCCTATGTAGGGCTGGTCTCCTTCGGATATCCACTCCTTTGCTACGACTTCTTTTGCACGCCCGCTGCAATACAGTTCTGCCTTCGATGTCTCTTTCTAGGAGCTGCAGCTCTGAGGGCATGCACTGCTCCGTGTCTTTTCTCCTTCGATCTCTGACAGGATCCCACCCATGTCAGGGACCAACTCACTAACTTTCCCTACAGGCAACCAGTTTTACCAATGTGGGGAGTGACCTAATAAATAGGAGCAAGAGCTCCCCCTGGTGGCCTGGAGTGTGAAATGTGTTGCATGTTTGTGATACCTGGATGCAGTTATCCTTCTTTGCCTCCAAATGTAGCATCACTCTCCCCGAGAGGAAAGCAATACCACTGCGACGACCAGACCCCGGGGCACCGCACTTGCAGTGTTTGTGCACATTCTAAAGTACCGCATACCCATACATCTGGTCCTATTTTGCCACTACGTGTTCCTAACAAGGTCAGAGGAGATGGGTTTAAATGTATGATTGTCAGTGAACGCGTGCCAGGTCCAGACCTGAATGTGAATCATTTTGTGTGGTGGTCTACCAGGAATTTCAGGTTGAGGATTCCTTTCTGGAAGTTGGGACCTAGATTCATTGGTCCCTATAGAATAACCCCCTTCATTTGCCCATGAGGGTTTCGTCTTGAGCTACCTCAGGCTCTTAAGATCTATAATGTTTTTCATAGGTCTTTGCTCAAGAGATATGTGGAGACTCTTGAGCCCTCACCCCTACCACCGCTCCCAGTAATAGTTGAGGATTGTAGATTCCCGCCTCCAACGTCATTCCCTACAATACTTGGTGTATTGGAGGGGTTATGGTCCATGGAAAGGATATGGATTTCTGCATCAGAGGTGAATGCCACCAGGCGGGTTCGTTCGTTCCACACCTCTTATTCTGAGAAACCTGGTCCTGAGTGTCCGGAAGTCTCTCGTAGAAGGGGGGGCTACTGTCACGGGTGTGTCAAAGGCTGCAGACAGTCGCACTGCATCTAGCTGCAGAAGTTCTCAGCGGTTAACAATGGTAAGGACATACTGGGAGTTGTTATTAACAGCCATCATCAGACTACAGACCATACAGGAACCACAGTACTGATGAGAATTAGTCAGTATCACAAATAAACATTTACACCCGGGTACCTTTATAGATTACATCTTCTCTCGAGTTGTCGCTTTCTTGTCATCTCCATCTTGTCTTGATGCCATGGTGACTCTTCATATCTACAGCCCTTCTCTGCAGACCTCCCTGTTCTCCATTCTTTCGTAGCACATCCTGACACAGTTCCCTTAAAAATAAGAGTGTTATTAAAATGCCCACTGCATAAAAATATTTGTCTATATTATGACCCTAATTAAGCATCCTATGGTATATGACATCCACACTGTCTACTATTATCAGCTTTAACTACCACATCATCCACCCTTATGAATCATGACCATAACATGGCTGTCCCATCTCTTATTTTCCATTATATTTTCTATATCTCCACACTGTCTCTACAATATGCTAACCTCTCTCCATATTGTGCCTCCATTTCACAATCTCCCCTCTCCATATCAATTCTGTTCCCCTTTCCACACTATGCCCTCATGCTGCCCACCACACAGCCCTCTTAAATCTGTAACCACTCCTCACACTGTCTCACTACACAGTGTGATAGTCACCACAGCCGCCCATACGGTATTATATTGACAACAATCCCCCAATATATAGCATGGTCAGTCACCACTAGAGCCCCCCATATAGTAAGATGTCCACTACAAACCCCTACAAATACGGGAAGCATGATGGCTCAGTGGTTAGCACTGAGCGCTGGAGTTCTGAGTTCAAATCCCACCAAGGACAGCATCTGCAAGGAGTTTGTATGTTCTCCTCGTATTCGCGTGGGTTTCCTCCGGGCACTCCGGTTTCCTATCACACTCCAAAGACATACTGATAGGGAACCTTGGATGGGGTGATGGTGTAGCGCCCCCACTGCCGCAGGGCCGAGGGGTACCTGGTACCGGGCCTCTGAGTCTCTGCTCTGGGGTTGTCACGGTGGCTAGGCCCCGGTCCGTGACCCTGCCGAAGGGCGCACAGTATCTGATAGATGTGGATGGTGGTGGTGGTGCGGTGCAGTAAATAACGAGGACACCAGGTTGCAGTCTCTTTACCTCTTTACTGAAGATCTCTGGGTCCTCAGTCCGGAATACGGTTCACCAGGCTACGCAAGTCTGGCCGGCCCAATGGCACCTCCAGAGTTCTCTTTGCAGGTGGAAATCTGTGCCTTCCTGCTAGCGCTATGTGTTGTGGTCCTCCCCTGCTGTGCTTATGGGATAGTACCCCACAACTGTTGTGTCTGTTTCTGATGTTCCCTCACAACTCGTTCGGATGATGTTCTTCTCCTCCGTCCCTCCCTGATGTTCTGGTTAGGACGACACCCGTATGATGAGTAGGCTCGGAGCTCTTCCGGGACCCTAGAGTCGCCCCTCTCCTAGTGCGCCCCCCATGTCTTCATAGGTGATGTATGTGAGACAGCCCGCCTGAGACTGACTGTCCTGCCGTTGGTTTGAAGTATTGCTTGGAGCTAGATATATAAATACTTCCTCGGCGTTCCGGCCGCCGGTTGTGCGCCTCAGTAGGATGTTGCCTCGGTCTTACAGCACGACTCCTACTGGTATTTCTCCTCTTGCTTTGATCTCGTTTCTCACTCAGCACAATATATCTCGCTTCTAATCCTTTCTTATGTTGCCTGGTTCCAACCCAGTCAGCTTCTCCCTAACTTCCTATCTAACCCCCAGTTTTACCAGATTGTGAGGAGTGGCCTAATACATAGCACCCTTAGCTCCCCCTGAAGGCCAGACTGTGAAGTGTATTGGTGTCTGTGATACCTGGTCAGGTGAACTCCTTCAGTGCCATCAGACGTACCATAGCCCCCCTTAGCGGCGGAGCATCAGTACTGCAACGACCAGGACTCTGGGGCGCTGCACTCCCCCCCGGTTAAATCCAGTACTCCGGGACTGGGAAGAAAACAACAATACAGGTTAGCAAAAAGACATACAATTTTTGTGAGTGCAATAACAGTAAGCATATTTAAACAGGCTTCCCTTTATGGGAGGTGAGGGCACTTGAACGTTACAAAACATGGTTAAATATTATAGCAACATGCTATAACTAACTTTCCTTTACCCAACCGGGTATTCTACTAAGTGCAAAATTGTTGAACAATAATTTAACATTGCCTTTAAGGATGTACACTCTAAATCCACTAAAGACCTTCTTATAACACATTATAAGGCAATTAACTTCATACTCCTTCTTTAAATCTGCAGGACCGCCTGTCCTAGATGCTCCAGACCTACTGCCTCTCCTTTCTTTACAGGACCGCCCCTTTCAGCCCGGGCCTACTGTCCTTCCACTACTATACACAGTATAGAACATAACATTTACTTTCAGTTTGAAATCACTGAGCCATCCCTACATGACTCCTAAGAGGACTCACTGATTAACCCCGTACTGGTTCACTTTCTGTCCTCATTTTTCTTTCAACATTATTGAACCTTTCTTACATATCAGCATTATTACTTTCTCTTTTCAAGACATTATTGCCACCCAACTGTCTTAAGGCAATACGGTTCATCAGCGCAATACGTGAACATCCCCTTTAAGAGGGGATCAAGTCTCTATGAGGTAGCACATCTTCTCAAGCTAACAGTCCATACTCAGCAAAGGGTCCGGTGCGGTATCTTCGCAAAGAGTCCTTCTTTAAGTAAAACCAGTAGGGAGCACCTTTAAGAAGGTGCAAACTATTTACAAGCAGTTCGTATCATGCACTGTTCATGATTCCAGCAGTTCTTGATAATGGAACGAAAAGGTAGAAAAACAAAACCAAACAACAGAAACAATAGGGATCCCCGGTCAACAAAGGGATCCCTTTAAGAGTTAACCCTGGACGGGTTTAGCAGCAACATAACAAGAAACAAACAGAAGAACTATGTACATTTTCAGAGTTTTAAGATCTTACTCTTTTGATGCCGAAGGTGGTTTCCTTCCGGGCCTCACCAGACCAACGGGTCGCGCTGCCGATCCAAGGAGCGGTTCCTGTCCCAGCAATGACAGGATCCCTCGCCGTGATGCTCTTCTCACTGATGGGCCGGCACGCCCCCAAGGTACGTGGTGGGTCCGGGTTCCCCGCTGCTCTGCAGGGACAGGTTCCATTGCCTTTTCGGCAGGAGGTTCATCTTTGGATGTTTCGGCGGCGGCCTGGAGTGCGACGCACCGCTGGATGCCCCGAGCTATCCAGCCAGCTTCACCTGTTTCCCTCCTCCACCTGGTGTAGGTTACAGCGTCACCTGGCTCCAGGTCGCGAGCGAACCTTCCTCCGCAGGGCTCTACCTCCTCCCGGTCTACACGGACCTGTAGCGGCTCCCCAAACTCCTGTATAACTCCCCTTCCGTGTCGGGAGTTAAAGGACACCACTACACCCCAGTGTGATGGCGGGGTTTATTCCACACTGGTCAAATCAATCTGAGCTGCAGGCTGGGGCCGGCTCCGCCACGCCGTCATCAAGTGCCGCAGGTGTTCGGCCTCCGGGCAAGATCCTCATGCCCTGTGTTTGCAGCGTACCTTCAGCCGCGGCCGGGTTGGGAGGAGCCGGGGACACCGGAGATAGACGGACCTCCGTGGGCTGGCCCAGCCGAGCGAGCACGCGGGCATCAGCCTCCAAGCGGCGTGCTATTTGTCGGGCCTCGGCTGCGGCCACACACTCCTCGGACATCTGCCAGTTGGGTCGACCCATCGGTGGTTCCGTGAGGGCCAGTCCCCGCAACGATGGCGTCTCCGAGGCTGTGTCCGGTGATGCGGCTCCATGCCGAGTCAGGTCATCCCCACGCGGTGCTCCCGGCGTCGCCATCTTTATCTCCTTTCCAGTGTCTTCTTCCCGCGGTCTCTTTCATGGGCGGCCCCGTCTCCATGGTCTCCACCCTCCAAACAGGATCAGGAGGCGGACCTCGGCTGTTGACGGACACGTCCTCAGGACACAGAAATATTTAGACTGGGCGGCCATTGTCTTCCGCGCTCTTCAGCTTGTCCACGCCTACTCCACGCCCCTCTTCTTCTCCTGCGCTCTCCTCAGCGCTGTAATGGCGGCGGATTTTGGCGGTAAATGGCGCAGCACAGTCTTTGCAATAAAGTACAGTCCAAGCACAGCAAATCACAGTTCCAAGGCACACATGGCCTGATTCTTCAGGCTTAAGTAGATCCTGTTCGTGACGCCAAGTTGTAGCGCCCCCACTGCCGCAGGGCCGAAGGGTACCCGGTACCGGGCCTCTGAGTCTCTGCTCTGGGGTTGTCACGGTGGCTAGGCCCCGGTCCGTGACCCTGCCGAAGGGCCACAGTATCTGATAGATGTGGATGGTGGTGGTGGTGCGGTGCAGTAAATAACGAGGACACCAGGTTGCAGTCTCTTTACCTCTTTGCTGAAGATCTCTGGGTCCTCAGTCCGGAATACGGTTCACCAGGCTACGCAAGTCCGGCCGGCCCAATGGCACCTCCAGAGTTCTCTTTGCAGGTGGAAATCTGTGCCTTCCTGCTAGCGCTATGTGTTGTGGTCCTCCCCTGCTGTGCTTACGGGATAGTACCCCACAACTGTTGTGTCTGTTTCTGATGTTCCCTCACAACTCGTTCGGATGATGTTCTTCTCCTCCGTCCCTCCCTGATGTTCTGGTTAGCACGGCACCCGTATGACGAGTAGGCTCGGAGCTCTTCCGGGACCCTAGAGTCGCCCCTCTCCTAGTGCGCCCCCCCATGTCTTCATAGGTGATGTATGTGAGACAGCCCGCCTGAGACTGACTGTCCTGCCGTTGGTTTGAAGTATTGCTTGGAGCTAGATATATAAATACTTCCTCGGCGTTCCGGCCGCCGGTTGTGCGCCTCAGTAGGATGTTGCCTCGGTCTTACAGCACGACTCCTACTGGTATTTCTCCTCTTGCTTTGATCTCGTTTCTCACTCAGCACAATATATCTCGCTTCTAATCCTTTCTTAGGGCACCGCCGCTATGCTGAGCAGGCACGGTCCCGTGACGTTCTTTCTTGTAGCCAGGCCTCTGTCAGGGTCCCAAACCTGACAGGGACCCTACCGAATCTTCCCCCACAACACCCTCTGCCACAAGGTGTTGCCTGGTTCCAACCCAGTCAGCTTTCTGTCTAACTTCCTGCCTGACCCCCAGTTTACCCACAGTGGTGAGGAGTGGCCTAATAAATAGCGCCCTTAGCTCCCCCTGGAGGCCCGACTGTGAAATGTATTGGTGTATGTGATACCTGGTCAGATGAACTCCTTCAGTGCCATCAGATGTACCATAGCCCCCCTTAGCGGCGGAGCCACAGTACTGCAACGACCAGGACTCTGGGGCGCTGCAATGGTGTCACTGCATCGCTGAAACCAACCAATATCCCCTGTGTGCGCCTTCTCCAACAATTCGCAGGCTGGAAGTCACCTGCATGTTGCATGAGATGCCAGCGGAGCAGGAGAGATGACAGGTGAATCCCCCAGTAGGCCTCTGTGCAGGAGTGGGCCCCCCCAACCTTCTATATGAGCAGTAATTGGCACAAAAAACTTCATTCTCTATGTACAGACAATGGCTGCATCTTATCAATCATTTAACAAACTATCTAGCCTAATGTATAAAAGGTTTGTAAATAAATCGTAATGCAATATTTGCATGTAGTTGAAAGGGGGCCTACAGAGTCAATGTTACTGGTGAGCCCTTGGAATCCCAGTCCAACACTGTTGAGTGGTATCAGTGACTGACACCACTTACCTCCCACCCTGCACCCCCCCCCCTCGGCAGGTAGGCAGAAGATAGCACTCTATTTGGGTGCCTACCATGCCTACCTCTCGTCCCGGTCCTGCTTGAGAGTCACATTCGGCTCTGAGAGAGGCTAAGCAAGTCACATGAAGCACTTGCCCCACTCACAGTAGTAATAACCTGAGCCCTCATTCCCAGTATCATGGCAGCCAGGCAGCCAAAGCTTTCCCACAGAAATCCCCCCGAGGCAGTATACAAATAATAAGGGCCCCAACAATAGCTCTATTTAGTATTCTCACATCAAGCCAAGACAGAAAGACATACCCACTAGGCTGCACAGGCGCTGTGAACCCTTCAGCTGCAGATCCTGAGTCCAGATGTCCTCTGTCCAACTTCAACTCCATTCTGGATGTCTTATTAAGATCTCGCCATTATTAACCAGGCTTAATGTCACCTTACATTAGCAAGGTGACATTAACCCTTTATTACCCCATATCCCACCGCTACTCGGGAGTGGGAAGAGAGAGGCTAAGTGCCAGAATAGGCGCATCTTACAGATGTGCCTTTTCTGGGGTGGCTGGAGGCAGATGTTTTTAGCCGGGGGGGGGGGGGGGTGGCAATATCCATGGTCCCTCTCTAGGCTATTAATATCTGCTCTCCGCCGCTGGCTTTCCCACTCTAGCGGAGAAAATTGCGCGGGAGCCCACGCCAGTTTTTTCCATGATTTATCCCTTTATTTTAACAGCTAGAGCCCCCTAATTTTGCACACACACTCTACTATCATCATTAGTGAGGAATATGTTAAAAAATAAGGGATATGAAATGGTTTACTGTATGTAAACCATGTCTCATATCCTGTCGGGTTTGATAAGGAGATAGCAAAAGCCGGCAATTGAATTACCGGCTTTTATGCTATCTAGCTCTGTATGAAATATAAATATATATATTTATCTATGCATCTCACTGACATATATATATAGACTGTATATATGTTTTCAAGAATATTTGAGCCCATGGATCCATTCTATGTCCATTTTGCAAGCTTGCGAGAAAATCTCGCTGTACGGATGCCATACGGAAGTTTACATGCACAAAATACGCAGCCACACCCTGCCTACGGTTGACATAGGGATCACTGTTTTGGAATCATTTCTGCGTATTACGCCTGTAAAAAACGGAATGTATTTCCCTACGCTGAGTGTGACCCCGGCCTTATTCTAACTATGATCAGTGACATACTGCAGTAACAGCACCTTAATAACAGTATGTTTTTATCTTTACACACTGAATTTGCAAACCACTAGGGCAGTTTTATATCCTGTGTCTTAATGACTCACTCACATGCGTGTATAACACGGCCGAGTGCTATTCAATGTTTTATAGGCCTAATGTTATACTATGGTGAAGTACAGATCTGCAATTTTTTCCTCCTGCCGAATCCCTTACCAGAAAATAAGAATGCTGAAACCTTGGCTTGTGTGTCACAGGGAGGGAAGCCATCATTTTAATTTTTTTAAATACAAATAAAAATCTGCTGAAATTTTTAAATGGACACATTTTTTTTTTTTAATATGTGCTTTAATTGTAATAGTCCAATTTACCACCAGTAAACCCCAAGACCATACAACACGGTGTTGCCGTATGCTCAATTCCAGGCGTGAACCTACTTTGCAATTTTGGATAACATTGCTTTTTTGTTTAAGGGGTTGAGCTTAAGATTTTAAAACTAATTTAATAGTAGAATTAAACAACTATTCTAGGGTTAGGAACATTACTCTTTTTGGCAAGGGTGTAGGGGCTTGGGTTTCCCGCTTGAATAATCTAACTTGACAACTGTATACCACACAACTATACTGTGGGCTGTTGGTACATTTTGAGACTGTGCTCCTAGATTCTGGCGTCCGTGTTACATTTTGGGCAGGGGGAAATAATCTGTTCAGTTCCTCATGAGCTGACAAAGCAACATAGTAGAGAAATGCTTGATTACTATTAGCCGGCCTGTGCTTCAGTTTATAATACTGATTAGCATAAAAAGGCAGAAATAGACGTAGAAAAATGTGTCACAGCTGTGCATCACAATGTCTAATGTATGGTTACTATAACTGCAGATCTGACTCATTACTCTTATGGACGATTATACATAAACCTGTTCTGAAGTCACATTTTTTTGCCCCAGATGTTACAAACTACAGTTATATGCAATCATTATATCTTCACATTAATGTGTTTAGTAATTTGCTATCAGAGTTACATTTATCTTGACTAGGACATTATGCAATGGAATTCAACAAATAAGTGAAATGCTAAAAGGTTGGACTGTAAAAAAAAAATGAAAAATCTTGCTTTTTTTCCCGTAAAGCCTAGCAATCACATTGGAATTTAAATGACGGGTTTAAAAAGGAAGCCAAAACCTTAGTTTCATTGCATTTCATTTTTCATCATTATGAAAGCATCTTAGGTATTTTTCTGCTAGTGACAAATAGATCTATGTTCTAGGAACAGGACATTACACACCAAAACTCTACTTAAAGGGAACCTGTCCCCCCCCCCTAGTCGTTTCAAACTAAAAGAGCCACCTTGTGCAGCAGTAATGCTGCATTCTGACAAGGTGGCTCTTTTAGTTCTGGGTGCTGTAACTAGAGAAATAATCCGTTTTTTAATTTGTCAGAAATATCTTGTCTTCAGTCAAGGAGGCAGGCCTTTCCCCCCCTGCTGCAGACGCCACACAGCCATCACTTAAAACTTCTTGGCGCCGGGCGCCGCCTCCTCAGCGCTGTTTTGAAAATAGCCGGCGCCTGCGCTCTTTTCTCCTGCCTTGAGCAGGCGCAGTGAGCGCTGCCCGTCTTTCCTCATATGCAGTCTGTGATTGCGCCTGTGCGGCCGCCCTGCCTGTGAATCCCAGCCCCGCAATGTGAATAAATCATAAGTCACTGCGGGGCTGGGATTCCCAGGCAGGGCGGCCGCACAGGCGCAGTCAGCTAGACTGCATATGAGGACAGAGGACGGGCAGCGCTTACTGTGCCTGCACCAGGTAGGAAAAAAGAGCGCAGGCGCCGGCTATTTTCAAAATAGCGCTGAGGAGGCGGCGCCAAGAAGACTTGAGTGACGGCTGTGTGGCGTCTGAAGCAGGGGGGGGCAACGCCGGCCTCCTTGACTGAAGACAAGGTATTTCTGACAAATAAAAAAATGGATTATTTCCAGGGCCGTATTTGCCACTAGGCACGTGAGGGCACGTGCCTAGGGCGGGGCAATGCAGGGGGCGGCACCTGAGCAAGGTTTGTTGTTTTTTTTTGTTTTTTATAAAAGCTGGGTCACCAGCATATTCATGACCTTAATGAGCGGTATCACATGACCGCTCACGCAGGAAGAAGGTGCTGTGCCGGGAGTTGGGACATAGCCAGAGGGATGTCAGCGCGGCCGCACGGTGAGGAACAGGTAAGTATGAGGGACGGAGGAACGGGGGAACAGGGGAGGGGGGATGAAGGAGGACGGTAAGCCGCGCCATTCAAGATGGGAGCGGGGGGTGGGGTGGAGAGATGAGCCATGCATACAGGGGGGGGAATATGAGCCATGCATACAGGAGGGGGAAATATGAGCCATGCATACGGGGGGGGGGGGAAATATGAGCTATGCATACAGGAGCGGGAATATGAGCCATGCATACAGGAGGGGGAATATGACCCATGCATACAGGGGGGGAATATGAGCCATGCATACAGGAGGGGGATCATTATACAGTATTAAGCATCATGTGGGATCATTATACAGTATGGAGAACTGTGTGGCCATTATACAGTATGGACCATCATGTGTGGCCATTATACAGTATTGAGCATCATGTGTGGCCATTATACAGTATGGAGCATCATGTGTGGCCAATGGCCATTATACAATATGGAGCATCATGTGTGGCCATTATACAGTATGGAGCATCATGTGTGGCCAATGGCCATTATACAGTATGGAGCATCATGTGTGGCCGTTATACTGTATGGAGCATCATGTGTGGCCATTATACAGTATTGAGCATCATGTGGGATCATTATACAGTATGGAGAACTGTGTGTGGCCATTATACAGTATGGAGCACTATGTGTGGCCATTATACAGTATGGAGCACTATGTGTGGCCATTATACAGTATGGAGCACTGTGTGGCCATTATACATTATGGAACATCATGTGTGGCCATTATACACTATGGAGCATCATGTGTGGCCATTATACAGTATTGAGCATCATGTGTGGCCATTATACAGTATGGAGAACTGTGTGTGGCCATTATACAGTATGGAGCATCATGTGTGGTGGCCGTTATACAGTATTGAGCATCATGTGTGGCCATTATACAGTATTGAGCATCATGTGGGGCCATTATACAGTATGGAGCATCATGTGTGGCCATTATACAGTATGAAGCACTGTGGCCATATTTTTTTGTTTATAATTATTGTATATAAAACAGTGTGATCAGCAGTGCTAAATGGCTGTGGTTGGGACGTGGATATGGGTGTGACTAGTTGTGAAATGGGTGTGGTCAGAGGCATGGCCTAAAATTTGCCGCGGCGCACTACGCGCGCCGCAATCTTTATTCCTCCTTCCCTTCTTCAAAACTTGGGAGGTATGGTACCTCATTTGCCAGATTATGGCAAGTGCCGCAAATCCCATAGGGAATGAATGAGGCCGAACGCAGTGTTGCCGTAAGTGATCCGTTATGCGGCAGATGCAGAAAAACTGCCGGATCTGCTGCAAAAGGCTACTTTCACATCAGCAATTCTTGCCAAAGTTACTGCCGATAGTGTCATACTCACCAAAGGTGGAGGCAGCACTAAAAGTACCTAGGGCAGCAGAAACTCTAAATACGGCCCTGATTATTTCTCTAGTTACAGCACCCAGAACTAAAAGAGCCACCTTGTCAGAATACAGCATTACTGCTGCACAAGGTGGCTCTTTTAGTTTGAAACGATTGGGGGGGGGGGGGGTGACAGGTTCCCCTTAAAGGAAATTTGGCAGAAAAAATTTACTAACCCATCTGAGAGCAGCATGATGTAAGGGCGGAGTCCTTGATTCCAGCAATGTGCCAGTTAATAGGCTACTTTTTGCATTTATGATAAAATCACTGTTTTATCTGTTGCAGATCTATCAGTTCCCTGAAAGCTGAGCTCTGTATAACCCTGCCCACACCACTGATTGGCAGCTTTCTGTGAACGCTGCATGGGCCGACAGCTGCCAGTTGGTAAGGGTGGAGTTATACTGACAGCATGTATATAGAGAACTACATGAAAGCAGGTTTACAAGTCCTTTAGAGATAATCTCTTGCAGATAAAATGGTGATTTTATCATAACTACAGTAAGCAACCCAGTAAGTGACACATGACTAGAATCAGGGTATCTGTCCCTACATCATGCTGCTCTCAGATTAGGTGGCAATAACTTGGTGACAGATTCCCTTTAAATATAAAAGTTTATATCCTATTAGTATAATTACTAGCAGTCAATTTATCTTTTGTAGTCTATTAATGAAAATATAATTTTAAAAATGGGTATAAATGCTGCCTACTATATACAGTAGATAAAGTATATTCTAAGCAATTTTGTACTGGAGTCTATGTGAATTGTTACTGGAAGCCATGAAAGGGTTAGTTATAGGTACAGGACAGGACTGTACTGTATAATAATCACTGGAACCAGGGGCGGAGACTGACAGCTTGGGGCCCCTGTGCAAGAAATGTGTCTGGGTCCCCCTCCTTTTGTGGCAGCAAAGCTATATTCAGTTGAAACCAGAAGTTTATATACACTATATAAAAAGACACACATGCATGTTTTTCTCAATATCTGACATGAAATCAGAATAAACCTTTCCCGTTTTAGGTCAATTAGGATTACCATAATTATTAATATTTGCCAAATGACAAAATAATGAGACCGAGAGAACATGTTTTAAGGCATTTTTATTACTTACTGCAATTTCAAAAGTTTACATACACTAAGATTATGCCTTTAAATATTTCTGGACTGCCCATATGATGATGTCATGCAGGGCTGCCACTAGGAATTTTGGGGTCCCATACTGGCAAAATTTTCGGGGCCCCCTTGAGACTCCGCCCAGGCTCCACCCCAGCCCTGCCTCCACCCCTCGAACTGTCCACAGCCCCACAGCTCTCTCTTGCAAAAACTCCACTTCTCACCAATCACACATTAACACTTCCCATCACCAGATCACACATATAGCCAGCAGCTTCTGTTTTGGCAAAAGATTAGACTTTTTTAGCCAGACCTACTCTACGCTAACCTGTTAAAAATTTGTTAAAATATGCAATACAATTTAGGTATATCTTTATTTATTTTCAAAAATTATAAAAGACCAATAATATCACATACAAAAGACAAATACCACCACACCATGAACAGACCACATATTACCACCACATAGTGACCTATAATACCACATGCAAGGAACAAATACTGCCACACCATGACCAGACCACATATTACCACCACAGTGACTGAATATTAGCACATACAAGGGACAAGTACCGCCACACCATGGCCGGACAACATATTACCACCACATAGTGACTGAATACTACAATACTGATCATTAATAGAAAAAAAACACAATACTATCACCAAAATTGCCATTATACACAGGATATCTGTACTTAGTATGCAGTGTCAGTGTACAGGTAATACAGTGATCACCGGTGACATTATACACAGGAGCTCTGTATATAGTGTCAGTGTTCAGGTAATAAAGTGATCACTAGTAACATTGTACACAGGACCTCTATATATAGTGCCAGTGTACAGGTAATACAGTGGGACTACAAAAGGTATAGGGTGCACTACACAAATAGGTGTAAATGACCTATAGATGGGTGCAGCACCATGAAAAAAAGAAAAAAAGAAAAAGTTCAATGCATGGAAATGGTGCACTCCAGAAAAAAAATTTTTTGCAAAAAGATATAAATTTATTAACTCCGTGACATACAGAAACACCCAAAAATGATTAAAAACATTTAAAAACAATACAAAAACAGCACAACCACATTCCTGGGATTAATCCATAGAAAAGTCAATAAATGGATGGAGCGAAGGCACAGTTACTAACAAATACAATGAGAACACTCAATGTAAGGGATGGTGCTATATATAGCAAGAGATGATACTGCATAATAATAGGATGGCGCTGAACATTATAGAGGACGCTAAATAATAAGGGACGGCACCATACATAGCTATAGAATATGCTACATAATAATGGATGGTACTACACATACCTAGAGATGATGCTACGTAATAAAAAATGGTATTATATATAAAAAAGGAGGAAACTATGTAATTAAAGGGGTATTTCTATCTCCAAGATACTATCCCAATATATAGTGGGTGTAAATGTAGTATGGTTCTCCTAATTAGCTATGTCGCTTACCTCATATGCTGGCATGGCAGTAGTTTAGGTATCCATGGTTATGACCACTAACAGCTGACTAACTAATTAACTGTCCCTATGTGTGTGGCCATAGCCATGAATACCCAAGCTACTACAATGCCTGGCGATGGTGTAAGCAAATATACCTAATCAGGAGAACTATACTACATTTCTAATTGGAGGTATTTGCTAATATTACTATACCTACTACATATTGGGATAGGATCTTGGAGATGGAAATACCTCTTTAAGGGCTGCACTGTAAATATTAATTGAGTACACTATACACTAAGGGACATCGCTATATATAATAAGGCTATGTTTCTGTATCCATGTGCTGCCTGATTTTTTCTTTTCTCAGACAACAAACTGCTCAATTCCTCATCAGCGAATATAAGTAAAGGCTGAGTCACACATAACGATATCGTTAACGATATCGTTGCAATGTCACGCTTTTGGTGTCGTAGCAATGATCCCGCTAACAATCTCGTTATGTGTGACAGCGACCAACGATCAGGCCCCTGCTGGGAGTTCGTTGGTCGTTGGGGAATGATCAGGACCATTTTTTGGTCGCTGATCACCTGCTGTCATCGCTGGATCGGCGTGTGTGACGCCGATCCAGCGATGTGTTCACTTGTAACAAGGGTAAATATCGGGTTACTAAGCGCAGGGCCGCTTGTATAAGTTTTAAAAAAAACCAGTACATACTCACATTCTGATGTCTGTCACGTCCCCAGGCGTCCACAGGGTTAAAACTGCTTTCGGCAGGAGCGCTGCTAATGCTGCACGCGCTGCTGCCGAGAGCTTCCCTGCACTGACTGTGTCAGCGCCGGCCGTAAAGCAGAGCACAGCGGTGACGTCACCCCTGTTACTGCCGGTGCTGACACATTCAGTGCAGGGAAGCTCTCGGCAGTAGCGCGTGCATTAGCAGCGCTCTTGCCGAAAGCAGTTTTAACCCTGTGGACGCAGGCGGGGGACGTGACAGACATCAGAATGTGAGTATGTAGTGTTTTTTTTTTTTACTTTACAATGGTAACCAGGGTAAATATCGAGTTACTAAGCGCGGCCCTGAACTTAGTAACCCGATGGTTACCCGGGTGCTGCAGGGGGACTTCGGCATCGTTGAAGACGTTGAAGACAGATGCCGAAGTCGTTCCCCTGATCGTTGGTCGCTGGAGAGAGATGTCTGTGTGACAGCTCCCCAGCGACCACACAATGACTTAACAACGATCACGGCCAGGTCGTATCGCTGGTCGTGATCGTTGGTAAGTCGTTTAGTGTGACTCCAGCTTTAGTCCCATTCTGATCTTCAAAATCAGATCAGAACAGGACTTGTTCGGAGTTTCATAGATCTCATTCTCGGTCTTTGTGCCTGCCGACCAATAAAAAAATCTGGCAGCACACAGATATTTCATGCGAATGTGAGAAGGTAATAAATTTACAAATAACAGTATCACTCCAAGTCATATAGTACAGATACAGAATAAACACTTACATCCAGTGGCCGCTGATGTCTCATCTGATTAGAAAAATATTTAGAATTGAGAGTCCTCAGTGGTTGATACATTTTAATGGCTAACTGAAAAGATGGTAACAAATTGCAAGCTTTCGAGACTACACAGGTCTCTTCATCAGGCAAAGACTAAAAGAAATTCTGATGAATCACATAGTTATGCATAACATAGCATAGGAAAAAAACAAAAAACCATGGATAAGACAGGTGACTTGAAACAGAATTACCATGAGTGATAAACAGTTATGTCCATAAATATAGGGCCAGTTCTTAGATAAGGATTGTTTTATTGGGGTCTGGTTCTGTTGTGATGACCCCACATGGTCTGAGGGGCAAGTTCCTTAGTTGATGTAAATAGACATAAATCCATGCGACACATTCATTCCTGCAGTGAGAGTGGCAATGGTCGTCATCAGTTTATATTCCCAGACTCTTCTGTCTCTCAGATATTTGAAGTTACCTTTTAACACAAGTAATTTCCATAATGTTATGATTTGGGAGACAAAAATGTATTGCCACAGGTAGATCCATTCTTTTTTCTCTTATTTTGTGGCGGTGAGAATTCATTGTTGTTCTAAGCTTTTGCCCTGTCAAAACAAAAGGAAAGAAGGCATGCAAAAAATGGGGATCACAACTAGTGTTGAGCGATACCGTCCGATACTTGAAAGTATCGGAAAGTATCGGCCGATACCGGCAAAGTATCGGATCTAATCCGATACCGATACCCGATACCAATACAAGTCAATGGGACTCAAGTATCGGACGGTATCCCTGATGGTTCCCAGGGTCTGAAGGAGAGGAAACTCTCCTTCAGGCCCTGGGATCCATATCAATGTGTAAAATAAAGAATTAAAATAAAAAATATTGCTATACTCACCTCTCCGACGCAGCCTGGACCTTACCGAGGGAACCGGCAGCGTTCTTTGCTTAAAATGCGCGCGTTTACTGCCTTCCGTGACGTCACGGCTTGTGATTGGTCGCGTGCCGCCCATGTGGCCGCGACGCGACCAATCACAGCAAGCCGTGATGTAATTTTCAGGTCCTGAATGCAGAATTAGGCATTCAGGACCTGAAATTACGTCACGGCTTGCTGTGATTGGTCGCGTCGCGGTCACATGGGCGGCACGCAACCAATCACAAGCCGTGACGAAAATTTAAAATGCGCGCGTTTCTTGCCTCCCGTGACGTCACGGCTTGTGATTGGTCGCGTCGCCCATGTGACCGCGACGCGACCAATCACAAGCCGTAACGTAATTTTCAAATCCTGAATGCCTAGAATTAGGCATTCAGGACCTGAAAATTACGTCACGGCTTGCTGTGATTGGTCGCGTCGCGGCCACATGGGCGGCACGCGACCAATCACAAGCCGTGACGTCACGGAAGGCAGTAAACGCGCGCATTTTAAGCAAAGAACGCTGCCGGTTCCCTCGGTGAGGTCCAGGCTGCGTCGGAGAGGTGAGTATAGCAATATTTTTTATTTTAATTCTTTATTTTACACATTAATGTTGTTTCGATACCGATACCCGATACCACAAAAGTATCGGATCTCAGTATCGGAATTCCGATACCCGCAAGTACCGGCCGATACCCGATACTTGCGGTATCGGAATGCTCAACACTAATCACAACACAACAGATATTACAAATACATCAATAAATGTTATTGAAACAAGACACAAAACACTGCAAAAAAAAGTTTAAAAACATTTAAAAGTGCAACCAGTAAATACTTTGACCCATAATAGGGTCATGTCCTAGTCAAACCCCACACCACCAGAATATCTTAATAAATCACTAGAGCCCAATCACAGAGGATACAACAATGTAATCTTCATAGTATACTAAAGGTACCTTCACATTAAGCGACGCTGCAGCGATAGCGACAACGATGCCGATCGCTGCAGCGTCGCTGTTTGATCGCTGGAGAGCTGTCACACAGACCGCTCTCCAGCGACCAACGATGCCGAGGTCCCCTGGTAATCAGGGTAAACATCGGGTTGCTAAGCGCAGGGCCGCGCTTAGTAACCCGATGTTTACCCTGGTTACCAGCGTAAAATGTAAAAAAACCAAACAGTACATACTCACATTCGTGTCCCTCGCCGTCCGCTTCCCTGCACTGACTGAGCGCCGGCAGTAGCAGGGCACAGCGGTGACGTCACCGCTGTGCTTTCACTTTCACTTTGCGGCGCTCAGTGTGGGAAGCGGACGCCGGGGGACACATATAAGTATGTACTGTTTGTTTTTTTTACATTTTACACTGGTAACCAGGGTAAACATCGGGTTACTAAGCGCGGCCCTGCGCTTAGTAACCCGATGTTTACCCTGGTTACCAGTGTAAAATATCGGTGGTATCGTTGCTTTTGCTGTCAAACACAACGATACACGGCGATCGGACGACCAAATAAAGTTCTGAACTTTATTCAGCGACCAGCGATATCACAGCAGGATCCTGATCGCTGCTGCGTGTCAAACTAAACAATATCGCTATCCAGGACGCTGCAACGTCACGGATCGCTAGCGATATCGTTTAGTGTGAAGGTACCTTTAGGAAATGTCCCAGGTTTAATAGATTCCAGAGCGTGAAGAATATGTACACAAGCTCCAGATTTATACAGGCAAATGTATATCCCTGAAAAAATAGTTAAATTAAGGCAACCAACAAAATGACAAAGCCTATGAGTGTGGACTAACCACAATGCAAGACCGCATTTAGAGCCTGTACAAACAAAGCCTGAAAGGCATTGAGCAATAAAGTAAACCATACAACCTGAGAGGGTTTACCTAAGGCAAATCCCTGTGAGGAGGTAGATCCATTCTTTTTTCTCTTATTTTGTGGCGGTGAGAATTCATTCTTGTTCTAAGCTTTTGCTCTGTCTCCCCCACATACAGACCCCCAGTTGGACATTTAGTACAAATAATTAGGTACACCACATTAGATGTGATGCAGCTGAAAGTACCTGGTATCTTGTAGTCCTGATGTGAATTGGGGATCTTTATCTTGTCTGTGGTCATTATAAATGGACAGGTTTTACATTTTTTCTGGTTGCAAGTAAAGGTACCTGCAGCTGTTGGAGAGGACAGGGAGCTCTTGACAATGATGCTTCTTAGATTTGGGGGCTGCCTAAAACACAGTAGTGGGGGGTCTGGAAAAATGGATTGTAATCGGGCATCTTTTTGCAGTAGAGGTTGTAATTTCCATGCAGCTCCCCTTAGCACCTCCAGAGTTGGATTGTAGGTGACTACTAGAGGTACCCGGTTATTTTCTTCTTTAGCTTTGTAATGTAGCAGGTGATTCCTTGATATTCTGGTGGCTCTTGTGATCTGGTTTTCAATTGTTCTTGGATGGTAGCCCTGATTCAAAAAGGTCTGTCTGAGGCGACCAAGGTGTTCATCCCTATCCATGGGGTTGGAACATATACAACTGTATCTGATGGCTTTGCTGTAGACAATAGTTTTTTTTTGTGTTTTGGATGGAAACTGTCCCATTTAAGGTATGTTGGACGGTCGATTGGCTTCTGATACAGGGATGTCTCTATTTTATTGTTCTGCAGCTTAATGATGGTGTCCAAAAAGTTAATTTCAGTACAGGAGTAGTTGAGTGTCAAGTTGATGGTATGATGAAATTGATTAAATTGTTCATGGAACGTCTTTAGCTGTGGCTCAGACTCCGTCCAGATGATTAAAATGTCATCAATGTAGCGGTAGTACGCCAGGCGGTGGGACATGAGGACAAAAAGTCGCTTTCAAGCTTGGCCATGAAAAGATTTGCATACTGTGGGGCCATTTTACTTCCCATTGCTGTGCCAGTCTCCTGTAGATAGATCTTCTTGTCAAATTCAAAGTAATTGTGGGTGAGGATGAATTTTATAAGTTTCACCACAGAATTTGCATCAGTCCCTGTGTTTTCCAGGAAGAATTTGCAGGCATTTAATCCATCCTGGTGTGGGATATTACAGTACAAAGATTCCATATCCATGGTGGCCAGGATGGTTCCTTCTGGTAGAGGACCTATTGCTGATAGTTTATTCAATAGGTCAGTTGTGTCCTGAATGAAGCTAGGTGTATCCTTTACCAGTGGTTTAAGAACACCCTCTACCCATCCAGATACCTGCTCAGTAAGGGTGCCCACACATGAAATAATTGGTCTTCCTGGGTTTCCAGATTTGTGGATTTTGGGAAGCATGTAGAATGTCCCTGTTCTTGAACTTTCTGGTATCAGGTCATTGGCTCTTATGGATTCGTCGGGCAGAAAAGATACCAACTTGTTTAGTTCCTTGTAATAGTCCTGTGTAGGATGGATTAAATGCCTGCATGAGTTCTCCCACTGCAACATCGCTTCGTTCTCTTTGCTGGGAACTTTCTAAATGACACAGGAGCGCACATGCGTGTGCTTGCTGAGGACGTGTTTCTGCAGCTCCACTGCCATTTTCTACCGTGGGCAGCGCAGCCGCAGGATTGATCCCTGCCCGGCATGCCACTTTTGATGAGGGCACTCTGGCCATGAGCCCCTCAGAGCCTCAGGCCAGATTGCTCTCACTATTAATCGCCCTGCTAGGGCCCCTTCCATCTCCGGGCACCTGCTATATGTGTGCCCCTGTATGGAATGTAGGGTAAGACTAATTAATACTTTTTCTATTCTATGTGGGAGGATATAATTTGTGTTGGCAGTAATATATTAATACTTTTTGTATTCTATGCGGGAGGATGTAATTTGTGATGGCAGTCCTATTATATGTATGTAATCATATACTGTAGCTAAAAATCACCAAAGACGTTTGCATATATTGTGTACACAATGCTTCTGAAGTACTCAATAAGAAACAAATATCTTTTAATTATGTGTTTAAAATTTAATGTCAACCCATGGACTTGATAATACCTGGGGTGAAGAAAAATGTCTTGTGGTTCTTGTGTAATCAGTGTTAGGAGTTTTTAGTTAATGGGATGCTCTGGGGAGGTATTGTGGGCAGAGTCTTATCTTCCTGCTCTAAGCCAGAGAAACCAAGGAAAGACCTGCCCACAGGCCGCCCCAAAGCGCAAACATATTCCTCATCATAGAGACAGACTGTGCTTCGGGTCGGCCTGTGAGCAGGTCTCTCTTTGGCTTCTCTGGCTTAGAGAAGGAAGTTAAGACTCTGCCCACAGTTCTGCCCTGTAGAAGTGATTGGCGATTGGCAGACCACTCTGCTGTCAGCCCTGGCGACCTAGAGTGTGTATTTTACTGTATAATAGTATACAGGAGTATAGAGAGGCATGGCCTAATACGCAACACAATGCAATAAAAATGCGCCAGAATTGTGGTGTACTTAAGTCATCTAAAAAGAGATGTAAACTTAGACTAGAAAGTCTTGAAATTATACACAATCAGCATGAACCACTATGATAAATCAGCCACATATTAAGATGGTACAATCTAAGGTTTCTGTCTAAGAATTAAAAAAATAAATTTGGTGTACAAAAACAACCATACTAATAGATACAGACATAAAAGATATGGATACTACTTACTGATTGTAACACTTTTTTACATTTTGTAATCCAAAAATAGTTTTACAATTTTTTTCTGGATGACTTGTGAATAATTGTGTAACTATAATCAGCAGATGTCTTGAGCAGACGGCAGACGGACACATGACTGCCTGTCCAGATGCCATATGCTCAGCTCACATGACTGCCTAGGAATGCATAGCCCTGACTTGATTGTAAAACGCCATGAATGCTTTAGTAAGTCATTCACTTTTTACTATAAACTGAATGCAAGTTTAGTTTTATGACCATTGCTGATCTCTTTCTAACAAGTTTTTTGTTTTCCTTTAAGAGGATCAGTTCTGACAAAAAAAGTGACAATGAAATAAAATAATGTGGGTATGTTCACACAGAGCTTCTTGGAGGTTAACAAATCCAACATGGTTTTCAAGAGAATTCAACATCAGAAATCCATGTAGGCATTGATGAGATTTTCATGTTTAATACATTTATATATTTTTTTTCTGCAGTTTTGAAAAGGTTTTTATTCATTTTGTGTCCCAAATTTATTTGGCAGTCTTTGACTAAGGGTACGTGTCCACCTTCAGGATGGCCAGCGGTTTGGACGGAGCGGCAAACACGCTCCGCCCTAAGCTCCGCCCCCTTCTGTGACGCGATGATGTCGGATGTGTTCATTGCACACATCCGGAATCATCGCACCCCACACATAGGGCCCTGTGTTTTACCTTGCGGCGGCGCAGCATCGCTGCAAGGTAAACTGACATGCTGCGTTCTAAAAAGACGCACCGCATGTCCGGAATCGCAAGGCCGCCGGGTGCGTGTTACCACGCACAGTGGAGACGGGATTTCATAAAATCCCCTCCACTATGCTGTAACATCTGGACGCTGCGTGTTTGACGCTGCGGCTCTACGCAGCGTCAAACACGCAGCGTTTCCTGAACGTGGAAACATACCCTCAACAGTGTCAGTTTTGGAGTGGATTCTGTAGGGAATCTGCATTAAAGAACTGAAAAAATCAATTATTATTTTTCTGCAGTTGAGTTTTCAAAACCTTGCTGGAAAAACTGACCACAAAATTATGTACATAAATAGCAATGTAGTTTTCAAAGAGTATTTAAAGCAGTTTTTGATGTGAATTTTGAAGTAGATCTGCCTCATTCAGATGTTCGTTTTTCACATCCAGTATTTATGTAGATGACACCAAAGTAGAAGTTTTTGGGCTGGGTGCAAAGAGTTATATGTGGAGGAAAACTAACACTGCACATTTCTTTGAAAACACTATCCCCACTGTCAAACAAGGTGGTGGCAGCATCATGCTGTGGGGATGCTTTTCTTCAGCAGGGATAGGGAAGCTGGTCAGAGTTGATGGGAAGATGGATGGAGTTAAATACAGGGCAATCCTGGAGGAAAACTTGTTAGAGGCTGCAAAAGACTTGAGACTCAGGTGTTGATTCACCTACCGGCAGAGCAACAAACCTTAACATACTGCCAGAGCTTCAATTGAATGGTATAGATATTTATGTGCTTGAATGACCCAGTCAAATTCCAGACCTAAATCCCATTTAGAATATGTGGCAAGACTTGAAAATTGCTGCTCGCAGACACTCTCCATCCAGTCTCACTGAGCTAGAGCTAGTTTGCAAAGAAGAATGACCAAAATGTTCAGCCTCTAGATGTGCAAAGCTGGTAGAGACATACTCCAAAAAGCTTGCAGACGTAATTGCAGTGAAAGGTGATCCCAGTGCCATATTGGAGTTCATGCTGCCCTAGGTACGTTTAGTGGTCACACCCCACTGATAGATCAGACTAAGACCTCATTCACACGTCAGTATTTTTTGATCAGTATTTGTATGCCAAAACCAGGAGTGTCTACAAAACACAGAACAGCAGTCAATCTTTCATTTATATTTGTTCTCTGTAAGTTCTATCTCTAGCTGTGGCATACAAACAATGCTAAATACTGACCAAATACTGACATGCAAATTATGACTAAGGCTAGGTTTGCTGTTGTGAATTAGACTTTTTTGGCTCCCTCTTGTGGTCACTAGTGGTATGACTCTGAGATTGTCTTTCCCTAGTTTGGCACCCACCTGGGTCGTTAGTCCAGGGGTGTTGCTATATGAACTTCCTGAATTCTTAGTCTGGTGCCTGGCATCGTTGTAATCAGTCCTTTCTGTTTGCTCCTGTCTGCTGGTCCTGGTTCATGCAAAATTAAGCTAAGTCCTGCTTCCTTGTTTTTTGGTTATTTGTATTGCTCTTATTTTTTGTCCAGCTTGTACTAAATGTGATTCCTGATTTTGCTGGAAGCTCTAGGGGGCTGGTATTCTCCCCCCGGGCCGTTAGACGGTTCGGGGGTTCTTGAATATCCAGCGTGGATATTTTTGATAGGGTTTTTGCTGACCGTATAAGTCATCTTACTATATTCTGCTATTAGTCAGTGGGCCTCTCTTTGCTAAATACCTAGTTCATTCTTACGTTTGTCTTTTCTTCTTACCTCACCGTTATTATTTGTTGGGGGCTTGTATCCAACTTTTGGGGTCTTTTCTCTGGAGGCAAGAAAGGTCTATCTTTTCCCTTCTAGGGTTAGTTAGTTCTCCGGCTGGCGCGAGACGTCTAAAACCAACGTAGGCACGTTCCCCGGCTGCTGCTATTTGTGGTGCTAGGATTAGCTATATGGTCAGCCCAGTTACCACTGCCCTATGAGCTGGTTTTTTGTGTTTGCAGACTTGGTATTTATTGCAGAGACCCTCTGCCATTGGGGTCATAACAGTATGCCAGGCCTAAGTTGAATGTTTAATGCATTGCAGAAGTGGGATAATAAGAAAGGAAATTCTGAGTTTTGTTTTTTTTTCCTCTCTTTCTTCCTCCCCTTTACCTCTGAGTGGCTTAAGCTTGCTGCAGACATGAATGTCCAGACTCTGATTACAAGTGTGGATCAGCTTGCTGCTCGTGTGCAGGGCATACAAGATTTTGTTACCAGTAGTCCTATGTCTGAACCTAAAATACCTATTCCTGAACTGTTCTCTGGAGATCGATTTAAGTTTAGGAATTTCAGGAATAATTGTAAATTGTTTCTTTCTCTGAGACCCCGTTCGTCTGGAGACTCAGCTCAGCAAGTTAAAATTGTTATCTCTTTCTTGCGGGGCGACCCTCAGGATTGGGCTTTCTTGCTAGCGCCAGGAGATCCGGCATTGGCGAATATTGATGTTTTTTCTGGCGCTCGGATTGCTTTACGAGGAACCCAATCTTGAAATTCAGGCAGAAAAAGCCTTGCTGGCTATTTCTCAGGGCCAGGATGAAGCTGAAGTGTATTGCCAAAAATTTCGGAAATGGTCCGTGCTTACTCAGTGGAATGAGTGTGCTCTGGCCGCAAATTTCAGAAATGGCCTTTCTGAAGCCATTAAGAATGTGATGGTGGGTTTCTCCATTCCTACAAGTCTGAATGATTCCATGGCGCTGGCTATTCAAATTGACCGGCGTTTGCGGGAGCGCAAAACTGCTAATCCTCTGGTGGTGTTGTCTGAACAAACACCTGATTTAATGCAATGTGATAGAATTCAGACTAGAAATAAATGGAAAAATCATAGACGGCAGAATGGGTTGTGTTTTTACTGTGGTGATTCTACACATGTTATATCAGCATGCTCTAAACGCCTTACAAGGGTTGTTAGCCCTCTCGCCATTTTTCTGCAACTCTGGTTTCCATCCTCGTTTTTCCTCGGGACATGTGGAGCCTTCTGACTGTCCTGGGGTAGATTCTGTGGTGGATAGGTTGCAGCAGATTTGGAATCATGTGGTGGACAACTTGAAGTTGTCACAGGAGAAGGCTCAGCGTTTTGCCAACCGCCGCCGCGGTGTGGGTCCCCGACTTCGTGTTGGGGATTTGGTATGGCTGTCTTCTCGATTTGTTCCTATGAAGGTCTCCTCTCCTAAATTCAAGCCTCGCTTCATCGGTCCTTACAAGATATTGGAAATCCTTAATCCTGTGTCCTTTCGCTTGGATCTTCCGGTGTCGTTTGCCATTCACAACGTGTTCCATAGGTCTTTGTTGCGGCGGTACGTTGTACCTGTGGTTCCTTCTGTTGAGCCTCCTGCTCCGGTGTTGGTTGAGGGCGAGTTGGAGTACGTGGTGGAGAAAATCTTGGATTCTTGTCTCTCCAGACGGAGGCTTCAGTATCTGGTCAAGTGGAAGGGCTATGGTCAGGAGGATAATTCCTGGGTGGTTGCCTCTGATGTGCATGCGGCCGATTTAGTTCGTGCCTTTCACGCTGCTCATCCTGATCGCCCTGGTGGTCTTGGTGAGGGTTCGGTGACCCCTCCTTAAAGGGGGGGTACTGTTGTGAATTAGACTTTTTTGGCTCCCTCTTGTGGTCACTAGTGGTATGACTCTGAGATTGTCTTTCCCTAGTTTGGCACCCACCTGGGTCGTTAGTCCAGGGGTGTTGCTATATGAACTTCCTGAATTCTTAGTCTGGTGCCTGGCATCGTTGTAATCAGTCCTTTCTGTTTGCTCCTGTCTGCTGGTCCTGGTTCATGCAAAATTAAGCTAAGTCCTGCTTCCTTGTTTTTTGGTTATTTGTATTGCTCTTATTTTTTGTCCAGCTTGCACTAAATGTGATTCCTGATTTTGCTGGAAGCTCTAGGGGGCTGGTATTCTCCCCCCGGGCCGTTAGACGGTTCGGGGGTTCTTGAATATCCAGCGTGGATATTTTTGATAGGGTTTTTGCTGACCGTATAAGTCATCTTACTATATTCTGCTATTAGTCAGTGGGCCTCTCTTTGCTAAATACCTAGTTCATTCTTACGTTTGTCTTTTCTTCTTACCTCACCGTTATTATTTGTTGGGGGCTTGTATCCAACTTTTGGGGTCTTTTCTCTGGAGGCAAGAAAGGTCTATCTTTTCCCTTCTAGGGTTAGTTAGTTCTCCGGCTGGCGCGAGACGTCTAGAACCAACGTAGGCATGTTCCCCGGCTGCTGCTATTTGTGGTGCTAGGATTAGCTATACGGTCAGCCCAGTTACCACTGCCCTAGGAGCTGGTTTTTTGTGTTTGCAGACTTGGTATTTATTGCAGAGACCCTCTGCCATTGGGGTCATAACAGTTCGCATGACCCTTTTTCTGTCATCTAAGAAAATCAGTCCGATTATGCTGACTAGAGATGAGCAAACATTTTAAGCGAACTTCCCGATGTTCACTGAACTGTTTGCCAAACTAATCTGAACCTCATTGAATTCAATGGGAGGCTAAACCAAACATATAAAAAACATGTTCAGGCAGGGCCGCCATCAAGGCATAACTGCCCTTACTGGCATATGAGGCCCGGAGAGCAGAGGGGGCTCGTAATGGGCCCCTTCTCTTCTGCTCACCAGGTCCCAGTGGCAGGATTCTACCTCTTCAGTAACTGATGATCGTGCATCCTCAGAAGCACGTTCAGTTAAAACCTGTTTCTGTGCCTGAGATTCCTTTTGCACAGCAACAGTTAACAGCAGCCAGCCAATCAGAGGCCGGCAGCTGACGTCAGAATGCACGTTGCTGGTGTATGGCATCACTGTCATACGGCGGAACGAAGGTCCGCGCCTCAGATTAATCCTAGCAGAGGACACTGCTGGACCTCGGCCAGGTAATGAAACTTTAATTTTTGTAAAGCCACACTATGGGGGTGCATTACACTACTATGAGGCATATTATACTACCATTGGAGTGCATTATACTGCTATGGTGGTGTATTATACTCCTATGGGGCTGCATTATACTACTATGGTGGTGCATACATCTATGGAGTGTAGTATAGTCCTATGGGGGTGCATTATAATACTATGGTGGTGCATTATACTACTATGGGGGGTGCATTAAACTGCTATGGGGGTGCATTATACTGCTATGGGGTGCATTATACTATTATAGGAGTGCATTATACTGCTATGGGGGTGCATTATACAATACATGACTATGAGATGCATTATACTACTATGGAGGTGCATTATACTACTATGGGGCTGCATTATACTACTATGTGGTGCATTATACAATACATAACTGAAATACATTATACTACTATGGGGGTGCATTACACTGCTATGGGGGTGCATTATACTACTATGGGGCTGCATTATACTGCTATGAGGTGCATTAAACTATATATTACTATGAGATGCATTCTACTGCTATGGAGGTGCATTCATTATAGCACTATGGGAGTGCATCATATTGCCATGGGGGTGCATTAAACAATACATGAATATGAGATGCATTATACTCAAAGCCCGGCAAGATACCTTGAGAAAGAGGGTCGGTACCCTCGAAACGCGTCGGGATTGGCCCTTGTTATTGTCCGTCATACGGACTGGTGACATCACCTAGTAGCCACGCCCCCCACTCACCACGCCACTGCATGGCGGCGCCATCGGCCGTAGCTGCCTGCCGGGTACTACAGCGGCGAGACTGGTGGGGTTTCAGCACTAAGGGAGGACGTTCCCCGGTTGGTAGTGCATCACTAGCGCGGCTGCACTGTTTGGATCACAGATCTTCCAAGACAGCAGAGGACGGTCTGCAGCAGCCCAGTGTCCCAAGTGGACACGTCAGTTCACAACAGCGAGGTAGGTGACTGAGATTCATTCCTAGTCACAGTTCCTCCTGCTAGCGCGGCACCTGTTTGTTGATTTTTGATTTTATTATTGGTTGGCAGGGTTGCACACTACGTGCCAAGGTGCCTGCAGCTGAAGTTTCGGGCCAGTACATAGCGCCAGTGTGTTACTTTACAGTGTCTGGTAGATGCATTATACTACTTTGGGGTGCATTATTCTACTATGGGACTGCATTATACTGCTATGGGGGTGCATTATACAATACATGACTATGAGATGCATTATACTACTAGGCGGGTGAATTACACTGCTATAGGGTTGCATTATACTACTATGGGGCTGCATTATATTGCTATGGGGGTGCATTATAGTATATATGACTGAGATGCATTATACTACTATGGAGGTGCATTATACTCCTATGGGGGTGCATTATATTACTATGGGGCTGCATTATATTACTATGGGGGTGCATTATACTATACTGTATATGACTATGGAGTGCATTATACTACTATGATTCTGTATTATACTCCTATGGGGTGCATTCTACTGCTTTGGGGCTGCATTATGTTATGTATGACTATTGGGTGCATTATACTATGGGTACATTATACTGCTATGGGTGTGCATTATACTACTATAGGGGTGCATTATATATGACTATGGGGTGCATTATACTGTTGGGGGGCATTATACTACTAGAGGGGTGCATTATACTGCTATGGGGGTGCATTATACTACTATGGGGGTTTATTATACTATATATATATATGGCTATGGGGTGCTTATACTACTATGGGGGTGCACTATACAATTATATATGATAATGGAGATGCAATAGTGCATTATACTTTATGCATGACTATGGGGGTGCATTATACTACTATGGAGGTGCATTACACTGCTATGGGGTGCATTATAATCCTATGTGGCTGCATTATACTCCTATGGGGGTGCATTATACTGCTATGGTGGTGCATTATACTCCTAGGGGGCATTCTACTGCTATGGGGATGCACTAAACTGCTATGGGGGTGCATTATACTTTATGCAACTGGGGCTGCATTATACGTCTATGGGGTTTATTATACTCCTATGATAGTGCATTATAATACTATGGGGGTGCATTAAACTGCTATGGGGTGCATTATACTGCTATGTGGCTGCATTATACTGTTATGGGGTGCATTATACTATATATGACTATAAGATGCATTATACTACTATGGGGCTGCATTATAATGCTATGGGGGAGCATTATACTGCTATGGGGCTGCATTATACTATATATGACTGTGAGGTGCATTATACTGTGGGGGTGCATTATACTGCTATGGGGTGCATTATACTACTAAGAGGGTGCATTATACTGCTATATATAACTATGGGGGTGCATTATACTATTATATATGACTATGGGGTGCATTATATTTTATGTATGACTATGGGGGTGCATTATACTACTATGGGGTGACAATGTTGACTATCAATTTCACATGCTGTTGTGCAAATGGAATATACAACAGATGGAGATTATTGTCAGTTATAAAGACACTCAATAAAGGAGTGGTTCTTCAGGTGGGGACCACGACCACATCTCAGTACCAATGCTTTCTGGCTGATGTTTTGGTCACTTTGGAATGTTGATTGTGCTTTCATACTCGTGGTAGCATGAGACGAACTCTACAACCCACACTAGTGGCTCAGGTAGTGCAGATCATCCAGGATGGCACATCAATGCGAGCTGTGGCAAGGTTTGCTGTGTCTGTCAGCGTAGTGTCCAGAGGCTGGAGGTGCTACTAGGAGACAGACCAGAACATCAGGAGATGTGGAGGGGGCCAGAGGAGGGCAGCAACCCAGCAGCAGGACTGCTACCTCCACCTTTGTGCAAGGAGGAACAGGAGGAGCACTGCCAGAGCCCTGTAAAATTTTCTTCCAGCAGGCCACAAATGTGCATGTGTCTGCACAAATGGTTAGAAACCGAATCCATGAGGATGGTCTGAGTGCCCGACATACACAGATGGGGGTTGTGCTCACAGCCCATCACCATGCAGGACACTTGGCATTTGCCACAGAACACCAGGATTAGCAAATTCAACCACTGGCACCCTGTGCTGTTCACAGATGAAAGCAGGTTCACACTGAGCACATGGGAAAGACGTGACAGAGTCTGAAGACACCGTGGAGAGTGATCTGCTGCCTGCAACATCCTTCAGCATGACCGGTTTGGCAGTGGGTCAGTAATGGTGTGGGGTGGCATTTCTTTGGAGGGCCGCACAGCCCTCCATGTGCTCGCCAGTGTTAGCCTGACTGCCATTAGGTACCAAGATGAGATCCTCAGAACCCTTGTGAGACCATATGCTAGTGCGGTTGGCCCTGGATTCCTCCTAATGCAGGACAATGCCAGACGTCATGTGGCTGGAGTGTGTCAGCAGTTCCTGAAAGATGAATGCATTGAAGCTATGGACTGGCCCGCCCATTCCCCAGACCTGAATCTGAATGAACACATCTGGGACATCATGTCTCGCACCATCCACCAACGTCACGTTGCACCACAGACTGTCCAGGAGTTGGCAGATGCTTTAGTCCAGGTCTGGGAGAAGATCCCTCAGGAGACCATCTGCCGCCTCATCAGGAGCATGCCCAGGCATTGTAGGGAGATCATATAGGCACATGGAGGCCACACAAACTACTGAGCATCATTTCCTTGTCTAGAGGCATTTCCACTGAAGTTAGATCAGCCTGTACCTTCATCTTCCACTTTGATTTTGAGCATCATTCCAACTCCAGAACTCCGTGGGATATTAGTTGTGATTTACAGTACAGACCAAAAGTTTGGACACACCTTCTCATTTAAAGATTTTTCTGTATTTTCATGACTATGAAAACTGTACATTCACACTGAAGGCATCAAAACTATGAATTACCACATGTGGAATTATATACTTAAAAAAAAAGTTTGAAACAACTGAAATTATGTCTTATATTCTAGGTTCTTCAAAGTACCCTCTTTTTGCTTTGATGACTGCTTTGCACACTCTTGGCATTCTCTTGATGAGCTTCAAGAGGTAGTCACCAGGAATGGTCTTCCAACAATCTTGAAGGAGTTCCCAGAGATGCTTAGCACTTTTGGCCCTTTTGCCTTCATTCTGCGGTCCAGCTCACCCCAAACCATCTCGATTGGGTTCAGGTCTGGTAACTGTGGAGGCCAGATCATCTGGCGTAGCACCCCATCAGTCTCCTTCTTGGTCAAATAGCCATTATACAGCCTGGAGGTGTGTTTGGGGTCATTGTCCTGTTGAAAAATAAATGATGATCCAAATAAACGCAAACCGGATGGAATAGCATGTCGCTGCAAGATGCTGTGGTAGCCATGCTGGTTCAATATGCCTTCAATTTTGAATAAATCCCCAACAGTGTCACCAGCAAAGCACCCCCACACCATCACACCTCCTCCTCCATGCTTTACGGTGGGAACCAGGCATGTAGTGTCCATCCGTTCACCTTTTCTGTGTCACACAAAGACTTGGTGGTTGGAACCAAAGATCTCAAATTTGGACTCATCAGACCAAAGCACAGATTTCCACTGGTCTAATGTCCATTCCTTGTGTTCTGTAGCCCAAATAAGTCTCTTCTGCTTGTTGCCTGTCCTTAGCAGTGGTTTCCTAGCAGCTATTTTACCATGAAGGCCTGCTGCACAAAGTCTCCTCTAAACAGTTGTTGTAGAGATGTGTCTGCTGCTAGAACTCTGTGTGGCATTGACCTGGTCTCTAATCTGAGCTGCTGTTAACCTGCGATTTCTGAGGCTGGTGACTCGGATAAACTTATCCTCAGAAGCAGAGGTGACTCTAGGTCTTCCTTTCCTGGGGTGGTCCTCATGTGAGCCAGTTTCTTTGTAGCGCTTGATGGTTTTTGCCACTGCACTTGGGGACACTTTCAAAGTTTTCCCAATTTTTTGGACTGACTGACCTTCTTAAAGTAATGATGGCCACTCGTTTTTCTTTACTTAGCTGCTTTATTCTTGCCATAATACAAATTCTAACAGTCTATTCAGTAGGACTATCAGCTGTGTATCCACCAGACTTCTGCACAACACAATTGATGGTCCCAACCCCATTTATAAGGCAAGAAATCCCACTTATTAAACCTGACAGGGCACACCTGTGAAGTGAAAACAATTCCCGGTGACTACCTTTTGAAGCTCATCAAGAGAATGCCAAGAGTGCGCAAAGCAGTCATCAAAGCAAAAGGTGGCTACTTTGAAGAACCTAGAATATAAGACATAATTTCAGTTGTTTCACACTTTTTTTTAACTATATAATTCCACATGTGTTAATTCATAGTTTTGATGCCTTCAGTGTGAATTTACAATTTTCATAGTCATGAAAATACAGAAAAATCTTTAAATGAGAAGGTGTGCCAAACTTTTGGTCTGTACTGTACGTGATCATTTTTAGAATTTATTGTTCCCAACACATTCCACTATGTAATGAATAAAGATTTACAACTGGAATATTTCATTCAGTGATATCTAGGATGTGGGATTTTAGTGTTCCCTTTATTTTTTTGAGCAGTGTATTACTATGGGGGTGCATAATACTATATATGACTATGGGGTGCATTATACTACTATGGGTCTGCATTATACTGCTATGGGGGTGCATTATACTGCTATGGGGCTGCATTATGCTATATATGACTTTGGGGTGCATTATAATATGGGGGTGCATTATACTGCTATGGGTGTGCATTATATTACTATGGGGGTGCACTATATATATGATTATGGGGGGCATTATACTGCTATGGGGATGCTATGATGTACAGATATGGCAGAGAAATATAGGCATAGTGCAATGCCAAAGATTTCACTTAGTTCTTTCATGAGTAATATCTGTTGTAAATTCTACAATACCATACAGCAGTGGGGATTCAGGTGATCTGGGATCCACAGTATTAAGGTTTTCAGCACCTGTAATATTAGAGGTAAACCGGACATTAATAAATGTACCCTACCAGTAGAAACTGTCCTCAGTAGTGTACTCTTTATAAAAGTCATTTTCCTCCTATATAGTCCTCCATACAGTATTATGGGTACCAGATGGTCTTCTACACAGTATTATGGGCACCACATAGTTTTCCATACAGTATAATAGGCCCCATACAGTGCTCCAAACAGTATTATGGGCCACATAAAGTGCCACATACACTATTATGGGCCCCATATAATGCTCCATACAGTATTATGGGCCCCATATATTGCTCCATTCAGTATATTGGGCCCCATATATTTCTCCATTCAGTATAACAGACCCCATATGTTGCTCAATTAAGTATAATGGGCTCTATAGTGGTCATGTGATCTGCCGCCATTGGCAGTATGCCACTGAGTAGGCCCATTTGTCTAGGGTCCCAGTACTTGCCCGGGTGTGCTAGGTTGTGACGCCGGCCATTCTGTCAGGAGTCTTTCTAATCAATTCCATAATGAATGGATTGTCCCGTGAACGACAGGAAAGGTGAAAAATTACTGATTGATGGCTGTCCCACATGGATCAGCAGATCGGGGTATTTTTATCCCAGGAAATAAACTTTTAACCCTTTCATAAGATGTAGCCAGAGGTTGGACAATCATTTGCTATGGGGATGAATGAACTGGCGGTCAAGTATGCACACTGGTGATGCATTCTAACGAGCATAAAAAAATCCTTGTTCAGAGAAGGTCCCAGTGTTCAGACCTCCGTTGAATAGGTAATTTATTTTTGCCAGACAACCCCTTAAAATAAATTTGAACCAATAGTCAAGTGCACTCTCATAATGCACCGCAATGAGAAAACTATTTTATAGGATACTTACACCATCTTGGAAGACATATTCTTATGCAACAGGTAAATGATGAATGATTCCAGAAAAAGATGGTGTTACTAAAGTATATTTTATTGCTCTAGTAGGCATCTAGTCATTCAACAGAGGCTACTAACTATATAATCTACATGCAGGATTTTTGATTTGTTCATCATTATATTAAACACTATATAAAGTGCATTGCAGGAGGCGGTGAAGGACATTACTAATACCCCCAAATATTAATAACAGTATATGAAATAATCACAGGCTGCAATTACCTGCCATGTTTTTTTAAAACTATTAAGTCAACTTTTTCTTGCTGCTGTAAATTTGAAATAACACTGATAGCTATGATGACATCACAGAGCACATGACTTCATAGACATCACATGACATCACAATTGGAGTAGAATGTATAATGTTCTGCACCGGAGCCATCTTGTGTCACTAGAACCTGACAGCTGGAAGGGGACAAGTCCTAGTAGGTAGCTCTTCACTTTTAAGCTTTCGTATACTTATAGCATACTCACCGGCATTTATCATAGCTTGCCATTAACACTCTGTAATAAAACATTTTCAGGACAACCCCTTCCCTAAATGAGGAGTCACTGAAGATCATTTGATATTATCTGCCATGGCAGCTAAAAGTGACCGCTGCAGGACACAGAGTTTTACATGCCCCTTATAATAGGAGGATGACAATATAATAATACATGTTTGTTGGAAGTCTACCAGCTCTTTGCATTGGCTTCCCACTATGGAAGTTTTCAATGGAGCTCGCCTTCTACAGTATGTCATTACTATGCTCTAGTAAGGCATGTAGATAGGGGTCGTCAAGCTGGGACATCTTTATGTGGCTCCATTTTTGGGTAGTTTTGCCATTTCTGTTGTAAGTTCTATTGTCCTTGTTGAATTAAGGGGTGACATTGGAGTTGTAGTTTCCTGCTATCAGGAATGGCAGTATGGAGTCCAGTGCTTTCTTTTAATACATACAGATGTAGGTAATATAGATAAAATAAAAGGGCCCCTTTACATGTGTTTCTTATAATTATAAAATGAGGTAGGGGTTTGTCTTTTTATTAAATTCATTTTTTATTGATGCTATAAACTGGATTCATAAAATGACAGTTCTGATCACATCACAAGGCACGTGATATTATTGACATTCCATAACATCACAATTGGAATAGAATGTTCAAATTTGTAAACCTAAATCTTGTGTCTTTAGAACCTGACAGCTTGAAGGTGACTGGTCCAGGTAAATTCTTCTTCACACAATCTTATGGGCCTGTTCTCACATCATGTAGCTCGTTGGGGGTGTTTGTGGTGAAGTTCAGAGCTGCACCATTTACCCCCCCAAAAAAAAATCCCAGCCAACACCTCTGTGTGATGTGTTCATTGCTGTGATTGTCAAGGTGATGAAAGACATTTGTAAAAATGTCTCTTAGACCTCATTCAGGCATCCAGGTTTGCTTTTTTGCATCCATGAAAAAATCAGACTGTACTGGGTCCGATTTTCAACCAATTTTGATCCAAGTCGCTATTCATACCATGAATGTGTAAATGCTTTTTCTCGTAATGCAAAAAAAAAGATAATTATTTACCGATAATTTGAGATCTGCCCCTATCACTGGATAGGAAGTGGGTAGGAAGTCAAGACCACAAAATAAAAAGTCAACTCACGCTTCTTTCTTCAATGCATTTTCCCAAGAAGTAAAAAAGGGTCACCCAATTTATAATCATTATTCTTGCTATTATTTATACATTCACTCAAGCCCATTCTTCATTATGAGAAGAGAAGACTGAGAAGATCACCAACCATAAGCCAGAGGGAGGGAATAAATAGGGGTGATGTCATGGATTTCAGGAAAATCAAATTACCTTTAAGTAATTATCATTTTTCCCCTCACCCATGTCAGTTCAATCGACCAGTTTTATTACTTAAATCCTGAAATACTTATTGGGTATAATGGCTCCACTGACTTAATTTCCAATGTGTCCATTTTTAGACGTAAACCAAGAGAAATATTTTCTCCTGGTCCAGTATAATCATGTCTGTCATGCAACTCCAATTAGGAGGTAGGATTATAGACTAAGATATTGACGGTTTATCAGCCCCATGCCGGCGAGTCCACCTTGCACCTCGATTAGGAGGGCAAACCGGTATAGTGCTGCCTGACTTGGCACAATCAAGTTAATCTTACCACTCCATACGAAGAGGGTAGATTGGGACATTGAGCGTTTAATCACTTAGCACCCACAACTAGGAGCCATAACTGTATTTATGGTGGTTTTATGCACCTTAGCGCAGCCATGTCCATCTTGCACCTGCAATTAGGAGGGTAAACTGAAATATAGATGTTTATTAACTTAATTTCTGAATAGTCCATATTATGACACCGGACAATGAGGATCAATTGGACTTACACTTGTTTTGTTCAGCTCAGCCATGCCCAACTTACAAATCCCACTAGAAGGATAACCTGGAAACTAAATGGTTAACCAACTTAAATGCCAACCAGTCCAATTTATGACTACAGACCTTGAACATTAACTGGACTTACAATAATTAAATTTGGCTTATGACAACCATGACCAACTTCAACTAGAAGGATAACTGGGACTTAGATATCTTACTAAGTAAAAAATCGAACAGTCCATTCTGAGACTCCCAACACCGGCTTTTACAATGGTTTCATTCTGATTAGCGCAACCATTTACACCTCCTACCAAGAGGACAAAATGGGACATGGATAGCATATTGAACTGCTTCGCATTTAACATTGAAGTATGAGGGATGGACTGGAAATTTTTTAGACTCACCAGCTATCCTCAGCACTACAGAATCAGCACAGACCAGTAGCCATGCTTGCCAATATCAGCATTATTGCTGGTAAATGGTAGTGAAGCCATGAGACAGTAATGAAAAAAGACCTACATGCCACAAGATGGCTGGCTATTCAGGCAAAATCGATGGCCCTCTAAGTTTTACATACCACTGAAAGTCTTTCTCCACCATAAGCCTTATCAAGTCATGCTGTGAGGCAGAGGCAGACAAAAAACCTTAGACCTGAGATAGCAGGCTGATCAGCAACTACAAAGAGGCCGACAAAGCCTCAGACTGGCCAAACATAAGACACGAGGCCAGACCTGATGTGGGCGGCCCAACACATGAAACATGAGGCGAGGTGCGAAGTGGGTGGCCCAACACATGAGTCAAGAGGCCAGACACGAGGCGGGTGACCAAGCATATGAGATCCAGACCCGAAGCGGGAGGCTCAACACACCAGACATGAGGCCAGACAAGAGTTGAGCCTATACACTAGACAAGGGGTCTGACTCGAGGTGGATGGCCAAACACACCAGACTCAGGGCCAGACCTGAGCCAGACATCCCAATACATGAGACATGGGGCCAGACTCCAGGAAAATTACCCAACACATCAGACACAGGGGTCAGATCTAAAGAGGGTGGCTTAACACACCAGACACAGGGCCAAACCAGAGGTGGGTAGCCCAATAAACAAGACATGGGGCCAGACCTGAGGTGGGTGGCCCAACATACGAGACATGGGGCCAGAGCCCGAGGCAGGCAGCCAACACACCAGACACAAGGTCAGACCCTGGGGCAGGTGGCTTAACACATGAGACACAGGGCCAAATCTGAGGCGGAGTGGTCCAAGATACAAGACACGGGGCCAATCTCGAGGTGTGCAGCCCAAAGTGCCAGACACATGGCCAGATACGAGGCAGGCTACCCAACACACAAGACATGAGGGCAGAACCAAGGCGGGCGGCCCAACACACCAGTCATGAGGCCAGCTACCTACCATGACAAAATCTTTAAGCTTCATACTGAGAAGATAAGCAACCCAACCAACCAAGCCACAGCAACAGTGCAACCCATTCCAGGCATGCAAGGCCACAAGGCCAAACAAGGCAACCAAGGCTGCAATGCCAAATGAGGCATGCAAAGCTACAAGGCCAAATGAGGTACATCATGCTAAACAAGGCACACAAGACTGTAAGACCAAACGAAAACAGCCAGGCTTTAGGCAACACATCCCAGAAATGAGGCAAGGGACCCCAAACAAGAAACACCAGGCTGAAGGGCATTCGAAAATCACAAGCAAGTCTGTAGGCCAACCAAAACACAAGGCCCCAGATTAGACAGCATTAAATCTAGATTCTCCCAAACTGATGTTAAAATTTCAGTGCCCAAATATGCCCTTGTGCTCACTTCCATTCCTACTAGAACTTGCTATAGAATGCGCTATGGTGTTCTATGATTCACGGCTGCTCCAGCTGTGCGCTCAAGGCTACAACATCCAAAGGACAGGAAGCCACATTGAAGGAGGAAGTGGGAGTTGCCTTTTTATTTAGTGCTCTTGGCTTCCTGTCCAATGCTGTCATGGGTGAGGGGAAAAAATAAGGTTTTCTTACCCTCGTCTCATGTCTTCTGTCAAAATTTGTTTGAAATGTCACGAAAAAATTTCACAACTCGTAATTGCACAAAAATTGTGACTTTTTGTTATACCAGCTTTGCCAGCTTTTTAAAAACTTGGCAGAGCTTGGCTGAGAGGAGGCGTTGCGAGCAAAAAAATCATCATAATTTACACCACAAAAGTAGCAGAAATTACTTAAAGTGTTCCTGCCCTAATATTTTGAGTGGTGGTGCACGGCAGCTAAATTCATTAAGAATCTGGCGCACCTTACTCTAGCTCAATCTTCATCAACATAGAAGTGCAAAACACCAGTCCTGATTAATCAGAACCATAATGTGTGAATATGGCCTTATAGGGGTTGCACAACCCCTTCCTTAAATGTGGACTCACAGGCAATCAGCAGCTAAAACCACCAGCAATCAGTTGTTTCTGCTGTGGGAAGTAATGGCCTTTCCAGGACTCATTCAGTATTACATGGCCCCTGGTGAAAGGATGGATTGGTAATATACATGGATGTTCTGAGCCTGCCAGAACATGAGCTGCTCTTTGTATTAGCTGTGGCTAATAGAGGTAGGTCTTAGTTGGATCTTGCTCTCTATTACATCCATATGTTTTAATAAAGACAGGCATGGAACAGTTGGGACTCCATGAGTCTCCATTGTGGGATATTGTTGAAATAAATGTTCACAAACCATAGCATTTTGTAACAAATCTATTTGCAAAATGCTGGTGTTCTCTATTGTCAGCAGTTTTGCTGTGGTCAGGAATTCCAGCATGGAGTCCTGTGTGTTCCTTTTAGTACAGGGGTGGAGAACCTTTTTCTTCTGCTAATCGCCATTTGGAAATTTCTACCATCATTCGGGGGCCACACAAAATGATCAACTCCTACTATATTTTGTCAAACAATTAATTAACTCTCCCCTAATGTGACGGCTGGAACTGCTTATCTTTGGTGCGGCTTTGATGTTAGGTGATATTGAGCATGTTGCTTCTAAGGGTACCGTCACACAGTGCCATTTTCATCGCTACGACGGCACGATCCGTGAAGTCGCAGTGTCGTATGATTATCGCTCCAGCGTCGTAGACTGTGGTCACACTTTGCAATCACGGCGCTGGAGCGATGCCGAAGTCCCCGGGTAACCAGGGTAAACATCGGGTTACTAAGCGCAGGGCCGCGCTTAGTAACCCGATGTTTACCCTGGTTACCAGCGTAAACGTAAAAAAAACAAACAGTACATACTTACATTCCGGTGTCTGTCCCCCGGCGTTCTGCTTCTCTCCACTGTGTAAGCACAGCAGCCGGAAAGCAGAGCGGTGACGTCACCGCGTCACCGCTGTGCTCGCTTTCCGGCCGGCAGGCGCTCACAGTGCAGAGAAGCTGAGACGCCGGAGGACAGACACCGGAATGTGAGTATGTACTGTTTGTTTTTTTTACGTTTACGCTGGTAACCAGGGTAAACATCGGGTTACTAAGCGCGGCCCTGCGCTTAGTTACCCTATGTTTACCCTGGTTACAAGCGAACACATCGCTGGATCGGTGTCACACACAACGATCCAGCGATGTCAGCGGGTGATCAAGCGACGAAAGAAAGTTCCAAACGATCTGCTACGAGGTACGATTCTCAGCAGGGTCCCTGATCGCTGCTGCGTGTCAGACACAACGATATCGTAACGATATCGCTAGAACGTCACGAATCATACCGTCGTAGCGATGAAAATGGCACTGTGTGACGGTACCCTAACTACTGCTTTTTCAGGTTTGTGTTGGTCTGGAATGCAGTCAGCTCTTTGTTGTAAGTTTTGTTAAGCATAAACTGTACATCACATAGGAGACACTGGGACTACTATATATACATCACATAGGAGAAGCTGGGACTGCTGTATATATATCACAGGAGACGCTGAGGGCATATACATCACAGAAGAGAGTGGGACTGCAGTGTATATGTAACAAGGTGGTCCGGGGTGGTAGTCCCAGCTGAGTCAATGAAGCCACAGTCAGTAGACACCTTGGCACCTTGCACATAGATAGACCAGACAGACACAATCCTCAGACACAACTAGCAGTCATACAGGGAACAAAATTTAATAACAGATTAGAAAAAGTACAACACTGACTTCCTGCCCTTTCCCTAGCAATGTCCGCAGCCGTACCCACCACAGTCACGGAGGCCGGTAGGAGCAGCAGTCCATACACTGGGTTCTGGACGCTTGGTGTCCCTTCGGCGGGGCCCGTGTTGCGGTCCTTTAGTCCTGGGCAACAGACTCTATCCCCTCCAGGGGTCTGGCAATGCTGTGTCACTGTCCTTTAGTCTGGGGCAGCAGATTCTATCCCCTCCTGGGGTCTGGTAATGCCCCGGATGTTGCTGCACACCTGCTCAGGGCAGACATGCCCGAGCTACTCCTGAAGCAACAGCTTCCTGTGCCTTTTTTTCTGGCTGCTAATCCAGCCCACATTTTAACTCTCAATTGTCCCTAACTTAGTGCAATACATAGACACTTAAAGGTGAACTCCCCACATTATACAATATAAACAGTGCCAGGCAATACATTGGTAGTACATGGTAATTGCAACATATTTACATAAAGTGCACGGGGGCCACATAGGAAGGAGAAAGGGAGCACCAAGGTCCTCCACTACCTCCCTACATATACATCACAGGCAATGCAGGGGGCATTTACATCACTGAGAAGATTTCAGTGGCATAGACATCTCTGGGGTGGGCTAAGGGCATAGATATCACTGGGGTGGTCTGGGGGCATAGACATCACTAGGGTGAGCGGAGGTGCATAGACCACTGGGGAGAGCTGGGGGACATAGACATCACATGGGAGAGCTGGGGGGCGTAGACATCACAGAACGGCAAGAACCTGTGTGAGGGAGTGCCAGGGCGGTAGTCGTGGCAGAGACTATGTGTTGTAGCGCGCACTGGTCTCCCATCACATGAAAACACTGTCCCACTGTCAGCATACCTTCAGTTACGCCTTCTGCACCCTCAGGGTCCATCGGGCTTGCTTAGGTAGTGCTGCTTGTGTTATTGCACAGTGAGAGACAGAGTCCAATACTAACTTAAAACTTGGAACATTACTTTTTCTTTCATACAGTACATCCTGGTCAGTGACAACATTAGCATCAGTTTCCACGCAGTTCACAACTTTTCCTCTCTCTGTCTCCTGTCCTACATCCACTAGTTCCATACGGGGTCCCACCACCTCCTGCGGTAACGCAGCGTCCTCCTTTAGCAAAGTCTCTGAGCATGGGAGTTCCCTTGTCCATTTCGCATGGATCTAAGGGCATCAGCCCACGTGATGACCTGCCACATTTCTGAGTGACAGTATCACGGTCCTGCCTGTTGTGTTCCTTGGTCTTCATGATGCTCTCTGTGCTTCAAACAGAACCCTGAGACTATCACAGAGCAGGTGCATTTATACGGAGACTTGATTACACACAGGTGGATTATATTTATTATCATTAGGCATTTAGGACAACATTGAATCATTCAGAGATCCACAATGAACTTCTGTAGTGAGTTTGCTGCACTGAAAGTAAATGGGCAGAATAATATTTTGCTCCCCACTTTTCAGTTTTTGAATTTCCACAAAAATTTTAAATATCCAATACATTTCGTTCAACTTCACAATTGTGTTCCACTTGTTGTTGATTCTTCACCAAAAATTTACATTTGGTATCTTTATGTTTGAAACATGATATGTGGGAAAAGGTTGAAAAGTTCCAGCGAGCCAAATACTTTCGCAAGGCACTGTAGTAGACTAATGTACTTTTTACCTCCACTCATTTTTTTTTTTGCAAAATTAGCAGATTATGTGAGTTGGCTCATCCTTTGTAATATCAAAAAAGGCCCAGGCTAGGTAACCCTTGCAACTCCTGCAAGCTGCAGACCCGCGGACACTGCTGGTCACAGCCACAGTTGTGGCTGAGGATGCATTGCTTCTACGTGTCTGTCATGGACTTGATTTGCGGAACCACTGTGCCACGGACCATGGAGACTCTGGAGGGGTGTGACTAAGCGAACACCTTGTTACGGCTAGCGGAACGCACCGAGTAAATATAGATGTTTATTATAAATGGTGCGTTCACAGCCCGAGGACCACCGTGCAGGAGGAACCTGCTGCTAGTGAATGGTGGCACTGTTTGGAGGTATAGACTAGCTCTGTTACTTCACAGAGTCGCCGTGAGAGGAAAGCACTGCGCCCTGTTAGCCTCACAGGAGCACAAGCTTGCTGCCGAACTGATAGCAGTCAGTGGTTATGCACACACGCAATCTCCTCACCGGAGGTCCCGGTATTCTAGGGGCTTATTTCAGCCGGGTCCCTGAATACGTTCATACAATCTCCTCACCGGAGGTGCCAGTATTCTAGGGGCTTATTTCAGCTGGGTCTTTGAATACATTCACACATAACCATACTGGCGCAAAGCACATATTTGGATTGATACTAGCGCATGGCCGTGCGGCCATGCGAGCCTTTTATAGCTGCAGCAAGTTCAAGACCTTCCTAGAAGGACCAATGAGAGGCTGCCACAGAGCCAGAGCACGTTCAGGACCATCCTGGAGATCCAATGGGCTTTGCTGCAGTATCCAAGCATGTGACCCTTGATCTCCAATGAGAGATCTTACCCTGGGCATGCTCAGAAGGAGAAAAGCAGGACTTAGTCCCAAAAGCATCTGCTCGCCGCTGCTCAGAACTGGCTTCAATGGCAGAAGCTGGAAAAGCATCAGTAACCCTTTGCACAGAGTCAGACTGAGCGAGACGCTGGGACCGACGTCTCCACTGAGCAAACTCCACTGCGGCAGGAGTAGAATGGGAGACCGCAGCGGAGATGGCCCGAGATTCCCCCTGTGAAGAGGCGGGAACTCGACCCCTAACACACCTGACTATTCACTAGAGCCTCTGATGGTGAGGTTAGACTTGGCTCCCGATGAATGCCAGGTGCCACTCAAGGGCAGACCAACAGACGCGCAGCAGCTGGACCCAGATGACAGACTGGAGGGAGCAGCAGGCAGAGTTTGATTTAGAACGCAGCAGAGTTCGCATCAGAGTGCAGCAGACAGAGTTCGCATCAGAGTGCAGCAGACAGAGTTCGCATCAGAGTGCAGCAGGCAGTTTTTGTATCAGAGTACAGCAGGCAGGATCTGCATCAGAGTGCAGCAGGCAGTGTTTGTATCAGAGTGCAGCAGGCAGAATCTGCACCAGAATGCAGCAGGCAGGACTTGCACCGGAGTGCAGCAGGAACAGGAATGCAACCTTACACAACTTAGGCTGAAAAACAGGAAGGTTGCTGAGGCACCTCCCCAGTGTGGAGGAAGCAATAAATACATAATGTCCCACAGCTATTGGCTGGGGAGGAAATAGCAAGTGTACGTGCTGACCCTTTAAGAGGGTGGGAGTGCACACGCGCGTGCCCTAAGGACATGGCTAGAGGACCGGCTGGTACATGCAGAGCATGGGGAAGGGAAGAACTGACCGCAGCACAGGTGAGTGAAGTGACAAACTGGAGACTCTGACATGGTGGTAACAGTACCCCACTTTATGCCCCTCTTCTTCAGGCCATCAAGGAATTTCCATTGAGGAATTTCCATCGGAGAATCGGAGCATGAATGCTCTTCTTCGGCTCCCAGGATCTCTCTTTGGGACCAAATCCCTTCCAGTCAACGAGGAAAAAGGTCTTGCCTCTCACCCTCTTCATGGCCAAGATGTTCTCCACCTCAAAAACATCATCAGAGGCCATTGACATGGGTGTGGTACTGGGATCCTTGAAGAAGGGACTCAGGATGAACGGCTTTAGCAGAGATATGTGGAAGGAGTTTGGAATCTGTAAAAAAGGAGGCAGCTTTAATTTATAGGAGACCTCATTGATCCACTTCAACACCTTGAAAGGCCCAATAAAGCGAGGGCCCAACTTGTTAGAAGGAACCTTCAGCCGGACGTACCTGGACGAGAGCCATACCATGTCACCAGGACAGAAGCATGCAGGATCCTGACGCCTTTTGTCTGCATGTCTCTTCATACGGGCGGAGGATGCTTCTAAAGTGGCTTTGGTGTCCTCCCACAACTTCACAAAATCCTTGGAGAGGACATCTGCTGTAGGGACATCAGATGGAACTTTCAACGGGAGGGGAACCTCGGGTTGCCGACCGAACACAATGTAGAACGTAGATTCTCCCGCGGCTTCACCAACGTGATTGTTGTGCGAGAACTCAGCCCATGGAAGCAATGTCACCCAATCATTATGGTGGACCTTGACAAAGTGTTGCATGTAATTGCCCATTGTACTGGGGGTGACAGGCCGATGAGAAATCCAAGGCAATATCCAGATGTTACAGAGAGCTCACCAGAATCTGGAAGTGACCTGCGAACCTTGATCTGACACAATGTGATGAGGAAATCTGTGCAGGCGGAAAATATGTTTGATGAAGCTGTCATCCAGTTCTGGAGCGGACGGAAGAGCAGACAAAGGGGTAAAGTGAGATGACGGTGCAACTCTCGGATACAGGCAAATCCGTAATGAAATCCATAGCTATGTTCTGCCATGGACCAGATGGTATGGGTAACGGCAGGAGAGAACCGGCAGGAAGTCGTTTGGGGACTTTATTGTGGCAACAAATCAGTCAAGCAACCACGTAAGCATAGATATCTCTCCTCATGAACGGCCACCAGTAGTGGCGAGAAATCAACTGTAGAGTCTTCCTTTGTCCCGCGTGACCAGCCACCTTGGATTTATCATTGGATCAATGATAAATTGTGGATTCTCCTTTTGATCCTCAGACAGAAAAGAGCGAGAGAGGGCATCGGCTCTGACATTCTTGTCATCGGACCTGAAATGTAAAAGAAAGTTAAAGCAGGCAAACAAAGACCACCTAGCTTGACGTGGATTAAGTCTCTGGGCGGACTTGAGATATGACAGGTTCTTATGTTCCGTGTAGATGACCACTGGATAGACTGCGCCCTCCAGCAGGTATCGGTACTCCTCCAGAGCCATCTTAATGGCAAGTAACTCTCGGTCCCCGATAGAGTAGTTACGCTTAGGAGCGGAGAAGGCCTTAGAGAAGAAACCACAGGACTCGCGGTGACCCGAGGATGACCTCTAGGTGAGCACAGCTCTAGCCTCTAATGAGGATACGTCCACCTCTAGGAAGAACTGTTTGCTCAAATCCAGGCGATGCAGAATGGGAGCGGTGGACTGTCTAAGACTGCGGAAGGCCTCTTCAGCCTCGGATGACCAGTTCTTCAGATCGGCTCCCTTTCAGGTCATAGCACAGATGGGAGAGGTCAGCGTGGACAAGTGAGGAATGAATTGCCATTAATAATTAACAAAGCCAAGGAATTGCTGAATTGCTTTGACTCCCATGGGCAGTGGTCATTTAAAGATAGAAGAGACTTTCTCAGGATCCATCCTGAGTCCGGTATCTGAGATAATGTAACCAAAGAAGGGAAGAGAGGACTGTTCGAAAACACATTTCTCATACTTGGCGTAGAGGCGATACTCCCTCAGACGCTGAAGAACCTGCCAAAATGTTTGTCTGTGGGAGGCCAGATCCGGGAAAAATACCAAAATATCATCCAGATACACGACAATGCAGGAATAAAGCAGGGCCTGGAAGATGTTGTTGATGAATTCTTGAAAAGCTGCCGGTGCATTAATGAGATCGAAGGGCATCACTCAGCATTCATAATGTTCGTCCCCGGTGTTGAAAGCCGTCTTCCATTCGTCTCCCCGGCGAATGCACATTAGATTGTAGGTGCCTTTTCAGTCTAATTTGGTGAAGAACCTGGCACCTCAGTCGCACAACTCAGGAATCAGTGGGATAGGGTATTTATTTTTCTCCGTGATCTGGTTGAGACCTCGATAGTCAATACAGGGTCAGAGTGATCCATCCTTCTTATTAGCAAAGAAAAACCTGGCCCCAGCAGGAGAGGCGGACTTCTGAATGAACCCCCTGGCCAAATTCTCCTGAATGTAGTCTGACATAGCTTGAGTCTCAGCTGGGGACAGGGGGTAAATTCGTCCTCTAGGGTTGTAGATCCGGGAATCAAGTCGATAGGGCAGTCATACGGCCTGTGGGGCGGCAAAGTCTCTGCTTCTTTCTTGTCCAAAACATCGGCAAAGGACCAATATGAAGACGGCAAACTGGGCGGTGATGCCAGAAAAGACGGGGCTTTAGCCAGACGTACTGGAGCCAGACACTTCTCATGACAGGAATGTCCCCAGAGGAGCACCTTTCCAGTTGTCCAGTCCAACACAGGTTTGTGCTGCCATAGCCATGGTAGGCCTAAGAGAAAGGCGTGAGACATGTAGGAAAGAACATAGAAGGCAATCCTCTCAGTATGAAGCATCCCAATACGGACCTCAAGCAGCTCAGTAGCCAGATGAACTGTCTCCCGAAGAGTTCTCCCATCGACAGATGTTATTGTCAGGGGGTTCTTGAGTGTATGAACTGGGATTTGGACCCGATCAGCACTACAGCCTGGTAGATAAAATTTCCGGCTGCCTCGGAATCCAAATATACCGACTCAATAAACTGGGATTCACTGGTTGTCACGGCCACAGTAAGGGTCAGGAGTAGGGAGATGCCTCTCCTACCGACCCTAGATGACTGAGCTTCTCCGACTTTACAGGACAGACTCTAATGGAGTGGCCCATGTCTCCACAATACAGGCACTAGCCTTTAGCATGTCGATCCCTCAGTAGCTGTCTAGCAAGGGCAAGATGGTTGATCTGCATGGGTTAAGATGAGTCCACGATAAGTGAGGGCGAAGGAACAAGCGGCATTTGAAGAGAGAGCCAGGTGCCGTGGACCTCTTTTACGTGCCACCTCAGAAGCACTCTCATGGAAATGAAGGTCTATACGGATGGCGAGGGAGATCAGGTCGTCGAAGGTAGTTGGTAAGTCTCGACCAGCTATCTCATCCTTTATGTGTCCTGAGAGGCTCTCCCAGAATGTTGCCACCAATGCTTCATTATTCCAACTGAGCTCGGACGCCAGAGTATGGAAGCGTACAGCATATTGTTCCACAGACGAGTGGGACTGGCGTAAGTGAAGTAGAGCAGAAGCTGCAGAGGTGGTTCGCCCGGGTTTGTCGAATACTTTGCAAAAGGCTTCCAAGAATACGGACAAATTGGAGATGATAGCGTCCTCTCTCTCCCATAATAGATTCAACCATGCCAGGGCCTCGCCTCCAAGATGTGACATTAGAAATGCCACCTTTGTTCGATCTGATGGGAAGTGATGAGGAAGGAGTTCAAAGTGTAGCCGGCATTGCTTGACGAACCGGCAGCACAGCTTCAGATTCCCGTCAAAACGTGCTGGAGATGAGAGTCGGGGAACTGGATCTTGAACCAAGCAAACAGTCTGGGAAGTCTCAAGAGAAGACACAGCTGCTTGAACATGCTGGAACTCTGGCGGTAAGTTTAAGGTCTCCAACTTAGTGGTTAAGGACTGCAACTGTATGGACAGCTCTTCTGTGCGTCTTTCTGTCAGCAAAGCTCTTGGTACATGGTCTGAACAAGCAGGATCCGGGATCCAGTGGGATCCATGGCCTGAGCAAAATGTCACAGACGTGGTTTGTGGAACCACTGTGCCATGGACTGTGGAAAGACTGGAGGGGCGTGACAAAGCAAACACCAGACTGTTCACTAGAGCCTCTGATAGTGAGGTTAGACTTGGCTCCCGATGAACGCCAGGTACCACTCCAGGGCAGACCAACAGATGCGCAGCAGCTGGACCCAGAGGACAGACTGGAGGGAGCAGCTGGCAGAGTTTCATTTGGAATGCAGCAGACAGAGTTCCCATCAGAGTGCAGCAGACAAAGTTTGCATCAGAGTGCAACAGACAGAGTTTGCACCAGAGTGCAGCAGGCAGTGTTTGTATCAGAGTGCAGCAGGCAGGATCTGCATCACAGTGCAGCAGGCAGTGTTTGTATCGGAGTGTGCAGACAGGATCTGCATCAGAGTGCTGCAGGCAGGATCTGCAACAGAGTGCTGCAGGCAGGATCTGCATCAGAGTGCAGAAGACAGGATCTGAATCAGACTGCAGCAGGCAGGATCTGCATCAGAGTGTAGCAGGCAGGATCTGCAACAGAATGCAGCAGGCAGGATTTTCACCGGAGTGCAGCAGGAACAGGTATACAATCTTACACAACTTAGACTACAAAACAGGAAGGTTGCTCAGTCATCTCCCCAGTGGTGAGGAAGCAATATATACATAATGTCCCACAGCTATTGGCTGGGTTGGAAATAGCAAGTGAACGCACCGACCCTTTAAGAGGGCGGGAATGCATGCGCGTTTGCCCTAAGGACATGGCTAGAGGACAGGCTGGAAGCATGCAGAGCATGGGGAAGGGAAGAACTGATCGCAGCACGGGTGAGTGAAGTGACACACCAGAGACCCTGACTGTCAGAGCAGGACTCCGGCATGGTGCTACCAGTGTCTGTAATGTGTGGTGTTGTGAATTTGCTTTTTGGCTCCCTCTAGTGGTTACTAGTGATTTGACTCTGGATATGTCAGTCATCCCTTGTATGCTCACCTGGGCCGTTAGTTCAGGGGTGTTGCTATATAAGCTCCCTGGACCTTCAGTTCAATGCCTGGCAACGTTGTAATCAGAGCTAATCTGTTGTGCTCTTGTCTACTGATCCTGGTTCCTGCTAGATTAAGCTAAGTCTGCTTTCTTGCTTTTTGTTATTTGTTTTTGTTTGCATTTTTGTCCAGCTTGTACTTAATCTGTATCCTGTCCTTGCTGGAAGCTCTAGGGAGCTGGTGTTCTCCCCCCGGGCCGTTAGACGGTTCGGGGGTTCTTGAATTTCCAGCGTGGATGTTTGATAGGGTTTTTGTTGACCATATAAGTTATCTTACTACATTCTGCTATTAGTAAGCGGGCCTCTCTTTGCTAAACCTAGTTCATTTCTATGTTTGTCATTTCCTCTTACCTCACCGTTATTATTTGTGGGGGGCTTGTATCCTACTTTTGGGGTCCTTTCTCTGGAGGCAAGAGAGGTCTTTGTTTTCCTCTTCTAGGGGTAGTTAGTTCTCCGGCTGGCGCGAGACATCTAGCGACCAACGTAGGCATGTTCCCCGGCTACTTCTAGTGTTGGCGTTAGGAGTAGATATATGGTCAACCCAGTTACCACTGCCCTATGAGCTGGATTTTTGTACTTCGCAGACTTACCTATTTCTCTGAGACCCTCGCCATTGGGGTCATAACAGTTTGCCAGGCCAGTATTAAATGTTAAATGCATTGCAGAAGCGGGATTATAAGAAAGGAAATTCTGAGTTTTTTTTTTTTTCTCTCTCTCATTTTTTTTTTCTTTTCCCCTTTACCTCTGAGTGGCTCAAGCTTGCTGCAGACATGAATGTCCAGACCTTGATTACAAGTGTGGACCAGCTTGCTGCTCGTGTGCAGGGCATACAAGATTATGTTACCAGAAATCCTATGTCAGAACCTAAGATACCGATTCCTGAATTGTTTTTCGGAGACCGATTTAAGTTTAGAAATTTCAGGAATAATTGTAAATTATTTTTGTCCCTGAGACCCTGTTCATCTGGAGACTCCGCTCAGCAAGTGAAAATTGTTATGTCTTTTTTACGGGGCGACCCTCAGGATTGGGCCTTCTCGCTGGCGCCAGGAGATCCGGCATTGGCGGATATTGATGCTTTTTTTCTGGCGCTCGGTTTACTTTATGAGGAACCCAATCTTGAGATTCAGGCAGAAAAAGCCTTGCTGGCTATGTCTCAGGGCCAGGACGAGGCTGAAGTGTATTGCCAAAAATTTCGGAAATGGTCCGTGCTGACTCAGTGGAACGAGTGTGCACTGGCCGCAAATTTTAGAAATGGCCTTTCTGAAGCCATTAAGAATGTGATGGTGGGTTTCCCTATTCCCACAGGTCTAAATGATTCCATGGCCCTGGCTATTCAAATTGACCGGCGGTTGCGGGAGCGCAAAACCGCAAATTCCCTTATGGTGTTGTCTGAACAGGCACCTGATTTAAGGCAATGTGATAGAAAAACCGCAAATTCACCTATGGTGCTGTCTGAACAAACACCTGATTTAATGCAATGTGATAGAATCCTGACTAGAAATGAGCGGAAAATTCATAGACGCCAGAATGGCTTGTGTTACTACTGTGGTGATTCTACACATGTTATCTCAGCATGCTCTAAACGTCTAACTAAGGTTGTTAGTCCTGTCACCGTTGGTAATTTGCAACCTAAATTTATTCTATCTGTAACTTTGATTTGTTCACTGTCATCTTATCCTGCCATGGCGTTTGTAGATTCAGGTGCTGCCCTGAGTCTTATGGATCTGTCATTTGCCAAGCGCTGTGGTTTTGTTCTTGAGCCATTAGAAAATCCAATCCCTCTTAGGGGTATTGATGCTACGCCGTTGGCAGAAAATAAACCACAGTTTTGGACACAGGTTACCATGTGTATGACTCCTGAACATCGGGAGGTTATACGTTTTCTTGTTTTGCATAAAATGCATGATTTGGTTGTTTTGGGGTTGCCATGGTTGCAGACCCATAATCCAGTCTTGGATTGGAAGGCCATGTCAGTGTCAAGTTGGGGATGCCGTGGAAATCATGGGGATTCCCTGCCCGTGTCTATTGCTTCTTCTACGCCTTCGGAAGTTCCGGAGTATTTGTCTGATTATCAGGATGTTTTCAGCGAGTCCAGGTCCAGTGCACTGCCTCCTCATAGGGAGTGTGACTGCGCAATAGAGTTGATTCCAGGCAGTAAGTTTCCTAAGGGAAGATTATTTAACCTGTCGGTACCTGAACATACCGCTATGCGTTCATATATTAGAGAGTCTCTGGAGAAGGGGCATATCCGTCCTTCTTCTTCCCCTCTTGGTGCGGGATTCTTTTTTGTGGCCAAAAAGGACGGATCTTTGAGGCCTTGTATTGACTATCGGCTCTTAAATAAGATCACTGTCAAATTTCAGTATCCTTTGCCGCTGTTGTCAGACTTGTTTGCCCGGATTAAAGGTGCCAAGTAGTTCACCAAGATAGATCTTCGTGGTGCGTACAACCTTGTGCGCATTAAGCAAGGAGATGAATGGAAAACCGCATTCAATACGCCCGAAGGTCATTTTGAGTACTTGGTGATGCCTTTTGGGCTCTCTAATGCGCCTTCAGTTTTTCAGTCCTTTATGCATGACATTTTCCGGAAGTATCTGGATAAATTTTTGATCGTTTATCTGGACGATATTCTGGTTTTTTCTGATGATTGGGACTCGCATGTAGAACAGGTCAGGATGGTTTTCAAGATTTTGCGTGAAAATTCTTTGTTTGTTAAAGGCTCAAAGTGTCTCTTTGGTGTACAGAAGGTTCCCTTTTTAGGGTTCATTTTTTCCCCTTCTGCTGTGGAGATGGACCCAGTCAAGGTCCGAGCTATTCATGATTGGACTCAGCCCTCGTCAGTTAAGAGTCTTCAGAAGTTCTTGGGTTTTGCTAACTTTTACCGTCGTTTTATCGCTAATTTTTCTAGCGTTGTTAAACCTTTGACGGATATGACCAAGAAAGGCTCTGATGTGGCTAACTGGGCTCCTGCTGCCGTGGAGGCTTTCCAGGAGTTGAAACGCCGGTTTACTTCGGCGCCTGTTTTGTGCCAGCCTGATGTCTCACTGCCCTTTCAGGTTGAGGTGGATGCTTCGGAGATTGGGGCAGGGGCCGTTTTGTCTCAGAGAGGTCCTGGTTGCTCTACTATGAGACCTTGTGCCTTTTTCTCTAGGAAGTTTTCGCCTGCAGAGCGAAATTATGATGTGGGCAATCGGGAGTTGTTGGCCATGAAGTGGGCATTTGAGGAGTGGCGTCATTGGCTCGAGGGTGCTAAGCATCGTGTGGTGGTTTTGACTGATCACAAAAATCTGATGTATCTCGAGTCTGCTAAACGCCTGAATCCTAGACAGGCCCGCTGGTCATTGTTTTCCTCCCGTTTTGACTTTGTGGTCTCGTATTTACCAGGTTCGAAGAATGTGAAGGCCGATGCTCTGTCTAGGAGCTTTGTGCCTGATGCTCCTGGAGTCGCTGAACCTGTGGGTATTCTTAAGGAAGGAGTTATCTTGTCAGCTATTTCTCCGGATCTGCGACGTGTGTTGCAGAGATTTCAGGCTGGTAGGCCTGACTCTTGTCCACCTGACAGATTGTTTGTGCCTGCTAGGTGGACCAGTAGAGTCATTTCCGAGGTTCATTCCTCGGTGTTGGCAGGGCACCCGGGAATTTTTGGCACCAGGGATCTGGTGGCCAGGTCCTTTTGGTGGCCGTCCTTGTCTAGGGATGTGCGGTCTTTTGTGCAGTCCTGTGGGACTTGTGCTCGAGCTAAGCCTTGCTGTTCTCGTGCCAGCGGGTTGCTCTTGCCCTTGCCTGTCCCGAAGAGACCTTGGACACACATCTCTATGGATTTCATTTCTGATCTTCCGGTGTCTCGGGGCATGTCTGTCATCTGGGTGATATGTGATCGTTTCTCCAAGATGGTCCATTTGGTTCCTTTGCCTAAGCTGCCTTCCTCTTCCGATCTGGTTCCTGTGTTCTTCCAGAACGTGGTCCGTTTACACGGCATTCCTGAGAATATTGTGTCGGACAGAGGATCCCAGTTTGTTTCCAGGTTCTGGCGATCCTTTTGTGGTAGGATGGGCATTGATTTGTCGTTTTCGTCCGCTTTTCATCCACAGACTAATGGACAAACGGAGCGAACTAATCAGACTCTGGAGGCTTATTTGAGGTGTTTTGTCTCTTCTGATCAGGATGATTGGGTGACCTTCTTGCCGTTGGCTGAATTTGCCCTTAATAATCGGGCTAGTTCCGCCACCTTGGTTTCGCCATTTTTCTGCAACTCTGGTTTCCATCCTCGTTTTTCCTCGGGACATGTGGAGCCTTCTGACTGTCCTGGGGTGGATTCTGTGGTAGATAGGTTGCAGCAGATCTGGAATCATGTGGTGGACAACTTGAAGTTGTCACAGGAGAAGGCTCAGCGTTTTGCCAACCGCCGCCGCGGTGTGGGTCCCCGACTTCGTGTTGGGGATTTGGTATGGCTGTCTTCTCGATTTGTTCCTATGAAGGTCTCCTCTCCCAAATTTAAGCCTCGCTTCATTGGTCCGTACAAGATATTGGAAATCCTTAATCCTGTGTCCTTTCGCCTGGATCTTCCGGTGTCGTTTGCCATTCACAACGTATTTCATAGGTCCTTGTTGCGGCGGTACGTTGTGCCTGTGGTTCCTTCTGCTGAGCCTCCTGCTCCGGTGTTGGTTGAGGGCGAGTTGGAGTAGATCTTAGATTCTCGTCTCTCCAGGCGGAGGCTTCAGTACCTGGTCAAGTGGAAGGGCTATGGTCAGGAGGATAATTCCTGGGTGGTCGCCTCTGATGTGCATGCGGCCGATTTAGTTCGGGCCTTTCACGCCGCTCATCCTGATCGCCCTGGTGGTCTTGGTGAGGGTTCGGTGACCCCTCACTAAGGAGGGGGTACTGTTGTGAATTTGCTTTTTGGCTCCCTCTAGTGGTTACTAGTGATTTGACTCTGGATATGTCAGTCATCCCTTGTATGCTCACCTGGGCCGTTAGTTCAGGGGTGTTGCTATATAAGCTCCCTGGACCTTCAGTTCAATGCCTGGCAACGTTGTAATCAGAGCTAATCTGTTGTGCTCTTGTCTACTGATCCTGGTTCCTGCTAGATTAAGCTAAGTCTGCTTTCTTGCTTTTTGTTATTTGTTTTTGTTTGCATTTTTGTCCAGCTTGTACTTAATCTGTATCCTGTCCTTGCTGGAAGCTCTAGGGAGCTGGTGTTCTCCCCCCAGGCCGTTAGACGGTTCGGGGGTTCTTGAATTTCCAGCGTGGATGTTTGATAGGGTTTTTGTTGACCATATAAGTTATCTTACTACATTCTGCTATTAGTAAGCGGGCCTCTCTTTGCTAAACCTAGTTCATTTCTATGTTTGTCATTTCCTCTTACCTCACCGTTATTATTTGTGGGGGGCTTGTATCCTACTTTTGGGGTCCTTTCTCTGGAGGCAAGAGAGGTCTTTGTTTTCCTCTTCTAGGGGTAGTTAGTTCTCCGGCTGGCGCGAGACATCTAGCGACCAACGTAGGCATGTTCCCCGGCTACTTCTAGTGTTGGCGTTAGGAGTAGATATATGGTCAACCCAGTTACCACTGCCCTATGAGCTGGATTTTTGTACTTCGCAGACTTACCTATTTCTCTGAGACCCTCGCCATTGGGGTCATAACAGTGTGGCACAACGTAACCTCCTTGTTTTTCTCCTCAGATGACCTATTCATCTGTGTGCCTCTATGTTTACACCAACTAGGATCTATCACCTAATCATCATCGTCATCCTCTGAGTTATCACATTCCTCGCCCTTGGAGTCGCCCTACTCCTCTTCATGCCCTGACAGCACAGTACAGTCTGCAAGAGCCTCAGATATCTGAGTCTCATCAGGATCACCTGCCCCCCAGGGGTTAACATCAGATGATGGTCAGGATGCCGTTTGGACCCTACTTTGTCCTACCCCGGATCCAAGCTAAAAAAATTTTGGGCATTAGTGCAGATTTCCTCCTCTTGACTCTGTGAAGCTTTTGAGTACATTTCTGATGACCATGGCATAGAATGTGTGAACAGCTCTTCAGACTCACCCATCTGTGGTTCTGTACAGTCAGTTGTACAGTAGGAGAGTTGGGACATGGGGAAGCATGGGGAATTTGGGTGCTACCTCTGTGGACTGACTGTACTGTGTGATGTTGAGGTGGAGGAAGAGGAGGAGTGACCACTTGAAGCTGCGCTTGCCATCCACTTGAGCACATGCTCTTTCTGGGCCTCATCAACAAGGCGTACTGCTATGAGCCTGCTAAAGAAAGGTAGTGGAGTAGCCTGTCCAGTAAGAGAGGTTGTCAGATGTCTTTGCATAGGATGTGATGTTGGTTCACTAGTGCTTTTACTAACTGATATAGAAGGGTTAATAGGTTGCCTTTAAGTGCCTCTTGCCTTTAATTGCTTGAATTACTAGAATCTGTTAACGCAGGAGTCTGATGGTCTCCCCTTCAAGGAGACTACACTTCTTATCATGTATGTTCTCAATAGTCAGTCACAACATGTTTTTGGTACGTTGTGAGGAATAAAGGTCAGTATGACCCTGGTTGATGGTGGGGGCTACATGAATTACATTGTGTGTTACATTTGTTGTAAATGGTATAAAATACTGCCTTTTGCTGCATTACATCAGATAAAAGTGACTTGCTCACAGGATATGTGTGAGGTGTCTTTTTGTCTCCAAGCGCTTGTCAATTGAGGGCGTAATTCCACAATTAGGCCTCACTGGTGATCTGACGTACTGACTCTGGGTCAGAGCGAAAACAGCTATGACAGTTTTGGCACCCAACGTGGGGCCGTGTAACCAGCCTATTCGGAATCCGTATGTGGGGGCTTCCTTAGAGATTGGACATGCAAACAACAGCTGCTGCAAGGTGAGAAATGTTATTCTTACAATCTGTTTTGCACCTGCAATCTCTCTTCTGGATCTGTCCATACCTCTGGGTAAAAGGCTGCCAACACGGTTCAAAGAATCCACATCACCAGTGAGTTTTGTATTTTGTCTGTTTATGTCCGTATGAGAGTTGAATAATAGAGTTATAAGATCATAATTGTGATAATTGTTATCTGTATTATTTGTCAATATCCTAATTGGTTGTGTATTTGTTTAGTGTGTGTGTGTAATACAGAGCTGGGATAGGCTCTGTGCAGTGTTGTTATTTTGGTCATTTTGGATTGGCAGTACATTATATGAAGCTGTATTTTGTATAAAGCCGTGGTTTTTGTTGTTTGGCCTTAAAGTGCTTTCAGAGTGTCAGTGGACACTGCTGCAGTTTTATTTATATAGAGTTGTGTTAATTCCAAAGTGCAAAATAGGCAGGCTGTGTGAACCTTGTATGCATGTCTATGAGAACCTCTGAATGAGATAAGAGGTGAGTAAATGAGTATCAGGGATAAATAGACGAATCCCTGATTGATGAGGGGTTCCGTTAGGTGTGGTCCTCTGTATGTGACAGGAGACATTATTTAACTCAGTTTGAGCTGAATTAGGTTGAGTGATTAAGATAAGGGATTTTCTTCTTGTAAAAATCAAAAAAAAAAAAGTGAAAGGAAAAAGGAAAAAAACAATCCCTGAATGAGCACGTATGAATGAGTGATCACATAAGTATCATTACTTATCTAACTGTTGTTGAGGGTCCAGGATGAATGAGTTGTGGATATTTTTAATGTAGATTTGATTTGCATCTGAGACCTGTGTTGTATATGGTTTGATACTGGATAGGTTTCTATGTGTGTCTATGTGTGTTTTGGCCGGACGTGGTCAGAATCAGCTTATTCAAGTTGTGCAGTGATCTGCCTGTATAGAGAAACTGTTTTTAATTCCGAGAGGATGAATGTTTGTAGAGATTAAGTCTGAAAACTGCTGCAATCCATTTCTGTGTAGAAGACACTGAGCCCTTATCTGTGCTGAATACCAGATGGGAGGAGGGAAGCGAACCCCTTCGAGACTTGTTTGTGATTTCTCCCCTCATTGCTGTGGGCCAGAGGAAGGGGGGCATGTAGCTGCGTTCTAAGTTTCTCTGTCCTTGGTATTGTACAGTGTAAAATTTTAGTTTAAAGCCACAGTACTGTATATATTGAAAAGTAAAAGAACTGTGCCTATTTTAGAGGAAATTTGTGTGATTGAAAGATTGGTAAAAAGATTCACCTGCTTCAACTTGAGTGATTGATATATAGCAAATTGAGGATCAACGGAGGAGGTAGCCAACTGCACTGCTGATGTAGTAGGTGAGAGGCCTAACACATCTGGGCCTTCTTGCTACAGTCAGCTGTTTTTTGTTGTGGGTGAGAGGCAAGAAAAGCCTTCCCGCTCCATGGAGCTGAGCTGAAAGGTTAGAGGCCTAACACACCTGGGCCTTCCTTTTCTAGCCAGTTGATCTAACGGGTGAGAGGCAGTTTTAGCCTTCCCGTTACATCCTTTAGGTCTACCGGGTGAGAGGCAAGAAAAGCCTTCCCGCTAAATCTTGACACTCGCTCTGACTTGCTACGTGTAGCCACCCGTAGATGGTAAGGCACACTAAAAAGGGCATTTGCAGAATAAAGGTGAGCTGTCTGAGGAATAAGTTGAAGCCATGGGCAACTTGTTCTGTATGTGCAGTCAGTGCCCCAATGGGATCCGCTATACAGATTGAAAAAGGAAGCAGTGAAAGATGTGAAACCAATATTGAAAAAGGCAAAAATGCCAGTGTGTGGATGTTTGGATGTTCAAAAAGGCACAGACAAAGGAGGAAAATAGCAAGTGAATAAATGGTGTCTGAGAGAGTGCAGCAGAACGGAAGTAAGGTGTATTATGAATGTTTTGATGTTCAAAAGTCTGACTATGACTGACACATTACTGCTAAGGTCATACATACCTTTGTATAACCAGAGACCCAGACACGACAGATGGACTTGTAAACACTGTGGTCAGACAAACCCAAACTGGAGAAATACTTGTATGATCTGTGCTGCAACCCGACCTAAGAGAATTGCACTGAATCCTGTCCAGACAAGATCACATGTAGTGACATAAGAAGCTGACACAGGATTGTGGTTGGTGGATAATGGGGACATTAACTTTTGGGAGTAGGCTGACAGTAATCCTTTTGGGAAGGAGCTGTAGACCAGCATGTCATGTCACCCCCAACCGGTCATCTAGTCACCCCCACCACCAGAGAACCAACCACATCAGGTAGGGTAAGACAGATACAGGAGTGTTATCCCTGGAGGCCCTCTGACTAGCTAGCTATGCTAAAACAATTGGCTGACCCTGAGAACCAACCTTTCCCATTTTTCAGATAAAGACAATATGAAGGACGTATAAGTGCACCTGGGCAGGCCTAGGGAGTTAGTGAGCACAAAAGGAGGTGACATACTAGGACACATAATTAAGACACATACAGATGTGACAAAAGGAGAGAGTGTAGAGATGTACTTTGGACAGTTACAGCTGAAATGGGCAGACATGAGGTACAGTCACATAAACCCACTTGATGTTAAAATATTGGTAAATACATTCATTGACGGTATGACCAAAGGCTTACGAGATGCAGTACAGACAGCTAGACCTGAATAGAGAAATGTAGATCCAAAAGATCTCCTGAAAGTTGCTAAAGGAGTTGAACAAACTAGGACAATGAAACGACGTGTCATGTATGCTGGAGCACAAGGAAAACAGTAGAGACGTAGTAAGGGACCTAAGGACTTAGAAACAGTAAAGTGCTGGAACTGTGGAGAAAATGGACACTCAGACCAATTTACCACTTCCTTCACCTTTAGACTAGGAAACTGACAACCCAGTGACAAATGTGTGCCCTGTTCTTGTCCCCTTCGGACCTGGTCCTGCCTTGATGACCACCATACCAATGCCGGGAGGGAAAGAGACAGAATTCTTGATTGACACTGGGGCAGCCGGAACTGTGATACACAAAGACTTGATAACGCCAGACATGATTACTGTCGAGACTGTGGAATGTGTGAGTGTAGAGGGACAAGCGACTGAAGCCCCTATGACTAAACAAATAAGACTAGAATCATGAGACAGCCAAGAGGTGCTTACAAACTTATTGTTAGTGACAATACCCCTATGAATTTGCTGGGAGCAGAGTTGAGTGGTGTCTAGGCCGCTATACAGTGCTCTCCTGAGGGTATGACAGTCACAAGTCCCCTTTCATTTAAACACTTGGGGCAGAGGGACGCCAGGGTCTTCCACATGCACATTATACCACAGGTAAATTATGCCCAATTATAGTTACACTTAATTCCATTCATTTGCCAGTTTAGTAGTTTCCTTACACAAGGTGGTATAGTTACCATGTATTTCTAGGTTGTCTTCATATGATATATAGTTTTTAGCCATTCATTATATTGGCTCAAACCTGTTATTATCTGGTGGCCTAGGAGCAGCATGGACGAGCTCTGGAGTAGGTGGCCTCTATACTGACCGCAGACCCTGAACTTAACACCGCAACTATAAGTAGCCGTGGGATGTTCCTGTCACTCCCTCGACACCTCGTCACAGCCGGAGGACTAATTACCCCTAAAGAAAGAAACAGGAAAACTATCTTGCCTCAGAGAAAATCCCCAAAGGAAAGACAGCCCCCCACAAATATTGACTGTGAGAGATGAGGGAAATTACAAACGCAGACTGAAAACAGAATTTAGCAAAGGAGGCCACGTTACCTAGAAAGAAAAGACAGGACAGAGTACTGTGCGGTCAGTATTAAATTACTACAAAAATCCACCACAGAGAATACAAAAATCTCCACACCTAACTAAAGGCATGGAGGGTAACTCTGCGACTCCAGAGCTTCCAGCTTGGCTGAATAAATCCTTACACAGACAAAGCTGGACAAGAAAAAACATAGCAATTCACTGAACTATAAAGTCCACCGCATGTGGACTGCAAAAACAAAGCCAGGACTTATCTTTGATGATTTGGACAATCCAGCAGGAGAAACCAAGCAGAGATGTGAATCCTCCAGAAAAACAATGGACAACTGGCACTCACTAAAGTGTGAAGCCAGACTAAATAGCCCCGTCCAAAGTGGAAGCACCTGATGACTGCTGTGAAGGACAAACAGCAGCACTATCATTTATAACCACCGGAGGGAGCCCAAGAGCAGAACCCACAACAGAATTCACAACAGTACCCCCCCCCTTGAGGAGGGGTCACCGAACCCTCACCAGAGCCCCCAGGCCGATCCGGACGAGCCAAATGGAAGGCACGAACCAAATCGTCAGCATGAACATCGGAGGCAACAACCCAAGAATTATCCTCCTGGCCATAACCCTTCCACTTGACAAGATACTGAAGCCTCCGTCTTGAAAAACGAGAATCCAAGATCTTCTCCACAACATACTCCAACTCCCCATCAATCAACACCGGGGCAGGAGGATCAGCAGAGGGAACCACGGGCACCACATATTTCCGCAACAAAGATCTATGAAAAACATTATGGATGGAAAAAGAGGCTGGAAGGGCCAAACGAAAAGACACTGGATTGATAATCTCAGAAATCCTATAAGGACCAATAAACCGAGGCTTGAACTTCGGGGAAGAAACCTTCATAGGAACATGACGAGAAGACAACCAGACCAAATCCTCAACCCGAAGCTGGGAACCCACACGCCGACGACGGTTGGCAAAACGCTGAGCCTCCTCCTGAGACAACACCAAATTGTCCACAACATGAGCCCAAATCTGCTGCAACCTGTCAACCACAGAGTCCACCCCAGGACAATCAGAAGACTCAACCTGCCCTGAAGAAAAACTAGGATGAAACCCAGAATTACAAAAGAATGGTGAAACCAAGGTAGCAGAACTAGCCTGATTATTAAGGGCAAACTCGGCCAATGGCAAGAAAGCCACCCAATCATCCTGATCGGCAGACACAAAGCATCTCAAATAAGTTTCCAAAGTCTGGTTAGTTCGCTCGGTTTGGCCGTTTGTCTGAGGATGAAATGCAGAAGAAAAAGACAAATCAATGCCCAGCTTAGCACAAAAGGACCGCCAAAACATAGAAACAAACTGGGAACCTCTATCGGACACAATATTCTCCGGAATGCCATGCAAACGAACCACATGCTGAAAAAACAATGGAACCAACTCAGAAGAGGAAGGCAATTTAGGCAAAGGTACCAAATGAACCATCTTAGAAAACCGGTCACAGACCACCCAGATAACAGACATCCTCTGGGAAACAGGAAGATCCGAAATAAAATCCATAGAAATATGCGTCCAAGGCCTCTCAGGGACCGGCAAAGGCAAAAGCAACCCACTGGCGCGGGAGCAGCAAGGTTTGGCCCGCGCACAAGTCCCACAGGACTGCACAAAAGAACGCACATCCCGTGACAAAGAAGGCCACCAAAAGGACCTACTAACCAAATCTCTGGTACCAGAAATCCCAGGATGGCCAGCCAACACAGAACAGTGAACCTCAGAAATCACTTTACTAGTCCATCTGTCAGGAACAAACAGTTTCCCCGCTGGACAGCGATCAGGTTTATCAGCCTGAAACTCCTGAAGAACCCGTCGCAAATCAGGGGAGATGGCAGAAAGAATCACCCCCTCCTTCAGAATACGAACCGGCTCAAGAATCCCAGGGGAATCAGGCAAAAAACTCCTAGAGAGGGCATCAGCCTTAACATTCTTAGAACCCGGAAGATACGAGACAACAAAATCAAAACGGGAGCAAAACAGGGACCATCGGGCCTGTCTAGGATTCAGCCGTTTGGCAGACTCGAGGTAAATCAGATTCTTATAATCAGTCAAGACCACAAGACGGTGCTTGGCCCCCTCAAGCCAATGTCACCACTCCTCAAATGCCCACTTCATAGCCAACAACTCACGATTACCGACATCATTATTGCGTTCCGCAGGCGAAAACTTTCGAGAAAAGAAGGCACATGGTTTCATCAAGGAACCATCAGAATTCCTGAGACAAAACGGCCCCAGCCCCAATCTCAGAAGCGTCAACCTCAACCTGAAAAGGAAGAGAAACATCCGGCTGACGCAACACAGGGGCAGAAGTAAATCGGCGCTTAAGCTCCTGAAAGGCAGAAACAGCCTCAGAGGACGGGCTATTTAAGAGCAGCGAATACTGCTCTCTATTGATTGCCTCATTACCCCCGCGTGGAGTGCCCACCACTGTGTTGGAGGGACACCTTACAAATTTCCCCTGATGAGTTTATATAACGAAACGCGTAGGGAAATGGTTTCTTTAATTTGGGGTTAAGCACAAATCCTTTTGGCAGCGTTGGTAGTTGGATGTGTGGCCGGAATGTGCCCCCCCTCCCGGATGCAGCGCCAATAGTGAGCGGTCTTATCCATAGCAAAGAAAGAGAACTTTGAGGTGAGATCGTTCCATTTGTATATGTCAATCACCACTATTGCTTGACCATTCCACAAGAAGGTATTTGGAATACAAGGTATACGATGGTTGATTGTCTTTGTACTGCGATTCTCATTTTTATGAGAATCCTTTTCCCCTAGGAGATTGTTAAATTGTATGGTGGTGTAAAATCTCGGGGATTGTTGTGGTTTTACATTCCAAAGAATGTGATTGCCCTGTGAGTCCGTTTTTGTGTGTTTATTATATTGGTTTACCATACCGTTTTTAGACCTATTTATTAAAAGTTAAATTTTAGCTATAGTCACACCCTGCTTGTAACTAAGACCAATTAACTACATCAGCGCCCTTCCTCGTCAAATCGGTCAGGGGTTTAACCACACTGGAGAAGTTGGCAATGAAAAGGTGATAAAAATTAGCAAAGCCCAAAAATTTCTGAAGGCTCTTCAGGGATGTGGGCTGGATCCTATCATGAATGGCCTGAACCTTAACCGGATCCATTTCTATAGATGATGGAGAAAAAATGAAGCCCAAAAAAGAAACCTTCTGTACTCCAAAGAGGCACTTAGACCCCTTCACAAACAAGGCATTATCACGAAGGACCTGAAATACCATCCTGACTTGTTTCACATGAGACTCCCAATCATCTGAAAAAATCAAAATATCATCCAAATATACAATCATGAATTTATCAAGACAATTCCGAAAAATATCATGCATGAAGGACTGAAACACAGATGGGGCATTAGAGAGTCCAAATGGCATCACAAGATATTCAAAATGGCCCTCAGGCGTATTAAACGCAGTTTTCCATTCGCCACCCTGCTTAATACGAACAAGATTATATGACCCTCGAAGGTCAATCTTGGTAAACCAACTAGCCCCCTTAATCATGGCAAACAAATCAGAAAGCAAAGGCAGAGGGTATTGGAATTTGACCGTGATCTTATTCAAGAGGCGATAATCAATACAGGGTCTCAAGGAGCCATCCTTCTTGGCAACAAAAAAAAAAACCTGCTCCCAATGGAGAAGAAGATGGCCAAATATGCCCCTTCTCCAAAGACTCCTTTACATAGCTCCGCATGGTGGCATGTTCAGGCACAGACAGGTTGAAAAGTCGGCCCTTAGGAAACTTACAGCCTGGAATCAAGTCAATAGCACAATCACAGTCCCTATGCGGTGGAAGGGAACTGGACTTGGGCTCATCGAAAACATCCTGGAAATCTGACAGAAACTCAGGAATTTCAGAAGAGGGGGAGGAGGAAATTGACATCAGAGGAACGTCATCATGAACCCCCTGACAACCCCAACTAGTCACAGACATAGATTTCCAATCCAAGACCGGATTATGTACCTGTAACCATGGAAACCCCAGCACAATAGCATCATGCAAATTATGCAACACCAGGAAACGACAATCTTCCTGATGGGCTGGCGCCATGCACATGGTTAACTGTGTCCAAAACTGAGGTTTATTTTTAGCCAATGGTGTAGCATCAATACCCCTCAAAGGGATAGGACTCCGCAAAGGCTGTAAGGGAAAACCACAACGTCTGGCAAATTCTAAGTCCATCAAATTTAAAGCGGCGCCTGAATCCACAAATGCCATGACAGAGAATGACGATAATGAGCAGATCAGCGTCACAGATAACAGAAATTTAGGTTGTACAGTACTGATGGTAACAGAATTAGCGATTCTCTTGGCACGCTTAGGGCAATCAGAAATAACATGAGCAGAATCGCCGCAGTAAAAGCACAACCTATTCTGACGTCTGAATCCTTGGCGTACAGCTCTAGACACAATCCTATCACACTGCATTGGCTCAGGACTCCGCTCGGAACACAATGCCATAGTGTGCACAACTCTGCGCTCACGCAAGCGCCGATCAATTTGAATGGCCAGAGACATAGAATCACTCAGACCTGCAGGCGTGGGGAAGCCCACCATAACATCTTTAACAGATTCAGAAAGACCCTTTCTGAAAATTGCCGCCAAAGCATCCTCATTCCACTTAGTAAGCACAGACCATTTTCTAAATTTCTGGCAATATGATTCTGCCGCTTCTTGACCCTGACACAGGGCCAACAAGGTTTTCTCAGCATGATCCACAGAATTAGGTTCATCATACAATAACCCAAGCGCCTGGAAAAAGGTGTCTACATTAAGCAAGGCCGGATTCCCAGATTCCAGGGAAAATGCCCAATCCTGCGGGTCGCCACGCAACAGAGAAATGACAATTTTTACCTGCTGGATGGGATCACCAGAGGAACGGGGCTTCAGAGCTAAAAACAGTTTACAGTCATTTTTAAAGCTCAAAAATTTGGACCTGTCCCCAAAAAACAGATCGGGGGTAGGAATTCTAGGCTCTAAAACAGGAGTCTGCACGATATAATCAGAAATACCCTGTACTCTAGCAGCAAGTTGATCCACCCGAGAAGCAAGTCCCTGAACATCCATGTCAGCGCCTAACTCTTGAGCCACCCAGAGGTGAAGAGGGAAAAAAAAAAACACAACAGAGTACAGAAAAAAAAAATGGCTCAGTACTTTCTTTCCCTTCTTTTGAGATGTGGTTAACTCATTGTTGTCCAGTTGTACTGTTATGATGTAGTTGCCTAGGAGCAGCATGGACGAGCTCTGGAGTAGGTGGCCTCTATACTGACCGCAGACCCTGAACTTAACACCGCAACTATAAGTAGCCGTGTGATGTTCCTGTCACTCCCTCGACACCTCGTCACAGCCAGAGGACTAATTACCCCTAAAGAAAGAAACAGGAAAACTATCTTGCCTCAGAGAAAATCCCCAAAGGAAAGACAGCCCCCCACAAATATTGACTGTGAGAGGAGAGGGAAATTACAAACGCAGACTGAAAACAGAATTTAGCAAAGGAGGCCACGCTACCTAGACAGAAAAGACAGGACAGAGTACTGTGCAGTCAGTATTAAATTACTACAAAAATCCACCACAGAGAATACAAAAATCTCCACACCTAACTAAAGGCATGGAGGGTAACTCTGCGACTCCAGAGCTTCCAGCTTGGCTGAATAAATCCTTACACAGACAAAGCTGGACAAGAAAAAACATAGCAATTCACTGAACTATAAAGTCCACCGCATGTGGACTGCAAAAACAAAGCCAGGACTTATCTTTGATGATTTGGACAATCCAGCAGGAGAAACCAAGCAGAGATGTGAATCCTCCAGAAAAACAATGGACAACTGGCACTCACTAAAGTGTGAAGCCAGACTAAATAGCCCCGTCCAAAGTGGAAGCACCTGATGACTGCTGTGAAGGACAAACAGCAGCACTACCACTTATAACCACCGGAGGGAGCCCAAGAGCAGAACCCACAACAGAATTCACAACACAAACCATAGTCACTGTTTATTTGTCTTTTCCACTTCCTATACCTTATTGCAAGCAACTGGTATTGATATTTGGTATTTTTCAAATCCCTTCGTTTTGTATTTGGAACTGTTAGTTATGTATTTATGGCACTGTGCTCCCCCATTGTATGACTCAGCACCTTTCATAAAAATATATTTTCATATATATAATTTTCTTTTGGTAACATATTTTGTGAATCAAATGTAGTTCTTAGGAGGTACTCTACCCAATCAAATACGGGTATAAATAATATTTGGACATTAGTGTCTGATTTATATAAATACTTGTGTAATATTTCAGAAATGGTGTATATGGCAAGAGTAGTGAAAGTAACACCTGACACCAGAATGTCTGAGGACAGGGAAAAGAGTCAGGTACCAGACACCGTTTGAGTAAGGGGAAAATCTGATGTGGGTCAGCTGCCCATTCCCCTTGTTATGATTAAATTAAAAGAAGGAACCACTCCTCTTTGGTTAAAGCAATACCCCTTGAGCCTAATCAAATCAATGGCCCTGAGCAGGGATATTAAAGAGTATGTTAAGGCAGGGGTTCTAGTGCAGAGATCTTCCCCCTGCAACACCTTTTTGTATCCCATTAAGAAGGAAAAAAAAAAAAAAAAAAAAAGAAAAAGGACCCAAGGGTTCCCCTGACACTTACAGAATAGTTCATGACTTACAGCCTATTAATGATGTTACAGTGAGTGTGATCTCAATTGTCCCTAATACACACACCGTACGGTCACAAAATGTTTCACAGTCATTAATTTGGCAAATGCATTTTTCTCTGTACCCCTGCACTCTGACTGTCAGTGTCTTTTCTCTTTTACTCACGAAGGTAAACAATACTGTTGGACGGTCCTCCCACAAGGGGGAAAGAACTCCCCAACCATCTATTCAAGGATTCTTGAGCAGTGGCAACCACCTCATCCACAGACTGTACTATTGCAGTACGTGGATGAGGTGGTTGCCACTGCTCAAGAATCCTTGACATCGCTGTTGAATAGATGGTTGGGGAGTTCTTTCCCCCTTGTGGGAGGACCGTCCAACAGTATTGTTTACCTTCGTGAGTAAAAGAGAAAAGACACTGACCGTCAGAGTGCAGGGGTACAGAGAAAAATGCATTTGTCAAATTAATGACTGTGAAACATTTTGTGACCGTACGGTGTGTGTATTAGGGACAATTGAGATCACACTCACTGTAACATCATTAATAGCCTGTAAGTCATGAACTATTCTGTGTCGGGGGAACCCTTGGGTCCTTTTTCACTCTGACCTTACCACCTACCCCACGTACACTTTGAACACTAAACCTAATTCCCATTCCACCACGGCCTCGCTTTTTCCCAGGCATGTTCCTCAGATTGTGTCTTAGGAGCACAGTATTTGCAACATAAAATTAGATTTTTAACTCTGTACCACCTCTGCAGACATCCGAATTTCAGGGACAGTATATTCCAAGTTGAAATATTGCGTGCTGCATCTCGTTAGTCACAGAAGAAAGAATTGTTTGAGTGTGAATGAGGCCTGTATGACAATGAAGATATGCTACAAACTATTTGAAAGTCAGATGTCCCCTACTGTATGACGTTAAGAACATAATAATTGTTTTGTGGCCTCTGGATCAGGCCTCTATAACACACTAGCTGCTACAAACTATTTTAAAGTTAGGTCCTCAACTGTATGACACTAGGAACACAAGAATTTTTTGTGGCCCCTGGATTAAGCATCTATAACACACTAGATGCTGCAAACTATTTTAAAGTCAGGTCCCCTACTGTATGACACTAGGTACAGAATAATTTTACTATGTCCTCTGGATCAGACCTCTATAACACACTAGATACTGCAAACTATTTTAAAGTCAGGTCCCCTACTGTATGACGCTAGGAGCAGAGATTTTTTTGTGGCCTCTGGATCAGGCCTCTATAACACACTTGATACTACAAACTATTTTAAAGTCAGGTCCCCTACTGTATGATAGGAACAGAAGAATTTTTTGTGGCCTCTGGTTCAGGCTTCTATAACACACTACAGTAGATGCTACAAAGTATTTTAATGAAAATCATATCAAGAGAAAAGCACTAATAGAACCAAATGTACTAAAAGTAAAACACTTTATTGGGATGACAATAAAACACATAGTATGAGAACATTGTAAAATAAATAGGGAGATCACAATGGTGAGCCAAATAAAAGATGGGTCCATGGTAGTGAAACAGGCAAAAAAAGAAAGACATCTCAGGGAAGGTGAATAGTTGTAGACATCAATCAGCTCCAAAATGCATATGCATTGTGCTACAGAGTCTATCAATATAAAGTTATAAAGTAAATCCAAAAATGAGGATACACTGAAAGCACAGGGACTTCATAGAGGCTAGCAGCCATAAGTAAAGGGAGAGTGCCGAGACAAAGATCAATAGCATAAAGTGCATAAAAACCTGATACCCCTGGAAGAAGGCACTATGCCGAAACGCACGTTGGGGTGGGTGGCTCCACGATTCATCAGGTAATTCCTCAGCTTTTTGTTTTTTGTCTTGGATTATTAGCTCTGCTTCTACAGTGCAAGAGTGTGCTGTCAGAGGCTTCTGTGAATAAGTTGAACGGTAACTTTCGGTTGCCAATTTATTCCTGTATTTTCAAGAGGAATAACAGAGGAACTGCACAATTTTAAGAAATCACACTATACATTGTTATTTAATTGGAAATACATGTATTCCTAAAAGAAGAAAGCCGATATGTCATCTTTAATTTTTAGTCTGTTTTTTTTCTGTTTGCAGGTTAATATGCTTTGTTCAAAAAGTGGGAGGCGTATTTAAATAAGAGCTGAACAGGATTTGGGTTGACAAGTAACAGATTGCGACTCATTCTTTTTCCATGCTGTCACCTGATGTTTGAAATTACACAGTTGTTATCTGCAAAAGACTTTACTGCAAAATTCTGGGCGTTCTGTCATCCTGAACAGTCTCTGGAAAATGAGAACTTTTTCTCCCTTTTGGGCCCAAATCGATTGTTCCCATTAGGAATGCTTAAGTCTAGAAGAATCTTTTTATTAAATTCAACTTTCGAGTTATTTTTTTTAATAAATATATAAAAGATAATGTATAACTGAGGAAAAATCGAATCAGCAGTTTTAAAATGGAAATGTTTGAAGCTCAGATCACATGTTTTTAATGTGAAGACAGACCTAGAGAATAAATCAGATGGCTCTCAAAGCAAAAACAACTTAAAGATAAGTTAATATCAGAAGCCCGGTGTTAGGATTGGCGGATTGCACTAAACAAATTTAACAGTAAAGTGCAATCGCAACCCGGGGTCCACCGTGCAGAGATGTTAAACTGCTGCTACTGTGAACAATGACGGAACACACAGCGAGCGATTGCTTGCACCCACTGAGTTAAATGCCACTCAGTGTGAACAGCAAAAGAATGGAACTCACACAAAGAAATGAGACAGATGCTCTGCAACTGAGCTGTATCACTCGCACACAGAAACGAAAGAGGTCTGGCGCAAGACACGACCCCTGCGCCCGCGTGCACCTCTGAGACCATTTTATATGTTCAGCTCATGTCCAGTCGGACAGAACCTTGCTCACTGCCCTATCCTCAGCTGCCACCTCACCAGAGCAGCTGACGACAGACCATCAATGAGATGCTGCCACATCACGAGCATGCTCAGTAAGGTGATTTCTGAACTTAGCCTCCACAGCGTTCATTCGTCGCTGCCTACTGCTGGTTACCATAGACTTGGTTGAAGAGCCAGCAATAACCAGACAAACAGCAGAAGTCTGAGGAAGACGCTGGGACCAACGTCTATGCTCTGCAGCGGCCGAAGCTGAATGGGAGCAGCAGATGCAAACAAGGCTTGAGATCTACCCTGTGCAGCGGGTGAATCCTGGTGCCTATCATCCGGCTCGTTTATAGCATGTCCTTTTTAGTTAAAGCACCGCACCAAGCGCTTTTTTAAATTTCAGCGCTTGAGAGGTGGAACCAATGTGAGCTCCCTGCACTTGATAATGTATTTACCAGATGTCATTTTTAAGCTCTTCCCAGTGCCGCTTCGGTCCAAATCCATAATCTTGTCATAGGTAATGGTAATAAACGCTCAATGTAATTCTATGAGAGCCTTGCTCTGGTCTTCTTCAGGCTCTCATAGAATTACATTGAAAAGTAATCTCTGGATCACCCATCAAACACTGGAACCATCTGACACGTCACAACCTACAGAAGTCTGACTGGTGTGGCGCCAATAACCGAAGAAGATGGCGGTGTGGCACCATTCCAGCATCGAAATTTAAAAAAATGCTTTTAATCAAATGGCAAAAATGTATTTACAATGATTTACTTTTTTCAATAGGCCTCATTCAGATGCCTGTTATTTTCACATGATAAAATTGGACTGATTTTCATTTGTGTTTTAGATCCTTTTTATCAGTGTTTTCGTCATTGTGTCAATTTTTCCCATTAGTGTTCCATGAGTGATCTTTTGAATTGCCTTAAAAAAATTTTCAAAAGCTTGTCCTACCCATTAAAATGTCAAAAATTTGCCCTCACACAAATTGGTCCAGTATGGGATCCGTCAGCTGTCTGAGATTTTTACGGAACCACTGACTTGTAAGAGTAAATTTGATCCGTAACTCACAATGCAAATGAACACGTGATTTTTTTTCGAAGAAACACTGGAAAAAAAATTACATACATGTTAACAGCACCATAGACAATGGTTATGTGCTCTATCTGTACTGTATGTAACTCTGGAGTATAGATGATAACTATTTGACAAGGTTTGTGGGTTTCAAAAGCAAATTAATTTCTTAAATAAAAATGTGTCTATACTTTTTTCTTTAATTTTCATCCAAAGTAAATGTTCCTAATTGCTAATCTATATGCATGTTGTTATTCTGGTTATAATGAAAGGTGACAGTAAAGGACTGCCCTTTAATGTACTAATTTCCTCTACAAGAATATTACTATTAGACTATTAATAATTAATATCCACTTAATAATGCCTCAACGTTATCTTTTCCTTATAATATATACTAGCTGAAACAAAACAGTGTATCAATAAAGGATATTTATTAGTGATGAGCGAGTGTGCTCGTTGCTTGATTTTTCCCGAGCACACTCGCGTGATCTCCGAGTATTTATTGGTGTTCGGAGATTAAGTTTTAATGGCCTCAGCTAAATGATTTACAGCTAGTACCCAGACTGAGTATATATGGGGGTTGCCTGGTTGCTAGGGAATCCTCACATGTAATCAAGCTGTCTAGTAGCTGTAAATCATTCTACTGCGGAGATGAAAACTTAATCTACGAACACTAACAAATACTCGGAGATCACCCAAGCGTGCTCTGGAAAACCCGATCAACGAGTACACTCTCTCATCACTAATATTTATTACACACACATTGCAGTCTTCAGTCTCTTTGTTCCGGTCTGCGTTCATGTCATTGTCAATGTTCAGGTATCCACCTATCCCAAAGCCATCTTTCTCCAGTTGTGACTGGTCAGACTCTGGAACGGCTTCACCCTCACAGTTCATAGGTCAGTCAACATCATCCTGTATGCACCCGTCACCTTGCCAGACTTCACGTTACTCTCCTATAGCTTGATTCAGCAGGATTTTGAGTATGTCTGGCATGATGAGACTGCTGGATGTCACAGGTTTGTTTTTTGTTTTTTTCTGGGCCTCGCAGACTCAGGCACTGGAAACGACTGGACTCAGGCATTGGAAACAACTTTCATCAGACATGCATCAGACACGACTTTACTTTCATCAGACATGCATCAGACACGACTTCCATCAGGCACTTCTCCTGTAGTCTTTATTGAAGATCGTTGATGAGGTTCCTCCATGGATAGATGCGTAGATCTTTACTAGGCAGGTCAGAATTTCTTGAGTAGGGAGTGATGTAACAATACCCAAGTTGACTGCGGGAAAGAACACCGTCTAATTCTGACCGACATTCAATCAATCCCTTACGAACTTCACCATTGCTAGGGTTAAAGTGGCAAATACCTTAGAAGGTGAGGGGATCTTTCCCTAGAGAACCTTACTCTTTTTCCCCATTCACACAAAACACATATTACAATTCCATAATGCAAATAGAAACTTAAACTAAAATAGCATGGCTGCTAATGATCAATAATGCACATGCAGATCATAGACCCATGTGCAGTTGGAGTTATCTACTGGCTGCAAATGCATGAACACCTTCAAAGGAATACACTTACTGTGGACGGAGTATGCCCATGTATAGGTAGTCCTGCACTTACCCCTAAAGTGTCTGTATGCACACATATGGAATTTACTAGACAGTAAATGACCAATTTACATAACATCATTATTTATATACAATATATATATTGGATTCGGGGTAAAGGACTGCATTTTTCTTATGTCCTTAACTCCCTTCTCCGGCTGACTTAATGGTGCTCAGCCTGACTTCTGTGCAGTTGGGTGTCCAGTCTTTTGGTCCTCCTGCAGATCATAAACAGTCCAATATACATAAAATAATGACCAGGAGGAAAATGACAGCAAGAGGTAGCTTTGGGCTTTATTACGGTCTCCTCCTCATGGCTGAAATCTGAGAGGAAATGTTTCAGGTCAGGGCCAAACTCAAGAGGGATCTTCTGGAGTCTCTCAGGTGCATCTGGGCAAAGGTCAAGTCTTCTCTCTTGAGTGATAGGTCTTCCTCTACATCAATACCTAAAATGGGATTAAGGGACCAATACGCTCCTGGGAGTTCTCCCAGTGCAGTTAATAACCAACCTGGCACAGAATAAACTTCCTTATTTCATGCTTCCCTGTCCCACCAAACTCACTCATTCTTTACTTGAGGGTGACCTCCCCCTGTTAACCTTTCTTGAGCTGCCCAGTAAGTCGGCTAATGCCTCAATTCTCCTGATCCCCACAAAGTTAAATGCAATTTTCCTTTAGTACGATCCTAGTCAATTGCTTCTGTTTCATATACAGACACCCTTACCAGTTTTCCACAATTCAAAATAGTAACATACAACCCTCGTAGCTGCTTAACACCCTAGGAAAACTAAATGTAAAACTAAGGTAAACTGACTTTAGTTGTATCCTGCATCAGGTCGTAAACAAAACCATGTACATCCGTCCAAACTTCAAGGTCTAAGCACACAGTATAACACGACACTCCATCGTGTACATCCGTTATCTGTCCATGCTTCTCCCCCTGTCTTAGTTCACGTAACAACAACCTTTATCCAATCTAAGATGCACAGGAACACAAACAAAAACAATTAACCGCTGAACTTAAAGGCCTAGGTGAACCCACACCTCTCTACCTATCTTAGTCCAACAAAACCACCGCATTCATGGATGCGGCTCTTATCCTGCGATCTGTGTTACTCTTATCATTATGAATTCTATGGCAAACTGAATAAAAGTACCAGTAAATAAACCTTGTTTACTTCACAGGGGGTCTGATAGAAAAGAGCAATTATTAAAAAAATGAAAACACCTTTATTAACACCTCACAAATACATATAAAAACATTTAAAACACGGTACCAAAATCTGTACAAAACATCACACCCCAAAGTTTGAATTCCCTGTAAACACAAAATAATCATCACATGATATTGTGCATCAAACCCTGTATATGCAAAAGCACCAACCCTACATATCATTCCTATTTGGGCTAAATCACATGAACTGTGTGCACCCACTGCATAAATGTTCCCAGCAGCTCAAAACAAGGAATCAGTATCCTTAAAAAATGCACATATCAACAGCCCCCAAGGGAAAGGTAGCCTATGTGATCTGTTATGATCTGGTGACCTTGGAGCCGCATGAGACTTTCTCAGGAGTAGGTGGAACCTGTACTGACCGCAAACCCTAAACTGTACCCGCAACTAGAAGTAGCCGTGGGGTGTACCTAACACATCCTAGACACCTCGACACAGCCGGAGGTCTAAATACCGCTATAGATGGAAATGGGAATTCTATCTTGCCTCAGAGCAGAACCCCAAAGGATAGGCAGCCCCCCACACATATTGACTGTGAGTATTAGAGGAAAGACACACGCAGGCAGAAATCAGGATTTAGCAAAAGAGGCCACGCTAGCTAAATAGAAAAGGATAGGACAGAATACTAAGCGGTCAGTATTAAAACCCTAAAAATATCCACAGCAGATGATACAAAAATTCCACCATCTAACTAAAGACATGGAATGTATACCTGCATCTCCTGAGAATCCAACTTGACTGAAATATCCAAACACAGTCTAAGCTGGACAAGAAAAAACATTGAATAGTACTGAATTGTAAAGCACACAGCATATGTGCTGCAGAAACACAACCAGACACTTATCTTTGCTGATTTGTCAGCAGGGCAGGAGGAACCAGACAGAGATGCAAAACCTCCAAGAACAATGGACAACTGGCAAGGGCTAATGAATCCTGCACACCTAAATATCCCAGTCAGAGCTGCAATCAGCAGGGACACCTGCCCAGGATTGCAACCCAGGGACAACTGCATTACTACCAACAACCACCGGAGGGAACCCAAGAGCAGAATTCACAACAGTACCCCCCTTGAGGAGGGGTCACCGAACCCTCACCAGAGCCCCCAGGCCGATCAGGACGAGCCAGATGAAAGGCACGGACCAAATCAGCAGCATGGACATCAGAGGCAAAAACCCAAGAATTATCCTCCTGGCCATAACCCTTCCATTTAACAAGGTACTGAAGCCTCCACTGTTGTGAAATTGGATTCTGGGCTCCCCCGGTGGCCACTTGTGGAATTGAACTTGTGTGCATCATCCCCTCTGTTCACCTGCTCCTATCAGGATGTGGGAGTCGCTATATAACCTTGCTCCTCTGTCAGTTTCTTGCCGGTCAACAATGTTATCAGAAGCCTTCTGTGCTTGTTCCTGCTACTAGACAACTCCCAGCTAAGTTGGACTTTTGTCCTTGTGTGTTTTTGCATTTTGTTCCTGTTCACAGCTGCTGTTTCGTTACTGTGTCTGGAAAGCTCTTGTGATCGGAAATTGCCACTCTGGTGTTATGAGTTAATGCTAGAGTCTTAAAGGAATTTCTGGATGGTGTTTTGATAGGGTTTTCTGCTGACCATGAAAGTGTCCTTTCTGTCTTCCTGCTATCTAGAAAGCGGACCTCGATTTTGCTAAACCTATTTTCATACTACGTTTGTCATTTCATCTAAAATCACCGCCAATATATGTGGGGGCCTCTGTCTGCCTTTTGGGAAAATTTCTCTAGAGGTGAGCCAGGACTGTCTTTTCCTCTGCTAGGATTAGGTAGTTCTCCGGCTGGCGCTGGGCATCTAGGGTTAAAAAACGTAGGCATGCTACCCGGCCACTTCTAGTTGTGCGGCAGGTTTAGTTCATGGTCAGTATAGTTTCCATCTTCCAAGAGCTAGTTCTCATATATGCTGGGCTATGTTCTCTCGCCATTGAGAATCATGACAGTTTGACCGGCCCAAAAAAGGGTTAAATTACTGGCTGAGAAAGGAGAGAAAAAAGAAGTCTGCTACAATTTTTTTTTTTTTTTTTTTTCCCTCTAGTTCTGAGTGTGCTCTTAATTGAATCACTTGCTAGTCTGCCTATACTGCAGCCTTCCTCTCTTTCTCTCCTTCTAATCCTTGAATGGCTCTGTGTTCACCTGTTTCAAATGGATCTTCAGAGTGTAGCTACAGGTTTGAATAATCTCGCCACAAAGGTACAAAATTTGCAAGATTTTGTTGTTCATGCACCTATGTCTGAGCCTAGAATTCCTTTGCCTGAATTCTTCTCGGGGAATAGATCTCACTTTCAAAATTTTAAAAATAATTGCAAATTGTTTTTGTCCCTGAAGTCTCGCTCTGCCGGAGACCCTGCACAGCAGGTCAGGATTGTAATTTCCTTGCTCCGGGGCGACCCTCAAGACTGGGCTTTTGCATTGGCACCAGGGGATCCTGCGTTGCTCAATGTGGATGCGTTTTTTCTGGCCTTGGGGTTGCTTTATGAGGAACCTCATTTAGAGCTTCAGGCGGAAAAGGCCTTGATGTCCTTGTCTCAGGGGCAAGATGAAGCTGAAATATACTGCCAAAAATTCCGCAAATGGTCTGTGCTTACTCAGTGGAATGAGTGCGCCCTGGCGGCGATTTTCAGAGAAGGTCTCTCTGATGCCATTAAGGATGTTATGGTGGGGTTCCCTGTGCCTGCGAGTCTGAATGAGTCCATGACGATGGCTATTCAGATCGATAGGCGTCTGCGGGAGCGCAAACCTGTGCACCATTTGGCGGTGTCTACTGAGAAAACGCCAGAAAATATGCAATGTGATAGAATTCTGTCCAGAAGCGAGCGGCAGAATTTTAGACGAAAAAATGGGTTGTGCTTCTATTGTGGTGATTCAACTCATGTTATATCAGCATGCTTTAAGCGTACTAAGAAGCCTGACAAGTCTGTTTCAATTAGCACTTTACAGTCTAAGTTTATTCTATCTGTGACCCTGATTTGTTCTTTGTCATCTATTACCGCGGACGCCTATGTCGACTCTGGCGCTGCTTTGAGTCTTATGGATTGGTCCTTTGCCAAACGCTGTGGGTATGATTTGGAGCCACTGGAGGCTCCGATACCTCTGAAAGGGATTGACTCCACCCCATTGGCTAGTAATAAACCGCAATACTGGACACAAGTGACTATGCGTGTTAATCCGGATCACCAGGAGGTTATTCGCTTTCTGGTGCTGTATAATCTACATGATGTTTTGGTGCTGGGATTGCCATGGCTGCAATCTCATAACCCAGTCCTCGACTGGAGAGCTATGTCTGTGTTAAGCTGGGGATGTAAAGGAACTCATGGGGACGTACCTTTGGTTTCCATTTCATCATCTATTCCCTCTGAGATTCCTGAATTCTTGTCTGACTTTCGTGACGTTTTTGAAGAACCCAAGGTTGGTTCACTACCTCCGCACCGGGAGTGCGATTGTGCCATAGACTTGATTCCGGGTAGTAAATACCCTAAGGGTCATTTATTTAATCTGTGTGTGCCTGAACACGCTGCTATGCGAGAATATATAAAGGAGTCCTTGGAAAAGGGACATATTCGTCCTTCGTCATCTCCCTTAGGAGCCGGTTTTTTCTTTGTGTCTAAGAAAGACGGCTCTTTGAGGCCGTGTATTGATTATCGACTTTTGAATAAAATCACGGTTAAATATCAATATCCGTTACCACTGCTTACTGATTTGTTTGCTCGTATAAAGGGGGCCAAGTGGTTCTCTAAGATTGATCTCCGTGGGGCGTATAATTTGGTGCGAATCAAGCAGGGGGATGAGTGGAAAACCGCATTTAATACGCCCGAGGGCCATTTTGAGTATTTGGTGATGCCTTTTGGTCTTTCAAATGCCCCTTCAGTCTTCCAGTCCTTTATGCATGACATTTTCCGCGATTATTTGGATAAATTTATGATTGTGTATCTGGATGATATTCTGATTTTTTCGGATGACTGGGACTCTCATGTCCAGCAGGTCAGGAGGGTTTTTCAGGTTTTGCGGTCTAATTCCTTGTGTGTGAAGGGTTCTAAGTGTGTTTTTGGGGTTCAAAAGATTTCTTTCTTGGGATACATTTTTTCCCCCTCTTCCATCGAGATGGATCCTGTCAAGGTTCAGGCTATTGGTGATTGGACGCAACCCTCTTCTCTTAAGAGTCTTCAGAAATTTTTGGGCTTTGCTAACTTTTATCGTCGATTTATTGCTGGTTTTTCTGATGTTGTTAAACCATTGACTGATTTGACTAAGAAGGGTGCTGATGTTGCTGATTGGTCCCCTGATGCTGTGGAGGCCTTTCGGGAGCTCAAGCGCCGCTTTTCTTCCGCCCCAGTGTTGCGTCAGCCTGATGTTGCTCTTCCTTTTCAGGTTGAGGTCGACGCTTCTGAAATCGGAGCTGGGGCGGTGTTGTCGCAGAGAAGTTCCGACTGCTCCGTGATGAGACCTTGTGCTTTTTTTTCCCGTAAATTTTCGCCCGCCGAGCGGAATTATGATATTGGGAATCGGGAGCTTTTGGCCATGAAGTGGGCTTTTGAGGAGTGGCGTCACTGGCTTGAGGGGGCCAGACATCAGGTGGTGGTATTGACTGACCACAAAAATTTAATTTACCTTGAGTCTGCCAGGCGCCTGAATCCTAGACAGGCGCGCTGGTCGTTGTTTTTCTCTCGGTTTAATTTTGTGGTGTCATACCTACCGGGTTCTAAGAATGTTAAGGCGGATGCCCTTTCTAGGAGTTTTGAGCCTGACTCCCCTGGTAATTCTGAGCCCACAGGTATCCTTAAAGATGGAGTGATATTGTCTGCCGTTTCTCCAGACCTGCGGCGGGCCTTGCAGGAGTTTCAGGCGGATAGACCTGATCGTTGCCCACCTGGTAGACTGTTTGTTCCTGATGATTGGACCAGTAGAGTCATCTCTGAGGTTCATTCTTCTGCGTTGGCAGGTCATCCTGGAATCTTTGGTACCAGGGATTTGGTGGCAAGGTCCTTCTGGTGGCCTTCCCTGTCACGAGATGTGCGAGGCTTTGTGCAGTCTTGTGACGTTTGTGCTCGGGCCAAGCCTTGTTGTTCTCGGGCTAGTGGATTGTTGTTGCCCTTGCCTATCCCGAAGAGGCCTTGGACGCACATCTCGATGGATTTTATTTCGGATCTGCCTGTTTCTCAGAAGATGTCTGTCATCTGGGTGGTGTGTGACCGTTTCTCTAAGATGGTCCATCTGGTTCCCTTGCCTAAGTTGCCTTCTTCTTCCGAGTTGGTTCCTCTTTTTTTTCAAAATGTTGTTCGTTTGCATGGTATTCCTGAGAATATCGTTTCTGACAGAGGGACCCAATTCGTGTCTAGATTTTGGCGGGCATTCTGTGCTAGGATGGGCATAGATTTGTCTTTTTCGTCTGCTTTCCATCCTCAGACTAATGGCCAGACCGAGCGGACTAATCAGACCTTGGAGACATATTTGAGGTGTTTTGTGTCTGCGGATCAGGATGATTGGGTTGCTTTTTTGCCTTTGGCGGAGTTCGCCCTCAATAATCGGGCCAGCTCTGCCACCTTGGTGTCCCCGTTTTTCTGTAATTTGGGGTTTCATCCTCGATTTTCCTCCGGTCAAGTGGAATCTTCGGATTGTCCTGGAGTGGATGCTGTGGTGGAGAGGTTGCATCAGATTTGGGGGCAGGTGGTGGACAATTTGAAGTTGTCCCAGGAGAAGACTCAGCTTTTTGCCAACCGCCGTCGTCGTGTTGGTCCTCGGCTTTGTGTTGGGGACTTGGTGTGGTTGTCTTCTCGTTTTGTCCCTATGAGGGTTTCTTCTCCTAAGTTTAAGCCTCGGTTCATCGGCCCGTACAAGATATTGGAGATTCTTAACCCTGTGTCCTTCCGTTTGGACCTCCCTGCATCCTTTTCGATTCATAATGTTTTTCATCGGTCATTGTTGCGCAGGTATGAGGTACCGGTTGTGCCTTCCGTTGAGCCTCCTGCTCCGGTGTTGGTTGAGGGTGAGTTGGAGTACGTTGTGGAAAAGATCTTAGACTCTCGTGTTTCCAGACGGAGACTCCAGTATCTGGTCAAATGGAAGGGATACGGTCAGGAGGATAATTCTTGGGTCACTGCCTCTGATGTTCATGCCTCCGATCTTGTCCGTGCTTTTCATAGGGCTCATCCTGATCGCCCTGGTGGTTCTGGTGAGGGTTCGGTGCCCCCTCCTTGAGGGGGGGGTACTGTTGTGAAATTGGATTCTGGGCTCCCCCGGTGGCCACTTGTGGAATTGAACTTGTGTGCATCATCCCCTCTGTTCACCTGCTCCTATCAGGATGTGGGAGTCGCTATATAACCTTGCTCCTCTGTCAGTTTCTTGCCGGTCAACAATGTTATCAGAAGCCTTCTGTGCTTGTTCCTGCTACTAGACAACTCCCAGCTAAGTTGGACTTTTGTCCTTGTGTGTTTTTGCATTTTGTTCCTGTTCACAGCTGCTGTTTCGTTACTGTGTCTGGAAAGCTCTTGTGATCGGAAATTGCCACTCTGGTGTTATGAGTTAATGCTAGAGTCTTAAAGGAATTTCTGGATGGTGTTTTGATAGGGTTTTCTGCTGACCATGAAAGTGTCCTTTCTGTCTTCCTGCTATCTAGAAAGCGGACCTCGATTTTGCTAAACCTATTTTCATACTACGTTTGTCATTTCATCTAAAATCACCGCCAATATATGTGGGGGCCTCTGTCTGCCTTTTGGGAAAATTTCTCTAGAGGTGAGCCAGGACTGTCTTTTCCTCTGCTAGGATTAGGTAGTTCTCCGGCTGGCGCTGGGCATCTAGGGTTAAAAAACGTAGGCATGCTACCCGGCCACTTCTAGTTGTGCGGCAGGTTTAGTTCATGGTCAGTATAGTTTCCATCTTCCAAGAGCTAGTTCTCATATATGCTGGGCTATGTTCTCTCGCCATTGAGAATCATGACACTCCACCTCAAAAAGCGAGAATCCAAAATCTTCTCAACCACATACTCCAACTCCCCATCAACCAACACAGGGGCTGGAAGATCAACAGAGGCAACAGCGGGCACCACATATTTCCGCAATAAAGATCTATGGAAGACATTATGGATAGCAAAAGAAGCCAGAAGGGCCAATCGAAAAGACACCGGATTAATAATCTCAGAAATCCTATAAGGTCCAATAAAGTGAGGCTTAAACTTAGGGGAAGAAACCTTCATAGGAACATGACGAGAAGACAACCAGACCAGATCCCCAACCTGAAGCCGGGAACCAACACACCGACGACGGTTATCAAAACGTTGAGCCTCCTCCTGAGACAATACCAAATTGTCCACCACATGAGCCCAAATCTGCTGCAACCTGTCAACCACAGAATCCACACCAGGACAGTCAGAAGGCTCAACCTGCCCCGAAGAAAAATGAGGATGAAAACCAAAATTACAAAAGAAGGGCGAAACCAAGGTAGCCGAACTAGCCCCATTATTAAGGGCAAACTCGGCCAATGGCAAGAAAGCCACCCAATCATCCTGATCAGCAGACACAAAGCATCTCAGATAAGTTTCTAAAGTCTGATTAGTTCGCTCGGTCTGGCCATTTGTCTGAGGATGAAATGCGGAAGAAAAAGACAAATCAATGCCCAGCTTAGCACAAAAGGCCCCGCCAAAACCGAGAAACAAACTGGGAACCTCTGTCAGACACAATATTCTCCGGAATACCATGCAAACGAACCACATGCTGAAAAAACAACGGAACCAAATCAGAAGAGGAAGGCAATTTAGGCAAAGGCACCAAATGGACCATCTTAGAGAACCGGTCACAAACAACCCAGATGACAGACATCTTCTGGGAAACCGGAAGATCAGAAATAAAATCCATAGAAATATGCGTCCAGGGCCTCTCAGGGACCGGCAAAGGCAAAAGCAACCCACTAGCACGGGAATAACAAGGCTTGGCCCGCGCACAAGTCCCACAGGACTGCACAAAAGAACGCACATCACGTGACAAAGAAGGCCACCAAAAGGACCTACCAACCAAATCTCTGGTACCAAAAATACCAGGATGGCCAGCCAACACAGAACAATGAACCTCAGAAATCACTCTACTAGTCCATCTATCAGAAACAAACAGTTTCCCCACTGGACAGCGGTCAGGTTTGTCAGCCTGAAATTCCTGAAGAACCCGTCGTAAATCAGGGGAGATGGCAAAAAGGACCACCCCTTCTTTCAGAATGCCGACCGGTTCAAGGACCTCAGGAGAATCAGGCAAAAAACTCATAGAGAGGGCATCAGCCTTAATATTCTTAGAACCCGGAAGATACGAGACCACGAAATCAAAACGGGAAAAAAACAAGGACCATCGAGCCTGTCTAGGATTCAGCCGCCTGGCAGACTCGAGGTAAATCAGATTTTTATGATCGGTAAAGACCACAATACGGTGCTTAGCTCCCTCGAGCCAATGTCGCCACTCCTCAAATGCCCACTTCATAGCCAACAACTCCCGATTGCCGACATCATAATTGCGTTCAGCGGGCGAAAACTTACGGGAAGAGAAGGCACACGGTTTCATCAAGGAACCAACAGGATCCCTCTGAGACAAAATGGCCCCTGCACCAATCTTAGAAGCGTCAACCTCAACCTGAAACGGAAGAGAAACATCCGGTTGACGCAACACCGGGGCAGAAGTAAATCGGCGTTTAAGCTCCTGAAAGGCAGAGACAGCCGCAGAGGACCAATTCGTCACATCAGTGCCTTTCTTCGTCAAATCGGTCAGGGGTTTAACCACACTGGAGAAGTTAGCAATGAAACGGCGATAAAAATTAGCAAAGCCCAAAAATTTCTGAAGGCTCTTCACAGATGTGGGTTGAATCCAATTATGAATGGCCTGAATCTTAACCGGATCCATCTCTATAGATGAGGGAGAAAAAATGAAGCTCAAAAAAGAGACCTTCTGCACTCCAAAGAGACACTTAGACCCCTTCACAAACAAAGCATTGTCACGAAGGATCTGAAATACCATCCTGACCTGTTTCACATGAGACTCCCAATCATCGGAAAAAATTAAAATGTCATCCAAATATACAATCATGAATTTATCAAGATAAGTCCGGAAGATATCGTGCATGAAGGACTGAAAAACAGATGGAGCATTAGAGAGCCCGAATGGCATCACAAGGTATTCAAAATGGCCTTCGGGCGTATTAAACGCAGTTTTCCATTCATCACCCTGCTTAATACGAACAAGATTATATGCCCCCCGAAGGTCAATCTTCGTAAGCCAACTAGCCCCCTTAATCCTAGCAAACAAATCGGAAAGCAGAGGTAAAGGGTATTGAAACTTGACCGTGATCTTATTCAAGAGGCGATAATCAATACAGGGTCTCAATTAGCCATCCTTCTTAGCAACAAAAAAAAATCCTGCTCCCAACGGTGAAGAAGATGGCCGAATATGTCCTTTCTCCAAAGACTCCTTAACATAACTCCGCATGGCGGTATGTTCAGGCACAGACAGGTTGAAAAGTCGTCCCTTAGGAAACTTACAGCCTGGAATCAAGTCAATCGCACAATCACAGTCCCTATGCGGTGTAAGGGAACTGGACTTGGGCTCATCGAATACATCCTTAAAATCAGACAAAAACTCTGGAATTTCAGAAGTGGAAGAAGAGGAGATTGACATCAAAGGAACGTCATTATGAACCCCCTGACATCCCCAACTAGTCACAGACATAGACTTCCAATCCAACACAGGATTATGTGCCTGCAACCACGGAAAACCCAGCACGATAGCATCATGTAAATTATGCAACACCAGAAATCGACAATCTTCCTGATGGGCTGGCGCCATGCACATGGTCATCTGTGTCCAGAACTGGGGCTTATTTTTAGCCAAAGGTGTAGCATCAATGCCCCTTAAAGGAATAGGGTTCTGCAAAGACTGCAAGGGAAAACCACAACGCCTGGCAAACTCAAAGTCCATTAAGTTCAAGGCGGCACCTGAATCCACAAACGCCATGACAGAAAATGATGACAATGAGCAGATCAAGGACACAGATAATAAAAATTTAGGTTGTACAGTACTGATGGTAAATGAACTAGCGATCCTCTTTGTACGCTTAGGGCAGACTGAAATGACATGAGAAGCATCGCCACAATAAAAACACAACCTATTCTGACATCTGAATCCCTGTTGTTCCGTTCTAGACAGAATCCTATCACACTGCATTGACTCAGGCATCTGCTCTGAGGACGACGCCACAGCGCGCACAGTTCTACGCTCCCGCAAACGCCGATCAATCTGGATGGCCAGAGACATAGAATCACTCAGACCGAAAGGCGTGGGAAACCCCACCATAACATCTTTAACGGATTCAGAAAGACCCTTTCTGAAAATTGCCGCCAAAGCATCATCATTCCATTTAGTCAACACAGACCATTTTCTAAATTTCTGACAATACAATTCTGCCGCTTCTTGACCCTGAGACAGGACCAACAAGGTCTTCTCCGCTTGATCTACAGAATTTGGTTCATCATATAATAATCCTAAAGCCTGAAAAAAGGCGTCTACATTAAGCAAGGCCGGATTCCCAGATTCCAGGGAAAATGCCCAATCCTGAGGATCACCACGCAGCAGGGAGATGACAATTTTAACCTGCTGAATGGAATCACCAGAGGATCAAGGTCTCAGAGCAAAAAACAGTTTACAGTTGTTTTTAAAACTCAAAAATTTGGACCTGTCCCCAAAAAACAAATCAGGAGTAGGAATCTTAGGCTCTAAAACTGGAATCTGAACAATATAATCAGAAATACCCTGTACCCTAGCAGCAAGCTGGTCTACACGAGAAGCTAATCCCTGAACATCCATGCTAGCACAAGACTCCTCAGCCACCCAGAGAAAAAGAGGGAAGAAAAGACAAAGCAGGCTACAGAAAAAAAAATGGCTCTTTCTTCCCTTCTTCTGAGATGCATTTAACTCATTGTTGGCCAGTTGTACTGTTATGATCCGGTGACCTTGGAGCCGCATGAGACTTTCTCAGGAGTAGGTGGAACCTGTACTGACCGCAAACCCTAAACTGTACCCGCAACTAGAAGTAGCCGTGGGGTGTACCTAACACATCCTAGACACCTCGACACAGCCGGAGGACTAAATACCCCTATAGATGGAAATGGGAATTCTATCTTGCCTCAGAGCAGAACCCCAAAGGATAGGCAGCCCCCCACAAATATTGACTGTGAGTATTAGAGGAAAGACACACGCAGGCAGAAATCAGGATTTAGCAAAAGAGGCCACGCTAGCTAAATAGAAAAGGATAGGACAGAATACTAAGCGGTCAGTATTAAAACCCTAAAAATATCCAGAGCAGATGATACAAAAATTCCACCATCTAACTAAAGACATGGAATGTATATCTGCATCTCCTGAGAATCCAACTTGACTGAAATATCCAAACACAGTCTAAGCTGGACAAGAAAAAACATTGAATAGTACTGAATTGTAAAGCACACAGCATGTGTGCTGCAGAAACACAACCAGACACTTATCTTTGCTGATTTGGCAGCAGGGCAGGAGGAACCAGACAGAGATGCAAAACCTCCAAGAACAATGGCAACTGGCAAGGGCTAATGAATCCTGCACACCTAAATATCCCAGTCAGAGCTGCAATCAGCAGGGACACCTGCCCAGGATTGCAACCCAGGGACAACTGCATTACTACCAACAACCACCGGAGGGAACCCAAGAGCAGAATTCACAACAGTGATCCAAGTGGATACAACCTGATTAGCAGCTAGTAATAAGTCAAGGTCCGAGGCATCCTATTCCTGGCATCATTGGGTATGAGAGTGCAGCAGGGATATATGAAACTGGACTACAGGCAAAAGAGTCAATTCCCTACCAAGAGGGAAGGAAAACAGGCATAATAGCCCAGAGATGTGGGGGAGTGTGGCAAAAGCAGGCCCCACGCGTATCGCTGCCGCAGCAGCTTCGTCAGGGCAAGAAACTAATAAAACAAAACAACCAATAAGAAACACGAGAGGTCTGATAGAATCTGTGATAAACTGAGTTTACATCAAGGCCTCACTAGCCTTCCTGGTTGTAATCAGCTATTTTGAGGTGTCTGCACATGGTGGGGCACATGAGACTGAGATAAAATTCCATTATGTCTGTGTAAATGCCTGTGCTCCCTGACAATATTGCTAGGCTGGCAATTTCTTGCAATATGTCCAAAGTGACCACATTTAAAACACTTCACAGAATATTTCCTCTCTCTCATTGTACCCAGCCATTTGCAGTACCTGGCAATATGGCCAGAGCCAGCACAGGCATAACATCTAACACATGCCATGCCTGATTTAGGGGCCCGGACAGAACATACTTTGTTCTGTCTGGAACTTTTAAACTCTTCCATTACTAAGGATGCACTCTTAACAATGTTACGTTTGCATTTTCTTTGTAATTTAGACAGCCCATACCTGTCGTTACATTTTTTTATTGGATCAAAATTTGATAAAATATTTGATCCATCCCTTACTCCTTCACTCCCCCCTTTTTGCCCTGCACAGGGCACAATTGGTCAGGGATCAGGCCTTGTTTTCAGAGACAAAGAGCTGTCCGGCACCACATTTGAAAAATCATTGATGATATTTTTCAGACTAGTAATCAGTTGGGAACTAGTATCCAGTTCCACACTGAACTGATTAATAATGGCATCACTAGCTGCTGCCATGTCCTTCACAGCTTTGATCTCAACCCCAAACTGAGTCAGCTGTGCTTCCATATCAAGACAATTTTTCATTTCTAGCAGTTGTGATTCAAGCCTAGAAATCTGCTTTTCTCTGTCCACATTATACTGATCATTCTCTGCCAGTTGTGTCTGTAAGGCACACACTCTCTGCACATTAGTCACACAACACTGGCAGTGGAAATTTGGGGAATCTGTCTTACTCAGGGATTCCTCAAACACAGATCAGTTTGGCTAACATCTGCAGTCGTCTGCTTGACTTATTCAAGACCGGCCGTCTGTCTATGTACATGCTATCATGCCCACATGCTTTGTTCAATAGGGCAGACCACAGCAATTCTGCAGATTTGGTTATGGTGGGGGTTACTGGGTGAAATTTACTGTGCTTTGCTAATCTTTTAAGGGTCGATAAGTCCATTCTCACATTTCCTGAAGCCATCGTCCTCCTTGTCCCTTCTCTGCTGCTTGAAGAGGTCCTTTTATCTCTGGAACGCCTTTTCCTGACCAGTTGGACTTTTACCTTGAGAACGACTATTACTCTTTGGAAGAATGGACTGGTAAAGATCACCCCAAACTCTCAAAGATTACCAAACAAAGGAGAGAGAAAAAAAGTTAAAAATCAGAAGATTGGGTTCTCCGACCAGAAACATGAAAAACAAAATCTAAACAGTGTGCTGTAGCTCGCCAAAATGTTAAAGGACGAGTTTCCCCTCTAAAAATACTAAACTTATAGTTATCAAAGAATGAACACTCCATTCGCCTATTGAGATCCGATATTAACTATTAACGCCGAACTTGACTATTAATAATTAATATCCACTTAATAATGCATCAATGATATATTTTCCTTATAATATATACTAGCTGAGACAAAACAGTGTATCAATAAAGGATATTTATTACACACAAGTCTACAATCTATTACATACATATGTATTTATACCCAAGCTGGTGACTGTAAATGCATACACACACACACATATATATATATATATATATATATATATATATATATATATATATATATACCCACACATATATGGATATTACAACTCTAATACAGTGATATCACAACAATATCACTCAGTAAATACCCACAATTAACTGCCCAAATTATCCGAATCAGACATACAATATTAGCCCTCCCACCTATGGCTCATCTATCCCTAATGAGGTATGTGGGGTTACTACAGGGCCTAGTAAGAAAAGGGGTTACAGATTATACTCAGCCATGTGTGTCCATCATCCCAGGAGAGCAAGAGAGAGGCCAAGCACACATCTTGTCTATTTGATGTGTCCAGCAAAAAGAGATGTGTCCAGCCCCACGTGTGGGGAATGATGTCACAAGTCTATTGTCCACTGTCAAAGGTACATCCCCTCAATCCTGAATGAAGCCTGTTTTACCAGCACATGGCAGGGCCTTGGATACAGCAAGCTGGAGGAGAGGGCCTCTGACCCAAGTGGGGGAATGATATATAGTTATATACTGTATATACCACTATACACATCTCTATATAAAGATGAACATTTTGGGGCACTTCTCTTCTACAATAATCTTTATTTATATAGCGCCAACATATTCCGCAGCACTTTACAGTTTAACAGTTTCAAACACAACAGTCATAAATAACAATGTTAACAATACAATAATTAAAGCAAAATAAGATGACCCTGCTCGTGAGAGCTTACAATCTACAATGAGGTGGGGGAGATACAAAGTACATGTGTGTATTTGCAATTATGTATTTACAATGATGGTCCAGCCATCTTCAGGGGGTGGGGGATAGATGGAAGTAGTGAATGGGCTACACACACACAAACATAAAAGGACTTTGATTAGTGAACGTGATAGACCGCTCTGAACAAATGTGTTTTGAGGGAACGCCTAAAAGTATGCAAATTGTGGATGTTCCTAATATCTTGGGGTAGAGCATTCCAGAGGATTGGCACAGCATTGGAGAAGTCTTGGAGTCGGAAGTGGGAGGTACGGATTACTGCAGAGGTTAGTCGAAAGTCGTTTGCAGAGCGCAGTGGTCGGTTAGGCCGATAGACCAAAATGAGGGAGGCGATATAAGGGAGTGCTGCAGTGTGGAGAGCTTTGTGGGTGAGAACAAGTACTTTGAATTGGATTCTATAATGAATGGGCAGCCAGTGTATCGACTGGCGAAGAGTGGACACGTCTGAATACCGATTAGCTAGATGGACAACCCTGGCTGCTGCAATAAGGATGGACTGAAGAGGGGAAAGTCGAGTAACGGGGAGGCCAATTAATAGAACATTGCAGTAGTCCTGGCGGGAGTGGATCAAGGCGACAGTGAGGGTTTTTGTTGTTTCCATGGTGAGAAAAGGGCGGATTCTAGAGATGTTCTTTAGGTGTAAGCGGCAAGAGCGGGCAAGAGATTATATATGGGATGTGAAGTGGAGATCGGAGTCAAACATAACACCCAGACAGCGTGCCTGCTGCTGGGGTATTATTATGGTGCCATCCACAGAGAGGGAAATGTCAGATTTAGGGAGGTTAGTTGATGGCAGGAGCAGAAGAAGTTCAGTTTTGGAGAGGTTGAGTTTCAGATACAGAGCGGACAAGATATTGGAGACTGCAGATAGACAGTCACCGGTGTTTTGTAGTACAGCGGGGGTAAGGTCAGGGTATGACGTGTCATGCCATCAGCATAAAGATGGTACTGAAAACCAAATCTGCTTTTGGTCTGTCCAATTAGGGCCGTGTGAAGGGAGAAGGGGCAAAGGACTGAGCCCTGAGGTACCCCAACAGTGAGAGGAAGAGGACATGAAGTGGAGCCAGCGAACAGAACAGTGGAAGAGCGGTCAGAAAGATAGGAAGAGAACCAGGAGAGAGCAGTGTCCTTAATGCCTAGTGACTGGAGCCTAGAGAGTAGGAGAGGGTGGTCAACAGTGTCGAAAGTGTCGAAACATTTTGCTGTCAGAAGGTCGTTAGTCACCTTGATGAGTACAGTTTCTGTCGAATGTAAGGGGCGAAAACCAGACTGTGAAGTTTAGAGATGAAGGGGAGATTGGAGACTGGTCTGTAGTTGTTTGTGCAGGATGGGACGAGGGTGGGTTTCTTTAGTAATGGAGTAATGATAGAGTGTTTGAAGGAGGAGGGGAAAATGTCAGAGGAGAGGGAGAGATTAAAGATTGTAGTTAGGTGAGTTGTGATGACTGGAGAGAGAGACTGGAGGAGATGAGAGGGAATGGGGTCAGTAGTGCATGTAGTCAGACAAGAAGAAGAGCGGAGCTTGGAGACTTCTTGTTCTGTGATGGGATCGAATGTGGAGAGAGCCAGGGAAAATGCAGGGAGGGATGGGAGTCACTGCACTTGGAGGCTGGGAGCTTATTTCCTGATGGATATTATCTATTTTCTCTATAAAGTGGGAGGCCAGATCAGCACAATGTCTGTGATAGGGGCTTGTGCTTTTAGCCTGAGGAGGGAGTGAAAGGTGTCAAAAAATTTCTTGGGGTTGTTGGATAGTGAGGAGATCAGGGTGGTGAACTATGTCTGTTTGGCGAGGTGAAGGGCAGAATTATAGGTTCTTAACATAAATTTGAAGTGTATGAAGTCTTCTGGTGTGCGAGTTTTCCTCCATAAGCGTTCAGCACACCTAGAGCATCGCTGGAGAAATCAGGTTTGCAATGTGAGCCAGGGCTGTTGTACTCTGTGTTTGGAGGTTCTGAGGGTTAGGGGAGCTACTTGGTCAAGGGTGCTTCTAAGAGTGTCATTGTAGTGGTGTACAGCCAGATCAGAACAGGAAAAAGAGGAGATTGGGGACAATGATGAGTGTAGGGAGTCTGAAAGTGTATGAGGGTTAATAGCATGTAGATTTCTGAATGTGTGGTAGGTAGGAGTGTGCTGAGGTGGGCGAGGAATTGTGAGTGTGAAGGAGAGAATTTTGTGGTCAGAGAGGGGAAGCTGTGAGTTATCTAGGTAGGAGATTGAACAGAGCCAAAGACCTGGTCAAGGGTGTTACTAGCAAACACAGAGGAATATATACAGGTCCTTCTCAAAAAATTAGCATATAGTGTTAAATTTCATTATTTACCATAATGTAATGATTACAATTAAACTTTCATATATTATAGATTCATTATCCACCAACTGAAATTTGTCAGGTCTTTTATTGTTTTAATACTGATGATTTTGGCCTACAACTCCTGATAACCCAAAAAACCTGTCTCAATAAATTAGCATATTTCACCCGTCCAATCAAATAAAAGTGTTTTTTAATAACAAACAAAAAAACCATCAAATAATAATGTTCAGTTATGCACTCAATACTTTGTCGGGAATCCTTTGGCAGAAATGACTGCTTCAATGCGGCGTGGCATGGAGGCAATCAGCCTGTGACACTGCTGAGATGTTATGGAAGCCCAGGATGCTTCAATAGCGGCCTTAAGCTTGACACCCTCAAGCAAGAGGGTAAGACCCAGAAAGAAATTTCTCAACAAATAGGCTGTTCCCAGAGTGCTGTATCAAGGCACCTCAATGGTAAGTCTGTTGGAAGGAAACAATGTGGCAGAAAACGCTGTACAACGAGAAGAGGTGACCGGACCCTGAGGAAGATTGTGGAGAAGGACCGATTCCAGACCTTGGGGAACCTGAGGAAGCAGTGGACTGAGTCTGGTGTGGAAAGGCGTGTGCAGGAAATGGGCTACAGGTCCCGCATTCCCCAGGTAAAGCCACTTTTGAACCATAAACAGCGGCAGAAGCGCCTGACCTGGGCTACAGAGAAGCAGCACTGGACTGTTGCTAAGTGGTCCCAAGTACTTTTTTCTGATGAAAGCAAATTTTGCATGTCATTCGGAAATCAAGGTACCAGAGTCTGGAGGAAGACTGGGGAGAAGGAAATGCCAAAATGCCTGAAGTCCAGTGTCAAGTACCCACAGTCAGTGATGGTGTGGGGTGCCATGTCAGCTGCTGGTGTTGGTCCACTGTGTTTCATCAAGGGCAGGGTCAATGCAGCTAGCTATCAGGAGATTTTGGAGCACTTCATGCTTCCATCGGCTGAAATGCTTTATGGAGATGAAGATTTCATTTTTCAGCACGACCTGGCACCTGCTCACAGTGCCAAAACCACTGGTAAATGGTTTACTGACCATGGTATTACTGTGCTCAATTGGCCTGCCAACTCTCCTGACCTGAACCCCATAGAGAATCTGTGGGATATTGTGAAGAGAAAGTTGAGAGACGCCAGACCCAACACTCTGGATGAGCTTAAGGCCGCTATTGAAGCATCCTGGGCCTCCATAACATCTCAGCAGTGTCACAGGCTGATTGCCTCCATGCCACGCCGCATTGAAGCAGTCATTTCTGCCAAAGGATTCCCGACCAAGTATTGAGTGCATAACTGAACATTATTATTTGATTGTTTTTTTGTTTGTTATTAAAAAACACTTTTATTTGATTGGACGGGTGAAATATGCTAATTTATTGAGACAGGTTTTTTGGGTTATCAGGAGTTGTATGCCAAAATCATCAGTATTAAAACAATAAAAGACCTGACAAATTTCAGTTGGTGGATAATGAATCTATAATATATGAAAGTTTAATTGTAATCATTACATTATGGTAAATAATGAAATTTAACACTATATGCTAATTTTTTGAGAAGGACCTGTATATATATATATATATATATATATATATAACTGGTAGTCTGTAGGGAAAGTCAGAACAGTTCTTGCCAGGAAGCAGACTGGATTAGTCTGAGGCAGAAGAGGGTTTACAGAGCTGTGTAGTCACAGTGCTCCAGCTCCTGGAAAGAGACATTGAGAAAGCTGAATACATTACTGAGAGCGTGCAGGAGAGCAAAGCACAGGAGAGGATACTAGGGGGAGACCAGTCCCGAGCAGGCTGCCTCCTTCTGAGGCGCAGAGACTGGTAGCCGGAATACCGAGGTTGTAAGGACCTCTATGACTTACATCAGAGACCAGCAGGACAGCTGAACTCCAAGTTACCTGTCTGACCTAACACCCAGGAGGCACAGTGGCACCCCTCAGAGGCCGGGGCATGCTAGAGTCCTTATAAACAGTCTCAAGCCACCAGTCATACAGGTTATGTCCTATCCGGGGGACAGAGAGAGAGAGATAACACCTGTGAGGACCTTACTGGAAGCCCTAGGCAGTAAGGGAATACAACACCACAGCGCTAGAGGAAGGCTTTGATTTCCACCTGGGTAAGGGGACTCCTAACTTGCCTCCAAGCCGGCCGGACCCTGCCTGCCCTGTGATCTGGTGCCCTGGACTGTGGCTGCCTGAAGACTTCAGTAAACAAGGTAAAGAGACTGCAAACCTGTGTCCTTGTTCTTTACTGCGCCATTCACCATCTACCATCCACACATCGGGAGCCCTGGGGATATACTTCACCTGTGGGAAGGTATACCATCTAGCTGCCATAACATCACCCCAGAGGACCCCTTAAAGCAGCGTCAGTCCCCACTGACCGAATACCACAGGTCGCGTCACGAACATAAACTTTATTCCCTTTAAAGACCTTTTCCCCTTTTAAATGGGCGCCCAGGGCCACGGACCGGGTCGCCACCATGACATCCCCCTGTGAAACACCGGACCTGGTTCCGAGTAACCCATGGCCCAGGCAGGGTGACTCACTATTTTTAAGAAGTTCATCTAACAGCACTCACTATATGATATCTCAAATTAAAAGGTAAGGTAAAAAAGGAGACATATGTAAGTAAGAAAAAACTCCCACTTAGGATAAATTGTGTTCAAGAGTCCATGATTCTGTGCTCACGAAATCTGTGACAATCTTATTGGTTTCGAAAGTGTAAGACTTGTGGAAATCAGCTGGCTCTGGATAGATGTTAATAAGGCTATATAATTTGAAATAGCTGAAAGTCCTGAGATTGCTAACTGTGCTGGATCACTGTTTACACAATCTGGAAGGAGGAGATGGAAGCTGTGGAAGATGGGGAATTAGAATTAGGTAAGTATAATCTTAGTTGTTTTTATATTATGGAGACTGTGAAAGGGGAACTGTCGAGGAAATCATACTGAGTGTAGGAGGCTGTGGCTTCTTCATAGTTTCTATAAGGGGAGCCGTGGGGGACATCATACTGTGTATAGAGAGCTGTGGGGGACATCATGCTGTGAATAAGGGAGCTGTGTGGGACATCATACTGTGTGCCACTGTTTCATGGTTTCATCATTCATTCTAGCCTAGGGAAGCTGCCAGTGGCAATTCAGCCATCCTATGGGATCTGGAGTGTGCTGGACTGTCAGTATTGTGACTGAGAGCTCAGTCATTCAATCTAATGCTGGGGCATGCTGGCTGTCATCATTTTGATTGATGTCCCTGCTGCTCAATCTGGCTTAGCCTGCGGACGATCCTCCAGGTGACTCCTGTCCTTAATCATTTTCTATCTATTTAGCTGGCTAGCTATGAGCAGTCCATTGTCAGTTGTAGCTTTGCTTTATTTGGTCTGTGCTTTGCTCTGTGTCTGATTCCCTGATCATGTTGCTGGACCTAGGATTTGTCCTGACTGTTCGAGTGTGTTATCTCTTTTGCTCTTGATGCTATCTGACCTGTTACCTGACCTCGAGCTTGACCTCTGACTATCCATTTGTCTTATCCCCTTATCTTGACATACCCTCCTGTATTTTATCCCAGACTGTTACTGGACCACGCCTTTGTCTTGCCCCTCCTGGTTAAAGATGGGCGAACCTGAACAGTAAAGTTCGGCATCTGTACCGAACACCTACTGTTCGGGCGCAGACACCAAACACGGACTTCACCAGGAAGTCCTTGTTACTGTTTGGGTTCGGTCCCCTGAACATCGGGTGTTTGTTGTGCTGTCATGTACATGACAGTATGGGAAACACTGCTTCTAATCTATGGGAAAATCCTTACCACTGGTCTGACAGCTGTGGTTCGCATGCTGTCAAATGACAGCATGAGCCCGCAGCTGTGACTAGAGGTATAAAGTTTACCCCTGGTCACTGGCATTGGCTGATGGGACTATTGCTCCTATCAGCCTACACCTGCTGCCACTAATAACAGTGACAGCAGGTGCCAGCTGATGGGAGTATTCATCAGCCGGCGCCTGGGCTTTAAATAAATAGTTTAAAAAAATAGCATAGGTTCCATTGTATTTATGATAATCAGCCAGACAAAACTGAGAGCTGGGGGCTGCCACCCTCAGCTGTCAGCATTAGCAAGGCTGGTTATCAAATATAGAGGAGTCCCCACACTGTTTTTTAAATTATTTAAATAAATAATTTAAAAAAATGGCATGGGCTCCACCTCATTTTTGACAAGCAGCCCTGCTAAAGCAGACAGCTGGGGACTGGTATTCTCAGGCTGCTAAAGGGCCATTGACATAGTTTCCCCCGCCTAAAACTAGCAGCCTGCTGCTGCCCAGAAAAGGCACATCTATTAGATGCGCCAATTCAGGTGCTTTGTCCAGCTCTTCCCACTTGTCCTGTAGCGGTGGCAAGTCAGTTTCATATTTGTGGGATTGATGTCACCTTTGTATTGTGTGGTGACATCAAGCCCACAAATTAGTAATGTAGAGGCCTCTGTCACGTATCCATTACTAATACTATAGTTATATTGTAAATAAACACACAGCAATAGCAAAGGATTTTATTTGAAATAAAAACAAAACACACTTTTCCTTTTTTTATTTAAAAATAACAAAGCATTATAAGTATTAGCAGATGCCATGTCCCGTTCGAAGGGCCCTGATGTTCCTAAACAGTGTAACCCCCAAAAAAGTGGCCCCATTTTGGAAACTAGACCCCTCAAGGAATCTATTTAGATGTAAGGTGAGCACCTTGAACCAGGTGCTTCACAGAAGTTATAGCACGTTGAGCTGTGAATATAAAAAAATCACATTTTCCCCACAAAAATTTTATTTTAACCCCTTTTTTATTTTCACAAACCTAACAGGAAAAATTGCATTATACAATTTATTGTGCAATCTCACCTGAGTACACCGATACCTTATATGTGGGGGAATATTACTTTTGAGGAACAGTGCAAAGCTCAGTGCAGTGCAGTGATTGACATGACATGTGCCTCACAGAATTTCATACCATTGAGCTGTGAAGAAAGAATAAATTACATTTTTACCACTAAATTTTGTTTTAGCCCCAAGTTTTTAATTTTTCTAAAGGGGAGAAATTTTTTTTTTGCAACATACTGAGGTCCTTTCTTTCCTGAGTGCGCCAATACCCAACATGTAATCTATAAATATTTTTCAGGCACAGTGCAAAGCTCAGAAGGGAAGGAGCGCCATACTATAGTGCAGACTTTACTGTTATGGCTTGCGGGTGCCGTGACCCACTGGGAGAGCCCCTGAGGTGCCAGAACAGCAGAACCCCCATAAGTGACCCCATTTTACAAATTACACCTCTCAATGAATTCATCTAGGGGTGCAGTGATCATATTGACACCACGGGTATGTCACAGAATTTTATACCATTGGGCTGTGAAGAAAAACTAACTAAATTTTTACCGCCAAAATTTAGTTTTTGCCACAGATTTCACATTTTCACACAAGAAGTGGGTAAAAATGGCACCAAAATTTGTCCCACAATTTCTACTGAACATGGCAATGTGGCTGTATAGTACTGCCACTAGGGAATGGTAATAGCAGGGGTGCGCAATTAATTTTCCCGAGGGGCCACTTGAGAGACCGTAACCATTGTGGAGGGCTGAACCAATAGGCCAAAATTAATTCTGCTTAAAATTAATACTGATATATTATAATTATTATATTATTGATAATTTTATTCATATTAATTGTATCACTTAATATTGAGCAGAATTAAGAATGCTGACACCCCCTATATATCGTTTGAACCTGAGCACAGCCCCTTCTGTATATCAGAAAACAAAAAGACCTTTAGGACAATATTGGTATATAATTATAAATATAAATAACGGTGACCGCAGGCCTATTTATCCCGGCCACCACAGGCATTAGCCATGGAAACACTCCACCCAGATGTGTTTAACAAAAAGAAGAAAATTTGGAGTGACAAAATCCACCAAAGATTGCTAAAATCCAAAAAAGTTTATTTTAATAAACAATTACATATATGGCACTTTTAAAATGTATATGACAGCATAAAAAAGGACCTAAGCTATATTGAAGCAAAGACTCAGATGCAGCACCACATGCGGACCGACCAAACACCAAGGTAAGAAACAATAATTAGAAATAAGTAAATAAAGTGCTCGTGCAATAAAAATAATTAATACTTTAGCGTGCTGATACCAGGGATAGCCATAGAAAAAGTCGTAGTGACCATTAGTACCAAGCTATGCTAACAATGCCCTCCCATGGTAAGCATACATAAAAATTCAATTCAGTGATTAATTCTCACCCATTTCGTTACACGTGCGGCCGACCTGACACGAAATGGGTGAGAATTAATCACTGAATTGAATTTTTATGTATCAGCACGCTAAAGTATTAATTATTTTTATTGCACGAGCACTTTATTTACTTATTTCTAATTATTGTTTCTTACCTTGGTGTTTGGTCGGTCCGCATGTGGTGCTGCATCTGAGTCTTTGCTTCAATATAGCTTAGGTCCTTTTTTATGCTGTCATATACATTTTAAAAGTGCCATATATGTAATTGTTTATTAAAATAAACTTTTTTGGATTTTAGCAATCTTTGGTGGATTTTGTCACTCCAAATTTTCTTCTTTTTGTTAAACCCTTCTGTATATCGTATGAGCCCCCCAACAGCCCCTTATTTGCGGCATGAGCCCCACACAGCCTCCCCAATATGCGGCATGAGCCACACAGTCTCCCCCCATATGCGGCATGAGCCCCACACAGCCTCCCTTTATATACTGCATGAGCCCCACAAAGCCTCCCTATATACATTGCATGACCCCACACAGACTCCCTTTATATACTGCATGAGCCCCACAAAGCCTTCCTATATACACTGCATGACCCCACACAGCCTCCCCATACACAGCATGAGCCCCACACAGCCTCCCCATATACTGTATGAGCCCCACACAACCTCCCCATATACAGCATGAGCCACACACAGCCTCCCTATATACTGCATGAGCCCCACACAGCCTCCCCATATACTGCATGAGCCCCACACAGCCTCCCCATATACTGCATGAGCCCCACACAGCCTGCCTATATACACTGCATGTCACCTCCATAGCCTCCCCATGCGCAGAATGTCGCCCCATAGCCTCCCCATGTGAAGCATGTCACCTCCATATGCAGCACCATGTGCCGTATGTCACCTCCTTGTGCAGCCCCATGTCACCCCCCATGTCGCCCCATTTGTGCAGCACCATGTTACACTATGTGTGCAGCACCATGTCGCCCCATGTGTGCAGCACCATGTCGCTCCATGTGCGCAGCACCATGTTGCCCCATGTGTGCAGCACCATATCGCCCCATGTGTGAAGCACCATGTCGCCCCATGTATGCAGCACCATGTCGCCCCATGTATGCAGCACCATGTCACACCCCCCATAGCCTCCCCATGCCCAGCCAAACAGCCCATACACATGAGAAAAAACCCTGCATACTCACCTTGGTCACATTCCCTGGCGCTCTGCTTCTCTCCCTGCCTCCGCTCGCACACTGATTGGTGGAGGAAGTGGCCGGAGGCCCCTCCTCCACCAAAGGAGTCAGCGGCGGGCGCAGCTCAGAGCCGCACATGGAGACAGTGAGCAGGCAGGCACCGTGTGGCTCATGGACCTCTGATTTCCAGCCCCACGGCTGTCTCGGTCCGCCGTCCGGACTGAGACAGAGGGCTGGATGAGGCCTGCGGGCCGCACTTTGCCCAGGCCTGGATTAGAATAACAACCCCTGGAACTTTACCTGTACAATCCTGAGCTCGCTGACATCCCTAGACAGGTTCGTTCACCCTGTGTGGTGGTTGTGTTTCTATCCCAAGCATAGCCCTGGTTAGAGCATGAGGCCAGCAGGTACACTAGTCCTTCCCTATAATAGTGAACCAAAAGTGAGATAAGGAAAAGGAAGACACCAGACAAACTTCTAAATGGCAACCTCCAGAGATGACTTCTAAACAATGTTTCTTTCCACAACTCCCAGCTCCAAATCAATTCCAAGAAATTGCAAGCTATCACTGGCAACTACCCAACCTTAGAGCTGAGTACTTATAACAGGGGAGTGGAGAAAATCAGAACAGCTGAGATATCTCAGGACAGAAATCTTTAGGAAACAAGCAGGAGTGTTTAACTCTTGCAACCAATGAGCAAACTAGTATAGAAGAATAGGAGACAAAAAAGCGCATATAGGGTCTTATCCTCAGGACTGCTCTTAAAGAATTATGAGAGAACTGCTCACCTGATGGTGCAAAGTAAAGGCGTGTAATTTGTCAGCTGCTGCAGATCCACAGGTCGGCGCTGCGACCTCTTAGAGACGTTATAATAGATGAATGTGGATAAAATCTGCGCTACTGTGACAAATAATGAATCCAGATATAGTTGTAAGGTGTTCAGGTGGTTTATTCAACGCGTTTCGAAGCTCATGGCTTCTTCTTCAGGAAGTTTCCACACAAAGATACCATATCTTTGTGTGGAAACTTCCTGAAGAAGAAGCCATGAGCTTCGAAACGCGTTGAATAAACCACCTGAACACCTTACAACTATATCTGGATTCATTATTTGTCACAGTAGCGCAGATTTTATCCACATTCATCTATTATAACGAACCAATGAGCAAAGAAACTCTGCATAGATAACTGGAAAGCAAATCAGAACAAATCAGTGCAGGCATGCACGTAGCCAAATGGTGTGATCTTCTGACCCCTGAAATAGAGGAAACCGCTGTCTGTTGCGGTATCCCCGTGACAGTTTGATTGTAAAAAATAGCTCAATCTCTGAACATCTCACGAAGTACTGTTCAATTCATTCAAAAATCGAAGAACAACGACAAACCTACCAAGCGTTGTTCGTCCACCTAAACTGACATACCAAGCAAGGAGAGCATGTGGCCCATGCAGTAACTGATGTGGCACCACACTGACTGACAACCCTCACAAGCCCCTTTCACTAGCACCAATGAAATAGAACTCTTCCAACTCGGTAGGACTGCCACCAGCTCTTTATTAGATATAAGCCCGGTCCGTTAACGGGATTATATCGAGCGAAAGACCAGCCCCGGAAGCATGGGAAGTTAAACCAAGGAACAAACATGTTGATTCATGGTTTGAGATAAAAGAGCAGCCCAAAATCTCAATTTGTAGACACTGTGTTTCAGGGTACTGCTCCTTGTCAGTGCAAAGCGGAGATCTGGTTTGGCTGTGTGAGAGGCGTCAGACTGTTATCCAAAAAGTATCGTTTCTCCTTGCGGAGATCGACATGCTAAGCATGCCGAGATGAGCAGACTTAAAGCCGCAATGCTCCTCTGGCTAATATGCTAATTATGCAAATTGTCTCTTCAGAGAGGAGGAGAGCTAGAACTCTAGTGCCACCTATTGGAAGGTAGCAAGTCAATGTTGACCCTTTAACGAGCCTTGTCACATGACTTAGGATAATAGCCAAACGAGATTCTGGTTTGGCTATTATCCTAAGTCATGTGACAAGGCTCATTAAAGTGTCAACATTGACTTGTAGGATTGCTACCTTCTAATACGTGGCACTAGAGTTCTAGCTCTATTCCTCTCTGAAGAGACAATTTGCATAATTAGCATATTACCCAGAGGAGCATTGTGGCTTTAAGTCTCCTCATCTCGGCATGCTTAGCATTTCGATCTCCGCAAGGAGAAACAATACTTTTTGAAATATCCAAAAAATGAATATGCAATTTTTGCCTACTAGAAATAATATTAGCATATAAATACTATTACAGTACATGAATAACAATATAAGTGAAATATGGAATAATTGTTAATTCTTTCTTGTCTCATAGTGGAAAACCCCCCCACAAATTCCTGAATAAACTACAAAACAATTAGGGGGTTTCCATGAAAAATGTTATGCTCTAGTGAGCAAGTAGGAAAATCTTTGGGCATAAGAAATATCTTAAAAATGCATAACTTTTCTGAAATAAACTATTCTTAGTATATATTATCTTTTTTTTGTATTAGTACAATTGGCAGTCGTAAATTTGAATTGAACACTTACATACCGGATCTTCCGATTATTGGATAACAGCCTTCTACTGTTAACACTATATAAACCTTATTTGAACCCCAAACATTAAATTCTGATGATGGCGAAAAATAGATGTACAAATATTTTCTTTCTGCCATATAGAAATGCAATCCTTTTTATTGTAAGAATGAATATTCTAACAACATGAGATCAATTTAAATGTTTTGATGTTTTATTTGTTGATTATAATCTGTCATATGCACATAGGACAATTGGAGTTGGTGATTAGGACTTCAGTCTCTGTGGACATATCATGTTATGTACATGCCAGTTGGCTAACCAATCAAATTACATCCATTTTGCTGCTGTTTAAAGCTCTCATACTTGTGCAACCTTTCGGCGTAAACTTTAACCTAAGTTAAGGCTCTGCTTATTCCTTTACTTTGCTTGTATATCATCCATTGTACTGTGAATCTTCAGGTTTACCATTTCCGTGTCTTGACCAGGCTATATTTCCATCTCATAAGTTGCTACCTGAATGTTCTGACTCTTCCTGACTTAGCCAGCCTCAGAATGATACAGACCATCCTTTTATTTTCCCGACAGTGATACGAATATTTTCGAAACAGTATTTACAATATGATAGGACTCAGAACAGCAAAAGTTTCACCAGAGTCAGATTGTGCAAAGTTGCTGTTGGCCTTTTCCTTCCAACTGTGGCATTGTAGGTCTTTCAGTGTCTTCCAGAGCCAACCCATAGGACACTGCACCATTCACATAGAATCCTCAGAATTGCTCTAAACCTCCGTACGGTCTTGTGGCCTCAGTGCTGCTACTTTTCACAGATATCAGATCAACGTTTGCTATTGTAGAGTCCCAAGCCACAGAGTGACTAATACTGTTCAAGTCCTTTTTGAAAAGAGGATAGCTTAAAAAGAACATGCCAACAGAATTTATATCCCTCACCCTAAAAAAAAATAAAAAAAAACATTCACATGCACATATAGCACTTTCAAAGACAAAATCAGTAATATCTTTACCTAGATAGTTTGTTGAGCTGTTACTGAGAAATCAAAGTTTGAATGTGGATATACAAATATGGCTGACGTGCTTTTGGCACATGGAACCACTTCCTCACACTTCGGTCACACCAGAACTAGCTCCACCCAGAAATTGATTGACTGACAGCTTTTATGCTGTGTGACTTCAAGCACAGGTGCAGTAAGTCAAGCAGAAGGAGGAGGTGGTAAGCAGGGAAAAGAGCTGGAGTGACAGAAGCTTGTGAAGTGCTTCCTCACATAAAAAGCATTTCAGTAGCACTTGTGTACCAATTCAAACACTGATTTCTCAGTAATGAAAGAGTGGAAAGGCCATGTTAAGTTATTTCTGGTCCTGTCTTTGAAAGAGTTCCATGTGAATAGAAATAGTTTGGGGGTGAAATCCTGCTGACAGATTCCCTTTCACCCCTTAAGCCCCGAGGGTGGTTTGCACGTTAATGACCGGGCCAATTTTTACAATTCTGACCACTGTCCCTTTATGAGGTTATAACTCTGGAACGCTTCAACAGATCTTAGCGATTCTGACATTGTTTTCTTGAGACATATTGTACTTCATGATAGTGGTAAAATTTCTTCGATATAACTTGTTTATTTGTGAAAAAAACGGAAATTTGGCAAAAATTTTGAAAATTTTGCAATTTTCCAACTTTGAATTTTTATGCCCTTAAATCACAGAGATATGTCATGCAAAATACTTAATAAGTAACATTTCCCACATGTCTACTTTACATCAGCACAATTTTGGAAATTTTTTTTTGTTAGGGAGTTATAAGGGTTAAAAGTTGACCAGAAATTTCTCATTTTTACAACACCATTTTTTTTTAGGGACCACATCTCATTTGAAGTCATTTTGAGGGGTCTATATGATAGAAAATACCCAAGTGTGACACCATTCTAAAAACTGCACCCCTCAAGGTGCTCAAAACCACATTCAAGAAGTTTATTAACCCTTCAGGTGTTTCACAGGAATTTTTGGAATGTTTAAATAAAAATGAACATTTAACTTTTTTTCACACAAAATTTATTTCAGCTCCAATTTGTTTTATTTTACCAAGGGTAACCGGAGAAAATGGACAACAAAGGTTGTTGTCCAATTTGTCCTGAGTATGCTGATACCCCATATGTGGGGGTAAACCACTGTTTGGGCGCATGGCAGAGCTCGGAAGGGAAGGAGCGCCATTTGACTTTTCAATGCAAAATTTACTGGAATTGAGATGGGACGCCATGTTGCGCTTGGAGAGCCCCTGATATGCGTAAACATTGAAACCCCCCACAAGTGACACCATTTTGGAAAGTAGACCCCTTAAGGAACTTATCTAGATGTGTAGTGAGCACTTTGACCCAACAAGTGCTTCACAGAAGTTTATAATGCAGAGCCGTAAAAATAAAAAAATCATATTTTTTCACAAAAATGATCTTTTTGCCCCCAATTTTTTATTTTCCCAAGGGTAAGAGAAGAAATTGGACCCCAAAAGTTGTTGTGCAATTTTTCCTGAGTATGCTGATACCCCATATGTGGGGGTAAACCACTGTTTGGGCGCATGGCAGAGCTCGGAAGGGAATGAGCGACGATTGACTTTTCAATGTAAAATTTACTGGAATTGAGATGGGACACCATGTCGCGTTTGGAGAGCCCCTGATGTGCCTAAACATTCAAACCCCCCACAAGTGACACCATTTTGGAAAGTAGACCCCCAAAGGAACTTATCTAGATGTGATTTGAGAGCTTTGAACCCCCAGGTGTTTCACTACAGTTTATAACGCAGAGCCGTGAAAATAAAAATTCTTTTTTTTCCAGAAAAATTATTTTTTAGCCCCCAGTTTTGTATTTTCACAAGGGTAACAGGATAAATTGGACCCCAATAGTTGTTGTCCAATTTGTCCTGAGTATGCTGATACCCCATATGTGGGGGGAACCACTGTTTGGGCGCATGGCAGAGCTCGGAAGGGAAGGAGTGCCATTTGGAATGCAGACTTAGATGGATTGGTCTGCAGGCGTCACGTTGCATTTGCAGAGCCCCTGATGTACCCAAACAGTAGAAACCCCCAACAAGTGACCCCATATTGGAAACTAGACCTCCCAAGGAACTTATCTAGATGTGTTGTGAGAACTTTGAACCCCCAAGTGTTTCACTACAGTTTATAATGCAGAGCATTGAAAATAAAAATTCTTTTTTTTTCCACAAAAATGATTTTTAGCCCCCAGTTTTGTATTTTCCCAAGGGTAACAGGAGAAATTGGACCCCAAAAGTTGTTGTCCAATTTGTCCTGAGTACACTGATACCTTGTATGTGGGTCGGAACCACTGTTTGGGCACATGGCAGAGCTCGGAAGGGAAGGAGCGCCATTTGGAATGCAGACTTAGATAGATTGGTCTGCAGGCGTCACGTTGCATTTGCAGAACCCCAGATGTACCCAAACAGTAGAAACCCCCCACAAGTGACCCCATATTGGAAACTAGACCTCCCAAGGAACTTATCTAGATGTGTTGTGAGAACTTTGAACCCCCAAGTGTTTCACTAGTTTATAACGCAGAGCCGTGAAAATAAAAAATCTTTCTTTTTCCAACAAAAATTATTTTTAGCCCCCAAAATTTTTATTTTCCCAAGGATAACAAGAGAACTTGGACCACAAAACTTGTTGTCCAATTTGTCCTGAGTATGCTGATACCCCATATGTTGGGGTAAACCCCTGTTTGGGCGCACGGGAGAGCTCGGAAGGGAAGGAGCACTGTTTTACTTTTTCAAGGCAGAATTGGCTGGAATTGAGATCGGACGCCATGTCGCGTTTGGAGAGCCCCTGATGTGCCTGAATGGTGGAAACTCCCCAATTCTACCTGAAACCCTAATCCAAACACACCCCAAACCCTAATCCAAACGGTAACCCTAACCACACTCCTAACCCTGACACACCCCTAACTCTAATCCCAACCCTAATCCCAACCGTAAATGTAATCCAAACCCTAAACCTAACTTTAGCCCTAACCCTAACTTTAGCCCCAACCCTAACCCTAACTTTAGCCCCAACCCTAACCCAAACTTTAGCCCCAACCCTAACCCTAACTTTGGCTCCAACCCTAACCCTAGCCCTAACCCTAGCCCTAACCCTAACCCTAGCCCTAACCCTAGCCCTAACCCTAACCCTAGCCCTAACCCTAGCCCTAACCCTAGCCCTAACCCTAACCCTAATGGGAAAATGGAAATAAATACATTTTTTTAAATTTTTAATTTTTCGCTAACTAAGGGGGTGATGAAGGGGGGTTTGATTTACTTTTATAGCGGGTTTTTTAGCGGATTTTTATGATTGGCAGCCGTCACACACTGAAAGATGCTTTTTATTGCAAAAATTATTTTTTGCGTTACCACATTTTGAGAGCTATAATTTTTCCATATTGTGGTCCACAAAGTCATGTGAGGTCTTGTTTTTTGCGGGACGAGTTGATGTTTTTATTTTAAACATTTTTGGGCACGTGACATTTTTTGATCGCTTTTTATTTTGATTTTTGTGAGGCAGAATGACCAAAAACCAGCTATTCATGAAATTCTTTTGGGGGAGGTGTTGTGAACACTGTGTGTGTTCTCTGTTTTGTCTCCCTCTAGTGGCCTTTTTGTTTTACTGCAGCTCTTTGGCTGGAATCAGCTGTTTCGTCACTTGCTATTCAGGTTTGCTATTTAGCTCACCTGGACCATTATTCCTTGCCTGCTGTCAATGTCTTCAGTGCTATTTTGGAGCTCTCCTGCAGTCCTTCGTTATCTGTCTCTTCAAGAGAAGCTAAGTTTCGCTTGGTTCATTTTTGACCATCAGTGGTCATATGTTTCTTGCTTTATTTTTGTTTCTTGTCCAGCTTGCTAATATGTGATTTCCTTGCTTGCTGGTAGCTCTAGGGGGCTGAGTTTCTCCCCTCACACCGTTAGTTGGTGTGGGGGTTCTTGTATTCTCAGCGTGGATATTTTGCATAGGGTTTTTTTTACTGACCACACAGTTCCCTGTCTTCTGCTATCTAGTATTAGTGGGCCTCATTTGCTGAATCTGTTTTCATTCTACGTTTGTGTTTTCCCCTTACCTCACCGTTATTATTTGTTGGGGGCTTTTCTATATCTTTGGGGTGATTTCTCTTGAGGCAAGTGAGGTCTTACTTTCCCTCCAGGAGTAGATAGTTTCTCAGGCTGCGTCGAGACGTCCAGGAATTTAGGCACGTTCACCGGCTACCTTTAGTGTGTTGGTTAGGATCAGGTTTGCGGTCAGTCCAGTTACCACCTCCCTAGAGCTCGTGTCTATGTTCATAAACTTAGCTAGTCCATTTGTGATCCTCAGCCACTAGGATCATAACAGTACAGCAGGCCAAAAAGTGTTTAATGCATCGCAGAAGTGGGATAAGAGAAGCCCTGAGTACAATATTTTTTTTTTTCCTCTCTATCTTTGCTGCAGTCTGTCCAGCTTCTGTCATCCCCTTAATCTCTGGGTGGTTTTGTGTTCAGCTGCAGACATGGATATTCAGAGTCTGACTTCTAGTGTGGAACATCTTGCTGCAAGGGTGCAAATCATTCAGGATTTTGTTGTTCATAGTCCTATGTCAGAGCCAAAAATACCTATTCCTGAGTTGTTTTCTGGAGATAGATCTAGGTTTCTGAATTTTAAGAATAATTGTAAATTGTTTCTATCTTTGAGACCTCGTTCCTCTGGTGATTCCGCTCAGCAAGTTAAAATTGTTATCTCCTTGTTACGTGGTGACCCTCAAGATTGGGCTTTCTCTCTGGTGCCAGGAGATCCTGCATTGCTGAATGTGGATGCGTTTTTTCTGGCGCTTGGACTTCTTTATGAGGAACCTAATCTTGAGAATCAGGCAGAAAAGGCCTTGCTGGCTCTTTCTCAGGGCCAGGATGAAGCTGAGGTGTATTGTCAAAAATTTCGGAAATGGTCGGTGCTTACTCAATGGAATGAGTGTGCCCTGGCTGCAAATTTCAGAGAAGGTCTTTCTGAAGCCATTAAGAATGTTATGGTGGGGTTCCCCACGCCTGCAAGTCTGAATGACTCAATGGCTTTGGCCATTCAGATTGATCGGCGTTTGCGGGAGCGCAAATCTGCGCACCATCTGGCGGTGTTTTCTGAACAGAGACCTGAGTCTATGCAATGTGACCGAGTTCTGACCAGAATTGAGCGGCAAAATCATAGACGTCAAAATGGGTTGTGCTTTTACTGTGGTGATTCAACTCATGTTATCTCAGCATGCTCTAAGCGCGTTAAAAAGATCGCTAAACCTGTCACCATTGGTACTATACAGCCTAAATTAATTTTGTCTGTTACTTTAATTTGTTCTTTGTCATCCTACTCGGTTATGGCTTTTGTGGATTCAGGTGCTGCCCTGAATCTGATGGATTTGTCGTTTGCCAGGCGCTGTGGTTTTGTCCTGGAGCATTTGGAATTCCCTATTCCACTGAGGGGAATTGATGCTACACTATTGGCTGAGAATAAGCCTCAATATTGGACTCAAGTGACCATGTGCATGACTCCTGTGCATCAGGAGGTGATTCGCTTTCTTGTGCTGCATAATTTGCATGATGTTGTCGTGTTGGGTCTGCCATGGCTGCAGGCCCATAATCCAGTTCTGGATTGGAAAGCTATGTCTGTGTCAAGTTGGGGTTGCCAGGGGATTCATGGCAATGCTCCTTTGGTATCAATTGCTTCTTCCACTCCTTCTGAGGTCCCTGAGTTTTTGTCGGACTACCAGGATGTATTTGATGAGCCCAGATCCGGTGCCCTGCCTCCTCACAGGGATTGTGATTGTGCTATAAATTTTATTCCTGGTAGTAAGTTCCCTAAGGGACGACTTTTTAATTTTTCTGTACCAGAACATGCCGCAATGCGGAGCTATATAAAGGAGTCTTTAGAGAAGGGACATATTCGCCCGTCCTCCTCCCCTCTTGGTGCAGGATTCTTTTTTGTGGCCAAGAAGGATGGTTCTCTGAGACCTTGTATAGATTATCGTCTTCTAAATAAAATCACGGTCAAATTTCAGTATCCTTTGCCATTGTTGTCTGATCTGTTTGCTCGGATTAAGGGGTCCAGTTGGTTCACCAAGATAGATCTTCGTGGTGCGTATAACCTTGTGCGTATTAAGCAGGGGGATGAATGGAAAACAGCATTTAATACGCCCGAAGGCCATTTTGAGTACTTGGTGATGCCTTTTGGACTCTCTAATGCTCCTTCTGTGTTCCAGTCCTTCATGCATGACATCTTCCGAGAATATCTGGATAAATTTATGATTGTGTATCTGGATGACATTTTGGTTTTTTCTGAGGACTGGGAGTCCCATGTGAAGCAGGTCAGGATGGTATTTCAGGTCCTGCGTGCTAATGCCTTATTTGTGAAGGGCTCAAAATGTCTCTTCGGAGTACAGAAGGTTTCCTTTTTGGGTTTTATTTTTTCTCCTTCTACTATTGAGATGGACCCAGTCAAGGTCCAGGCTATTCATGACTGGACTCAGCCTACATCTGTTAAGAGTCTTCAGAAGTTCTTGGGTTTTGCTAATTTTTACCGTCGCTTCATTGCTAATTTTTCTGGCGTGGTTTAACCCTTGACGGATTTGACCAAGAAGGGTTCTGATGTGACTAATTGGTCTCCTGCGGCCGTGGAAGCCTTTCGGGAGCTGAAGCGCCGGTTTTCTTCAGCTCCAGTTTTGTGTCAGCCTGATGTCTCTCTTCCTTTTCAGGTCGAGGTTGATGCTTCTGAGATTGGAGCAGGGGCTGTTTTGTCGCAGAGAAGCTCTGATTGCTCTGTGATGAAGCCTTGTGCTTTCTTTTCAAGAAAGTTTTCGCCTGCCGAGCGGAATTATGATGTTGGTAATCGGGAGTTGTTGGCTATGAAGTGGGCATTTGAGGAGTGGCGACATTGGCTCGAGGGAGCTAAGCATCGTGTAGTGGTCTTAACTGATCACAAAAATCTGATTTATCTCGAGTCTGCCAAGCGGCTGAACCCTAGACAGGCTCGTTGGTCGTTGTTTTTCTCCCGTTTCGATTTCGTGGTCTCGTACCTGCCTGGTTCGAAGAACGTGAAGGCTGATGCTCTTTCTAGGAGTTTTGTGCCTGACTCTCCGGGAGTTTCTGAGCCGGCTGGTATCCTCAGAGAGGGAGTGATTTTGTCTGCCATTTCCCCAGATTTGCGACGAGTGCTGCAGAAATTTCAGGCGGATAGACCTGACCGTTGCCCACCAGAGAGACTGTTTGTCCCAGATAGATGGACCAGCAGAGTTATTTCCGAGGTTCATTCTTCGGTGTTGGCAGGCCATCCTGGGATTTTTGGTACCAGAGATTTGGTGGCTAGGTCTTTCTGGTGGCCTTCCTTGTCGCAGGATGTGCGTTCCTTTGTGCAGTCCTGTGGGATTTGTGCTCGGGCTAAGCCTTGCTGTTCTCGTGCCAGCGGTTTGCTTTTGCCTTTGCCTGTCCCGAAGAGGCCTTGGACGCACATTTCCATGGATTTTATTTCAGATCTTCCAGTCTCTCAGAGAATGTCTGTCATCTGGGTGGTGTGTGATCGTTTTTCCAAGATGGTCCATTTGGTGCCCTTGCCTAAGTTGCCTTCCTCCTCCGATTTGGTTCCTCTATTTTTTCAGAATGTCGTTCGCTTGCACGGCATCCCTGAAAATATTGTGTCTGACAGAGGATCCCAGTTAGTGTCCAGATTTTGGCAGGTCTTTTGTGCTAAGATGGGCATTGATTTGTCTTTTTCGTTGGCCTTCCATCCTCAGACGAATGGCCAAACCGAGCGAACTAATCAGACCTTGGAAACTTATTTAAGATGTTTTGTTTCTGCTGATCAGGATGATTGGGTGACTTTTTTGCCATTGGCTGAGTTTGCCCTCAATAATCGGGCTAGTTCTGCTACTTTGGTTTCGCCTTTCTTCTGCAATTCTGGTTTTCATCCTCGTTTTTCCTCGGGTCAGGTTGAGCCTTCTGACTGTCCTGGGGTGGATTCTGTGGTGGATAGGTTGCAACTGATTTGGAACCATGTGGTGGACAATTTGAAGTTGTCACAGGAGAAGGCTCAGCGCTTTGCCAACCGCCGTCGCGGTGTGGGTCCCCGACTTCTTGTTGGGGACTTGGTATGGCTGTCTTCTTGGTATGTTCCTATGAAGGTTTCCTCTCCTAAATTCAAGCCTTGCTTCATCGGTCCTTATAAGATTTTGGAAATCCTTAACCCGGTGTCATTTCGTTTGGACCTCCCAGCGTCGTTTGCCATTCATAACGGGTTCCATAGGTCTTTGTTGCGGAGGTATGTGGTGCCTGTGGTTCCTTCTGTTGAACCCCCTGCTCCGGTGCTGGTTGAGGGCGAATTGGAGTACGTGGTGGAGAAGATCTTGGATTCTCGTATTTCTAGACGGAGGCTTCAGTATTTGGTTAAGTGGAAGGGCTATGGTCAGGAGGATAATTCCTGGGTTGTCGCCTCTGATGTTCATGCGGCCGATTTGGTTTGTGCCTTCCATTTGGCTCGTCCTGATCGCCCTGGGGGCTCTGTTGAGGGTTCGGTGACCCCTCCTCAAGGGGGGGTACTGTTGTGAACACTGATGTTTTCTCTGTTTTGTCTCCCTCTAGTGGCCTTTTTGTTTTACTGCGGCTCTTTGGCTGGAATCAGCTGTTTCGTCACTTGCTATTCAGGTTTGCTATTTAGCTCACCTGGACCATTATTCCTTGCCTGCTGTCAATGTCTTCAGTGCTATTTTGGAGCTCTCCTGCAGTCCTTCGTTATCTGTCTCTTCAAGAGAAGCTAAGTTTCGCTTGGTTCATTTTTGACCATCAGTGGTCATATGTTTCTTGCTTTATTTTTGTTTCTTGTCCAGCTTGCTAATATGTGATTTCCTTGCTTGCTGGTAGCTCTAGGGGGCTGAGTTTCTCCCCTCACACCGTTAGTTGGTGTGGGGGTTCTTGTATTCTCAGCGTGGATATTTTGCATAGGGTTTTTTTTTACTGACCGCACAGTTCCCTATCTGTCTTTTGCTATCTAGTATTAGTGGGCCTCATTTGCTGAATCTGTTTTCATTCTACGTTTGTGTTTTCCCCTTACCTCACCGTTATTATTTGTTGGGGGCTTTTCTATATCTTTGGGGTGATTTCTCTTGAGGCAAGTGAGGTCTTACTTTCCCTCCAGGAGTAGATAGTTTCTCAGGCTGCGTCGAGACGTCCAGGAATTTAGGCACATTCACCGGCTACCTTTAGTGTGTTGGTTAGGATCAGGTTTGCGGTCAGTCCAGTTACCACCTCCCTAGAGCTCGTGTCTATGTTCATAAACTTAGCTAGTCCGTTTGTGATCCTCAGCCACTAGGATCATAACAGGGAGGCGTTTATACCGTTCCGCGTTTGGTAAAATGGATAAAGCAGTTTTATTCTTCGGGTCAGTACGATTACAGCGATACCTCATTTATATCTTTTTTTATGTTTTGGTGCTTTTATACGATAAAAACTATTTTATATAAAAAATAATTATTTTTGCATCACTTTATTCTGAGGACTATAACTTTTTTCTTTTTTCTTTGATGATGCTGCATGGTGGCTCGTTTTTTGCAGGACAAGATGATGTTTTCAGCGGTACCATGGTTATTTATATCCGTCTTTTTGATCGCGTGTTATTCCACTTTTTATTTGGCGGTATGATAATAAAGCGTTGTTTTTTGCCTCGGTTTTTTTTTTTTTTTACGGTGTTCACTGAAGGGGTCAACTAGTGGGACAGTTTTATAGGTCGGGTCGCTACGGACGCGGCGATACTAAATATGTGTAATTTTTTTTTTTTATTATTTAGATAAAGAAATGTATTTATAGGAACAATATATATACAGTATATTTTTTTTGCATTTTTTTTGGAATTTTTTTTTTTACACATGTGAATTTTTTTTTTTTTAAACTATAACATTGCCCCGGGGGGCATGATGTTATAGTGTAAGATCGCCGATCTGACACTTTGCTGTGCACTGTGTCAGATCGGCGATCTGAAGTGCACAGCTCCTGGAGGCTTCCCGGCGCCTGCTCTGAGCAGGCGCAGTGAAGCCACCTCCCTGCAGGACCCGGATGCCACGGCCATCTTGGATCTGGGCTTGCTGCAGGGAGGAGGAGGTAAGAGACCCTCGGAGCAACGCGATTGCATCGCGTTGCTCCGGGGGCCTCAGGGAAGCACGCAGGGAGCCCCCTCACTGCGCGATGCTTCCCTATACTGCCGGAACACTGCGATCATGTTTGATCACTACATATCACTCTGCTAATGCCCGCTTTTATTTCAAATACTCTCTGAATGCAGAGTCTCATACAGATCAGTGTCTGACCCACACTCCAGAACAGCTCATTTAAAGATAACAAAAATGTGGATTTCTCTGGAATAAGACATTGGATCGTAGATATCAAGGTATCATTTTATTCAGCTTCCTATGACCTACATGACCTACATTCCTATTACAAACCTCTCTATCTCCTGATGTTTCTAACTTCGGGCTGGAATCACTGAAGTCCAAAGGGGACAAAAATCATATGCAGGGTTGAGCGAAAAGGATCGGTCAATTTCAAAAATCGCCGACTTTCTGCAAAGTCGGGTTTCGTGAAACCCGACCCGATCCCAGTGTGGGATCGGCCATGCTGTCGGCGATCTTCGCGCCAAAGTCGCGTTTCGTATGACGCTTTCAGCGCCATCTCTCAGTCAATGAAGGAGGACGCAGAGTGTGGGCAGCGTGATGACATAGGTCTCGGTCCCCACCATCTTAGAGAAGGGCATGACAGTGATTGGCTTGCTTTCTGCGGCATCACAGGGGCTATAAAGGGGCGTGCACGTCGACCGCCATCTTACTTCTGCCGATCTGAGCATAGGGAGAGGTTGCTGCAGCTTCGTCAGAAGCAGAGATATTGTTAGGGAGGAAAGATTAACCCCCAAACCGCTTGTGCTGTAGCGATTTCCACTGTCCAACACCACCTTTTCCTTGCAGGGACAGTGGAGGCTAGATTTTTGTGCATCAGCTCTGTAGCTTATAAGGCTACCTGATAGCTGTATTGCTGTTTGTACGCCGCTTTGCAAACCAACTGCTTTTTTAAAAGCAAAAATCCTGTTGCTCCTTTCTGCACAGTTCTATTGTTTATTTGTCCACACTTTTGTGTGCAGCAGTCCTTTTTATTGCTGCCATACTTGTCCTGAGATCATTGTAGGGAGATTGTTATTGTAGTACGGTCCCTATTTTTTAATATCTTGCAGCCACGTTCTGCCACTTACATTGTGTAGTGTAATACAGCGGGCCTGGTTTTTTGCAGCAGTCTCCCACATAATAAAGGGAGATTTAAATTGCCCCTAAGTGGATCTGCGTCAGTTCTGTTTGTCGTATATCTGCCTGCCACGTTCTGCCACTTACATTGTGTAGTGTAATACAGCGGGCCTGGTTTTTTGCAGCAGTCTCCCACATAATATAGGGAGATTTAAATTCTCAACAAGTTTATATACACCTTCTACCTTGTTTTATAGTACCATAAAACGGTTGTTAATTTGGTTACATTTTCCCAAAAATGAGGAAGTCTGGTGGAAGAGGCCGTGGGCGGTCATTGCCAGCTGGTAATGATGGTGGTGGTGGTGGTGGAGCATCTGGTGGTAGTGGGAAAAGCAAAATAGCACCTAAGGCTCGAGTTGTTGAGCCAGAGCCAGCGTCATCGTCTGGCTACACAAGGCCTCGAAGGCTCCCTTATCTGGGAGTTGGAAAACAGCTTTTAAAGCTGGAGCAGCAGGAACAAGTTTTGGCTTTCATTGCTGACTCAGCCTCTAGCTCTTTCGCCTCCTATTCCGAAAGTTCGAAATATAAAAGCAGCGAGTCATCAGTGGATGCTCCCGGTCAGGAACAAGTCGCTTCCTTGTGTCCTTCACCCAAAGCAAAACTCAAGGATGCGGCAGGCGACACTACAGTTTACTCCATGGAGCTCTTTACACATACCGTGCCAGGGTTAGAAAGGGAAATAGTTAACAGCCCATTACAAGATGAATCGGACATGGAGTGCACAGATGCACAGCCACAGCTAGATTATTATGCTGTTCAATTGACTCAGATCACTACATTGCCCTCGCAGTGTAATGAGCCAGAATGTGACCCTGATGAGACTATGGTGCCCCGTCCCAAACGCTATAGCACCTTACACGGTGACACAGAGGAAGGTGCACATGACATTGAAGAGGAGGTGATAGATGACCCAGTTGTTGACCCAGATTGGCAGCCATTGGGGGAACCGGGTGCCGCTGGAAGTAGCTCTGAAGCGGCGGAGGATATTCCACAGCAGGCATCTACATCGCAACAGCTTTCATCTGGCAGGCCCGTATCTGGCCAAAAACGTTTGACAAAACCAAAAACACTTTTAGGACAGCATGGCCATCTGGTTAAAGTAGCACAGCGTGCAATGCCTGAAAAGTTATTCAATAGTAGGAAGAGTGCAGTGTGGGAGTTTTTTAACCAAGATCCGAATGATCAGTGCAAAGTTATCTGTACGAAATGCTCAAAGACCTTTTGCAGAGGGAAGAATGTCCAAAATTTAAATACAACGTGCATGCGTAGACATTTAACCAGCATGCACTTGCAAGCCTGGACTAACTACCAAACGTCCCGTACTGTTGGTGCACCTGCTCAGAATGAAGGTAGTCAGCAAAGCTACATTGCTTCCCTCACTGTAAGCCCACCAGTTAGGACACCACCAGCAGCAAATGTGGAGGTATCGTCGCAAGACCAAAGCAGTCAGGGAATCACAAGGTTATTGGTAGGAAACACTGTATGTAGGCCAACATCGAGAATACCATCACCAACCCTCTCTCAATCCGCCATGTCCACCACCGCCACCACCGCTAGTTCCACCATATGCAGCTCTCCAGTCCAGCTCACCCTACAAGAGACTCTCGTTAGGAAAAGGAAGTACTCATCCTCTCATCCGCGTACACAGGGTTTGAACGCCCACATTGCTAGACTAATCTCGTCAGACATGATGCCCTACCGGTTGGTTGAAAGCGAAGCTTTCAAAGCCCTGATGGCCTACGCAGTACCACGCTATGACCTACCCAGTCGACACTTCTTTGCAAGAAAAGCCATCCAAGCCCTCCACCAGCATGTCAAAGACCGCATTGTCCATGCACTCAGGCAATCAGTCAGTAGAAAGGTGCACCTCACAACAGATGCATGGACCAGTAGGCATGGCCAGGGACGTTACGTGTCCATCACGGCACACTGGGTTAATGTGGTGGATGCAGGGTCCACAGGGGACAGCCATAGTGGGACAGTTCTGCCTAGCCCACGGTCTAGGAAACAGTTGGCTGTAGGTGTTCGCCACCCCTCCTCCTCCAGCAGAAGCGAAAGCTCGTCCACAGAGCGCGGTCGCACGACCACTCCATCCACAGCTGCCAGTGTTGCACACGAGGTGTGCCATTATGGAACAGCTAGTGGTAAGCAGCAGCAGGCTGTGTTGGAAATGAAGTGTTTGGGCTACAACAGACACACCGCGGAAGTTCTGGCCGAGTTCTTGCAGCAAGTAACTCAGTCATGGCTGGGCATTGTACATCTTGAGGCAGGCAACGTAGTCAGTGATAACGGAAGGAATTTTATGGCCGCCATAGCCCTTTCAGAACTGAAACACATACCTTACCTGGCTCACGCCTTGAACCTGGTGGTGCAGTGCTTCCTGAAAAGTTATCCGGGGTTACCAGCCCAACTCCTGAAGGTGCGAAGACTTTGCTCGCACATCCGCTGGTCGCCCGTACACTCCAGCCGTATGCAGAACCATCAGTGATCGTTGAAGCTTCCCCAGCACCGCCTAATAATCGACATTGCAACAAGGTGGAACTCCACACTGCACAGGCTTCAGAGGCTGTGCGAACAGAGGCGTGCTGTAATGTATTTGTGGGAGGATACACATACACGGGCAGGCAGTTGGATGGCAGACATGGAGTTGTCAGGTGTGCAGTGGTCGAAGCTACTAGACCTCTGTCAAGTCCTTCAGTGTTTTGAGGAATGCACACAGCTGGTAAGTGCAGACGACGCCATCATAAGCATGAGCATCCCACTAATGTGTCTGCTGATGCAAAGTTTGACGCACATTAAGGAGCAGGTGTCTGCAGTTGAGGATGAGGGAAGCCTTGATGACAGTCAGCCATTGTCTGCTCAGGGAACTCTCCTGGACGAGGTGGCGGATGAAGAGGAGGAGGAGGAGGATGATGGGGATGAATATTTATGGGAGAAGGAAGCTTCTCAGGGGGAAATAGAAACTGGTGGCTTTGCAAGGTCAGGTACAGGGTTTTTGCGGGAGACAAGTGAGGTTGATTTGCCAGAAAGTGCTCCTCAACCCAGCACAAGCAGTGAATTGACACCTGGAACATTGGCCCACATGGCTGATTATGCCTTGCGTATCCTAAAAAGGGACCCCCGCATTATAAAAATGATGACCGATGACGATTACTGGTTGGCCTGCCTCCTGGATCCACGCTATAAAGGGAAATTGCAAAATATCATGCCACATGAGAACCTTGAGCAAATTTTGGCTACCAAACAAGCAACTCTTGTAGACCGTTTGGTTCAGTCATTCCCAGCACACAGCGGCGGTGATGGTTCTCACACAACCTGCAGGGGGCAACATGGCAGAGGTGTTAGAGGTGCACAAATCAGAAGTGGCATTGGACAGAGGGGTTTTATGACCAGGTTGTGGAGTGATTTCGCAATGACCGCAGACACGACAGGTACTGCTGCATCAATTCAAAGTGAAAGGAGACAACATTTGTCCAGTATGGTTACAAACTGTTTTTCCACCCTTATCGATGTTCTCCCTCACACGTCATTCCCCGTTGATTACTGGGCATCTAAAATAGACACCTGGCCTGAATTGGCAGAATATGCATTACAGGAGCTTGCTTGCCCAGCTGCTAGTATGCTATCAGAAAGAGTCTTCAGTGCTGCTGGTTCAATACTGACCAAAAAAAGGACTCATCTGGCTACCCAAAATGTTGATGATCTAACCTTCATTAAAATGAACCAATCATGGATTTCAAATTATTTTGCCCCACCTTCCCCTGCTGACACGTAGCTTGCCTGAAAAATGTCTTGCTTTTGGCCTCCTCTTACTGACTGCTCCAATTCCTCCATTTGCAGCTGCTGAATGTCCACCATAGGCCATTTTTTTACCTCCATAAATGGGCTGACTCCCCCCCACAGGGCCGTGGTCACCACCTAGCACAAGCACCCGTGCCGTTTGCCTGGACAGGTGGGTGTGCCCACTCTTGGGTGACGGCACAGGCACAGGGTCCCTCATAGTACAATGAAGTGTCTCTGACGGTGGTGGTGCACAAGCAACATCAGACACACCGTCGTAATATGAGGGGCCCTGGGCCAGTTCCGCCACCCACGAGAGACTTTCCCCCCCAAGCTCGAACAGCGCTCTACCACTTGCAAAACTTACTTCTCCCAGCTCCACCACTGTGTAGTTTGTGCTGTTAAATCCTTCAATTGCACTGCCAATAAAAATCTGTTGAAATGATAGATGATAGTAAAAATATACAGGGGCCCTGGCCTCCATTTAGACCAGTTAATACTTTGCGCCAACTACCACTGTCTGCTACTCAGCAGAGCCCACTCCTGTACGTAGATATGCCACCTGTTTATTTATGAAAATTTGTTTGGCAGACATTTACCTCACTTTATGATTTTGGCCTACTAACTGTGTCATCCACTCCTTACAGTTGTCCTACACTGAGCAAACCTATGCCGCCAGTTTACTCCTGTTACCAGTTTTGAACTGCATTGAGCCTACTTTTTTATTTTAGGCCTACAAAGTCTGTCTGCGCCACTCTGAGTCCTTACAATCGTCCTCCGCTGAACAAACCAATGCCGCCTGTGTACCCCTGTAACCTATTTTGCACTGCATAGAGCCTACTTTTTTATTTTAGGCCTACAAAGTCTGTCTGCGCCACTCCTTACAATCGTCCTCCGCTGAACAAACCAATGCCGCCTGTGTACCCCTGTAACCTATTTTACACTGCATAGAGCCTACTTTTTTTATTTTAGGCCTACAAAGTCTGTCTGTGCCACTCTGAGTCCTTACAATCGTCCTCCGCTGAACAAACCAATGCCGCCTGTGTGCCCCAGTAACCTATTTTGCACTGCATAGAGCCTACTTTTTTATTTTAGGCCTACAAAGTCTGTCTGCGCCACTCCTTACAATCGTCCTCCGCTGAACAAACCAATGCCGCCTGTGTACCCCTGTAACCTATTTTACACTGCATAGAGCCTACGTTTTTATTTTTATTTTAGGCCTACAAAGTCTGTCTGCGCCACTTTGAGTCCTTACAATCGTCCTCCGCTGAACAAACCAATGCCGCCTGTGTACCCCTGTAACCAATTTTGCACTGCATTGAGCCAACTGTTTTATTTTAGGCCTACTACATGTGTCTGTCTGCGCCACTCAATACAGCTGTCCTCCACTGAACAAAGCTGAGCATAGATTTTCAGGCTTTCAGCCTATATCAGATGTTAAACTGCATTTGGCCTACTTGTTTGGTTGGGCCTACTAACGGTGTCTGCTGCTCCTTGCTTTTCTCCTCCACTGAACAAAGCTGAGCTTCAATTTTCAGGCTTTCAGCCTACAGGAAATTTTAAACTGCATTTGGCCTACTTGTTTGGTTGGGCCTACTAACCGTGTCTGCCGCTCCTTGCTTTTCTCCTCCACTGAACAAAGCTGAGCTTCAATTTTCAGGCTTTCAGCCTATATCAGATATTAAACTGCATTTGGCCTACTTGTTTGGTTGGGCCTACTAACGGTGTCTGCCGCTCATTACAGTTTTCCTCCACTGAACATAGCAATGCCGCCTGTTTAGTCCTGCTACCAATTTTGAACTGCATTTAGCCTACTTTATTCTTTGGGCCTATATCTGTGTTTCCTCCTCATCCTGCCCATTGCCCAGCCACTGCTAGATGACTCTGCTGGTACATTGACCCAGACCACTACATTCCCCTTGTACTCTACACAGCCAGTATCTGACCCTGCTGAAAGTCTGGTTCCCCTTCCCGCATACTATACCACCTTACACGGGGACAAAGAGGAAGGTGCAGATGAAAGTGCAGGTTCCTTCATCAGGTGGGGGGGGCATACTCGTTGGCGACGTCACTGGCACAGGGCCCCTCATAGTTACATAGTTACATAGTTATTAAGGTTGAAGGAAGACTTTAAGGCCATCTAGTTCAACCCATAGCCTAACCTAACATGCCCTAACATGTTGATCCAGAGGAAGGCAAAAAAAAACCATGTGGCAAAGAGTAAGCTCCACATTGGGGAAAAAATTCCTTCCCGACTCCACATACGGCAGTCAGACTAGTTCCCTGGATCAACGCCCTATCAAGGAATCTAGTGTATATACCCTGTAACATTATACTTTGCGTACTCATAGTATGCAAAAGTGTCTCTGCCGGTGGGAGGCGCCCCGCCATCAAACACCGCCGTACTTTGAGGGGCCCTGTGCCAGTGCCAATGCGAACGAGTGGGCCCCCCCTGCTTGCTCAGGATCACAGCACTTGCAAAGTTGAAATACTTATCTCTCCCTGCTCCACCGCCATGACGTAGTCCGCGTTTCCTGGGCCCACGAAAAACTTGAGCCAGCCCTACCCCCCCCACAACTTTAGCCAAATGACCCCCAATTTTCAATGCCTAACTATTATTATAAGGTAAATTAAGATTGACAAGCTTAAGTAACAAGAATGGATGTTTTTGGCATTAAAATGGGCACTGTAGGTGTTTTCCTGTCCTCCACTCACTGCCGACTTTGCTTCCCCATTGACTTGCATTTGGTTTCGTGTTTCAGTCGGATCCCCGACTTTTCGCAATAATCGGCCGCAGAGGTGTATCTAGGGTTTCTGGCACCCGGGGCAAGAATTAATTTTGGCGCCCCCTCCCCCCCAGGACAGATGCCCCCCGTCAGCCCCATCATTGCCCTCTCCTTCCCCACTATCCCCATCATTGCCCTCTCCCCATCAGCCCCATCATTGCCCTCTCCTCCTCCACCATCCCCATCATTGCTCTCTCCCCGCCAGCCCCATCATTGCCCTCTCCTCCCCCCACACACACACACCATTCACTTCACTGCACTTTCCCCTGCAGCGTGATACACACAAACACACACATCCCATACTGAGCCACACACACACACACAGACATACACATACACACATTCACATACACACACACACATTCACATACACACACACACATGATGTATTCCTGTTACCGTTTTTTGATCTGAATATAATGTGGTTGTTATATACTTGTTAGTGGATCGTGTGGGGCTCTTTTTAGAGCTGGGACGGCATTGACTTGTGTGTGACCTAGCCCTGTATATATCTATGTAGATGCCTACAAATTTTTGCATGTTCCTGGATACATCTTTGGCCCTTTAGTTATGTACAGTGGGGCAAAAAAGTATTTAGTCATTCAGCAATAGTGCAAGTTCCACCACTTAAAAAGATGAGAGGCGTCTGTACTTTACATCATAGGTAGACCTCAACTATGGGACACAAACTGAGAAAAAAAAATCCAGAAAATCACATTGTCTGTTTTTTTATCATTTTATTTGCATATTATGGTGGAAAATAAGTATTTGGTCAGAAACAAAATTTCATCTCAATACTTTGTAATATATCCTTTGTTGGCAATGACAGAGGTCAAACGTTTTCTGTAAGTCTTCACAAGGTTGCCACACACTGTTGTTGGTATGTTGGCCCATTCCTCCATGCAGATCTCCTCTAGAGCAGTGATGTTTTTGGCTTTTCGCTTGGCAACACGGACTTTCAACTCCCTCCAAAGGTTTTCTATAGGGTTGAGATCTGGAGACTGGCTAGGCCACTCCAGGACCTTGAAATGCTTCTTACGAAGCCACTCCTTCGTTGCCCTGGCGGTGTGCTTTGGATCATTGTCATGTTGAAAGACCCAGCCACGTTTCATCTTCAATGCCCTTGCTGATGGAAGGAGGTTTGCACTCAAAATCTCACGATACATGGCCCCATTCATTCTTTCATGTACCCGGATCAGTCGTCCTGGCCCCTTTGCAGAGAAACAGCCCCAAAGCATGATGTTTCCACCACCATGCTTTACAGTAGGTATGGTGTTGGATGGATGCAACTCAGTATTCTTTTTCCTCCAAACACGACAAGTTGTGTTTCTACCAAACAGTTCCAGTTTGGTTTCATCAGACCATAGGACATTCTCCCAAAACTCCTTTGGATCATCCAAATGCTCTCTAGCAAACTTCAGACGGGCCCGGACATGTACTGGCTTAAGCAGTGGGACACGTCTGGCACTGCAGGATCTGAGTCCATGGTGGCGTAGTGTGTTACTTATGGTAGGCCTTGTTACATTGGTCCCAGCTCTCTGCAGTTCATTCACTAGGTCCCCCCGCGTGGTTCTGGGATTTTTGCTCACCGTTCTTGTGATTATTCTGACCCCACGGGGTGGGATTTTGCGTGGAGCCCCAGATCGAGGGAGATTATCAGTGGTCTTGAATGTCTTCCATTTTCTAATTATTGCTCCCACTGTTGATTTCTTCACTCCAAGCTGGTTGGCTATTGCAGATTCAGTCTTCCCAGCCTGGTGCAGGGCTACAATTTTGTTTCTGGTGTCCTTTGACAGCTCTTTGGTCTTCACCATAGTGGAGTTTGGAGTCAGACTGTTTGAGGGTGTGCACAGGTGTCTTTTTATACTGATAACAAGTTTAAACAGGTGCCATTACTACAGGTAATGAGTGGCGGAAAGAGGAGACTCTTAAAGAAGAAGTTGCAGGTCTGTGAGAGCCAGAAATCTTGATTGTTTGTTTCTGACCAAATACTTATTTTCCACCATAATATGCAAATAAAATGATAAAAAAAACAGACAATGTGATTTTCTGGATTTTTTTTTCTCAGTTTGTCTCCCATAGTTGAGGTCTACCTATGATGTAAATTACAGACGCCTCTCATCTTTTTAAGTGGTGGAACTTGCACTATTGCTGACTGACTAAATACTTTTTTGCCCCACTGTATATATACTGTTTATATTACTAACATGGCATGTATGGTTCCCAGTGCCCTTTTCTTGTTTTTTGTATCTTGTCTGGTGGCTAATCACTGTTGCCACCGTCTCCGTGCCTTCCACAATAAAGCTATTTTTACTGAAAGACCATAGGTTATTGGTTGGATTTTCCTCCCCCCTATACACATGCACACACACATACACACATTCACATACACACACATACACACATTGACATACACACATTCACACACACACACATACATACACACACACATACACACTTTCACATACACACACACATTCACACATACACATTCACACACATACACACATTCACACACACACACATTCACACACACACACACACACATACACACACATTCACATACACACACACACATACACACATTCACACACACACATACACACATTCACACACACACATACACATTTTCACATACACACACACACACACACATACACACATTCACACACACACATTCACACATACACACACATACACACATTCACACACACACACATTCACATACACACACACAAATACAGACATTCACATACACACACACCTCTCCTCGCACTCTGCCGCAGCATCTCATCGCCTTCCTCTGACACAGCCGGCCGCTGAATGATGACGTCATCCAGCGGCGCGTCTGTGTGAGAGGAAGCAAGAGGAAGCAGGAAGACAGATCGCTGGGCAGCTGAGCTGCAGGGATTTCTCCTTGTCCGCCGCAGCCACTCTGCAGAGGCTCCCCTCCACCTCTGCACACGTTGGGAGCCAGCGCTCTGCAGCTTCTCTGTGCCGGCTGTCAGCTTGACAGTCGGCACAGAGAACAGCTGACTCCCGGACCGGGGGCGGCAGAATGCAGCCGCCGGGGGAGACACTGCGGACCGCCAAATTAGGCGGCCCAACTGCGCCTCCTGCCGGCTGTGCCCAGGGCACATGCCCCGGCTGCCCCCCCTAGATACGCCACTGATCGGCCGATTTCACCCGACCTGACTTTTGACAAAGTCGGGTTTCGCGAAACCCGACTCGATCCTAAAAAAGTAAAAGTCGCTCAACTCTAATCACATGTATTCGCAAAAAGTTCTATGGTAATCACGAGAGGCGAGCTACTATAGTAATAAACCTTAAGTAGATAAATATGTATTTTATTGCTCTAAAATATCTAAGCAAATTAATTTTTATTTTAACATTAACTGCACATATTATCAAACACTGATCTATGTACATCCTGCCAAAAGAGAAATTTCTAAAGAAAAATTCTGCTTTACCATAAGTAAGTATTGCAAAACTATCTGGAGCTCTACAATCAAAGCTGTAAGGGCTCTGGTTTGGGTGTAATCCAAACATCCAAGGCCCCCAAGCCTCACATTGACCATATTTGGTGTCAGAAGGCTCCAAGCAAAAGAGTGCCAAAAGTGAAATAAGGGATTGTGGAGGAGGGGAAGCACAGCTGACCCCAAACTGAGAGGCAGTGTGACCTTTTACAAGAGACAAACAGCCATGCAGGAAAAACGTTCTAGATTCACTTGTCATCTTTACTGTTTGTGTAAAAACTTATTGGAGAGGAATATGTCAATGAAGGACACAAAAGTCTATCTTTAGAGTGTTTATGTGGGATTATTCATAAGAACCATGTGTGTTGAATTCTATTATTTCTAACAAGGATTTTGTTAAATTTGTAAACAAGTTAAAATAAATCCTGCATTACATATGCAGTGCCCCAGAGTCTGGTCGTTGCAGTGGCGTCGCTCTTCCACCAGGGGGAGTGATGGTACGTCTGATTGCACTAAAAGAGTTCACCTTGCCAGGTATCACAGTCACACATTACACTTCACACTCTGGCCGCCAGGGGGAGCAAAAGGTCCTATCTACTAGGCCACTCCTCACACATGGGTAAAACTGGGGGTTGGATAGGAAGTTAGGAAGAAAAGCAGCCCGGGAGAGTTCGGGAGAGGACCTGTCAGGGGTGGGATCCTGACAGCGGCCTAACACAGACAGATCGTCACGGAGCCGTGCCTGTACCTTATAGCGGCAGTCTCCTAAGAAAGGACATGAAGCGAAGTATATTGTGGAGAAGTGAGAAACGAGATCACAGCACAAAGGCGATAGAACCAGAAGGAGTCGTGCCCCAAGATCTGCAACATCCTTCTGAGGCGCGTAGCCGGCGGCCGGAACGCCGAGGAAGTAAGAGGCTCCACGCATTACTTTGAACTACGGCAGGGCAGTTAACTCTAGGTTGGCTGTCTCACCTTTGCACCTAATGAAGACAACGGAGGCAATTGTGGGAGAGGGGCGCCTCTTGGGTCCCTATAAAATAACTCCAGGCCTACCCCGTTATAAGGGTGCGTCCTATCCATATAATCTGGGGGACGGAGAGAAAGAACAGACACATACACGACAGTTGTGAGGACTATCCCGTGGTGCTCAGCAGGGAGGTACTACAACACACAGGCGCTGGTAGGAAGGCCACTGATTTCCACCTGTAAAGGGAACTCTGGATGTGCCTTCGGACCGGCCGGTCTCAGCCAGCCCTGTTAGCAGTGCTCTGGATTGCGGATGCAGAAGCCTTCAGTAAAGAGGTAAAGAGACTGCAACCCTGTGTCCTCGTCATTTACTGCGACCTACACCACCACCTACACCCTTTTATTGGGCGCCCCTTAGCAGGGCCACGGACCGGGTCAGGCCAACGTGACATCCCCAGGACCGAGAGACCCGGTACCGAGTACCCCGCTGCCCTGCGTTTGGGGGCCGCTCCACATAATATACTGCATAATTGCTTCTTCAAAACCTTAAGGCTAAGTGAACACGTTGCAGAATTGTCGCGGAAATTTCCGTGGCAATTCTGCAACTCCTGCCGCAAGTACCGTATTTTCCGGCGTACAAGACGACTTTTTAACCCCTGAAAATCTTCTTAAAAGTCGGGGGTCGTCTTGTACGCCGGGAATCGCCTTGTACGCCGGGTGTATATGGTGGGTGGGGGGGGGAGTGATCCTGATGACGACGAGGGGGCGTCTCACAGAAAAGTGAGTATCCCCCATTACCTTATCATAGCGCTGCAGCGTGGGGTCTCTGTGCTGGGAGCGGCGGCGGCTGCTGTGCTGTGGCGGCTCCTCTTCTGCAGTGTGGAGCCTCTGGTGCTGTGGGGCGGTGGCGGCGGCGGCGTATCTTCATGCAGTCGGGGCTCCTCCGGCATCTCAGCCTGGAAGCCCCGCCGGCAACTCCATCGGTACAATGCGCTGGCCTCCGGGAAAATGGCCGCTGCTTAGATTCAGATCTCGTTGAGATCTGAATCTGAGCATGCGCAGCCCCCAGCGGCCGGGCCACCGCATCGCACCTATTGAGCTGCCTCCGGGAAAATGGCCACTGCTCAGATTCAGATCTCGTCTCCCGAGATCTCGGGACGAGATCTGAATCTGAGCAGCGGCCATTTTCCCGGAGGCCACCTGACCGCATTGTACCCATGGAGTTGCCGGCGGGGCTTCCAGTCTTTGAGATGCCGGAGGAGCCCCGACTGTATGAAGATACGCCGCCGCCACCGCCCCACAGCACCAGAGGCCCCACACTGCAGAAGAGGAGCCGCCACAGCACAGCACAGCACAGCACAGCACAGCAGCCGCCGCTCCCAGCACAGAGACCCCACGCTGCAGCGCTATGATAAGGTAATGGGGGATACTCACTTTCCTGTGAGACGCCCCCTCGTCCTCATCAGGATCACTCCCCCCCCCCCAAAAGGCACATATTCACCGGCCCTATAAGACGACATAGGGTGTATAAGAAGACCCCCGACTTTTAAGAAGATTTTATTTTTTAACTGGTAAAGTTGGGGGGTCGTCTTATACGCCCAGTCGTCTTATACGCCGGAAAATACGGTATATCGCATGCGGAATTGTCATGCGTATTCCCGCTAAACACTAGCGTTTTGCAAGCGTAATTAGCTTGCAGAATGCTAGCGTTTTCCAAGTGATCTGTAGCATCGCTTGGAAAACTGATTGACAGGTTGGTCACACTTGTCAAACACAGTGTTTGACAAGTGTGACCAACTTTTTAGTATTAATGCTGCCAATGCAGCATCAATAGTAAAAAGATATAATGTTAAAAATAGTTAAAAAAAAATAAAAAAAATCATGATATTTCCACCTTCCGGCATCCCCAGCAGCGTTCCCGATGCTCACGATGCTCCCTTTCCCAGTAATGCCTCGTGGCAATGACCCCAGATGACGTACAGTCTTGCGAGACCACTATGTCATCACAGGTCATTGTCGCAAGGCATTATTGGGAACGGGAGCATCGCAAGCAGCAGGAAGGCTGCGAGGGACGCCGGAAGGTGAGAATATCACTTTTTTTTTATTTTAATTCTTTTTTTTAACAATTATATGGTTCCCAGTGCCTGGAGGAGAGTCTCCTCTCCTCCACCCTGGGTACCAGCCTCACATGATCCGCTTACTTCCTGCATGGTGGGTATAGCCCCATGGGGGAAGTAAGTGGATCAATGCATTCCTATGTGTGCGGATTCCCCGCGATTCCGCACAAAGAATGAACATGCTGGTTTTTTTTCCGGAATGCGATTCCGCTACGGAAAAAAACGCAACATGTGCACAAAAATTGCGTATTGCATTCTAATAATAGGATGCTTAATGTATTCGTTTTTAGCAGTTTTATTGTGTTTTTATAGCGAAAAAACGAGAAAAATCCTGAACGTGTGCACACAGCCTAAACTGATTTTCTCGGAGTAAGGGTATGTACAGACAATCAGTAAACCATACTTGTGCAGCGCTCAACTCGCAGCATCCAGATGCTACAGCATAGTGGATGGGATTTTAAGAAATTCCATACCCACTATGTGTCCAGAGATGCCCGCTGCTCACCAGCAGAAACGGACATGCGACGTGTCTCTCCAGACTGCAGCATATCTATTTCTTAGGTTAACCCTCACCTATTGTTGATGCCCCTTTACTCTCTGTATAATTTTTATATTTTACATTTTTCCCATTATGTTGCTACAACATATCCCAATGTTGCACTTATATTGTGATCACTGACATCTTATGTCTCGCTTCAAATGCTTTCAGTAATGAACAACCACTAGCCACCATGGCTCTAAAGAGATTTCAAGCCGCGGTTACAGTTAGGTACTCTCCTGAGTCTGGCAATAGTTTCAGTTCATGTTAACTCTTTGCTTGACTTAGGGCCTTTTTCCTGAATTATGTGCCTGCCTCACCTTTTGGGTATCCGCCTTGTACTTGTCATTCTACTACTAGAAACAACCCTTGGCGGAGTTCCTGAGTATGCTTTTGCCTTACCCTCTGGCCTGTAAGGGTATGTGCACACATTGCGGAATTTGCTGCAGATTTTTCCGCAGCGGATTTGGAAAATCCGCAGTGCAAAACCACTGCGGTTTTCACTGCGGATTTTCACGCGGTTTCTTCTGTGGATTCCTCTGCGGGTTTTCAACTGCACTTTCCTATTGGTGCAGGTTGAAAACCGCTGCGGAATCCGCAGAAAGAAGTGACATGCTACTTCTTTTATCTGCAGCGTTTCCGCGCGGAATTTTCCGCAGTATGTGCACAGCGGGTTTTTTTTCCCATAGGTTTATGCAGCGCCCCAGAGTCCTGGTCGTTGCAGTAACGTCGCTCTGCCGCTAAGGGGAGTGATGTTATGTCTGATTGCACTAAAGGAGTTCACCTGATCAGGTAACACTCACATTACACTTCACACTCCGGCCACCAGGGGGAGTGGTTCTATCTATTAGGCCACTCCTCACACTCTGGTAAAACTGGGGGTTGGACAGGAAGACAGGGAGAAGTAACTGGGAAGAGCTAGTGAGAGGACCTGTCAGGGATGGGATCCTGGCAGACTCCTAAGAATAGCACAAACCAGTGAGCAACGGGGACACAGCAAAGAAGTGATAGAACCAGAAGGAGTCGTGCTGTAAGATCGAGGCAACATCCTTCTGAGGGGCAACAGTCGGTGGCCGGAACGCCGAGCAAGTAAGAGACTACAGGTATTACTTCAAACCACGGCCGGACAGCCAATTATAGGTTGGCTGTCTCACTAAAACACCTAAGCAGACAACGGAGGCAGCTGTGGGAGAGGGGTGACTCTAGAGTCCCGGAAGAACTCCAGGCCTACCCCGTCATACGGGTGCGTCCTAGCCATATCATCTGGGGGACGGAGAGAACGAACATCAGAGACAGACAGAAACAGTTGTGAGGACTATCCTGGGGTGTTCAGCAGGGAAGGACTACAACACACAGACGCTAGAAGGTAGACGCTGATTCCCACCTGTGAAGGGGACTCCTGATGTGCCTTCGGACCGGCCGGTCTCAGACAGCCCGGTTAACAGTGCCCTGGATTGGACACCTGAAGCCTTCAGTAAAGAGGTAAAGAGACTGCAACCTGGTGTCTTCGTTATTAACTGCGACCGGCACTACACCGCACCATAACATCATCTTATACCATCCACATCTATTACTGTACGGCCCTCAGCAGGGTCATGGACCGGGTCTAGCCACCGTGACAACCCCAGAGCAGAGACTCAGAGGCCCGGTACCGGGTACCCCTCGGCCCTGCGGCAGTGGGGCGCTACAACTTGGCGTCACGAACAGGATCTACTTAAGCCTGAAGAATCAGGTCATGTGTGCCTTGGAACTGTGATTTACTGTGCTTGTGCAGCGCCCCAGAGTCCTGGTCGTTGCAGTACTGTGGCTTCGCCACTAAGGGGAGCCATGGTGCGTTCGATGGCACTGAAGGAGTTCTTCTGATCAGGTATCACAGACACCAATATGTTTCACAGCAGGGCCTCCGGGGGGAGCTAGGGGTGCTATTCATTGGGCCACTCCCCACCATGGTGGGTGGACTGGGGGTCAGGCAGGAAGTTAGAGAGAACGCTGACTGGATTGAACGAAGCAACACCTAGTGAGAGAGGGTGTTGTGGAGGAAGAGACAGTAGGGTCTCTGCCAGGGGTGGGATCCTGGCAGAGGCTTGGCATTGGAAAGAACGTAACGGGACCGTGCCTGCTCAGCATAGCGGCGGTGCCCAAGAAAGGACTAGAAGCGAGATAGATTGTGCTGAGTGAGAAACGAGATCAAGCAGACGGAGAATACCAGCAGGGGTTTTGTTGAAAGAGGCAGCACCTTGCTGAGGCGCATTACCGGTGGCCGGAACGCCGAGGGAGTGGAATAATATACAGCTTTAAGCCATACTCCAAACAGCGGCAGGACAGTCAGTCTCAGGCGGGCTGTCTACCACATATCACCTATGAAGTCTTGGGGGGCAATTGCGGGAGAGGGGCGTCACTAGGGTCCCGGAAGAACTCCAGGCCTACCTGACAAACGGGTGCCGTTCCAACCTGAATAACAGGGAGGGATGGAATAAGAGAGGAACATCTAATCGAGTTGTGAGGGAACTTAAGAAACAGACACAACAGTTGTGGGGTACTTTCCGTGAGCACAGCAGGGAAGGACTACAACACACAGCGCTAAGAAGGAAGGCACTGATTTCCACCTGTGAAGAGAACTCTGGAGGTGCCATTGGACCGGCCGGACTTGCGCAGCCTGGTGAACCGTATTCTGGACTGAGGACTCAGAGATCTCCAGTAAAGAGGTAAAGAGACTGCAACCTGGTGTCCTCGTTATTTACCGCGACCTGCACCCCACAACTGCACCGCTACACCACCGTTAACACCACCTACTTCACCGGACGTCCCCCACTGACGGACAGGGCCACGGACCGGGTCTAGCCACCGTGACAACCCCAGGACTGAGATCTAGAGGCCCGGCTCCGGGTACCCCTCGGCCCTGCGGCGGTGTGGGGGCGCCGCAGACTTGGCGTCACGAACAGGATCTACTTAAGCCTGAAGAATCAGGTCATGTGTGCCTAGAGACTGTGATTTACTGTGCTTGAACTGTACTTTATTGAAAAGACTGTGCTGCGCCAGTTGCCGCCAAAATCCGCCGCCATTGCAGCGCTAAGGAGAGTGCAGGAAGAGAAGAGGGGCGTGAAGTGGGCGTAGGCAAGCTGGAGAGCGCGAACAGTAATGGCCGCCCAGTCTAAGTATTTCTGTGCCCTGAGGACGTGCCCGTCAACAGCCGAGGTCCGCCTCCTGATCCTGGTTGGAGGGTGGAGGCCATGGGGACGGGGCCGCCCACGAAAGAGACCGCGAAAAGAGGACATTGGAGGACAAATAAAGATGGCGACACCAGGGGCACCACGCGGAGCTGACCCGGCCCGGCCCGAGGCTGCGCAACCCGAGACAGCCTCCGAGACGCCAACGCTGCTGGGCCTGACCCTCGCAGAGCCACCAATGGGTCGACCTCCTTTGCCGCTGTCTGCAGAACGTGTGGCTGCAGCCGAGGCCCGACAGCTGGCCCGCCGCTTGAAGGCTGATACCCGTGCCCTCACCCGGGTGGGCCAGCCCACCGAGATCAAGTTGTCTCCTGCTGCTGCTTACCCGGCCGCGGCGGAAGGTACGCTACCCGCACCGGGCCTGAAAATCATGCCGGATGCTGAGCACTTACGGCGTCTGATAGCAGCATGGCGGAGCCGGCCCCATCCTACAGAACCGGTCGACCTAGTTAGTGCTCCGGAGATCCCGCCATCACACTGGGGTGTGGTGGTGGCCTTTAATCCCCAGTGCGGAAGGGGAGTAATCCAAGAGATCGGGGAGCCGATACAGGTCCGCGTAGACCGGGAGGAGGTGGAGCCTTGCAGCGGGAGGATCGCTCGCGATCTGGAGCCAGGTGATGCCGTCACCTACACTCGTTGGAGGAGGGCTACGGGAGAGGCTGGCTGGATGGCGCGGGGCGTGCAGCGATGCATTGCCCTCCAGGCTGCTGCCGGAACACCAGAAGGAGCTGATTCAGTGGGGAAAGCAGCAGAGCCCGGCCCCGCGGAACCCCGAGAAGCCCAGCCTTGCCGTGCCCCGGAGGGACGGGTGCACCTGCCGACAAGGAGGACCTCCCGGCGAGGGATTTTATCATTACTGGGACCGGAACGGCGTCCTGGCTCACCGGTGCGATCTGTTGGCCTGGTGAGGCCGGATAAGAGGTCGCCTTCTGCAGAACCCCAGTAAGATTTTATTGCTTCTAAAATGTAAATAGTTACTGTTTGTTCTTTAAGTTGCTGCTAAACCCGTTCAGGGTAAACTTTAAAAGGTGACCCCTTTGTTGACCCGGGGTCACTATTGTCGTTTTCCAGAAGTTTTGCACAAAGTTACACAAACTGCGAAATCATGGACTGTGCATGATTCAAACTTTCCTGTAAATAGTTTGCACCTTCTTAAAGGTGCTTCCTACTGGTTTTAGTTAAAGACACTTTGCGAAGATGCCATTCCGGAGCTCTGGTATGGACTGGTAGGCTGAGAAGAAGAGCTACCTCAGAAAGACTTGATCTCCTCTTAAAGGGGAGGTGGGAATTGAACCTGAAAGTGATACTGTTTTGAAACAGTAATGTCATGATGATGCTTTGCAAGAAATGTAACCGTTTTACATGAAAAGTTATATGTGTTTAATATGTTTGAAATGTGAAGCTTGAATAATGTTCTTCAAAAGGAAAGATGCAGAAAGCCTGTTGAGGTAGACTAGAGTTCTGCATGGATAGAAACGTAAGAAAGTAATAATGAAGGAGAGGATAGAAGGTAAACCCTGCGTCCCCATAGAAAGTTAGTTCGTTACTAAGGACAGAAAGTAGACCCGTAGGGGTTAGTGAGTGAGTCCTTATAGGAGCCAGGCAGAGTGGGCTCCATGTTCTCAAACTGAAAGGAATGTTATGTCTATACTATGTATAGTAGAGAAAGGCAGTAGACCCTGGCTGAATGGGGCGGTCCTGTAAAAGAAAGGAGAGGCAGTAGGTCTGGTGCCATAGGGACAGGCGGTCCTGCAGGTTCAAAAGTAGGAGAATGAAGAGTTACCTTGCCCTGTAATGTGATTATAGGAAGGCCTTTGGTAAACTAAGAGTGTATGTTTCTTAAAAGCAATGTTAATTTATTGTTCCAGCATTTGCACTGAGTAGAATACCCGGTTGGGTAGCAGGAGTTATGTATAGCCTGAAATTTACAATGTTGACTATGTTTGTAACGTTAAAGTGTCCTCACCTCCCATAAAGGGAAGCCTGTTCAAGTATACTTATTGTTTTGCACTCAACAAAATTGTATGTCTTTTTGCTAATCTGTATTGTTGTTTTTCTTCCCAGTCCCGGAGTACTGTGTTTAACCAGGGGGGAGTGCAGCGCCCCAGAGTCCTGGTCGTTGCAGTACTGTGGCTTCGCCACTAAGGGGAGCCATGGTGCGTTCGATGGCACTGAAGGAGTTCTTCTGATCAGGTATCACAGACACCAATATGTTTCACAGCAGGGCCTCCGGGGGGAGCTAGGGGTGCTATTCATTGGGCCACTCCCCACCATGGTGGGTGGACTGGGGGTCAGGCAGGAAGTTAGAGAGAACGCTGACTGGATTGAACGAAGCAACACCTAGTGAGAGAGGGTGTTGTGGAGGAAGAGACAGTAGGGTCTCTGCCAGGGGTGGGATCCTGGCAGAGGCTTGGCATTGGAAAGAACGTAACGGGACCGTGCCTGCTCAGCATAGCGGCGGTGCCCAAGAAAGGACTAGAAGCGAGATAGATTGTGCTGAGTGAGAAACGAGATCAAGCAGACGGAGAATACCAGCAGGGGTTTTGTTGAAAGAGGCAGCACCTTGCTGAGGCGCATTACCGGTGGCCGGAACGCCGAGGGAGTGGAATAATATACAGCTTTAAGCCATACTCCAAACAGCGGCAGGACAGTCAGTCTCAGGCGGGCTGTCTACCACATATCACCTATGAAGTCTTGGGGGGCAATTGCGGGAGAGGGGCGTCACTAGGGTCCCGGAAGAACTCCAGGCCTACCTGACAAACGGGTGCCGTTCCAACCTGAATAACAGGGAGGGATGGAATAAGAGAGGAACATCTAATCGAGTTGTGAGGGAACTTAAGAAACAGACACAACAGTTGTGGGGTACTTTCCGTGAGCACAGCAGGGAAGGACTACAACACACAGCGCTAAGAAGGAAGGCACTGATTTCCACCTGTGAAGAGAACTCTGGAGGTGCCATTGGACCGGCCGGACTTGCGCAGCCTGGTGAACCGTATTCTGGACTGAGGACTCAGAGATCTCCAGTAAAGAGGTAAAGAGACTGCAACCTGGTGTCCTCGTTATTTACCGCGACCTGCACCCCACAACTGCACCGCTACACCACCGTTAACACCACCTACTTCACCGGACGTCCCCCACTGACGGACAGGGCCACGGACCGGGTCTAGCCACCGTGACAACCCCAGGACTGAGATCTAGAGGCCCGGCTCCGGGTACCCCTCGGCCCTGCGGCGGTGTGGGGGCGCCGCAGACTTGGCGTCACGAACAGGATCTACTTAAGCCTGAAGAATCAGGTCATGTGTGCCTAGAGACTGTGATTTACTGTGCTTGAACTGTACTTTATTGAAAAGACTGTGCTGCGCCAGTTGCCGCCAAAATCCGCCGCCATTGCAGCGCTAAGGAGAGTGCAGGAAGAGAAGAGGGGCGTGAAGTGGGCGTAGGCAAGCTGGAGAGCGCGAACAGTAATGGCCGCCCAGTCTAAGTATTTCTGTGCCCTGAGGACGTGCCCGTCAACAGCCGAGGTCCGCCTCCTGATCCTGGTTGGAGGGTGGAGGCCATGGGGACGGGGCCGCCCACGAAAGAGACCGCGAAAAGAGGACATTGGAGGACAAATAAAGATGGCGACACCAGGGGCACCACGCGGAGCTGACCCGGCCCGGCCCGAGGCTGCGCAACCCGAGACAGCCTCCGAGACGCCAACGCTGCTGGGCCTGACCCTCGCAGAGCCACCAATGGGTCGACCTCCTTTGCCGCTGTCTGCAGAACGTGTGGCTGCAGCCGAGGCCCGACAGCTGGCCCGCCGCTTGAAGGCTGATACCCGTGCCCTCACCCGGGTGGGCCAGCCCACCGAGATCAAGTTGTCTCCTGCTGCTGCTTACCCGGCCGCGGCGGAAGGTACGCTACCCGCACCGGGCCTGAAAATCATGCCGGATGCTGAGCACTTACGGCGTCTGATAGCAGCATGGCGGAGCCGGCCCCATCCTACAGAACCGGTCGACCTAGTTAGTGCTCCGGAGATCCCGCCATCACACTGGGGTGTGGTGGTGGCCTTTAATCCCCAGTGCGGAAGGGGAGTAATCCAAGAGATCGGGGAGCCGATACAGGTCCGCGTAGACCGGGAGGAGGTGGAGCCTTGCAGCGGGAGGATCGCTCGCGATCTGGAGCCAGGTGATGCCGTCACCTACACTCGTTGGAGGAGGGCTACGGGAGAGGCTGGCTGGATGGCGCGGGGCGTGCAGCGATGCATTGCCCTCCAGGCTGCTGCCGGAACACCAGAAGGAGCTGATTCAGTGGGGAAAGCAGCAGAGCCCGGCCCCGCGGAACCCCGAGAAGCCCAGCCTTGCCGTGCCCCGGAGGGACGGGTGCACCTGCCGACAAGGAGGACCTCCCGGCGAGGGATTTTATCATTACTGGGACCGGAACGGCGTCCTGGCTCACCGGTGCGATCTGTTGGCCTGGTGAGGCCGGATAAGAGGTCGCCTTCTGCAGAACCCCAGTAAGATTTTATTGCTTCTAAAATGTAAATAGTTACTGTTTGTTCTTTAAGTTGCTGCTAAACCCGTTCAGGGTAAACTTTAAAAGGTGACCCCTTTGTTGACCCGGGGTCACTATTGTCGTTTTCCAGAAGTTTTGCACAAAGTTACACAAACTGCGAAATCATGGACTGTGCATGATTCAAACTTTCCTGTAAATAGTTTGCACCTTCTTAAAGGTGCTTCCTACTGGTTTTAGTTAAAGACACTTTGCGAAGATGCCATTCCGGAGCTCTGGTATGGACTGGTAGGCTGAGAAGAAGAGCTACCTCAGAAAGACTTGATCTCCTCTTAAAGGGGAGGTGGGAATTGAACCTGAAAGTGATACTGTTTTGAAACAGTAATGTCATGATGATGCTTTGCAAGAAATGTAACCGTTTTACATGAAAAGTTATATGTGTTTAATATGTTTGAAATGTGAAGCTTGAATAATGTTCTTCAAAAGGAAAGATGCAGAAAGCCTGTTGAGGTAGACTAGAGTTCTGCATGGATAGAAACGTAAGAAAGTAATAATGAAGGAGAGGATAGAAGGTAAACCCTGCGTCCCCATAGAAAGTTAGTTCGTTACTAAGGACAGAAAGTAGACCCGTAGGGGTTAGTGAGTGAGTCCTTATAGGAGCCAGGCAGAGTGGGCTCCATGTTCTCAAACTGAAAGGAATGTTATGTCTATACTATGTATAGTAGAGAAAGGCAGTAGGCCCTGGCTGAATGGGGCGGTCCTGTAAAAGAAAGGAGAGGCAGTAGGTCTGGTGCCATAGGGACAGGCGGTCCTGCAGGTTCAAAAGTAGGAGAATGAAGAGTTACCTTGCCCTGTAATGTGATTATAGGAAGGCCTTTGGTAAACTAAGAGTGTATGTTTCTTAAAAGCAATGTTAATTTATTGTTCCAGCATTTGCACTGAGTAGAATACCCGGTTGGGTAGCAGGAGTTATGTATAGCCTGAAATTTACAATGTTGACTATGTTTGTAACGTTAAAGTGTCCTCACCTCCCATAAAGGGAAGCCTGTTCAAGTATACTTATTGTTTTGCACTCAACAAAATTGTATGTCTTTTTGCTAATCTGTATTGTTGTTTTTCTTCCCAGTCCCGGAGTACTGTGTTTAACCAGGGGGGAGTGCAGCGCCCCAGAGTCCTGGTCGTTGCAGTACTGTGGCTTCGCCACTAAGGGGAGCCATGGTGCGTTCGATGGCACTGAAGGAGTTCTTCTGATCAGGTATCACAGACACCAATATGTTTCACAGCAGGGCCTCCGGGGGGAGCTAGGGGTGCTATTCATTGGGCCACTCCCCACCATGGTGGGTGGAATGGGGGTCAGGCAGGAAGTTAGAGAGAACGCTGACTGGATTGAACGAAGCAACACCTAGTGAGAGAGGGTGTTGTGGAGGAAGAGACAGTAGGGTCTCTGCCAGGGGTGGGATCCTGGCAGAGGCTTGGCATTGGAAAGAACGTAACGGGACCGTGCCTGCTCAGCATAGCGGCGGTGCCCAAGAAAGGACTAGAAGCGAGATAGATTGTGCTGAGTGAGAAACGAGATCAAGCAGACGGAGAATACCAGCAGGGGTTTTGTTGAAAGAGGCAGCACCTTGCTGAGGCGCATTACCGGTGGCCGGAACGCCGAGGGAGTGGAATAATATACAGCTTTAAGCCATACTCCAAACAGCGGCAGGACAGTCAGTCTCAGGCGGGCTGTCTACCACATATCACCTATGAAGTCTTGGGGGGCAATTGCGGGAGAGGGGCGTCACTAGGGTCCCGGAAGAACTCCAGGCCTACCTGACAAACGGGTGCCGTTCCAACCTGAATAACAGGGAGGGATGGAATAAGAGAGGAACATCTAATCGAGTTGTGAGGGAACTTAAGAAACAGACACAACAGTTGTGGGGTACTTTCCGTGAGCACAGCAGGGAAGGACTACAACACACAGCGCTAAGAAGGAAGGCACTGATTTCCACCTGTGAAGAGAACTCTGGAGGTGCCATTGGACCGGCCGGACTTGCGCAGCCTGGTGAACCGTATTCTGGACTGAGGACTCAGAGATCTCCAGTAAAGCGGTAAAGAGACTGCAACCTGGTGTCCTCGTTATTTACCGCGACCTGCACCCCACAACTGCACCGCTACACCACCGTTAACACCACCTACTTCACCGGACGTCCCCCACTGACGGACAGGGCCACGGACCGGGTCTAGCCACCGTGACAACCCCAGGACTGAGACCTAGAGGCCCGGCTCCGGGTACCCCTCGGCCCTGCGGCGGTGTGGGGGCGCCGCACTTGGACTGTACTTTATTGCAAAGACTGTGTGCTGTCATTTACCGCCAAAATTCGCCATTGCCGCGCACGGAAGGAGGAGCCTTAGCTTCGTGGGCGGAACCGGCCAAAAGAAGCGCGGAACGGAAAAGCGCGGTAAGGCGCCAATCCCGGAAGAAGAACTCCGACCTCCAGCAGGTTAGTGGGAGGAAGGGACAGCCATGTCCGAGTCGGGAGGAGAGGAGGTGGCGGCCGCAGCAGTGGATGCAGGGGCACGTCCGGTCCCCGCGGCGGACGAAGCCGCGGCCCTAATACCACCACTGGCAGCCCCGGAGCCCGCTGCCCCCTTCAGCCAGTCGGACACCGCCGCTACCGCAAAGGCTATAATGCCCTTCTCTATGCCATACCTGCCCGGAGCGGCCTGGCTCCCACGATACTCCGGGGATTCACATACATTCACCGACTTTAAAGAAGGGATCTGCAGCCTGCTTGAGTTCTATCCCCTGACAGAGCCTCAGAAGGTCCATCTGATAACAAACCAACTCTTTGGGGCGGCTCTGAGAGAAATGAAATCCTGGCCCGCCGCAGATAAGGGAACGGCACAGCAGGTTTTTGCAAAGCTTAAAGCCACCTTCGATACCCGTACTGCTACAGAAATTAAACTGACTTTCTATGGGTGCAAGCAGAGGCCGCAGGATAGCTTACGGGATTATGCCCTTAATCTTCAGGAGGCGATGCGGGCCATTAAGCAGAGTGACCCTGACAGCATGCAGGATGAGGATAAACTCCTGAAGGAGCGGTTCATTGAGGGGCTCCTGTGCAGCCACCAAAGGGGTCAACTGCACTTCCTGGCCATGCAAAATCCCGACTTGACTTTTGCGCAATTCAAGGATAAAGCTATCCAGGTATGGCAGGAGCGACAGCCTAGCCGTGCAGCACCTCCCAGGCGTCCCGCTCTCACATACCACCAGGAGGTGGCGTTGGATGTTCCAGTCGCCGCCGAGGCCGATGCCCAGAGCCTAGAAGACGACTCCCCTGCAGGACTCCGCCTTCAGATGCAGGAGCTGACCAAGAGCGTTGCTGTCCTGGCCCGGACGGTGCGGTCCCTACAGGAGGCCCCCAAGGAGAAGATCCAGCTGGCCACCAGACCGGAGGATGTTCCCTGGATGCGACAGAGGAGGACCCCGCCGACCAGAGGCCGGTCCGATGATCGCTTCCATGAGGATGGACGACCCATCTGCCGCCGCTGTCATCAGGTGGGCCACCTTGCAAGGTACTGTCCTTTAAACGAGCAACCCCTGGGGCAAAGGGCCAACCCCCAGGAATAGGACGGTCAGGCCCACAGCATTGGAGAGCCAAATACATTGGAGGGCGACCAGTTCTTCCTGTAGTGGTTGACGGCATCCCCCTGAATGCTTTGCTAGACACCGGTTCTCAGGTGACGACTATGCCTTATGTACTCTATAAACGGTATTGGGAGGACACCAATATTACTCGTGGCCCCGGTATAAAGAGGCCACTATTAAAGTGGGGCGGGTGGAATTGAAAGCCCAGGGGATTGTGATTGTTGATATTGACCGCCGAGAATGTAATCCCATGATGACTATCGGTACCAATGTTATAGAAAATTGTCTTGCAGAAGTTATTGTTTTGTTGCAACAGGTAGCCGAAACCGCTGGCCACAGCAAACAACGTGCTCTGCAAAAAGAAATCAGAGCTCTGATGCAGAGACAGCAGGTAGAGCTGACTGGTGGTGAGATTGGCCGTCTCACTGTGAGTGATTCAAACCCCATTGCGATACCCCCCAGGAGTGAAATGTTAATATGGTGTCGGGCAGCCATAGGCCTCAGGGGAATGGACTACCAGGCCTTGGTAGAACCCGTGTATTCAGACAATAGGCCTACTATTCTGACAGCCCGGGGGGTGGTCGACGTGCGCCAGGGGAGGGTGCCTGTACATGTCCTCAATTGTGGGGAGGAAGAGGTTCATCTCACCAAGTATGCCACGCTCGCCAAACTGTTCACTGTCAACAATAGTGTGATACGGACACCTGAACCCTTGGTCCCGTCAAATGTGGCGGAGGACAACGGTTCTGCAGGACACTCGAAAGATTGGTGTCGGGAATTGCATGTGGGCACTGACTCTACCCCATCCCATCAAAAACAGGGGGCTTACAGGGTGGTTCATGAGTATGAGCATGTATTCAGCAAACACCCCTTAGATTTTGGGTGGGTGAAAGGGATCCAACACCACATCCCCACGGGAGATCACCGACCCATAAAAGAGAGATACCGCCCTGTACCCCCAGCCCATTACCAGTGTGCCAAGGACATGTTGCGAGAAATGAAGGAGGCTGGGGTGGTGAGAGACAGTTGTAGCCCCTGGGCAGCTCCATTAGTCCTGGTTAAAAAGAAGGATGGTACAATGAGGATGTGTGTTGATTATAGACAGTTGAATCGCATTACACATAAAGACGCATACCCACTGCCCAGGATAGAGGAGTCTCTGGCTGCCTTAAAATCTGCTAACTACTTTTCTACCTTAGATCTCACCAGTGGGTACTGGCAGGTTCCCGTGGCAGAGGCGGACAAAGAAAAGACGGCCTTCACGACGCCGATGGGGCTCTGCGAGTTCAACTACATGCCTTTCGGATTGTGTAATGCCTCGGGGACGTTCCAGAGGATGATGGAATGCTGTCTGGGGCACAAGAACTTTGAGACCGTACTGCTGTATTTGGATGATGTCATTGTCTTCTCTAAGACCTACGAAGACCATCTGAAGCACCTGGCCGAGGTGTTTGAAGCCCTGTCCAACTTTGGCTTAAAGGTGAAACCGTCCAAATGTCATCTGCTGAAACCCAAAGTGCAGTACCTGGGCCATGTGGTGAGCCCCGACAAGGTCACGGTGATCCAAGACTGGCCGAAGCCCAGCAACCTCCACGAAGTCCGGCAGTTCCTCGGACTGGTAGGCTACTACCGAAGGTTCATCAAGGACTTCACCAAGAAGGCCGCACCCTTGCAAGACCTGTTGGTGGGCCAATCAAAGAAGGCCAAGGGGAAGAACGCCCCATTTGACAGGAACGAGGGGCTGGAAGGATCCTTCACGTGTTTGAAGTCGGCACTGACGGGAGAAGAGGTACTGGCCTATCCTGAATACGACCAACCGTTTGTGCTGTACACGGATGCCAGCAATGTGGGATTGGGAGCCGTGCTGTCCCAGGTCCAGAAAGGCAAGGAGAGGGTGATCGCTTACGCCAGCAGGAAGCTTCGTCCCATGGAAAGGAACCCTGACAACTATAGTTCCTTTAAACTGGAGTTCCTTGCCATCGTCTGCTCAGTGACAGAGAGGTTCAAACACTACCTGGCCTCAGCAAAATTCACCGTCTTCACGGACAACAATCCGCTAACACATCTGGATACAGCCAAGCTCGGGGCCTTGGAGCAGCGGTGGATGGCCCGGCTGTCCAACTACAACTTCACCATCAAGTACCGGGCAGGGCACAAGAATGTGAATGCCGATGCCTTGTCTCGGATGCCCAATTTGCCAGAAGCAGAGGAAGACCCGGAGGCACTTGAAGAGGTGGAGCTGCCCGCATTCCATCGCCCTAAAGCCACTCAGAATTCCCATCATGTGAGGAACAGGCATAAGAACCAACCGGATGCTACGCTGAACCCCCTGCCCCATCACGGGTGGGCGGAAACCCAGGATGGTGACCCCGCGGTCCGTCGGGTGAAAGAGCTCTTGACGCAGGCAGGGTTACGTCCCGGCCCAGATGACCCACAGGAAACCCAACAGCTGTGGAAGGGGAGAAGCAAACTGTTTATCCATGATGGCAAGCTGTGCAGGAGAAGCATCGATCCACGTACTCATGAATTGGTGTGGCAGATAGTGGTGCCAAGGCGAGATGCGCCCATGGTTCTGGGAGCCTACCACGATGGAGCCGGACACTTCGGATGGAGGAAGCTAGAGAGGCTGCTCCGAGGGAGGTTCTATTGGATTGGCATGAAGAGAGCCATTGAGAAGTGGTGTCGGGAGTGCGGTCCATGTAGCCTACGCCGGAAGGACCGTGACAGCCAACGGGCTCCCCTGCGGCCTATCATCACCAAATGGCCGCTCGAACTGGTCGCGCTGGATCATGTGAAGCTGACGCCTAGCCGGTCAGGCTATATCTACGCTCTTACCATCGTAGATCACTACTCCAGATTTTTGGTGGTTGTACCTGTCAAGGATCTAACGGCCAGGACTGCCGCCAAGGCCTTCCAGCAGTACTTTTGTAGGCCCCATGGCTACCCGGAGAAGGTACTGACCGATCAGGGACCAGCCTTCGAAGCAGAAGTGTTCCAAGAGTTCTGCCAACTGTACGGGTGTAAGAAGATCAGAACCACACCGTACCATCCTCAAACCAATGGGATGTGCGAAAAGATGAACCAAGTGGTGATTAACTTATTGAAGACCTTGCCCATAGAGGAACGGAACCTGTGGCCGACAAAGTTGCCTGACTTGGTGGATATATACAATCACATCCCAGTAAATTCTACCAACTGCACTCCAGCGTACCTGATGTGAGGAAGGTCTAGCCAGTTACCCGTTGATCTGGACATGGGGGTCCTAGTCCCCGAAGATACCTCACCGGATGCAGATTGGGATGTAGAAAGGCAGCAAAGGTACCGCAAGGTACAGGAGTGCGTAGAGAGGAGTCTCGCCCAGGCTAGGCAAAAACAAGAAAGGGACTACAACCAGCACGCTCCTGCGATTCCCCTGTCACCTCGTGAGCAAGTGCTTAAACGAAAGAGGAGACTACACAAGCTTGATGACCAATGGGAAGCAGAACCGTATACCATCCTGCCATCCGATTTCGACAACACGAAGGTCTGTCTCATCAGCAAGGACAGAGGGGAGACCTCGACAGCGGTATCCAGGGATCACCTTAAGGTCTGCCCCGATAAGTTGAAAGAGAGGGACACGGCCCCAGGAATCTCCCCGCCGGTGGAAAAGGAGAAGATGATCCATACCGTCCTTGGTGACTTTCCCCAGTCCTGGACTCAGATAAATCAGGCCATCGTGGTACCTGTTCTAACGTTTCAACAGCCGGACCCACCAGAAACAATGGTGGTACCAGATCATCCGGCCCCGCAACCTCAACAAGCCCTACCTGAAGATGCCATGCCAACCGTTGAACCGGCAAATCCTCCCTCTGCTATCGGTGAGCCTGCCGTACCTACTGTTGCCAGCAGCAGCAGCCCTGAGAGCTTCAGCCTGCCAGTGCTACCCAGACTCACTGAAAGTGTAGCTAGAAGGCACTACACTACACCAGGGGTAGCAAGTATAGTGGGCCCTGTTAGGCCAGTAGCAACCCCTGTGCTGCGAAGATCCACACGCAGCACTCAGAATCAAATTCCCCTCCGCTACAAAACTTAGAGATACTAATAAGGGCTGTTATTTAGTTAAAAATGTTTGTGTGTATATCTTTTGTTACAGGTTTTAAAATGGACAATAGAGTAATGGACGGTGAATTGCTCCAAAAACTTCTAAAAGGGGACCCCTTTGTTTACCCGGGGTCCCCGCTGTTTCAATCACTGAACTGAGAGTCATAAACTGTGCATGACCTAACTTTCGCAACGTTCATGAAGTCCTCACCTCTCATAACGGGAAGCACTGTTATGTTTAATTGTTTATGATATTTCAAATTGTTGTGTGTTTCCTGTTGACATGTATTGTTGTTCTTGTTTTCCCAGTCCGGGAGTACTGGATTTAACCGGGGGGGAGTGCAGCGCCCCAGAGTCCTGGTCGTTGCAGTAACGTCGCTCTGCCGCTAAGGGGAGTGATGTTATGTCTGATTGCACTAAAGGAGCTCACCTGATCAGGTAACACTCACATTACACTTCACACTCCGGCCACCAGGGGGAGTGGTTCTATCTAGTAGGCCACTCCTCACACTCTGGTAAAACTGGGGGTTGGACAGGAAGACAGGGAGAAGTAACTGGGAAGAGCTAGTGAGAGGACCTGTCAGGGATGGGATCCTGGCAGACTCCTAAGAATAGCACAAACCAGTGAGCAACGGGGACACAGCAAAGAAGTGATAGAACCAGAAGGAGTCGTGCTGTAAGATCGAGGCAACATCCTTCTGAGGGGCAACAGTCGGTGGCCGGAACGCCGAGCAAGTAAGAGACTACAAGTATTACTTCAAACCATGGCCGGACAGCCAATTATAGGTTGGCTGTCTCACTAAAACACCTAAGCAGACAACGGAGGCAGCTGTGGGAGAGGGGTGACTCTAGAGTCCCGGAAGAACTCCAGGCCTACCCCGTCATACGGGTGCGTCCTAGCCATATCATCTGGGGGACGGAGAGAACGAGCATCAGAGACAGACAGAAGCAGTTGTGAGGACTATCCCAGGGTGCTCAGCAGGGAAGGACTACAACACACAGGCGCTAGAAGGTAGACGCTGATTCCCACCTGTGAAGGGGACTCCTGATGTGCCTTCGGACCGGCCGGTCTCAGACAGCCCGGTTAACAGTGCCCTGGATTGGACACCTGAAGCCTTCAGTAAAGAGGTAAAGAGACTGCAACCTGATGTCTTCGTTATTAACTGCGACCGGCACTACACCTCACCATAACATCATCTTATACCATCCACATCTATTACTGTACGCCCCTCAGCAGGGTCACGGACCGGGTCTAGCCACCGTGACAACCCCAGAGCAGAGACTCAGAGGCCCGGTACCGGGTACCCCTCGGCCCTGCGGCAGTGGGGCGCTACATTTACATGGTACTGTAAACTTAGGGAAAACTGCTGCGGATCCGCAGCGTCAAATCCGCTGCGGATCCGCAGCAAAATCCGCAGCGTGTGCACATACCCTTATATTCTGACCACTAACCTCGTAAAGAACCTTTACTGTATATGGAATAGGAGTAAAACGATAAGACATACGTGATGATGATGGAATGTTAGTAGTCGTAGTAGAAAAATCATAAGTGCTCACCTCTAATTGCTAATCTCTTTGAGAGAAGAAACTACTCTGGTTCAGATCCTAAAATCAGTTTGCAGTGATTTTTCAAATTTTTTTTTACAATGAAAAGAAGAGCCATATACTTACCACGAGGGGAAGTAAGTACCTACTATTTACAATGGGACAGAGTTCCTAATTATCCTTCTTATGGGGACTGCAACCTAGGAAGCTGACCAAGAAATCTAAATCTCCTTACAAAAATTAAAAGGGTTGTCCACTGAGGTTTTGACTGTTGATACCAGCACAGATGGGGCACCCTCTTTTTCAGTTAGAATGGAGAAGCACTGCACATGCTCTATTCATTCTCTATGGCAGGGGTGGGGAATCATTTTTCTGCCAAGGGCCATTTGGATATTTATACCATCCTTCAGGGGCCGTACAAACTCCGTGTAAAGTGTATAATGACTGTGGCACTGGTTTCAGGGTGTAATCTTTCATTGCATGCTCTTCAGTGTTCAGCAGTTAACACTGCATTTGTGTGCTAACAGAGCAAGACGAAATTAGTGAGCTTGCCCAAGAATGCGGTCCTTGGGAATTTGCTTGGGGGCCTGATAAAAGGTCCTCGAGGGCCGTAAATCGCCCTGGGGCCTTAAGTTCCCCAACCCTGCTCTATGGGGTTGTCAGAAAAATGCAGACACAGCATTTGGCAGCACCATATAAAATGAATGGAGCAGTAATTGGTCATCCGCACTGCCACACCATTCTAACAGAACAGGGATAAAAGCACCATCTTGGGGATACATGTGCTCACCTCTACAATAGGTACCAGTCCAAGTAGTCAGACCTCCACCAACTAATAAGTTATCACCTATCATTGCTGGACAATCCCTTTAAGGGTTAAGAATGGAGAGATTCCTTAGACTTTATGTAACGGGGATGGTGGAACCACTGCGATGTGATCCGAGGAGAGCCTGGATGGGCGTGACTAGGCGAACACCTGACATTCTGCTAGAGCCCCTGATGGTGGGGTTAGACTTGGATCCAGAGAGATGCCAGGTGCTACTCAGGACCGACCTCAGATGAACTGCAGATGGGACAGGTAGATGGAATTGGAAAGACTAGATGGACTTGATAAGTACAGGCAGGCATGATGGAATACTGGGAAACACGGCAGGAATAGATAGGTATAGCTGGTATAAAGACAGGCATGACTGGTATACAGACTGGTACGGCAGGTGCAGACTGTTACGGTTGGCTTACAGACTGGCACGGCAGGTACAGGACAGGTAAACTGAGTGGCGAGGCCTTAAATAATAAATGTCTCCCATCCATTGGCTGGGGACACTTTAGGATAGCACGTGCTGTCCCTTTAAGAAGGAGGGAGTGGACGTGCCCGCACCATAGTGCCTGGGGATCTGCAGGCCGTGCGCAGACCCCGGGCATCAGCTGGAGGAGGAGGAAGTGCAGGGTGGGGGTCGCAGCGGTGAATGAGTCTATATCCCTACTATGGGAGGGGAGAAGTGTGTAGGGATGCCGAAGCTACACTTCACACTACAGCTTAACTAGCTCCAAACCAATTTTGCCATTTAGGATACATACAGTATCTCCAATTAGTAATGTAACACATGAGGTGTCAAGTATCTATTATTTTTATCTTAGCAACACATGGATACAGACATTAAAACCAAATTCATAGATAGTCATCAACAAATTAAACTTTGTGTTATGGTTAACAGCCAATAATACAACAGGCCTCTGGCCAAAAAAGGGCTTGGATCAGTAGTTAGAGAACTATTTCTATCTAATACAATTATGGTAATTCCATTGGGTATGTCATAAATGTATGGTAGAACTGGATCCAATGAATGGGACCTGCATCTATCTCATAACTATGGCCTGACTCACAGCACTGTCAGTGAAGAGGTGGTCGGAATTCTTCTCCACCTGTCCACTTCCAGCAACACATTTGGACCCCCTGTTTCAAGAAAGATGCAAGTTGTCCCATTGGTGGGACAACATCTACTATACATTTATGGCAAATATATAATACTAGATGGCAGCCCGATTCTAAAGAATCGGGAGTCTAGAATCCATATATACTTTATTTATTCAAATGTAAGAATAATACAATTAATAAATAATAGTAAGAAAGAACAAAAAATGGCTGCACTCACCAGCTCTTGACAATTCTTGACAGTACGGCACATTTCTGATTGGTCGCTCGCGGCAGGCGGCAACCAATCAGAAAAGTGCCGCGCACCACGAAGGCATATATCTTTGTCCACCCTGAGCGGGTGTAGGACGCTGGTGACGTCACTTATCTCCGGACATTATCTCCGGACAAAGCCACGGAAGTTGGCACAAATTGCCGGAAGTAGTATTCTAGGCAATTATATATTAGATTTTAATGTTATCAGTGTTTACCTTTGAACGTTTATATTGTATTGTCCTGTCACCAGCCATGTGTACGATTATCGGCCGAAAGCCTCTCTGGAACCAATAATCACCCCATGTAAAGGTATCTTTATAAGTTAAAGATTCAGAATACTATGACTTTTATCATATCCTGAACAGTCAAGTTTTTTATGAACCGTTAAGGTTTTCTGGTTGAAGTAAAAAAAACTCTGAGTGTTTACAGTTTGAAACCATAAAATGTTGAAAAATTATGTCATTCTTGAGTATATCACTCAATGGTGCTCATAAACGTGTCAAATTTGATCTATAATATACTTTAATATACGTTACTTTAATCTTTAATATACTTAAGAACAGGGCCCCAGACATCACACAGGGGGTCTGAAACACCGCACAGTGGTCCAAAATATCGCTGTGCTCTGCCTGGGGCCCCTGTGCTCTGCCTGGGGCCCCATATGCTGCCTGGGGCCCCTGTGCTCTGCCTGGGGCCCCATGTTCTGCCTGGGGCCCCTGTGCTCTGCCTGGGGCCACTGTGCTCTGCCTGAGGCCCCATATGCTGCCTGGGGCCCCTGTGCTCTGCCTGGGGCCCCATATGCTGCCTGGGGCCCCTGTGCTCTGCCTGGGGCCCCATAGGCTGCCTGGGGCCCCTGTGCTCTACCTGGGACCACTGTGCTCTGCCTGGGGCCCCATATGCTGCCTGGGGCCCCTGTGCTCTGCCTGGGGCCCCATGTTCTGCCTGGGGCCACTGTGCTCTGCCTGGGGCCCCATAGGCTGCCTGGGGCCCCTGTGCTCTGCCTGGGACCACTGTGCTCTGCCTGGGGCCCCATATGCTGCCTGGGGCCCCTGTGCTCTGCCTGGGGCCCCTGTGCTCTGCCTGGGGCCCCATATGCTGCCTGGGGCCCCTGTGCTCTGCCTGGGGCCACTGTGCTCTGCCTGGGGCCCCATGTTCTGCCTGGGGCCACTGTGCTCTGCCTGGGGCCCCATAAGCTGCCTGGGGCCCCTGTGCTCTGCCTGGGGCCACTGTGCTCTGCCTGGGGCCCCATATGCTGCCTGGGGCCCCTGTGCTCTGCCTGGGGCCCCATATGCTGCCTGGGGCCCCTGTGCTCTGCCTGGGGCCACTGTGCTCTGCCTGGGGCCCCATAGGCTGCCTGGGGCCCCTGTGCTCTGCCTGGGACCACTGTGCTCTGCCTGGGGCCCCATATGCTGCCTGGGGCCCCTGTGCTCTGCCTGGGGCCACTGTGCTCTGCCTGGGGCCCCATATGCTGCCTGGGGCCCCTGTGCTCTGCCTGGGTGTAGGACACTGGTGACGTCACTTATCTCCGGACATTAGCTCCGGACATTAGCTCCGGCCATTATCTCCGGACATTAGCTCCGGACATTAGCTCCGGACAGAGCCACGGAAGTTGGCACAAATTGCAGGAAGTAGTATTCTAGGCAATTATATATTAGATGGGCATTTCCTGAAGGAAATACATGGTGCTTGAACAGCGCCCCTCGGCCTCCGATTTGGTGGGCGGGGACCGGCCTCCGATTTGGTGGGCGGGGACCCTCGGCCTCCGATTTGGTGGGCGGGGACCCTCAACCTCCGATTTGGTGGGCGGGGACCCTCGGCCTCCGCTTTGGTGGGCGGGGCCCCTCGGCCTCCGATTTGGTGGGCGGGGTCCCTCTGCCTCCGATTTGGTGGGCGGGGACCCTCGGCCTCCGCTTTGGTTGGCGGGGCCCCACGGCCTCCGATTTGGTGGGTGGGGTCCCTCTGCCTCCGCTTTGGTGGGCGGGGCCACTCGGCCTTCGATTTGGTGGGCGGGGCTCCTCGGCCTCCGATTTGGTGGGCAGGGCCCCTTATCCTCCGATTTGGTGGGCGGGGCCCCACGGCCTCCGATTTGGTGGGCGGGGTCCCTCTGCCTCCGATTTGGTGGGCGGGGCCCCTCGGCCTCTGATGTGGTGGGCAGGGCCCCTCGGCCTCTGCTTTGGTGGGCGGGGCCGGGCCCCTCGGCCTCCGCTTTGGTGGGCGGGGCCGCTCGGCCTCCGATTTGGTGGGCGGGGACTCTCGGCCTCCGATTTGGTGGGCGGGGACCCTCGGCCTCCGCTTTGGTGGGCGGGGCCCCACGGCCTCCGATTTGGTGGGCGGGGTCCCTCTGCCTCCGATTTGGTGGGCGGGGCCCCTCGGCCTCTGATGTGGTGGGCGGGGCCCCTCGGCCTCTGCTTTGGTGGGCGGGGCCGGGCCCCTCGGCCTCTGATTTGGTTGGCGGGGCCCCTCAGCCTCCGATTTGGTGGGCGGGGACTCTCGGCCTCCGATTTGGTGGGCGGGGACCCTCGGCCTCCGCTTTGGTGGGCGGGGTCCCTCTGCCTCCGATTTGGTGTGCGGGGCCCCTCGGCCTCCGCTTTGGTGGGCGGGGCCGCTCGGCCTCCGATTTGGTTGGCGGGGCCCCTCTGGCTCCGATTTGGTTGGCGGGGCCCCTCGGCCTACGATTTGGTGGGCGGGGACTCTCGGCCTCCAATTTGGTGGGCGGGGCCCCTCGGCCTCCGTTTTGGTGGGCGCGGTCCCTCTGCCTCCGATTTGGTGTGCGGGGACCCTCGGCCTCCGCTTTGGTGGGCGGGGCCCCTCGGCCTTCGATTTGGTGGGCGGGGCCCCTCGGCCTCCGATTTGGTTGGGGTGGACCCTCGGCCTCCGATTTGGTGGGCGGGGACCCTCAGCCTCCGATTTGGTGGGCGGGGACCCTCGGCCTCCGATTTGGTGGGCGGGGACCCTCGGCCTCCGATGTGGTGGGCGGGGCCCATCGGCCTCCGATGTGGTGGGCGGGGCCCCTCGGCCTCCGATTTGGTGGGCGGGGACCCCTGGCCTCCGATTTGGTGGGCGGGGACCCTCGGCCTCCGATTTGGTGGGCGGGGACCCTCGGCCTCCGATTTGGTGGGCGGGGACCCTCGGCCTCCGATTTGGTAGGCGGGGACCCTCGGCCTCCGATTTGGTGGGCGGGGACCCTCGGCCTCCGATTTGGTGGGTGGGGACCCTCGGTCTCCGATTTGGTGGGCGGGGACCCTCGGCCTCCGATTTGGTGGGCGGGGCCCCTCGGCCTCCGATGTGGTGGTCGGGGCCCCTCGGCCTCCGCTTTGGTGGGCGGGGCCGGGCCCCTCGGCCTCCGCTTTGGTGGGCGGGGCCGCTCGGCCTTCGATTTGTTGGGCGGGGCTCCTCGGCCTTCGATTTGGTTGGCGGGGCCCCTCGGCCTCCGATTTGGTTGGCGGGGCCCCTCGGCCTCCGATTTGGTGGGCGGGGGCTCTCGGCCTCCGATTTGGTGGGCGGGGACCCTCGGCCTCCGATTTGGTGGGCGGGGACCCTCGGCCTCCGATTTGGTTGGCGGGGCCCCTCGGCCTCCGATTTGGTGGGCGGGGCCCCTCAGCCTCCGATTTGGTGGGCAGGGACCCTCGGCCTCCGATTTGGTGGGCGGGGCCCCTCGGCCTCCGATTTGGTTGGTGGGGCCCCTCGGCCTCCGATTTGGTGGGCGGGGACCCTCGGCCTCCGATTTGGTGGGCGGGGACCCTCGGCCTCCGATTTAGTGGGCGGGGACCCTCGGCCTCCGATTTGGTGGGCGGGGACCCTCGGCCTCCGATTTGGTGGGCGGGGACCCTCGGCCTCCGATTTGGTGGGTGGGGACCCTCGGCCTCCGATTTGGTTGGCGGGGCCCCTCGGCCTCCGATTTGGTTGGCGGGGCCCCTCGGCCTCCGATTTGGTTGGCGGGGCCCCTCGGCCTCCGATTTGGTGGGCGGGGGCTCTCGGCCTCCGATTTGGTGGGCGGGGACACTCGGCCTCCGATTTGGTGGGCGGGGACCCTCGGCCTCCGATTTGGTTGGCGGGGCCCCTCGGCCTCCGATTTGGTGGGCGGGGCCCCTCAGCCTCCGATTTGGTGGGCAGGGACCCTCGGCCTCCGATTTGTTGGGGGGGGGGCCCTCGGCCTCCGATTTGGTTGGTGGGGCCCCTCGGCCTCCGATTTGGTGGGCGGGGACCCTCGGCCTCCGATTTGGTGGGCGGGGACCCTCGGCCTCCGATTTAGTGGGCGGGGACCCTCGGCCCCTGATTTGGTGGGCGGGGACCCTCGGCCTCCGATTTGGTGGGCGGGGACCCTCGGCCTCCGATTTGGTGGGTGGGGCCCCTCGGCCTCCGATGTGGTGGGCGGGGCCCCTCGGCCTCCGCTTTGGTGGGCGGGGCCGGGCCCCTCGGCCTCCGCTTTGGTGGGCGGGGCCGCTCGGCCTTCGATTTGGTGGGCGGGGCTCCTCGGCCTCCGATTTGGTTGGCGGGGCCCCTCGGCCTCCGATTTGGTTGGCGGGGCCCCCGGCCTCCGATTTGGTGGGCGGGGACTCTCGGCCTCCGATTTGGTGGGCGGGGACCCTCGGCCTCCGATTTGGTGGGCGGGGACCCTCGGCCTCCGATTTGGTGGGCGGGGACCCTCAGCCTCCGATTTGGTGGTCGGGGACCCTCGGCCTCCGATTTGGTGGGCGGGGACCCTCGGCCTCCGATTTGGTGGGCGGGGCCCCTCGGCCTCCGATTTGGTGGGTGGGGCCCCTCAGCCTCCGATGTGGTGGGCGGGGCCCCTCGGCCTCCGATTTGGAGGGCGGGGACCCCCGGCCTCCGATTTGGTGGGTGGGGACCCTCGGCCTCCAATTTGGTGGGCGGGGACCCTCGGCCTCCGATTTGGTGGGCGGGGACCCTCGGCCTCCGATTTGGTGGGCGGGGACCCTCGGCCTCCGATTTGGTGGGCGGGGCCCCTCGGCCTCCGATTTGGTGGGCGGGCACCCTCGGCTTTCAATTTGGTGGGCGGGGACCCTCGGCCTCCGATTTGGTGGGCGGGGACCCTCGGCCTCCGATTTGGTGGGCGGGGCCCCTTGGCCTCCGATGTGGTGGTCGGGGCCCCTCGGCCTCCGCTTTGGTGGGCGGGGCCGCTCGGCCTTCGATTTGGTGGGCGGGGCTCCTCGGCCTCCGATTTGGTTGGCGGGGCCCCTCGGCCTCCGATTTGGTGTGTGCTCTGCCTGGGGCCACTGTGCTCTGCCTGGGGCCCCATATGCTGCCTGGGGCCCCTGTGCTCTGCCTGGGGCCCCATATGCTGCCTGGGGCCCCTGTGCTCTGCCTGGGGCCCCTGTGCTCTGCCTGGGGCCCCTGTGCTCTGCCTGGGGCCCCATGTTCTGCCTGGGGCCCCTGTGCTCTGCCTGGGTGTAGGACACTGGTGACGTCACTTATCTCCGGACATTAGCTCCGGACATTAGCTATGGACATTAGCTCCGGACAATAGCTCCGGACAATAGCTCCGGACAAAGCCACGGAAGTTGGCCCAAATTGCAGGAAGTAGTATTCTAGGCAATTATATATTAGATAATGAATAACATGTGACTTAGGTCAGTGATGCATATCTGCATTATTCTGCCACAGACTTCAACAAATACTGTATGGGAACTGAAGCAGTTTTATGGTAAGTCAGTTAACATCAGTAGGAACATTCTGGACTGAGGAAGGAAATCAAAGTATCCACAGGACTCCAACAGATTTTACTGTTTTCATCCAAATTTAGATATTTTATTCTTCTAAAGTCATTAGTATGAATGTGATCAAAATTATAGGTCCATTTTATATTTTTTTTCATTAATTTTTCAAAAAAAGAATAACCTTTGTTTATGGGCCGTGTTCCATGTTGATCCTACAGTGTCCAAAAATGTGGAGGAAAATGGGGGGTGCGTCTTATAGTCTGGATGTACCTGTCTGGCTGTGGTGGAGAGTTGAGGGAGCTTACTCCTGTGCCTGCTGCTGAAGAGAAATGAATATTCACAGCATTCCATGCCCATTGGCATGGAGGGCAGTGGACATTCATTTCTCTTTAATCGCAGATACGCTGTTAGCCACAGCCTCCGGCTTCTGCAGCTGCTGGGCTTTCACATGTCCCCGCTACTTAAGGCAATGAATATTTGTGGCTCTCCATTCCCATAGGTGTGGAATGCAGTGAATATTCATTCCCTTTAGTAGTGGCATTCATGAAAGCCCGGCAGCTGCAAGAAGCCGGCAGCTGCGGCTAACACTGTGTTCGCTATTAAAGAGCAATGAATACTCACTTCCCTCCACGTACATAGTCCTGGCATGGGGAGCAGCTGTCCTCAGCTTGAAAGCAGCACATGACTTCCCTGCCATGCGCTGCTTGCAAGCATAAAGCAGCTGCTGGCATCGGAAAAAGACAATGTGAGGGAGCGCAGGAAGGCAAGTATAATGTTTTATGCTTTTTTATGTTTTTCTGATGGGGGCCATGCATACCAGGATGAGGATGGAAGCCAATCATAGCAGGATAAGGATGATGCCAAGCATACCATTACTGAGATGGTGTCCCTGCCTACGAGGATATGGATGAGGGAGCCATGCATATCAGGATGTGGATGGGGGCCAATCATACCAGAATAAGGATTGGGCCATGCATACCAGGACAGAGTTGGGGTCCCTGCATATCAGTATATGGATGAGGGAGCCATGCATACCTAGGAAGGGGATGGGGGCCAATCATACAAGGATAAGGAAGGGGCCATGAATACCAGGATGGAAATGGGGGCCCTGCATACCAGGATAGGGATGAGGGGGGACCATGCCTTCGAGGATAGGGATGGGGGCTATGCATACCAGGATGGGGATGACGAGAGGCAGTGCATACCAGGATAGGGATGAGGGGGCCCTGCTTGCCAGGATGGGGATGACGAGGGGCAGTGCATACCAGGATAGTGATGAGGGGGCTATGCATACCAGGATGGGGATGGGGGCAGTACATACCAGGACAGGGATCAGGGGGCCATGCATGCTAGGATAGGGATGAGGGGGTCATGAATACCAGGATAGAGATTAGGGGGCCATGCATACCAGGATAAGGATAAGGGGGCCATGCATACCAGGATGGGGATGAGGAGGCCATGCATGCCAGGATGGGGATGAGGGGGCTATGCATACCAGGATGGGGATGAGGGGGCCATGCATGCCAGGATAGGGATGAGGGGACCATGCATGCCAGGATAGCAATGAGTGGGGCATGTATACCGTGACGGAGATGGGGTCCCTACATACCAGGATAGGGATGAGGGGGACTGTAATGTATAAGAATTAGATCTGTCTCTTTAAGAAAGTGAGGGCGGGAGTTGAGTTTAGTTTCAGTTTCAGTTATAGCCTGAGGAGAAAATGTTATGCTGTGTGCTGGAGGAAAAGAGAAGAATAAAATACAGTTAAAGCTTACTCTCTCTTAAATTCCTTACACCGTGTGGATGCTACAACTGGCGACGAGGATGGGATTGAATCACCTGCTACTGTGAGTACTGACCCCTGCTTTACTGCTTCATATGCCAGCGACACTGAGAGACTCCATCATGGCTGAATACTTGCACACGTTCCCACAGTTTGATATGACTGATGTTACTAATCTCTCTCATAACTGGAGAAAATGGTTAAATCGGTTTGAGAATTTCCTGGAAGCAATAGATATAAAGGATGAGAAAAGAAAGAGGGCTGTGTTCCTGCATTGCGCGGGCACTGGAGTCTATGACATATACAGCACATTACCGGCAGCAGAGACAGACACGTACAGCAACTGCTCCAAAGCTCTCACTGACTACTTCAACCCTAAACAAAACATCAGATATGAAAGATACAAGTTCAGGATTGCTAAGCAGCATCCAGAAGAATCCATAGACACCTATGTCACCCGGCTAAAAGAACTAGCACATGGGTGTGCATTTACTGACGTAGATGATGAAATCCTAACTCAAGTAATTGTCACCTGCTCGTCTAATAACATAAGACGTAAAGCTCTGCAGCAGGATCTCGCTCTGCTTGATTTACTCAACATGGCCCGTGCTATAGAGATAGCAGATCATCAGGCAACTGCAATGGAGAATGGGGATAATTTACATGTGCATAATCTCAAACATAAAAGTGCACAAGGCAAGTAAGCCCCACAACAGAAGAAATGTTATAGATGTGGACAAGATTTCCCTCACCACATGAATAAATGTCCAGCTATAGGACAAACTTGCAGCAAATGTGGAAAAGGGAACCATTTTGCAGTTGTCTGCAAATCAGCGCCCAACAAGTCTCCTCTGCCAATGACAAAGCCTGCAAATATAAAAATGGTAAATCAAGATATAGAAGAAATGTCTGTGGCTGAGAACTATGTGTTCACGACTTCTGTCACTGGCTCAGTGCAGTCTCCATGTATTACACTCACCATCTGCAACACGGATATCACCTTTACAATAGATACAGGAGCTTCGGTGGATATCATAGACAGCAATGCTTATGAACAGTTGAAAACAAAGCCAGTCTTACAGCAAGTGCATACTAAAATATTTCCATATGGATCTAAAACACCTCTAGTTACAATGGGACAATTTGATGCTGAACTTAGATATAAAGAAAATAGGCAGAAAACCACTTTTCACACATTACAAGGATCAGGAGGCTGTCTTCTCAGCTATCACACTGCCTTGAAGCTAGGACTCATCCAGATTGTTCATACCATAACCGACCCTGTGGACCTGGATGTACAAGCCATGGTGAACAGTTTTCCCTCCCTATTTAGTGGATTGGGGAAATTAAAGGACTCTCAAGTGCATCTTCATGTGGATGACACTGTTCGTCCAGTAGCCCAGGCTCACAGGCGTATTCCATTTCACCTGAGAAAGAAGGTAGAAAAGGAACTCCAATTACTCATGGATGATGATGTCATTGAAACTGTTTCTGGTCCCACTCCATGGGTCTCTCCACTTGTGGTAGTTCCAAAACCAAAGACTCCAGAGCAGGTGAGACTGTGTGTTGACATGCGCCTGCCCAACACTGCTATTCAAAGGGAAAGACACATCTCACCAACAATTGATGACATTATTCATTTATTAAATGGAGCAACCGTTTTTTCAAAGCTCGACCTCAATAAGGGCTATCATCAACTAGAATTGAGTCCAGAATCCAGATACTTAACAACATTTTCCACCCATGTGGGTCTCAGAAGATACAAAAGATTGACGTTTGGGGTCTGCTCAGCAGCGGAAATTTTTCAAGATACGATAAGGAGCGTCATTCAACATATTCCAAATGCCTTTATTTACAGTGATGACATGCTGGTTTTTGGGAAAACTCAAGCTGAACATAATCGTGCTCTATATGCTATCTTTGAATGTCTGCTCTCTGCTGGACTCACTTTAAACAAAGAAAAATGCGAATTTGATAAAAATTCATTGGAGTTCTATGGTCACATTTTCTCGGCGGAAGGAGTATGACCTGATCCCAAGAAAGTGGAATCCATCAGAGCAGCTGCAATTCCACAGAATGCCAGTGAAGTGCGCTCTTTTCTTGGAATGGCAAGCTACTGTGCTAGATATATTCCAAATTTTTCGACAATCAGCACTCCAACTTACGAAACAAAATTGCATTTTTCAATGGTCCCAAGACTGTCAGGCCTCTTTTGAAACAATTAAAAACGAACTCTGCTCAACAACCACCATGGCCTATTTTGATCCAGCTCTTCGAACCGAACTGATTGTGGCATGAAATTCAAAAGAAAAAATTTCCTGAAGATGGGATTGATCTGAAGGAGTTAAAACTATTTTCAAATTTACGTGAGGAATTATCAGTCACTGAAGACCAACTCATCCTTCGTGGTACCAAACTGGTTGTACCTAAGGCCTTGCACAACCTAGTCATACAGATAGCACACGAAGGTCATCTAGGAAGTGTTGGCACAAAAATGTTACTCAGAGAAAAAGTGTGGTTCCCAAATATGGATAAATTGGTGGAAGAGAAGATTAGACATTGCTCCATTTGTCAATTAATTACTCCATCGTCAACTCTAGAGCCATTACAAATGTCTCCGTTACCCACTGCTGTATGGGAGGAAGTGGCAGTCGACACATATGGACCATTACCAAATGGCCAATACATTCTAGTAACAATTGATGAATATTCTAGATACCCTGTCATTTCATTCATCTCTTCAACGTCTGCTAATAGTGTCATACCAGAACTGGACAACATATTCTCTGCATATGGCATTCCAAGAGTGGTCAAAACAGATAATGGACCTCCATTCAATGGACATGTGTTTGCACAGTTTTCTGAATACTTGGGGTTCAGCCACAGAAAGATCACACCTTGCTGGCCGCGAGCTAATGGAATCGTAGAACGTTTCATGCGCACCATGGGGAAACGAATCAAGGCAGCTAGCCTGGAGCACACCCCACTGAAACAGTCACTATACAAATTCATGCGCAATTACCGCAATATGCCACATTCTACCACTAATGCTGCTCCATCTCATCTAATGTTCAGCAGAACTCTTCGTATACGGATCCCTGATGTGACCAGTCATCCCTATCCTGGTATGCAGGGACCTCATCTCTGTCCTGGTATACATGGCCCTCATCTCTTTCCTGGTATGCATGCCCCCCTCATCCCTATCCTGGTAGGCATGGTCCCTGTAGCATCCACACGGTGTAAGGAATTTAAGAGAGAGTAAGCTTTAACTGTATTTTATTCTTCTCCTCTTTTTTTCCAGCACACAGCATAACATTTTCTCCTCAGGCTATAACTGAAACTGAAACTAAACTCAACTCCCACCCTCACTTTCTTAAAGAGACAGATCTAATTCTTATACATTACATCATCCCCTTTTTTTTATATTCTCTCTCTCTCTCTCTCTCTCTCTCTCTCTCTCTCTCTCTCTCTCTATATATATATATATATATTAACAACCTAAAACAAATATTGACAGTGCAACAACACAACAATGTCCAAGAAAAACCATATGTCTGTATTGTCTTATTCCCCCCTTTTTTTTAAAATTATATCTCTTCAATAAGTCTCGATGGAGCCCTTCTTTCCCGTGTAGGGTAATGTCTGTGTTCATTGGGGGTGTCCAGTGCTGACGGATCAGCCACCTCTTGTTGGTCCACTCCACCGTCGGGTATCAAGTCTTCCACTGGTGGGAGTTCATTACCATTGTTCTGCGGTATGATTTTAAAATGTGAGGAATTTTGAGTGATGGAGTGTCCGTCTCTTTCAGCTGTGACCATATTGCCTTTTCTCTCAGTAACAATATACTTTGCAGGACTATATACAGCTGAGGTTTTGTTGGTTGATTTTTGACGCACAACAACCATATCATCTCTTTTGATGGCACATGGCTGTGCCCCTCGCCTTCTGTCTTTATAATGTTTCATGGCTTGCTTGTTAAAGAAATCTGTTGATCGCACTGAAGAGTCATTTGGTAAGGGACGAGGGAGCCACGCATCCCAGGATGGAGATGGGGGCCCCGCATACCAGGAGAGCGATGAGGGGGACCATGCCTACCAGGATAGGGATAAGGGGCCATGCCTACCAGGCTAAGGACAAGGGGGCCATGCCTACCAGGCTAAGGATAAGGGGGCCATGCCTACCATGCTAGAGATGAGGGGGGCATGCATACCAGGATAGGGATGAGGAGGCCATGCATACCAGGATGGGGATGAGGGGGCAGTGCATAACAGGATGGGAATGAGGGGCCATGCATACCAGGATAGAAATAAGGGGGCCATGCACACCAGGATAGGGAAGACGGAGCCATGCACACCAGGATAGGGATGAGGGGACTATGCAGGGGTGGATTAAGGGTAGCCAGGGCCCCGGGCTGTTCAGACACTGTGGGGCCCCCCCGGTCATGTGACGGGGGTCATGTGACGGGGGTCATGTGATACCTAAACCAGATTATTCCAGAAAAATGGCCGAGCCCTACTCTACTGTAACCTATTAAATATTTGTTAAAATATGTAATACAATTTAGGTATATTTTGACCAATATCACATACAAGGAACAAATACCACCGCACCATGACCAAACCACAAATTACAACCACAGTGATGGAATAATATTACATACAAGGAACAAATACCACCGCACCATGTCAAGACCACATATTACCACCACTTGGTGACAAAATAGCACATACAAGGGACAAATACCACAACACCATTTCCAGACCACATATTACCACCACATAGTGACTGAATACTACAATACTGATCAGTAATAAAAAAAACAACAACACAATACTATCACCATCAGTGCCATTATACACAGGAGATCTGTACTTAGTATGCAGTGTCTGTGTACAGGTAATACAGTGATTACTGGTGACATTATACACAGGACCGGTGTATATAGTATACAGTGTATAGTGTCAGTGTATAGGTAACACACTGACTCACCAGTGACGTCTCTAGGTGAAGTCCTTCATCTTTCATCCAGCACAGACCGCCATCACTTCTTCCAGCCAGGACTTGTCTCTGCAGGAAATAACACAGTTATCTCGAGCTCCGCTTGCAGAACACATTACTTAATTTTTCCCAACTTCTACATTACACCACATGAAGAAAAAGAGGTAACATAGTGTCACTCTGCACAGTAACAGGACCGCCCCCCCATTTAAAACAGTATACTCAAAAAATAAAATAAATACATCACTGCAGTAATAATATCCCTTAATTAGCCCCTATGTCCAGCATTGCCCCCAGACAGTGTGTTCAACAATCTGCCCCAGTATGTCCAGCATATTGCCCCAGAGTGTCCAGCATTGCCCCCAGACAGTGTGTCCAGCAATCTGCCCCAGTGTGTCCAGCATATTACCCCAGTGTGTACAGCAATCTGCCCCAGTATGTCCAGTAATCATCTGCCCCAGTGTGTCCTCCAGCATTACCCCCAGTGTGTCCAGCATATTACTCCCAGTGTGTCCAGCATATTACCCCCAGTGTGTCCAGCATATTACCCCCAGTGTGTCCAGCATATTACCCCCAGTGTGTCCAGCAATCTGCCCCAGTATGTCCAGCATTGCCCCAGTGTCTCCAGCAATCATCTGCCCCAGTGTGTCCTCCAGCATTGCCCCCAGTATATCCAGCAATCTGCCCCAGTGTCTCCAGCATTGCCCCCAGTGTCTCCAGCATTGCCCCCAGTGTCTCCAGCAATCTGCCCCAGTGTCTCCAGCATTGCCCCAGTGTCTCCAGCAATCTGCCCCAGTGTCTCCATCATTCCCCCAGTGTGTCCAGCAATCATCTGCCCCAGTGTGTCCTCCAGCATTGCCCCCAGTGTCTCCAGCATTGCCCCCAGTGTCTCCAGCATTGCCCCGTGTCTCCAGCAATCATCTGCCCCAGTGTGTCCAGCATTGCCCCCAGTGTGTCCAGCATTGCCCCCAGTGTCTCCAGCATTGCCCCCAGTGTCTCCAGCATTGCCCCCAGTGTGTCCAGCATTGCCCCCAGTGTGTCCAGCAATCACCTGCCCCAGTGTGTCCTCCAGCATTGCCCCCAGTGTGTCCAGCATATTACCCCCAGTGTGTCCAGCATATTACCCCCAGTGTGTCCTCCAGCAATCTGCCCCAGTGTCTCCAGCATATTGCCCCGGGCCCCCAGGTTTGCCGTTCGCAAAAAAAAACAAAACAACGAGTTCTCCTCACCTGACAGGTGCTCCAGCGGCGAGCTCCCTCCAGCAGCGCACACTCGCTGGCTGCCCGCAAGTCAATAGGAAACCGCCGCAGCGCCGGGATGGGCCCGGTGAGCTAATGAGATGGGGCCCGATGCGGGCCCCCTCTCTCTGCCCACCGGGTCCATAAATGATACACCAGTCAGGGCACGGGCACTAATGCCCTGATGGCAGCGGGCAATCTGTGCGGGTAGCCCAGGGCCCCCCCACACCACTGGGCCCTGGGCTACCGCCCAGATTGACCCTCTCATAATCCGCCCCTGGGACTATGCACACCATGATATGAAAGAGGGGGCCATGCAAACCAGGATAGGGATGAGGGGGCCATGCATACCAGGACAGAGATGGGTTCCCTGCATACCAGGACAGGGATGAGGGAGCCATGCATACCAGGATGGGGATGGGGTCAAATCATAACAGAATAAGGATGGGGCCATGCATACCAGGACAGAGATGGTGTCCCTGCATACCAGGATAGGGATAAGGGAGCCACGCATACCAGGATAAGGGTAAGGGGGCCATGCCTACCAGACTAGGGATGAGGGGGCCATGCATACCAGGATAAGGATGAGGAGGCCATGCATACCACGATGGGGATGAGGAGGTAATGCATACTAGGATAGGTGTGAGGGGGTTATGCATACCAGGATGGGGATGAGGGGGCAGTGCATAATAGGTTGAAGATAAGGGGGCCATGCATGCCAGGATAGGGATGAGGGGGCCATGCATACCAGGATAGGGATGAGGGAAGCATGCCTACCATGTTAAGGGTAAGGGGGCCATTCATACCAGGATAGGGATGAGGAGGTCATGCATACCAGGATGGGGATGAGGGGGCAGTGCATACTAGGATAAAAATGAGGGGGCCATGCATGCCAGGATAGGGATGAGGGGCCCATTCATACCAGGATAGTGTTGAGGGGGCCATGCACACCATAATAGGGGTGAGGAAGCCATGCACATCAGGAGAGGAATGAGGAGGCCATACTAAGTACAGAATTTACTACATTTTTTGCTACATATTTTTTCTATTTCCCCATCAAAAACCTACGTGCCTCTTATGGTCCGTTGCATCTTATAGTCTGAAAAATATGGTAATTGGGAAAAATAATAATCAGCATGGGAGTAATCCTGGAAAATTTAAATCAATACAAAACTGCAAATGTTTCCCACTTGGCAAGAATTTAACCTGACACCTCTAGTTTGTTATTTTCACTAGTGTTGAGCAATACCTTCCGATATTTGAAAGTATCGGTATCGGATTGTATCAGCCGATATCCGAAAAATATCGGATATCGCCGATACCGATACCCGATACCAATACAAGTCAATGGGACACAAATATTGGAAGTAATCCTGGAGAGGAAACTCTCCTTCAGGCCCTGGGATCCATATTCATGTGTAAAATAAAGAATAAAAATAAAAAATAGGGATATACTCACCCTCTGACGCGCCCTGGTTGTAACCGCTGCAACCGGCAGCCTCCGTTCCTAACAATGAGCGAGTGAAGGACCTTCGATGACGTCGCGGTCACGTGAGCGGTTACGCGACCAATCACAAGACCGCGACGTCATCGCAGGTCCTTCACTCGCTCATTCTTAGGAACGGAGGCTGCCTATCCCTATTTTTTATTCTAATTCTTTATTTTACACATGAATATGCATCCCGAGTCCTGATATCGCAAAAATATCGGAACTCGGTATCGGAATTCCGATACCGCAAATATCGACCGATACCCGATACTTGTTTTATCGGAATGCTTAACACTAATTTTCACCTTTCAGAAAAAGTGCTGCCATTAGGGAATGTGTAATAAAAATGGCCTACTGTTTTAATCAAGTGTTTGTGTTACATGTATTTAAAATATGGCAAAGTTATTTTTCTCACAATATGTATTAAAAACAAAATTAGTAATCTGCAATTTTCAATCTGACCAAAGAAGCTATTTTAGACTGAGTTTTCAACAGACTTATTATCAGCAGAGGCAGGATTGCAATGACAGGTAACACCTCTATGCACAGCAGATAACACAGGATCCACCAATCACAATAGGTGATGTACCAGCTGACCCTGCTCCCCCTCCTTTTACAGTGACCATTACAGACGCTCATTAGGTACTTCAATAGAAAACATAGGGTCTGAGTATTTATCAGTTATTCTTACTTACAGTTGTGCTAAAAAGTTTACATACTCTGGCAGAATTTTTCCTTTCTTGGTCTTTTTCAGAGAATATGAATGATAACACCAAAATGTTTTCTCCACTCATGGTTAATAGTTGGGTAAAGCCATTTATTGTCAAACTACTGTGTTTTCTCTTTTTAAATCATAATGACAACCGAAAATATCCAAAGAACCCTGATCAAAAGTTCACATACCCTGGTGATTTTGGCCTGATAACATGCACAGAAGTTGACACAAATGGGTTTGAGTGGCTACTAATGGTAATATCCTCACCTGTGAACTGTTTGCTTGTAATCAGTGTGTGTGCATAAAAGCTAAGTGAGCTTCTGGGATCCAGACAGACTCTTGCATCTTCCATCCAGCCACTGACGTTTCTGGATTGTGAGTCATGGGGAAAGCAAAAGAATTGCCAAAGGATCTACGGGAAAAGGTAGTTGAACTTTATAAAACAGAAAAGGGAAATAAAAAGATATCCAAGGAATTGATAATGCCAGTCAGCAGCGTTCAAACTGTGATTAACAAATGGAACATCAGGAGCTCTGTTAAAACAAAACCATGCTCAGGCAGACCAACAAAAATGTCATCCACAACTGCCAGGAAAATTGTTTGGGATGCAAAGAAAAACCCACAAATAACATCAGCTGAAATACTGGACTCTCTGAAAACTAGAGGTGTGGCTGTTCCAGGATGCACAATAAGAAACTTGCACTTGAAGAAAAATGGGCTGCATGGTCGAGTCGCCAGAAGAAAGTCATTACTGTGCAAATGCCACAAAATATATCACCTACAATATGCAAAACAGCACAGAGACAAGCCTCAAAACTTCTGGAACAAGGTAATTTGGAGTGATGAAACCAAAATTTTACTTTTTGGCCACAACCATAAACGTTACATTTGGAGAGAGGTCAACAAGGCCTATGATGAAAGGAACACCATTCCCACTGTAAAGCAAAGAGGTGGATCACTGATATTTTGGGCATATGTGAGCTACAAAGGGACAGGAAACTTGGTCAAAGTTGAAGGAAAGATGAATGCAGCTCGTTATCGGCAAATACTGGAGGTAAATTTGCAATCATCAGCCTGGAAGCTGCACATGGGACATACTTGGACATTCCAACATGATAACAATCCAAAACACAAGGCCAAGTTGACTTGTCATTGGCTGCAGCAGAACAAAGTGATGGTTCTGGAGTGGCCATCTCTGTCTCTTGACCTCAATATCATTGAGCCACTCTGGGGAGATCTCAAGCGTGCAGTTCATATTAGACAGCCCAGGAATTTCCAGGAACTGGAGGCTTTTTGCCAAGAAGAGTGGGCAGCTTTACTATCTGAGAAAATAAAGAACCTCATCCAGAACTATCACAAAGGCTGAAAGCTGTCATTGATGTTAGAGGGGGCAAAACATGGTATTAAGAAACGGGGTATGTCAACTTTTGATCAGGGTCATTTGGATGTTTTGGGTTGTCATTATGAATTAAAAAGAGAGAACACAGTAGTTTGACATTAAATAGCTTTACCCAACCACTAACCATGAGTGGAGAAAAAGTTTTGGTGTTATCATTCATATTCTCTGAAAAAAAGGCAAAGAAAACAAAAATTCTTGCGTAAACTTTTTAGCACAACTGTATATAACACCATCATAATCCACAGCGCTTTTACAGATATGGTCACTGCTTTCCATAGGGGCTCACAATCTCATTACCTATTAATATGCCTTTGTAGTGTGAGAAAACCCATGCAAACATGGGGAGAACATATAAGCTCCTTACAGATGGTGTCCTTGGTGGGAATCAAACGCAGTAACCCAGAGCTGCAAAGCTGCAATGCTGCATTGCTAACCACTGAGCCACCGTTCTGCTCAACTCTGTTCATTGCTGCTAATGTTCATGTGTTGTTTCCTGAAACAACAGAAAATATGAGTCTACTGTTCAATGTGAAACTTTTTTTTTAACTCTGATGGTGATATAGAGAAAAAATCTTGAATAGACTTGCATGGGTAAGGGACATCAGATTTCAGAGTGAAATCGAAGCATACTGAGATTTTTTTTTACTGACGAATTCTGCCAGTGAAAAAAAATGGTCATCGGGACTGCCCCATTAAATAACATTGTGTGCTATACAATGAAATCTCCTATCTGAGAACAGCATGACATAGGGGTCAGAGATCCTGATTTCAGCAATCTATCATTGCTTTATCTGCTGCAGATCTGCCAGTTCTCTGAATGCTGAGCTATGTATAACTCACCCCCACACCACTGATTGTCATCTGTTTGTGTAGGCTGTGCATAGGCAGAAAGCTGACAATCAGTGGTGGGGTGATGTTGTACAGAGGATAACATGGCAGCAGGTTTACTAGTGATAATCTCCTGCTGATTAAAGGGACTCTGTCTGCACATAATGACTGTTGTCCCGCCGCTCGGTGCATCATGGCGTGCTTGCTATGTGATGTAGCATAACAGAGTGTGCATGCAACCCTTGGCCACAGTTTCTACACCACCTGTCACAATGCTATTATATGTTTATTAATGGTTGTCTGAGGAATGTTCTGCCAAGCTTAATGCACTTGGGCAAGTAAATAATCAAGATCCACTACATAGGACCTATCCTTCTGAATACTTTTCCCTTTCTGTCTAACAACAGGAACCTACCTCCTTTTATCCCCTTTGCTCCTCCCTCTATGGGCGGTCCCTATTATTTAACTCTATGTACAACTAACTGTTGCAGACCAAAAAATAGCTAAAACAACATTTAAAACATGGCAATGTATTATATAACCATTGGTTCTTCACGGGAGGGTGTCAATAGCTTCTACACTCCTTTACAGCATGATAAGGCGTGTACATGCATGTATGTGGATCGCCCCCAGTGTAGGGCAATGGGGTACTCGGTACCGGGTCCTGCGGTTCGGGGATGTCATGGTGGCTGACCCGGTCCGTGGCCCTCAGGGGTGTCCAGTAAAAGAGTTTATATATGGGCAAGGTGCAATAAAGAACGAGGAGACAGGTTTGCAGTCTTTTACTTTTAAACCTTGTTTACTGAAGACTTCAGATGGTATCCTCAGCCCGGAGCACCAGATGACAGGGCAGGCAGAGTCCGGTCAGTCTGAAGACAATTCCGGAGTCCCCTTGTCCAGGTGGAAATCAGTAGCCTTCCTACTAGCGCTTGTGTGTTGTAGTACCTCCCTGCTGAGCTTCTCGGTAAGGTCCTCACAGCTCTTGTAGATGTTCTAGATGTTGTTATTTCTTCCTCTCTGTCCCCCAGATGGTATGGATAGGACAACCCGTATGACTGGGATAGCCTGGGGCTTGTTTGTAGGGACCCTAGAGACGCCCGACCCCCACAATTTGCCACCGTGTCTTCTTAGGTATTAAGATCGGGCAGCCAACTTGGAATTGACTATCCTGCCGGTCTCTGGAGCAAAACTTAGAGACAGTTGCTCCCTCGGTGTTCCTGGCTACCGGCTTCTGCACCTCAGAAAGGAGCAGCTTGTTCCTGGCTGATCTCCCTCTGATATTCCTCTCCTGTGCTCTGCCTTCCTGCACACTCTCTGCAGTATGTTCACCTTTTTGTGTCTTTTTCCAGGAGTTGCAGCACTTCAGGCCAGCAGAGCTCCACTTCTTCTGTCTGCCTGACAGGAACTGAACTCCTTTCCCTCCAGATCAGGATGTAAATAGGGGAGCTCACCCTGAACAGGCTTAGAGCTCCCCCTTCTGGTCTGGAGTGTGAACACGTTGCATGCGTGTAATACCTGAATATGGTTGTCTTTCATTGCCTTCAGACATGACATCACTTCTCCCCTGAAAGGATAATGACATCACTGCGACGACCAGGACACTGGGGCGCCACACTCCCCCCCTGTTAAATCCAGTACTCCGGGACTGGGAAAAGAAGAACAACAATACATTAGCAAAAAGACATACAAATTTTTGGAATGCTTTAAAACAGGTTAAGATAACAATGCTTCCCTTTATGGGAGGTGAGGACACTTGAACGTTGCGAAAGTCATGCACAGTTCATGACTCCCAGTTCAGTGAGTGCAAACTTGAAACAGCAAGGATTCAGGGTAAACAAAGGGATCCTTTTAACCCCTTCCCGACATTTGACGTACTATCCCGTCGAGGTGGGGTGGGCCCGTATGACCGCCGACGGGATAGTACGTCATAGCCGATCGGCCGCGCTCACGGGGGGAGCGCGGCCGATCGCGGCCGGGTGTCGGCTGCATATCGCAGCTGACATCCGGCACTATGTGCCAGGAGCGGTCACGGACCGCCCCCGGCACATTAACCCCCGGCACACCGCGATCAAACATGATCGCGATGTGCCGGCGATGCAGGGAAGCATCGCGCAGGGAGAGGGCTCCCTGCGGGCTTCCCTGAGCCCCCCGCAGCAACGCGATGTGATCGCGTTGCTGCGAGGGTCTTACCTCCCTCCCTGCCTGCTCCAGACCCGGATCCAAGATGGCCGCGGATCCGGGTCCTGCAGGGAGGGAGGTGGCTTCACAGACGCCTGCTCAGAGCAGGCACTGTGAAGCAGCCTGCACTTCTCGCAGATCGGTGATCTGTCAGAGTGCTATGCAAACTGACAGATCACCGATCTGTATTGTCCCCCCCTGGGGCAAAGTAAAAAAGTAAAAAAAAAAATTTCCAAATGTGTAAAAAAAAATAAAAAAAAATATTCCAAAATAATGAAAAAAAAAAAAAAATATTATTCCCATAAATACATTTCTTTATCTAAATTAAAAAAAACAAACAATAAAAGTACACATATTTAGTATCGCCACGTCCGTAACGACCCAACCTATAAAACTGCCACACTAGTTAACCCCTTCAGTAAACACCGTAAGAAAAAAAAAAAAAAAACGAGGCAAAAAACAACGCTTTATTACCATACCGCCGAACAAAAAGTGGAATAACACGCGATCAAAAAGACTGATATAACTATCCATGGTACCGCTGAAAACGTCATCTTGTCCCGCAAAAAACAAGCCGCCATACAGCATCATCAGCAAAAAAATAAAAAAGTTATAGTCCTGAGAATAAAGCGATACCAAAATAATTATTTTTTCTATAAAATAGTTTTTATCGTATAAAAGCGCCAAAACATAAAAAAATGATATAAATGAGATATCGCTGTAATCGTACTGACCCGACGAATAAAACTGCTTTATCAATTTTACCAAACCCGGAACGGTATAAACGCCTCTCCCAAAAGAAATTCATGAATAGCAGGTTTTTGGTCATTCTGCCTTACAAAAATCGGAATAAAAAGCGATCAAAAACGGTCACGTGTCCGAAAATGTTACCAATAAAAACGTCAACTCGTCCCGCAAAAAACAAGACCTCACATGACTCTGTGGAGCAAATGTGGAAAAATTATAGGTCTCAAAATGTGGAGACGCAAAAACTTTTTTGCTATAAAAAGCGTCGCTGGTTTCACACTTCCGTTTTTGTCTGCAGCGTTTTTTGCACAAAAAAACGCATGCGTTTTTTCCCTATATTTAACATTGAAAACGCATGCGGTTTTTTTGTACGCGTTTGGTCGCGTTTTCAAACGCATGCGTTTTTTTTCTGCATGCGTTCATTTTCAGAAATACAACCTGCAGTATTTTCTTGCGTTTTTAAGCACATGCGTTTGTTTGCGTTAAAAACGCATGCATTTTTATCGAAAAAAACAGAAAACACACTGAAAAGCCACCCACCACCATCAAGGTGATAAAGGGATCCAAACCCTAACCCTAACTCTACCCCTAACCTCACCCCTAACCGTTTAATGAACATTTTCTGACAGTCATAGTGCCACGTATTTCAGTGCCACGTATTTCAGTGCCACGTATTTCAGTGCCACGTATTTCAGTGCCATGTATTTCAGTGCCACGTATCACGTATTTCAGTGGCACGTGTTTCAGTGCCACGTATTTCAGTGCCACGTATCACGTATTTCAGTGCCACATATTTTAGCACCACGTATTTCAGTTGCACGTATTTCAGTGCCACGTATTTCAGTGCCACGTATTTCAGTGCCACGTATCACGTATTTCAGTGCCACGTGTTTCAGTGCCACGTATTTAAGTGCCACGTATCACATATTTCAGTGCCACGTATTTCAGTGCCACGTATTTCAGTGCCACGTATTTCAGTGCCACGTATTTCAGTGCCACGTATTTAAGTGCCACATATCACATATTTCAGTGCCACTTATTTAAGTGCCACGTATTTCAGTGCCACGTATTTCAGTGCCACGTATTTCAGTGCCACGTATTTCAGTGCCACGTGTTTCAGTGCCACGTATTTAAGTGCCACGTATCACGTATTTCAGTGCCACGTATTTCAGTGCCACGTATTTCAGTGCCACGTATTTCAGTGCCACGTATTTCAGTGCCACGTATTTCAGTCACGTTTAGGGTTAGGGTTAGGGGTAGGGTTAGGGTTAGGGCTAGGGTTGGAGGTAAAGTTAGGGTTGGGGCTAAAGTTAGGGTTGGGGCTAAAGTTAGGGTTAGGGTTTGGATTACATTTACGTTTGGATTAGGGTTGGGATTAGAATTATGGGTGTGTCAGGGCTAGGGGTGTGGTTAGGGTTACCGTTGGGATTAGGGTTAGGGGTGTGTTTGGGTTAGGGTTTCAGGTAGAATTGGGGGGTTTCCACTGTCCAGGCACATCAGGGGCTCTCCAAGCGCGACATGGCGTCCAATCTCAATTCCAGCCAATTCTGCGTTGAAAAAGTAAAACAGTGCTCCTTCCCTTCCGAGCTCTCCCGTGCGCCCAAAAAGGGGTTTACCCCAACATATGTGTTATCAGCGTACTCGGGACAAATTGAACAACAACTTCTGGGGTCCAAGTTCTCTTGTTATCCTTAGGAAAATAAAAATTTGGGGGGCTAAAAATCATTTTTGTGGGAAAAAATAGATGTTTTATTTTCACGGCTCTGCATTATAAACTGTAGTGAAACACTTGGGGGTTCAAAGTTCTCACAACACATCTAGATAAGTTCCTTGGGAGGTCTAGTTTCCAATATGGGGTCACTTGTGGGGGGTTTGTACTGTTTGGGTACATCAGGGGCTCTGCAAATGCAACGTGACGCCTGCAGACCAATCCATTTAAGGCTGCATTCCAAATGGCGCTCCTTCCCTTCCGAGCTCTGTCATGCGCCCAAACAGTGGTTCCCCCCGACATATGGGGTATCAGCGTACTCAGGACAAATTGGACAACAACTTTTGGGGTCTAATTTATCCTGTTACCCTTGTGAAAATACAAAACTGGGGGCTAAAAAATCATTTTTGTGAAAAAAAAAAAAGAATTTTTATTTTCACGGCTTTGCGCTATAAACTTTAGTGAAACACTTGGGGGTTCAAAGTTCTCAAAACACATCTAGATAAGTTCCTTGGGAGGTCTAGTTTCCAATATGGGGTCACTTGTGGGGGGTTTGTACTGTTTGGGTACATCAGGGGCTCTGCAAATGCAACGTGACGGCTGCTGACCAATCCATTTAAGTCTGCATTCCAAATGGCGCTCCTTCCCTTCCGAGCTCTGTCATGCGCCCAAACAGTGGTTCCCCCCCACATATGGGGTATCAGCGTACTCAGGACAAATTGGAAAACAAATTTTGGGGTCCAATTTATTCTGTTACCCTTGTAAAAATACAAAGCTGGGGGCTAAAAAATCATTTTTGAGAAAAAAAAAAAAAATTATTTTCACGGCTCTGCGTTATAATCTGTAGTGAAACACTTGGGGGTTCAAAGCTCTCAAAACACATCTAGATAAGTTCCTTAGGGGGTCTACTTTCCAAAATGGTGTCACTTGTAGGGAGTTTCAATGTTTAGGCACATCAGGGGCTCTCCAAACGCAACATGGCGTCCCATCTCAATTCCAGTCAATTTTGCATTGAAAAGTCAAATGGCGCTCCTTCCCTTCCAAGCTCTGCCATGCGCCCAAACAATGGTTTACACCCACATATGGGGTATCAGCGTACTCAGGACAAATTGCACAACATTTTTTGGGGTCCAATTTCTTCTCTTACCCTTGGGAAAATAAAAAATTGGGGGCGAAAAGATCATTTTTGTGAAAAAATATGATTTTTTATTTTTACGGCTCTGCATTATAAACTTCTGTGAAGCACTTGGTGGGTCAAAGTGCTCACCACACATCTAGATAAGTTCCTTAGGGGGTCTACTTTCCAAAATGGTGTCACTTGTAGGGAGTTTCAATGTTTAGGCACATCAGGGGCTCTCCAAACGCAACATGGCGTCCCATCTCAATTCCAGTCAATTTTGCATTGAAAAGTCAAATGGCGCTCCTTCCCTTCCAAGCTCTGCCATGCGCCTAAACAATGGTTTACACCCACATATGGGGTATCATCGTACTCAGGACAAATTGTACAACAACTTTGGGGGTCCATTTTCTCCTGTTACCCTTGGTAAAATAAAACAAATTGGAGCTGAAATAAATTTTGTGTGAAAAAAAGTTAAATGTTCATTTTTATTTAAACATTCCAAAAATTCCTGTGAAGCACCTGAAGGGTTAATAAACTTCTTGAATGTGGTTTTGAGCACCTTGAGGGGTGCAGTTTTTAGAATGGTGTCACACTTGAGTATTTTCTATCATATAGACCCCTCAAAATGACTTCAAATGAGATGTGGTCCCTAAAAAAAAATGGTGTTGTAAAAATGAGAAATTGCTGGTCAACTTTTAACCCTTATAACTCCGTCACAAAAAAAAATTTTGGTTCCAAAATTGTACTGATGTAAAGTAGACATGTGGGAAATGTTACTTATTAAGTATTTTGCGTGACATATGTCTGTGATTTAAGGGCACAAAAATTCAAAGTTGGAAAATTGCAAAATTTTCAAAATTTTCGCCAAATTTCCATTTTTTTCACAAATAAACGCAAGTTATATCGAATAAATTTTACCTTTAACATGAAGTACAATATGTCACGAGAAAACAATGTCAGAATCGCCAAGATCCGTCAAAGCGTTCCAGAGTTATAGCCTCATAAAGGGACAGTGGTCAGAATTGTAAAAATTGGCCCGGTCATTAACGTGCAAACCACCCTTGGGGGTGAAGGGGTTAAAAGTATAATGAAAGTTTTTGAGTAATTCACTGTCCATTACTCCATTGTCCATTTTAAACCTGTGACAAAGATATATATACAGACATTTTCAAACAAACTGCAGCAACCATTAATATTTCCAATTTTTGTAGCGAATTGCGGTCTGATTTTTAGTGCTACGTGTAGACCTCTGCAGTGCAGGGGTTGCTAGTGACCTAACAGGGTACGCTGTGCTTGCTAACGCTGGTGTAGTGCACTGTCTTCTGGCTACACTTCAAGTGAGTCTAGGTAGCACTGGTATGCTGGGGCTCTCAGGACTGCTGCTACTAATTGTGGGCATGGCAGATTCACCGATAGCTGAGGGTGGACTTGCCGATTCAACTGTTGGCATGGCATCCTCTGTTGGAGTCTGCTGTGGCTGAGTTACGGCTGGGATCACGTCGGCTATTGGAATCTGTTGGTGCAGAGTCTCTTTTGGCTCCGGATGATCTGGCATCACATTTGGTTCCGGCGGGTTCGGCCGACGAAACGTCAAAACAGGTACCACGATGGCCTGATTTCTTTGAGTCCAAGACTGGGGAAAGTCTCCAAGAACAGTGTGTATCATCTTCTCCTCTTGGACGTGGAGATGTTCCTGGATCTGTTTCCCTATCTCTCAACTTATCAGGGCATATTTTGAGGTGGTCTCTGGATATTGCTGTTGAGGTTTCTTCTCCATCTTTGCTAATGAGACAGACCTTTGTATTGTCAAAGTCGGACAGAAGGATGGTATATGGTTCCGCTTCCCATTGGTCGTCAAGTTTGTGTAGTCTCCTCTTCCGTTTGAGTACTTGTTCACCTGGCGACAAGGGAATTGCAGGAGCATGCTGGTTGTAGTCCCTTTCTTGTTTTTGTCTGGCTTGGGCTAGACTTCTTTCCACGCATTCCTGTACTTTGCGGTACCTTTGCTGTCTTTCTGTATCCCAATCTGCATCTGGCGAGGTATCTTCTGGGGATAGGACTCCCATGTCTAGATCAACAGGTAACTTACTGGATCTTCCTCGCATCAGGTATGCTGGAGTGCAGTTGGTGGAATTCACTGGGATGTGGTTGTACATGTCTACCAAGTCAGGCTACTTTGCTGGCCATAAGTTCCGTTCCTCCACAGGCAAGGTCTTCAGTAAGCCGATTACCACTTGGTTCATCTTTTCGCACATCCCATTGGTTTGTGGGTGATACGGTGTCATTCTGATCTTCTTACACCCGTATAAATTGCAGAATTCCTGGAACACTTCCGCTTCAAATGCTGGTCCTTGATCAGTCAGTACCTTCTCTAGGTACCCGTGTGGTCTACAGAAGTACTGCTGGAAGGCTTTGGCTGCTGTCCTGGCCATCAGATCTTTGACAGGCACAACTACCAGAAATCTAGAGTAGTGGTCCATGATGGTTAGAGCATAGACATAGCCTGACCGGCTGGGTGTTAGCTTTACATGATCTAGCGCGACCAGTTCAAGCGGCCGTTTGGTGATGATAGGCTGCAGGGGAGCCCTTTGGCTGTCACGGTCCTTTTTGCATAGGCTACATGGGCCACACTCTCGACACCACTTTTCGATGTCTTTCTTCATGCCAATCCAGTAGAACCTTCCACGGAGTAGACTCTCCAACTTCCTCCATCCGAAGTGTCCTGCTCCATCATGTGTTATGACCTGGTGGTTACGGAGTGGTACTGAGATGACCTGGTGGGTAAAACCAATCATGGACAAGCTCAGAGGAGGTGGCAGCTCTACAGACAGTAATCACCTATATGACCTAGTGATTACGGAGCAGCACTGAAATGACCTAGTGGGTAAAACAAATAATGTACTAGCTCTGAGGAGGTGGTAACTTTACTGACCGCAATCCCTACTCCTAACACCAACACTAGAAATAGCCGTGGAGCGTGCCTATCTCTGCCTAGATGCCTCTTCACAGCCTAAGAACTAGCTACCCCTGAAGATGGAAACGGAAAACTATCTCGCCTCAGAGAAACCCCCAAAGGAAAGATAGCCCCCCACAAATATTGACGGTGAGTGAAGAGGGAAATGACAAACTCAGAGATGAAACTAGATTTTAGCAAAGGAGGCCACTACTATCTAAATAGACAGAGAAAGAAAAGGCTACTGTGCGGTCAGTATAAAAACTAAATGTCCACGCAGAGTTTACAAAAATAACCTTCACACCGACTCACGGTGTGGAGGGGCAAATCTGCAACCCCAGAGCTTCCAACTAGCCGGAATATTTCATGATGACAAGCTGGACAAGAGACATAACTTAAACTGAACAAAAGGTCATAGGCAGGGAAACACCCAAAAACTAGCAGAACTTATCTTAAGCTGAAATGGACTGGCCAACAGAGAACTTCCAGGAAAGGACTGAATCCACAGGAAGGAACATTGACAGCTGGCATCCACTACAGCCCAAAGCCCAGTTAAATAACCAGGCCAAGGAACCGATTAGTGAAAGCAGCTGCTAAGTTCCACTTGAAACCACCAGAGGGAGCCCAAGAGCAGAACTCCCAAAAATACCATTTGCAACCACAGGATGGAGCCCAAGAACGGAACTCACAACATCGTGGTACGCTTCCAGAATCATTGGCGCATCTTGTCTTCGGACTACTATCTGCCATACCAACTCATGAGTGCGTGGGTCGATGCTTCTTCGGCACAGCTTACCATCGTAAATAAACAGTTTGCCTCTCCCTTCCACAGTTGTTGCGTCTCATGTGGATCATCCGGGCCAGGGTGTGAACCTGCCTGCGTCAGGAGCTCTTTCACCCGACGGACCGCGGGGTCACTGTCCTGGGTCTCTGCCCATCCGTGGTGGGGCAGGGGATTCAGCGTGGCGTCCTGCTTGTTCTTGCGCCTGTTCCCCACATGATGGGAATACTGAGTGGCCTTGGGGCGATGGAAAGCTGGCAATTCTATTTCTTCGAGTGCTTCCATGTCTTCTCCCGTTTCTGGCAAGTTGGGCATCCTGGACAATGCATTGGCATTCGCATTGTGTCCTGCCCGATACTTGATGGTGAAATCGTAATTGGACAACCGGGCCATCCACCGCTGCTCTAAGGCACCAAGTTTTGCTGTGTCCAAGTGTGTCAGTGGATTGTTGTCCGTGAAGACGGTGAATTTTGCTGAGGTCAGGTAGTGCTTGAACCTCTCCGTCACTGCCCAAACGATGGCGAGGAACTCCAGCTTAAAGGAACTGTAGTTGTCAGGGTTCCTTTCAGTGGGACGAAGTTTCCTGCTGGCGTAAGCAATTACCCTCTCTTTGCCTTTCTGGACCTGGGACAACACGGCTCCCAGTCCCATGTTGCTGGCATCCGTATACAGCACAAACGGTTGGTCATATTCAGGGTAGGCCAGTACCTCTTCTCCCGTCAGCGCCAACTTCAAACAAGTGAAGGATCCCTCCAGTCCGTCGTTCCAGTCAAATGGGGTATTCTTACCCTTGGTTTTCTTGGATTGGCCCACCAACAGGTCTTGCAATGGAGCGGCTTTCTTGGTGAAGTCTTTGATAAACCTCCTGTAGTAGCCTACCAACCCGAGGAACTGCCGGACTTCATGGAGGTTGCTAGGCTTCGGCCAGTCTCTGATCACAGTGACCTTGTCAGGGTCTGGGGCCACCCCTTCGGCACTCACTACATGGCCCTTGTACTGCACTTTGGGCTTTAACAGATGGCATTTGGACGGTTTTACCTTTAGGCCAAAGTTGGACGGGGCTTCGAACACCTCGGCCAGGTGCTTCAGATGGTCCTCATAAGTCTTGGAGAAAACAATGACATCGTCCAGATATAGCAATACAGTTTCAAAGTTCTTGTGTCCAAGACAGCACTCCATCATCCTCTGGAACGTTCCTGGAGCGTTGCACAGTCCGAATGGCATGTAGTTGAATTCACAGAGACCCATCGCTGTGGTGAAGGCCATCTTTTTCTTGTCCGCCTCTGCTTCGGGAACCTGCCAGTACCCACTGGTGAGATCCAAGGTAGAGAAGTAGTTAGCAGATTTTAAAGCAGCTAAGGACTCTTCTATTCTGGGCAGTGGGTATGCATCTTTATGTGTAATGCGGTTTATCTGCCTATAATCAACACACATCCTCATTGTGCCATCCTTCTTTCTGACAAGGACTAATGGAGCTGCCCAAGGGTTACAATTGTCTCTCACTACCCCAGCCTCCTTCATCTCTCGCAACATGTCTTTGGCACACTGATAATGAGCTGGGGGTACAGGACGGTATCTCTCTTTAATGGGTGGATGATTTCCCGTGGGGATATGATGTTGGATCCCTTTTACCTGCCCGAAATCTAGGGGTTGCTTGCTAAATACCCACTCATACTCATGAACCACCCTGTAAGACCCTTGTTTTTGGTGTGATGGGGTAGAGTCAGTGCCCACGTGCAATTTCTGACACCAATCTTCCATTTGTCCTGCAGAGCCACTGTCCTCCGCCTGGTTAGACGGGACCAAGGGTTCTGTTGCCTGTATCACATTATTATCAACAGCAAACAATTTGGCAAGTGTGGCATATTTGGTTAGGTGGACCTCTTCCTCTCCACAGTTAAGGACACGTACTGGCACCCTCCACTTGCGGACTTCAACCACCCCTCTGGCTGTCAGGAGGGTGGGCCTACTATCTGAATACACAGGGCCTGGTAGTCTTTACCTCTGAGGCCTATTGCTGCCCGACACCATGTTAACATTTCACTCCTGGGGGGTATTGCAATAGGGATTGAATCACTCACTCTGACACGGCCAATTTCTCCACCAGTCAGTTCTACCTGCTGTGTCTGCATCAGAGCTCTGATTTCTTTCTGCAGGGCACATTGTTCACTGTAACCAGCTGTTTCTGCCACCTGCTGTAACAAGACAATAACCTCTGCAAGACAATTTTCTATGACATTAGTACCAATGGTCATCATGGGGTTACATTCACGTCGGTCAATATCAACAATGACAATTCCTTGGGCCTCCAATTCTACCCGCCCCACCTTAATGGTGACCTCTTTGTACCCCACTTGTGGCAATGGCTGACCGTTACTGGCTATTATGGTGAAATCATCATCGGGGCCACGAGTAATGTCGGTGTCCTCCCAATAACGTTTATAAAGGATGTAAGGCATAGTTGTCACAAGAGAACCGGTGTCCAACAGAGCGTTCATGGGAATACTGTCGATCACAATTGGGAGAACAGGTCGTCCTCCAATGTACTTGGCTCTCCAGTTTTGCAGGCCTGGTCGTCCTACTCCTGGGGGTTGGCCCTCTGCTCCAGGGGTTGCTCGTTTAAATGACAGTACCTTGCAATGTGGCCCACCTGGTTGCAGCGGCGGCAGATGGGTCGTCCGTCCTGATGAAAGCGATCGTCGTCTCTGCCTCGTGTCGGCGGGATCCTCCTCTGTCGTCGCCAGGGAACATCCTCCGGTCTGGAAGCCAGCTTGATCTTCTCCTTGGGGGCCTCCTGTAGGGACTGCACGGTCCGAGCTAAGGCAGCAACGCTCTTGGTCAGCTCCTGCATCTGGAGGCATAGTCCTGCAGGGGAATCGTCTTCCAGGATCTGGGCATCGGTCTCGTTAGAAACTTGAGCATCTGACGCCACTTCCTGGTGGTACGCGAGGGCTTGACACCTGGGAAGTACTGCACAGCTGGGCTGTCGCTCCTGTAGCACTTGGATGGCCTTGTCCTTAAATTGCGCAAAGGTCAGGTCAGGATTCTGCATGGCCAGGAGGTGCAGTTGGGCCCTTTGGTGACTGCACAGGAGCCCCTCGATGAACCGCTCCTTTAAGAGTTTATCCTCATCTTGCATGCTGTTTGGATCATCCTGCTTGATTGCCCGTAGTGCCTCCTGGAGATTAAGAGCATAGTCCCGTAAGCTATCCTGCGGCCTCTGCTTGCACCCATAGAACGTCAATTTAATTTCTGTAGCGGTGCGGGTGTCAAAGGTGGTTTTAAGCTTTGCAAAGACCTGCTGCGCCGTTCTCTTATCTGCAGCGGGCCAGGACTTCACTTCTCTCAGAGCCGCTCCAAACAGTTGGCCCGTTACCATGTGAACTTTCTGAGGCTCTGTCAAGGGATAAAACTCAAGCAGGCTGCAGATCCCTTCCTTAAAGTCAGTTAATGTATGAGATTCTCCAGAGTATCGTGGGAGCCAGGCTGCTCCAGGTATGTATGGCATGGAGAAGGGCATTATGGCCGCTGTAGCCGTGGCGGTGTCCGGCTGGCTGATGGAAGCGTCAAGCTCTGCGGAACCCGGCGGTGGTACAAGGCCTGCGGCTGCGCCTATTGCGGGGCCTGGTGGTGCTTCCAGGTCTGCGGCTGCGACTGCCGCTACTTCCCTTCCCGGATTGGACATGGCCGTTCCTCCCCTCTGCTAACCTGGTGGAAGTCGGGGCTCCTCTCTGGAATCGACACTTTGCAGCGTCTCTTCTGGCGGCTCTGCTGCACGGCGTCTCCACTTCCGGCTTTCCCATGCAGCAGCACGGCACCGGTCTTCTTGCTTCTCGCTCTTTTCGGCTGGCTCTGCCCACGAAGCTATGGCTCCTCCCCTCGCGCTCCACACAGCGCGGCAATGGCGGATTTTGGCGGCAATTTGCAACACACAGTCTTTAAGCAAATTGCAGTTCACCTACAGTTCTGGCACAGTTCTTAGGTGCACATGACCCGATTTTTCCAGGATTAAGTAGATCCTGTTCGTGATGCCAAAATGGATCGCCCCCAGTATAGGGCAATGGGGTACTCGGTACCAGGTCCTGCGGTTCGGGGGATGTCACGGTGGCTGACCCGGTCCGTGGCCCTCAGGGGTGTCCAGTAAAAGAGTTTATATATGGGCAAGGTGCAATAAAGAACGAGGAGACAGGTTTGCAGTCTTTTACTTTTAAACCTTGTTTACTGAAGACTTCAGATGGTATCCTCAGCCCGGAGCACCAGATGACAGGGCAGGCAGAGTCCGGTCAGTCTGAAGACAATTCCGGAGTCCCCTTGTCCAGGTGGAAATCAGTAGCCTTCCTACTAGCGCCTGTGTGTTGTAGTACCTCCCTGCTGAGCTTCTCGGTAAGGTCCTCACAGCTCTTGTAGATGTTCTAGATGTTGTTATTTCTTCCTCTCTGTCCCCCAGATGGTATGGATAGGACAACCCGTATGACTGGGATAGCCTGGGGCTTGTTTGTAGGGACCCTAGAGACGCCCCGACCCCCACAATTTGCCACCGTGTCTTCTTAGGTATTAAGGTCGGGCAGCCAACTTGGAATTGACTGTCCTGCCGGTCTCTGGAGCAAGGCTTAGAGACAGTTGCTCCCTCGGTGTTCCTGGCTACCGGCTTCTGTGCCTCAGAAAGGAGCAGCTTGTTCCTGGCTGATCTCCCTCTGATATTCCTCTCCTCTGCTCTGCCTTCCTGCACACTCTCTGCAGTATGTTCACCTTTTTGTGTCTTTTTCCAGGAGTTGCAGCACTTCAGGCCAGCAGAGCTCCACTTCTTCTGTCTGCCTGACAGGAACTGAACTCCTTTCCCTCCAGATCAGGATGTAAATAGGGGAGCTCACCCTAAACAGGCTTAAAGCTCCCCCTTCTGGTCTAGAGTGTGAACATGTTGCATGCGTGTAATACCTGAATATGGTTGTCTTTCATTGCCTTCAGACATGACATCACTTCTCCCCTGAAAGGATAATGACATCACTGCGACAACCAGAACACTGGGGCGCCGCACATGTTTTTTAAAGTTTTGCTTCTGCAGCGCCCCAGAGTCCTGGTCGTTGCAGTATTGTTGCTCTTCCACAAGGGGGAGTGATGGTAATTCTGATGGCACTAAAGGAGTTCACCTGACCAGGTATCACAGTCACACACTACACTTCACACTCCGGCCACCAGGGGGAACAAAAGGTTCTATGTATTAGGCCACTCCTCACATTCTGGTAAAACTGGGAGTCGGATAGGAAGTTAGAGCGAAGCTGACTGGGTTTTGGTAACATCTAGTGAGAGAGAGTGGCTTGGGAAGACTCAGGGAGGTCCCTGTCAGGGGTGGGATCCTGACAGTTGCCTAGCACGAGACAGATCGTTACGGAGCCGTGCCTGCACCTCATTGCAGCGGCATCCTAAGAAAGGACACGAAGCGAAGTATATTGTGGAGAAGTGAGAAACGAGATCACAGCACAAAGGAGATAGAACCAGGAGGAGTCGTGCCCCAAGATCGGCAACATCCTTCTGAGGCGCCTAGCCGGCGGCCGGAATGCCGAGGAAGTAATAGGCTCTACGCATTACTTTGAACTACGGCAGGGCAGTTAACTCTAGGTTGGCTGTCTCACCTTTACACCTAATGAAGACAACGGAGGCAATTGTGGGAGAGGGGCATCTCTAGGGTCCCTATAAAATAACTCCAGGCCTACCCCGTCATACGGGTGCGTCCTATCCAAACCATCTGGGGGACGGAGAGGGAGAACAGAAACATACACGACAGTTGGGAGGACTATCCCATGGTGCTCAGCAGGGAAGTACTACAACACACAGGCGCTAGTAGGAAGGCAACTGATTTCCACCTGCAAAGGGAATGTGCCTTCGGACCGGCCGGTCTCAGCCAGCCCTGTTAACAGTGTTTTGGATTGTGGATGCCGAAGCCTTCAGTAAAAAGGTAAAGAGACTGCAACCCTGTGTCCTCGTCAATTACTGCAACCTACACCATTACCATCTTATCATCAAGGGAAGCCCTGGGGACATACTTCACCTGTGGGAAGTTACAACATCTAGCTGCCATTCCCTCACCCCAGCGGACCCCTAGCAGCGTCGGTCACCCTGACCGAATACCACAGGTGACGTCACGAACACTTGACAAACTCTCACCTACACCTTTATTTGGGCGCCCCTTAGCAGGGCCACGGACCGGGTCGGACCACCATGACACCCCTAGAACCGAGACCGAGGGACCCGGTACCGAGTACCCCGCTGCCCTGCGTTTGGGGGCCGCTCCAAACTTGGCGTCACAAACAGGATCTACTTAAGCCTGAGAATCAGGTCATGTGTGCCTTGGAACTGTGACTCAACTGTGCTTGAATTGCGATTTATTGCAAAGACTGTGTATTGCTGTTTGCCGCCAAAACCGCCGCCATTACAGCACCGCGACGGGCGCGGGAGAAGAAGGGCGTGGATTTGTGGGCATGAACGAACTGAAGAGCGCGAAGAACAATGGCCGCCCAGTCTAAGTATTTCTGTACCTTGAGGACGTGTCCGTCAGCAGCCGAGATCCGCCTCCTGATTCTCAATGGAGGGCGGAGACAAAGAAAGCAAAACCGCCCACGAAGGAGAGAGCGGGAAAAAGACCAGGAAGCGAGCCACGTGGAGGACGCCATGGCCAGCTGCTCAGAACCAGAGTGTGGGGTTGAAGCAGAGAACTCCCTCAGCTACCCGGAAGAGCACAGCAGCCAAATCTCCACGGTCGGCACCGACCTCCTGCAGATTGAGATGGAGGAATTGATCGATCAGCTCCTGCAACTACGGGTGAGGGCCAAGGACCCGTACCAGGTGGCGCCGGCAGAGGATCCCCCGACATCGGTCTCTGCACCACTACAAGAGCTGCTGCCGATATTCCCACCGATGCCACCGCCAGCAGAGCCAGCCGCTAAGGAGGATGCCGCACCGGCCGGTAAGCCCGCCGACCCTGCCCCGCTAGCAGAGGACCTGCTGATAGGCCCCGTCGCAGCACCACCTTCCCCTGGGACCCATAAACTCCAGCGCCTTGAACCCTGGGACCAGGCCATGGGTACGGAGCAGTTCCTAAAGACCCCGATTTCACCAACCACCTTGCCGGGTGAGGTCTACGCGGAGCGGACTGTGTGCCGCTGGGTGAACCCAGGGTCAGACTTCATGGGGTTCCCCGGGGTGAAGTCGCATGAAGGGGAGGTGGTGGAAGCCCTTAGCTGGGAGGAATACCAGACCCAGCTTAACCAACAGTGGAAAGAGGCGGATGAGAGATACCAGGCCCAACGCGAGGCCCATTACCAGCGGGACCTAGCGGTCAAGGCCCAAGCCCGAAAGGACCGCGCCACCCACCAGGCCCCGCGGATGCAAGGCACCGTCATAGCCTTTAGACTCCGTGGGGGTTGGGGCTTCATTAAGGAGCCAGGCCTGTATGCCGAGGTCTTCGTAAATCGGAGAGATGTGGAGTCCCACCTCAGAAAAGGCCACCCAGATCGAGATCTTTACCTGGGAGATATGGTCACCTATACTAGGCACTTCGGGGAAAGGGGCTGGTTTGCTCTAAACGTGCACAAAAAACAAGACTCTGCAGCACCTCCCACCAAAGTGCCAGTAAAATTGTCTCCTGCGGCAGTGGAGCCACCTCGTAGCCAGGCTACCGTTACTACAAAGACTACTGTTGTTACTCCGACGTGTACCATCATCAAAACCACGACCTGTACCGTCGCCACGACTACCACTGTCGCGGCTAAAGAGTTGACCTCAAGGATGGCTAGTGCCCCAGCCATCTCAGGACAAAGAACTGTGGGTACCCAGACCCCCATCTGGAGTGAGGGAGTTCCTAGTACGACACCTGGTGGCCGCAGGTATCCGGGCGGATGGCCTCGCCCATTGCTACCTGCAGAGCTACGGCCGCCAGAACAAGAATAAACCTTGGAACCACGAGTATGTACATAGTTCTTTAAAACTGTTTGTCTGTTTTGCTGCTAAAAACCCGTTTAGGGTTATTCTTAAAGGGATCCCTTTGTTGACCCGGGATCCTTATTGTTTTTGAGTTTGCACAAGTTTTTTTATTTTTGCATCAAAGAACTGCTGGGATCATGAACTGCAAATGATTCACAAACTACTTGTACATAGTTTACAAAAAGAAGAGCTTTTTGAAGAGACTGTTCCTGAGTACAGCGCAGAAGTTTTTGCTTTAAACTGACTTGCAAATAATTTGCACTACCTCAGAAGAGACTTGGTTTCCTCTTAAAGGGAATGTCTAATTGTTGCACCTAGCCTAAACCATAATGTGCCTTGAAGAAGTTAGATAGTAATAATGTTGATACATAGTAGTAGTATGTAGTTGGTAAGTCAATAATAAAAAATGTTTGATGATGTTGAAAAATAGAGACTGAGGACAGAAGAAAAGTTGAAAGCCGAATTTCAATGAAAGTTAATCCCGTAGGGGTTAGTGAGTCCTCTAGAGAGCCATAGATAGATGGTTGATAAATCTTGCACTTAGGAAAATAAAGAAGAGTTAATTTGTACTGTAGCGTTAGATAATATACCTTTAGTGGGTACTTGCCCTTACGCCCTTAAAGGAAAAGTTAAATTATTGTTCAAGAAAAGTTTGCACTTAGTAGAAAGTAGATAGTATGCCCGGTTGGGTAATGATAGTTATTTATAGTTAGTTAATTATAAGTGTTATTTAAAATCTTAAGCACAATGTAAATATCTTTCTGTTTGCAATGTTCAAGTGTCCTCACCTCCCATAAAGGGAAGCACTGTTAAATTTACTTGTTTACAGCATTCTAAAATTTTGTATGTCTTTTGCTAACATGTATTGTTGTTCTTCTTTTCCCAGTCCGGGAGTACTGGATTTAACGGGGGGGAATGCAGCGCCCCAGAGTCCTGGTCGTTGCAGTATTGTCGCTCTTCCACAAGGGGGAGTGATGGTACGTCTGATGGCACTAAAGGAGTTCACCTGACCAGGTATCACACTTCACACTCCGGCCACCAGGGGGAGCAAAAGGTTCTATGTATTAGGCCACTCCTCACATTCTGGTAAAACTGGGAGTCAGATAGGAAGTTAGAGAGAAGCTGACTGGGTTTTGCCCAGGTAAAATCTAGTGAGAGAGAGTTGCTTGGGAAGACTCAGGGAGGTCCCTGTCAGGGGTGGGATCCTGACAGTGGCCTAGCACGAGACAGATCGTTACGGAGCCGTGCCTGCACCTCATTGCGGCGGCATCCTAAGAAAGGACACGAAGCGAAGTATACTGTGGAGAAGTGAGAAACAAGATCACAGCACAAAGGAGATAGAACCAGGAGGAGTCGTGCCCCAAGATCGGCAACATCCTTCTGAGGTGCGTAGCTGGCGGCCGGAATGCCGAGGAAGTAATAGGCTCTACGCCCTGTTAACAGTGTTCTGGATTGTGGATGCCGAAGCCTTCAGTAAAAAGGTTAAGAGACTGCAACCCTGTGTCCTCGTCATTTACTGCGACCTACACCATTACCATCTACTCATCAAGGGAAGCCCTGGGGACATACTTCACCTGTGGGAAGTTACCACATCTAGCTGCCATTCCATCACCCCAGCGGACCCCTAGCAGCGTCGGTCACCCTGACCGAATACCACAGGTGGCATCACGAACACTTGACAAACTCTCACCTACACCTTTATTTGGGCGCCCCTTAGCAGGGCCACGGACCGGGTCGGGCCACCGTGACACCCCTAGAACCGAGACCGAGGGACCCGGTACCGAGTACCCCACTGCCCTGCGTTTGGGGGCCGCTCCACTTCCATTTTTTCATCATTTACATATCATTATTAAAATGTATATGAATCCCGTGATTTCCACAATTCTACGACTTTTCCTTCTTGGTGTTGCAATTTCATTGTTGAGTATTGTATGTTCATCTGGTTATTTAAAATAAAAAATTTGGATATATATGGTATGCACTGTGTAATCTAATTTACTTTCCTTTTTTACACTTATCCCACCTGTATTATTTATATAGCATGTAGAAATATTACGTTATCTACAGGAAGGGAACTACGTAGTTATTACTAGTGTTGAGCATTCCGATACCGCAAGTATCGGGTATCGGCCGATACTTGCGGTATAGGAATTCCGATACCGAGTTCCGATACTTTTGTGGTATCGGAAATCTGAATCGGAAGTTCCCAGTGTATGGTTCCCAGGGTCTGGAGGAGAGGAGACTCTCCTTCAGGCCCTGGGATCCATATTCATGTAAAAAATAAAGAATTAAAATAAAAAATATGGATATACTCACCCGTCCGGTGGCCCCTGGACCTTACCGATTGTAACCGGCAGCCTCCGTTCCTAAGAATGAGGAGTTTAGGGCCTGCGATGACGTCGCGGCCTGTGATTGGTCGTGTGAGCGGTCACATGAGCGGCACGCGACCAATCACAAGCCGCGATGTCATCGAAGGCCCATACTGCTCATTCTTAGGAACGGAGGCTGCCGGTTACAATCGGTAAGGTCCAGGGGCCACCGGACGGGTGAGTATATCCATATTTTTTATTTTAATTCTTTATTTTTTACATGAATATGGATCCCAGGGCCTGAAGGAGAGTTTCCTCTCCTTCAGACCCTGGGAACCATCCAGGATACCTTCCGATACTTGAGTCCCATTGACTTGTATTGGTATCGGGTATCGGTATCGTCGATATCCAATATTTTTCGGGTATTGGCCGATACTATCCGATACCGATACTTTCAAGTATCGGAAGGTATCGCTCAACACTAGTTATTACCTTATAGAACTATAACATGCTATATTTAACTCATTTCTGTGCTTACTATCTTCCATACACTAGATGTACCTGTGTGAAGAGATAAATGAGTTTTATGGTTTTGTTAGCAAGATTACTCATCTGTCTGAAAAGATAAAGGGACTTTCTATCCAACTTCTCAAGGTTTACTGGAAAAACCTGACCTCATACATGTGGAAAGCAGTACATGAAGCATTTAGGGATAAATGAATATTTTTTTCATTGGCCATATGACAATTACTTCTCTAAAGTAATATTTTGGCTTTGCTTAAAGAGAACCTGTCACCCCCAAAATCGAAGGTGAGCTAAGCCCACCGGCATCAGGGGCTTATCTACAGCATTCTGTAATGCTGTAGATAAGCCCCCCGATGTATCCTGAAAGATGAGAAAAAGAGGTTAGATTATACTCACCCAGGGGCGGTCCCGCTGCGGTCTGGTCCGATGGGCGTCGCGGTCCGGTCCAGGGCCTCCCATCTTCTTACGATGACGTCCTCTTTTTGTCTTCATGCTGCGGCTTTGGCGCAGTCGTACTTTGTCTGACCTGTTGAGGGCAGAGCAAAGTACTGCAGTGTGCAGGCACCTCAACAGGGCAGACAAAGTACGCCTGCACCGGAGCTGCAACATGAAGACAAGAAGAGGACGTCATCCTATGAAGATGGGAGGCACCGGACCGGACCGTGACGCCCATCGGATAGGACCGCCCGCCCAGGTGAGTATAATCCAACCTCTTTTTCTCATCTTTCAGGATACATTGGGGGTTTATCTACAGCATTACAGAATGCTGTAGATAAGCCCCTGATGCCAGTGGGCTTAGCTCACCTTCGATTTTGGGGGTGACAGGTTCCCTTTAATACAGTGATTCTAAACTGAAGGCCGTATCACGAATTTCCTGTTTGTTCCCGAATGCTGCAGTCTGTTGCTAAACAAAGAACTGAAGAACTACTCTGCTTTCACCTTTGTGCACATGTTATCTTTTTCAGAAAACACTCAAAAGAATGAATATATTAATTTCTATGTAGAAACGACTTGCTGTCAGTATTCCGAGTTTTCTAAGTCACCTTGTGAATGATTTTGCCCTTTGTTAAGATGGAGTTTGCTGTTTTTGTCTGCCCTACTTCCTGTTCGTTTGTTTAAAACCCGGGTCAGGTGTCAGCCTCTTTGCTGGAGTATTCTGATTCTGTTCTCCTTCAGCTCAGCTGCTGGTTCTGAGTGTGTCTCTACCTCTGGCTCTGGACATTTCCTGCATTTGTAAGCTACACTCTCTAGGTTATCATTAGTCTGCTGACTTGGAACTTAACCCTCGGTTCACTCCTTCTGGTAAGAACTGTGTTTTTGGAACTTTGTTTCGGGACTTGTTTGGGGACTGTGTGTTGCTGCTTAATCCTTCATTTACTCTCCTCGGTGGGAGCTGTTGGAAACAACACCAGTATAATACTTTAATGTGAACCTGTTTCTGAACTTACCCGTGTTTATGCCACATCTGGGATCAACTTGTGAATAGTGTTGAGCATTCCGATACCGCAAGTATCGGGTATCGGCCGATATTTGCTGTATCGGAATTCCGATACCGAGTTCCGATATTTTTGTGATATCGGAAATCGGAATCGGAAGTTCCCAGTGTATGGTTCCCAGGGTCTGGAGGAGAGGAGACTGGGATCCATATTCATGTAAAAAATAAAGAATAAAAATAAAAAATATGGATATACTCACCCCTCCGGCGGACCCTGGACCTTAGCGATGTAACCGGCAGCCTCTGTTCCTAAGAATGCAGTGAGTGTAGGACCTGCGATGACATCGCAGCTTGTGATTGGTCGCGCGAGCGGTCACATGAGCGGTCACGCGACCAATCACAAGCCGCGACGTCATTGAAGGTCCTTCGCTCTGCATTCTTAGGAACGGAGGCAGACGCTTGGACCGGTGAGAGCCAGGGGCCGTCCGAGGGGTGAGTATATCAATATTTTTTAGTTTTATTCTTTATTTTATACATGAATATGGATCCCAGGGCCTGAAGGAGAGTTTCCTCTCCTTCAGACCCTGGGAACCATTCTGATATTTTGTGTCCCATTGATATGCATTGGTATCGGGTATCGGTATCGGCGATATCCGATATTTTTTGGGTATTGGCCGATCCAATCCGATACCGATACCTTTGCATATCGGAACACTACTTGTGAACTAGTTTCTGGACTTACCCATGTTCATGCCACACCTGGGATGAACTTGTGGACTTGTTCTGGACTTCCCTGTGTTTACTTCATAACTGGATTTGACTATTTCTGTGCCGACAGTGTTTGGATCTGCACCACGTCACCTATCACACTCACCTTGCTGAGGACTCTGCCTTAAGAACTCCGCCGATTTGCTGTATATATTTCAAGGACTCGTTTCATTTCTGGACACTGTGTGTTATCAGTATATTGTTTTGGGTGTTATTGCTGTTGTACAAATACACTATTTGCACTAAAGAAACCCGTCTCTGTCTGTTCATTGCCCCATGCTATCAGAATCCTTGAGTTCCTACAATAGTATTACACTTGCTGTACATATGTTCAGGTTTCTGAAAGTCTTTTCACCATTTCAAGTTTCTACAAATACCAGATGCTCTGTACTTTATACAAGTCAATGGAAAAGACTCCTGGATGTCTTTTGGAGTGTTTAGCCATTGTTTTTGCTTAACCCCTTAATGACCGCTGATACGCCTTTTGACGGCGGCAGTTAAGGGTACTTAAACCACAGCGCCATTAATTAACGGCGCTGTGGAAAAAGTGAATAGCGCCCCCCAGAGTTGGATTTTCTCGGGGTCTCGGTTACCATGGGTAGCCTAGACCCCAGAGAACATGATTCGGGGGGTTTTTACCGACCCCGAGTTGCGACCGCCGGTAATTAACCGTTTACCGGCGGTCGCAACAAAAAAAAAACGCGATTTGCCATTTAATTTCTCTGTTCTCCGATGTGACCGCACATCAGAGGACAGAGAAATGGGGTCTCGATAGCCCCCCCAATACTCACCTGTCTCCCCCGGTGCTCCTCTTGGCTCCCGATGGGCGCCGCCATCTTGTTCCGGGAAAAAAATGGCAGGCGCATGCGCAGTGTGCCCACCGGCCAGCACCTGGAAGATCTTTGGGGTCTTGGCTGCCAGGGGTAGCCGAGACACCAAAGAACATAATCGGGGTTGGTTTTTACCGACCCCTGTTTTGCGATCGCCGGTAATTAACCGTTTACCGGCGGCCGCAAAAAAAAAAAAAGCGATGTCATTCTCTGTCCTCTGATGTGATTGCACATCAGAGGACAGAGAAATAGGGGGATTGGGGACCCTGTTATACTTACCGGTGTCCCTGGGTCCTCCTGTTTCCTCTCCTGGCCGCCGGCTTTTTGCTCCGGTAAGAAAATGGCGGGCGAATGCGCAGTGTTTTATTTTGGTCACTGTGAGATCTTTTCACAGTGGTCAAAATAAAAAAAAATAGTAAATAACCCCCCCCCTTATCACCCCCTTAGTTAGGAAAAAGTAATAAAATAAAAAAAATGTATGTATTTCTATTTTCCAATTAGGGTTAGAGTTAGGGCTAGGGTTAGGGCTAGGGTTAGGGTTAGAGCTATGGTTAGGGCTAGGGATATGGTTAGAGCTAGGATTAGGGTTAGGGCTAGGGTTAGAGCTAGGATTAGGGTTAGGGTTGGGGCTAAAGTTAGGGTTAGGGTTCGGGCTAAAGTTAGGGTTAGGGTTGGGGTTAGGGCTAGGGTTAGAGCTAGGGTTAGGGTTAGAGCTAGGGTTGGGGTTAGGGCTAGGGTTAGGGCTAGGGTTAGAGCTAGGATTAGGGTTAGGGTTGTGGCTAAAGTTAGGGTTGGGGCTAAAGTTAGGGTTAGGGATAGGGTTGGGGCTAAAGTTAGGGTTAGAGTTGGGATTAGGGTTTGGATAAGGGTTGGCATTGGGGTTACGTTTGGGATTAGGGTTAGGTTTGGGATTAGGGTTAAGGTTAGGGTTGGGATTAGGGTTAGGGGTGTATTGGGATTAGGGTTAGGTTTTGAGGTTAGGGTTGAGATTAGGATTAGGGGTGTGTTGGGTTTAGGGTTTTGATTAGGGTTATGGTTAGGGTTGGGATTAGGGTTAAGGGTGTTTTGGGGGTTAGGGTTGTGATTAGGATTATGGATCGGGTTGGGATTAAGGTTAGGGGTGTGTTGGGGTTAGGGTTGAAGTTAGAATTAAGGGGGTTTCAACTGTTTAGGTACATCAGGGGATCTCCAAAAGAGACAGCAAATTTTGCGCTCATAAAGTAAAATTATGCTCCCTCCCTTCTGAGCTCTGCCGTGTGCCCAAACAGTGGTTTACCCCCACATATGGGGCATCAGCATACTAAGTACTAGTTGGACACAACAACTTTTAGGGTCCAGTTTCTCCTGTTACCCTTGCTAAAATAAAAAAAAATTGGGGGCTAAAAAAAAAAGATTTTTTATTTTCATGGCTCTGCATTATAAACTGTAGTAAAACACTTGGGGGTTCAAAGTTCTCACCACACATCTAGATAAGTTCCTTGGGGGGTCTAGTTTCCAATATGGGGTCACTTGTGGGGTGTTTCTACTGTTTAGGTACATCAGGGGCTCTGCAAATGCAACATGACGCCTGCAGACCAATCAATCTAAGTCTGCATTCCAAACGGCGCTCCTTCCCTTCCGAGCCCCGATGTGTGCCCAAACAGTGGTCCCCCCACATATGGGGTATCAGCGTACTCTGGACAAATTGGGCAACAACTTTTGGGGTCCAATTTCTCCTGTTACCCTTGGAAAAATAAAATATTGGGGGCTAAAAAAAATCATTTTTGTGGAAAAAAAATATTTTTTATTTTCACGACTCTGCATTACAAACTTCTGTGAAGCACTTGGGGGATCAAAGTTCTCACCACACATCTAGATAAGTTCCTTGGGGGGTCTAGTTTCCAAAATGGGGTCACTTGTGGGGGTTTCTACTGTTTAGGTACATCAGGGGCTCTGCAAACGTAACATAACGCCTGCAGACTATTCTATCAAAGTCTGTATTCCAAAACGGCGCTCCTTCCCTTCCGAGCTCTGCCATGCGCCCAAACAGTGGTCCCCCCCACATATGGGGTATCAACATACTCAGTATAAATTGCACAATAAACTTTGGGGTCCAATTTCTCCTGTTACCCTTGTGAAAGTAAAAATTTGGCGGTGAAAAGATAATTTTTGTGGAAAAAATATGATTTTTTATTTTCATGGCTCTACATTATAAACTTATGTGAAGCAGATGGGGGCTCATAGTGCTCACCACACATCTAGATAAGCTCTTTGGGGTCTAGTTTCCAAAATGGGGTCACTTGTGGGGGGTTTCTACTGTTTAGGTACATCAGGAGCTCTGCAAATGCAACATGACGCCCGCAGACCATTCCATCAAAGTCTGCATTTTAAAACATCACTACTTCCCTTCCGAGCCCCGATGTGTGCCCAAACAGTAGACCCCCCCCCTATATGGGGTATGAGCGTACTCAGGACAAACTGGACAACAAATTTTGGGGTCAAATTTCTCATGTTACCCTTGAGAAAATAAAAAATTGCGAGCTAAAAAATCATTTTTGAGCAAAAAAAAAAGGATTTTTTATTTTCACGGCTCTACGTTATAAACTTCTGTGAAGCCCCTGGGGGTTTAAAGTGCTCACCACACATCTAGACTAGTTCCTTAAAGGGTCTAGTTTCCAAAATGGTGTAACTTGTGGGGTGTTTCCACTGTTTAGGCACATCAGGGGCTCTCCAAACGCGTCATGGCATCCGATCTCAATTCCAGCCAATTCTTAATTGAAAAAGTCAAAAGGTGCTCCTTCTTTTCCAAGCCCTGCCGTGCACCCAAACAGTGGTTTACCCCCACATATGGGGTATCGGCATACTCAGGACAAATTGCACAACAACGTTCATGGTCTAATTTCTCCTGTTACCCTTGTGAAAATAAAAATTTGGGGGTGAAAATATAATTTTTGTAGAAAAAATGCGATTTTTTATTTTCACAGCTCTACGTTATAAACTTCTGTGAAGCACCTGGGGGTTCAAAGTGCTCACCACACATCTAGATAAGTTCCTTAAGGGGTCTAGTTTCCAAAATGGTGTCACTTGTGGGGGGTTTCCACTGTTTAGGCACATCAGAGGCTCTCCAAACACGACATGGCGTCCGATCTCAATTCCAGCCAATTCTGCATTGAAAAAGTCAAACGGTGCTCCTTCTCTTCCAAGCCCTGCCATGTGCCCAAACAGTGGTTTACCCCCACATGTGGGGTATCGGCGCATTCAGGAGAAATTGCACAACAAATTTTGTGGTTCATTTTCTCTTTTTACACTTGTGAAAATAAAAAAAATTGGTTCTGAAGTAAAATGTTTGCAAAAAAAAGTTAAATGTTAATTTTTTCCTTCCACATTGTTTCAGTTCACGTAAAGGGTTAATAAACTTCTTGAATGTGGTTTTGAGCACCTTGAGGGGTGCAGTTTTTAGAATTGTGTCAAGTTTGGGTATTTTCTGTCATGTACACCCCTCAAAGTGACTTTAAATGTGAGATGGTCCCTAAAAAAAATGGTTTTGTAAATTTTGTTGTAAAAATGAGAAATCGCTGGTCAATTTTTAACCCTTATAACTTCCTAACAAAAAAAAAAATGTGTTTCCAAAATTGTGCTGATGTAAAGTAGAGATGTGGGAAATGTTATTTATTAACTATTTTTTTGTGACATATCTCTCTGATTTAAGGGCATAAAAATTCAAAGTTTGAAAATGGCAAAATTTCAATTTTTTTTGCAATATTTCCGTTTTTTTTCATAAATAATCGCAAGTAATATCGAAGAAATGTTACCACTAGCATGAAGTAGAATATGTCACGAAAAAACAATCTCAGAATCAGGATCCGTTAAAGCGTTCCAGAGTTATAACCTCATAAAGTGACAGTGGTCAGAATTGTAAAAATTGGCTCGGTCATTAAGTACCAAATTGGCTCTGTCACTAAGGGGTGAAAGAGGTTGTCCACTAATTGATTGTCTATCATTAGAATAGGTCATAAATATCTGATTGGTGGGGATTGGTACCGAACACTTACTTTTCTTGCACAGACACCAAACACGGACTTCATCAGGAAGTCTGTGTTACTGTTCAGGTTCGGCTGCCCAAACACCAGGTGTTTTTCACTCTGTCATGTGCATGACATGGCAGCAAACAACGCTTCTGATCGGCTGTAAAATCATCACCGCCAGTCAGACAGATGCGGTTCCCACAATGTCAAATGACAGCGTAAGCTCGCAGCTATGATTGGAGGTATAAAGTTTACTTCCAGTCATTGGTGTTGGCTGATGGGACTACTTCTCCCATCAGCCGACGCCTGCTGCCACTAGTAACAGTGAGAATAGGAGCGGCTGATAGGAGTATTCACCTGGGCTGTAAATAAATAATTAAAAAAAAAAACTGTGTGAGTTCCCCTGTATTTTTGATAACCAGCCAGGCAAAACTGACAACTTGGAGCAGCAAGCCTCAGCTGTCAGCTTCTGCAAGACTGGTTGTCAAGAATAGAGAGGTCCCCACTCTGATTTTTGTAATTATTTAAATAAATAATTCAAAAAAACTGCAGGGGACCCCCCATTTTTGACAGCTAGCCATGCTAAAGAAGACAGCTGGGGGCTAGTATTCTCAGGCTGGTAAGGTGCCATGGATATTGCCTCCCCAGCCTTGAAATAGCAGCCTGCAGCCGCCCAGAAAAGGTGCATCTATTAGATGCCCCAATTCTGGCGCTTTGCCACTGCTCTTCCTACTTGCCCTGTAGCGGTGGCAAGTTAGGTTCATACTTGTGAGGTGAAAGTCACCTTTGTATTGTCAGGTGACAGCAAGCCACCTACAGTATATATAAGACACGCATCCATTACTGATACTATAGTTGTATGGATTACGGTGTGGGACAGGTGAGGGATATTGTTGTTTTTCATTTTTGTTTGATTACAGGAGATGAGGAATTCAATGGAATGGGCGTTAGGTGAGTATAACTGCTATGTCTAGGCTGGGGGGCAACATTCAGTGGGGAAAAAAAGTATTTAGTCAGCCACCAATTGTGCAAGTTCTCCCACTTAAAAAGATGAGAGAGGCCTGTAATTGACAAAATAATAATCTTTATTTTTATATAGCGCTAACATATTCTGCAGCGCTTTACAGTTTGCACACATTATCATCGCTGTCCCTGGTGGGGCTCACAATCTAAATCCCCTATCACTATGTCTTTGGAACGTGGGAGGAAACCGGAGAAAACCCACACAAACACAGGAAGAACATACAAACTCCTTGCAGATGTTGTCAATGGTGGGATTTGAACCCAGGACTCCAGCTCTGCAAGGCTGCAGTGCTAATCACTGAGCCTCAACTATGAGAGTGAAAATGAGAAACAAATCCAGAAAATCACTTTGTCTGATTTGGCAAGATGGATTTTGCAAATTATGGTGGAAAATAAATATTTGATCACCTGAAAACATGCCAGATTTCTGGCTCTCACAGACCTGTAACTTCTCCTTTAAGAGGCTCCTCTGTCCTCCACTCATTACCTGTAGTAAAGGCACCTGTTTGAACTTATTATCAGTATAAAAGACACCTGTCCACAACCTTAATCAGTCACACTCCAAACTCCAATATGGTGAAGACCAAAGAGCTGTTGAAGGGCACCAGAAACAAAATTGTTGCCCTGCACCAGGCTGGGAAGACTGAATCTGCAATAGGCAAGCAGCTTAGTGTGATTAAATCAGCTGTGGGAGCAATAAAAAACAAAATGGAAAACATACAAGACAACTGATAATCTCCCTTGATCTGGGGCTCCAAGATCTCACCCTGTGGGGTCAAAATGATCACAAGAATGGTGACCAAAAATCCCAGAACCACATGGGGGACCTAGTGAATGACCTGCATAGAGCTGGGACCACCGTAACAAAGGCTACCATCAGTAACAAACTACGCCGTCAGGGACTCAGATCCTGCAGTGCCAGATGTGTCCCCCTGCTTAAGCCAGTACATGTCCGGGTCTGTCTGAAGTTTGCTAGAAAACATTTGGATTATCCAGAGGAGGATTGGGAGAATGTCATATGGTTTGATGAAACAAAAGTAGAAACAAGTCTCGTCGTGTTTGGAGGAGACAGAATTCTGAGCTGCATCCAAAGAACATCATACCTACTGTGAAGCATGGGGGGTGGCAACATCATTCTTTGGGGCTGTTTCTCTGCCAAGGGACCAGGATGACTGATCCATGTACAGTACAGACCAAAAGTTTGGACACACCTTCTCATTTAAAGATTTTTCTGTATTTTCATGACTATGAAAATTGTACATTCACACTGAAGGCATCAAAACTATGAAATAACACATGTGGAATTATATAACAAAAAAATGTGAAACAACTGAAATTATGTCTTATATTCTAGGTTCTTCAAAGTAGCCACCTTTTGCTTTGATTACTGCTTTGCACACTCGGCATTCTCTTGTTGAGCTTCAAGAGGTAGTCACTGGGAATGGTCTTCCAACAATCTTGAAGGAGTTCCCAGAGATGCTTAGCACTTGTTGACCCTTTTGCCTTCACTCTACAGTCCAGCTCACCCCAAACCATCTCGATTGGTTTCAGGTCTGGTGACTGTGGAGGCCAGGTCATCTGGCGTAGCACCCCATCACTCTCATTCTTGGTCAAATAGCCCTTACATAGGCTGGGGGTGAGTTTGGGGTCATTGTCCTTTTGAAAAATAAATGATGGTCCAACTAAACGCAAACCGGATGGAATAGCATGCCGCTGTAAGATGCTGTGGCAGCCATGCTGGTTCAGTATGCCTTCAATTTTGAATAAATCCCCAACAGTGTCACCAGCAAAGAACCCCCACACCATCACACCTCCTCCTCCATGATTCACGGTGGGAACCAGGCATATAGAGTCCATCCGTTCACCTTTTCTGCGTCGCACAAAGACACGGTGGTTGGAACCAAAGATGTGTTCTTTAGCCCAAACAAGTCTCTTCTGCTTGTTGCCTGTCCTTAGCAGTGGTTTCCTAGCAGCTATTTTACCATGAAGGCCTGCTGCACAAAGTCTCCTCCTAACAGTTGTTATAGAGATGTGTCTGCTGCTAGAACTCTGTGTGGCATTGACCTGGTCTCTAATCTAAGCCGGTGTTAACCTGCGATTTCTGAGGCTGGTGACTCGGATAAATGTATCCTCAGAAGCAGAGGTGACTCTTGGTCTTCTTTTCCTGGGGCGGTCCTCATGTGAGCCAGTTTCTTTGTAGCGCTTAATTTCAGTTGTTTCACACTTTTTTGTTAAGTATATAATTCCACATGTGTTAATTCATAGTTTTGATGAATGTACAATTTTCATAGTCATGAAAATACAGAAAAATCTTTAAATGAGAAGGTGTGTCCAAACTTTTGGTCTGAACTGTACATGAAAGAATGAATGGGGCCATGTATCGTGAGATTTTGAGCGCAAAACTCCTTCCATCAGCAAGGGCATTGAAGATAAAACATGGATGGGCCTTTTAGCATGATAATGATCGCAAGCACACTGCCAGGGCAACGAAGGAGTGGCTTCGTACGAAGCATATGAAGGTCCTGGAGTAGCCTAGCCAGTCTCCAGATCTCAACCCCATAGAACACCTTTGGACGGCGTTGAAAGTCCGTGTTTCCCAGCGAAAGGCCCAAAACATCACTGCTCTAGAGGAGATCTGCGTGGAGGAATGGGCCAACAGTGTGTGCCAACCTTGTGAAGATTTACAGAAAACATTTGATCTGTGTCATTGCCAACAAAGGATATATAACAAAATATTGAGATGAACTTTTGTTAATGACCAAATACTTATAATAATTTGGAAAATAAATCTTATCAAATCAGACAAGGTGATTTTCTGGATTCGTTTCCTCATTTTGACTCTCATAGTTGTGATCTACCTATGATGTCAGCTACAGGCCTCTCTCATCTTTTTAAGTGGGAGAACTTGCACAATTGGTGGCTGACTAAACACTTTTTTTCCCCACTGAACACGTCCCCAGCCTAGAAATGGCAGTTAAACTCACCTAATGCCCATTCCATTGAATGACTCATCTCCTGTAACAAAAATAAAAACAACAATATCCCTCACCTGTCCGTTGTTGTGTCCCACACCATAATCCATGTCTGGGAGATAAACAGTTTTCTACCTGGACAGTGCCAATATGTGACCGTCCAGGCTGAGAATCACTGATGAATGAGCTGCTGCGAATGCAGCATCAGTGACTAGCGGTGATGTCATCAAGGTTACTGCCAGTCACTGAGGCTGCATTCTCAGCCAGGAAAATGAACTGCAGTGATGTCAGTGAAATTACCGCTGTGAGATAGCGCTACTGCATGTGTTGGGGGACACTCGCTTAGCAACGGGACTAAGTCACACAGGCACGTTTTTCTCACAAAAACAGTCCATGCGGTTTATTATGACATCATAAACCGGGTCATGCACAGTCCATTACACTTCATAGAACACAATAGGCACCAACAGGTGACATTAAGTTGTGACTTTAACTTCGATATTTCATATACGGCTTTTAACTCACAGTTCAGACACTACAACCATCAGCCCTCCTTGACTAGTTCCTGGGGGTGTCCGTACGCCGTATCAATGTCTCTAGTCATATAGCGCACACGACATTGATTCGTTGTCTTTAAACACGTTAGACCTTACTTCGTCCAGTTACCGTGGGAGACCACATAGTTCATTACTGACCCCCTGTCAGTGCACACAGTTCCCTATACTCTGGGTTATCTTCCAGGAGCTCCTGCTCCACACGCTGACTCCTGTCAGTCCTCTCTCTCTCAGGGAAGCTGCCAACCTGGGATCACCATCCTGGACAATGCCTTGCTCACAAGGCCACCAGACAGTCCAGATCCTCAGATGGGCTGTAGCTCCCCAGTGCAGTGCCGTTGCAGATTCTGCATCCACTCCTTCCCATGTGCTCTTTAGGAAGCCTACTCCCAGGACTTCCAACACAGGCCACTCAGTGCGCTATTCAAGACGTCCGTCCCCACCTGGGACTGTCCAACACACAAGTCTCTAAGTGCACTGTTCAGGGATCTGATCCTACTCCCAGGATCTCCCAACACACCAGGTCTTCAGATCCACGGCCTCACAGTGCGTTATTCATGGATCCAGTCCACACTCAGGACCTCCCAACACACAAACCGTCCAGGATCTACACAGTCTCCATTACAGAGACCACTCACCACCACGTGACCACACCATGGTCCCATTATGTAGTTGTAACCACTCCCATAGATGGGTGGTGTGTGTGTGGCTAGTCCAACCTGCCCAGATCTCAAACTAGCCCAATAAGCCTCCCTTCATAACTATACAAACACTTGTGGGACTACAGGTCCCAGAACAACATTACTTCAGGCTTACAGCGCAGACTCCCTCTGCGACACACATAGGCCATTTACAATTCTGCCAGTCTCTGTTTCACCATCAATACAACCACCGATATGCCTCCATGCTTATCCTGAGGAGCACACACAGCGCCCCCTAGCTGCAACAGGGGTCACTGCATCACACCGCTCGCACAGTCAGAAAGTCACCGTGAGAATACCAGCCCCCACTGTTTGCTTTAGCTGTTTTTAATTATTTATTTACAGCTCATATGCCAGATGATGAATACTCCATAAGCCGCTCTTGCTCTCACTGTTATTAGTGGCAGCAGGCATCGGCTAATGGGAGCAGTAGTCCCATCAGCTGACAACAGTGACCGGAGGTAAACTTTATACTTCTGATCTCAGCTGCTGGCTCACACTGTCTTTTGACACCGTGAGAACCACGTCTGTCTGACTGACTGTGATGATTTTACCGCTTATCAGAAGTAGTGTTTACCGCACTGTCATGCACATCACAGTGTGGCAAACACTGGATGTTTCGGCCCCCCATTCAACTGAATGAGGTCCGGGTTCGGGCCCGGGTGCTGTTGTGGTATACGAATCTGAACTTTTTGCAACTGTTTGACTGGACCCAAACATCCAGGTGTTCGCCCATCTCTAGTGAGGATGCGACACCTGACCATGCAGCAGCTGCTTTAGGTTCCCGGCTCTAAGTACCCTGTTCAAATCAGTAGGGGGTGGATTGCAGTACCCAGCCACGGCCACTATCAGTAGACAGAGCAGCTCTGCAACTGAGCAGTTCTGATCGCCGCTGGCATGTAGAGTAGCTGATTGGCCAGGTTGCAAAGTGTTGAACCCCCACCGATCAGACATTGATAAACTATCCTAAGGATAGGCCATCAACGCTGAAGTAGTGAACTACCTCTTTAAAACTCACTAGCAGTTTCTTCATTATTTAATGAAGTGAATGCAAGAAAATTATAGCAAAAAATGTCACAAAAAACACAAAAAATGCTCCAAAAAAGCGCTGGTGAGCAAAATCATTGGAAAAATGCTCATTAAATGACTAAAAAAAGAGCAGAAAAGACACTTCAGGAAGAAAAAAAACAGCATGATAATATTCATGAAGCCTAAGTTTAAAGCTGATCATACACATTAAATGGATTTCAACTAAACGATGCTTTGAAGCCAACACAGCTGACTCTCCCATACACAGGAGCACTCAGTTGGCTGAGTGCTCCTGTGTTCTTTATGATCTGACATGTCTGCAGACGACTTATCTCCAGGAGAGCAATGTGATCTGCCCGATTCACATCTCCCCTGACCATCAGTCTGTAGGTGCCTCCTTACACATTAGACAACTGATCAAACCCATCAATATCAGTGGGCAGACATTAGTCTGTATATGAGGACCTTAAGTTCATTTTTACTGGAATAACAGATTTCCCATTCTGATTTTTGCATCGAAAACCGTGGATGAATAAGTAGTGTGGCACCCCAGGATTTATGGTACCACAGTGATGCTGCCTTCCTCCCAGGGAGGGTAGTGCCATGCCTGGAGACAAGTGGGATCTCTTTGGCAGGTAAATCTAACACACAACATATTCTAACTCCAGACCAGAAGGGGGAGCTCAAAACCCTGTTTTAGAGGAACTTCCTTGATATCCATCCTGGTCTGGAGGAGGAGTTAGTTCAGTCTGGAGAAGACAGCGAAGGGAGAGGAGTGATTAGGAGCTCAAGGAGGCTGCGATTGGGCTTCCTGTGAGCCAGAGCACAGAAGCGGGGCATCGGGAGCCCGAAATTGTGGATAACTGCAAGGTCCACAGTAGAACCAGAGGGCATAGGACTGTATGTTAATTGCCCATACCATACCTGAGGTACAGCAGCAGTTAGAGCCTGGAGTCACCCTATTGGAGACCCCTAAGAGAACAGCTAAAGCTGCCTGCCATACAGGTACTGTCCCAGGACAGGAGAGGGAAAGGTGTACCTTACCAGCGAACTACAGGTAGCAAGGGACCAGAAAACCAGCACATAAAGGAAGGCTCCCAACCTGACCTGCCAAGGGAGATTACTACTTGTTTTTAGGGTGCCTAGACTCCTTTTTACACCTGTTGCCAGCACCCTGGACTGAAGCCTGTTACCATCAGTAAACCAGGTAAAGACTGCAACTCACCATCCTTGCCATACACCTTGGGAGCCCTGGGGACCCCGCTTTACCTGTGGGAAGCATCACCATCTTGCTGCAACAACATCACCCCAGAGGACCCCTTTAAGCAGCGTTGGTCCCTCTGACCGAGAGCCACAGGTGGCGTCACGAATAAACTTTATTACCAAATTCCCTTTAAAGACTTTTCCCCTTTTAAGTGAGCGCCCAGGCCACGGACCGGGTCGCAGCCACCGTGACATCCCCTTTATGTGTGACCGGACCCAGTACCAAGTATCCCCATTGCCCTGGTGGGCGACTCAGTAGCATCAAAGTGGATGAGATTTAACCCTTATCCGGCTGAATAGGTACAATTGTAACTATTCCGTTTTAAAATTGCAATAACTTTTTTTTGAAAAGACGTAGAGGGCTGAAATTTCGTGACATCTCTACATTTTTGGTCCAGAATATATTGGCCAAATTTCAATAAAATATCTCCACCCGCTTCCGAGATAAGGGGTCGAGATCTTTTTGCATCCATAACAAGCTGCATAGGTACAAATGTACCTCATATATTTTGAATGAAGATAATGCAAGGGAAAAAGCATAAATTTTTTTTTAATGATAATGCTATTTAACTATTATAAACAAGTAAAAAACTGTTCATTTACATTATAAAAGAAAATGTAAGAAACTTTTTTTTATTGATTTTCTTTGCAAGTAATGCATGTTGGCTTTGCTACAGAGTGTTCATCGCAAATGGGTTTCACACAAACCACACAAGACTTTCTAGTCTTGCGTTGTTTTCGCCTCAGGTCTCTGCAGACATAGCAACTACCAACAACAGGGGAGGGTCCACGACTACCATGAGGTATGTTGGGGCCAGCTGCTGGCTGCGATGCTACCACAATGCATCGTCCAAGCACCATTTCTACTGCACCTCGAAGAAAATGGTTTCTCATTATCATTTTGTTTGTACTACGATCTTCAATTGCAATCATACACAGCTGATTTGCGAGATCTTTCAGGAACTTTCTTCGTTGATCCTTTGCCCTGAAGCTTGGATTGTGTTCTCTGTAGATGATGTAGGATGCTAACCCACTGACATCAATCATATTGTAGAAAAATGCCAAAGTCCAACGTGATGTTCGTCGTTTCACAGTGTACTCTCCCAACATTTTATCCATAACATCAACGCCACCTTTTGTTATGTTGTAGTATTTTATTATCTCTGGCTTGGCTGCTAGTGTCTCTTCAACTTCTCCCGTCATGTGCATAGATGATAGAAGCACGACTGATTTGTTCTTCTTTGGTACATATGAACAGACTGTTGCATCATGATTGTAGGCAAAATTTGTCGAGTTTACAGGCCTTTCTTTGGCAGGCTGCATGTTGCTAGGTAGGAACCTTTTGTTTTTTCTTACTGTACCAACTAGTGTCATGTTCCAGGAGTTCAATACCTTAGCTAGTTCCATGGTTGTAAAGAAGTTATCGGTGGTGACATTTCTTCCAGAGCCTTTATACGAGCTCACTAGGTCCAATACTGTTCGTTCTCCAATGTTTACTTGTCGAGGACCATCAGTTGGTTTCCCAGTGTAGAGCTGACCTTGTAAAGGGTAGGCATTTGATGAGTCACAAGCCCAGAAAATCTTTATGCCATATTTAGCTGGTTTTGAAGGTATATACTGGGTAAATTTAGTATGACCTCTAAATGGAAATAATTGCTCGTCGACGGTGATACAATGATATGGCTTGTAGGCTCTCTCCAGATTACTGTTCAGCATTGTCCAGATGTCCCGTATTGGTGCAGCTTTATCTGTTTGCACACGTTCTGCACGTGTATTTTCGTTGTCAAACCTGATAAATCTGAGTATCATCTTGAAGCGATCACGAGACATGGCTGCACGTATAAGAGGCAGAGCAGCAACATTCCACATTTCCTCCAGATTCTCTTTGTTGGCTCTGTGCACACCAGCAGCAATCAGTATGCCCAAAAATGCATGAAGTTCAGTTTCAGTAAATTGCTTGAATGTTTTTTGTGGTGGCCGTTTGGAAGAATCAGGAAAACGTTGTACCAGTTCGTTGTTGTAAGCATCACAAACTCTCTTGGCCTTTCGATTCGTTTCCCGTAATATGATGTCACACATCTCGGGAGTCATGATGGACTTGAATAGCTCTTTTGCTGTGTATAGGTTGCTGATTGCTGCAGGGCCACCTCTTTGTCGTAGGACATTACGAGATTTTGTTTGTGCATTTGGCAGTGGATTACTGCACCATTGAGTTTCATCCTTAGCAGTCCAAATGTCGCCTGCACTTTGAGGCACAGAATCATCCTCAACACTTTCGTCTGATTCGTATTCATTTTCATGCTCTATGACCATTTCTTGTTCAATGTCTGAATCTTCTTCAGTAACATCCACTTGTGGTACATAGTTTTCATCATCAGATGCAACATATGGTTCATCCTCATGCTCAGAATCAGATTCTTCTAGCATTCGCATTATTTCGTCAGACGTAAATCTGTAAATATGAAAAAATGTAAAATAAATAATTTTCCGAAATACTACATTATTGGCTTTTCACAAAATTATACTAACCTGCAAACACGTTTTCTTGGATTATGGCGGAAACTAGATCCAGCATTACTATCACTCATGATGACTTGCTAGATGAATTTTGGCTTCGTATTTTGTGCTGAATATAAATAAAACATCGTAAAACAATATGTAGATACTAATTATTATCCATTTTTCGTATAAAAATTATACCTATAGTGATAAGTTTCATACAAAATATATGTAAGCCAAGTCCAGGCTGAAAGACAATTTGACTGTTCTGTCCCCACATAATGAGAATAAAGGTATAACTGGCTGTTAGATGCTGTGAGACTTTCCTACCTTCGTTTCCAAGAAATTGAAGACTTCACAAGCCTAGAAATGTGTGCTCACAGCAATGAGATGAACAGCAAAATGGCTAATGAGAGGAGGGAGGCAGGAAGACAAGTAGAAGCCACTCCCAGTTTGAATTAACTTAATTGACAGCAACATAAGTGACCAGTAACAACACTGAACAATAGATATCAGCATAACATTTGTAGCTGAATTAACTTTAGTTTCTGAAACCAAGTAAAGTCTTCCCACAGTGGAGGTATATGTGAAGGTACAATTGTACCTATGCAGCCTGTTAAGGTTGTAAAATTATGCAGCCTGACAAGGGTTAAGCAAGTCTTATTCATATGCTACAGACATTGACCATACAAAAAATTACCTGTTGTATGCGTACATTTTCAAAAGCTAAAAGCAGTTTACCACATAATGTCACAATCAGGGCTGGACTGGCCATCGGGCACTTCTGGCAAATGCCAGAAGGGCCGGTGCCAGTAGTGGGCCGCTCGATCCATGCACGCTGTCACCGGCGCCAGTACCGACTCACCCCCCCCATGACGCCATGATGGAGGGGAGAGCGTCTGCTGACGCTCCCTCTCCCATCATTCCCCGCTCTGCCTCTGACGCTGCGGGTGCGCGATGACGTCATATCATCGCATACCACCTATGTGCCGGGCAGACTGCGGCCGATGAGACCAGAGACAGGAGCAAGGCGGGGCACGAGGAGAGGTGAGGATTGTATGGGTTTTTTTTAATATATCAATGAGTGATAACTGGATTGTGGGGCTATTGGGGGGGCGCTACATTACATTCTATGGGGGGGCTGTATTACATTCTATGGGGGTTGTATTATATTCTATGGGGGACTGTTTTACATTCTATGGGGGGCTGTATTACATTCTATGGGGGGGCTGAATTACATTCTATGGGGGAGCTGTATTACATTCTATGGGGGTTGTATTATATTCTATGGGGGCTGTATTACATTCTATGGGGGGCTGTATTACATTATATGGGGGGTTGTATTATATTCTATGGGGAGCTGTATTACATTCTATGGGGGGTTGTATTATATCCTGTGGGGGGCTGTATTACATTCTATGAGGAAGGATTGCATCATACTCTTTTATGGGGCTACATTATGTTCTATGGGGAGGTAGGCTGAATTATATTCTATATTAAATGTATTCTATGTATTAAATTTATTATATTCTATGAGTGGTGATTGCATCATGCTTTATGAGGGGGCTACATTATATTCTATGGGGAGCTGCATTATACTGTATGAGGAAGGCTGCATTGTATTCTATGGAGGGGCTACATTATATTCTATGGGGGGCTGCATTATGCTCTATGAGGGGGCTACCATATATTATATATGCAGGGGCTGCATCATACTATACTAGATGGTGGCCCGATTCTAATGCATCGGGTATTCTAGAATATGTATGTAGTTTATGAAGATTTCAGAATAATGCAATGAATACACAGGATTTGGCTGGCCGGGCGAGACCAATTAGCGAAGCATGGTTCAAATCCTGCGCCAATTCGCGGCTGGACTGCGTCTGTCACTGATTGTTCATGGCCGGCTGGGCGCGAACAATCAGTGAAGCCAGGGCCGCTGCAGGTTTTTGAGGGACCCGGGGCGAAAGAGTCTCATAGCTCACATAGCATATAACAAAGCCCACATAGTATATAGCACAGCCACATAGTATATAGCACAGCCACGTAGTATATAGCACAGCTACATAGTAATAACACAACCACGCAGTATATAGCACAGCCATGTAATATATAGCACAGCCACATAGTGTATTGTACAGCCACATAGTATATTGCACAGCCACGTAGTATATAGCACAGCCCACGTAGTATATTGCACAGCCACATAGTATATAGCACAGCCACATAGTATATTGCACAGCCACGCAGTATATAGCACAGTCCACGCAGTATATAACACAGCCCACGTAGTATATAGCACAGCCCACGTAGTATATAGCACAGCTCACGCAGTATATAACACAGCCCACACAGTATATAACACAGCCCATGTAGTATATAGCACAGTCCACATAGTATATAGCACAGCCACGTAGTATATTGCACAGCCACGTAGTATATAGCACAGCCCACATAGTATATAGCACAGCGACGTAGTATATAACACAGCCCACACAGTATATAACACAGCCCATGTAGTATATAACACAGCCCACGTAGTATATAGCAATGTGGGCACCATATCCCTGTTAAAAAAAGAATTAATATAAAAAATAGTTATATACTCAACTTCCGGCGGCCCCCGAATCCAGCCCAGGCCTTTAGAGATGCTCCTCGCGATGCTCTGTTCCCAGTAATGCCTGGCGGCAATAACCCATGATGATGTAGCGGTCTCGCGCGACTGCTACGTCATCTGGGGTCATTGCAGCAATGCATTCTTGGGACCAGAGGGACGCGAGGAGCGGGAAAGGCTGCCGCGGACGCCGGAAGGTGAGAATATAATTAGTTTTTTTTTTAATTATTATTTTTAACATTATATGTTTTTACTATTGATGCTGCATAGAGCAGTGACGGTAGTTACAATACCGCTCTTCACAGTCGCCGAGCTCAGCGCAAGACTTGGAATATCTGAAGAGCGGTGACATTACTGATGTCACCGCTCTTCAGAGTCACCGGGTCTCGTGCTGTGCAGCGGAACCAAAAGTGGCTGTAGGCAAAGTTTATGGAGCATCAGAATGAGGTTCCATAGCCTTTGGTCGCCTCAATACCTTCATTATCTACGAGATCCAGTTATGTAGGTAAAGTAGCAGCTTTTCTTGGTACTGCAACTAAAAGCAATAAATAGGACTGAGCTGTAATGATGGATACAGCTGTGATTATATTTTATATAGTCGTGTTAGGGTACCGTCACACAGTGCAATTTTGATCGCTACGACGGTACGATTCGTGACGTTCTAGCGATATCCATACGATATCGCAGTGTCTGACACGCAGCAGCGATCAGGGATCCTGCTGAGAATCGTACGTCGTAGCAGATCGTATGGAACTTTATTTCGTCGCTTGATCACCCGCTGACATCGCTGGATCGTTGTGTGTGACAGCGATCCAGCGATGCGTTCGCTGGTAACCAGGGTAAACATCGGGTAACTAAGCGCAGGGCCGCGCTTAGTAACCCGATGTTTACCGTGGTTACCAGCGTAAAAGTAAAAAAAAACAAACCGTACATACTCACCATCTGATGTCCGTCAGGTCCCTTGCCGTCCGCTTCCCGCTCTGACTGTCTGCCGGCCGGAAAGTGAGAGCACATCACAGCGGTGACGTCACCGCTGCACTCTGCTCTCACTGTACGGCCGGATCTGTCAGAGCAGGAAGCGGACGGCAAGGGACCGGACGGACATCAGATGGTGAGCATGTACGGTTTTTTTTTTTTTACTTTTACGCTGGTAACCACGGTAAACATCGGGTTACTAAGCGCGGCCCTGCGCTTAGTTACCCGATGTTTACCCTGGTTACCCGGGGAGTTCGGCATCGCTCCAGCGCCGTGATTGCAACATGTGACCGCAGTCTACGACGCTGGAGCGATAATCATACGATCGCTGCGACGTCACGGATCGTGCCGTCGTAGCGATCAAAATTGCACTGTGTGACGGTACCCTTACACTCCACTCACTTCTTGTAACCTACAAGTGTACAAAGATATTATACAGTCACCATGTGACAAGTGGGCCTGTGTAACTTCAAATGCCAGGGCTGAATTGTAGTCCCAGTCCGGCCCTGGTCACGATTGTGTTTTTTTCACATTTAACTTATCTGTTTTCCAACAGTTATCTCTCCCAACTTTCCTGCAAACATGCATGCTTGACCTACCGCTGAAGAGAGGGACACAAGCCACGGTCTCACCGTGCTTGGCCAGCCACAATGATGTACATTTTGCTAATAAACCTAAATAGCTATGGGGGGTGAATATTTTTTTTTTATTGCAACTATAAATACTGTACATAAAGAGCTGCTAAGCTTCACCAAGGACAACAATAAAGAGCCACAGTACATTAGAGTGGATATCATTGCTCTACAAGTATGTCCTAGATAACCTTTGTGTCTGGATGACATGCACATTACCCTCAACAGAGAATTTTTAAGTGACCTATCATCATTGCCTCCTCCAACACTATATACAGAGTCTTTGTTCTCCAGACGGCTCTGCTAGATCACATAAATGAGTCATTCGCTTTTCAAGTTAGTGATTTCATTTGTAACTGACGTAATTCTCAACTTAAACCCCCTGTGATGGCCAGCTGTTCCAAATTATTTGGTAGAGTTATATTCCTCCATTCATTTTAAGGCACCACATTTGCTCCTATACAGACAGTTTACTAACCCAGCCAGGGGTCTTGATCTTTTAACATGCTCAGCAACATTTCCACTTAGGCATAACATGTACAATCATTAGTAGGATGGTAAATAACTGCATATAAATCTTAAATATACCGTAATTCCCTTTTTAAATACTAATAAAAGCAGCAATTAAAAGAATTCACTGAGTTCTTATGTTAATCAAGCTGCAAAACAAAAGTGTTATTTTGCAGTATGGAACTAGCCTATTTTGGACCTTCAGAACTGAGTGATTTTTTTTTCATCCATTTTTTAATCATGGATATATATCAAGAGTCACACCTTTTTTAGCTTTTTGTTGAAAATTAATATAAGGGATTTTTTTTGCAGAACATGCTATAGGTTTTTTCTCCCTTTTTGAGGTACCTACAATGATTATGTTGATACATGTATTTTGCACAGGAGCAATTCATTTACATGTTTGCTTTTTTTCTGTGGACAGTTACAACTGTGGCAGTACCATGATTCTGTAGAATATCGGTTGGATAGAATGTCACATGGCCAGAAGTATTTTATTCTGCATGTTTCCATCCCCAAAAAGTGTTTTTTACATGGCGGCAATGACAATATAGTTTTTTTTGCCTAAAATACAAAGAAAATTATCATCTTTAACTTTAGCTCTTTTGGAGGTCCTTTCATCTTAACTTGCTTAACTGATCACAATAACAGCAATTTTGACCAGGGGTGCCCAAACTTTTACATGCCACTGTACATTAGAAAAAACTTGAAAAATTGAAAAGTATGTATGTATATGCATTAACTGTATATATTGTAAGATAGCGCTTACCGCATGTGTTGGGGGACACTCGCTTTGCAACGGGATTCAGTCACACAGGCACGTTTTTCTCTATTAAACAGTCTATGCAGTTTATTATGGCATCATAAACCGTGTCATGCACAGTCCATTACACTTCATGGAACACAATAGGCACCAACAGATGCGATTAAGTTGCAGCTTTAACTTAGATATTTCATATACGGCTTTAACTCACAGACACTAAACATGCTGGACCTCTCACTTCATCAAGTTACCATGGGTGACCGTACACGGAACAGTTCATCAATGTCCATGGAACACAACAAGCACCAACAGTCTGTTCCACTGGCAGATACTTCTCTGCCGTTATGATAGCCCCCTTCCCGGGTGTTACCTTTCTGGAGCTCCTGCTCCACACGCTGACCTCCTGTCAGTCCTCTCTCCTCCAGTGAAAACTGCCGAACTGGGATCACCAACTTGCCTGGCAGGCACACATCAGTCAGTCCAGATCCTCAGACAGGCTGTAGCTCCCCCAATGCAGTACCGTTGCAGACTCTGCATACACACCTTCCCATGTGCTCTTCAGAAAGTCCTACTCCCAGGACTTCCAACACAGGTCACTGTGTGTGCTGTTCAGGACGTCCGTCCCCAACACACAAGTCTCTCAGTGCGCTTATCAGGGATCCGATCCTACTCCAAGGATCTCCCAACACAGCAGTCTTCCAGATCCACGACCTCTCAGTGCACTGTTAAGGAATCCAGTCCACACACAGGACCTCCCAACACACAAGCCGTCCAGGATCTGTAGACTCTCCATTACAGAGAGCACAGAGACCATTACAGACTCCATTGCAGAGTCCATTCCAGCCCATGTGATCACACCATGGTCACATTATGTAGTTGTAACCACTCCCATAGATGGGAGGTGTGGGTGGCTAGTTCGACCTGCACAGCTCTCAAACTAGCCCAGTAAGCCTCCCTTCACAACTAAACAAACACTTGTGGGACTAAAGGTCCCAGAACATTATTTCAGGCTTACAGCGCAGACTCCCTCTGTGACACATACCGGCCATTTACAATCCTGCCGGTCACTATTTCATTATCACCATTATAACCACAGATGCGCCTTCATGCATATCCTGAGGAGCACACACAGAGCCCCCTAGCTGCAACAGGGGTCACTGCATCACTATATATATATTGTGGTGCAGTGACCAATCTTACAGTCAGGGGGCGCTGCGTGTGCACTTCAAGATGCACTTGGAGGCATAGTTGTGATGAGATTGGAGGATCAAACTAGCCTCACACAGCCACACTCCCACCCAGGGGAATGGTTACAGGTATGTAATGTGACCAAGGTGTGGGTCACATGGTTCCTGTGTTTGGATCTGAATGGTCCAAGTGCAAGGCCCTGGAAGCCTGTATGGAAATCCTGGGAATTCCTGAATAGCACATGGTTGGGCTTTGGCACTGAGTGGCCTGTGTGCTGTAGGACCTGAACGGTCAGTGTTGGAGGCTCCCAAGAGTGGAGTCGTCCTGGAAGCACTGTGAGACCGCTGACCTGGACAGTCCGTGTTGAGGACCTGGGACTGACGTGGAGTCTACCTGCGGAGCAGGAGGTCCTGAGAGGTAACCCCTGGTATGGGGAAAAGTACTGTGTGCGCTAACATAGGACAGTTGCTGAAATGTGTAGTCACCCGATGCCTGGAGAGATACAGGCCTGAATAATGAATGATTTGTAAAGACAGATATGATGAGGTAAAGGACTACGTGAGGTCTGTGATACGTAACATGGCCTACAGTGGTTTATGCTGAGAGTATAATAAACCACATGGACTGTTAATGTGAAAAACCATGCCTGTCTATGATTATTCTGCTGCCAAGCGAGTGTCCCCAAGACACGTAGTGGGTGGAATGCTACAATATATATAGTAGCTGTACTACCTGGCTTCGCCCGGGTTAATAACTGCTGTTAGCAAAATAGAATGTGTTAACAAAAATTTATTCTGCACACAAAAACTACAAAACAAATAGATAGAAATGTCATTATTAAAAGGCAAAAACTAAGCTAATAGTAGCATTTCACAACATATATTTCAACACCAGAGATATTCCACACAGATTTAACTAAGTTGGCCAAGTAATGTGAAGTAATCTTCTACTACTTATTCGAGAGCCTTTTGATAAACGACATTCTTAGTTTTTCCTTCAGGTGCAAAGACGAACAGATTTTTGGCTGTTCCAACTCTTGAACAGGCCACATAAACTTGACCATGAGAAAAGCATGGAGATTGTAAATCGATTCCAACTACTTTCAAGGACTGTCCATGAGCCTTGTTGATGGACATCGCAAATGCCAGTCGAACAGGAAACTGGAGGCGTTTAAAATCAAAAGGCAAATCAGATGGAATGAGAGAAATTGTGGGAATGAAAACTTCTTTCCCTGTGTCACATCCTGTCAAAATGGTTGTCTCAATTACATGTGGAAACAGGTTCTTAATCAAGAGTCTTGTTCCATTACACAGCTTTGGTGGATCCAAATTTTTCAATAGCAGAATAGGTGCTCCAGGTTTTAGAAAGAGGTTGTGAGGAGGAAGTCTGTCATGGTTCCCAATGGCAAGGGAACGTAGGAAACATATAAATAACGAACGAGCTCTCGGGTGATGGAAACTCGAGTTGACCGTGAGCTAAATCTACCACACAACTAACAGTAGCCAGGGAGCATACCTACGGCTTCCTAAATGCCACGCGCCAGCCGGAGGACTAACTACGCCTGGTAGAGGAAGAAACAGACCTGGCTTACCTCTAGGGAAATACCCCAAAAGATGATAGCAGCCCCCCACATGTAAAAATGGTGAATTAAGAGGAAAAGACATACACAGTATGAAAGTAGATTTAGCAAAGAGAGGTCCACTTACTAGATAGCAGAAGGATACAAAAGAGGACTTCACGGTCAACTGAAAACCCTTTCAAAAAACCATCCTGAAATTACTTTAAGACTCCTGTGTCAACTCATGACACAGGAGTGGCAATTTCAGCCCGCAAGAGCTTCCAGCTACAGAGAAATACAAAAACTGCAAACTGGACAAAAGGTACAAAACAAAAGGACAAAGTCCACTTAGCTGATCAGCAGACTAGTAGCAGGAACATGCAACCGAAGGCTCTGGTTACAATGATGACCGGCAAGGAAATGACTGGAGAGCAAGGCTAAATAGGAAACTCCCAAACACTGATGGAAGCAGGTGAACAGAAGCAGCAAAGTGCAAACAAGTCACCAGTACCACCAGCAACCACCAGGGGAGCCCAAAAAATGGATACACAACAGTACCCTCCCCTTAAGGAGGGGGCACCGAACCCTCACAAGAACCGCCAGGGCGATCTGGATGAGCCCTATGAAAGGCACGAACCAAATCCGAGGCATGAACATCAGAGGCAGTTACCCAAGAATTATCTTCCTGACCATAGCCTTTCCATTTAACCAGATATTGAAGTCTCCGTCTGGAAATACGGGAGTCCAAGATCTTCTCTACGACGTACTCCAATTCACCCTCCACCAGCACAGGAGCAGGAGGTTCAGTAGAAGGAACCACCGGTACCTCATATCTCCGCAACAACGACCGATGGAACACATTATGGATAGCGAAAGATGCCGGGAGGTCCAAACGAAAGGAAACAGGGTTAAGAATCTCCAAAATCCTATAAGGACCGATGAACCGAGGCTTAAATTTGGGAGAAGAAACCCTCATAGGGACAAAACGGGAAGACAACCACACCAAGTCCCCAACACGAAGGTGGGGACCAACACGACGACGACGGTTAGCAAACTGCTGAGTCCTCTCCTGGGACAATTCCAAATTATCCACCACTTGTCCCCAAATCCGATGCAACCGATCCACCACCGCATCCACTCCAGGACAATCCGAAGATTCAACCTGACCAGATGAAAACCGCGGATGAAACCCTGAATTGCAAAAGAAAGGAGAAACCAAAGTGGCAGAACTAGCCCGATTATTAAGAGCAAACTCCGCCAACGGCAGAAAGGCAACCCAATCATCCTGATCCGCAGACACAAAACACCTCAAATAAGTCTCCAAAGTTTGATTAGTTCGCTCCGTCTGGCCATTGGTCTGAGGATGGAATGCAGACGAAAAGGACAAATCAATGCCCAACCTGGCACAGACTGCCCGCCAAAATCTAGACACGAACTGGGTACCCCTGTCAGAAACGATGTTTTCCGGAATACCATGCAAGCAAACCACATTTTGAAAAAACAGAGGGACCAACTCAGATGAGGAAGGCAACTTAGGCAATGGCACCAAATGAACCATTTTAGAAAAACGGTCACACACCACCCAGATGACAGACATCTTCTGAGGAACAGGGAGATCCGAGATAAAGTCCATAGAGATGTGCGTCCAAGGCCTCTTAGGAATAGGCAAGGGCAACAACAACCCACTAGCCCTAGAACAACAAGGCTTGGCCCGAGCACACACATCGCAAGACTGCACAAAAACACGCACATCTCGAGACAGGGACGGCCACCAGAAGGATCTAGCCACCAAATCTCTGGTGCCAAAAATTCCCAGATGACCTGCCAGAGTAGAAGAATGAACTTCCGAGATGACTCTAGTGGTCCAATCGTCAGGAACAAACAGTCTACCAGACGGACAACGATCAGGTCTCTCCGCCTGAAATTCTTGCAAAGCACGTCGCAGATCTGGAGAGACAGCAGACAAAACCACCCCATCCTTAAGGACACCAGCAGGTTCAGAATTCCCAGGAGAGTCAGGCTCAAAACTCCTAGAAAGAGCATCTGCCTTCACATTCCTAGAACCCGGTAAGTACGAGACCACAAAATTAAACCGGGAAAAGAACAACGACCAACGTGCCTGTCTAGGATTCAGGCACCTGGCAGACTCCAAATAAATTAAATTCTTGTGATCAGTCAAAACTACCACCTGATGTCTGGCACCCTCAAGCCAATGACGCCACTCCTCAAATGCCCACTTCATGGCCAAAAGCTCCCGATTACCAACATCATAGTTTCGCTCGGCGGCCGAAAATTTTTGCGAAAAGAACGCACAAGGTCTCATCACTGAGCAGTCGGAACTTCTCTGCGACAAAACCGCCCCCGCTCCGATCTCGGAAGCATCGACCTCAACCTGAAAGGGAAGAGAAACATCAGGCTGGCGCAACACAGGGGCAGACAAAAAGCGGCGCTTAAGCTCCCGAAAGGCCTCCACAGCAGCAGGGGACCAATTGGCAACATCAGCACCCTTTTTAGTCAAATCCGTCAGAGGTTTAGCAACGCCAGAAAAACCAGCTATAAATCGAAGATAAAAATTAGCAAAGCCCAAGAATTTCTGAAGACTCTTCAGAGAAGTAGGCTGCGTCCAGTCGTAAATAGCCCGAACCTTGACAGGGTCCATCTCAATAGAAGAAGGGGAAAAAATGTACCCCAAAAAGGAAATTTTTTGAACCCCAAAAACACACTTTGAACCCTTTACACACAAAGAATTCTCGCGCAAAACCTGAAAAACCCTCCTGACCTGCTGAACATGAGACTCCCAGTCATCAGAAAAAATCAAAATATCATCCAAGTACACAATCATAAATTTATCCAAATATTCACGGAAAATATCATGCATTAAGGACTGAAAGACAGAAGGTGCATTAGAAAGGCCGAAAGGCATTACCAAATACTCAAAATGGCCCTCAGGCGTATTAAATGCGGTTTTCCACTCATCCCCCTGCTTAATTCGCACCAAATTATACGCCCCACGAAGATCAATCTTAGAGAACCACTTAGCCCCCCTTATGCGAGCAAACAAATCAGTCAGCAAAGGCAACGGATACTGATATTTGACTGTAATTTTATTCAGGAGTCGATAATCGATACAAGGCCTCAGAGAGCCATCCTTTTTAGAGACAAAGAAAAAACCGGCTCCTAAAGGTGATGAAGAAGGACGAATATGTCCCTTTTCCAGGGACTCCTTAATATACTCGCGCATAGCAGCATGTTCAGGTACAGATAGGTTAAACAAACGACCCTTTGGAAATTTACTGCCAGGAATCAGATCTATGGCGCAATCACAATCCCTGTGAGGAGGGAGTGAACCAATTTTAGGCTCTTCAAAAATATCACGATAATCAGACAAAAATGCCGGAATCTCAGATGGAATAGATGACGAAATGGACACCAAAGGAGTGTCCCCATGAGCCCCCCGACATCCCCAGCTTACCACAGACATAGCTTTCCAGTCAAGGACTGGGTTATGAGACTGTAACCATGGTAATCCAAGCACCAAAACATCATGTAAATTGTACAACACAAGGAAGCGAATCACCTCCTGATGGTCTGGAGTCATACGCATAGTCACTTGCGTCCAGAACTGTGGTTTATTACAAGCCAAAGGTGTAGAATCAATACCCTTCAGAGGTATAGGGACTTCCAGAGGCTCTAAATCAAACCCACAGCGCCTGGCAAAGGACCAGTCCATAAGACTCAGAGCGGCGCCAGAGTCCACATAGGCATCCACGGTAATAACTGATAATGAACAAATCAAGGTTACAGACAAAATAAATTTGGACTGTAAAGTGCCAATTGAAATAGACTTGTCAACCTTCCTAGTACGCTTAGAGCATGCCGATATAACATGAGCAGAATCACCACAATAGAAGCATAACCCATTTTTATGCCTATAACTCTGCCGCTCGCTTCTGGACACAATTCTGTCACATTGCATCTTCTCTGGCGTCTCTTCAGAAGATACCGCCAAATGGTGCACGGGTTTGCGCTCCCGCAAACGCCGATCAATCCGAATTGCCATTGTCATGGACTCATTCAGACCTGTAGGCGCAGGGAACCCGACCATAACATCTTTAACGGCATCAGAAAGGCCCTCTCTGAAATTTGCCGCTAAGGCGCACTCATTCCACTGAGTAAGCACAGACCATTTACGAAATTTTTGGCAGTATATCTCAGCTTCATCTTGCCCTTGAGATAGGGCTATCAAAGCTTTTTCAGCCTGAATCTCCAAATTAGGTTCCTCATAAAGCAACCCTAAAGCCAGGAAAAACGCATCCACATTGAGCAACGCAGGATCCCCTGGTGCCAATGAAAATGCCCAATTTTGAGGGTCACCTCGCAGCAAAGAAATTACAATCTTAACCTGCTGGACAGGATCTCCTGAGGAGTGAGGTCTGAGAGAAAGGAATAATTTACAATTATATTTGAAATTCAGAAACCGAGATCTATCTCCGGAAAACACCTCTGGTGTAGGGATTTTAGGTTCAGAAATAGGAGTATGCATAACAAAATCTTGTAAATTTTGAACCTTCGTAGCAAGATTATTTAAACCTGCAGCCAAACTCTGAGGATCCATCTTTAAACAGGTGAGCTCAGAGCCATTCAAGGATTATAAGGAGAGAAAGGCAAAGGCAGTAATTAGAGCTGAAATACAACTGATCCAACTAAGGAGCAAGCATAGGGGAAACGAAAAAAAAAAAAAAAATTTACAGACTTCTTTTTTCTCTCCTTTCTTCTGCCAATAAGTTTAACATTGGCCGGTCATACTGTCATGGTTCCCAATGGCAAGGGAACGTAGGAAACATATAAATAACGAACGAGCTCTCGGGTGATGGAAACTCGAGTTGACCGTGAGCTAAATCTACCACACAACTAACAGTAGCCAGGGAGCATACCTACGGCTTCCTAAATGCCACGCGCCAGCCGGAGGACTAACTACGCCTGGTAGAGGAAGAAACAGACCTGGCTTACCTCTAGGGAAATACCCCAAAAGATGATAGCAGCCCCCCACATGTAATAGCGATGAATTAAGAGGAATAGACATACACAGTATGAAAGTAGATTTAGCAAAGAGAGGTCCACTTACTAGATAGCAGAAGGATACAAAAGAGGACTTCATGGTCAACTGAAAACCCTTTCAAAAAACCATCCTGAAATTACTTTAAGACTCCTGTGTCAACTCATGACACAGGAGTGGCAATTTCAGCCCGCAAGAGCTTCCAGCTACAGAGAAATACAAAAACTGCAAACTGGACAAAAGGTACAAAACAAAAGGACAAAGTCCACTTAGCTGATCAGCAGACTAGTAGCAGGAACATGCAACCGAAGGCTCTGGTTACAATGATGACCGGCAAGGAAATGACTGGAGAGCAAGGCTAAATAGGAAACTCCCAAACACTGATGGAAGCAGGTGAACAGAAGCAGCAAAGTGCAAACAAGTCACCAGTACCACCAGCAACCACCAGGGGAGCCCAAAAAACGGATACACAACAGAAGTCCTTGTGGCTCCAAGGAATTGAGGAACTCAGTTGGATAAAATAATGCTTGAGCAGGGTCTATTACTGTATCCACTGACTTGTAGGTTGTGCACACACCTGGAAGTAGATTTAGAATTTGAAGATTGATCTTGTTGACGCTGTCATTTTTGGGAGCTAGAATAGCCCTTTCACACAGCCAGACAGAATTTTTGAAGTGGAGTTGAATGTTTGGAAAAAGTCACAATGCAACAAAAGTTGCTTGGGAAGGTGATCTGTCCAGTGGTTGAGTTTTCTGGTGCCTTGCCATCTCCAATAGTCAACAGCTGGCTCGAAAACAGTCCAGCAGAAACCTCACCGTCATGTAGACCCTCATGTTTGTGTTCAGTGACATTTTCTTTACTTTTCTCCAAAGGTACGATGCTTTGAGACAGGCATTGAGTTCATCTGCAGGGGTTGATCTTGGAATAACAGGTAGTTTTTGGTGGAAGTCACCTGCCAGAACAACAACTACTCCTCCCATGATATATTTGTTGCTACGCAGATCTTGCAGCAGTCTGTCCACTGCTTCCAGAGCCCTTTTGTGTGACATGGTGCATTCATCCCAAATGATGGCACTGCATTTTTGAAGCAATTTGGCCAGTCTTGATCCCTTGGCAATATTACACACGGGGCTGTCACTATGAGACAGGTTAAGTGGTAGTTTGAATGTCGAATGTGCTGTCCTGCCACCTTTTAAAAGCGTAGCTGCAATTCCAGAAGATGCCACTGCAAGTGCAATCTTTTTTTTGTTGTCGAAATTTTGCCAGAAGCAAGTTGATTACAAATGTCTTTGCTGTTCCACCTGGAGCATCAAGGTAGACAATCTGACCTTTGTTGGTTTCACTGAAACTTAAAATGTAGTTATAGGCGTCCCTTTGATCTGGTACCAATATTGGCTCATTCTGAGACACAAATGCTGTCAGTTCATCAATATTGTAGTTTCTTTCTATGAAAATCTCCCTACACATTTGGATGCCTTCAGGATTTCTTATTGGAGCAGGCAAACCAAGCAACCGTAAGCCTTTTCCTGAGATTGCTATGCACTGATCTTCAAGGAGCATTAAAGTTTCATTGAACATTTCCTCAGTGAAGTTGATGAGTTGCTGAGGATTTTCCCTTCTAATCTGCATGAGGATGTCCTCACTGAGATCAGTTTTGCACTTTGTCCAAATCTCAAGAGGATTTTAAATGCTACAGGTTGTTAGAATAATAGCATAGAGGTGTCTTAGTCGCTTTGGGGTTTGTGTGGCTGGTGCTTCACTGAGGGTGATGTCACAGTGTCCATCATTTTCCAGAAGTCCTTTTCTTTGGCAAGCTTCCCTGAATGCTTCATACACATGGCCTCCGACGGTCTTCAGGTCAGAAAATGATGTAGGGCCTTTGACAACATGAAGTAACATGCGCAGGTAGAAGAACTCTGCGTTTGATGGATGAACAGTGTAGACGCGACCAAGAGTATCAGTTGCTTTCACCCCTGGATAGCCTTCAATATCAAGCCCCCGTTTCCTCCGTTCCAGTATTTTTCTGGAGGCATTCCAAGTGTAGTACTTTGGTAAATCACAGTAGAGAATTGTTTTTGTAAAAGGGTCTTTGTGACACAGCTCAAAAAATGCCAAGAGGGTGGTCTTAGGTGGTGTTAGGGGATGCTGCTGCAAGTTTGCTGGGTTAAAGTAAATTCTCTGTCCATTTTCCAAGTGCACACTCAGATGCACAACTGGTGGGTAGCGCTCATGAATGGAGAATCCTAGTATTCTCCAAACAGCTTCATTGCTGCTTATGCACCTGCCCAACTGGAATGCCTCCACTTCATCAATAATAGGTCCATTTGTCTGGAGTTCAAAAACTGCTTGATCACTTCCTTTGTGGACATATTTGCAAATATACTTGATTGATTTCAGAGTGGCAAGATTCGACATTTATGTGGGCCTGGAAGATTTTTGAGAGCAAAGGGTTGTAAGGCACTACCCACCTGTTGTCAATTTCTATCTCTTGGAGTGATGATCCAACACGCATTTTGAGCTTTGCTGTGAAACCACCGTCCCCTGGCTTTCTTCTTCGGTAGACTGGATATCCATCTTGTCCTGTTTCGGTTTCTTGGACCAGGGATCGTGGGTAATGCTTTGAACACCTGCCATCAATCATACAGGGAGAATTTTTGTTGAGACTCCCACACGGACCATGGATTATGTTTTTTGTGATGGTGTCAAACAGCAATGGGTCAATCTGAAGGTCTGGCAATTCGGCACTGATGATATTGTCAATTTCAGTATGCTATATTTTTTGCTTCAGCCAGATCAAGATGTGGGCGTGAGGAAGGCCTCTTTTTTGCCATTCAACTGAATACATCCAGCACTGCGTCTCACTCAGAGGAGGCAATTTGCATATTATATTTCCCAGAGGAGCATTGCACGGCGAATAAGCCTCCTTACCTTGACAAGCCAGAGATGGTATGTCACTCTCCATAAGGAGAAACGATACCCCTTAGATACCAGTCCAGAGCCTCTCACCTAGCCAAATCAGTTCTCATGCTTCGCACTGACGAGGGCCAACAGCCCGAAACACCGTGTCTGCGAATTGAGATACTGATTTGGCTTTTATCCTAAGTCATATTGCACAACTCGTTAAAGGGTTGATTGTGACTTGTAGGATGGCTACTTCCAACAGGTGGCGCTATAGAGTTTAAGTCCTCTTTTTTTCAGAGGAGGCAATTTGCATATTATATTTCCCAGAGGAGCATTGCACGGTGAATAAGCCTCCTTACCTTGACAAGCCAGAGATGGTATGTCACTCTCCATAAGGAGAAACGATACCCCTTAGACCCCAGTCCAGAGCCTCTCACCTAGCCAAATCAGTTCTCATGCTTCGCACTGACGAGGGCCAACAGCCCGAAACACCGTGTCTGGGAATTGAGATACTGATTTGGCTTTTATCCTAAGTCATATTGCACGACTCGTTAAAGGGTTGATTGTGACTTGTAGGATGGCTACTTCCAACAGGTGGCGCTATAGAGTTTAAGTCCTCTTTTTCTCAGAGGAGGCAATTTGCATATCACCATAAATATGTGATTTTTTGATGAGATTAGTCATTTTTGAAAGTTTCTGCTTGAAAACCCGAGCAATAAGGTCATGGCGATTCACAGTTTTTTTGCCCGGCAACATGTGCCCTCCAATTTCCTCCTAGGCAGGATTGCAAGTAAAGGTGATGAAAAGATCTGGACGGCCATACTTTCTCACATAAGTCATTGCATCCTGTGTGTATTCATGCATGTGTCGTGGGCTTCCAGTGACAGTTGATGGAAGAATAACCATTTTCCCCAACTCTTTTGGATCAGCATCATTTGCAACAGCATCTCTAAGATGAATATATTCCTCTGCCCTGAGCTTCTTTTGATTTAGTCGGATATATAAAAAGACGTTCACTCTCAATCTTTGCATACATGTCAACAATAAATTGGTGGAAGATTTCAAGATGTGATTTTCCTCTGCAAATCTTGTCATGATCCTATATGCATAGAAGTCCATGGCAGACACTTTCTTTCCTGAAGGGTTGCCTGTTGTAGGATCTGTCTGAGGTATTCCAAAGTGATAGCCATCCTGTCCCTGCCAAATGATGATTGGATATTGCAGTGCATCATAGGACCTGTGAGCTTCTGCTATTCGGTGCAAACTATTGTTCCTTTTCTGAAGCACAATGTCACGGCTTTGAAAATCATTACCTACAATCAAGATGGCTACCTCATCAAATGTGGGAGCATTGAAACATCGCTGATGTTCACCTTGTGGTGTTTTATCAGCTCGAATGACAACCTTGTAATCGTCATTTGGCATGCATTCAAGTGCAGTCTTGAAAAGTTGAACATATGGATTGTTGGAGTGAAGGAACTGCTGCAAAATAGTGACAATATCAAGGCGAGTGTTAGGAATTAAACAGCATCTCTGCTGAGCCTCTGCTTCTGCATTTCCCATGAAGAAGAGATGAAGAAATTGAGGTTCTTCTCCTTGTAATGGAAGCAGTGAGCCAATTGAATGGTAAACATGTCCTTGAACTTTAAATGTCGGCATAAATCCTGTTGTAAACATTTCTTTTGTTGCACCAAATGATGTCATTTGGAAGCAGGAGTTGTACTTCCTGATGTTGTCCAAGAAATGCTTTGATATTGTACTGGTACCTGTCATCAGAGACTTTAAGGGATCTGGTGGTGACAGGAGAGGTGGAAGTTTTATCTTGCCATTTGCACAGCATAAACCTGAAGGTTCATCTTTCCATTTCAGGGCACTGCAGTAGATGCAGACCACATCCATTTTTCCTATCTGAACTTTAGGATTATCCTGATAGTTTATGTCTGACTGGTAACAAAAGGCAGCATGTTTCAAATCTGCAACCATTTCCTGTGCCTTGGTGGAAGAAATAGCAATTCTCTTAGTGGCAAGTCGGCCTTCTCTCTGCTGAGATGACTCATTGGCTCTTGAGGAAGCAGCTCTTCTTCTCTTATCTGCAAGCCTCGCTTCCCTCTCCTCAGAAAGTTCATTGGCTCTTGAGGAAGCAGTTCTTGTTCTCTTGTCTGCAAGCCTCGCTTCCCTCTCCTCAGAAAGTTCATTGGCCCTTGAGGAAGCAGCTCTTGTTCTCTTGTCTGCAAGCCTCACTTCCCTCTGCTCAGAAAGTTCATTGGCTCTTGAGGAAGCAGCTGCTGTTCTCATGTGTGTCAGCCTTGTTTCTCAGTCTTCACATTTTTCATTGGCCCGTAATGCAGCTTTTCTTTTCGCATCAGCTGACATTCGTGCCATGGAATTCCTTTTCTTATGAGACATTATTGTGGTAAAAATAGTCTGTAACTGGCAGTTTCTATATCCTCTCACATAGAGGTAATGTGGCTGACATCAGCCTTTCCACCAACACACCCTAACTGACATTCTATTACTTCACACAAGCTTTGTTATACTGAGAATGTCCTTTGTTGCCTATATTAACCAATCGGAGCTCATATTAAGTAACTGTAGCAAAATAGAAGCTGAGCTGTGATTGGTTGCTATTGGCAGCCAGATAAATCCCCAGCCAACAGGAAGCCCTCCCCCTGCAGTATCCACATACACATAATAGACAGGTCATGTGACTGACAGCTGCCATATTTCCTATATGGTACATTTATTGCTCTTGTAGTTTGTCTGCTTATTAATCAGATTTTTATTTTTGAAGGATAATACCAGACTTGTGTGTGTTTTAGGGCGAGTTTCATGTGTCAAGTTGTGTGTGTTGAGTTGCGTGTGGCGACATGCATGTAGCGACTTTTGTGAGATGAGTTTTGTGTGGTGACATGCGTGTAGCAACTTTTTATGTGTCGTTGCATGTGACAGGTTAGTGTAGCAAGTTGTGTGCAGCAAGTTTTACGCATGGCGAGTTTTGCACGTGGCGAGTTTTATGTATGGTGCATTTGGAGTATGTGCAAGTTTTGTGTGAAGCAACTTTTGCATGTGTTGCAACTTTTGTGCATGTGGCAATTTTTCCGCGTGTGGCGAGTTTTCCATGAGGTGAGTTTTGTACATGTGGCGAGTTTTGCGTGAGCCTAGTTTTGCATGTTGTGAGTTTTGCATGTGGCGAATTTTGCCCGTGGCGAGTTTTGAGTGGCGACTTTTGTGTTTCGACTTTTATGTGGCGAGGTTGGTGTATGTGTGGTGAAATGTGTGCTGAGGGTGGTATATGTGTTCAAGCACGTAATAGTGTGTGGCGCATTTTGTGTGTGTGTTCATATCCCCGTGTGTGGTGAGTATCCCATGTCGGGGCCCCACCTTAGCAACGGTACGGTATATACTGTTTGGCGCCATCGCTCTCATTCTTTAAGTCTCCCTTGTTTATGCAGCGCCCCAGAGTCCTGGTCGTTGCAGTACTGTGGCTCCGCCACTATGGGGAGCCATGGTGCGTCCGATGGCACTGAAGGAGTTCATCTGATCAGGTATCACAGACACCAATACATTTCACAGCTGGGCCTCCGGGGGGAGCTAAGGGTTCTATTCATTAGGCCACTCCCCACCATAGTGGGTAAACTGGGGGTCAGGCAGGAAGTTAGAGTAGAAAGCTGACTGGATTGGACGAAGCAACACCTAGTGGCAGAGGGTGTTGTGGAGGAAGAGACAGTAGGGTCTCTGTCAGGGGTGGGATCCTGACAGAGGCTTGGCATTGAAAAGAACGTAACGGGTCCGCGCCAGCTCCGGGAAGCGGCGGGACCCAAGAAAGGATTAGAAGCGAGATAGATTGTGCTGAGTGAGAAACGAGATCAAGCGATAGGAGAATACCAGTAGGGGTCGTGCTGTAAGACCGGAGCAACACCCTACTGAGGCGCACTACCGGTGGCCGGAACGCTGAGGGAGTATTACAATAACCAGCTTCAAGCAATACTCTAAACAGCGGCAGGACAGTCAGTTTAAGGCGGGCTGTCTCACCTAAATCACCTATGAAGTCTTGGGAGGCAATTGCGGGAGAGGGGCGTCTCTAGGGTCCCGGAAGAACTCCAGGCCTATCCGACAAACGGGTGCCGTTCTAACTGTAACATCAGGAAGGGACGGAAGATTAGAAGAACATCATTTAATCGAGTTGTGAGGGAACTTAAGAAACAGACACAACGGTTGTGGGGTACTTTCCGTAAGCATAGCAGGGAAGGACTACAACACATAGCGCTAAGAAGGAAGGCACCGATTTCCACCTGTGAAGTGAACTCTGGAGGTGCCATTGGACCGGCCGGACTTGCGCAGCCTGGTGAACCATATTCTGGACTGAGGACTCAGAGATCTCCAGTAAAGAGGTAAAGAGACTGCAACCCGGTGTCCTCGTTATTTACCGCGACCTGCACCCCACAACTGCACCACCAACATCCACACCTAGCATTCACTGTGCGCCCCACGGCAGGGTCACGGACCGGGGCCTAGCCGCCGTGACAACCCCTGAAGCAGAGACTCAGAGGCCCGGGTACCGGGTACCCCTCGGCCCTGCGGCAGTGGGGGCGCTACATTTACATCTGGCAGCTGTCAATTTGCCTCCAACACTTTTCCTTTCACTTTTTCCCCATTATGTAGATAGGGGCAAAATTGTTTCGTGAATTGGAACGCGCGGGTTAAAATTTCGCCTCACAACATAGCCTATGACGGTCTCGGGGTCCAGATGTGTGACTGTGCAAAATTTTGTGGCTGTAGCTGCGACGGTGCAGATGCCAATCCCGGACATACACACATACATACTGTACATACATACACACTCACACACACACACATTCAGCTTTATATATTAGATATATATATTATTACTAGATGGTGGCCCGATTCTAACGCATCGGGTATTCTAGAATATGCATGTCCACATAGTATATTGCCCAGCCACGTAGTATATTGCCCAGCCACGTAGTATATTGTCCAGGCACGTAGTATATTGCCAAGTCACGTAGTATATTGCCCAGCGACGTAGTATATTGCCCAGCGACGTAGTATATTGCCCAGCGACATAGTATATTGCCCAGTTACGTAGTATATTGCCCAGTGACGTAGTATACAGCACAGAGCCATGTAGTATATTGCACAGCGAAGTAGTATACAGCACAGAGCCACGTAGTGTATTGGCAGTCACGTAGTATATTGCGCAGCCACGTTTGTCACAGGTTAAAAAATAAAAAATAAACATATACTCACCTTTCCGAGGGCCCCTTGTAGTCCACGGCAGCTTAGCTTCCGGTCCCAGGGTTGGTCTGAGCGCAGGACCTGTGATGACGTCGCGGTCACATGACCGTTTAGCGGTCACATGACCGTGACGTCACGTCAGGTCCTTTCCGCGCAGGCGCGCAGGACTTGTGATGACGTCGCGGTCACATGACCGTGACATCATGGCAGGTCCTTCTGCGATACCATCTTTGCCACCGCAACCTGCAACGGAAGATGGTGGGCGGCGCGAGCGGCTCAGCGGACTACAGAGGGTGAGTATAGCAGGTGTTTTTTTTGTTATTTATTATTTTTAACATTACATTTTGTACTACTGATGCCGCATAGGCAGCGTCAATAGTACAAAGTTGGGGACACACAGGGTTAATAGCGGCGGCAACGGAGTGCGTTACCCGCGGCATAACGCGGTCCGTTACCGCCGGCATTAACCCTGTGTGAGCGGTGACCGGAGGGGTGTATGCGGGCGCCGGGCAGTGAGTGAGGGGAGTAAGGAGCGGCCATTTTTTTCCGGACTGTGCGCGTCACTGATTGATCGCGGTAGCCATGACAGGCAGCTGGCGAGACCAATCAGCGAATGAATAACCGCGACAGACAGAAGGACAGACAGACGGAAGTACCCTTAGACAATTATATAGTAGATGGTGTGATATACAGTTGTGCTAAAAAGTTTACGCACCCCGGCAGAATTTTTGTTTTCTGTGCCTTTTTTTCAGAGAATATGAATGATAACACCAAACCTTTTTCTCCACTCATGGTTAGTGGTTGGGTGAAGCCATTTATTGTCAAACTACTGTGTTTTTTCTTTTTAAATCATAATGACAACCCAAAACCCTGATCAAAAGTTTACATACCCTGGTGATTTTGGCCTGATATCATGCACAGACGTTGACACAAGTGGGTTTGAATGGCTACTAAAGGTAACATCCTCACCTGTGACCTGTTTGCTTGTAATCAGTGTGTGTGCATGTAAGCTGAGTGAGTGTATCAAATACTAATTTGCGTATATGTGTAAGGGGGGGTTGACTAAACCAATGAAAGACGTTATGTATAGTTAATGTTTATTTATGCTTTTAAATATTGTATTGTTTCTAATATTTATTACAGGAGCTAAGTACCCTAATTGGCCCACTAGATGGGGGTGGAGTAATACTCAGCTTGTAAATAGTTAAGTGGGAGGAGCTAACAGACGTTAACCTGGGAAACATCTGGAAAATTGGATCAGTTTGGCAGGAGCACCCTGACAGGGCAGTTAGCTCCGTAACGTTAAAGATAAGAGCCCAGTCATACAGTATTCTGGGACAGGGCCTCATCGGGTAGTAACACCAGGAGAAGTACTGACAGTGCAGAATAAGTGGGTCTGCAGTTGCCAGAGAAAGATTAAGCAGTATGGGCAGGTCACTCAGAATGTGGTGGCTTGTTACATGGGTGGATGTACTCGAGACCGGGGTGGATGTACTCGAGACCGGGGTGAAACAGTTTAGAGGCACCCCTACTGAAGAAGGACTGAGCAGAGATAACAATGAGAGACCGGAGATGCCGGTCCATCTCGGAAGTGTGCTTAGTGACAGAGAAGGAAAGACAGGGACAGAGGAGATATTGCGCTGTGTGCCAGAAGCAGTAAAGTTAATAGTTCAAGCGTTGAATTGGATTGTGACTGTTTATTCTTCATTGTCTGAGGAGTATGTGCAGTGCAGTGCAGAAAGTCCTACATGATTCAGTATAAATTACATAGACCTCACTGTATGTTTTAGGCTCTACGGGTACTCTACAGCCCTATACAGCAAGTATTAACCCCTTTCTGACATCTGACGTACTATCCCGTCGAGGTGGTATGGGCCCGTATGACCACCGAAGGGATAGTAAGTCATCACCGATCAGCTGCGCTCAAGGGGGAAGCTCGGCCGATCGGGGCCGGGTGTCAGCTGACTATCACAGCTGACATCCGGCACTATGTGCCAGGAGTGGTCACGGACCGCTCTTGGCACATTAACCCCTGGAACACTGCGATCAAACATGATCGCAGCGTCCCGGCGGCATAGTGAAGCATTGCACAGGGAGGGGGCTCCTTGCGTGCTTCACTGAGACCCTCGGAGCAACGCGATGTGATTGCGTTGCTCCGAGTGTCTCCTCCATCCTCCTCCCTGCAGGCCCCGGATCCAAAATGGCCACGGGGCTCCTTCTGGGTCCTGCAGGGAGGCGGCTTGCAAGCGCCTGCTCAGAGCAGGCACCTGCAAGCCTCCTGCATGCCTGTCAGATTGCTGATTTGACACAGTGCACTGCAAAGTGTCAGATCAGCGATCTGACACTATACAGTGATGTCCCACACTGGGACAATGTAAAAAAAAAAATATTTACATGTGTAAAAAAAAAAAATCCTAAATAAAGAAAAAAATATATATTTTGTTCCAATAAATACATTTATCTAAATAATAAAAAAAACAATAAAAGTACACATATTTAGTATCGCCACGTCCGTAACAACCCGACCTATAAAACTGTCCAAATAGTTAACCCCTTCAGTGAACACAGTAAAAAAAAAAAAAAAAACGAGGCAAAAAACAACGCTTTATTATCATACCGCTGAACAAAATGTGGAATAACACTAGATCAAAAAGACGGATATAAAAAAACATGGTACCGCTGAAAACGTCATCTTGTCCTGCAAAAATGAAGCCGCCATACTCATCAGCGAAAAAATAAAAAAGTTATAGCCCTCAGAATAAAGCGAAAAATAATTATTTTTTATATAAAATAGTTGTTATCGTATAAAAGCGCCAAAACATAAAAAAATTTATGAATTGCTGGTTTTTGGTCTTTCTGCCTCACAAAAATTGGAATAAAAAGCGATCAAAAAATGTCACGTGCCCGAAAATGGTACGAATAAAAACGTCAACTCGTCCCACAAAAAAAAGACCTCACATGACTCTGTGGACCAAAATGTGGAAAAATTATAGCTCTGAAAGTGTGGCAATGCAAAAAAATTTTTTTGCAATTAAAAGCGTCTTTTAGTGTGTGACAGCTGCCAAGCATAAAAAATCTGCTAAAAAACCCGCTATAAATAGTAAATCAAACCCCCCTTCATCACCCCCTTAGTTACGGAAAAATAATAAAATAAAACAAATGTAATTATTTCCATTTTCCCATTAGGGTTAGGGTTAGGGTTGGGGCTAAAGTTAGGGTTAGGGTTGGGGCTAAAGTTAGGGTTAGGGTTGGGGCTAAAGTTAGGGTTGGGGCTAAAGTTAGGGCTAGGATTGGGGCTAAAGTTAGGGTTAGGGCTAAAGTTAGGGTTAGGGTTGGGGTTAAAGATAGGGATGGGGCTAAAGTTAGGGTTAAGGTTTGGATTATATTTACGGCTGGGATTAGGGTTACGGGTGTGTCAGGGTTAGGGGTGTGGTTAGGGTTATGGTTGGGATAAGGGTTAGGGGTGTGTTGGAGTTACAGGTGTGGTTAGGGTTGGGATTAGGGTTAGGGGTGTGTAGGGTTAGGGGTATAGTTGGGATTAGGGTTAGGGGCGTGTTCGGGTTAGAGGTGTGGTTAGGGTTATGGTTAGGGTTGGGATTAGGGCTAGGGGTGTGTTTGGGTTAGGATTTCAGTTAGAATTATGGGATTTCCACTGTTTAGGCACATCAGTGGATCTCCAAACGCGACATGGCATCCGATCTCAATTCCAGCCAATTTTGCATTGAAAAGTCAAACGGCGCTCCTTCCCTTCTGAGCTCTGCCATGCGCCCAAACAGTGGTTTACCCCCACATATGGGGTATCAGCGTACGCAGGACAAATTGCACAACAACTTATGGGGTCCAATTTCTTATGTTACCCTTGGGAAAATAAAAAATTTGGGGCGAAAAGATCATTTTTATGAATAAATATGATTTTTTATTTTTACGGCTCTACATTATAAACTTCTGTGAAGCACAGAGTGAGTCAAAGTGCTCACCACACATCGAGATAAGTTCCTTAGGGGGTCTACTTTCCAAAATGGTGTCACTTGTGGGGGGTTTCAATGTTTAGGCACATCAGGGGCTCTCCAAACGCGACATGGCGTCCTGTTGTGTATCCGCTTTTTGGGCTCCCCTGGTGGTTGCTGGTGGTACTGGTGACTTGTTTGCACTTTGCTTCTTCTGTTCACCTGCTTCCATCAGTGTTTGGGAGTTTCCTATTTAGCCTTGCTCTCCAGTCATTTCCTTGCCGGTCATCATTGTAACCAGAGCCTTCGGTTGCATGTTCCTGCTACTAGTCTGCTGATCAGCTAAGTGGACTTTGTCCTTTTGTTTTGTACCTTTTGTCCAGTTTGCAGTTTTTGTAATTCTCTGTACCTGGAAGCTCTTGCGGGCTGAAATTGCCACTCCTGTGTCATGAGTTGACACAGGAGTCTTAAAGTAATTTCAGGATGGTTTTTGAAAGGGTTTTCAGTTGACCGTGAAGTCCTCTTTTGTATCCTTCTGCTATCTAGTAAGTGGACCTCTCTTTGCTAAATCTACTTTCATACTGTGTATGTCTTTTCCTCTTAATTCACCGTTATTACATGTGGGGGGCTGCTATCATCTTTTGGGGTATTTCCCTAGAGGTAAGCCAGGTCTGTTTCTTCCTCTACCAGGCGTAGTTAGTCCTCCGGCTGGCGCGTGGCATATAGGAAGCCGTAGGTATGCTCCCTGGCTACTGTTAGTTGTGTGGTAGATATAGCTCACGGTCAACTCGAGTTTCCATCACCCGAGAGCTCGTTCGTTACTTATGTGTTTTTTACGTTCCCTTGCCATTGGGAACCATGACAGTATGACCGGCCTACAAAGTGTTAATTGTTTGGGCTGAAGCAGGACAAAAAGAAGTGTTGAAGGAAAATTTTTTTTTTTTCTTTCCCTCAGAGTTTTGCTGCCTAGCCCTTAATTGCTGTCTAGCTGCTTCTTACCTCCTCTTAACCCTTGAATGGCTCTGACCTTAGCTGTTTAACATGGATGTCCAGAGTTTGGCTGCAGGTTTAAATAATCTTGCTACGAAGGTTCAAAATTTACAAGATTTTGTTATACATGCTCCTATTTCTGAACCTAAAATCCCTACACCAGAGGTGTTTTCCGGAGATAGATCTCGGTTTTTGAATTTCAAATATAATTGTAAATTATTCCTTTCTCTCAGACCTCACTCCTCAGGAGATCCTGTCCAGCAGGTTAAGATTGTAATCTCTTTGCTGCGAGGTGACCCTCAAAATTGAGCATTTTCATTGGCACCAGGGGATCCTGCGTTGCTCAATGTGGATGCGTTTTTCCTGGCTTTAGGGTTGCTTTATGAGGAACCTAATTTGGAGATTCAAGCTGAAAAAGCTTTGATAGCCCTATCTCAAGGGCAAGATGAAGCGGAGATATACTGCCAAAAATTTCGTAGGTGGTCTGTGCTTACTCAGTGGAATGAGTGCGCCTTAGCGGCAAATTTCAGAGAGGGCCTTTCTGATGCCGTTAAAGATGTTATGGTCGGGTTCCCTGCGCCTACAGGTCTGAATGAGTCCATGACAATGGCAATTCAGATTGATCGGCGTTTGCTGGAGCGCAAACCCGTGCACCATTTGGCGGTATCTTCTGAAGAGACGCCAGAGAAAATGCAATGTGACAGAGTTATGTCCAGAAGCGAGCGGCAGAATTATAGGCGTAAAAATGGGTTATGCTTCTATTGTGGTGATTCTGCTCATGTTATATCGGCATGCTCTAAGCGTACTAGGAAGGTTGACAAGTCCATTTCAATTGGCACTTTACAGTCCAAATTTATTTTGTCTGTAACCTTGATTTGTTCATTATCAGTTATTACCGTGGATGCCTATGTGGACTCGGGCGCCGCTCTGAGTCTTATGGACTGGTCCTTTGCCAGGCGCTGTGGGTTTGATTTAGAGCCTCTGGAAGTCCCTATACCTCTGAAGGGTATTGATTCTACACCTTTGGCTTGTAATAAACCACAGTTCTGGACGCAAGTGACTATGCGTATGACTCCAGACCATCAGGAGGTGATTCGCTTCCTTGTGTTATACAATTTACATGATGTTTTGGTGCTTGGATTACCATGGTTACAGTCTCATAACCCAGTCCTTGACTGGAAGGCTATGTCTGTGTTAAGCTCATGGGGACACTCCTATGGTGTCCATTTCGTCATCTATTCCATCTGAGATTCCGGCATTTTTGTCTGATTATCGTGATATTTTTGAAGAGCCTAAGATTGGTTCACTCCCTCCTCACAGGGATTGTGATTGCGCCATAGATCTGATTCCTGGCAGTAAATTTCCAAAGGGTCGTTTGTTTAACCTATCTGTACCTGAACATGCTGCTATGCGCGAGTATATTAAGGAGTCCCTGGAAAAGGGACATATTCGTCCTTCTTCATCACCTTTAGGAGCCGGTTTTTTCTTTGTCTCTAAAAAGGATGGCTCTCTGAGGCCTTGTATTGATTATCGTCTCCTGAATAAAATTACAGTCAAATATCAGTATCCGTTGCCTTTGCTGACTGATTTGTTTGCTCGCATAAGGGGGGCTAAGTGGTTCTCTAAGATTGATCTTCGTGGGGCGTATAATTTGGTGCGAATTAAGCAGGGGGATGAGTGGAAGACCGCATTTAATATGCCTGAGGGCCATTTTGAGTATTTGGTAATGCCTTTCGGCCTTTCTAATGCACCTTCTGTCTTTCAGTCCTTAATGCATGATATTTTCCGTGAATATTTGGATAAATTTATGATTGTGTACTTGGATGATATTTTGATTTTTTCTGATGACTGGGAGTCTCATGTTCAGCAGGTCAGGAGGGTTTTTCAGGTTTTGCGCGAGAATTCTTTTTGTGTAAAGGGTTCAAAGTGTGTTTTTGGGGTTCAAAAAATTTCATTTTTGGGGTATATTTTTTCCCCTTCTTCTATTGAGATGGACCCTGTCAAGGTTCGGGCTATTTACGACTGGACGCAGCCTACTTCTCTGAAGAGTCTCCAGAAATTCTTGGGCTTTGCTAATTTTTATCGTCGATTTATAGCTGGTTTTTCTGGCGTTGCTAAACCTCTGACGGATTTGACTAAAAAGGGTGCTGATGTTGCCAATATGTCCCCTGCTGCCGTGGAGGCCTTTCGGGAGCTTAAGCGCCGCTTTTTGTCTGCCCCTGTGTTGCGCCAGCCTGATGTTTCTCTTCCCTTTCAGGTTGAGGTCGATGCTTCCGAGATCGGAGCGGGGGCGGTTTTGTCGCAGAAAAGTTCCGACTGCTCAGTGATGAGACCTTGTGCGTTCTTTTCGCGAAAATTTTCGGCCGCCAAGCGAAACTATGATGTTGGTAATCGGGAGCTTTTGGCCATGAAGTGGGCATTTGAGGAGTGGCGTCATTGGCTTGAGGGTGCCAGACATCAGGTGGTAGTTTTGACTGATCACAAGAATTTAATTTATTTGGAGTCTGCCAGGCGCCTGAATCCTAGACAGGCACGTTGGTCGTTGTTCTTTTCCCGGTTTAATTTTGTGGTCTCGTACTTACCGGGTTCTAGGAATGTGAAAGCAGATGCTCTTTCTAGGAGTTTTGAGCCTGACTCTCCTGGGAATTCTGAACCTGCTGGTGTCCTTAAGGATGGAGTGGTTTTGTCTGCTGTCTCTCCAGATTTGCGACGTGCTTTGCAAGAATTTCAGGCGGATAGACCTGATCGTTGTCCGTCTGGTAGACTGTTTGTTCCTGACGAGTGGACCACTAGAGTCATCTCGGAAGTTCATTCTTCTACTCTGGCAGGTCATCCGGGAATTTTTGGCACCAGAGATTTGGTGGCTAGATCCTTCTGGTGGCCTTCCCTGTCTCGAGATGTGCGTGTTTTTGTGCAGTCTTGCGATGTGTGTGCTCGGGCCAAGCCTTGTTGTTCTAGGGCTAGTGGGTTGTTGTTGCCCTTGCCTATTCCGAAGAGGCCTTGGACGCACATCTCTATGGACTTTATCTCGGATCTCCCTGTTTCTCAGAAGATGTCTGTCATCTGGGTGGTGTGTGACCGTTTTTCTAAAATGGTTCATTTGGTGCCATTGCCTAAGTTGCCTTCCTCATCTGAGTTGGTCCCTCTGTTTTTTCAAAATGTGGTTCGCTTGCATGGTATTCCGGAAAACATCGTTTCTGACAGGGGTACCCAGTTCGTGTCTAGATTTTGGCGGGCAGTCTGTGCCAGGTTGGGCATTGATTTGTCCTTTTTGTCTGCATTCCATCCTCAGACCAATGGCCAGACGGAGCGAACTAATCAAACTTTGGAGACTTATTTGAGGTGTTATGTGTCTGCGGATCAGGATGATTGGGTTGCCTTTCTGCCGTTGGCGGAGTTTGCTCTTAATAATCGGGCTAGTTCTGCCACTTTGGTTTCTCCTTTCTTTCTTTTACAATTCAGGGTTTCATCCGCGTTTTTCATCTGGTCAGGTTGAATCTTCGGATTGTCCTGGAGTGGATGCGGTGGTGGATCGGTTGCATCGGATTTGGGGACAAGTGGTGGATAATTTGGAATTGTCCCAGGAGAGGACTCAGCAGTTTGCTAACCGTCGTCGTCGTGTTGGTCCCCACCCTCGCGTTGGGGACTTGGTGTGGTTGTCTTCCCGTTTTGTCCCTATGAGGGTTTCTTCTCCCAAATTTAAGCCTCGGTTCATCGGTCCTTATAGGATTTTGGAGATTCTTAACCCTGTTTCCTTTCGTTTGGACCTCCCGGCATCTTTCGCTATCCATAATGTGTTCCATCGGTCGTTGTTGCGGAGATATGAGGTACCGGTGGTTCCTTCTACTGAACCTCCTGCTCCTGTGCTGGTGGAGGGTGAATTGGAGTACGTCGTGGAGAAGATCTTGGACTCCCGTATTTCCAGACGGAGACTTCAATATCTGGTTAAATGGAAAGGCTATGGTCAGGAAGATAATTCTTGGGTAACTGCCTCTGATGTTCATGCCTCGGATTTGGTTCGTGCCTTTCATAGGGCTCATCCAGATCGCCCTGGCGGTTCTTGTGAGGGTTCGGTGCCCCCTCCTTAAGGGGAGGGTACTGTTGTGTATCCGCTTTTTGGGCTCCCCTGGTGGTTGCTGGTGGTACTGGTGACTTGTTTGCACTTTGCTTCTTCTGTTCACCTGCTTCCATCAGTGTTTGGGAGTTTCCTATTTAGCCTTGCTCTCCAGTCATTTCCTTGCCGGTCATCATTGTAACCAGAGCCTTCGGTTGCATGTTCCTGCTACTAGTCTGCTGATCAGCTAAGTGGACTTTGTCCTTTTGTTTTGTACCTTTTGTCCAGTTTGCAGTTTTTGTAATTCTCTGTAGCTGGAAGCTCTTGCGGGCTGAAATTGCCACTCCTGTGTCATGAGTTGACACAGGAGTCTTAAAGTAATTTCAGGATGGTTTTTGAAAGGGTTTTCAGTTGACCGTGAAGTCCTCTTTTGTATCCTTCTGCTATCTAGTAAGTGGACCTCTCTTTGCTAAATCTACTTTCATACTGTGTATGTCTTTTCCTCTTAATTCACCGTTATTACATGTGGGGGGCTGCTATCATCTTTTGGGGTATTTCCCTAGAGGTAAGCCAGGTCTGTTTCTTCCTCTACCAGGCGTAGTTAGTCCTCCGGCTGGCGCGTGGCATATAGGAAGCCGTAGGTATGCTCCCTGGCTACTGTTAGTTGTGTGGTAGATTTAGCTCACGGTCAACTCGAGTTTCCATCACCCGAGAGCTCGTTCGTTACTTATGTGTTTTTTACGTTCCCTTGCCATTGGGAACCATGACAGCGTCCTCTCTCAATTCCAGTCAATTTTGCATTGAAAAGTTAAATGACGCTCCTTCCCTTCCGAGCTCTGCCATGTGCCCAAACAGTAATTTACCCTCACATGTGGTGTATCAGCGTACTAAGGACAAATAGTTCAACAACTTTTGGTGTCCAATTTCTCCTTTTACCCTTGGTAAAATAAAACAAATTGGAGCTGAAGTAAATTTTTTGTGAAAAAAAGTTAAATGTTCATTTTTTGTTAAACATTCCAAAAATTCCTGTGAAACACCTGAAGGGTTAATAATCTTCTTGAATGTGGTTTTGAGCACTTTGAGGGGTGCAGTTTTTAGAATGGTGTCACACTTGGTTATTTTCTATCATATAGACCCCTCAAAGTGACTTCAAATGTGATGTGGTCCCTAAAAAAAATGGTGTTGTAAAAATGAAATTGCTGGTCAACTTTTAACCCTTATAACTCCCTAACGAAAAAAAATTTTGGTTCCAAAATTGTGCTGATGTAAAGTAGACATATGGCAAATGTTACTTTTTAAGTATTTTCTCTGATAAATCTCTGTGATTTAAGGGCATAAAGATTTAAATTTGGAAATTTCAAAATTTTCAACATTTTCACCAAATTTATGTTTTTTTCACAAATAAACGCAGGTAATATAAAATAAATTTTACCACTATCATGAAGTACAATATGTTGTGAGAAAACAGTGTCAGAATCATCAGGACCCGTTGAAGCGTTCCAGAGTTATAACCTCATAAAAGGAATTGTAAAAATTGGCCCGGTCATTAACGTGCAAACCACTCTTGGGGGTAAAGGGGTTAAAACTAATGCTATAGGTGAGTCTACATCATTACTATTGTACTTATTTGCACAGCACTGTTCACACACGTCACTATATTTGCCCAGCAGGATGCACTACAGAGTGATATTGTGCTCTATAGAATTCAGTAAGTACTTCTTCTAAACAGCAGTCGGGTAGGTCCCTCTCCTTACCTTTTTTCCTTTGCTTCAGTCTTTTGTATATCAAAATGCTGAATGTTATGCCACCCTAAGTAATGGATATTTGTTATGTATGAATTGTTTTTCATTTTTTTCCTTTACTCCTTAGATTCTAAAGGTTGGAAAAACCTCTATGTAATTTATACTGAATCATGTATATTTTTATTATTGATGTGTTTGCTTTATTTACATTTACTTTTACAATTATGTTGTAGCACACTGATGAAGGTTGTAACATGACCGAAACGTCTGGGTTGTGTGTACTACATTTTGGACTGCATTAAGATTTTCTTCACATCATCAAGCTGAGTGCCAAGTTTATGAATTACACTATTTGGTTTGGGACCCTACTTGAGCACCTGTACAGTTGTGCCACGTTATATTACTACATGGATGTTAGTGGCCTGCTAGAGGTCATTTTGCAGGGCTCTGGCACTATTCCTTTGGTTCCACGTTGCACAAGTGGTCCTGCTGCTGGGTTTTTGTCCTCCTACAGTCCTGTTCACATCTCCTGGTGTACTGGCCTGTCTCCTGATACCGTACCCACTCCATGCTCTGGACACTGTTCTGATACACAGCTAGCCTTCTTGAGAAAGCTCGCATTGATGTGCCATCCTAGATTAGCTGCACTACCTGAGCAACTTTTGTTGGTTATAGGTACATTGTGTTGTTTATATGTTCCCCTTTTTTTTGAGCAGTGTATATATACATACATTCACGTGTGTAGGAGAGAGTGGGATTCAGAGGTAAGGAGATGATTGGATGTCTACTATGGTAACCCTGTAAAGCCCTCGATATCTGCCCTATGTGGCTGCGAAACTTAGTACCCTAAAAAACAATGTAAGAAATGGTGCCCCCGTTCATCATTGGCTGACCCTATTATCCCCTGTTAATCGCTCTAGATCATCTCTCAAACATGTGCTACACCACACAATTGAATTACACTGGTCAACGCAATTTTTCTGGCAAAAGGTTTTAAAACATATTTTGAGTCAATTTTGGCTGCTGATTACGAATATGAACTCTGAAGTTTTGGCTATCACATCAGGATTTCAAGATATTTTCAATTTTTGATGAAAATTACTTCTATTTAATGTTTTATGATAAAAACAAATGATTTTCAATACTACATTGTATATTTTTAATCAAGGAATAACAAAGATTACAAAGTCTATGTACAGCAAATCAAATATATTTACAGAATTAAACTACAAAATATATAAACACATATATATGGCACACAGATGAATGACAAATGGCAGTTATTTGAACTTTCTTTTCTTGGCTGATCTGTGATGTACAGCTTCTGGGTTGTCTCTCATCGACCTCCAGCAATAGTCAGCCATCATTTGTGAGTCCCACCGGCCTTGATACCGTTCTTCCATTGTTTTAATGTCCTGATAAAAACGCTCCCCTTGTTCCTCGCTCACATCCCCAAGGTTCTCTGGAAAAAAGTCCAAATGGTTGTGTAAATAGTGAATCTTGATACTCATTCTACATCCAAGATTTTGCAGACTCATTAGTAGCTCTTCCACAATCTCTTCATAGTTGTCTGCTTTCTTATTCCCTAGAAAATTCTGCACCACATTACAAAATGCATTCCAAGCTCTTTCTTCTGTCTCATTCATCGATGTGATAACATTTGGGTCTCTCATAAGTGTTCTTATTTGAGGTCCATCAAATATTCCAGCCTTTTTCTTCTCTTCACTAAGGCTGGTTTCACACTTGCGTTTTGATCTGCAGCGTTTTAGCGCTAAAAAACGCATGCATTTTGTTTTCTATACTTAACATTAAAAACGCATGCGTTTTTAAGCATGCGTTTTGACGCGATTTCGGCAACGCATGCGTTTTTTGATGCGTGTGTTTAGTTGCAGAAATGCAACCTGTAGTAATTTCTAGCTGCGTTTTTTTGCCGCAAAAAAACGCATGCGTTTATTCGCGGCAAAAAAATGCATTGCTGTCTATGTAAACGCATGCGTTTTTAAGCACATGCGTTTGCTTGCGTTAAAAACGCATGCGTTTTTATAGAAAAACACAAGAAAACACAAGAAAAAACAAGAAAACCCTAACCCTAACCACAAGAAAAAACAAGAAAACCCTAACCCTAACCCTAGGGTTACTAGGGATCCTAACCCTAGGGATCCTAACCCTAACCCTTAGGGTTAGGGTTAGGATCCTAACCCTTAGGGTTAGGGTTAGGATCCCTAGGGTTAGGGTTAGGATCCCTAGGGTTAGGGTTAGGGTTAGGATCCCTAGGGTTAGGATCCCTAGGGTTACTAGGGATCCTAACCCTAACCCTAACCCTAACCCTAGCTATTTCTGTTTATAGTGGGTTTTCTAGTTGATTTTGATGATTGGCAGCTGTCACACACTTTTCAGCATGCGTTTAAAAAACGCAAACGCAGGAAAAAACGCATGTAAACGCGGCAAAACGCCGCGTTTTTTTTCTGAATGCAAAAACGCATGCGTCTAAAAAACGCGGCGTTTTGCCGCGTTTACATGCGTTTTTTTCACCACGCGTTTTTTTTAAAACGCTGCAGATCAAAACGCAAGTGTGAAACCAGCCTAAGACCAGGAAAAGTTGAAAATATATAGTTAAAGCATTCTCCACTGTGATTGAGAGCTTTGATGAACTGCTTCATCAATCCAAGTTTTATGTGTAAGGGAGGAAAGACAGTGTGCTTTCTATCCACTAGAGGATCATGAATGACATTCTTATCGCCAGATGCCAAACTGTCGCTGAGGCCATTCAGTTTTCACCCAATGCTCTGCTGTAGCTCTACTGTCCCAGTAGCACAGAAAACAAGGGTGTCATCATAACAAATGGGAATTATGCATGTTCAAAGAAAACAAAGATATTCTCACATTTATTGGGAGACTAAATGAAAACTAAATTTACCTTAGTGAACCGTATAAACCGGCACTTTTCATACACTACTTATATTTATCATGGAATTCTTGAAAATGGGCTATATACCTGTAGCGCAAAAACATGATGTGATAGAGAAATTATAAGATCAGATTTGAATTCAGCACCCTCAAATTAGTCTAAAACTGTTCTTAAAGTCCATGCCGGAAATTTTTTTTTTTTTGTAGGCCAGTGTTATTAACCTTATTTTCATGTGTTGCGTTAAAAAATGTTCTATGAAACTCCGTATTGTCAAAATATTTAAAATTGTTCTTGCGTTCATATTGATTAGAATGTTTATTTTTAGAGGGGGTGTACTTATTTATGTTTAGCACTTTACATGGACGTATCACATAGGTTAAAAATATACCTTGAAATATAAGCAGATGTTCTGTAGGGGGATTTGTGGCACATAGTTGGATTTGTTTTGAACACGAACCTCCAATGCATACTCCATACTTCTGCAGATGTACAAATGTGAACCTAGCATAACATTTTCCATCTCTATGTGATACGATATACAAGAGTAATGACTATTTTATTTTGATAAAAATAAGTTACAAATCATGATGAGCAGTAAAGAATGAAAAATATGCAATAGAGATGAGCAAATCAATTTGGAGGTCTCTGGTCCAGGTCAGTATTTCATGGTCACTGGAGAGGAATCCTGGGAAAGACCTCCTACCAGATGACATCCATGGCTCCTCTTTTGATTAGCTCGCCTGGTGTTACATCCTACCATGCCATCTAATCAAAAGAGAAACTGTGGATGCCAAAAGATAGGAGGCGGATTCCGTCAAGATGCCACCGAAAACTAACCTAGTCTCATTAATTTATTCGCCCAACTCTAGAATGCAGCTAGGTTTCTATTATACCTATCAAATATTATCTGTGACATGAAGCCTACAAAAATATTGTGCTCAACATCACTTGCATGAAAAGAAAAAAAACTATTGTTGCAGTCTCATGTGCTGTAAAACACTGAGCAATGTTTCAGGGTACAGAGCTTTAATCCTTAGGTTATACAAACACTGGCCATGCTATCTGTGGAGCAACAGAAAGAGATCTCTCCTGACCTTGTCTGTCTGGAATGTCCTTATGGAGAAATATTAGCTGACGTACAGCTGATATTTTAGGTCGTTTTTTACAGAGACACTTCATATAAGCATCACAGATCAGTTCATCTTTAGGGCTAATGAGTATAAATCAAGCCTAGAAATCCTTCTTGTCAGTCTTAGGTCTTGTGCAGCACAGTCGAACAAGCTAGCATTTAGCTATGGCTTAGACGTGTTTGCAATCCATATCAACCAGCATGTGCAACGACTGGAATCCTTGCAGTTTTGAGGTCATATGTTAAAAGGGAAATCAAATTCATAGAATATCCAAACTGCATTGACTGGAAAACTGAGAACATTCTACACAAATTCTCAATGTATTTTGAACCCTTAACCCCTTTACCCCCAAGGGTGGTTTGCACGTTAAAGACGGGGTCAATTTTTACTATTCTGATCACTGTCCCTTTATGAGATTATAACTCTGGAACGCTTCAACGGATCACGGTAATTCTGACACTGTTTTCTCGTGACATATTGTACTTCATGATAGTGGTAAAATTTATTTGATATTACCTGCATTTATTTGTGAAAAAAATGAAAATTTGGCGAAAATTTTGAAAATTTCCCAATTTTCCAACTTTGAATTTTTATACAATTAAATCACACAAAATACTTAATAAGTAACATTTCCCACATGTCTACTTTACATCAGCACAATTTTGGAACCAACATTTTTTTTTGTTAGGGAGTTATAAGGGTTAAAAGTTGACCAGCAATTTCTCATTTTTACAACACCATTTTTTTTTAGGGACCACATCTCATTTGAAGTCATTTTGAGGGGTCTATGTGATGGAAAATACCCAATTGTGACATCATTCTAAAAACTGCACCCCTCAAGGTGCTCAAAACCACATTCAAGAACTTTATTAACCCTTCAGGTGTTTCACAGGAATTTTTGGAATGTTTAAATAAAAATGAACATTTAACTTTTTTACACAAAAAATTTAATTCAGCTCCTATTTGTTTTATTTTACCAAGGGTAACAGGAGAAAATGGACCCCAAAAGTTGTTGAACAATTTGTACTGAGTACGGCGATACCCCATATGTGGGGGTAAACCACTGTTTGGGCGCATGGCAGAGCTCGGAAGGGAAGGAGTGCCATTTGACTTTTCAATGCAAAATTAACTGGAATTGAGATGGGACGCCATGTTGTGTTTGGAGAGCCCCTGATGTGCCTAAACATTGAAACCCCCCCACAAGTGACACCATTTTGGAAAGTAGACCCCCTAAGGAACTTATCTAGATGTGTGGTGAGCACTTTGACCCACCAAGTGCTTCACAGAAGTTTATAATGCAGAGCAATAAAAATAAAAAATCATTTTTTCACAAAAATGATTTTTTTCGCCCTCAATTTTTTATTTTCCCAAGGGTAAGAGAAGAAATTGGACCCCAAAAGTTGTTGTCCAATTTGTCCTGAGTACGCTGATACCTCATATGTGGGGGTAAACCACTGTTTGGGCGCATGGCAGAGCTCGGAAGGCAAAATTGACTGGAATTGAGATGGGACGCCATGTTGCGTTTGGAGAGCCACTGATGTGCCTAAACATTGAAACCCCCCACAAGTAACACCATTTTGAAAAGTAGACCCCCTAAGGAACTCATCTAGATGTGTTGTGAGAGCTTTGAACCAACAAGTGTTTCACTACAATTTATAACGCAGAGCCGTGAAAATAAAAATTCTTTTTTTCCCCGCAAAAATTATTTTTTAGCCCCCAGTTTTGTATTTTCCCAAGGGTAAGAGGAGAAATTGGACCTCAAACGTTGTTGTCCAATTTGTCCTGAGTACGCTGATACCCCATATGTGGGGGGGAACCACCGTTTGGGTGCAAGGGAGAGCTCAGAAGGGAAGGAGCGCCATTTGGAATGCAGACTTAGATGGAATGGTCTGCAGGCGTCACGTTGCATTTGCAGAGCCCCTAATGTACCTAAACCATAGAAACCCCCCACAAATGACCCCATATTAGAAACTAGACCCCCCAAGGAACTTATCTAGATGTGTTGTGAGAACTTTGAACCCTCAAGTGTTTCACTACAGTTTATAACGTAGAGCCATGAAAATAAAAAATCCTTTTTTTTTCCACAAAAATTATTTTTTAGCCCCTAGTTTTGTATTTTTCCAACCCCAAAAGTTGTTGTCCAATGTGTCCTGAGTACGCTGATACCCCATAAGTTTGGGTAAACCCCTGTTTGTGCGCACGGGAGATCTCGGAAGGGGAGGAGCACTGTTTTACTTTTTCAACGCAGAATTGGCTGGAATTGAGATCGGACACAATGTCGCATTTGGAGAGCCCCTGATGTGCCTAAACAGTGTAAACCCCCAATTTTAACTGAAACCCTAATCCAAGCACACCCCTAACCCTAATCTAAACTGTAACCCTAACCACACCCCTAACCCTGACACACCCCTAACCCTAATCCAAACCGTAAATGTAATCCAAACCCGAACCTTAAAGGGAACCTGTCACCTGAATTTGGCGGGACCAGTTTTGGGTCATATGGGCGCGGTTTTTGGGTGTTTGATTCACCCTTTCCTTACCCGCTGGCTGCATGATAGCCGCAATATTGGATTGCGCTGGCGAGTACTCCGGAGGACAGAGAATGAACTTCAATCCAATATTGCAGCCAGCATGCAGCCAGCGGGTAAGGAAAGGGTGACTCAAACACCCAAAAACCCCGCCCATATGACCCAAAACTGGTCCCGCCAAATTCAGGTGACAGGTTCCCTTTAACTTTAGCCCCAACCCTAATTTTAGCCCCAACCCTAACCCTAACTGTAGCCCTAACCCTAGCCCTAACCCTAACCCTAATGGGAAAATGGAAATAAATACATTTTTTAAATTTTTTAATTTTTCGTAACTAATGGGGTGATGAAGGGGGGTTTCATTTACTATTTATAGCGCATTTTCTAGCGGATTTTTGATTGGTAGCCGTCACACACTAAAAGATGCTTTTTATTGCAAAAAATGTTTTTTGCGTTACCACATTTTGAATGCTATAATTTTTCCATATTTTGGCCCACAGAGTCATGTGAGGTCTTGTTTTTTGCGGGACGAGTTGCCGTTTTTATTGGTAACATTTTCGGGCACGTGACATTTTTTGATCGCCTTTTATTCCAATTTTTGTGAGGCAGAATGACCAAAAACCAGCTATTCATGAATTTCTTTTGGGGGGGTCGGCGTTTATACCGTTCCGGGTTTGGTAAAATGGATAAAGAAGTTTTATTCTTCGGGACAGTATGATTACAGTGATACCTCATTTATATAATTCTTTTATGTTTTGGCGCTTTTATACGATAAAAACTATTTTATATAAAAAATAATTATTTTTGCATCGCTTTATTCTGAGGACTATAACTTTTTTACTTTTTCGCTGATGATGCTGTATGGCAGCTCGTTTTTTGCGGGACAAGATGACGTTTTCATTGGTACCATGGTTATTTATTTCTGTCTTTTTGATCACATGTTATTCCACTTTTTGTTCGGCAGTATGATAATAAAGCGTTGTTTTTTGCCTCTTTTTTTAATTTTTTTTTACGGTGTTCACTGAAGGGGTTAACTAGTGGAACAGTTTTATAGGTCAGGTCGTTACGGACGCGGCGATACTAAATATGTGTACTTCTATTGTTTTTTTTTTTATTTAGCTAAAGGAATGTATTTATTGGAACAATATATATTTTTTATTATTATTTATTTAGGATTTTTTTTTTTTTTTTACACATGTAAATTTTTTTTTTCTTACTTTGCCCCGGGGGGGCATCACAGCAAAGTGACAGATCACCGATCTGACACTTTGCTGTGCACTGTGTCAGATCGGCGATCTTACGTGCACAACAGGGAGGCTTCCCGGCGCCTGCTCTGAGCAGGCGCTGTGAAGCCACCTCCCTGCAGGACCCGGATGCAGCCCCACGGCCATTTTGGATCCGGGGACTGCAGGGAGGAGACGCTCGGTACAAGGTGAGCACATCGCCTTGTACCCATCGTCTCAGGAAAGCCCGCAGGGAGCCCCCTCCCTGCGCGATGCTTCCCTGTACCGCCAGAACACTGCGATCATGTTTGATCGCAGTGTGCCGGGGGTTAATGTGCCGGGGGCAGTCCGTGACTGCTCCTGGCACATAGTGCCGGATGTCAGCTGCGATAGTCAGCTGACACCCGGCCGCGATTGGCTGCGCTCCCCCCGTGAGCGCGGCTGATCGCGCTGGACGTACTATTCCGTCCTTGGGAAGTAGGGCTCACCCCACATGGATGGAATAGTACGTCCAATGACAGAAAGGGGTTAAGGAGCCCTCTCTGTCATACAATTCATCCTATGACAAAAGAACTAAAGGGGTATCCCATTGTGAAAATTCAGGGGCAGAGGATGGGGGACAATTAATTTGTGTCATTGCCATCTTCTGGGCAAGGTGGTTAGCACAAGAAAGACTTTCACTACAACACAATAGCCTTGGCTCAAAACTGAGCATGAGACTTCCGTCAATTTAAAAAAATTGCCAAACTGCATCATATGAGTGCCTTGACAGTTGGAAGAATATGAAATTAAGTCCGTCTATCCATTCAAAAGCCATGAGGTTGACGTCCAGGCAAAATATTGGGATCAACAAGTTGACTGATCAAAGGTCTATCAAATCTGGTGCGACAAACATGGCAGTGGAGGTAGCTTAAATGCTTCCTAATAATAAGATCACAGACGTCCATGCAAGCACCGTACGATGCATGTTACACAAGTCTAGAATGGTGTCCCAAAAAAGGTGAAGAGGCCTCAACTTCAATATTTTCAATGTTGCAAAAATTACCAAAAGTGGACAGCAGATGGTTGGAAATGGATGATTTGGAGCATTGAAGCGAAAGTCAATAGACTAGGCTCAGATGGGTGAAAATGGGTCTGGAAGAAACAAGGGAAAAAGGGGCTACCGGATCGAGAAATTGAAGGCGCTGTAAAGTTGCGTGGAGGAAGCCTGATGACATTGGATAATTTCATAGCCAAAGACATTGGATATTTGGCCATAATCAATGGTGGTCTATATGCTGAGCTATATGTGAGTACACTAGAGTGCTATGGTTTGAAAAGGACGTATAGTGTTCTAGTGGGACAACGACCCAGAGCATACATCGACTTGGCAAAGAAGTGGCTCAATTATAATGATGTAGAGGTACTGGATTGGCCCTGACAGTCCCCAGACCTCAACCCAATCGAACACTTGTGGGTTGTGTTGAAAAAAAAGTTGTATACATACCCAAGTGAGTCAGACAGCATTCACCAACTTTGGGAACATGTAGAAGAGACCTGGGGTCAGATTTTGGTTGAGACATGCTTGAATCTGATTGAGAGCATGCCCAGAAGGATTCAGGTAGTGTTGAAAGCCAAAGGTGAATTTATTCAATACTAACATTTTTAAAATTTAAATTCTTCGGGCAGCACAGTGGCTCAGTGGTTAGCACTGCTGTCTTGCAGTCCTGGGTTCAGATCCCAACAAAGAGAACATCTGCAAGGAGTTTGTATGTTCTCCCTGTGTTTGTGTGGGCTTCCTCCGGGTACTCCAGTTTCCTCCCACATTCCAAAGACATACTGATAGAGAATTTAGATTGTGAGCCCCATCAGTGACAGCGATGATAATGTGTGCAAACTGTAAAGCGCAGCGGAATACGTTAGCGCTATATAAAAATAAAGATTATTATTAAATTTAGATTTTAGGAGCAAAACAGTAACAAGGCAGTGACATGACAAGAATCTGCATAACTTTATGTATAAGATGATTGCCTATAAAATGATGGTAGTCTCAGTTTCAAAGCTGTAATGAAAGGTGAGGTATGGAGCCTGAAAGTCAAAAGTTCAAAACATTGTTACCCTTTGGTTCATCAGTGTATGTCCCCCATCATGTTATAATGTGCCCCATCCGTGTATATACAGTGCCTTGCAAAAGTATTCTGCCCCCTGGAACTTTTCCACCTTTTCCCACATATCATGCTTCAATCAAAGATACTAAATGTAAATTTTGGGTGAAGAATCAACAAGTGGAACACAATTGTGAAGTTGAACGAAATTTATTGGTTATTTTAAATGTTTGTGGAAAATCAAAAACTGAAAAGTGGGGCATGCAATATTATTCAGCCCCTTTACTTTCAGTGCAGCAAATTCACTCCAGAAGTTCATTGTGGATCTCTGAATGAAGTGCATATTGTACATCTTCCAACTTTCCACACAGACTCTTACCTCTGCTCCTAGCTCTCACATGGTATGTTCATCCACCCAGCTCTCGTGCCTTGTCTGTCTATGAAGTGCATATAGTACATCATCCAACTTTACACACAGACTTTCCTCTGCTCCTAACATTCACATGGTATGTCTTTCAACTATCCCCAGGTTTACCCCAGTGTTAGTTATGATGTGGTTTACTCTGGCTTGATTATATGCATCTGGTCCACTCTTAATTCTCTGACCAAGATGAACAGAGACCACTCCTCTCTGCTTCACACCTGAATGGCACTTTGTAGCAGATATATTACATAGCTCCAGTCTGCAAAGACTTTAGTCTGCTGTGTGTATCCTATAAGTGTGTCCTAGAAGTGTAAAGATTAATGTAGAATTAAAACCAGAAGGGAACTGAAGGTAACTGGACATAGTCACTGTAAACAATGTTTCTGTTTGTATTCACTTTCTCCCCTATAATCCTTCACTTTCTGCTAACTCCCCTAATCCCTACTCCTAGTAAGAAACTGTTCATCTTTTCTTCAATCCTTCCTATTCATCTCACCTCCTCCTCAGAACTGTTCCTCAACATACAATCCTCTGTCTCCAAGCACAGACAGCCACCTCATGCCCTCTCCTGCTCCCACCTGCTAACACTTTCTCTGCTCCTTCTCACTTCTGGTGATATCTCTCCAAATCCTGGTCCTCCTCACCACATCCCCACAGTAAGTTTTACCTCCCATTCACGCTCCATCACAAACTTCTGTAACCTCTCTAATCTTATACCCGTCCGCCCAGTCCCCGCTTCCCCAGTCCCACTTACAGGAGCTCTGTGGAACACTCGCTCTGTCCGCAACAAGCTTTCCTATCTGACACAGCCTCTCCCGCTGCACTTTCGTATGGTGGCTTCCACCTTTCTCACACTTCCCACCCCAGCAGCAAGCATGGCGGAGGAGTTGGTTTTTGCCTGTCAGATAACTGCTCCTTCACCCCAATCCCACTGCCACCCTCTGTTACCCTCCCTACCTTTGAGGTGCACTCTGTGCACATCTACTCCCCCTCCAACTGGCTGTCATTTTCCGCCCCCCCCCCCAGGGCCAGCTACCACCTTCTTTGACCACTTTACCACCTGGCTACTTCATTTCCTTTCTGTGGACATCCCCACTATCATCATGGGCGACTTCAACATCCCCATTGACACTTCCCTCTCACCTGCCACTATCTCTCACTTCCTCTTTCGGCTTCACTCAATGGTCTTCCGCAGCCACTCACAAAGATGGTCACACACTGGACCTCATCTTCACCCGCCTCTGCTCCCTATCTAACCTCTCTAACTCACCTCTTCCTCTTTCTGACCATAATCTACTCACATTCTCTTCCCTCTCCACTCCTTGTCCACAATCCCCACCCCAAACTTGCACACCCTCGCAGAAATCTTAAATACCTTGATCTACACTCACTCTCTGAATCCCTCCTCCCTCTCAGACATAAGTTCCCTACACAATGCAGATGATGCTGCCGCTCTATATAACACCAGAATAGCTGTAGCTTTGGAATCTCCTGCCCCTCTCACACATACCAAAGCTCGCAAAATTAACAGACAGCCCTAGCACACCAGCCTGACCAAAGAACTGAGGCGAGCTTCCAGGGCTACTGAGCGGAGATGGAAAAGATCCCACTCCAACAAGCACTTCATCGCATTCAAACAATCCCTCACTACTTTCAAGACCACACTCGGCACAGCTAAACAAACCTACTTCTCATCTCTCATATCCTCCCTGTCTCACAACCCTAAACAGTTATTCAACACCTTCAATTCTCTCCTCCATCCCCCAGCACCTCCTCCCTTCCCACTTATATCAGCCGAAGATTTTGCCTCATTTTTCAAGCAGAAGATTGATAACATCCGACAGTTTTAGTCGACAACCCCCAGAGCCCTTCCTCCCAACTGCCCAGCCCTCCACCTCCAAAACCAACTTCTCCACCATTACAGAAGATCAACTCTCCACTCTACTCTCAAGATCGCATCTTGCCACCTGTGCACTTGACCCGATCCCATCCCACTTCATCCCAAACGTCACCACAATCTTCATCCCAACCCTAACCCATCTCTTCAACCTGGACCTGTCCTCTGCCTTTGACACAGTGGACCATTCCCTATTACTACAGACCTTCTCATCCCTTGGCATCACAGACTTGGCCCTTTCCTGGATCTCATCATACTTAACAGACCGGCCATTCAGCGTCTCCCACTCACGCACTACCTCCTCACCTCGCCCCCTGTCAGAGTCCCGCAAGGTTCAGTTCTAGGGCCCCTGCTCTTCTCCATTTACACCTTTGGCATGGGACAGCTCATAGAATCTCACAGTTTTCAGTATCATCTCTATGCTGACGACAGGCAGATCTACATCTCTGGACCAGATATCACCACTAGTGTTGAGCGATACCGTCCGATACTTGAAAGTATCGGTATCGGAAGGTATCGGCCGATACCGGCAAAGTATCGGATCTAATCCGATACCGATACCCGATACCAATACAAGTCAATGGGACTCATGTATCGGACGGTATTCCTGATGGTTCCCAGGGTCTGAAGGAGAGGAAACTCTCCTTCAGGCCCTGGGAACCATATTAATGTGTAAAATAAAGATTTAAAATAAAAAATATTGCTATACTCACCTCTCCGACGCAGCCTGCACCTTACCGAGGGAACCGGCAGCGTTGTTTGCTTAAAATTCGCGCTTTAACTTCCTTACGCGAAGTCCCGGCTTGTGATTGGTCGCGTGCCGCCCATGTGGCCGGGACGCAACCAATCACAGCAAGCCGTGACGTAATTTCAGGTCCTTCAGGATTTTAAAATTACGTTCCGGCGTTGTGATTGGTTGCGTCGCGGTCACATGGGCGACGCGACCAATCACAAGCCGTGATGTCACGGGAGGCTGGACACGCGCGCATTTTAAAATGCGCGCGTCTCCTGCCTCCCGTGACGTCACGGCTTGTGATTGGTCGCGTCGCCCATGTGACCGCGACGCAACCAATCACAACGCCGGAACGTAATTTGCGCGCGTGTCCAGCCTCCCGTGACGTCACGGCTTGTGATTGGTCGCGTCGCCCATGTGACCGCGACGCAACCAATCACAACGCCGGAACGTAATTTTAAAATCCTGAAGGACCTGAAATTACGTCACGGCTTGCTGTGATTGGTTGCGTCGCGGTCACATGGGCGACGCGACCAATCACAAGCCGTGACGTCACGGGAGGCAGGAGACGCGCGCATTTTAAAATGCGCGCGTGTCCAGCCTCCCGTGACGTCACGGCTTGTGATTGGTCGCGTCGCCCATGTGACCGCGACGCAACCAATCACAACGCCGGAACGTAATTTTAAAATCCTGAAGGACCTGAAATTACGTCACGGCTTGCTGTGATTGGTTGCGTCCCGGCCACATGGGCGGCGCGCGACCAATCACAAGCCGGGACTTCGCGTAAGGAAGTTAAAGCGCGAATTTTAAGCAAACAACGCTGCCGGTTCCCTCGGTAAGGTGCAGGCTGCGTCGGAGAGGTGAGTATAGCAATATTTTTTATTTTAATTCTTTATTTTACACATTAATGTTGTTTCGATACCGATACCCGATACCACAAAAGTATCGGATCCCAGTATCGGAATTCCGATACAGCAAATATCGGCCGATACCCGATACTTGCGGTATCGGAATGCTCAACACTAATCACCACCCTATTAGCCAGAATCCCTCAATGTCTGTCCGCTATTTCATCCTTCTTCTCCGCTAGATTTCTAAAACTTAACATGGACAAAACAGAATTAATCGTCTTTCCCCCATCTCATGCAACCTCACCAATAAACCTATTCATTACAGTAAATGGCTGCCCACTCTCCCCAGTCCCACAAGCTCACTGTCTCGGGGTAATCCTTGACACTGATCTCTCCTTCAAACCACTTATCCAAGCCCTTTCCACTTCCTGCCACCCTCAACTAAAAAGTATTTCACGGAACTGTACATTCCTAAACCAAGAATCTGCAAAAACCCTAGTCCATGCCCTCATCATCTCCCGCCTCGACTACTGTAACCTCCTGCTCTGTGGCCTCCCCTCTAACACTCTCGCACCCCTCCAATCTATTCTAAACTCTGCTGCCCGACTAATCCACCTGTCCCCCCGCTATTCCCTGGCCTCTCCCCTCTGTCAATCCCTTCACTGGCTCCCCATTACCCAGAGACTCCAGTGCAAATCCCTAACCATGACATACAAAGCCATCCACAACCTGTCTCCTCCATAAATCTGTGACCTCGTCTCCCGGTACTTTCCTGCACGCAACCTCCGATCCTCACAAGATCTCCTTCTCTACTCCCCTCTTTTCTCCACTTGTCACAATCACATACAAGATTTCTCTCACGCATCGCCCCTACTCTGGAACTCTCTACCACAACATATCATACTCCCGCCTACCATCGAAACCTTCAAAAAGAACCTGAAGATCCACCTCTTCCGACAAGCCTACAACCTGCAGTAACCACCGATCCACCAAACCGTTGCACGACCAGCTCTACCCTCGCCTACTGTATGCTCACCCATCCCTTGTAGATTGTGAGCCCTCACTGGCAGGGTCCTCTCTCCTCCTGTACCAGTTGTGACCAGTATTGTTTAAGATTATTGTACTTGTTTTTATTATTTATACCCCTCCTCACATGTAAAGCGCCATGGAATAAATGGCGCTATAATAATAAATAATAATAATAATAGTTTGCTGCACTGAAAGTAAAGGGGGCGAATAATATTGCGCTCCCCACTTTTCAGTTTTTGAATTTCCACAAAAATTCAAAATAACATATAAATTTCGTTCAACTTCACAATTGTGTTCCACTTGTTGTTGATTCTTCACCAAAAATTTACATTTGGTATCTTTATATTTGAAGCATGATATGTGGGAAAAGGTGGAAAAGTTCCAGAGGGCCGAATACTTTCGCAAGGTACTGTATGTCCCCCATTCTGGTATAATGTGCCCCATCCAAGTATAAATGCGCCGCCCTTCAAAATGTGGTGATTTTAATTACAGCAGGTTCCTACCTACCCATAAATGCAGACATTGCTGAGAGGAGTCCACATTCACCCAGGAATTCAGACTTCAGCCTAAGGCCACATGCACACATTCAGTATTTCGTGAGTTTATTACCCCAGTATTTGAAAGCCACAACCAGGAGTGGGTGAAAAATGCAGGAGTGGTGCAAATGTTTCTATTATGCTTTTCCTCTGACCGTTCCACTCCTGGTTTTGGCTTACAAATACTGGGGTAAAAAACTCACCAAATACTCAATGTGTGCATGTGGCCTAAGAGAGGTATTCACATTGATAGGGACCCATCAGTTTTTGAGACCACCTTGACATTGGTTGATGGGCAGGCATGACTTGGCCAAATTATGTGCAAAGCGTCTCATTTTTTTTCTAGTATTCAGAAGCCGTATTGCTATTCATACTTCATATATTACACATTGACATGCTTTAGCATGATAAAGTGCAACTTTTTTTATATATATTTGTCACGATATGGTATGAAATATCATAAGTTAGTTTTCTTGCTAGCATGCGGGGGCTAAACCCCCCTCTCTCTGGTTCTCTTTCCTTCCCTGTGTTTCTAACTGTGTAGAAGAGCTTGCCTTGTGGGGGAGTTTTATTGACGAAAGGTATTTACGACTGGCATAGCTGCAAGGGAAATTTGTGTTAGCAGGAACTGGTAGAGAAACTTCTAGAACGCATGGGAGTTCTTTGTTCTGTTTTTGGAAGATATTATGCAAACCGTTTAAGTTATGGACACGAAAATATATATTCTTATTTTTCCTCGATGGATCTACCCCTCACTCGAAACACAGGTTTCTAGCTCCATCTGGTACAGAGGTAGGGATTTCTCTGTCAGTGTGCGTGACAAATAGGACATATTTGATCTCATCGGAATGCCCACGATACTACGAGATGAATGATGGGTATGGTGCGATTATTTTATGTTCTGTAGCGAAGTTACGGGCATCAGATATATTTAATGCCCAGTGAGTAATACTGAAGAAGTAGGAGGGGTTGGAAAAGCCAGCCCTTTCTGTGAGGTCACAGCCTGCAGGTTTTAAGTTGCTGGGAGACTTTCAGGAGGCAGATTTGGAGTTTTTCCTGGACAGACCTGAGCACGCCCAATGAGCTGGGACGTGTGGTTGCCTGCAATGCAATGATCTAAGAACATGTGAGTGTTATCTTTTCTTCCTTTAATCCTTTTATTTTCATAATTACCTTGTACATACTTGCAATTGTCTCATTTGTAACATCTTTGTAAAATATTTTATAAACACTGCCTAAAAATCATTTATGGGGTATAATATTTATTACTAGTTCGTTCTCCATGCTCTAAAAACGTACCCTGTCTTTGAAGGGAATTTACGCTACTGTTTTGGGTTAGCAGCCGGACCCGTTTAATCGGCGCTGGTGGCAGCTTACCGTGTGCCAGCTGTTGGGGGGTCACTGTAGCGACTGCGGCTTGATAATTATTGTTCCTGCCTGCGTGGGAGTAGTTATCGCGTCGCTGCAGCGCGCCCAATAGCCAGTACATAGCAGGCAGCCTTTCTGGTGACTAATTACCCCAGGTGCAGTACCTAATCTGACCTGAGAGTAAGGGGGGCGCCAGAGAGCTGCAAGTGTTAAGTGGAACTGTAAGCGGGATAGACACAAATCCCTGCAGTTCCTGGTATACTGAAGAGCAGTGGGATACCTAAAATAAGCCCCTGCTGTAAACAAGAGGGCAATAGCCTCGTGTGTGTTTTTTCATCACATTGTGGCAGTGGAGGGATAACTAGGATAAGCCCCCTGCACATGTGACAGCCGTCTGCTGGTCTAAAGTCACCCCAATCCGTGACATATTGTGGGCCGCGGCTAAGGGATCTTGACAGTCACGGTGTGAATCGTGACATAGTGGTGGCAAGGCGGTGGGATATTAGAGCATTAGTGATTTGGTTTGAGCAATCATTCCTCTCACTAAAAACTTGCAGAAAGTTCTTGCGAGAACTCTGCGCAAATAAGTTTGGAGAAAGAACTCAGTGTTTATTAGTTGTGAGACAATTGTGTACTGGTAATTATCCCTTCCCTTTCTCTTCGTTTTTCTATCCTATCTTTTATTTGGCAACCATGGTTGTGCTGGGAGAAACCTTTTATAAGAAGCAGTCCAAGGACACTCTTATGGCCTTGTGCATGTCACAGCAGATTGACTGTACAAACAAAACCAAGGCTCAAATGGTCGCTGAACTGGTGCAATGTGAAGCAGACCAAGCCAGGCCACAGAGCCCAGAGGCCGCAGAAGCCGGCACAAGCGAACATGGTGCTGCAGCAGAGGTCCAACCGCTGAATACGGGCCCTACTGGCAACCAAGGGGGCGCAGACCTCCTCCTGCAGCTGGCTCTGCAACAATGCTCCGCAGATGACCTGGAGAGACGTCTGCAGCTGATCCAGCAATACCAGGAGCGAGCCGAGCGGCAAGCGGAGCGGGAGTACCAGCTGCAGATGGCCCAACTGCAAATGCAGGGGTCGTCTCAGTCCAGTCGTGAGCCCAGCAGCGCTCAGATACCAAAGCCCCGGCCCGACCACTTTCCTGTTATGGAAAAGGATGGGGACTTGGACACTTTTCTGCGGGCCTTTGAGAAAGCCTGCAGACAGTACCAGCTGCCTACACAAGAATGGGCACGATACCTGACCCCAGGGCTGAGAGGAAAAGCTCTGGAGGCGTTTGCTGCCCTCCCTCAAGAACAAGATGGTGACTATGAGGCCATCAAGCAGGCTCTCATAGCTAAGTACCAGCTTACACCCGAGGTGTACCGCAAAAAGTTTCGGACCCTCCAACGTGGCCCACACGACAGTTACAGTGATGTGGTGCATGGACTGGGGACCCACTTTGACCAGTGGACCCAAGGACTGTCAGTGACCACCTTTGCACAGCTGCGAGACCTGATGATCAAAGACCAGTTCTTCTGTCTTTGCCCAACTGAGGTGCGACAGTTTGTGATGGACAGAGAACCCAAAGACGTGACGAAAGCAGCGCAGATTGCCGATGCCTATGAGGCCAACCGTAGATCGGAAGTGCGGAAGCCAGTCACCACCAGCTGGAGAGGGGGTAAGCCTGCAGCCAACGCCAGTACCCCTGCCAGCCAACACACCAGAGGTCCTGTCCCCGTGGCCAACAGCACCAGACCTACCACCGAACCGCCAGTGTTACCACTGCAGGCAGACTGGACACCTCAGTCACCAATGTCCAGCCAAGCAGAAGAACCCCTCATCCCAGGCCCCAGGGCCTAATGCAGCTGTTCTTTTGGTGGGTGGTGTGGTTGGGAGGGTGTGTGACAACGTACAGCCCGTCACTGTGGGAGGTCGTGTTGCTACAGGCCTCAAGGACACCGGGGCTGAACGAACCCTCATCCGACCCGAACTGGCGGCCCCTGAAGAAATCATTCCGGGGAAAACCCTAACTGTCACTGGGATTGGGGGCATCAGCTGTCCCTTACCGATGGCCCGGGTTTTTATTGATTGGGGTGCCGGGAGCGGGGTGAAGGAAGTGGGGCTGTCTGATAATTTGCCCACTGATGTTTTGTTGGGGACTGATTTGGGGAGGTTGGTTGCATACTTCGTGGATGACCCTCCTCCCCAATCTACTAATGAGGGTAAAGTTAACCCTGATGATGATGATGATGGGAAATCGCATGTGTTACCTGACCATGCTTTATCTTGTAGTGATGCATCTGCTAACCATTTTTTCCCTAGGATTGATGGTGAAAATGCTGTACCTGTGCCAACTGTATCTGATAATGATGTTTCTGTGAAAGTTGATGTGTCCATAGGTACAGGAGTGCTCAGCCACGTCGCTCTGCGGAGTGAGACGGCTGAGGAACCCCTAGCAGGGGCAAGTGTCGGTGCTACAAGAAATGGGGAGATACATGGGAACCGTGAGCAAGGTGATGCCATGCAATTGACCAGTGCCACCGAGGAAGGTAACTGGCCCATAAGTAGCAATGCTCCTGAGGTAATGGGGGTGGATGGGGAGGTAGAGCACATAGCAGCGTCGGCTGTTGGGTCTGTAGAAATCCCCGGGGAGACAGCCTACGTAGCTGCTGTCACCCGCAGTCAGAGTGCCCGGAACGCAGATACCTGTCTGCCTTCCGGACCCTCCTCAGTCATCAGTGTGACTGAACCAGAGGTGGACCCAGTGCAGGTCCCAGAGGGCTCCCGTGGGGAAGGGACCCTGACATCACTTTTGGCTTCCCCTAGCCAGGAGTTTCAGGCCGCTCTGCACACAGATGCGAGCCTAGAGAGTTTGAGACAACTCGCCGGGACGCGCTTCTCCGAGACTGATAAGGAGAAGGTGTTCTGGGAAGGAGGAAGGTTGTACCGGGAGACCGTACCCGGAGAATCACAAAAGGAGTGGTTGAGGGAAAGACAGCTGGTCGTCCCACAGCAATTCCGGGGTGAGTTGTTGCGGATTGCCCATGAGATCCCGCTAGCTGGACACTTGGGTATCAGCAAAACTAAGGCCCGGCTGTCTCCACACTTCTATTGGCCTAAGATGGGGACAGATGTGTCAAACTACTGCCGCTCCTGTGTCACCTGTCAAAGAGTGGGGAAGGCGGGGCCTGCTCTTAAGGCTCCCCTGATCCCTTTGCCAGTGATAGAGGAGCCTTTCCAGAGGATTGCGGTGGACATTGTGGGCCCGCTGGCCGTCCCCAGCAGCTCTGGAAAGCAATATATTCTTACTGTGGTAGACTACGCTACCCGGTACCCAGAGGCAGTAGCTCTGTCGTCAACTAGGGCAGATAAGGTGGCGGATGCCCTGTTGGCCATCTTTTCACGGGTAGGATTTCCCAGGGAAATGCTTACTGATCGAGGGACCCAATTTATGTCTCACCTAATGGAGGCTCTCTGTAAGAAAATGCAGGTGAAGCACCTGGTATCGAGTGCGTATCACCCACAGACCAATGGCTTGTGTGAACGCTTCAATGGTACCCTCAAACAGATGCTACGCATGCTGGTTGAGACACAAGGGCGCGACTGGGAGCGGTACCTCCCACACCTGCTATTTGCTTACCGAGAGGTTCCGCAGGCCTCGACGGGGTTCTCCCCCTTCGAGCTCCTGTACGGCAGGCGAGTCCGGGGACCCCTTGGGTTGGTAAGAGAATCCTGGGAAGAGGAGCCGAACCCTTCTGAAGTGTCCATAGTGGAGTATGTCATGCGCTTCCGTGACAAGATGCAGACCTTGACGCAGTTGGTGCATGACAACATGACGCAGGCTCAGGCTGATCAGAAGCACTGGTACGACCAAAACGCCCGGGAGCGGACCTACCACGTGGGTCAAAAGGTGTGGGTGCTGGTTCCTGTACCAACGGATAAGCTTCAGGCAGCCTGGGAGGGCCCGTATGTCGTCCACCAACAGCTCAACCCGGTCACCTACGTGGTCACGCTTGACCACGCTCGGGGTAGGCGGAAGGCCTTTCACGTCAACATGATGAAGGCTCATCACGAACGTGAACCTTTCGTCCTACCGGTCTGCAGCTTACCCGAAGACGGGGAGGAAGACACCCTCCTGGACATGCTGGCCCAAGCCAAGGCCCGTGGGTCCATTGAGGACGTGGAGGTGAGCGCCTCGCTAGATGAACCACAGCGGTTGCAGTTGCAAACCACACTGGAACCCTTCCGGGTCGTGTTCTCCAACCGGCCTGGAAGGACTGAGTTAGCCATCCACGAGGTGGACACCGGGAATCACGCCCCACTACGGCGAACACCCTATCGAATCTCTGACCAGGTGCAGCAGATTATGCGCCAGGAGATCGATGAGATGTTGCAGCTGGGGGTGATTCAACGGTCAAAGAGCGCGTGGGCCTCACCTGTAGTTCTCGTGCCAAAGAAGGACCGGACCACCCGGTTCTGCGTGGACTACAGGGGGCTCAATGCCATTACAGCCTCTGACGCGCACCCAATGCCGCGCATCGAAGAGCTGCTTGAGAAGTTAGCGGGCGCAAAATACCTGACAATCATGGATCTGAGTCTCGGATACTGGCAGATTCCCCTGAGCCCCGAGGCGCAGGAGAAGTCCGCCTTTCTCACCCCCTTTGGACTGTACGAGTCCACGGTCATGCCCTTCAGCAATTTGACTTCACCATTAAACACAAAGCGGGCAAAGAGCATGGGAATGCAGATGGACTCTCCCGCCAGGGTGAACCCACGGAGGTGCGCATGGAGGCATACCGAGAGGTTCTGCCGCCGTAGCGCACGCTAAAAGGGGGAGGTGTCACGATATGGTATGAAATATCATAAGTTAGTTTTCTTGCTAGCATGCGGGGGCTAAACCCCCCTCTCTCTGGTTCTCTTTCCTTCCCTGTGTTTCTAACTGTGTAGAAGAGCTTGCCTTGTGGGGGAGTTTTATTGACGAAAGGTATTTACGACTGGCATAGCTGCAAGGGAAATTTGTGTTAGCAGGAACTGGTAGAGAAACTTCTAGAACGCATGGGAGTTCTTTGTTCTGTTTTTGGAAGATATTATACAAACCGTTTAAGTTATGGACACGAAAATATATATTCTTATTTTTCCTCGATGGATCTACCCCTCACTCGAAACACAGGTTTCTAGCTCCATCTGGTACAGAGGTAGGGATTTCTCTGTCAGTGTGCGTGACAAATAGGACATATTTGATCTCATCGGAATGCCCACGATACTACGAGATGAATGATGGGTATGGTGCGATTATTTTATGTTCTGTAGCGAAGTTACGGGCATCAGATATATTTAATGCCCAGTGAGTAATACTGAAGAAGTAGGAGGGGTTGGAAAAGCCAGCCCTTTCTGTGAGGTCACAGCCTGCAGGTTTTAAGTTGCTGGGAGACTTTCAGGAGGCAGATTTGGAGTTTTTCCTGGACAGACCTGAGCACGCCCAATGAGCTGGGACGTGTGGTTGCCTGCAATGCAATGATCTAAGAACATGTGAGTGTTATCTTTTCTTCCTTTAATCCTTTTATTTTCATAATTACCTTGTACATACTTGCAATTGTCTCATTTGTAACATCTTTGTAAAATATTTTATAAACACTGCCTAAAAATCATTTATGGGGTATAATATTTATTACTAGTTCGTTCTCCATGCTCTAAAAACGTACCCTGTCTTTGAAGGGAATTTACGCTACTGTTTTGGGTTAGCAGCCGGACCCGTTTAATCGGCGCTGGTGGCAGCTTACCGTGTGCCAGCTGTTGGGGGGTCACTGTAGCGACTGCGGCTTGATAATTATTGTTCCTGCCTGCGTGGGAGTAGTTATCGCGTCGCTGCAGCGCGCCCAATAGCCAGTACATAGCAGGCAGCCTTTCTGGTGACTAATTACCCCAGGTGCAGTACCTAATCTGACCTGAGAGTAAGGGGGGCGCCAGAGAGCTGCAAGTGTTAAGTGGAACTGTAAGCGGGATAGACACAAATCCCTGCAGTTCCTGGTATACTGAAGAGCAGTGGGATACCTAAAATAAGCCCCTGCTGTAAACAAGAGGGCAATAGCCTCGTGTGTGTTTTTTCATCACATTGTGGCAGTGGAGGGATAACTAGGATAAGCCCCCTGCACATGTGACAGCCGTCTGCTGGTCTAAAGTCACCCCAATCCGTGACATATTGTGGGCCGCGGCTAAGGGATCTTGACAGTCACGGTGTGAATCGTGACATAATTGTATATGGAAGTAGCTGCACCTATTCACACTATCTTGGATGTGCCAGTCAGTCTTTTGTTATTTGATTAACAACATGGTCAGCCAAAGAGTGCTGAGCAAGACATCAATCAAGTAAACAGTTGTCAGGAATGAAGGGCAGTTATGACTGCTCAGTGCTACTTCCCATTTGGATGAATGAGATGGAGTGGTATCAGGGGCCAACATACTATTGGTGCACACATGCGGCCTCACAGGGGCCTGAGAGCTAAGAGGGACCACTTCCACCTCCAAAAGTAATTGAAATTGTGTATTATGAGGAGCTTTTGGACTGCAAAATGCCCTTGTATTGTTCTCACAAGGGGCCCTCTTCTGTCTGTGTCCACATGAGTGGTATTTTGTGCTTTCACTGTTGCCTGCTAAGAGATCATGTAAAGATGATGTCAAACCCTAGACTGACCTGTCTGTTAGAGGATCTGACAGGTTCCCTCAAAAATTTGACTATCTGAAAGCTGTATCCATGTGTAAATGAGCATTGCACAGTGAAGTTATGAAGGTGTTAATAAGTCATTCACACCCCTATTAGAATGTTATACTTTCACATTTTTTTTTTCTTTTTGGAAACTTAAGCTACAACAAAAATACTCAACAAAGTCAAAGCAAAGTAAGTAACCGAAAGGGGTTGTTTCATCACAGACCCCCCCCCCCCCCTATTGATAACATGTCCTTAAGCTACTTTCACATGTTAGTATTTTTGTAAGTGAAAACCAGATGTGGGTTCAAAACCCAGATGAGGTGTGAATCTGGTCAGAAAACTGATGTAATCTAAAATGGGGTAGGTCTCAACTATAAAAGTTACTCGAGAAGCCAACATTTTTTGCACATTTAGTAAGAACAAATCGATAGCAAAGAGTTAAGATTTTCCTCCTCCTTACATGTGTCCAGGAGAGCTGATGGGAGTCAGTCTACATAGGAGACATGGTGCCGTGAATACCCATGACAAGGATAAAATCCAGATGTGTCCCATGCTCCCTCCGCCCCCAAAGCTCAGCCTTTGCAAATCCTTTTTCATTTCCTTTTTTGGCTAAAATTATAGAGCTCCCAGTCCATTTCGGGAGCACCCTGAAGCCTGTTAGTAATAAACTGCACAGTTCCCCACATTGTTTTAACCCATTCTTAACGGCTTTACATCCGTACCGTAAGCAGAACTGTATTTCTATATAGTATAGACTGATAATGTATACATAAAAGAAATAGCAAGCAAGAATCATGGCAGCAGCAAGATGTATTCAATTTCTTCTTCCTTGCAATTCAGAAATCCTTTAATAGGCAATATGAATGCAATCGTTATATTAAAAGATTAGTATTTGGGAAGAAATATTGTGCAGAATAGTAGAGGAATTTTGCACTTCAGTGTATATATGCATCATGGAAAAAAACAAGAAAAATATGCATTCCCTTCCTTATAAAGTTCACCAGCAATTATGTTAATCTTCACGTATCATAAATTATTCAATATGGTTCAAACACCTTTTAGATTTAAAGAGAATCCATCAATTGTATGTCACACCTCTAATTACTTATATGTGTACATAGATCTTTCAAAGGCAAGTCCATCAATACCTGAACATGGCAGATCTGTGCCTCTGTTATGGAGAAATGTGCATTTGAATTGATATGCAAATGAGGTGGAAGAACAATTTGTAGATCTAAACCTTCTATCACTCCAGCTCCATTCCCTGCCCAGCATAGCCTCTTATTGCTTGACTGACGGTCTAAAGTCACACAGCATAAAGGCTGTCAGCCAAGCGGGAGGTGGTGGCGTTGGGTGGGGAATAGAGCTGGAGTGACAGAGGCTTCAGATTTTCATCTTCATTTGCATATCAGTTCAAATGCTTATTTCTCAGTAACAGAGAAATGGACTGGCCATGTAACGGTATTGCTGGGCTATTCTGTGAAAGCGATATATTTCACATATACAAGTGCGTCTCACTAAATTAGAATATCCTCCAAAAGTTAATTTATTTCAGTTCCTCAATCCAAAAAGTGAAACTCATAATATATAGAGTCATTACAGTCATTATAATTAGTGATTTATGTCAAGTGTTTATTTATGTTAAAGGGGTTGTCCACTACTTTCAATTAACCCCCCAATGTATCCCCCCGGGGCCCCTGATGATTTGTGTAAATACCTTCTTTAGCCGTTTTCGCCTGTGAGCGGCGCTATGCTGGTGGCTGAGTCCGGGTCACGTGACCCCCAGGCTTCAGCCGCCGCTCATTTCCGCTGACGTCACGTCAATTTCCAGACTCTGGAAATTTACGTGACGTCAGTAGCAGGCGTGTCCCCGGGCTCCACAGAGAGCAGTCACTCATAAAGAGTGACTGGGCTGTGGGCGGGGCTGAGGCTGACTGCGGGGCTGTGGGGGCGGGCGGGGCTAGGCAGGGATGTGCGGTCCCGGGCGCCGGAGCTGTGCGGTCCCCGGCGCCGTGCGGTCCCGGGCGCCGGCGCCGTGCAGTCCCGGGCGCCATGCGGTCCCGGGCGCTGGCGCCGTGCGGTCCCGGGTGCCGGCGCTGTGCGGTCCCCGGCGCTGTGCGGTCGCCGGCGCTGTGCGGACCGGCGCCGGTATGTGCTGGGGGGTGGTGTGTGTGTCTGTCTGTCTGTCTGTCTGTCTGCAGGCATCGTCCGATGGGACAACAAGTCCCATCGGGCTCTGCCTGCTACATTGGCAGTGAGTGACACATTAGCCAATGATGGGACAGTAGTAGTCCCATCATCCGGCTAATGTGTTGAATGTAATAAAAAAAAAAAAAAATACACATATACATATACAGTACGTACGTACATACATACATACATACAACACACACCATGCGACGACATGCGCCATGCGACGACACTCACCATGCGGCGACATGCACCATGTGACGGCATGCGACATGCGCCATGCAATGACATGCGCCATGCGACGACATGCGACATGCGACGACATGCGACATGCAGCATGTGCCATGCGACGACATGCGCCATGCGACAACATGCGACATGCAGCATGTGCCATGCAATGACATGCGACATGCGACGGCATGCGACAACATGCGACATGCAGCATGTGACGACATGCGCCATGCAGCATGCGACAACATGCACCATGCAACGCCATGCGACAACATGCGACATGCAGCATCGCCATGCGACAACATGCGACATGCAGCATGCGACGACATGCGCCATGCGACAACATGCGACATGCCGCATGCGACGACATGCAGCATGCGACAACATGCGCCATGTGACGACATGCGACAACATGCGACATGCAGCATGTGCCATGCGACGACATGCGCCATGCGATGACATGCGACAACATGCGACATGCAGCATGTGCCATGCAATGACATGCGCCATGCGACGACATGCACCATGCGACGACATGCGCCATGCGACGACATGCGACAACATGCGCCATGCAGCATGTGACGACATGCGCCATGCAGCATGCGACGACATGCGCCATGCAGCATGCGACGACATGCGCCATGCAATGCCATGCGACAACATGCGACATGCAGCATGCGACGACATGCGCCATGCGACGACATGAGCCATGCGACGACATGCGCCATGCGCCATGCGACATGCAGCATGCGACGACATGCGACAACATGCGACAACATGCGACATGCAGCATGCGACGACATGCGCCATGCGACAACATGCGATATGCAGCATGCGACGACATGCGCCATGCGACGACATGCACCATGCGACAACATGCAACATGCAGCATGCAACGACATGCGCCATGCAACGACATGCGACAACATGCGACATGCAGCATGCGACGACATGCGCCATGCAACGACATGCCATGCGCCGTGCAACGACATGCGCCATGCACCAACATGCGACATGCAGCATGCAACGACATGCACCATGCGACGACATGCGCCATGCGACGACATGCGCCATGCGACAACATGCGCCATGCCGCATACAGTACATACATACAGTACAGACATACAGTACAGACATACAACATACATATAGACATACAGTACATGTAACATAGATTACATACTCACCATCACTTGTCACTTTGATCCCTGAAGCCATTGTCATCTGTAAAAGATATTAAAATAATAAACAAACACTATACTCCCTGATCCGCAGAAATCCAATTAAAACGAGTGTCCCTCGACGATCTCCCGTGGAGAGCAGGAACATCTGCTGATGCGACTGCTCTCTAGAGGCTCCAGGAACACAATGAGGGGAGGAAGGTACCCTTCCACAATGTATTCCCCACAATGTATTCCTACGCCCCTGTGAGAAAATAGTCCCTAGTCTCACTTTATGGCATTGCTGTTGAGAAATTTTCCCACACAGCTTTTTGCCATAAAGTAAGACTTTGAACCTTAGTAACCTCAGTGATGCACTGCAGGAGCCATTGTCTCCTGTCAGTGTGTCACTGAGGGTTCTATAGAGCAGTGACATCACCCGATGTCACTGTTCTATAGGGGAGATCATCGTGGGACACTCGTTATTAATTGGACTACGGCGGACAGGTAGTATACGGTTTATTATTTTACGTTTTTTGCAGGCACTGAAGTATGGTAAGTATGGTTAATTGAAGAATAATAAAATACTTTTTTCCTAATGTGTGTGTGTTTTATTAACCCTTTATTAATATTGGATTAGTAATGGATAGGCGTCTTATTGACGCCTCTCCGTTATTAACCCGGCTTAATGTCACCTTACAATAGCAAGGTGACATTAACCCCTTATTACCCCATATCCCACCGCTACACGGGAGTGGGAAGAGAGGGGCTAAGTGCCGGAATTGGCGCATCTTACATCTTGCGCCATTTCCGGGGCGGCTGCGGACTGGTATTTGTAGCCGGGGGGGGGGGGGGGAACCAATATCCATGGCCCCTTTCTAGGCTATGAATATCAGCCGGCAGCTGTCTGCGTGGCCTTTCTGGCTATAAAATATAGGGGGACCCCACGTCATTTTTTTGGGGGGGGGGTCCCCCTATTTTAATAGCCAGTAAAGGCTATGCAGACAGCTGTGGGCTGATATTTATAGCAGGCTACAAATATTGGCCCCCGGCCGTCGGCTTTCCCCCTCTGGTGCAGAAAATTGCGCGGGAGCCCACGCCGTTTGTTTTTTTTAAATTACATAACCATAGTGTTTATTAACCCCTTTCTGCCAACTGACGGAATAGTACGTCAGCTGGCAGTATCCCCCACTTTGAGGTGGGCTTCGCGGTGAGCCCACTTCAAAGCCGCAACATGTCAGCTGTTTTCAATACAAAAATAAAAAATGTACTTGATCGCTAAACGGCATAGCGAGAAAAAAAAATCAAAAGCCAAAATTATGGTTTTTTTGGTCTCCGCGACATTGCATTAAAATGCAATAATGGGCGATCAAAAGAACGTATCTGCACAAAAGTAGGATCATTAAAAACGTCAGCTCGGCGCGCAAAAAATTAGCCCTCACCCGACCCGATATCTCAGAACATATAGACGCTACAGGTATCAGAAAATGGCGCCATTATTTTATTTCTTTTTAGCAAAGTTTTGAAATTTTTTTTACCACTTAGATAAAAAATAACCTAGACGTGTTTGGTGTCTATGAACTCGTAATGACCTGGAGAATCATAATGGCAGGTCAGTTTTATGCTGTATGCACACGTTGCAGATTTGGGTGCAGAATTGTCTGCACAAAATCTGCATCTCCTTGCAGAAAACGCAGCTGCGTTTTGGATGCATTTTTTTTCACGTTTTTTTCATGTTTTTGCGCGGTTTTGATGAGGCTTTTTTGTGTGGTTTTGATGCTGTTCTTGGTGCGGTTTTTGGTGTGGTTTTTGCGCGGTTTTGATTCATTTTTTGCTGCAGTATTTGGTGCTTTTTTTGCGTGGTTTTGATTCAGGTTTTTGATGCTTTTTTATGCAGTTTTTGGTGAAGATTTGATGCAGTATTTGGTGCGGTTTTGATGCAGTTTTGGGTGCGGTTATGATGCAGTTTTTGGTGCAGTTTTTGCGCGCTTTTGATGCTTTTTTAAAAATTTTTGGTGCGGTTTTTGCGTGTTTTTTGTGCGTTTTTATATGCGTTTTGTTTTTTGTGCGTTTTTGTATGCGTTTTTGAAAGCTAAAGATGTATTATTGAACATTATTGCGTGATGTCATTTCTGTCCAACCTCCTCTTTTACATTTGTTCAACCCACACTCAATTACACACAGATAGATAGACATATAGATGATAGATGAAATGGATAGACAGAGCTACATATAGATAGATCTATAGATGCATACATCTATCTATTCCTATATCTATCTATAGATATGTGGATAGATATATCTATTGATAGCTGTATTGATAGTGTAGGGTGCGTGTCCACTGTCAGGATTACATCCGAAATAGCTGCAGATTGGATGCTGCGTACTTGTAGTACCATTGGATGATCCCCGCACACACCCGAACAGTCCCGCACAGCGCCACACACATCCAAACAGTTCCCCAGAAACATCCGAACAGCCCGCAGACCCCGCACACACCTGATCAGTCCCGCACAGCGCCGCACACATCCGAACAGCCCGCAGACCCAGCACACACATACACGCACACCGTCACTGCCCACATTCCGCCCACCAGGGCCGGACTGGCCATCGGGCACTTCTGGCAAATGCCAGAAGTGCCGGTGCCAGTCGTGGGCTGCTCGATCCTCCGCCCCCTGCCGCCGCCGACTCACCCCCCTGCCGTCGCATTCAACTATACCGGCGTCTATGATGCCGGTACAGTTGAATGCAATGATGGAGGAGAGAGCGTCTACAGACGCTCCCTCTCCCATCATTCCCCGCTCTGCCTCTGACACTGCGGGTGCGCGATGACGTCATATCATCGTGCACCTGCTGTGTCCCGGACAGACTGCTGCCGGCGAGACAGGAGCAGGAAGCAACGCGGGCAAGAGTAAAGGTGAGGAGTGTTTTGTTTTGTTTTTTTACCGGACTGTGGGGACATTCTCGGGGGGGGGGGGGAGGAGGAGGAGAGATGCAAGCTGTGCTGTATATACCACTGTGCGGGCTGTGCTGTATATACCACTGTGGGCTGTGCTGGATATACCACTGTGCGTCCTGTGCTGGATATACCACTGTGCGGGCTGTGCTGTATATACCACTGTGCGGGCTGTGCTGTATATACCACTGTGGGCTGTGCTGGATATACCACTGTGCGGGCTGTGCTGGATATACCACTGTGCGGGCTCTGCTGTATATACCACTGTGGGCTGTGCTGGATATACCACTGTGCGGGCAGTGCTGGATATACCACTGTGCGGGCTGTGCTGTATATACCACTGTGCGTCCTGTGCTGGATATACCACTGTGTGGGCTGTGCTGTATATACCACTGTGCGGGCTGTGCTGTATATACCACTGTGGGCTGTGCTGGATATACCACTGTGGGCTGGCTGGATATACCACTGTGCGGGCTCTGCTGTAAAAACCACTGTGCGGGCTGTGCTGTATATACCACTGTGCGGGCTGTGCTGGATATACCACTGTGCGGGCTGTGCTGTATATACCACTGTGGGGGCTGTGCTGTATATACCACTGTGCGGGCTGTGCTGTATATACCACTGTGCGGGCTGTGCTGTATATACCACTGTGTGGGCTGTGCTGTATATACTACTGTGTGGGCTGTGCTGTATATACTACTGAGTGGGCTGTGCTGTATATACTACTGAGTGGGCTGTGCTATCTACTATGCGGGATGTGCTATATACTATGTGGGCTTTGCTATATACTATGGGGAGTATATTATCTTCTATGGGGAGGCCATGTTATGTACTATGTGGCTGTGGTATATACTATTGTGGGGGTATATTATATTCTATGGGGGAGGTTGGGTTATATACCATGGGGGAGGTTGTGTTATATACTATGGGGGGCTGCATTACATTCTATGGGGGGGCTACATTATATATTATGGGGAGGTGGGCTTTATTATATTCTATGGGGTTACATTATACTCTGTGGGGTGGCTGCATTATACTCTGTGGGGTGGCTGCATTATACTGTGGGGTGGTTGCATTATACTGTGGGGTGGCTGCATTATACTCTGTGGTTGCCGCATTATATTCTGTAGGGTGGTGGCTACATTATACTATATGTGGGCTGCATTATACTGGATCGAGGACTATGGGGAATATGTTATACTATATGAAGGACTATGGGGTGCATTATACTATGGGATGTGAAATGTACTACATGGATGACTATGGCGGTGCATTATACTATATGGAGCACTATGAGGAGTGTATTGTGCTATATGGAGGACTATGAGGAGTGTATTATGCTATATGGAGGACTGAGCAGTGTATTATAATATATGGAGGACTATAGGGAGTGTATTATACTATATGGAGGACTGTGGTGCACATTAGAATATATGGAGGACTATGGAGTGTATTTTACTAAACAAGTAAAATGCTGCATATTCAGATTGTTTTTGCCGGAACAAAAATCCTTGTTCTCAACAGCACATTGCCGCTGTAAACTGTAGATATGCTGCTGATAACATGATACTGTATGGGGATCGGTTAGTGATCTGTTAGTGATCGTTCTGTCCCATCATTCTTTCTCAGACGGTGGAAAGAGGCCGGGAAACAAGTGTTGAACAACTTCAGTATTGTCGATCAAACTCATTTAGCGTCCTGAGATCAGCGCATGTAAATACAACCGAAACACTTTTGTGTGATGTGCAATATGTTAGCATTTTGGGCCCCATTTTAAACTTTACCTAGGGCCCCACTTTGCCTAAAACCGGCCCTGCCTACAAGTGTACAAAGATATTATACAGTCACCATGTGACAAGTGGGCCTGTGTAACTTCAAATGCCAGGGCTCAATTTTAGTCCCAGTCCGGCCCTGCCGCCCACACACTTCCCTCCTCCCGAACTGCAGCATTTCTCGGACCCACATCCGCATCTAAACTGCAGATCTTTTTTACATCTGCGGTTTTGCTGCGGATGTGTCCGACTCCATAAAAGTCTATGGGTGCAGAAATGCTGCAGTTCGGCACAAAAGAAGTGACATGCTGCAGAGAAAAAAAAAGCTGTGTTTCGGTGCGGCCTTTTCCGCAGCATGTGCACAACAAGTCTGCGGCTCCCATAGACTTACATTGGTTGTACACTACACTGCGGATTTGATGCAATACTGTGCAGCAAAAAACCCTGCGGATCTGCAATCAAATCCACAATGTGTGCACACAGCCTTAGCATTTAGTGAACCTGGCAAAAAAGCCAAGCAAAAAACAAGCGTCGGATTGCACTTTTTTTGCAATTTCATTGCACTTTGCCTTATTTTGCACATTTTCTGTTACACGACATAGTAAAACCAATGGTGACGTTCAAAAGTAGAACTTGTCCCGCAAAAGATAAGCCCTCACATGGCCATATTGACGGAAAAATTATGGCTCTGCAAAGAAGGGGAGCGCTAAACGAAAACAAAAAAGCTCCAGGGGTGAAGGGGTTTAGAAACATGGATATGGACATATGTATGGAAATAGACATAGATATATCTGTATGTATGTATCTATCTATCTATCTATCTATCTATCTATCTATCTATCCATCTATCTGTGTAATGGAGTGTGGGTTGGACAGAAATGACATCACAAATCTTTTTGAAGCTAGAGGAGGGAGAGGAGGGAGGGGTTTGGGTGTGTTTTGGAGTGGGTGTGGTAGGTTCGTGCTTAGTGGCAGTGCAATGCATCATGGAACTTGTAGTATTAGAGCACAATAACTCAGGAGAAAGGAAGTTGTCGATTAACCTCATGAGAGCTGAATCCAGTACTGAAAATGTGCTGCTACAGCATGATAAAAGGTAATATTGCTAAAATAAAGACAATGGATGTTTTCAGTGGCACATAATAGCAAGATTTATGGAAAAAAAAAAAAAAAAGGTTATTGTAGTGGACAACTTCTTTAATGATTATGGCTTACAGCCAATGATAACCCAGAAGTCATTATCTCAATAACTTAGAATAATTAACAAAAAACACCTGCAAAGGCTTCCTAAGCGTTTAAAAAGGTCCCTTAGTCTGTTTCAGTAGGCTCCACAATCATGGGGAAGACTGCTGACTTGACAGATGTCCAGAAGGCAGTCATTGACAAACTCCATAAGGAGGGTAAGCCACAAAAGGTCATTGCTAAAGAAGCTGGCTGTTCGCAGTACTGTATCCAAGCGTATTAATGGAAAGTTGAGTAGAAGGAAAAAATGTGATAGAAAAAGGTGCACAAGCAACCGGGATAACCGCAGCCTTGAAAGGATTGAATTTGTTAAGAAAAGGCCATTCAAAAATTTTGGGTAGATTCACAAGGCGTGGACTGCTGCTGGAGTCATTGCTTCAAGAGCCACTACACACAGACATATCCAGGACATGGGCTACAAGTGTTGCATTCCTTGTGTCAAGCCACTCATGATCAATAGACAAGGCCAGAAGCATCTTACCTGGGCCAAGGAGAAGAAGAACTGGACTGTTGCTCAGTGGTCCAAAATGTTGTTTTCAGATGAAAGTAAATTTTGCATTTCATTTGGAAATCAAGGTCCCAGAGTTTGAAGGAAGAGTGGAGAGGCACACAATCCAAGCTGCTTCAGGTCTAGTGTGAAGTTTCCACAATCAGTGAGGGTTTGGGGAGCCATGTCATCTGCTGGTGTAGGTCCACTGTGTTTTATAAAGACCAAAGTTAGCACAGCCGTCTACCAGGAAAGTTTAGAGCACTTGACGCTTCCTGCCGACCAGCTGTCTGGAGACAGAAATGCTTCATTGGCCAGCAGATTCACCTGACCTTAACCCCATTTCTCTATGGGATATTGTCAAGAGGAAGATGAGACACCAGGCCCAACAATGCACATGAGCTGAAGGCTGCTATCAAAGAAACCTGGGCTTCCATAACACCTCAGCAGTGCCACAGGCTTATCGCCTCCATACCACGCCGCATTGATACAGTAATTGATGGAAAAGGAACCCCAACCAAGTATTGAGTGCATTTACTGAACATACATTTCAGTAGGCCAACATTTTGGTTTTAAAATCATTTTTCAAGCTGGTGTTATGAAGTATTCTAATTTACTGAGATGAGTTTTGGGTTTTCATTGGCTGTAAGCCATAATCATCAACATTAACAGAAATAAACACTTGAAATACATCACCCTGTTTGCAATGACTCTTTATAATACACTGCTCAAAAAAATAAAGGGAATACTAAAATACCACATCCTAAATATCTCTGAATGAAATATTCCAGTTGCAAATTGTTATTCATTGCATAGTGGAATGTGTTCAGAACAATAAAACATAATTATCAATGTAAATCAAAGTGAATATCCCATGGAGGGCTAGATTTGGAATGATACTCAAAATCAAAGTGGAAAATCAAATTACAGGCTGATACAACTTCAGTGGAAATGCCTCATGACAAGGAAAAGATGCTCAGTATTGTGTGTGGCCTCCACGTGCCTGTATGACCACCCTACTGTACAATGCCTGGGCATGCTCCTGATGAGGCGGCGGATGGTCTCCTGAGGGATCTCCTCCCAGACCTGGACTAAAGCATCCACCAACTCCTGTACAGTCTGTGGTGCAACGTGACATTGGTGGATGGAGGGAGACATGATGTCCCAGATGTGCTCAATTGGATTCAGGTCTGGGGTACAGACGAACCAGTCCATAGCTTTAATGCCTTCGTCTTGCAGGAACTGCTGACACACTCCAGCCACATGCGTCTTGCATTAGGAGGAACCCAGGGCCAACCGCACCAGCATATGGTCTCACAAGGGGTCTGAGGATCTCATCTCTGTACCTAATGGCAGTCAGGCTACCTCTGGCGAGCACATGGAGGGCTGTTCGGCCCTCCAAAAAAATGTTACCCCACACCATTATTGACCCACTGCCAAATCGGTCATGCTGAAGGATGTTGCAGGCAGCAGATCACTCTCCACAGCATCTCCATACTGTCACATGTGCTCAGTGTGAACCTGCTTTCATCTGTGAAGAGCACAGGGTGCCAGTGGCAAATTTGCCAATTCTGGTGTTCTATGGCAAAAGCCAAGCGTCCTGCACAGTGTTGGGCTGTGAGCACAACCCCCATCTGTGGATGTCGGGCACTCAGACCATCCTCATAGAGTCAGTTTCTAACAGTTTGTGCAGACATGCACATTTGTGGCCTGCTGGAGGTCATTTTGCAGGGCTCTGGCAGTGCTCCTCCTTGCACAAAGGCAGGGGTAGTGGTCCTGGTGCCCTCCTACACCCCTCTCCACGTCTCCTGGTAGTGCCTCCAGCCTCTGGACACTATGCTGACAGACACAGCAAACCTTTGCCACAGCTCGCATTGATGTGACATCCTGGATGAGCTGCACTACCTGAGCCACTTGTGTGGGTTGTAGAGTCCGTCTCATGCTACCACGAGTATGAAAGCACAACCAACATTCAAAAGTGACCAAAACAACAGCCAGAAAGCATTGGTACCGAGATGTGGTCTGTGGTACCACCTGCAGAACCACTCCTTTATTGAGAGTGTTTTGATAATTGAAATTATTGGCATTCTGTTGTCTATTCCATTTGCACAACAGCATGAGAAATTGATTGTCAATCAGTGTTGCTTCCTAAGTGGACAGTTTGATTTAACAGAAGTTTGATTTACTTGGAATTATATTTTGTTGTTTAAGTGTTCCCTTTATTTTTTTGAGCAGTGTATACAAGTTTCACTTTTTGTATTCAAGAACTGAAATTAACTTTTTGATGATATTCTAATTTAGTGAAATGCATTTGTAAATAGTTTCAAGGGTGGAGGAGATATGAAATGCTGCTGCCAGATTCCTTTTTTGGCCACGTTCAGTATTTGGTCACTATTTTACATCAGTATTTGCAAGCCAAAATCAGGAGCAGAAAAACCAGATGAAAAGTAAAACAGAAACACTTCACCACGTCTATAATTCTCACCAACTCTTTGTTTTGGCTTACAAATACTGAGGTAAAAAACTGAACAAATACTGACTGTGTGAACGTGGCATAAAGCGCTGCATCAACACTTCATTTTATGAAGTAATGAACTACACTATTCCTAGATATGTTAAAAAGTGAATAAACCAGCGACACGGTGACCTCATAGGATGAACCCTAAGCTCTAATGACTTACCTATGTGCCCAACCAGGCCTATTTATTTTGGCCATTGCAAACGTGCCCCAACATATTAATTCAATATTATAGGAGTGCTGCCTTGTCCATATATTTTTCCATGTTGCTAAAATAAGCCACAAATGTGCATTCTTTATGAATATAAAAACTGTGATCTCTGCTAATCAATAGAAGAAAAAATAAACTGGTACTGTACTAGAAAAGGGCTGTGACCATTAATTTTCTGTCAGCTCTGCTCAAAGTTCTCCAGGATGCTGAATTAATGGCCTTGTGGCTGTTTTGGAAGAGAAAAAAACAAATTTAGTGGAGCGGCCTCTATGTATTGGATATTCGTGGCAAATACTAGAGGAATGCTAATGTCTATGCTGAAAAGAAATAACGTATCATTTGCCGCCAAGACTTTAACAGCCAACCTTTTAGGTTTTTATTGTCTGGCACAGTGTTTCCCAAACTCCAGCCCTCACGGCTCCCTACACGACATGTTTTCAGGATTTCCTTAGTATTGCACAGGTGATGGAATTATTATCAAGGTATCAAAGATTGCCACAGGTTCTCACACCTGCGGAATACTAAGGAAACTCTGAAAACATGACCTGTTGGGGCCGATGAGGACTAGACTTTGGGAATATTTGGGATCTGGGACATTTGGAAGCCAAGTCAACACCATGAACTCTTTGAAACGTTCCACAAATCATTACAGAACAATTTTTGAAGAGCGACCTGTTGTGAATTAGACTTTTTTGGCTCCCTCTTGTGGTCACTGGTGATATGACTCTGGGATTGTCTTTCTCAGTTTGGCACCCACCTGGGTCGTTAGTCCAGGGGTGTTGCTATATAAGCTTCCTGGATTCTCAGTCCAGTGCCTGGCATCGTTGTAATCAGATCCTTTCTGTTTGCTCCTGTCTGCTGGTCCTGGTTCTTGCAAAACTAAGCTAAGTCGTGCTTCCTTGTTTTTTGGTTATTTGTATGGCTCTTATTTTCTGTCCAGCTTGTACTAAATGTGATTCCTGATTTTGCTGGAAGCTCTAGGGGGCTGGTATTCTCCCCCCGGGCCGTTAGACGGTTCGGGGATTCTTGAATATCCAGCGTGGAAATTTTGATAGGGTTTTTGCTGACCGTATAAGTCATCTTACTATATTCTGCTATTAGTCAGTGGGCCTCTCTTTGCTAAATATCTAGTTCATTCTTACGTTTGTCTTTTCTCCTTACCTCACCGTTATTATTTGTGGGGGGCTTGTATCCAACTTTTGGGGTCTTTTCTCTGGAGGCAAGAAAGGTCTATCTTTTCCCTTCTAGGGTTAGTTAGTTCTCCGGCTGGCGCGAGACATCTAGAACCAACGTAGGCACGTTCCCCGGCTGCTGCTATTTGTGGTGCTAGGATTAGATATACGGTTAGCCCAGTTACCACTGCCCTATGAGCTGGTTTTTTATGTTTGCAAACTTGGTATGTACTTTTGAGACCCTCTGCCATTGGGGTCATAACAGTATGCCAGGCCAAAGTTGAATGTTTAATGCATTGCAGAAGTGGGATAATAAGAAAGGAAATTCTGAGGTTTTTTATTTTTTTTCCCTCTCATTGTTCCTCCCCTTTACCTCTGAGTGGCTTGTGCTTGCTGCAGACATGAATGTCCAGACCTTGATTACAAGTGTGGATCAGCTTGCTGCTCGTGTGCAGGGCATACAAGATTTTGTTACCAGTAGTCCAATGTCTGAACCTAAAAGACCTATTCCTGAACTATTCTCTGGAGACCGATTCAAGTTTAGGAATTTCAGGAATAATTGTAAATTGTTTCTATCTCTGAGACCCCGTTCATCTGGAGACTCAGCTCAGCAAGTTAAAATTGTTATCTCTTTCTTACGGGGCGACCCTCAGGATTGGGCCTTCTCGCTAGCGCCAGGAGATCCGGCATTGGCAAATATTGATGCGTTTTTTCTGGCGCTCGGATTGCTTTACGAGGAACCCAATCTTGAAATTCAGGCAGAAAAAGCCTTGCTGGCTATTTCTCAGGGCCAGGATGAAGCTGAAGTGTATTGCCAAAAATTTCGGAAATGGTCCGTGCTTACTCAGTGGAATGAGTGTGCTCTGGCCGCAAATTTCAGAAATGGCCTTTCTGAAGCCATTAAGAATGTGATGGTGGGTTTCTCCATTCCTACAAGTCTGAATGATTCCATGGCGCTGGCTATTCAAATTGACCGGCGTTTGCGGGAGCGCAAAACTGCTAATCCTCTGGTGGTGTTGTCTGAACAAACACCTGATTTAATGCAATGTGATAGAATTCAGACTAGAAATGAACGGAAAAATCATAGACGTCAGAATGGGTTGTGAACTGTGGTGATTCTACACATGTTATATCAGCATGCTCTAAACGCCTAACAAGGGTTGTTAGCCCTGTCGCCATTGGTAATTTGCAACCTAAATTTATTTTGTCTGTGACTTTAATTTGCTCATTGTCTTCCTACCCTGTTATGGCGTTTGTGGATTCAGGTGCTGCCCTGAGTCTTATGGATCTGTCATTTGCCAAGCGCTGTGGTTTTGTTCTTGAGCCTTTGGTAAATCCTATCCCTCTTAGAGGTATTGATGCTACGCCATTGGCGGAAAATAAACCGCAGTTTTGGACACAGGTAACCATGTGCATGACTCCTGAACATCGGGAGGTGATTCGTTTTCTTGTTCTGCATAAAATGCATGATTTGGTCGTTTTGGGTCTGCCATGGTTACAGACCCATAATCCAGTCTTGGATTGGAAGGCAATGTCTGTGTCAAGTTGGGGCTGTCAGGGAATTCATGGTGATTCCCCGCCGGTGTCTATTGCTTCCTCTACTCCTTCGGAAGTTCCTGAGTATTTGTCTGATTATCAGGATGTATTCAGCGAGTCCAGGTCCAGTGCTCTGCCTCCTCATAGGGACTGTGACTGCGCCATAGATTTGATTCCAGGTAGTAAATTTCCTAAAAGAAGACTATTTAATCTGTCTGTACCTGAGCATACCGCAATGCGTTCGTATATCAAGGAGTCTCTGGAGAAGGGGCATATCCGTCCATCCTCTTCCCCTCTTGGTGCGGGATTCTTTTTTGTGGCCAAGAAGGACGGATCTTTGAGACCTTGTATTGACTATCGGCTTCTGAATAAAATCACTGTTAAATTTCAGTATCCTTTGCCTCTGTTGTCGGACTTGTTTGCCCGGATTAAAGGTGCCAAGTGGTTCACCAAGATAGATCTTCGTGGTGCGTACAACCTTGTGCGCATTAAGCAGGGAGATGAATGGAAAACTGCATTTAATACGCCCGAAGGTCATTTTGAGTACTTGGTGATGCCTTTTGGGCTCTCTATTGCTCCTTCAGTGTTTCAGTCCTTTATGCATGATATTTTCCGGAAGTATCTGGATAAATTTATGATTGTTTATCTGGATGATATTCTGTTTTTTTCTGATGATTGGGACTCGCATGTAGAGCAGGTCAGGATGGTATTTCAGGTTTTGCGTGAGCATGCTTTGTTTGTTAAGGGCTCAAAGTGTCTCTTTGGAGTACAGAAGGTTCCCTTTTTGGGGTTTATTTTTTCCCCTTCTGCGGTGGAGATGGACCCAGTCAAGGTCCGAGCTATTCATGATTGGACTCAGCCCACGTCAGTTAAAAGTCTTCAGAAGTTCTTGGGTTTTGCTAACTTCTACCGTCGTTTTATCGCTAATTTTTCTAGCGTTGTTAAACCTTTGACGGATATGACCAAGAAAGGTTCTGATGTTGCTAACTGGGCTCCTGCAGCCGTGGAAGCTTTCCAAGAGTTGAAGCGCCGGTTTACTTCGGCGCCTGTTTTGTGCCAGCCTGATGTCTCACTGCCCTTTCAGGTTGAAGTGGATGCTTCTGAGATTGGGGCAGGGGCCGTTTTGTCGCAGAGAGGCCCTGGTTGCTCTGTAATGAGACCATGTGCCTTTTTCTCTAGGAAGTTTTCGCCTGCTGAGCGGAATTATGATGTTGGCAATCGGGAGTTGTTGGCCATGAAGTGGGCATTTGAGGAGTGGCGTCATTGGCTCGAGGGTGCTAAGCATCGTGTGGTGGTCTTGACTGATCACAAAAATCTGATGTATCTCGAGTCTGCTAAAAGCCTGAATCCTAGACAGGCCCGCTGGTCATTGTTTTTCTCCCGTTTTGACTTTGTGGTCTCGTATTTACCAGGTTCAAAGAATGTGAAGGCTGATGTTCTTTCAAGGAGCTTTGTGCCTGACTCTCCTGGAGTCGTAGAACCAGTTGGTATTCTTAAAGAGGGAGTTATCTTGTCAGCCATTTCTCCGGATTTGCGACGTGTGTTGCAGAGATTTCAGGCTGGTAGATCTGACTCTTGTCCACCTGACAGACTGTTTGTTCCTGATAAGTGGACCAGCAGAGTCATTTCCGAGGTTCATTCCTCGGTGTTGGCAGGGCATCCGGGAATTTTTGGCACCAGAGATCTGGTGGCTAGGTCCTTTTGGTGGCCTTCCTTGTCACGGGATGTGCGGTCATTTGTGCAGTCCTGTGGGACTTGTGCTCGAGCTAAGCCTTGCTGTTCTCGTGCCAGCGGGTTGCTCTTGCCCTTGCCTGTCCCGAAAAGGCCTTGGACACACATTTCCATGGATTTCATTTCAGATCTTCCGGTGTCTCAGGGCATGTCTGTCATCTGGGTGGTATGTGATCGCTTTTCCAAGATGGTCCATTTGGTATCTTTGCCTAAGCTGCCTTCCTCTTCCGATCTGGTTCCTTTGTTCTTTCAGAATGTGGTTCGTTTACACGGCATTCCTGAGAATATTGTGTCTGACAGAGGATCCCAGTTTGTTTCCAGGTTCTGGCGATCCTTTTGTGCTAAGATGGGCATTGATTTGTCGTTTTCGTCTGCCTTTCATCCTCAGACTAATGGACAAACGGAGCGAACTAATCAGACTCTGGAGGCTTATTTGAGGTGTTTTGTTTCTGCAGATCAGGATGATTGGGTGACCTTCTTGCCGTTGGCTGAGTTTGCCCTTAATAATCGGGCTAGTTCCGCTACTTTGGTTTCGCCTTTTTTTTGCAACTCTGGTTTCCATCCCCGTTTTTCCTCGGGACATGTGGAGCCTTCTGACTGTCCTGGGGTAGATTCCGTGGTGGATAGGTTGCAGCAGATCTGGAATCATGTGGTGGACAACTTGAAGTTGTCACAGGAGAAGGCTCAGCGTTTTGCCAACCGCCGCCGCGGTGTGGGTCCCCGACTTCGTGTTGGGGATTTGGTATGGCTGTCTTCTCGATTTGTTCCTATGAAGGTCTCCTCTCCTAAATTTAAGCCTCGCTTCATCGGTCCTTACAAGATATTGGAAATCCTTAATCCTGTGTCCTTTCGCTTGGATCTTCCGGTGTCGTTTGCCATTCACAACGTGTTCCATAGGTCTTTGTTGCGGCGGTACGTTGTACCTGTGGTTCCTTCTGTTGAGCCTCCTGCTCTGGTCTTGGTTGAGGGCGAGTTGGAGTACGTGGTGGAGAAGATCTTGGATTCTCGTCTCTCCAGGCGGAGGCTTCAGTATCTGGTCAAGTGGAAGGGCTATGGTCAGGAGGATAATTCCTGGGTGGTTGCCTCTGATGTGCATGCGGCCGACTTAGTTCATGCCTTTCACGCTGCTCATCCTGATCGTCCTGGTGGTCTTGGTGAGGGTTCGGTGACCCCTCCTTAAAGGGGAGGTACTGTTGTGAATTAGACTTTTTTGGCTCCCTCTTGTGGTCACTGGTGATATGACTCTGGGATTGTCTTTCTCAGTTTGGCACCCACCTGGGTCGTTAGTCCAGGGGTGTTGCTATATAAGCTTCCTGGATTCTCAGTCCAGTGCCTGGCATCGTTGTAATCAGATCCTTTCTGTTTGCTCCTGTCTGCTGGTCCTGGTTCTTGCAAAACTAAGCTAAGTCGTGCTTCCTTGTTTTTTGGTTATTTGTATGGCTCTTATTTTCTGTCCAGCTTGTACTAAATGTGATTCCTGATTTTGCTGGAAGCTCTAGGGGGCTGGTATTCTCCCCCCGGGCCGTTAGACGGTTCGGGGGTTCTTGAATATCCAGCGTGGAAATTTTGATAGGGTTTTTGCTGACCGTATAAGTCATCTTACTATATTCTGCTATTAGTCAGTGGGCCTCTCTTTGCTAAATATCTAGTTCATTCTTACGTTTGTCTTTTCTCCTTACCTCACCGTTATTATTTGTGGGGGGCTTGTATCCAACTTTTGGGGTCTTTTCTCTGGAGGCAAGAAAGGTCTATCTTTTCCCTTCTAGGGTTAGTTAGTTCTCCGGCTGGCGCGAGACGTCTAGAACCAACGTAGGCACGTTCCCCGGCTGCTGCTATTTGTGGTGCTAGGATTAGATATACGGTTAGCCCAGTTACCACTGCCCTATGAGCTGGTTTTTTATGTTTGCAGACTTGGTATGTACTTTTGAGACCCTCTGCCATTGGGGTCATAACAGCGACCGCACTGTTAAAAGAGGCCATTTCCATTAGGAAATATCCCTGCTATGAAGAGATGTCCTTGTTCTGGAACAACATTTGGATATGTGTCAAAACGATATGCTCATGTATACCAGGACCCAAAATTTCCAAGCAGAATATTGTCCAGATCATCACAGTGCTTGTTGATTTGCTTTTTGTGGCCACAGTGCACCCTGGAACCATCCTTTCCCCACATGCATGCCATACATCCACATGGCCCAAACTAAACTTTTAAACATCGCAATGTGCCCTTACCAAAATAGTTTAGATACCTACGCCAGAAAACTAATTTCACTTGGTGCCAAATAATATCCCACTGCTTTGTGTCGCAATTTGCAAATGAGATAGGCTAGTATTCAACTTCACTTGTCAGTAGAGTTATGGCTGATCAATGTATTTTCATTTGTTACATAATATTGGTGATCGGATAAAAAAAAAAAAATTAACGGAAACTGAATATGTGAATCCAGCTTCAGACTGCACATACTTTTGGGGTCCAAGGGCCACATTGTCAGATTGAACCAACCCAATAGGCCACAACACTATCAAAGTGTTGCCTTTCAAGATATTTACTGTACATTAAAAGTATGAGCCATAAATATCTAATAAGTGCTGGTTCCATTCATAGGACTCCATCCTATCAGGAAAGTAGAGGTACCCTTCTCATGGGTGCAGAGCCCACAGGACTCACCCATTCTGCCAAAATATGGCTGGTCCCGAAATGATCCCACAACACTCAATTCATAATAACCTTTCCCTACAGTGCTACACATTACTGGTCTTCAAGAAATAGAAAATATCTGTGACTAGACACTATGCAGATGGTTGAGGGCCATACAAAAGGGTAGCGTGGGCCGGTGGTTCCACATCCATGATCTATATTGTTATAACAATAACATCATACAATATATCATATATATCTTTCTTAGACCACAAGCACACCTTCAGTTTTTGGTCAGTATTTTACATCAGTATTTGTAAGGCTAGGTTCCCATTGCTATAAATATACAAAAAAGGTTGCACTCTATCGTGCCAAAGCATGTCTAATATGGAATACTTGAAATTTGAATAGCAAAATGGCTTTTGAACATTAGAAAATTATTTAAGAGACGCTTAGCACAGAATTTGATATAACCAAATAGTGTGTGCCCATCAACCGACGTCAAGGTGGTCTCATAAACTGATGGGTCCCTGACCTCCCTGTCCAAATGTGAACACTTACCAAAGGCCAATGTCTGTATGCCTGGGTGAATGTGAAAACCTCTGTTCAGCACAGCCTACATATGAGTTGGCCGGGACCAAGTGTAATGAGATGCAATTAAAAACCACATGGTGATGGGAGGAGTGCTCAGTAGTGTTGAGCATTCCGATACTGCAAGTATCGGGTATCGGCCGATACTTGCTGTATCGGAATTCCGATACCGAGATCCGATATTTTTGTGATATCGGGTATCGGTATCGAAACAACATTAATGTAAAAATGTGTAAAAGAGAGAATTAAAATAAAAAATATTGCTATACTCACCTCTCCGACGCAGCCTGCACCTTACCGAGGGAAGTGGCAGCGTTCTTTGTTTAAAATTCGCGCTTTTCTTTCCTTTACGTGAGTCCCGGCTTGTGATTGGTTGCGTGCCGCCCATGTGACCGGGACGCAACCAATCACAGCAAGCCGTGACGTAATTTCAGGTCCTTCAGGATTTTAAAATTACGTTCCGGCGTTGTGATTGGTTGCGTCGCAGTCACATGGGCGACGCAACCAATCACAGCAAGCCGTGACGTAATTTCAGGTCCTTAAGGATTTTAAAATTACGTCCCGGCTTTGTGATTGGTTGCGTCGCAGTCACATGGGAGACGCAACCAATCACAAGCCGTGACGTCACGGGAGGCTGGACACGCGCGCATTTTAAAATGGGCGCGTGTCCAGCCTCCCGTGACGTCCCGGCTTGTGATTGGTTGCGCCGCGATCAACCAATCACAAGCCGGGAGGCTGGACACGCGCGCATTTTAAAATTTTAAAATGCGCGCGTGTCCAGCCTCCCGGCTTGTGATTGGTTGACCGCGGCGCAACCAATCACAAGCCGGGACGTCACGGAAGGCTGGACACGCGCCCATTTTAAAATTTTAAAATGCGCGCGTGTCCAGCCTCCCGGCTTGTGATTGGTTGACCGCGGCGCACAAAATGAGTGAGGATGAACTAAACCAAACAAGGGGAAACTGCCAATGTTGTCAAAACATCAATTGTTGCATAATAAGTTTGGTCGAATTTGCAGGATGTGTCTCACATTCCCATGTATCACCTCTCAGCTGATGTATTATACAAGCCTCCCGGTTTGTGATTGGTTGACCGCGGCGCAACCAATCACAAGCCGGGACGTCACGGGAGGCTGGACACGCGCCCATTTTAAAAAGCGCGCGTGTCCAGCCTCCCGTGACGTCACGGCTTGTGATTGGTTAATGGCGGCCATGTTGCCGGGACGCGGACCAATCACAGCAAGCCGTGACGTAATTTCGTCACGGCTTGCTGTGATTGGTCCGCGTCCCGGCAACATGGCGCCGTGACCAATCATAAGCCGGGACGTCACTGGAGGCTGGACACGCGCGCTTTTTAAAAAGCGCGCGTGTCCAGCCTCCCGTGACGTCACGGCTTGTGATTGGTTAATGGCGGCCATGTTGCCGGGACGCGGACCAATCACAGCAAGCCGTGATGTAATTTCGTCACGGCTTGCTGTGATTGGTCCGCGTCCCGGCAACATGGCCGCCCTGACCAATCACAAGCCGGGACTTCACGTAACCAAGTAAAAGCGCGAATTTTAAACAAACAACGCTGCCGGTTCCCTCGCTGAGGTCCAGGCTGCGTCGGAGAGGTGAGTATAGCGATATTTTTTATTTTAATTCTTTCTTTTACACATTTATATGGATCCCAGGGCCTGAAGGAGAGTTTCCTCTCCTTCAGACCCTGGGAACCATCAGGAATACCGTCCGATACTTGAGTCCCATTGACTTGTATTGGTATCGGGTATCGGTATCGGATTGGATCCGATACTTTGCCGGTATCGGCCGATACTTTCCGATACCGATACTTTCAAGTATCGGACGGTATCGCTCAACACTAGTGCTCAGTCAATAAGCTAGCATTGAAATGACAGAAAAATTCACCCAGGCATACAGAGTAAGTAAGTAATTTTCTAATGTTCAAAAGCCATTTTGCTATTCAAATTTCATGTATTCCATATTAGACATGCTTTGGCACGATAGAGTGCAACCTTTTTTGTATATTTATGTATGGAGGTAGCTGCTCCTGGTATGCACCTATTCACACTAGTTAGGATGTGCGAGTCTTTTTTCTGTCATTTCAATGCTAGCTTATTGACTGAGCGCTCATCCCATCACCATGTGGTTTTTAATTGCATCTCATTACACTTGGTCCCGGCCAACTCATATGTAGGCTGTGCTGAACAGAGGTTTTCACATTCACCCAGGCATACAGACATTGGCCTTTGGTAAGTGTTCACATTTGGACAGGGAGGTCAGGGACCCATCAGTTTATGAGACCACCTTGACGTCGGTTGATGGGCACACACTATTTGATTATATCAAATTCTGTGCTAAGCGTCTCTTAAATAATTTTCTAATGTTCAAAAGCCATTTTGCTATTCAAATTTCAAGTATTCCATATTAGACATGCTTTGGCACGATAGAGTGCAACCTTTTTTGTATATTTATGTATGGAGGTAGCTGCTCCTGGTATGCACCTATTCACACTAGTTAGGATGTGCGAGTCTTTTTTCTGTCATTTCAATGCTAGCTTATTGACTGAGCACTCCTCCCATCACCATGTGGTTTTTAATTGCATCTCATTACACTTGGTCCCGGCCAACTCATATGTAGGCTGTGCTGAACAGAGGTTTTCACATTCACCCAGGCATACAGACATTGGCCTTTGGTAAGTGTTCACATTTGGACAGGGAGGTCAGGGACCCATCAGTTTATGAGACCACCTTGACGTCGGTTGATGGGCACACACTATTTGATTATATCAAATTCTGTGCTAAGCGTCTCAAATAATTTTCTAATGTTCAAAAGCCATTTTGCTATTCAAATTTCAAGTATTCCATATTAGACATGCTTTGGCACGATAGAGTGCAACCTTTTTTGTATATTTATGCATGGAGGTAGCTGCTCCTGGTAGGTTCCCATTGCGTTAGGGCAATCCGTTTAGCGCTAAGCGCTAGCGCAATGTCTTTTAAGGGGTCGCATTAAACGTCCCCGCTACCGCAGATCCCCGATCTGCGAGAGCGGGGAACGGACCTCGGGCGTTGCAAGCAGTGTCCGAGGCGCGCTACAAAAGAACGGCACATCGCTAGCGCGTGCCGAAAATGACACGCGCTAGCAATGTGCTTTAACATTGCCGGCAATGGGAGCGCTAACGGACACGTTGCACGGCGTTAATTTCGCCGTGCAACGCTGTCCGTTAGCGCTCACACTAAAATGCAATGGGAACCTAGCCTAAGCCAAAATAGGAGTGGACCAATCAGAGGAAAAGAAGAATAGAAACACGTGCACTACTTCTAGATTTTTCACCCACTCCTGGTTTTGGTCTAAACTTTTTTCCGATAATGGGCGTAAATTTACGCCAATGTCGGACTCCCTCCACCTTTGATGTGGGCTCCGGTGGTGAGCCTACATCTTTCCCGACACATGTCAGCTATTTTGATCCACCCGCGGCTATTAATCCGTTAAATACCGCTGTCAAACTCTGACAGCGGCATTTAACATGGCCTTCCGGCAATCGTGCCAGAAATAAGCCCATTGGTGACCCAGTCACGTGATCGTGGGTCACCAATAGATCGGCATGACAACCAGAGGTCTCCTGCAGACCTCTATGGTTGTCACTGCCGGATTGCTATGAGCAGCGCCCGGTGGTTGGCGCTCATAGCAAGTGATCTGATCATCACCTGTATGTAGCAGAGCCGATCGAGTTATGGCAGACTATTGAAGCATGCCAAAAGTAAAAAAAAAAAAAAAATTATATATACACTGTGTTCCAAATTATTATGCAAATAATCTTTCCTCATATTTTCTCTAAATTACCTATCTGAATTGCAGTCAGTTATTTTCTAGTCATCTACTATTCTAGTATAATTGCAATGTTTTGGAACAAACTGCCTACGAAAACAGTATCTTTTTAAAAAAAATAAACACTCAAAATTCATGTTCCAAATAATTATGCACAGCAGTTTTTAACCTTTTTTTTTTATTTTGAACAAAAAATGGTCAATTGTGAAGTTCTAAGCATTATCAGCTTATTACAGAATGAAATCAAACAGTTTTCAAGTGAAAACTTTATTCTAGGTGATGTTACATTTGCACATAGGACCCTTTGTTCGAAAGAAGCTTCTGAACTCTCTCGTCCATTGAATTTGTCAGTTTTTGGATGGTTTCTGCTTCAATTGTTTTGCATGTGGACAGAATACCCTCCCAGAGCTGTTGCTTAGATGTGAACTGCCTCCCGCCATCATAGACACTCCTTTTGATGATGCTCCAGAGGTTCTCAATGGGGTTGAAGTCAGGGGAAGATGGTGGCCACACCATAAGTTTGTCCTCTTTTATGCCCATAGCAGCCAGAGATGCAGATGTGTTTTTTGCAGCATGAGACGGTGCATTATCATGCATGAAAATCATCTTGCTGCAGAAAGCACGGTTCTTCCTCTTGAACCATGGCAGGAAGTGTTGTTTTAGAAACTCCACATAGATTATGGAGTTCATCTTTACCCCTTCAGGGATCATAAAGGGGCCGACAATCTCTCTCCCCATGATTCCAGCCCAAAACATTACTCCACCTCCTCCTTGTTGGCGCCGTAGCCGTGTTTTCATGGGGTGTCCATCAACCAGCCATCCTCCACTCCATCCATCTGGACCATCGAGCGTTGCACGGCACTCATCGGTGAACAAAACAGTTTGGAAGTCAGTCTTCATGTATCGTTTGGCCCACTGGAGCCGTTTCTGCTTGTGTGCAGTGGATAGAGGTGTTCGACAGGATGGCTTACGCACAGCTACAAACCTCTGAAGGACCCTGCATCTTGTTGTTCTGGGGACGATGGAGGCACCAGCAGCTTCAAAAACTTGTCTGCTGCTACGACAAGGCATTTTTGCAGCTGCTCTTTTAACCTTACGCAATTGCCTGTTGGAAAGAGTCCTCAATTTTTCCTTATCAGCACGCACACGTGTGGGCTGGGAATCAGCTACATACTTCTTGATTGTGCGATGATCATGATGAAGTGTCTTGGCAATGTTGATTGTAGTCATGCCTTGACCTAAATACTCCACAATTTGTTGCTTCTCAGCAGCTGACACATCCTTTTTCTTTCCCATTTTGGCAAAAAAATGTAGGCTGCTTAATAATGTGGAACAGCCTTCTTAAGTAGTCTTGCCTTTATTTGGACACACCTGCCAAACTAATGTGCACAGGTATCTGCAATTGTTTTCAGTGATATAAAGAGACTTGATACACATCACCATCAATGAATTTAAATGACAAACAAAAAAATTCTAACCTTATCACTCCTAAACTCTTTGTGCATAATAATTTGGAACACTGTGTGTGTGTGTGTGTGTATACATACATATTATATATATACATACATATTATATATATACATGCATATTATATATATACATGCATATTATATATATACATGCATATTATATATATACATGCATATTATATATATACATGCATATTATATATATACATGCATATTATATATATACATGCATATTATATATATACATGCATATTATATATATACATGCATATTATATATATACATGCATATTATATATATACATGCATATTATATATATACATGCATATTATATATATACATGCATATTATATATATACATGCATATTATATATATACATGCATATTATATATATACATGCATATTATATATATACATGCATATTATATATATACATGCATATTATATATATACATGCATATTATATATATACATGCATATTATATATATACATGCATATTATATATATACATGCATATTATATATATACATGCATATTATATATATACATGCATATTATATATATACATGCATATTATATATATACATGCATATTATATATATACATGCATATTATATATATACATGCATATTATATATATACATGCATATTATATATATACATGCATATTATATATATACATGCATATTATATATATACATGCATATTATATATATACATGCATATTATATATATACATACATATTATATATACACATACATATTATATATACACATACATATTATATATACACATACATATTATATATATACATACATATTATATATATATATATACACATATACATACACATATACATATATACATATATACATATACATATATATATACATATACATATATATATATATATATATACATATATATATACATACATATACATATACATATATATATATACATATACATATATATATATACATATACATATATATATATACACATATACATACATATACATATATATATATATATATATATATATATATATATATATATATATATATATAAATTTTAAAAAAAATAAATTTCAAAATATGTAAAAGTTCAAATCGACCGCTTTTCGCCCCATTAAAAATAAAACAATTAAAAAAAAACAAATACACATATTTGGTATCGCCACCTTCAGAATTGCCCGATCGATAAAAAAAAGAGGATTAACCTGATCGTTAAACGGCGTAGCGAGAAAAGTCAAAACGCCACAATTACTTTTTTTGGTCACCGCGACATTGCATTAAAATGCAATAACGGGCAATCAAAAGAACGTATCTGCACCAAAATGGTATCATTAACCCCTTAAGCCCCGAGGGTGGTTTGCACGTTAATGACCGGGCCAATTTTTACAATTCTGACCACTGTCCCTTTATGAGGTTATAACTCTGGAACGCTTCAACAGATCTTAGCGATTCTGACATTGTTTTCTCGTGACATATTGTACTTCATGATAGTGGTAAAATTTATAACTTGCGTTATTTGTGAAAAAAATGGAAATTTGGCGAAAATTTTGAAAATTTCACAATTTTCCAACTTTGAATTTTTATGCCCTTAAATCACAGAGATATGTCACGCAAAATACTTAATAAGTAACATTTCCCACATGTCTACTTTACATCAGCACAATTTTGGAATCAAAATTTTTTTTTGTTAGGTAGTTATAAGGGTTAAAAGTTGACCAGCAATTTCTCATTTTTACAAAACCATTTTTTTTTTTTTTTTTAGGGACCACATCTCATTTGAAGTCATTTTGAGGGGTCTATATGATAGAAAATACCCGTGTGACACCATTCTAAAAACTGCACCCCACAAGGTGCTCAAAACCACATTCAAGAAGTTTATTAACCCTTCAGGTGTTTCACAGGAATTTTTGGAATGTTTAAATAAAAATGAACATTTAACTTTTTTTCACACAAAATTTATTTCAGCTCCAATTTGTCTTATTCTACCAAGGGTAACAAGAGAAAATGGACCCCAAAAGTTGCTGTACAATTTGTCCTGAGTACGCTGATACCCCATATGTGGGGGTAAACCACTGTTTGGGCGCATGGCAGAGCTCGGAAGGAAAGGAGCGCCATTTTACTTTTCAATGCAAAATTGACTGGAATTGAGATGGGACGCCATGTTGCGTTTGGAGAGGCCCTGATGTGCGTAAACATTGAAACCCCCCACAAGTGACACCATTTTGGAAAGTAGACCCCCTAAGGAACTTATCTAGATGTGTGGTGAGCACTTTGACCCACCAAGTGCTTCACAGAAGTTTATTATGCAGAGCCGTAAAAATAAAAAATCATATTTTTTCACAAAAATGATCTTTTCGCCCCCAATTTTTTTTTTCCCAAGGGTAAGAGAAATTAGACCACAAAAGTTGTTGTGCAATTTGTCCTGAGTACGACGATACCCCATATGTGGGGGTAAACCACTGTTTGGGCGCATACAAGAGCTCGGAAGGGAAGGAGCACCATTTTACTTTTCAATGCAAAATTGACTGGAATTAAGATGGGACGCCATGTTGCGTTTGGAGAGCCCCTGATGTGCCCTTGATGTGCCTAAACATTGAAACCCCCCACAAGCGACACCATTTTGGTAAGTAGACCCCCTAAGGAACTTATCTAGATGTGTTTTGAGAGCTTTGAACCCCAAGTGTTTCACTACAGTTTATAACGCAGAGCCGTGAAAATAAAACTTTTTTTTTTTTCTTCACAAAAATGATTTATTAGCCCCCAGTTTTGTATTTTCACAAGGGTAACAGGAGAAATTGGACCCCAAACGTTGTTGTCCAATTTGTCCTGAGTACGCTGATACCCCGTATGTGGGGGGGAACCACTGTTTGGGCGCATAAAGCTCGGAAGGGAAGGAGCGCCATTTGGAATGCAGACTTAGATGGATTGGTCTGCAGACTTCACGTTGCATTTGTAGAGCCCCTGATGTACACAAACAGTAGAAACCCCCCATAAGTGACCCCATATTGGAAACTAGACCTCCCAAGGAACTTATCTAGATATGTTGTGAGAACTTTGAACCCCCAAGTGTTTCACTACAGTTTACAAAGCAGAGCCGTGAAAATAAATCTTTTTTTTCCCACAAAAATGATTTTTAGCCCCCCAAATTTTTATTTTCCCAAGGATAACAAGAGAACTTGGACCCCAAAAGTTGTTGTCCAATTTGTCCCGAGTACGCTGATACCCCATATGTTGGGGTAAACCCCTGTTTGGGCGCACGGGAGAGCTCGGAAGGGAAGGAGCACTGTTTTACTTTTTCAAGGCAGAATTGGCTGGAATTGAGATCGGACGCCATGTCGCGTTTGGAGAGCCCCTGATGTGCCTGAACAGTGGAAACTCCCCAATTCTACCTGAAACCCTAATCCAAACACACCCCTAACCCTAATCCCAATGGTAACCCTAACCACACCCCTAAACCTGACACACCCCTAACCCCAACCGTAAATGTAATCCAAACCCTAACTCTAACTTTAGCCCCAACCCTAACCCTAACTTTAGCCCCAACCCTAACCCTAACTTTAGCTCCAACCCTAGCCCTAATCCTAATGGGAAAATGGAAATAACTACATTTTTTTATTTTATTATTTTTCCCTAACTAAGGGGGTGATGAAGGGGGGTTTGATTTACTTTTATAGCGTTTTTTTATATCAGATTTTTATGATTGGCAGCTGTCACACACTAAAAGACGCTTTTTATAGCAAAAAAGTTTTTGCGTCTCCACATTTTGAGACCTATAATTTTTCCATATTTTGGTCCACAGAGTCATGTGAGGTCTTGTCTTTTGCGGGACGAGTTGACGTTTTTATTGGTAACATTTTCGGGCACATGACATTTTTTGATCGCTTTTTATTCCGATTTTTGTGAGGCAGAATGACCAAAAACCAGCTATTCATGAATTTCTTTTGGGGGAGGCTATACCGTTCCACGTTTGGTAAAATTGATAAAGCAGTTTTATTCGTCGGGTAAGTACGATTACAGCGATATCTCATTTATATAATTTTTTTATGTTTTGGCGCTTTTATACGATAAAAGCTTTTATAGAAAAAATAATTATTTTGGCATCGCTTTATTCTGAGGACTATAACTTTTTTATTTTTTTGCTTATGATGCTGTATGATGGCTTGTTTTTTGCGGGACAAGATGACGTTTTCAGCGGTACCCTGGTTATTTATATCCATCTTTTTGATTGCGTGTTATTCCACTTTTTGTTCAGCGGTATGATAATAAAGCGTTGTTTTTTGGCTTTTTTTTTTTTTCTTACGGTGTTCACTTAAGGGGTTAACTAGTGGGACAATTTTATAGGTTGGGTCGTTACGGACGCGGCGATACTAAATATGTGTACTTAAATTGTTTTTTATTATTTAAAGAAATGTATTTATGGGAATAATTTTTTTTATATATTTTTTTCTTCTTTATTTAGGATTTTTTTTAATTATTTTTTTTACACATGTGGAATTTTTTTTTTTTTTTACTTTACTTTGTCTCAGGGGGGACATCACAGATCGCTGATCTGACTGTTTGCCCAGCACTCTGTCAGATCAGCGATCTGACTGACAGCGCTGCAGGCTTACCAGCGCCTGCTGTGAACCCGGAAGTACTCCCTGCAGTACCCGGATGCAGCCCCGCGGCCATTTTGGATCCGTGGACTGCAGGGAGGAGACGCTAGGTACAAAGTGAGTACATCGCCTTGTACCGATCGTCTCAGGGAAGCACGCAGGGAGCCCCCTTCCTGCGCGATGCTTCCCTGTACCGCCGGTACACTGCGATCATGTTTGATCGCAGTGTGCCGGGGGTTAATGTGCCAGGGGCGGTCCGTGACCGCTCCTGGCACATAGTGCCGGATGTCAGCTGCTATAGTCAGCTGACACCCGGCCGCGCTCCCCCCGTGAGCGCGGGCGATCGCATATGACGTACTATCCCGTCAATGGGAATTAAGTCCCAGGTCACCTTGACGGGATAGTACGTCATATGGGATTAAGGGGTTAAACACATCAGCTCAGCACGCGAAAAAATAAGCACTCACCCAACCCGAGATCACGAGAAATGGAGACGCTACGAGTATCAGAAAATGGCACAATTTTTTTTAAACAAACTTTGGAATTTATTTTCACCACTTAAGAGAATTAAAAAAGAACCTAGACATGTTTGGTGTTTATGAACTCATAATGAACTGGTGAATCATAATGGCAGGTCAGCTTTAGCATGTAGTGAAACTAGTTAAAAAGCCAAACAAAAAACAAGTGTGGGATTGCACTTTTTTTGCAATTTCACTGCACTTGTACTTTTGAACTACACCATTAAATTTACAATGTCGTGTACTCAAACAGGCAAAAAATTCCAACTCGTCCAGCAAAAAACAAGCCCTCACATGGCCCTTTTGACAAAAAAAAAAAAAAGTTATGGCTCTGGGAGCAAAAAAATGAAAATGCAAAACCAAAAATACATCTGGTCGTTGTGGCATAGCGAATACCGCCATTCACCATAAATTTGACAATCAGGAGTTGCAACACCCTCGCCCCACTACAGCACTGTCCACTTTGCTGGAGTTGGGGTAAGTAGTTGTATTTTTTTGTGCAACCTCACATTTGCAATTTCTTTGCGCACTTTTCAAAGCTTTTTTTGCCAGGCAAAAACCTTTGATGAATCACCCACAAAAGGCCTTTTCTACTTTCTCATCATTAAATGTATTGATTTTCACCCACTCCTGATTTTGGCTTCCTAATACTGATGTAAAATATTGGCCAAATACAGAAGGACTTTGCTACACACGCTCTAGAGATATCATTAAGGCAATGTGCACACGTTGAGTAAAATTTCTGCACCGTTTCTGCATCTCCTGGCAGGAAAAACACATGGTTTTGACTGATTTGAGTGAAGTCAATGGTGAAAAACTCAGGCAAAAACACCGAATGGACATGCACCAAATGATTTTCTATACCAAATCTGCAAATCAAAAATAAGCAACGTGTGCATGACACTTCAGGTTTATCATTCTCTTTGCTGGAATCAGGATTGCGTCAGGTTTTTCTAGAAAATCTGCAAGGCAAAAACGCACCAAATCTGCAAAGTGTGCACAAGTCCTAAAGGGGCTTTATGGTCTCTGCATCAATTTTTGCAGTCATTTTGAGAGTGCAGATTTCTGAATCTCCAGTGAGCGTGGGTAGTCATGGGACTGCAAATATTCACATTGCAAAGTTGCAGCCACCTGCTGACTCAAATCTCATCAACTTCTCTCAATAGAGATATTGAGAGAAGTGATAGTCTGCACATGACCACAACTATGCAAATTACATACTTTAGTCACATGACTGCCCACTCATGCTAGAGTGTATTGCACACTGTTGCCATTTGGTAGTCACAAAATGACTGAAGAGATTTCTTCTCAGCCTGGAAAACCCATTTACCAAAATATAGGATTTTTTTTTTTACTTAAAGGGAAATGGTCACCAGGTTTGGCCAATACCAGTTATGACCACCCCCTTTCAGGGCTTATATACAGCATTCTACAATGCTGTATATAAGCCCCCAACCGGACCTGTAAGAGAAGAAAAATAACTTATTATACTTACCTGAACAGCAAGGTGGCTTGTTGTTGAAGGGAAATAGAGGAAAAAAAAAAATCTATAAATCTTCAGCATAGCGAGTGTGAGCGAGCTGAGTGTGACCTGAGCGTAAGTGTGGACGGCGGTAAGTGTGACTTGCGATTCAGTGACTTTGGAATCAGGGAGTTTCCAAGGGAGGAATTGCTGTCTGTTTTTAATTAATACTTGTATTTAATTTTTATTTAACATTTCTGTGTGGTGCAATCCCCATGAGGAAATGTGCTCCACTATTGTTAATGCCATCCAGTGCACATCTTGCCACATGTATACAATCCTTGATCAGCCGGTCGAGGGTGCATACTGCTGTGCGAGATGTGAGCACGTTGAGCATTTGGAATCCCAGATTCTGGATCTAAATGTGCAGCTGGCAACACTGAGATCCATAGACAATATGGAGAGGAGTCTTCTGCTCACTGAGCAGACGCTCAATGGGATAGATGAGGAGGGGGATGGTAGGATGGAGCTGCAGGACAGTGAAGTAGGTAGCTGGGTGACATTCAGAAAGCGGGGTCAAGGGAAGAGTGCCAGGGAGGCTAGTCCTGATCTGGCTCACCCCAATAAGTTTGCTAAGTTGGCAGATGAGGGGGGTAGCACTGCTGCAGCCAGGCATGTCCTCTGAAAGCCGGAGGAGTGACTGCTCCAGTAAGGAGGGAAATAGGAGAGCAGGGCAGGCCAGACAGGTGCTGGTAGTGGGGGACTCAATTATTAGGGGAACAGATAGGGCAATCTGTCACAAAGACAGGGATCGTCGAACGGTGTGCTGCCTACCTGGCGCTCGAGTCCGACACATCGCTGATCGGGTGGACAGATTACTGGGAGGGGCTGGTGAGGACCCAGCAGTCATGGTGCATATTGGCACAAATGACAAAGTTAGAAGTAGGTGGAAGGTCCTTAAAGATGATTTCAGGGAATTAGGCTGCAAGCTGAAAGCAAGGACCTCCAACGTGGTATTTTCCGAAATACTGCCGGTACCACGTGCCACGCCAGAGAGGCAACGGGAGATTAGGGAGGTTAATAAGTGGCTCAAGAATTGGTGTAGGAAGGAGGTGTTTGGGTTCCTGCAGAACTGGGCCGACTTCTCAGTTGGCTACAGGCTCTACGCTAGGGACGGGCTGCACCTCAATGGGGAAGGTGCAGCTGTGCTGGGGGAGAAAATGGCTAGAAGGTTGGAGGAGTGTTTAAACTAGGGATTGGGGGGGAGGGTATTCATTTTATAGGAGGGGAAGATAGTGCAGATAGAGACCTGGGCACAAATAAGGAAGTTGGGGGTGGCGGTGGCATGGAGGGTGGGGTTAGAACAGCTAATAATTTAAGAAAGAATAGAGGTACAGAGAGGAACATCAAGTGCATGTATACTAATGCCAGAAGCCTCGCCAACAAAATGGACGAATTAGAACTAATGTTGTTGGAACATAATTATGACATGGTGGGGATATCTGAAACATGGCTGGGTGAGAGCCATGACTGGGCTGTTAACTTACAGGGCTATAGCCTTTTCAGAAATGACCGTACAGATAAGCGAGGGGGTGGGGTGTGTCTGTATGTAAAATCGACCTTAAAACCCATCCTGCGTGATAATATAGGTGAATCTAATGAAAATGTAGAGTCCCTGTGGGTGGAGATAAGGGGAGGGGGAAAAAATAATAAGTTACTGATAGGGGTTTGTTATAAATCTCCAAAAATAATGGAAGCAATGGAGAATATCCTCGTAAAGCAAAAAGATGAGGCTGCGAATCAAGGAGAAGTCATTATTATGGGGGACTTCAACTACCCTGAAATAGATTGGGGAACAGAAACCTGCAATTCCAGTAAAGGTAATCGGTTTTTGACAACTATGAGAGACAATTTCACAACTGGTTCAGGACCCAACAAGAAGGGGGGCACTGCTAGACCTAATATTAACCAACAGGCCAGACCGCATATCAAATATAAGGGTTGGGGGTCACTTGGGGAATAGTGATCACAAAATAATAAGTTTTCATGCCTCCTTTAATAAGATGTGTAGTAGAGGGGTGACAAGGACACTAAACTTCAGGAGGGCAAATTTCCAACGTATGAGAGAGGATCTTGGTGCAATTAACTGGGACAATATCCTGAGACATAAAAGTACACAAAGAAAATGGGAGACGTTTATTAGCATCCTGGATAGGACCTGTGCACAGTATATACCGTATGGGAATAAACATACTAGAAATAGGAGGAAACCAATATGGCTAAATAGAGCTGTAAGGGGCGCAAAAAGTGACAAAAAGAAAGCATTTAGAGAATTAAAGGAAGCAGGTAGTGATGAGGCATTAAATAAATACAGAAAATTAAATAAATTCTGTAAAAAGCAAATCAAGGCAGCAAAGATTGAGACAGAGACTCATTGCCAGAGAGAGCAAAAATAACCCCAAAATATTCTTTAACTACATAAATAGTAAGAATCTAAAAAATGATAGTGTTGGCCCCCTTAAAAATAGTCTGGGTGAAATGGTGGATGAGGATGAGGAAAAAGCCAATATGCTAAATGACTTTTTTTCATCAGTATTTACAAAAGAAAATCCCATGGCAGCCAATATGACTAGTGATAAAAATTCCCAATTAAATGTTACCTGCTTAACCCAGCAGGAAGTAGGCCGGCGTCTAAAAATCACAAAAATTGACAAATCTCCGGGCCGGATGGGATACACCCCCGAGTACTGCAGGAATTAAGTACAGTCATTGATAGACCATTATTTTTAATCTTTAAAGAGTCCATAATAACAGGGTCTGTACCACAGGACTGGCGTATAGCAAATGTGGTGCCAATATTCAAAACGGGGACAAAAACTGAACTCGGAAATTATAGGCCAGTAAGCTTAACCTCTACTGTGGGTAAAATCCTGGAGGGCATTCTAAGGGATGCTATACTGGAGTATCTGAAGAGGAATAACCTCATGACCCAGTATCAGCACGGGTTTACTAGGGACCGTTCATGTCAGACTAATTTGATCAGCTTCTATGAAGAGTTAAGTTCCGGACTGGACCAAGGGAACCCAGTAGATGTAGTGTATATGGACTTTTCAAAAGCTTTTGATACGGTGCCTCACAAAAGGTTGATACATAAAATGAGAATAATGGGGATAGGGGAAAATATGTGCAAGTGGGTTGAGAGCTGGCTCAGGGATAGGAAACAAAGGGTGGTTATTAATGGAGCACACTCAGACTGGGTCGCGGTTAGCAGTGGGGTACCACAGGGGTCAGTATTGGGCCCTCTTCTTTTTAACATATTTATTAATGACCTTGTAGGGGGCATTCAGAGTAGAATTTCAATATTTGCAGATGACACTAAACTCTGCAGGGTAATCAATACAGAGGAGGACAATTTTATATTACAGGATGATTTATGTAAACTAGAAGCTTGGGCTGATAAATGGCAAATGAGCTTTAATGGGGATAAATGTAAGGTCATGCACTTGGGTAGAAGTAATAAGATGTATAACTATGTGCTTAATTCTAAAACTCTGGGCAAAACCGTCAATGAAAAAGACCTGGGTGTATGGGTGGATGACAAACTCATATTCAGTGGCCAGTGTCAGGCAGCTGCTACAAAGGCAAATAAAATAATGGGATGCATTAAAAGAGGCATAGATGCTCATGAGAAGAACATAATTTTACCTCTATACAAGTCACTAGTTCGACCACACTTAGAATACTGTGCACAGTTCTGGTCTCCGGTGTATAAGAAAGACATAGCTGAACTGGAGCGGGTGCAGAGAAGAGCGACCAAGGTTATTAGAGGACTGGGGGGTCTGCAGTACCAAGATAGGTTATTACACTTGGGGCTATTTAGTTTGGAAAAACGAAGGCTAAGGGGTGATCTTATGTTAATGTATAAATATATGAGGGGACAGTACAAAGACCTTTCTGATGATCTCTTTAATCATAGACCGGTGACAGGGACAAGGGGGCATCCTCTACGTCTGGAGGAAAGAAGGTTTAAGCATAATAATAGACGAGGATTCTTTACTGTAAGAGCAGTGAGACTATGGAACTCTCTGCTGTATGATGTTGTAATGAGTGAGTCATTACTTAAGTTTAAGAGGGGACTGGATACCTTTCTGGAAAAGTATAATGTTACAGGGTATATATATATATATATTAGATTCCTTGATAATTCGTTGATCCAGGGAACTAGTCTGATTGCCGTATGTGGGGTCGGGAAGGAATTTTTTTCCCCATGGTGGAGCTTACTCTTACCACATGGGTTTTTTTTGCCTTCCCCTGGATTAACATGTTAGGGCATGTTAGGCTATGGGTTGAACTAGATGGACTTAAAGTCTTCCTTCAACCTTAATAACTATGTAACTATGTACCTGTTGGGCGGTCCAGTCTGGTGGGTGTTGCTGGTCTTGGTGCGGTGCCTCCCATCTTCTTACGATGCCGTCCACCTGCATGCTTCTTGTGGATGATGTGTCCCTACATCATCCACACAGTCTCCTCGGCAACGCGCTCCTGCGCAAGTGTACTGATCTGACCTGTTGAGGGCAGAGCAAAGTCCTGCAGTGCGCAGATGCTGGGAAAGGTCAGAGAGGCCCGGTACCTGTGTACTGCATATAAGTACACCTGCGCAGGAGCACGATTCCAGGTACCCTGTGTACATGACGTGGAGACAAGTCATCCACATGAAGCAAGCAGGAGGACGGCATCGTAAGAAGATGGGAGGCGCCAGACCAAGACCAGCGGCAGCCATCGGACCGGACCACCCCGCAGGCGAGTACAATAAAAGTTATTTTTCTTCTCTTACATGTCAGATCAGGGGCTTATATACAGCATTATAGAATGCTTTATATAAGGCCTAAAATGGGTGGCCGTAACTCGTATCAGCCAAACCAGGTGACAGGTTCACTTAAAAATGGTTGTACACAATTGGAACAACAACTTAATTCAAGACCCCAAGTAAAAAACAAACAAAAAACAAAACAATGGATCCTGTCCTTTCCAGAGTCACAGCATTCCAGCAATGTCTGTGCCACTGTTTGCGGAGGGTGACAAAAATGTCACGTGCTTTCTGCAGCCAATGAGCATCTGCTGTTTGACTGTGGCTCATGAATATTCTGTCAGGGCGGACGTATCTGCTGGCGAAATCACATCATTCTCCAGGAACAGTGGCGATGACATCGCTGGAACGGCAACGTTAAGGGAGTATAGATTTTTATATTACTTGAGGTCCTGACTTTATTAAGCTGGGATTGTCCACCATCTTAGGTGCCCACCTTCATATGACCATGTCTCCAGCATGTGGGACATCATTTTTTTTTTTTTCACAGATACAAAACGTACCCGTTATAACCTATGGGGCTGCTATACAAGTCAGTGTTTTTCCGCTGACTGTGGGTCTGTGGAAAACACATGGAAACAGGTCTGTTTTTTTCAGATAGCATGGATGACACTCGTCAATACAAGTCTATGGGTCTGTGAAAAACACGTACAGCACGCGGAAGACATCCAAGTGCCATTCGTGTGTTGTAAGTGTTTAACATTGGAAACTATAGGAGAAGCTTTGTAATGTAATTCTTTTATCCATACAGGAAAAATACTGATGACTGATGGTAAACGGACACCCGGATGTCACGCGGATCCAAAACACAGATGGCAACAATAAGATTTTTTTTCACGGACGTGTGCAGGAGGCCTTAAAAATATCTCCCAGTCTTCCATACATTTCCTTACTAATCCGATCATACATGAATATGAGAATTTGAAGATAAGGTCACATTAGTGGAGTCAAACAAATGCTTCCTAGGCAAGGTTTCACAAACTTTACCAAAAAGGTTTATTGCATAAGATTTTAAAAAACATTTATACGATTACATGATTATGTGAACATTATTAAAAGAAAACATAAAAACATTTGATTATTGCTCATCTTAAAACTCTGATTTGCCAGCATCAAAGTTTGAAATACAAATATATCCAACACACACCCACTTGGCCAGGTTCACTGTGCAGTTTTTAAGTGTTTGTTTTTTTAGCATTGCTTTGCGACTTTTCCTCTCTTAAGGGGCCACTTCTGATTTTGGCCAAATTTTAAAGCCATCAAAAACTTTTCAAGTTTGCTCTGTGTACATTTGACCTGTAGGTCCTAAAAATATTGCTCTGTAATACTGCTTTGCCTCTAGCAGTAAACCCAAGAGTGGGACACTTCTGAAAACTGGTTTACATGAATCATTTAAGTGTGATCAGATGACTTACATGAAACGGTGTAAGCACAAAGTAACTAGAAGGAATAGGGATTAGTTTCAGTTCATTGGAAGGGCATTTACTACAGTTTTAGGATAGCTCACTATTAGGGGTGCATTTCGTTACAAATCTCCCATTTCCTTTACCAGAACACTTATTTTGCATAAACAATTGACAAGTAAAGTACAGTTTTCTTTTCACTGAAATTTTAGGGGGCAAAAAAAGCATCGTAGCAATTATTAGCCAGTAGGAGACACATCCAAATGAATTTTCAAGGGAATGTCAACCATGTATTGTAATAATCTAAAGAGATATCCAAGACAAACATGTTAATGACCTAACCATAAGATAGGTTGTCAATATCAGATCCGTGGGGCTCCAACATCTTGCGACTTCATCGATCAGTCATTCTTCGATCTGTTGACAGTGATCTGATATTGGCAGCAATACTGAGGACCTAACCAAAAGGATAGGTCATCATTATGTTAATCCAGGACACCCCTTTAAATAATTCAGCACATAACCTGAAGAACACACAAAGAATGTAGTTTGGAAATTAAACTACTACATAACATAATATAATTTACATTATAAATCAATGTTTAAAGAAAAAATAAAATAAAATAAACATGTATATAGGAATACAAGATTGTTTTAGAAGAAAAAAAACAAACAATGACTGGCCAAAAGTGAACAGCCTTCTGATACTTAGTTGCAGAGAATCTGTATTCTTCATTCTTTGCCACTGACCTCTGCTTGGAGGCATATAAAAAAACAAAAAGAAGAAAAGCAGAACAAAATTATCTAGCAATGCAAATGACCAATTCCATAAGCCAGTTATGCAAGGTGTTGGTTTTACACTAGTGTTTGAAGCGGTGACTTTTATAACTTGTGCATGGGGCAAAGAATTTCCAGGCAGGTAGTTAGCAACATGCCTTTAAGTCCTTTGTTTTGCCTGGCAACGATAACAGCAATTCCCCAGATTCCATTGATGTCACATGAACAGAGCAGCATCTTCTCTTCTGTTTGATTCTGTTGATGGGGCGCCTCTGCCGATGTCATGCTCATTCACAACTGGCTCTCCGCTGCTTAACTGCGGGGAGCCGGCTGTTAATCAGCATGGCGTCTGCAGAAAAGTGCCATCGACACAGCAGACTGGAAGAACCACCTCTCTGATGACAAGAGGTGAAACGAAGCAGGGGAAATCGCTGTGTGAGCTGGCAGAGATCGTTCCTGTGCAGAACAGGCAGGTAGTTAGCAACTGTTTTTTTTAGTTCTTTGCCCCGTATACACACAAAAAAAAAAAAGTCAGTTGGCAAATCTACTGCCAATAAGACTCAAAGAGGACACTTGATTTTCCTAATCACAAGAACAACTTACATTGAAATTGTTCTCCCATGACAAATCCTCATATACAGCACAACTTGCCATAAAGTGTCACAATCAATACTACTGTGGTCACTATTGCTGAAATTAATACAAAGGCACATTATATTACAGTCCAAAAGGGTAATAATAAAAAAAATTACGAGGCCAGTTACTGGGCATCCCCATTTTAGAAACCTTGCAAGCAATACAATAGTACATTTGTCTTATAAATGCTCGTGGCGCAAAAGAGACATGACAAAAGATGGTTACTGCCCTCGAGGAGTTGTCAAAGATGGACTACCTCTCTAAATGTGCATCTGTGGGTTACATAAAGTAAAGGGATGCATTATTTAAAAGGAGACTAATAGTCATGAATACAACATTTGTTAAAGCAGATTCATCACGCTACAAATCAAGCTTATTTTAATAGTAAACTTTATATATAATAGAAAATGTGCATTAGCAAAAAGCTATGCCAAACATCAGCCTGAGCACTGGATTTTTATTTTTTTTATTATACAATCATTTTGCTTTATTTTTTTTTATATATATAAGATTTCCGAATATATAAATGACAACGCTGAAGGTTCGTTAACTACTGAGCAATAGCAACTTTTTCCTGCAAAATCCAAACTGAACAAACAGATGTACTCCAGCAACGGCAAAAGTAAGCAATGCAGACAAGTAATGGAGTGTCAAAAGCTGTCGGAAGGACACAGTTACTGTGCAGTCCACAAGCGTGATAGCCTATTGCTCCATAGGCTAGTTTATTCATGACAAACAAAGGTACAGGTTGGTGCCCGTTCCAAAACTTTATAGGTCACTGTTGCAGTCACGGCACAGAATGTCCTCGTTATCGGGAATAAATCCTTTTCCTACTAGGGAGCATGAGCAACGGGAGCAGTTAAAGCAGCTGTGATGCCAGTGCTTGTCTTCAAAGGAGACATACTTCCCTCCTCCAAAACCTAAACAGAATCAAACAAAAAAGTAATAAATAGAAAATAAGCTTGTACTAAAGTTAAAAAAAAGTATTGTGAACTTTTAATGTAGGGAACATTTTATTTGGTGCATGTCTAAAGAGCTCACTGAATTACCTAAAGGGGCCCATTATCAGTGGACAGTTTTTTCTCCTTACTCCCACATACCCATGAACGCTTGGCTGAGCTTGCATGTTTTCTCAAGGAGAAAACAACTCTTCAAGTCTTACAACCTACAACTCTCCAGCTTATCTCAAGGGAGATCCATCTCCATGCTGACATCTGTCAGGGGGTAGTCTTACCAAAATCAGATGTTTTAGGTGACTTTAATCCATCAATGACAAAGTCAATTTTAACCTTCAGATTTAAAAAAAAATGTAGCCTGATCATGATCAGTGTTATATATATGCCCTCTTAGTTGGGGCACTTTTGTTGATATTTTTGTTACATGTGACAACTATTTGTTTTTTTTAAATATTTATGAATAAAATTGTGAATTTTATGTGCATATTGGATCTCTTCTTTACGGCTCCTGGATGTGTGTTAGTCCGTAATTGGGTAATTCACTGATAATGTATATATTTTACCCGGAAAATCCTGTCTATTCATTGCATTATTCTTAAATCTTCCTAAATAAACTACATACATATTCTAGAATACCCGATGCGTTAGAATTGGGCCACCATCTAGTGTGGTAATGACTATGGAACGCTTCCGCTGATCTCCGTGATTCTGAAATAGTTTTTCATGACACATTGTACTTCATGATCGTGGTAAAATTTACCACATGTTTAATTTATATCTGCATTTTTAAAATATTTTTTTTATTAAGTTAGAAGGGTTAAAGGACAAACCAATTTATTTATTTTTTTTATTTTATTTATTTATTTATTTTTTTAGGGACCATATCACATTTGAAGTGACCTTGAAGTGCTTATATAACAGAAAATACCCAAAAGTGACACATCTAAAGGTTATTCAGACGAAACCCGCAACAGAACCACCCACCATAACGAGGCGAATGGAGACACTTTGGAGTCCGTTTGTCACCTGTTCCTGTGTTGCCCATCTTTTTAGGCGTGCACAGATCTGTGGCTGCCCACACTTGTGTGCTAAAAAGACGTCTAAAATGATGAGACACCGCTGAAACAGAGACCAATCCAAAGTTATTCCATTTGTCTCATAAGTGAGGGGCTCCATCGATGATTTTGTCTGAATTGCAGCTTTGGGGAATTTGCATGGGAAGCACGGTAAGCATTCAGTGGAGAGCGCAGGATAAATGTGAGCTGAGCCTTGCTCCAATTTTTGGGAGATAAAATGAGCGAATAGAGAGCAGTACAAGAATAGCTATTTTTATTTTTCAGGAGTTCACCATGCCGTATAAGTGATGAGGCGGATTTATTCCTTGGGTTGGTGTGATTACAGCAATACCAAATTTATATACATTTTTTTTTAAGGTTTTGCTGCCAGTAAAAGTGCTTTTTTAGAAAAAGTTTTTCATAACAATATATTCTGAGAGCTGAGTTTTTTATTTTTTTTGGCAAACAGAGCTGTATTAGGACTTTCTTGGTACCATTTTGGGGAATAACACGTTTTTATTGCTTGTTATTCAGATTTTTTAGGCACAGAATTAACAAAACCAAGCAATTCAGTTATTGTTTTAATTTTTGCGCTGTTCACGGCGCGATAAAAGTGAGAAGACAGTTTTGTTCATCGGGTCAGTACGATTACAGCTATGGAAGTTTTATATTTTTTTTATGATTTGCTATTTTTACACACTAAAAACAATATTTTACAAAAATGAATTTGTTTTTGCATCGTCATTCTGAGAGCTGTAACTATTTTTTTTGCTGAATTAACCATGTTAGGGCTTGCTTTCATTTGTACTTTATTTTTTACATATAGCTTTCTGGAATAACTAATGTGCCAGTTTTATATAGTGTGTAGTTTCCGGACACAGCAAATACCAAATATGTGTACTTTTTGTGTTTATTTTATCAGAAACGCTGCGTTTTGAGTGGCAAAACTTTTTTTGTGATTCGTGTGTGCTTTTTTTTTTTTTTTACTTCGTCCCACTGTGGGGCATGTATAATTTTCCTTTTTTTGATTACTGGTCTCATACATTGCAGTACTCGCGTGCTGCAGTGAATGAGACTGTCAGTGTCTCACTGACACAGACTGTGGTACCTAGCTTATAGCTGGATTGCACAGGCCACTGAACCCTGCGGTCATCACAGGACCTTAGGGTACCATAATAACCATCAGGACCCGCGATTCTCATCACAGGGGTCCGATGGCTACTTGTAACCTCGTTATAACTAATTAAATTCCGCAGTTGCAATTGACAGCGGTATTTAAGGGGTTAACAAGGCTCCAATTGGCTTCAATACCAGCTGGGGCCGATACTGCAGGGTGTCAGTGGTCATGTACAGCTGACACTTGTGGAAACTGCGGCCGCCGTTATATAAGCCCCTTAACGACTGCCGCTTTAATGCGTACTGGTGGTTGTTAAGGTGTTAATGTGTAAGAGGGCATTTAGTGGTATGACTTGCACTACAAAGACAAAAATATTGGGAAACACGTCAATTATTTAATAAATATTTTTCTTTCAGTCCCATTCTCACAGGTGTACAAAATCCAGAATCCAGCCATGCACCCTGCCTGCACAAATATATGAGAATGGCTTACTAAAAAGAGCTCCCTGAAATCAGGCGTGCTACTGTAATACCACCATTGTAACAAGTCAGCTCATAAAATGCCTTTCTAAATCAGCTCTGAGTGATATTATTGAAAAGTGGAAGGGTTTAGCAACTACAGCAACTTGACCACAAAGTGGAGACCTTCTAAAGTTATGCTGACTACATAATTGCGGAATTCCAGCTGCATGCAAGCCTCACACCACCAAGCACAATGCTAAGTGTTGGATGAAGTGATGTGAAACATGCCACCATGGGACTCTGGAGCAGTGGAAATGTGTTCTGTGCAGTGTCAAATCACCCTTCGCTATCTGGCAATCTAACAGAGGAGTCATGCCTAGAATGATGTGACCTAGAGATATGATGTTGTGAAGTTCTTTTTCAGGGGTTGGTCTAGGCCCTTCATTACAGTGAAGGGAAATCTGAATAATTCAGCATATCAGGACATTTTGGCCAATTGTCAGCTTCCAACTCTGTGGGAACAGTTTTGGGGAAGCACTTTTCGGTGTCCACATGACTATTCCTCAGCGCAAAAAGAAAAGTTTATAAAAGTTAAGAGTTTGATGTGGAAGAATTTGATGGGCCCACACAGAGCCTTGACCTCAACCTCATCAAATTCCTTTGGCATAGACTGCCAGAATGCTGCAGATAAGCCCCTGATGCTGGTGGGCTTAGCTCGCCTTTGCTTTTGGGGGGCGACAGGTTCCCTTTAAAGGGAATCAGTCAGCGGTTTGCTGTATGGAATCTGACAGCAGCATGATGTAGGGGTAGAGGGCATAATCACAGTGGCTTGCGCCTCCCCCCACCCCCTCGACATTTTTCATATTTTACTAACTCACTACCTGGACTTTTTGCTGTTTTTTGTGAGGGTTTGCATCATTTCATGTAAAGAACATGCCTACAACTGTGAACATTTGATTTTCTTTTTAATGTGAAGCAAACAAATAGGACAAAATAACTGAAAACTTCAGTGTGAATAACTATTCACCCCCATAAAAGTCAGTACTTTGTAGAGCCTTCTTTTGCGGCAATTACAGCAGCAAGTCACTTTGAATAAGTCTCTGAGCTTTCCACATCTTGCCACTGGGATTTTTGCCCATTCCAAGGCAACACTGCTCCAGCTCCTTCAAGTTAGATGGTTTCCTCTGTTGAACAACAATCTTCAATTCTGACCACAGATTCTCAATTGGATTAAGTCTTGGCATTGACTACGCCACTCCAAAACATTTACACGTTTCCCTTTAAACCGCTGAAATGTTGTTTTAGCAGTATGCTTTGGGCGACTCTTGTTGGAAGGTAAACCTCCGTCCCAGTCTCAAATCACTGACAGAAACAGGTTTTGCTAAAGAATATCCCTGTATTTTGCATAGTCCTCCCCTCGACTCGGACCACTTTTTTTTTTTTTTTTTTTTAAATACCGTATATACTTGAGTATAAGCCGAGATTTTCAGCCCAAATTTTTGGGCTGAAAGTGCCCCTCTCGGCTTATACTTGAGTCATGATCGGTGGTGGGGTCGGCGGGTGAGCACTGTCATATACTTACCTGCTTCCGGCGTTCCTGTCACTCCCCCTGCCTGTCACACTGTCTTCGGTGCCGCAGCCTCTTCCCCTGAGCGGTCACGTGGGACCGCTCATTAGAGAAATGAATAGGCTGCTCCACCCCCCATAGGGGCGGAGCCGCCTATTCATTTCTCTAATCAGCGGTGCCGGTGACCGCTGACAGAGGAAGAGGCTGCGGCACCCGGAGACCAGCTGTCCGGGGAAGGAGCGGGACGCCGGGAGCAGGTAAGTATCGCATATTCACCTGTCCTCGTTCCACACGCCGGGCGCCGCGCCATCTTCCCGGCGTCTCTCCGCTCTGACTGTTCAGGCAGAGGGCGCGATGACGCATATAGTGTGCGCGCCGCCCTCTGCCTGATCAGTCAGTGCGGAGAGACGCCGGGAAGATGGCGCCGAGGAGCTGCAAGCAAGAGAGGTGAGTATGTGTTTTTTTTTTTTTTATTGCAGCAGCAGCTATGGGGCAATATTGGACGGTGCAGAGCACTATATGGCACAGCTATGGGGCAACGGTGCAGAGCACTATATGGCACAGCTATGGGGCAACGGTGCAGAGCACTATATGGCACAGCTATGGGGCAATGGTGCAGAGCACTATATGGCACAGCTATGGGGCAACAGTGCAGAGCACTATATGGCACAGCTATGGGGCAATAATGGTGCAGAGCACTATATGGCACAGCTATGGGGCAATGGTGCAGAGCACTATATGGCACAGCTATGGGGCAATAATGGTGCAGAGCACTATATGGCACATCTATGGGGCAATGGTGCAGAGCACTATGGCACAGCTATGGGGCAATAATGGTGCAGAGCACTATATGGCACAGCTATGGGGCAATGGTGCAGAGCACTATATGGCACAGCTATGGGGCAACGGTGCAGAGCACTATATGGCACAGCTATAGGGCAACGGTGCAGAGCATTATATATATGGCACAGCTATGGGGCAATAATGGTGCAGAGCACTATATGGCACAGCTATGGGGCAATGGTGCAGAGCACTATATGGCACAGCTATGGGGCAATGGTGCAGAGCACTGTATGGCACAGCTATGGGGCAATGGTGCAGAGCACTGTATGGCACAGCTATGGGGCAACAGTGCAGAGCACTATATGGCACAGCTATGGGGCAATGGTGCAGAGCACTATATGGCACAGCTATGGGGCAACAGTGCAGAGCACTATATGGCACAGCTATGGGGCAACGGTGCAGAGCACTATATGGCACAGCTATGGGGCAACGGTGCAGAGCACTATATGGCACAGCTATGGGGCAATGGTGCAGAGCATTATATATATGGCACAGCTATGGGGCAACGGTGCAGAGCACTATATGGCACAGCTATGGGGCAACGGTGCAGAGCATTATATATGTGGCACAGCTATGGGGCAACGGTGCAGAGCATTATATATATGGCACAGCTATGGGGCAACGGTGCAGAGCATTGTATATATGGCACAGCTTTATGTGGAGCATCTATGGGGCCATAATGAACGGTATGGAGTATCTATTTTTAATTTTGAAATTCACCGGTACCTGCTGCATTTTCCACCCTAGGCTTATACTCGAGTCAATAAGTTTTCCCAGTTTTTTGTGGCAAAATTAGGGGGGTCGGCTTATACTCGGGTCGGCTTATACTCGAGTATATACGGTAACCCAACCCTGACTTGTACTTCTCAACAACTAGTCTCTGACTTGTTTGGAGATCTCCTTGTTCTTCATGGTGTTTGGTTAGTGGTGCCTCTTAATGGTGTTGCAAGCTTTATGGCAAAAGGGGTGAATACATATACATGTCAGTTTTTAGTTATTTGATCCCATAAATTTTATTTATGACTATTATTTTTCTCCCTTCACCAATTTAGACTATTTAATGCTGATGCATCACACACAAAATCGGATTACAAAGACTACAAAATTATTTAAACAGGTTGTAATGCAACAAAATAGGTAAAAAGCCAAGAGGGTGAATACTTTCGCAAGCCACTGTATTTACAGATCGGCTTGGCATAGTTTGGATAGAATCCCTGCTGAAGATATAGCAATGATTGGCTGCTTGCTGTGTACACAATACATTGTCAGCAAGATACCAATGAATGGTGGGTCAGGTTTACACATATTAGCTGGACACCTAGTCCGGCATAGATAATCTTTTCCTGATACAACAGTATTTTATTGAAACTATAGCTCAGCAAGTGACATCCTTGGAATGAGGCTATCTGCCACTATATTATTCTGCTCTCAGATTAAATAGAAAGAACCTGCTGACAGATTCCCTTTATTGGACATAATAACAGGATATGGGTAAATATAACAATACATAAATTAATAAATTAGCTTTACATATTACAACACCAAAACAAAATAATATACCTGTGATAGGTTTAGAGCATCCAAAGCATTTCTTGGCATATAAATTTCCAAAACACTTGATACAATAAGGCTTCTCATCCTGCGAAGTAAACTGTTGGCCAGCTAACTGGGTTTTACACCCAGTACAGACAAAACATTCTTTGTGCCATGGCTCATCCCGGTAGGTTACGCCACCTTTGGTCAATGACTGCAAAGTAAAAGGACTGCGTTAATTATTACTGAAACTGAAGGCAGTTATCCAAGTGAGTCACAAAATCAATCCAGATAATCCTTGGGATTGGATATATAGTAAAGGACTAGTAGCAGGTCTGTGTTTGCGTCAGCTTCTCTTACCTTCTTACAATGTGTACAGCGGGGGGCAAACTTGCTTTCATAACATGGGATGCAATAATGAGCCTGGTTATCAGGAATAAATGAGCGAGATCCGATGGGTTGCTTACAGCTATTACATATGAAGCAGTGCTCATGCCAAGTCTGTCCATTGTACTCCAATTTGCGCGATCCTGCAGGAAAAAGCAAGATGCACATTCATGCTCCAAGTATCTTTACATACATAATTCATCTGCATGACAACAAACTACTCTTAAATGTTTCATTTCAGCCCAATTTCTTTTCTTTGCTCTTCTGTAAACTCCGGTCAGGGAAGCATAATGATCTGTTTTCTAGGAAAAGTCCACATGGGCTTAAAGTATTTTAAAATATTTATAGCCTCAAGAAGCCTTTAATCCTTTTACTGCTGTCCTAAGAAGACTTCAGTGCAGAGCCAAGGCACACACTGAAAAGTGCTGCATCTAACCCCAAAGAACACAGACAAGGAAAGCTGCACAGAAAGACAAAAATAGATAAGGGATCACAACCTAATTAAGTGACAACGCAAACATGTAATCCAATCATCATAAATAATGCAACAACAGGTTTTATTCTGGCTATAGCTAGACACACTGGACAATCGTACTCTGCTTAGCCCAATGATCATGAATGTGTAGAGTGGCTAAACTTGCAAAGTATTGGCCTAGGATAGAAGGTGACTTCGCATCCATACTCATTTGCGAGAAGAGCGGACGAGTGCAATCCGATAAAGAAAAAAAACAAACAACTGATTACACTCTGACTGTTAGGGTACTGTCTCACAGTGGCACTTTTGTCGCTACGACGGTACGATCCGTGACGTTCCAGCGATATCCATACGATATCGCTGTGTCTGACACGCAGCAGCGATCAGGGACCCTGCTGAGAATCGTACGTCGTAGCAGATCGTTTGGAACTTTCTTTCGTCGCTGGATCTCCCGCTGTCATGGTTGGATCGGTGTGTGTGACACCGATCCAACGATGCGTTCGCTTGTAACCAGGGTAAACATCGGGTTACTAAGCGCAGGGCCGCGCTTAGTAACCCGATGTTTACCCTGGTTACCATCGTAAATGTAAAAAAAAACAAACCGTACATACTCACATTCCGGTGTCCGTCAGGTCCCTTGCCGTCTGCTTCCCGCACTGACTGAGTGCCGGCCGGAAAGTGAAAGCACAGCACAGCGGTGACGTAACCGCTGTGCTCTGCTTTCACTTTACGGCCGGCAGTCAGTCAGTGCGGGAAGCAGACGGCAAGGGACCTGACGGACACCGGAATGTGAGTATGTACGGTTTGTTTTTTTTTACATTTACGATGGTAACCAGGGTAAACATCGGGTTACTAAGCGCGGCCCTGCGCTTAGTAACCCGATGTTTACCCTGGTTACCCGGGGACTTCGGCATCGTTGGTCGCTGGAGAGCTGTCTGTGTGACAGCTCTCCAGCGACCACACTACGACTTACCAACGATCACGGCCAGGTGGTATCGTTGGTCGTGATCGTTGGTAAATCGTTTTGTGAGACGGTACCCTTATTCTACGATTCCCTGCTCATCTGCAATTATTTTTCTCAGCTCGGACTGAGGAAAAAAAATAAAAAAAATCATAGTATCCTTCGATTTATCTTGTATATCAGATGAGACTCTCCAATTCAACTCAGTAGGTGAGAGAGAAAAGAGAAAAAAAAAAAAAAAATCACAAGGACCATGTGTGTGCAGTGGTGTGTATTATAATGTTAATGGTTTTAGCTAATTATTAAAGAACTTTCTCACATCCTAGCGGTGACGTAAGTGAGGAACAGAGTGAAATCGGCTGAAGGTACCTTCACACGAAACGACGCTGCAGTGATAGCGACAACGATGCCGATCGCTGCAGCGTCGCTGTTTGATCGCTGGAGAGCTGTCACACAGACCGCTCTCCAGCGACCAACGATGCCGAGGTCCCCGGGTAACCAGGGTAAACATCGGGTTGCTAAGCGCAGGGCCGCGCTTAGTAACCCGATGTTTACCCTGGTTACCAGCGTAAAATGTAAAAAAAAAACCAAACAGCACATACTTACATTCGCGTCCCCCGGCGTCCGCTTCCTGCACTGACTGACTGACTGACTGACTGAGCGCCGGCAGTAGCAGGGCACAGCGGTGACGTCACCGCTGTGCTGTGCTTTCACTTTCACTTTGCGGCGCTCAGTCAGTGTGGGAAGCAGACGGCGGGGGATGCGAATGTAAGTATGTACTGTTTTTTTTTTTTTTACATTTTACACTGGTAACCAGGGTAAACATCGGGTTACTAAGCGCGGCCCTGCGCTTAGTAACCCGATGTTTACCCTGGTTACCAGTGTAAAATATCGCTGGTATCGTTGCTTTTGCTGTCAAACACAACGATACACGGCGATCGGACGACCAAATAAAGTTCTGAACTTTATTCAGCGACCAGCGACATCACAGCAGGATCCTGATCGCTGCTGCGTGTCAAACGAAACGATATCGCTAGCCAGGACGCTGCAACGTCACGGATCGCTAGCGATATCGTTACAAAGTCGTTTCGTGTGAAGGTACCTTAAGAACTCTGTCCACCTTATGCACATCACTGCATTATCATGCGCAGTTCAGTGTCTCTGCTGGATAGCAGGCTAAAAACTCCCATCATGCCAACTGGATTATCATCTTATCGGACAGGTGAGGATTAAGGTGGTTTATTATTTTATCCTTCACAGGGAACATAGGCTGTTTTAAAATAAAGGCATCAGTATCTATTTCAATTAAAGGACTTTATTCTGGGTGTTTTTTTATTTTTTTTATTTACAATGACTGTGGGGTTAGTAGTGGGGGTACTAACCAGTAAAGGATAAGTATACAGCTGTAACCTGATCTTAATAGCCTGGGAAGCTCCATGGGTATTACCCCCTTCCCAGACTATAAACATCTGCTCCTAGCCATCTGGTGGCTATTAAAATTTCATATGGATGCTAGGTGAGAAATATTGCATTGTATTTGCATTACATGCGTTATGAGCCCTATGAGTGTAAAGTAAAAAGATGAAAACATCATGTTAGATTTTTCTTTTATCAGGTGATGTTGGTGGGGGGGGGGTTTGGGGGGGGATTGTCAGGCAGCTCGTACAGACATTCAAGTGCTATGAAATCCTGGGGGAAAAGATGGGACTCTTCCAGAAGTCATCAGACTGTGTGCATATATCACTTTATTCCTCATCATATTCTTTATTGCGTATACTCTGAAATCAGTAGGGTAAGTTCACACAGGGCGCTTTTGCTGTGTTTTTTTTCTGCAGCAAAACCTGATCATCTTGGCAGGAAAGAAGCTGCGCCAAAAGTGCAGGTTTAGGTGCGTTTTTTTGCCACGTTTTTTCCCTTTTTGTGCATGCCAATAAAGTTGAGTGCACACAAAAAAGAAAAAAAAAAAAACTTCCTGTAGATAGAATGAATAGATTGATTGAATGAATGAATAGTTAGAATAGAATACATACATTATCTGCGGTATCCTCTTCACTGGCATTTTCCCACGGTCCAGAGGTTACCTCAGGTCAGGCAATGAGGGAGCGCAGGCTCAGTGACGTCACCGCTAGTTACTGAGCCTGCGCCTGCTGCGTCTCATTCATTCCCCAGTATCTTACAACCGGGGGCGGTCACATTAGCAGTGCTCCTGGTTGTAAGCTTTATTTCCACCAGATACGGCGTGGGACACTCATGTCGGACTACGACAAATCAGGGAGTATACTTTTGGTTTATTATTTTACTTCAGAAGATCGATGGCTTCGCTTGGAATAGCAGAATAATAAAATGGTAAAACCGTGTGGTGTTTTATTTCATTAAAAGACTTTCTGCATGTGTGTGTGTTTAACCCTTTAATTACTCTAGGATTAGTAATGGATAGGTGTCTTATTGACGCCTCTCCATTACTAAGCTGGCTTAATGTCACCTTACAATAGCAAGGTGACATTAACCCCTCATTACCCCGCTTGCCACCACTACAGGGCAAGTGGGAAGAGTCGGGCAAAGCGCCAGAATTGGCGCATCTAATAGATGTGCCTTTTCTGGGCAGCTGCGGGCTGCTATTTTTAGGCAGGGGAGGCCTATATCAATGGCCCCTTACCAGCCTGAGAATATCAGCCCCCAGCTGTGAGTTTTAGCAAGGCTGGTTGTCAAAAATGGGGGGACCCCATGCCATTGTTTTTTTATTATTTATTTAAATAATTAAAATAAAAAAAGCATGAGGACTAGTGATGAGCGAATATACTCGTTACTCGAAATTTCCCAAGCACGCTCGGGTGTCATCCGAGTATTTGTAAGTGCTCGGAGTTTTAGTTTTTATTGCCGCAGCTGAACCAGACAACCCCCACATGTACTTATGCTGGCTAACAGATGTAAACCATTCAGCTGCGGCAATAAAAACAAACTCTAAGCACTAACAAATACTCAGAGGACAGCCGAGAATGCTTGGGAAATCTCGAGTACCGAGTATATTCGCTCATCACTAATGTGGACCCTCTATTCTTGATAATTAGTCTTGCTGAAGCTGACAGCTGGGGGTTGCCGCCCCCAGCTCTGAGTTTTGTCTGGCTGGTCATCAAAAATAGGGAGGAACCCATGCCATTTAAAAAAAAAAAAAATTATTTAATTTATAGCGCAGGAGCGGCAGAGGAAAACTCCCATCCACCACTCCTGCTCTCACTGTAGTTAGCTGTAGGTGTCAGATGATGGGAGCAGTAGTCCCATCAGCTGACACCAGTGATCGGAGGTAAAGTTTATATCTCCGATCACAGCTGAGCGCTCCCCCCAGCGTGGGAACCGCAGCTCTCTGACCGGTGGGGATGATTTCCCCGCCGATCACAAGCAGTGTTTGCCGCGCTGTCATGCAAATGACAGCGTGTCAAACACGGTATTGTCGGACCCCCCCCCCCCCATTCAAGAGAATGGGGATCGGGTCCTCTCTGCTGGATGTCAGGCTGCATGGACACATCATGAAGCCTGCCATCTAGAGGTCGCAGAGCCGAGTGTGAAGTCACATCCGGCTGTCCTTGACTTTTCTGCAGCAAATACGCTGCAAGAGAAGTCAACCTGCGTATTTGCAGTGTGTTTTCACCATCCATTCAAGTCAATGGGTGGAAAAATCCTAAAAGAAGTGATATGACCGATGTCCAAAAAACACAGCGAAGCACAAAATACTGATCACACACAAAAAAACAATGTGCATTCATGAGATTTCTGAAATCTCCTAGGCTTTGCTGGTACTGTAAAAAGCAGCTGAAAATTAGCATAAAAAAGCAGCAAAAAAAAAAAAAACCGCAGCAAAAACGCCTTTGTGTGAACTTACCCTAATGGTTTCTGTGGTTACAGAAGTTACAACGTGGTTTCAAATGTAACATTTGAGTGATAATAGGAAAGCGCGCACTCCCCCAACATCCCTTGCTCATTTCATGTAGCAAATGTTGCTCTAAAACAGGGGTGTGGAACCTTTTTTCTGCCATGGGCCCTTTTGGATATTTATATGCTTCGGGTGCCGTACAAATTTGCAACGAAATCAGCCCACAAAATACATCCTGACGCTTGCACTGGTGTCATTACACAATCTTTCATTGCATGCGCCTCACCATTCAGTAGTTAACACTGTGCGCGTCCTCAAAGCATGAGTAACTTAAAGGGCCAGCGGCCAGCAAAAAACACAGCTGCCAGCCCAAACACTGCAGTCCCCGGGGTTCTGCAATGGGCTCAAGTTTCCCCATCCCTGCTTTAAAAGCTGTGGAGTCACATAGAATTATTTTAGCATGTCAGAATGTATTTACTTTTATGATTTAACTGACAGGGGTAGGAAGCTGTATTGAGTCTATAGGTTTCTAGAATTCTTTATTTGGATTTTGGTAGAATGCTATATGAATAGATCTGAGTAGCCAAAGAAACCTCTTAAACATACTTATATCCACCTGATGGGCTACAATTAGCCCATACAAGGAAGAGATGTACCCACTCAGAGCAACATATTCATAGAAAGAGACCAGAGTTCTTTTGGGTATGCAAAGGTAAAAGACAAAAATTTTTATTGAAAGTTCACACTACATATTAATACCAATAGTATAAAGAGAAACCCAGTAAAGTGACATATGCGCAGAAAAGCAACAGGGCAACCAGAAGCCCCCAACAACTAAAGCCCCCTTGTGCCTCATATCATGATCAAATGTAAAGTGCACGTGCAATGAGATCAAGCACCGGTAAGTTGGCATAGCTCATATATGTACCATTGGCCCAAGTGGGGAAAGAACCATATATAAAAAAGAGAGTAACAGTTCAATATCATATAGAGCCAGCCAGTACTCACCACGGGCAGAAGTAGGGAGGATTCCGGGGCCGGGTGTAAGGAAAGCCCCCCGACGCGCGTTTCGCGTCCACAACAGACCGCTTTCTCAAGGGAAGCGGTCTGTTGTGGACGCGAAACGCGCGTCGGGGGGCTTTCCTTACACCCGGCCCCGGAATCCTCCCTACTTCTGCCCGTGGTGAGTACTGGCTGGCTCTATATGATATTGAACTGTTACTCTCTTTTTTATATATGGTTCTTTCCCCACTGGGGCCAATGGTACATATATGAGCTATGCCAACTTACCGGTGCTTGATCTCATTGCACGTGCACTTTACATTTGATCATGATATGAGGCACAAGGGGGCTTTAGTTGTTGGGGGCTTCTGGTTGCCCTGTTGCTTTTCTGCGCATATGTCACTTTACTGGGTTTCTCTTTATACTATTGGTATTAATATGTAGTGTGAACTTTCAATAAAAATTTTTGTCTTTTACCTTTGCATACCCAAAAGAACTCTGGTCTCTTTCTATGAATATGAATAGATCTGAGGAGCATGGGGAATGAAATGGGAGCAAAACTGTCCACTTTTTACCTGGTGACCAAAGGAGGACTTATTTTCTATTTTAAGAGATTTGGAACTATTTATTCAATAAATATAGAAAATGAGGCCGCACATCCAATGAAATGAACTTATTATTAACCCATGGCATGGGTTAATAAAAGGTTCATTTCATTGGATGTGCTGACTCACTTTCTAGATCTATTGATTGCTATTGGCTGTTGGATCAAGTCCATAGAGGCATGCATCCCATTTTTCAAATTGCCAGTACTGCTGACTTTCATTTACAGTAGTTACTTTAGAGTGGGTTTTATTCAGGGCTAATTGGAGTGTTTGTTTTTTTTTATATCAGGGGGTGTAGATCACAGGGTAATATTGCAGAGAAATTCCTTTACTAGGGATTCGTGGGAGTAACACTACCTAGTAAAGACCAGAGAAATTAGCACTTAATAAAAATGGTCCAAAGCTCTGGAACCGTATGGCAAATTTAAAAATACAGACTACAAGGTGGACCCCAGGTTTAGACAGCAGAAAATAGGAACATTTTTTCCTATTAATTAAAACTTCTCTGGAGGTTTCAAGTGTAGGGGTCGTTATCACAAATTTTAATGAACTAGAATAGGGAGGCAACAGATCTATAGTTTGTGCATAATACACACAGCAGAGAAACACTCACCGCTCTGCTACAGGCACATTTACATACACACTTCGCTCGGCTACAGGCACATTTACATACACACTTCGCTCGGCTACAGGCACATTTACATACACACTTCGCTCGGCTACAGGCACATTTACATACACACTTCGCTCGGCTACAGGCACATTTACATACACACTTCGCTCGGCTACAGGCACATTTACATACACACTTCGCTCGGCTACAGGCACATTTACATACACTTAGCTCGGCTACAGGCATATTTACATACACATAGCTCTGCTACAGGCATTTACATACAGCTCTGCTTCAAGATCATTTACATACACACACATACAGACACACATTACCTGTTCCTTCCAGGCATGTGACTGATCACAACCTGAGAGGACCTGTGATAGTTGTGTTGAAGATCCTCTAACTGCTTATGACATGCATAGCTACCTTTCCTACCTGCTCTGCACCGATCACATAAATCAGTTCATTCTGTGATTGGGAACGGTTTTCTCCATCACAGGAATTTCTGGACTATGAGACGTGAGCAATTTTTAGCAACAGTATTTCTTACTAAAAAGTGCATCTTCTAATCTGAAAAATACGGTACTCATTAATAGTAATATTGGAAAGGAAAGTAGTTCCAGGCACGTCACAAGCAAATGTCCTAACACTGTCAAACACTTGCTAACAATTTGGCTCACACACTACAAATTATTCTATGCCAAGGAATTCGGAACATTGATTTATTTCCTTTTTCTTGTGAAATTCCCCTGAGATTTTTATGGTTTGTGTTTAAATCAGATGCCAAGTAGTTTTCCGCCATCTCTTGAAAAGTACTATTAAAGAATATAGTAACACTCTTCTATACTGTGAAAATGACACTGATCCATAAAGCAACATTAGATAAATCTGGTAGCCTGTGTTTTGCTCAGGACAGAACTGAGACCCAAGAGTGGATAAACTGGAACCCGTTACTAGAACGATCATAGTTCAGTCTCATTTTTGTCTGGACTGAATGGAGTAGTGTGGGCATGCATGACTGATGCCACTGCATTTCTGAATATATGCTAACTCATCAGCTTGTGTACATGGTGCTTGGTTAGAAAGCTGCCAGTCGTGGGGGCGGTTTTATACAGAGCACATAAATATGAATACTACATGGCAGTAGGCATATTAGTCCTCTAGTGATAATCTCCTGCTGATAAAACAGTGATTTTATCAAAACTACACCCAGAAAACCGGTAGATGACTTCACTGGAATCAGGGTCTCAAATTAGGTGGCAAAAACCTGGTGGTCTATTCCCTTTAATGAGGTATTCCAATTTCACTAGATTGTTAAAAAATGTCTGATAAGTGGAGGTCCCTCTTGCTTATATTTTGAGAACAAGGCCCAGTCTAACACTGCGGAGAATGGAGAGGTGGCTGCAGATGAGTTACTCTCTCCATGTCAATTTGGATCTCCGGATAAAAGTGAAGGATCAATCACGAGAAACAAATGGAGGGAACATGCCGTGCATGATCACCTCTCATGTGGTATACCATTAACATCTGGGATAGAAATACTCCTTTAAAGGCAACGTAGAGATCAAGGTGGCAATAAAGCGACGGAATGCATTTTAAGACCTTAGAATATGCTATGTAGACTAAACAGACTTTCACAATCGCATATTCTGTCACATAATTACGATTATAATATTGGTGGTTAGTGCGGCTTTATTAGTCAAACCTATTTGTACACCTTGTATTTTATCTTTGGTGCGAAAGTTACATGGCATGTTTCTCATTGCAGAGTACCTGGCATGACGGTCTTCTCACAGCTGACACACTTGGAGGAGAATTCACTGCAGTAACAATCGTTACACAGTAGCTCTTCATTTTGGCACGTAAAGGGCTCATCAGCCAGTGATCGCTCACATCGGAAGCACCGAAAACAGTTTTCATGGTAATGACGATCTTCATAATAGAGTTCCTATAATTCATAGATATGACACATGGTTATAATGCAGAATGTCACTAGATAACATTTAAGTACACATTAAGGGAACCTGTCAGCAGGATTGTGCTCAGTAACCTACACACCGTGCCAGGTTGGTGCCATTATACTGATTACAATACCTGTGGTGAAGAAGTCTGTCTTGTGGTTGTTTAAGCTTTGTATTCAGATAATGAGATTCTCGTGCTTCAGGGTGGGCCTCTCTTTATTTGGTACTCTGGCCTCATCATCATTATTGTGGCTTAAATGACAGCTCACTTATCCTTCAGTGACCTGCTTCCTACTTTAAATATTGCAGGTATTTTTTTTTCCCCCCAACACTCAAAATATTAACTGCAATGTCTAAAATAGCAGGCAGGTCACTGAAGGATAAGTGACCTGTCATTCAAGCCACTATCATGAAGATGAGGCCAGAGAGCACCACAAAGCTCCGGCACAGGCCCACCCTGAGGAACAGAATCTCATTATCTGAAGACAAAGATTAAACAACAACCACAACACAGATTTCTGGAACCCAGGTATTATTTTACTCACTATAACCGCGCCGACCAGACAGTGCCTTTAGGTTACTGAGCACAATCCTGCTGACAGGTTCACTTTAAAGACATATTCTGTCTCTTGTTATATAGCACCACAGAAAAAAAAAAATAACAGGAAAGAGACAACTTATTTAATTTATTTCCACATAGCATTGGATTGAAGACTTTATTTTAAGAATTGTTGTAAAATCATTCCAAACTTTTTGTGAGGAGCTACACCTTTTATTTAATGACACCGATCATGTCTGATAACTATTAGCCTGCAGATATAGGTTGCTAGAGTTATGAAGATGACACAGCAGCACTGAAAGAGTGGAGAAAATTAACTATTTCTCCCAGGAGCCGCCAGCTTTTAAATTATACATGTGTGCAGAGGACAGAATGGCAGCTGTAAGCACGCCCCAGCACTGTGACTGACAGAGGGCTCTACCCTGATGCACTACTGAGCCGGCTGTCAGTCAGTGCCAGGACGTGCTTGCAGCTGCCGCTCTCTCTGTCCGGTCAGTGGAGACTAATTGCTCTGGGCATGCCTGCATGATACAGTCGGCAGCTGCCGGGAAAAATAAAGTTCATTTCAGTACTGCTATGGGGCACAATCATAACACTATTAACCTGCAGATTAACCCCTGAGCTGCAGGTCAATAGCATTATTGGACCAGACTTTTTTTTTTTTTTTTTTTTTTTTTTTTTAACATATTGCCCAAAATGGGTCTTCTTGGGATTTTTTGAGGCTGTCGAGTTCAGGTCAGGAGACCCATGGTTGGTCCGGATGTGTAAAGATGGAATGAGGCTGCAGTCAAAAAAAGTCTGAATCTTAGAATCCATATTATGACTGCAAGATCAAGATCTAAATAGTCAAAGAACCTGGCATCTAACTGTTGCCTGGACACTAACTAAATGTCACTAAACCAACTTGTGATTTAATGAACATTTTCAGAAAACATTTTTTATTGAACAGCTGAAAAAACACATTTGAACCCTTACCATTTTCCTCCAGAAGGAAGAATAATTTAAGCTCCACTGTTTCATTATAGTAATTTTCATAGAGATCACCACTTGCATGTAGCAATAACGGACAATGTCTCTTTTACTCAGGCCGCATTTTGGCTGCCTCCATTCGGACTATACACATTTCTACTGTATTTTCACTGTTGTCAGTCTTTAAAGGGCTCTTCACTTTTAGCAATGTTTGGGCACCACTTTTCTAATGTAGCAAATGAAGTCAGATCGTATTAAGCCTCCGCAGTCCAGCGCCAAAGTGTGACTCTCATCATGAAAGAAGGTGAAATTTGCAAACAGCTTAAGTAGCTTTGCAATTTAATTGTTAATTTTCTCTATTCTCAAGGATGGACGAATGTTTTTTTTTTTTTTTTTTTTACATGGCCGAACAGGATAATCATTATTGTAATCTTACAGTGGCGTCTAGCAGTGAAAGCCTTTCTGCACAAATTTCTTATGAAAACATGAAAGTTTAGATAACAAGTAAAAAAAAACATTTCTTGACAAGGTCGACCTACCCTTGAATCGTGGCCAATAAGCTCTTTACACTCATCACATGTGTTCGCAAACAGACTGTCATAGCACGGTATACAGTAAGGACCTTCTTCCATTTGGATATACTTCCTTCCGTAGAGAGACTCCTTACAGCTATCACAGTCAAACGGGTCACTCATTTTTTTGGGCTGGTTCTTGAAAAGAAAAAAAAGCAAAGCAGAGTAAATAAGGTCATAGCCACCATATTTGATTATTTTCCAAATTCTCCCTCTCTTTCAAACACACACTTCTATAGAGGTGTTACGTTCCTTACTGAGGATAGTCCCATCTGATAACAGAATCCCTAATCTTCATAGTCACATACAGAAATACAACTTGCGGAAATGGGTTCCCGAATGTGCAAGACTGGAGGTTAATAAATAGTATGTAGTGGAGCAAAAAAAAGTATTTTTCAGAACAAAAATACAATTGAATTTCACTTTCTGGCAGTATGATGGATGAACGTGGTTTTAGCGGATAATTCAAGTACAATACTTGCTGTAAAATTTGGTGTACTAAGGATAGCGGTACGGGTTTATTTCAGGATTTAGGCCAGACCCATCTATCAGCTAAGGGTGATGTTCAGGAAGAAGCTTTCCTGTTCAATGTGTGAATGGGCCCCAGCGCACAAAGCAAGGTCCATAAAAGCACAGTCGGGAGAATTTGATATGGAAGAGCTTGAATAGTCTGCAGAAAACCCTGACCTCAACCACATCAAACACCTATGGGAAGAATTGAAATGCCGGTTACCAGACAAACATCCAACAATAGATACTAACCTGACAAAGGGTTATTTGCTGAAATACCATCAACTATAATTACCACCTACTGATATTACTCTATATTTGTTTCACAGGCACGATATAACGTATGTAGTTTGAAATACCGGCTATAGCCCAAAATAATATACGGTATGTAGTCTGCTGCTGCCGTTAGCGGTCATAGAGCCACAGGAGCTATTCCGATAATGTCATTCAGGTCCTCTCTCTCCACCTTTGCGGATATCATCCTATATCACTAGCCCACTCAAGACTGACAATTGTAACAAAATCCCGCAGAGAGCTCCCCCAACATGTTTTGTGTGCGCCCAGGTGACATCAGGAGTAAGGGGCTAGAAAAAGTACCGTAGTAGATACAAAGATGCACACAAAGCACCAAAACAAAGAAAGTCTTGAATTCAAAGAAGGTTTTCATCTGATTTTGAAGAAGCAAAAAATACACATTTAGGAAAGTCTTTCTTAAATCACTGAGGAAATGATCTAGAATGACAGGCATTGATTACTTCCACTGTAGGTAGTCCAACATTTATGATGCATATCCAGTGTGAAAATAAAAGCACTTGTTATTCTCTCCTCCCGTGCTGGTGCTGTTCCACTGGTGGTTAAAGAGGTTGTCCACTACTAGGACAAGCCCTTCTCGATCTGAATAAAAGCATGTGAGCCCAGGGAACGCAAGTGCCGACACCACTGGAATGGGAGGAGAGTATAAGTGCTTTTATTTTCATAGGGGCAAACATTCAGATTGAGAAGGGGTTGTCCCATCAGTGGACAACTCTTAAGGTTCTGGTTATGGACCATAGCCGGAGATCAGAGTAGTCCTGCACCGTCCTCGGCTGGCTTCTTCCAGTGCTGCTGCCTAGGATTGACAAGTCTTTCCCTATGTGCACATGAGGGAAAGACTGGCCAATCACCCAGAGCAACACTAAGAAGAGCTGGCGGGGTATAGCCAGACTACTATAGTCTTCAAATATGGTCAGTGGTTGGAGCCTTGAACTTTCCCTCCAACTCCAGAGTTTCATAGAAAAGTATACTTGCCTGTAATCATGCAGTCAGGCTGATTCATGTTTTGGCAGCATGAATCAGATGATCGTTCCCTTTAAACACTGTTTGTTCTGCTGCTGACATATCTTGGCCACCATGGTGCACTGATTCACTGGCTCTTTATCAGTGCAGGTTATTTATATAAAAGGCTGGAGAAGCAGTTCATAAAAATATATCTATCTTGCTCAATGTTATGCACACAAACCAGAGTCTTATCTGAGGGCACATCCCAGGAGCAAAACTGGAAAGCAAACACACCTAGGCCCTTTACCTTTTTGGTCAAAAGAATAAAAACACTCCTTGCACTATAAAGTGAGGAGGATAAAGGTGAAAGGATATATAGCTCTTCAGCTTTCTCTACAGCACGCATGTGGAAGTGATTTGTGCAGTCACACAGTTTGTGCAGTCACATAAGTATACAGTCATGGCCAAAAAGTGGTGGCACCCTTGAAACAGTTTAAGAAAATGCACAATTATGTAGCCCTAAGGGTATGTTTCCATGGGGCGTAATGCTTGAGTTTTTGCTGCGGATTGGATGCTGCGTACAGATGTTACAGCATAGTCGAGGGGATTTTATGAAATCCCATCTCCACTATGCATACAAACACGCAGGTGGCAGACCTGCATAACCAAACATACGGCATGTCTTTATAGACCGCAGCATGTCTATTTATCTTGTGAGACGCTCAGTCTCTGCAAGATAAATATCACCCGTCCAATGTGTACGATATGGTGATTCTGCATGTGTTCAATGAACACATGCAGAATCACCGTGCATACAAAAGGGGGCAGAACTTTGGGCGGAGCAGGTATCCAAAGCGCTGCCAATACGCCCCGTGGAAACATACCCTAATAGATTTCCTGCAGCAGAAAGTCCACAACAAACTCCGCAGCAGATCATGCAAATTAGGTTATGAAAATGTTTAATTGCAATTAATAAATTCAATCCATAACATTTCACATTAGGAATATTGTGGATTTGAAAATTTGCAATAGATTGATTACTCGGAGTAATAAAGATTTGCAAGAAACTTATTAACTAGGAAGTTAAACTCATTGCAAAAGGAAGCTGCCAGCAGCGGATCTTGATGACCTACGTGCCCACATGGATTCAATGTGGTAGAACATTTCTCAGACCACCATTAATAACCTAACTGATAGCATGTAGCATTCATTCTGGCTACTAAATAGATTGAGATGTTTTTAAAACTTAATTTCCATTTTTCTTCATTTACACATCATTAACATATCTATCCATCCTGCGATTTTCAGAATTCCACAACTTTTCCTTCTTAGTATTGTAGTTTCAATGTTTAGGAGAGTATAAATAAACTAAATACTAATTGCAAATCTGTTGCAGATCTAGCAGTTCTCTGAATGCTGAGCTCTGTATAACCCCATCACCGATTGGCAGCTTTCTATTTATGCACAGTACACAGAAAGCTGCCAATCGGAGGGGTGGGCGGCGTTATACAGAGCTCAGCATTCGGAGGACTGCTAGATCTGCAACAGATAAAATTACTCTTATCAAAATTGCAGTAAGCAACCCAGTAAATGATACAAAGCTGGAATCAGGGTCTCTGCCTCTACATCATGCTGCAGACAAGTGGAATAGCCAACACCTGATCACAGATTACCTTTACAATATTTCTCCACAATTGACATGCAGTAGAGACAATCTTCTCTAATAAAGTCATAGCAGATAGAAATTACAACACAGCACAAACCATAAACTGGCCAACTACTCACTTATAGGACAAGTTCTCCACATACTCTTCCTTATTGTAAATATAAAAAGTTTGATGATTTTACAATAATAGAAACAAATAGGACGTCTCCAACAACATAAAATCTGATACAATGGATGGATGACATGTGGAAGAATGTACACTACTCTATACTATGGAGGAGTACACATCCAGTGCCAAATAAGCTAGAAGAGGCTCCATACTGGCTTTGCACACGCACAATCAGTGTTTTAAGGGGAACCTATCACCAGAAAAAATGCCATTAACCTGCAGATATGGGGTTAATCTGCAGGTTATTAGCATTATAATGCTGGCCGGCCCCAGCACATAGCGAGAAAATGAACTTTATTATCCCCGACAGCGCTCCAGTTTCAGTCAAGGGGGCGACACTGATTCAGTCATCGCTCTGAGTATACAGAGCGGCAGCTGTAACCAATGCAGAGCCAGGCACCGCCCCTGAGGAGTGAAATGGGAACGCTGCTGGGGAGAATAAAGTTTATTTTCTCCAAACAGCGTTCGGCTAAGTGCAAGCACTGGGCAGGTTAGTAATGCCATTACCCTGCCGATTAACAGCATTTTTTCTGGTGACCGGTTCCCTTTAATATACTTTCATTCTAACCCTATTAGTGACAATTTCAATTTCATATTTGACTAAAACAAAGCATAATATTTTCAGATCTGTATGGATGTATCTGAAGACAGAAAATACTTCAGGGTGATGGGTGGACAGTAAAGAGCAACACTGTTTAGTGGTTGTGTTGGTACAAGTTTACTTCCATACTGCCAAGACTGATGGAGATCAGCCTTCATGGGAGAGAAAAATCAGACTGAACAACACTGGGATCAATAATAACAATAATAATAATAGTAATAATGTTCTGTATTCACTCAGGAGTTCAAGACAGTTGTAAGCAAATTTGCATATAAGCAGCTTTCACATGGCCACAATATGCAGACCTCCTGCAGTTCACTAACCTAGACCACCACAGAATAACAGTAGGACATCCCGATATTGGGGGGCCAAGTAGAGAAGCCGTAGGCTGTAGCAAAGCTCTATGTGTTAGGCACAGAAGAAGGGATTATCTGGCACTGTCTATTTTGAAATCTCTCAAGGTGCACATTCCATTGTGGTCAACAGACTGCCCAGGGTTCTAGGGTCAGCAGACAGATGCTTGTGCTATGGAAGCCATGGCCTGCCAGGCATTCTCCCTGAATGGCTGGAAGCACAAGGAGGACTTCAATGTCAGAATGGGTGTTCATTCAGAGCGGATCTCAGACCCAGCTCTCTTCCAAGTCCATAAGTCTTTACAGGGCATTTAAACACCCCTTAACCTTTAAGAAGGTAATACAGAACATCATACACAGGTAAAAATAAGAAGATGTGTGATGATCAGTCTGCATACCTGACTCCAGGTTATTAATGAGCGGCAGAACATGACATTCATTCCCCGCTTTCATCAAATGATGAAAAGAGAAGCATGATCTCACCATGTTGCAATTAAACTCCGTGTTAGAATTCCTGACAGGTAAAAACAGCTCAGGTAATGGGACAATATTTGGAGTGAAGCTTTTTCCCAGAAAGAGTTGCAAAAAAATATCAAGCTTCTTTTCTCCCTGAAACAATGAGGTCATATACACAACATGATCAGTCAGGTCCACTAAGTGCTGGTAGACGCTTGATTAAAGTCAAGGTTTTCTCATTTCTTCCAGTTACTATTAAGGTGGCATCTGGCACACATATTAAACTAAAAAGCATACCGCCCATTTCTTACTGGTTTATACTGACCATTTTTACTGGTTTTCAGATTGCCTGTACATTTTTTTCTCAACCTGCGGTATGCGTGCCTCTGATGGTACGACAAGCAGTCTGAGGGGGTAGGAGCCATGGTTGACCATCTACTTCAGATCTCCCTAGGATCCAGTATGTTTTAATCACTAGCTGCTAGTATATCCAACATGTTAGTCAATGTGCTTACTGAGTAGCCAGATCAGCTCTTAAATAGCTCTACCACAACTTGGATAACCTTCTTAAATGCCCAAGTCCCTTTGTAAAATATGAATCATTTACTCTCCAGTCCCAGCGATGTTGGTCCACGGCGCTCATGTGACATTATTTTGCCAAGTGAGGGATGCAACTATTCAGTGGCCACTGATTTAGGATATGTGCACACGTTGCAGATTTGCCTGTTGAAATTCCTGTGCAAATTCTTCCCTTTCTTGCCAGAAGACGCAGGTGCATTTTTGCTGCGGTTTTTTTTTTCCCCCATAAGTCAGGATGAGAGAGAGAGAGAGAGAGAGAGAGAGAGAGAGAGAGAGACACACAGAGACAGAGAGAGAGAGAGAGAGAGAGAGAAAAATGTGCATGATTTGAATGGAAACACGTTTTTATATATCCATAGTTATATAATAGCAAGGCCGATGTTGATTAATGAACATGTTTAATAAAAAAAAAAAAAAACAACACGGAAAAATAAGGTGTGGGCTCCCGTACAATTTTCTGCGCCAGAGGGGGAAAGCTGATGGATGGGGGCCAATATTTGTAGCCTGGGAAGGGGGGTAATACCCATGGCCCCTTCCCAGGCTATGAATATCAGCCAGCAGCTGTCTGCGTAGCCTTTACAGGCTATTAAAATAGGGGTACCCCCCAAAAAAAATGACGTGGGGTCCCTCTATATTTTATAGCCAGAAAGGCAGGCTGAAATTCATAGCCTAGAGAGGGGCCATGGATATTTGTCCCCCCGGCTACAAATACCAGCCCGCAGCCGCCCCAGAAATGGCGCATCTTTAAGATGCGCCAATTCCAGCACTAAGCCCCTCTTTTCCCACTCCCCTGTAGTGGTGAATATGGGGTAATGAGGGGTTAATGTCACCTTGCTAATAAAAGGTGACATTAAGCCCGGTTAATAATGGAGAGGCGACAATAAGACGCCTATCCATTATTAATCCTATAGTAGTGAAAGGGTTTAAAAAAAATATATATACATACATATACACAGCTAGAAAAAAAGTATTTTAATATTCTTAATTTCACCATACTTGATCGCCTGCAAAAAAATTAAAAATTAACCAACCGTATACTTACTTTCTGCCGTAGTCCAATTAATAACGAGTGTCCCACGACGATCTCCCCTATAGAACAGTGACATCAGGTGATGTCACTGCTCTATAGGCCTCCAGTGACATCAGGTGATGTCACTGCTCTATAGGCCTCCAGTGACACACTGACAGGAGACAATGGCTCCTGCACTGCATCACTGAAGAGGTTACCTGAGTTCAGGGTCTCACTTTATGGCAAAGCTGTGTGGGAATTTTCCCACAGCAGTGCCACAAGTGAGAGCAGGGACTATTTCTCACAGGGGCGAAGGGATACAGTGCGGAAGGATACCTTCCATCATTGCATTGCTGGAGCCCCTGGAGAGCAGTTGCATCAGCTGATGCTGCAGCTCTCCATTGGAGATCGTCGTGGGACACTTGTTTTAATTGGATATCTGCGGATCAGGGAGTATATTGTTTGTTTATTTTAATATTTTTTACAGATGACAATGGCTTCAGGGATCAAGGTGATGGTGAGTATGTACTCTGTTGCATGTACTGTATGTCTATGCATGTACTGTTATATGTTGTATGTTGCATGTACTGTTGTATGTTGCATGTTTGTGGGTTTTTTTTAACATTCAACACATTAGCTGGATGATGGGACTACTACTGTCCCATCATTGACTAATGTGTCAATCACTGTCACTGTAGCAGGCATAGTCCGATGGGACTTGTAGTCCCATCGGACAATGCCTGCATGCACACACCCCCCCAAAGACCCCCCGACAGCCCCTCGCGATCGCCACACACAGCCCCGCAGACACACACAAACACCCGCACACAGACACGCACATCTCTGTACAGTCTCTGCCCACACACTTTTCCCCCTCCCGATCTGCAGCGTTTCTCGCACCCAACTCCGCAGCAAAACCGCAGATGGTCGTCCGTTCCATCCGCCATGTGACGGTTCCGTCGAGATTTGGCGGACGTCATCTAGACATTGACGGACATTATAACGTTTGTCTGCGCCGAAATGGCGGTTCGCGACGAAGCCGTCGCGTCCGCCATTCCCTAGAATGGCCGCCTATGGGCGACGGATCCGTCATTTGGCGGATCAGTCGTCCCAATCCGCTTTTTCAATTGAGCATGCTCCAAAAAGTAGATACTTTTCCCAGACAACCCCAAAACTATATAAACAGGACAGGTGGGCTTCATTCCTTAATGTGCCATCAAGCAGAGAAGAAGCAGAGAGAGAACACAGTGCCAGCCAGCATGACAGACCCTGCCAGCAGCCATCAAGACGGACCCTGCCAGCAATTTTTCAGGATTTTCCCTCAATTTAATATACAGTGTGGAATCAACGCCACGGGTCATGCGTTGAGCTGTGATAGGATGGATCCACAGCCTTCTCTTCTGCCGCAGGATGCGCAGTCTCTCCTCCTCGTCCCGAACGATGACTGCCAACAGATTAGCCTCAAAAGTGAAATCCGCACATATCTTCACAATATTCGCCAGTACTCCTTCCATCTCTGACACTTTCTCTACAACCTTTCAAAGATGTGGTGTAAATACACTGAATATATAGTTTCCCAGTAGTTTCCAGTAGCCAGTTACATTTCGCGATAACAACAGCTCATGCAAATTATGTTCTCGCCCACAGGGGACGGGGAGAACATTTCACGGGGTAGAGGGAAGAAAGGATTTAATAAAAGGTCGACAAATTCTTTATGCAAAAGTATTATCATCTGTAAAAAAAAGTTGAAATTGAAAAGAGGATGGCTTCTACAAATGGATAATGATCCTAAACACACATCAAAATCCACAATACACTACCTCAAAAGGGGCAAAAGCTGAAGGTTTTACAATGGCCCTCACAGTCCCCTAATCTGAACATTATTGAAAATCTGTGGCTAGACCTCAAAATAGCAGTGCGTGCAAGATGACAAATAGCATTAACAAGCTTTGATACTTGCAAAAAGGGGGTGCTACTTGGTACTAACCATGCAGGGTGCCCAGACTTTTGCATTGGCCCATCTTACCTTTTTTTAATTTTTAAAATGTAAATAATTATATATAAAAATATTAAATTCTTAAATTATTTACACATATTAAATATATTATTATACAGTGTGTCCGTAAAGTCATGGTGCACTTTTGACCAGTCACTGGAAAACAAAAAAAAAAAAAAAAAAAAAAAAAAAAAAAAGATAGAAATGTGAAATCTGCTCCAAATAAAAAGAAAAACCTCTCCCAGTTTCATACCTATACAGTGCAGTTCGATGTGGGCCCCATTTGTTGCCCTTCACACATCCAAACGATAGCATAAGCTTGTGGTTGCATGATGTCACAGACCTGGCCGTGTATTAATCGGAGTTCAGTTTATCAGGGGTTAGTTTGACTGGGGGCTCAGCACCATCTTAAACGAGCATGTGTTTAATTGGCTGTTATCTCTCCTCATGAACAGGTCTGATATGAAAGGGCGCCAAACGTGCACAAAATATAGTGTGTGTGTGTGTGTGTGTGTGTGTGTGTGTGTGTGTGTGTGTGTGTGTGTGTGTGTGTGTGTGTGTGTGTGTGTGTATGTATATATATATATATATACACACACATACACACACACACTCACCGGCCACTTTATTAGGTACACCTGTCCAACTTCTTGTTAACACTTAATTTCTAATCAGCCAATCACATGGTGGCAACTCAGTGCATTTAGGCATGTAGACATGGTCAAGACAATCTCCTGCAGTTCAAACCGAGCATCAGTATGGGGAAGAAAGGTGATTTGAGTGCCTTTGAACGTGGCATGGTTGTTGGTGCCAGAAGGGCTGGTCTGAGTATTTCAGAAACTGCTGATCTACTGGGATTTTCACGCACAACCATCTCTAGGGTTTACAGAGAATGGCCCGAAAAAGAAAAAAAATCCAGTGAGCGGCAGTTCTGTGGGCGGAAATGCCTTGTTGATGCCAGAGGTCAGAGGAGAATGGGCAGACTGGTTCAAGCTGATAGAAAGGCAACAGTGACTCAAATCGCCACCCGTTACAACCAAGGTAGGCCTAAGAGCATCTCTGAACGCACAGTGCGTCGAACTTTGAGGCAGATGGGCTACAGCAGCAGAAGACCACACCGGGTACCACTCCTTTCAGCTAAGAACAGGAAACTGAGGCTACAATTTGCACAAGCTCATCGAAATTGGACAGTAGAAGATTGGAAAAACGTTGCTTGGTCTGATGAGTCTCGATTTCTGCTGCGACATTCGGATGGTAGGGTCAGAATTTGGCGTAAACAACATGAAAGCATGGATCCATCCTGCCTTGTATGGAGCATCTTTGGGATGTGCAGCCGACAAATCTGCGGCAACTGTGTGATGCCATCATGTCAATATGGACCAAAATCTCTGAGGAATGCTTCCAGCACCTTGTTGAATCTATGCCACGAAGAATTGAGGCAGTTCTGAAGGCAAAAGGGGTCCAACCTGTTACTAGCATGGTGTACCTAATAAAGTGGCCGGTGAGTGTATGTATGTATATATATATATATATATATATATATATATATATATATATATATATATATATATATATATTTTACACACACACCTTGCTTAACTGTTCACAATAACTAATTTTGAGCAGTGGTGCTGGGACTTTTACATGCCACTGTAAATGGATATGCAAATTGCCTCTTCTGAGAAAAAGGGGACTTTACTCTATAGCGCCACCTATTGGAAGTAGCGATCCTACAAGTCACAATCAACCCTTTAACGAGTCGTGCAATATGACTTAGGATAAAAGCCAAATCAGTATCTCAATTCACAGACACGGTGTTTCGGGCTATTGGCCCTCATCAGTGCGAAGCATGAGAACTGATTTGGCTAGGTGAGAGGCTCTGGAGTGGGGTCTAAGGCGAATAAGCCTCCTTACCTTGACAAGCCAGAGATGGTATGTCACTCTCCATAAGGAGAAACGTTACCCCTTAGACCCCACTGTAAATGGAGTGTGGTCTCTTTTTGGGGGGCGTCAACTGCTGATTGAGGACATAACCCACTGCTCAAGTAAAAATGTATTGAAAATGGGCCTGGCAGCCCTCTCTTGTTTGGTTACATCAGTGTCCCCACAGACAGACCTCCACTGAATTATATAAAGGTGTGACAAATTATCCAAGGTTTTGTTTGCACAGACTGACCAGCAGCAGGATAAGACCACTGATTGCGATCTATATTAGATTGCTCACTCACTGTGCATAGGTTGCCATCATTCTCAGCATTGCGGGTCTTTTGACACAGAACAATGCACTGACAAAAAATGATGATCTTTTATGATGCACAAAAGATCATTTGACCCGAAAAACAATCATTTTTCTCGTTCATTGGGTGATCATCAGCCTGTTTTACACAGCAAGATAATCGTGAAAGAAGCATTTTTAACAATGTTTGTTCACAGTTTCTTACAGTGTAAATGCCTTCTGTCACTTTGATGTGAGAAAGGTGCTTTATTCTGTGCTATTCTCCTGGTCAAATCAGACATGGCTGATAATGCAGGCTCCTGAAGGTGTCATCACAGGTGTATTTTGTTAACAATTATAACTGATTGCTTCCTTGGAGTACAAGGTCGTAACTTTTTTTTACTTGGGGGGACTATTTGATACCCAATTGTGAACATAACCTTGAAAAACATTGGTTCAAATTTGATATTTTTATTCTGTGGGAGGAAGAAGGAGGATAACCCTTGCATTTCTTCTACAGATGTGCCATGGATCAGCATGAGGATTAGCTTTATTGGCATTTGATGACACTAATCATCAGACTTTCTGTGATGAATCTATAGGAAATAAATAGGAAAGTGCTTTTTTCTACTGTGGATTTTAAATTTTGAGGCAGCAACAAAAGTCTCTGCACAAATTTTCAATGCATGGGAATGAGCAAGCAAAAAGTCCACCCACTTTTTTTTTTGCGAAGCCAGCACATATATAGCAAAAATAATTTATCTAAAAAGTGCAATTGTGCAGAGGCAAGTCTTTAATATGTTGTAAAAAGCCTTGATGAATTTCCCACATTGTACCCATCAGCAGATCATGTTTCACACAAGCAGAGTGAAAGGCTATCTCTGCATTGTCACTGAATTTTTCTATTGTGGGTGAAAAACACATTAACCCCATTGGAGCCAATATGGCTGATAATGGTAGCTGTCCACTACTACTGTACCCCCACCAAAAAAAAAAACGAGAGCACAATTCTAGAGTACTAAAGAAAAACTGCACATAAGTCCATTTTTGGATGCATTTTAGTCACGATTTCTGCCTTTCATTTTGTAGTTATCTACTACAATCATCAAAAAGTCCACAGGTAAACAATTCAGGAAACCTATACCAATCTTTGAAGAGCATTTTGAGCACCTTAGGCTGGTTTCACATATGCGTTTTTTGCCGCTACGTTTTAGCGCAAAAAAAGCATGCTTTTTTTTCCCTATATTTATCATTTAAAACGCATGCGTCTTTTCTATGCTTGCATTTGGTTGCAGAAATGCAACAAGTAGTAATTTCTAGAGGCGTTTTTTTGCGGCAAAAAAACGTATTGCTGTCTATGTAAACGCATGCGTTTTTAAGCACATGCGTTTGGTTGCGTTTTAAACGCATGCGTTTCAATAGAAAAAAACAAGAATACACACTGATAAGCCACCCCCAACCATCAAGGTGATAAAGGGATCCAAACCCTAAAGGTACCTTCACACTAAGCGACTTTACAACGATAATGACAGCGATCCGTGACGTTGCAGCGTCCTGGATAGCGATATCGTTGTGTTTGACACGCAGCAGCGATCAGGATCCCGCTGTGATATCGCTGGTCGTTGCTGAAAGTTGAGAACTTTATTTGGTCATCAGATCGGCGTGTATCGTCGTGTTTGACAGCAAAAGCAACGATGCCAGCGATGTTTTACAATGGTAACCAGGGTAAATATCGGGTTACTAAGCGCAGGGCCGCGCTTAGTAACCCGATGTTTACCCTGGTTACCATTGTAAAAGTAAAAAAAAACAAAAAACAGTACATACTCACCTTCTGATGTCTGTCATGTCCCCCGGCGTCCGCACTGCTGCTCAGAGCTTCCTGCACTGAATGTGTCAGTGCCGGCCGGAAAGCAAAGCACAACGGTGACGTTACCGCTCTGCTGTTAGGGCCGGCGCTCACACAGTGCAGGGAAGCGGACGCCGGGGGACGCGAATGTAAGTATGTAGTGTTTGTTTTTTTACATTTAACACTGGTAACCAGGGTAAACATCGGGTTACTAAGCGCGGCCCTGCGCTTAGCAACCCGATGTTTACCCTGGTTACCCGGGGACTTCGGCATCGTTGGTCGCTGGAGAGCTGTCTGTGTGACAGCTCTCCAGCGACCAAACAGCGACGCTGCAGCGATCGGCATCGTTCTCGATATCGCTGCAGCGTCATTTAGTGTGAAGGTACCTTTACCCTAACCCTACCCCTAACCCTGATAAGCCACCCCCCACCATCAAGGTGATAAAGGGATCCTACCCTAACCCTGATAAGCCACCCCCCACCATCAAGGTGATAAAGGGATCCTAACCCTAACTCTGATAAGCCACCCCACACCATCAAGGTGATAAAGGGATCCTAACCCTAACTCTGATAAGCCACCCCACACCATCAAGGTGATAAAGGGATCCAAACCCTAACCCTAACCCTACCCCTAAGGATCCTAACCCTAACCCTAGGGATCCTGCCTGTAAGGCTCGAGGTCATATGAGGACATCCAGCAGAGGGCGCATCACCGCGAATGAAGGTAACTACAGGTCATTGACCTACATTACCTTCATTCCCCGGGGTTTTACAGGCACCAGCACAGCTGCATTATAGCAGAGCTCCTGCCTGTAAAATATTTTAACCCCTTCAGATGGATTTACATCGTGGGACGTTACAGATCTACGGAAGGTATGTATATTGTTGGTTTATTATTTATAATTTGTTACAGAACGAGGGTCTTCAGCTGGATTAAGAGAATAATAAAATATTACAACAACCTGTGTGTTTATTTCATTAAAATACTTTGCAATATTGTGTGTGTGTGTTTTTTTTAACCATTTCATACAATTGGATTAATAATGGATAGGTGTCATAATTGACGCCTCTCCATTATTAATCTGGCTTAATGTCACCTTACAATAGCAAGGTGACATTAACCCTTCATTACCTCATATCCCACCGCTACACGGGAGTGGGAAGAGAGTGGCCAAGTGCCAGAATAGGCGCATCTTCCAGATGTGCCTTTTCTGGGGTGGCTGGGGGCAGATGTTTTTAGCTAGGGGGGGCCAATAACCGTGGACCCTCTCCAGGCTATTAATATCTGCCCTCAGTCACTGGCTTTACCACTCTGGCGGGGAAAATTGCGCGGGAGCCCACGCAAATTTTTTCTGCGATTTAACCCTTAAATTTAATAGCTACAGCGCCGACATTTTGCACATACACACTACTAACATTAGTAGTGTGGAATATGCAAAAAAAAGGGGGACATGACATGGTACTGTATGTAAACCATGTCTCATATCATGTCAGGTTTAGGCAGGAGAAATGAAAAGCCGGCAATTGAATTACCGGCTTTTCTGCTATATCGCGCTGAAGTAAAATATATATATATATATACACACACACACACACACACTCACTGGCCACTTTATTAGGTACACCTGTCCAACTTCTTGTTAACACTTAATTTCTAATCAGCCAATCACATGGCGGCAACTCAGTGCATTTAGGCATGTAGACATGGTCAAGACAATCTCCTGCAGTTCAAACCGAGCATCAGTATGGGGAAGAAAGGTGATTTGAGTGCCTTTGAACGTGGCATGGTTGTTGGTGCCAGAAGGGCTGGTCTGAGTATTTCAGAAACTGCTGATCTACTGGGATTTTCACGCACAACCATCTCTAGGGTTTACAGAGAATGGTCCGAAAAAGAAAAAAAATCCAGTGAGCGGCAGTTCTGTGGGCGGAAATGCCTTGTTGATGCCAGAGGTCAGAGGAGAATGGGCAGACTGGTTCGAGCTGATAGAAAGGCAACAGTGACTCAAATCGCCACCCGTTACAACCAAGGTAGGCCTAAGAGCATCTCTGAACGCACAGTGCGTCGAACTTTGAGGCAGATGGGCTACAGCAGCAGAAGACCACACCGGGTACCACTCCTTTCAGCTAAGAACAGGAAACTGAGGCTACAATTTGTACAAGCTCATCGAAATTGGACAGTAGAAGATTGGAAAAACGTTGCTTGGTCTGATGAGTCTCGATTTCTGCTGCGACATTCGGATGGTAGGGTCAGAATTTGGCGTAAACAACATGAAAGCATGGATCCATCCTGCCTTGTATGGAGCATCTTTGGGATGTGCAGCCGACAAATCTGCGGCAACTGTGTGATGCCATCATGTCAATATGGACCAAAATCTCTGAGGAATGCTTCCAGCACCTTGTTGAATCTATGCCACGAAGAATTGAGGCAGTTCTGAAGGCAAAAGGGGGTCCAACCCGTTACTAGCATGGTGTACCTAATAAAGTGGCCGGTGAGTGAGTGAGTGAGTGAGTGAGTGAGTGAGTGAGTGAGTGAGTGAGTGAGTGAGTGAGTGAGTGAGTGAGTGAGTGAGTGAGTGAGTGAGTGAATGTATGTATGTATGTATGTATGTATGTATGTATGTATGTATGTATGTATGTATGTATGTATGTATGTATGTATGTATATATATATATATATATATATATATATATATATATATATATATATATATATATATCCATCCGACTTTGGAGCGAAGATCGCCGACCCGATCCCGAGATCGGGTCGGGTTTCACGAAACCTGACTTTGCCAAAAATCAGCGACTTTTGAAATTGTCCGATCTGTTTCGCTCAACCCTAGTCCTAACCCTAAGGGCTCATTTCCACATGCGAGGCACACGTCCGTATCTCGCATGTGGAAACCAAGCTCTGGCGCCGGCACTTTGGAGCGGAGCTGTGCAGCTCCATGTGTTCCTATGCGGCCGCACGCTCCGCTCTGGAGTGCCGGCTCCACAGCTTGGTTTCCACATGCGAGATACGGACGTGAGCCTCGCATGTGGAAATGAGCCCTAACCCTAAGGATCCTAACCCTACCCCTAACCACAACCCTAGCTATTTCTATTTATTCTATTAGATGATTTTGATGATTGGCAGCTGTCACACTTCTCAGCATGCGTTTCAAAAATGCAAACGCAGGAAAAAAACGCATGTAAACGCGTCAAAACGCCGCGTTTTTTTAACGCATGAAAAAACGCATGCGTCTAAAAAACGCAGCGTTTGCACGCGTTTACATGCGTTTTTTTCACCACCTGCGTTTGCGTTTTAAACGCTGCGTTTTTAAACGCAAATGTGAAACTAGCCTTAGATGCCTAATGTGAACATCAACATGAGGAACATATAAAAACCGGTGTACCCAAAGCATATAGACAAATGTGGGTATTATGAATAAATACATAATTATAAACTTGCACATGGGCATACATATAAACAATATTTTGGTGGAAAAGCTCATAAAGGAGAGAGCAGAGGGGTGAGGAAACAAATAGAATCTCTTCCACATATTGCATGTATCGGCAGATAGAAAGCGCCCCAGTTTGAGATTTTAGAACTGAGAAAAACTGCAGCCAAGTGCAAATATCCCGGAGGAGCCATGAATCTTTCTGCAGCAGTGAAGTCTATTCTGGTTAATTGCCAATAATATATTTTTCTTGGAACTTTTTTTGCCGCTAGTTCTAAAGGCAGATAGTGTTAGGCAATGACGTCATAAAAACGCTATTGCTCTTTATTGTTATTTCCATAGTAGAAGAGTCCAGGATTCTCATGTTACTAGTGATATGTAGATATCAACAGATACAAAACAGGTGAATAGAATCTTAAGGACTCCATACAAATTAGACTAAAGTCGTCCAAACCAGCCGACTGACCGACAGACTAATGTGTATAGGGGGCCTCCTGACAGTGTAAGGAAAAAGAAGGATCAGCATGTTAGAATTACGATGGCTGATCCTTTTGCTACGCGCGGAGAACACAAGAGTACTCAGCCGAGCCTAGGATTTGAGTGTGGGGAGGGACAGGGACTGAGGAGTACGATTATAATCTGAGTGCTGCGCTGCAGAACTCTAAGCACAATAAAAGTAACAGGAAATACTTTATTATGGATCACTTTAGAATTCATCTTTTTCCAGAATTGCTGCAAAACATTTGCTATTTTTTTGTCTCTTAAAGTGAACCCTTCACCAGATTATCCATATAAAATCACTGACCCACATATAAAGAATATATTAAAATACTGAAGTCAGTCAACTATAAAACTCAGGCAACTGACTCGAGCGGGTCACGTCCGACTGGGAGATCAGGGGTTAGAAAATCACTACGCAGGGCTGTGGAGTCGGAGTCGTGGAGTTGGAGTTAGTTTTGGTTGGAGTCGGAGTCGGTAGAAATGTACTGACTCCGACTCCAGCTTTAAAATTTTTTTTATTAATATTTCATAATTGAACTTTCATATGAATTTTATAAATGTTACTCAAATACAGGTCCTTCTCAAAAAATTAGCATATAGTGTTAAATTTCATTATTTACCATAATGTAATGATTACAATTAAACTTTCATATATTATAGATTCATTATCCACCAACTGAAATTTGTCAGGTCTTTTATTGTTTTAACACTGATGATTTTGGCATACAACTCCTGAAAACCCAAAAAACCTGTCTCAATAAATTAGCATATTTCACCCGTCCAATCAAATAAAAGTGTTTTTTAATAACAAACAAAAAAACCATCAAATAATAATGTTCAGTTATGCACTCAATACTTGGTCGGGAATCCTTTGGCAGAAATGACTGCTTCAATGCGGCGTGGCATGGAGGCAATCAGCCTGTGACACTGCTGAGATGTTATGGAGGCCCAGGATGCTTCAATAGCGGCCTTAAGCTCATCCAGAGTGTTGGGTCTTGCGTCTCTCAACTTTCTCTTCACAATATCCCACAGATTCTCTATGGGGTTCAGGTCAGGAGAGTTGGCAGGCCAATTGAGCACAGTAATACCATGGTCAGTAAACCATTTACCAGTGGTTTTGGCACTGTGAGCAGGTGCCAGGTCGTGCTGAAAAATGAAATCTTCATCTCCATAAAGCATTTCAGCCGATGGAAGCATGAAGTGCTCCAAAATCTCCTGATAGCTAGCTGCATTGACCCTGCCCTTGATGAAACACAGTGGACCAACACCAGCAGCTGACATGGCACCCCACACCATCACTGACTGTGGGTACTTGACACTGGACTTCAGGCATTTTGGCATTTCCTTCTCCCCAGTCTTCCTCCAGACTCTGGCACCTTGATTTCCGAATGACATGCAAAATTTGCTTTCATCAGAAAAAAGTACTTGGGACCACTTAGCAACAGTCCAGTGCTGCTTCTCTGTAGCCCAGGTCAGGCGCTTCTGCCGCTGTTTATGGTTCAAAAGTGGCTTTACCTGGGGAATGCGGCACCTGTAGCCCATTTCCTGCACACGCCTGTGCACGGTGGCTCTGGATATTTCCACACCAGACTCAGTCCACTGCTTCCTCAGGTTCCTCAAGGTCTGGAATCGGTCCTTCTCCACAATCTTCCTCAGGGTCCGGTCACCTCTTCTCGTTGTACAGCGTTTTCTGCCACATTGTTTCCTTCCAACAGACTTACCATTGAGGTGCCTTGACACAGCACTCTGGGAACAGCCTATTTGTTGAGAAATTTCTTTCTGGGTCTTACCCTCTTGCTTGAGGGTGTCAATGATGGCCTTCTTGACATCTGTCAGGTCGCTAGTCTTACCCATGATGGGGGTTTTGAGTAATGAAGCAGGCAGGGAGTTTTTAAAAGCCTCAGGTATCTTTTGCATGTGTTTAGAGTTAATTAGTTGATTCAGAAGATTAGGGTAATAGGTCATTTAGGCCATGTGCACACGTTCAGGATTGTTAGCGTTTTTTTCGCGTTTTTTCGCTATAAAAACGTGATAAAAACGCGAAAAAAACGCTAACATATGCCTCCTATTATTTACAAGGTATTCCGCATTTTTTGTGCAAATGTTGCGATTTTTTCCGCGAAAAAATCGCATAGCGGAAAAAAAAGCAACATGTTCATTAAAAATGCGGAATTGCGGGGATTCCGCACACCTAGGGGTCCATTGATCTGCTTACTTCCCGCACGGGGCTGTGCCCACGATGCGGGAAGTAAGCAGATTATGTGCGGTTGGTACCCAGGGTGGAGGAGAGGAAACTCTCCTCCACGCACTGGGCACCATATAATTGGTAAAAAAATAAGAAATAAAATAAAAAACAGTCCTATACTCACCCTCGATGTCCGGCGCTGTGTTCCCGCCTCTGTGCTGCACGCTGGCTGGTTCCTGTAGCTGGTGTGCGCTGAAGGACCTCGCCGAATGACGTCACTGTCCTGTGATTGGTCGTGAGCGGTCATGTGACCGCTCACGTGACCGGACCGTGACGTCACGGAAGGTCCTGTGCGCACACGCCAGCTAGAGAAAGAGGAACGGACGCCGCTGAGGAGATGTCTGGGTGAGTATAAGCATTTTTTTATTTTTTTTATTATTTTTAACATTCTATCTTTTACTATAGATGCTGCATAAGCTGCATCTATAGTAAAAAGTTGGTCACACTTGTCAAACGCTATGTTTGACAAGTGTGACCAACCTGTCAGTCAGTTTTCCAAGCGATGCTACAGATCGCTTGGAAAACTTTAGCATTCTGCAAGCTAATTACGCTTGCAGAATGCTAAAAAAACGCGAAAAAAACGGAAAAAAAACGCAAAAAAAAAAATGCGGATTTCTTGCAGAAAATTTCAGGTTTTCTTCAGGAATTTTCTGCAAGAAATCCGCAACGTGTGCACATACCCTTAGAGAACCTTTTCTTGATATGCTAATTTATTGAGACAGGTTTTTTGGGTTATCAGGAGTTGTATGCCAAAATCATCAGTATTAAAACAATAAAAGACCTGACAAATTTCAGTTGGTGGATAATGAATCTATAATATATGAAAGTTTAATTGTAATCATTACATTATGGTAAATAATGAAATTTAACACTATATGCTAATTTTTTGAGAAGGACCTGTATATATGTTCTATCAAACTATGAACAACAGTGATAAGACATTTCTTACTTCTTGTGTGTCAGGGTATGTGCACACGTTCAGGATTTCTTGCAGAAATTTCCTGAAGAAAACCGGAAATTTTCTGCAAGAAATCCGCATTTTTTTTTTTGCGTTTTTTTTCCGTTTTTTTCGCGTTTTTTTAGCATTCTGCAAGCGTAATTAGCTTGCAGAATGCTAAAGTTTTCCAAGCGATCTGTAGCATCGCTTGGAAAACTGACTGACAAGTTGGTCACACTTGTCAAACATACTGTTTGACAAGTGTGACCAACTTTTTACTATAGATGCAGCTTATGCAGCATCTATAGTAAAAGATAGAATGTTTAAAAATAATAAAAAAAATAAAAAAATGCTTATACTCACCCAGACATCTCATCAGCGGCGTCCGTTCGTCTTCCTATAGCTGGTCTGTGCGCACAGGGCCTTCCGTGACGTCACGGTCACGTGAGCGGTCACATGACCGCTCACGACCAATCACAGGACAGTGACGTCATCGGCAAGGTCCTTCGCCGCACATCAGCTACAGGAACCGAACGGCAGCGTGCAGCGGTGAGGCGGGAACACTGCGCGGGACATCGAGGGTGAGTATAGGACTATTTTTTATTTTATTTCTTATTTTTTGACCACTTATATGGTGCCCAGTGCGTGGAGGAGAGTCTCCTCTCCTCCACCCTGGGTACCAACCGCACATAATCTGCTTACTTCCCGCATGGTGTGCACAGCCCCGTGCGGGAAGTAAGCAGATCAATGGACTCCTAGGTGTGCGGAATCCCTGCAATTCCGCATTTTTAATGAACATGTTGCTTTTTTTTCCGCTATGCGATTTTTTCGCGGAAAAAATTGCAACATTTGCACAAAAAATGCGGAATACCTTGTAAATAATAGGAGGCATATGTTAGCGTTTTTTTCGCGTTTTATAGCGAAAAAACGCGAAAAAAACGCGAAAAATCCTGAACGTGTGCACATGGCCTCACTGTTCTCCACTGCCCTTATCTAATCTTATACTTGGTTAACCTCATGCTGCCCAAACCCCCTACTTACAATGTATGAAACTGAAAGTGAAAATGTGTTGTAAATTCTTAGTAGTGAGGCCATGTGCACACGTTCAGGATTTTTCGTGTTTTTTTCGCTATAAAAACGTGATAAAAACGCGAAAAAAACGCTAACATATGCCTCCCATTATTTACAGTGTATTCCGCATTTTTTGTGCAAATGTTGCGATTTTTTCCGCGAAAAAATCGCATCGCGGAAAAAAAAGCAACATGTTCATTAAAAATGCGGAATTGCGGGGATTCCGCACACCTAGGAGTCCATTGATCTGCTTACTTCCCGCACGGGGCTGTGCACACCATGCGGGAAGTAAGCAGATTATGTGCGGTTGGTACCCAGGGTGGAGAAGAGGAGACTCTCCTCCACGGACTGGGCACCGTATAATTGGTCAAAAATAAAAGAATTAAAATAAAAAAATAGTCCTATACTCACCCTCGATGTCTTCCCGCCTCACCGCTGCATGCTGCCGCTTCGGTTCCTATAGCTGCTGTGCGGTGAAGGACCTGTGATGACGTCACTGTCTTGTGATTGGTCGTGAGCGGTCATGTGACCGCTCACGTGACCGCTCACATGACCGCGACGTCATGGAAGGTCCTGCGCGCACACACCAGCTATAGGAAGAGGAACGGACGCCGCTGATGAGATGTCTGGGTGAGTATAACCATTTTTTTTATTTTTTTTATTATTTTTAAACATTCTATCTTTTACTATAGATGCTGCATAAGCAGCATCTATAGTAAAAAGTTGGTCACACTTGTCAAACACTATGTTTGACAAGTGTGACCAACCTGTCAGTCAGTTTTCCAAGCGATGCTACAGATCGCTTGGAAAACTTTAGCATTCTGCAAGCTAATTACGCTTGCAGAATGCTAAAAAAAACGCAAAAAAAACCGGAAAAAAAATGCAAAAAAAAAAAATGCGGATTTCTTGCAGAAAATTTCCGTTTTTCTTCAGGAAATTTCTGCAAGAAATCCTGAACGTGTGCACATGGCCTAAAGCTCCTCCTCTAGACTAGATGTTTACTAGGTGTGCGTCTTCCAAGCACCTCACAGCTGCTACTCAGAAGAGGAAGACTGTAAGAAGTATTATCCTTTCAACAAACTTTGCATCAGTTAACTGAGTACATGAGGAATAACAGTATTACTGACCACTATATCAGTTGTATGACATGGCAATAATTTTGTACAATTGTTTTTAGGAAAAACAATTGTCATTTGGATTGTGAATGCAGAATTAAAAACCTGAGAATGTCAAAGAAGCGTCACATTAAATCAGCTGTATTCCAACATTTCACCATCACTCAAGATAGAAAACATTATGTCTGTCAGTGTATGACAAATTATCCAGACGAAAACAAATGCTGTGAAGCCAAGATCAGTGCATATTCAGGCAAATCTAAAAATGCTCCTACCAGAGCTTCTAATCTAAAGAGACATTTACAGTGCTTTCATCCAGAAGTACTGAAAGCAGTGGATGAGAAAGACTGCATCCAAACCAATGAACCAGTGCCCAGCTCTTCCAGCCAAACAAAGGAGCAGAGAACTTTGCAGCCATCAGTTGCAAGATATTTTGTCAGTGACAAAGTTACTGTGACAATGACAGTAGATACATTTAAAAAACAGATCATAGAGCTTGTTGTAAAGGATAGTGTGCCTATTTCATTATTTTCACGACCAGCTTTTATGTGTCTGAATGGGGAAATGGCCCGCAAGCTTGGTGTTTCTCTGGAGAGAGAGAGTATTAGAAAATTAGTAATCGAAGAAGCTTTTAAACAAAAGGAAGAACTT